>NC_135239.1:152114171-153454171 GCF_051348905.1 Ranitomeya variabilis
TTCCCAGTCTGCTTCCTATTGATATTAATGAATATTCTGCTCGTGCTGACCGCTATAGGTTGTTTTATGAGGCATCTTTGTATTTGTTCTTATATATATTTAGTTTGGTGTATATTTTAAACTATTTACAAAAATAAAAATATTTTAAATTATCTGTATGACACTTCTTGGACCACAGTAATATTTATCTGTGTTCTTGATGTGATATAGTAGATACATGGAGTGTTGCCCACTCCCCTGATGGGGTTATGGGTTTGGGCGTTATGCTTACTAGTTGTATTTCTGTCTCCAGACAGTTGGCCCACTATATTCAAATGGATTTTTCCGCCAGAGAATCGTCATGGCGAATAAAAGCGTCAGATATGTTCCGTACAGGTGCCTCGCAACCTATGAGAGATGTTACAAGCATAGAGAAAGATCTGATGAAACAATATAAGAATTGTGTACATAAAAGAACTAAAATTTGGTGGACGAAAACCGCATTGGAGAATTACGTTAGCCAAAAAATCATCCCTAGGGGCCTTAGGATACAATTGTTCCCCACCTTTGATCTTGGGGAACAGGGATTGGTGGATCGGTGGATGAGAGCTGCTACTACATGTTCCCTTGAGTTTCTACAAATAATAATTGATAGTAACAGCATATCTATCAAAAAAATTGAAGATGATATAAAAAAAACTTGAAGAAACTTTCACAAAAGATATGAAAAAAGAAAGCATGGAAGTATTTCTCAAAGATGTTGATCGTGAGTTAGAGAGATGGGAGAAGGATATATGCTCCATTAAGAGTAAAAAATATCAAAGGGATATTTCAGATTATGAAAATAATAAAATATATAAGTGGCAGGTATCTAGGACAAGCGAAACGGACCAGAGGTCCAGAAGTGCATCCATAAGCTCGGTGTCCTCAATCTCAGATGCTGGGTCTTCAAGACAAACGACCCAAATTACTCCATGGATTGGGCGTACTAGACATGGCAAAAATATGAATACAAGTGATTTTTTCAAAAAAAGAACCTACAAGAGAGGTGATCAATTTAAGGTGATTAATTTGTCATCACACTTATTAACAGAACAACAGATTAATATTCTTGAAAAGGGTCTCACTTTCTGTCCTTCATATTCCCCAGACATTTTCACATTAATTAAGGACTTACACCTCTTTTCACGAAAAATAATCTTGAAAAAACTTCACCATAAAGGCAATGCTAATGATGACTTTGTTACTGATGAAGAAAGGGAAACTTTAGCTGATCTGGAGGCATTGGCTCTTGAGAGCAATTGCAGTGAGGTAAGTGGTTTTCCTAGTCATCTTGTGGGTAAACCTAAAAAATTTCCGGCCTTTAGCACCTGTCCGGCTGTCGATATTTTCACCAAACTGGTGACAAAAGATTTTGAAGAATTAGCCAAGAAGGGATTTGGGCATTCCAATATATCTCAATCCGACAGACAAGCCTTGGAGACACTTAAAGGGTGGGATGATGTGGTCTTTAAACCCGCCGACAAAGGTGGTAACCTTGTCGTGTGGCCACACCAACTTTATGAAAAGCAGGCACACAAATTATTAGATAACAAAGAGTGTTATAAAAAAATGACTACCAACCCGACCAAAATCTTCCAAAGTGAATTATGTATCATATTGGAAGAAGCTTTTAGGGATGGAATCATTCCTAAGAGATTGGTCGAATTAATTGAAAAAATGCACCCACGCATGCCTACGCTATATTTGATTCCAAAGATTCATAAAAATCCAACGGACCCACCCGGCAGGCCCATAGTATCGGGCAACGGTGGCTTGTGTGAAGTAATAACACAAATTCTTGACTATTACTTAAAACCGCTAGTGAGTGAACTTCCATCTTACATCAAGGATACCACTGCAGCACTACGCAGATTGGATAATTTACACCTCGGTCCTGACAGTATTATGGTTACGGCAGATGTCGAGGCCCTGTATACATCCATCAGACACACTGATGGTATCAGGGCCTCGGCATCATACCTGGAATCTAGTAATCTAGATAAAGATTTAGTTCAACTACTTTTGAAACTCCTTGATTTTGTTCTGACCCATAATGTGTTTGTCTTTGGGCGGGGCACATATCTGCAGGTTCAGGGGACTGCCATGGGTGCATGCTGCGCTCCCTCCTATGCGAACCTCTTTCTGGGGGCATGGGAGAGAGATATTTTTCTCTGTGATTCCATCCCCCAGATTTGTCACATCCAGGGTTGGATGAGATATATAGATGACATTTGGTTCGTATGGGAGGGAAGCGCAGAGGATCTTGGCACCCTTATGAGAAATCTTAATCAGAACAATCTTAACATTAGACTCACATATACTTGTGGTAGAACGGTAGATTTCCTGGACCTGCGGATAGGTGCCTTGCCCAATGGGGACATTACTACCAATATGTTTCGAAAAACGACAGCGACTAACTCGGTTTTACATGCACAATCGGCCCACCTACAGTCCACTATACAGGGAATACCCATAGGTCAGTTCTTGCGGGTTAAACGTATATGCTCGGACACAAAAGATTTTGAAAATCAATCCAGAGAGCTTACCGAAAGATTTAAAGAACGGGGTTACAGTAACAAGACGATACGCAAAGGATATATTAGAGCTAGAGATACTCCCAGGAATGCGTTATTGTATAACAACCAGACAAAAATTAAGAAGAATAGTGACAACCAGATTCGATACATCACAGGACATCATAATAAATGGTTCAAATTTAAACAGATAATCCAGAAGCATTGGTCAGTGCTATATACAGATCCCACCCTAAAACTGCTATTACCATCTAATCCATCTATAGTGGCCAAAAGGTCTAGGAACCTTGGAGATATCTTGGTACACAGCCACTATGAGGTCAAAAAGAATTCAACTAGGAGTTGGGATACCAAAAATGCAGGCTTTTTTCCATGCGGTCGTTGTAAGGCCTGTGCCAATTGTGTCAGGGCCAAGACGTTTTCTAATTTTGATGGCTCTAAAAGCTATGACATCAGAAAATTTATTACTTGCTCAACGACAGGGGTAATTTACCAATCTGTATGCCCATGTGGTAAGGCATATATAGGCCTTACTACTAGGGAATTGAGAGTTCGTGTCCGAGAACATCACAGGGATATTGCTAAGGCGAAAACAATAGAAGATATTACAACTTTGAAAACCATCCCCCGACATTATAAAAAATTCCATGATTGTGATCCATACCTTATGAAAGTCAAGGGTATTGATACAGTAACTTTAGGACCAAGAGGGGGTGACCTGGGCAAGGCGCTTGCTCAGGTTGAAAGCAGATGGATTTACAGATTAGGTACTTTGGCCCCGCAAGGCCTGAACGAAAATTTTGGCTTCAGTGCCTTCTTATAAATTATGGGTACATACTTGCCCGGGGATGTACACTATTTTTGGTCAGAAGTATATATTTCTCAGTTGCTTGTTTCATCAGGTTTTTAGTCTTTGACGGTGGGTTTTCCCATAGTTTGGTTTTAGTTATTTAGGTTTGATTTTAATTATGTTTTTGTTTATCTAGATTTCCTCTCGGTCGAACGTGTGGTCGGTATACACTCTGGACTATGTATGTCTAGTTATCATCCAGCGGGAACATGAATAAGCCATACCGGTATGGTGGTGTATCCATCACTGGGCATATACCTAAAGCTACCATCCAACTGAAATATGAGAAATGCCGAATCCATTCTGGATACATATGAGGACGGCATGTACTCGGGGTTACGTATTTCTAGCTATCTTCCAACTGAAGCATGAAAAACCCTTACAGACGGACCTTTCTACGAGTGGAGATGGTGTACCATACCCTGACTCTGAGCCCCGTGAAGTTGATATGCGGACCCATGTAGAAGCATAAAAGATGTTCTTTTGGACATTCGAACTATAAAATGAAGATACTGCAAGCGAAAGATATCTGGATAAGAGTTTTCGTCTCTAGTTGGGATATGAGGTTGTATATTGGGGTTACATCCTAAGGGTTTTTTCTGTAATGGGATGTGAGTGGTGAAGGTATGCCTACTACCAGTTTTTACCGGGACACTATTTCTAGCTCTTAAGACACCCGAATTAGTCAGATAATAGGAACCCAATTATATTAGAGTAGCATTCATAATTCGTTCTTTTTTGAAAGGATGTTGTTGTGTTTCAGATTTTTTGCTTTATTTGGGTGGGTTCCTCTTATAGCATAGGTGTTGCATGTCATATTATCATGCCTTTTATTGTGACTAGTCCCCATCATGATTTTATGCTCAGTTCGCATATTTATGCGAAAACGAGACAATAAGAATTTTAATATATAGGATAAATATTATTGAAATATGGATTGAGTCACTTTCTTAAAAAATTTTAAAGTATATTTGAAGTTTGTGACTACTGATATTAATACGGACATAGATGTATTAGATTAATCTATTTTGTCGGACCGAAACCGCCTTATAAGTCTGGGTGCAGATTCAGCCATGTTATATGAAAGCATGCTTTTATTATACTTATTAAATTACAGACATTAAATATATTTTTTATCATCACTTCACTGGTGTTATTCACTCATCATTATTAATGGTACTTATGCACTATATTTAAATAATATTACTTTAAAGGGATACATCTGGTGGGATTTGGTGGGATCTGATGGTTGGTGTTTGGGGTTGACTTTGCCCCTTACTGCAGGGGGGGTAGATGTTACCTATGACTCCACCTCAGTCTAAACCTGCCATGAATGAATCCCAGAATAATTTAATTCACTTGTAAGGTAGCCGAACGCACATGCAGGCACTCGGCTTTCACTCTATTTTTCACTCTTTTCACCTTTTCTCTTTATATGTGGTCAAACAAGCACAGTAATCATTATTAGTTTTTCAATATTATTATTATTTTTCTTTTTCACTACTGGATCTATCCGGTAACTTAGGACCAATATTTTTATGATTGCTCCACTTTTTGTTCACGGGTATATACATTAATTACACAATAGAAGTATTCACCTTAGTTCCTTATCCGGCACTCTGTATATTCTGAGAAGTGTGCCTTGGTTTCCACCAATGCCATTATCTTTTGGCTTGGGGGGCGTTAGTTAAATGACGTATATATGGCTCCGCCCCAGTTTCGGCCGATTCAATCGATTTAGCTGGAGATCTTATTATCTTTCAATATACAATTTGGAAATTCAGTGCCGATTCATGTGATGTTTATCATGTTTTAGGGCTAAGGATAGTCACAATTTTATGGCAGCGCGCAGGAGTTAGAATAAGTAGGCTGACATGTGATGACGTTTACAAACAAGTCTCCGCCCCAGTAATCTGGATTGGACATTGACCACATAAGACCTGTTTGACTCATCGACTTAGACACACCCCCAGGAAGAAGCTGAACGCGAAACGCGCGTCGGGGTTTTGCGGATACAGCACGCCATTTGGCTCGGCACGTGGAACGGGAAGCACAGAACAGGTAATATGTGTAGGGGCTGGGGCGCACCGCTCACTATGTCCAGGTAGATGGAACGGGGAGGAGACAGTTAGGATGCGGTGCATATTCTAGCCTCACCCTCAGCTTGCCGTTGAATATAATAGCCCGGTAATGATCCGACATCAACACAATCCAATTGGGTGTGTATGAATTTGACTATGCAGTGATAAAATGTAAAAGGCAGTATGTGACTTGATTTTTACGGCAATCTGCTATATTCCCAGTCTGCTTCCTATTGATATTAATGAATATTCTGCTCGTGCTGACCGCTATAGGTTGTTTTATGAGGCATCTTTGTATTTGTTCTTATATATATTTAGTTTGGTGTATATTTTAAACTATTTACAAAAATAAAAATATTTTAAATTATCTGTATGACACTTCTTGGACCACAGTAATATTTATCTGTGTTCTTGATGTGATATAGTAGATACATGGAGTGTTGCCCACTCCCCTGATGGGGTTATGGGTTTGGGCGTTATGCTTACTAGTTGTATTTCTGTCTCCAGACAGTTGGCCCACTATATTCAAATGGATTTTTCCGCCAGAGAATCGTCATGGCGAATAAAAGCGTCAGATATGTTCCGTACAGGTGCCTCGCAACCTATGAGAGATGTTACAAGCATAGAGAAAGATCTGATGAAACAATATAAGAATTGTGTACATAAAAGAACTAAAATTTGGTGGACGAAAACCGCATTGGAGAATTACGTTAGCCAAAAAATCATCCCTAGGGGCCTTAGGATACAATTGTTCCCCACCTTTGATCTTGGGGAACAGGGATTGGTGGATCGGTGGATGAGAGCTGCTACTACATGTTCCCTTGAGTTTCTACAAATAATAATTGATAGTAACAGCATATCTATCAAAAAAATTGAAGATGATATAAAAAAACTTGAAGAAACTTTCACAAAAGATATGAAAAAAGAAAGCATGGAAGTATTTCTCAAAGATGTTGATCGTGAGTTAGAGAGATGGGAGAAGGATATATGCTCCATTAAGAGTAAAAAATATCAAAGGGATATTTCAGATTATGAAAATAATAAAATATATAAGTGGCAGGTATCTAGGACAAGCGAAACGGACCAGAGGTCCAGAAGTGCATCCATAAGCTCGGTGTCCTCAATCTCAGATGCTGGGTCTTCAAGACAAACGACCCAAATTACTCCATGGATTGGGCGTACTAGACATGGCAAAAATATGAATACAAGTGATTTTTTCAAAAAAAGAACCTACAAGAGAGGTGATCAATTTAAGGTGATTAATTTGTCATCACACTTATTAACAGAACAACAGATTAATATTCTTGAAAAGGGTCTCACTTTCTGTCCTTCATATTCCCCAGACATTTTCACATTAATTAAGGACTTACACCTCTTTTCACGAAAAATAATCTTGAAAAAACTTCACCATAAAGGCAATGCTAATGATGACTTTGTTACTGATGAAGAAAGGGAAACTTTAGCTGATCTGGAGGCATTGGCTCTTGAGAGCAATTGCAGTGAGGTAAGTGGTTTTCCTAGTCATCTTGTGGGTAAACCTAAAAAATTTCCGGCCTTTAGCACCTGTCCGGCTGTCGATATTTTCACCAAACTGGTGACAAAAGATTTTGAAGAATTAGCCAAGAAGGGATTTGGGCATTCCAATATATCTCAATCCGACAGACAAGCCTTGGAGACACTTAAAGGGTGGGATGATGTGGTCTTTAAACCCGCCGACAAAGGTGGTAACCTTGTCGTGTGGCCACACCAACTTTATGAAAAGCAGGCACACAAATTATTAGATAACAAAGAGTGTTATAAAAAAATGACTACCAACCCGACCAAAATCTTCCAAAGTGAATTATGTATCATATTGGAAGAAGCTTTTAGGGATGGAATCATTCCTAAGAGATTGGTCGAATTAATTGAAAAAATGCACCCACGCATGCCTACGCTATATTTGATTCCAAAGATTCATAAAAATCCAACGGACCCACCCGGCAGGCCCATAGTATCGGGCAACGGTGGCTTGTGTGAAGTAATAACACAAATTCTTGACTATTACTTAAAACCGCTAGTGAGTGAACTTCCATCTTACATCAAGGATACCACTGCAGCACTACGCAGATTGGATAATTTACACCTCGGTCCTGACAGTATTATGGTTACGGCAGATGTCGAGGCCCTGTATACATCCATCAGACACACTGATGGTATCAGGGCCTCGGCATCATACCTGGAATCTAGTAATCTAGATAAAGATTTAGTTCAACTACTTTTGAAACTCCTTGATTTTGTTCTGACCCATAATGTGTTTGTCTTTGGGCGGGGCACATATCTGCAGGTTCAGGGGACTGCCATGGGTGCATGCTGCGCTCCCTCCTATGCGAACCTCTTTCTGGGGGCATGGGAGAGAGATATTTTTCTCTGTGATTCCATCCCCCAGATTTGTCACATCCAGGGTTGGATGAGATATATAGATGACATTTGGTTCGTATGGGAGGGAAGCGCAGAGGATCTTGGCAC
Source organism: Ranitomeya variabilis (assembly GCF_051348905.1). NCBI lineage: Eukaryota > Metazoa > Chordata > Amphibia > Anura > Dendrobatidae > Ranitomeya > Ranitomeya variabilis. The sequence continues at coordinate 152,122,163 of NC_135239.1, forward strand.
CCTTATGAGAAATCTTAATCAGAACAATCTTAACATTAGACTCACATATACTTGTGGTAGAACGGTAGATTTCCTGGACCTGCGGATAGGTGCCTTGCCCAATGGGGACATTACTACCAATATGTTTCGAAAAACGACAGCGACTAACTCGGTTTTACATGCACAATCGGCCCACCTACAGTCCACTATACAGGGAATACCCATAGGTCAGTTCTTGCGGGTTAAACGTATATGCTCGGACACAAAAGATTTTGAAAATCAATCCAGAGAGCTTACCGAAAGATTTAAAGAACGGGGTTACAGTAACAAGACGATACGCAAAGGATATATTAGAGCTAGAGATACTCCCAGGAATGCGTTATTGTATAACAACCAGACAAAAATTAAGAAGAATAGTGACAACCAGATTCGATACATCACAAAACATCATAATAAATGGTTCAAATTTAAACAGATAATCCAGAAGCATTGGTCAGTGCTATATACAGATCCCACCCTAAAACTGCTATTACCATCTAATCCATCTATAGTGGCCAAAAGGTCTAGGAACCTTGGAGATATCTTGGTACACAGCCACTATGAGGTCAAAAAGAATTCAACTAGGAGTTGGGATACCAAAAATGCAGGCTTTTTTCCATGCGGTCGTTGTAAGGCCTGTGCCAATTGTGTCAGGGCCAAGACGTTTTCTAATTTTGATGGCTCTAAAAGCTATGACATCAGAAAATTTATTACTTGCTCAACGACAGGGGTAATTTACCAATCTGTATGCCCATGTGGTAAGGCATATATAGGCCTTACTACTAGGGAATTGAGAGTTCGTGTCCGAGAACATCACAGGGATATTGCTAAGGCGAAAACAATAGAAGATATTACAACTTTGAAAACCATCCCCCGACATTATAAAAAATTCCATGATTGTGATCCATACCTTATGAAAGTCAAGGGTATTGATACAGTAACTTTAGGACCAAGAGGGGGTGACCTGGGCAAGGCGCTTGCTCAGGTTGAAAGCAGATGGATTTACAGATTAGGTACTTTGGCCCCGCAAGGCCTGAACGAAAATTTTGGCTTCAGTGCCTTCTTATAAATTATGGGTACATACTTGCCCGGGGATGTACACTATTTTTGGTCAGAAGTATATATTTCTCAGTTGCTTGTTTCATCAGGTTTTTAGTCTTTGACGGTGGGTTTTCCCATAGTTTGGTTTTAGTTATTTAGGTTTGATTTTAATTATGTTTTTGTTTATCTAGATTTCCTCTCGGTCGAACGTGTGGTCGGTATACACTCTGGACTATGTATGTCTAGTTATCATCCAGCGGGAACATGAATAAGCCATACCGGTATGGTGGTGTATCCATCACTGGGCATATACCTAAAGCTACCATCCAACTGAAATATGAGAAATGCCGAATCCATTCTGGATACATATGAGGACGGCATGTACTCGGGGTTACGTATTTCTAGCTATCTTCCAACTGAAGCATGAAAAACCCTTACAGACGGACCTTTCTACGAGTGGAGATGGTGTACCATACCCTGACTCTGAGCCCCGTGAAGTTGATATGCGGACCCATGTAGAAGCATAAAAGATGTTCTTTTGGACATTCGAACTATAAAATGAAGATACTGCAAGCGAAAGATATCTGGATAAGAGTTTTCGTCTCTAGTTGGGATATGAGGTTGTATATTGGGGTTACATCCTAAGGGTTTTTTCTGTAATGGGATGTGAGTGGTGAAGGTATGCCTACTACCAGTTTTTACCGGGACACTATTTCTAGCTCTTAAGACACCCGAATTAGTCAGATAATAGGAACCCAATTATATTAGAGTAGCATTCATAATTCGTTCTTTTTTGAAAGGATGTTGTTGTGTTTCAGATTTTTTGCTTTATTTGGGTGGGTTCCTCTTATAGCATAGGTGTTGCATGTCATATTATCATGCCTTTTATTGTGACTAGTCCCCATCATGATTTTATGCTCAGTTCGCATATTTATGCGAAAACGAGACAATAAGAATTTTAATATATAGGATAAATATTATTGAAATATGGATTGAGTCACTTTCTTAAAAAATTTTAAAGTATATTTGAAGTTTGTGACTACTGATATTAATACGGACATAGATGTATTAGATTAATCTATTTTGTCGGACCGAAACCGCCTTATAAGTCTGGGTGCAGATTCAGCCATGTTATATGAAAGCATGCTTTTATTATACTTATTAAATTACAGACATTAAATATATTTTTTATCATCACTTCACTGGTGTTATTCACTCATCATTATTAATGGTACTTATGCACTATATTTAAATAATATTACTTTAAAGGGATACATCTGGTGGGATTTGGTGGGATCTGATGGTTGGTGTTTGGGGTTGACTTTGCCCCTTACTGCAGGGGGGGTAGATGTTACCTATGACTCCACCTCAGTCTAAACCTGCCATGAATGAATCCCAGAATAATTTAATTCACTTGTAAGGTAGCCGAACGCACATGCAGGCACTCGGCTTTCACTCTATTTTTCACTCTTTTCACCTTTTCTCTTTATATGTGGTCAAACAAGCACAGTAATCATTATTAGTTTTTCAATATTATTATTATTTTTCTTTTTCACTACTGGATCTATCCGGTAACTTAGGACCAATATTTTTATGATTGCTCCACTTTTTGTTCACGGGTATATACATTAATTACACAATAGAAGTATTCACCTTAGTTCCTTATCCGGCACTCTGTATATTCTGAGAAGTGTGCCTTGGTTTCCACCAATGCCATTATCTTTTGGCTTGGGGGGCGTTAGTTAAATGACGTATATATGGCTCCGCCCCAGTTTCGGCCGATTCAATCGATTTAGCTGGAGATCTTATTATCTTTCAATATACAATTTGGAAATTCAGTGCCGATTCATGTGATGTTTATCATGTTTTAGGGCTAAGGATAGTCACAATTTTATGGCAGCGCGCAGGAGTTAGAATAAGTAGGCTGACATGTGATGACGTTTACAAACAAGTCTCCGCCCCAGTAATCTGGATTGGACATTGACCACATAAGACCTGTTTGACTCATCGACTTAGACACACCCCCAGGAAGAAGCTGAACGCGAAACGCGCGTCGGGGTTTTGCGGATACAGCACGCCATTTGGCTCGGCACGTGGAACGGGAAGCACAGAACAGGTAATATGTGTAGGGGCTGGGGCGCACCGCTCACTATGTCCAGGTAGATGGAACGGGGAGGAGACAGTTAGGATGCGGTGCATATTCTAGCCTCACCCTCAGCTTGCCGTTGAATATAATAGCCCGGTAATGATCCGACATCAACACAATCCAATTGGGTGTGTATGAATTTGACTATGCAGTGATAAAATGTAAAAGGCAGTATGTGACTTGATTTTTACGGCAATCTGCTATATTCCCAGTCTGCTTCCTATTGATATTAATGAATATTCTGCTCGTGCTGACCGCTATAGGTTGTTTTATGAGGCATCTTTGTATTTGTTCTTATATATATTTAGTTTGGTGTATATTTTAAACTATTTACAAAAATAAAAATATTTTAAATTATCTGTATGACACTTCTTGGACCACAGTAATATTTATCTGTGTTCTTGATGTGATATAATGGACCAATATATGTTGCCATTATACTCTATGGAGTAATACAAGGGGCCCATTATACTGAATAAAGCAATATATGGGGCCTTTTATACTGTATGGAGCAATATATGGGGCCCATTGTACTGTATGGAGCAACATGTGGAGCCCATTATATTGTATGGAGCAATATATGGAGGCATTATATACTGTATAGAGCAATACATGGGGCATTATACTGTATGGAGCAATACATGTGGCCCATAATACTATCTGGAGGACTATGTGGTGCCCATAATACTGTATGAAGGATTACAGTATGTGATGCCCATAATAATGTATGGAGGACTATGTGGTGCCCACAATTCTGTATGGAGGACTATGTAGGGCCCATAATTCTGTATGAAGAAATATGTAGGGCCCATAATACTGGAGGACTATGTGGTGGTTAGAATTCTGTATGGAAGAGTATGTGACGCCCATAATACTGTATTGTGGACTATGTAGGGCCCATAATTCTGTATGGAGGACTATGTAGTGTCCATAATTCTGTATGTCTCACTTATTCATTCTCGTCTGGACTATTGTAACTCTCTACTAATCGGCCTCCCTCTTACCAAACTCTCCCCACTCCAATCTGTCCTGAATGCTGCTGCCAGGATCATATTCCTCACCAACCGTTACACCGATGCCTCTACCTTGTGCCAGTCATTACACTGGCTACCCATCCACTCCAGAATCCAGTACAAAACTACTACCCTCATCCACAAAGCACTCCATGGCTCAGCACCACCCTACATCTCCTCTCTGGTCTCAGTCTACCACCCTACCCGTGCCCTCCGCTCCGCTAATGACCTCAGGTTAGCATCCTCAATAATCAGAACCTCCCATTCCCGTCTCCAAGACTTTACACGTGCTGCGCCGATTCTTTGGAATGCACTACCTAGGTTAATACGATTAATCCCCAATCCCCACAGTTTTAAGCGTGCCCTAAAAACGCATTTGTTCAGACTGACCTACCGCCTCAACACATTAACCTAACTATCCCTGTGTGGCCTAATAAAAAAAAAAAAAACAAAAAAAAAAAAAACCAACATAATCAGGTTCCTCGCATCATGTTCTCATACACTTTATGCAGTTAATAGCCCTCTGTGTCTGTACTGCTACATACTTAGGCTGTTAACTGGTTCATGCAGCTTTAGGGCTGTCCCACACGTCCAGATAATTCCGGTACCGGAATAAATCGGTACCGGAGTTATCCGTGTCCGTGTGCCTGGGAACTCACGGAGGCCATACGAGCGGGACACGTGTGCCGCCCGTATGGCGAGTGGGTACCACACGGAGCGTGTGGTACCCACTCTGCATGGTGCTGAAGCTGCGATTCATATCCTCTCTGCAGTAACGTTTGCTGCAGAGAAAATATGAAGAATAGTGTTAAAAATAAAGATTTAGGTGTCCGCCGCCCCCCCACCCCCTGTGCGCCCCCCCGCTGGTCAGAAAATACTCACCCGGATCCCCCGTCGGCAGTCGCTCCTTCCTGGTCTGGCCGCGGCTTACTGTATGCGGTCACGTGGGGCCGCTCATTTACACTCATGAATAGGCGGCTCCGCCCCTATTGGAGGTGAAGCCACATATTCATGAGTGTAATCGGCCGCATACAGTAGAGAAGCCGCGGCCAGACCAGGAAGGAGCGACTGCCGACGGGGGATCCGGGTGAGTATTTTCCGACCAGCGGGGGGGCGCACAGGGGGTGGGGGGGCGGCGGACACATGGATCTTTATTTTAAACACTATCATTCATATTTTCTCTGTAGCAAACGGTGCTACAGGGAAGATATGAATGGCGGCTTCAGCACCATGTGGGGGGGACAGCGCTTACTGTAGCGCTGTCTCCGGCACGCCACACGGACCCCAGACGGAGAATGTCCGTGTGAGGTCCGTGTTTTACACGGACCCATTGACTCTATTGGGTCCGTGTAATCCGTGCGCTCCCACGAACACTGACATGTCTCCGTGTTTGGCACACGGAGACACGGTCCGCACACGGTCCGCACAAAATCAATGACATCTGAACAGATGCATTGATTTTTATGGGTCTACGTGTGTCAGTGTCTCCGGTACGGGAGGAAACTGTCACCTCACGTACCGGAGCCACTGACGTGTGAAACCGGCCTTACATGAACACCCGAGCCTTACACTATGGCTGGTCCAAATAACTAAAGCAATTGTTACCATCCACCTCTCGTGTCTCCCCTTTTCCTCATAGTTTGTAAGCTTGCGAGCAGGGCCCTCATTCCTACTGGTATCTGTTTTGAACTGTGATTTCTGTTATGCTGTAATGTCTATTGTCTGTACAAATCCCCTCTATAAGTTGTAAAGCGCTGCGGAATATGTTGGCGCTATATAAATAAAATTATTATTATTATTATTATTATTATTATTATGGAGGACTGTACTGTCCAGTCTAAAATGAAAACTTCTGAAAGCCCACCCTGGGAACACACTGTGTGCTGCGAGGATTCTCCGGTTTCTGTGCTATTGTTGAATTTACAATAGATATCACTCATGTAATGTAAGAAATGAAATCTTTGGCATTGCACTATATCTAGATTTCTTATCTGTGCATCATGAATCATGGTATGTGTTAAAGAGGCCTACTGAGACTCTTTCGCCCGGGGCCTACGAAAACCTGGAGCTGACCCTGGCTGTATAAATCATTGCTGGTCGGCAGCACATCCGCTTGTTTAAACAGATGTGCTGCTGACAATAATAATAGTGAGGGGTATGAGGGACCACCAAACCCCTTTATGATCATTAGTGAAAATGAAAGCTAAAGAGCTCCAGGCGGCTCCCTAGATGGCGGATCGCTGCCCACTGCATGCAATGTATCTGCCTGTGAACAGGAGGTTACAGTGGAAACTACCAGGCTGCGGATGTGACACCGAGCGCCTCTCAGCTCTGTCTGGCGGTGATATATATTCAAGGGATTAATCATTTTCTCCAGATTTCATGAAGTTCAGCACAGATAGCTGCCTTTACATCTGAAGACATAAAAACACCAACTGTGCACATCAAATACATACCTCCGCCTGCACCGGGTGCACTGAGAAATACTAACCAGAAAAAGCTGCTCCAAAAACCACACTTTCATAAATTACTGAAGACAAAGTGGATTCTTCACATTTCCTACATCCACCCTAGAGATGACGTATGTAGAAAGCAGCAGGGTAGACGGCACTGTTGGGGCCAGCGATCACAGACCCCGATTGTGGAGGCCCCCCAGGACCTCCTATTCAAGCACAGTCTAATACCGCTCAATGATGCCTTGTGTTACAGATGTGGATGAAAATCACACAGCCCCGGGAGCTTACGGACTGTCTCTAAATGTGATAAATTCATCCATGGTTTTCATTAATGGGTCACCTTTTCATGATGGTCTGTCTAAGGCTTTGTATAATTAAAGAGCAAAAACTCAAATTTGAACATCTAAGTGGACATCATAAGAGCATACGGCCTCCCCTGCCTTGTAAAGTCACCAGATGATCACGTCCCTGTGGGATTAGTAAGGTTCATCCAGCAATGCTGAATATTACTGGTGGTAACGGGGATAATTCATAGAGTTATATGCAGATGCGAGGCTGTCAGTATCCCTACTACGTAAGAGCACGTTCACACTGTGGCCATTTCACAGACAAAACCCCAAAAAACAGACTGAGCATATACCCTATAGTAAGTAAATAGTAATAGTACATGTAAATAACACAGGGGACTAGCACTATTAAGAGTCATCCTACCACGACAAGGTGCATCCATCGGGACAGTCCTAGCCTGTCTCTAGTATTAAAACCTCAGCTTGTGTCAGCCCACCTCAATGTGAACAAGGGCAGAGCAAGACAGGGGCCCAACGGTTCAGCTACCTGTCCCTGGGAAGCTATACAGGTAAATGTCTAGCTCATAAAGGGGGCATAATACAAGAAACGTCCTCCATGTTATTGACCTGTAGTATTACTGTTTGCTCACTATAGGGTATATGCTCAATTTATTTTTTTTCTTGGGTTTTGTCTGTGAAATGGCCACAGTGTGAATGTGCGCCTACATGGAGCTCATATACCACTCATTTTTTTTTAAGTATGCCTATTAAGGGTGGGCTCAACGGGTTTATGTAATGGTCTGTACCTAGACCTGCAATGCCCGGACTGGCCATGGGTTTCCTGACCCAAATTTATGGGGCTGTTATCTTGTGTGGGATACACGCAGTCAGTCCAGGGACCGCGTGCTGTATATGGACTGGGAAATACCCCCATCTAAACATGGCCCAAGGATGCATTTAGACCACCCAATTTTGTTGTGTTAATTGACCACCGATCAGAAAATATTTACCGATCGGTAACGGGTTACGCAGGAGGATCGCATCTAATGATCTGCACTGAGCCATCTGTAATAGATCGCTGAGTACACATAGGCTGCGGTTGTTCTCGGCAGCATGAGCCCGACTTACACAGGACTACGAGTCTGGTTTACACAGGACTATGCGCTGCTGAGAATGACGATTATTTGGGCAGCACAGATGCTTGCTCATCAGGTGACTGGCAGCCTGTATGCACTACAGGATTATCAAGGAACAAGTGTTCCCCAGATCACGCCTTAATGCCATTGTAATTGACCAGTATGAGGAACCTGTCGGGTCCCTACAGCCTCAGTAACTGCCCCAACACAAATGTGAGCATGAATCCAATTTCCCAATAATCTCTCTGATGCTCGAGACAATAGATCTTATTATCACAAAAATAAACGTTCAATGTTGGGTTTGGCATATCCAAATGAATCGCACTAATCAAAAGGGGCGATTCTTCACTGAGCGCAGGCCGGCTTTACACGCTGCAATCACTCCCCCAGGGCATGACTGACATCCTCCTGATTGTCTGCCTCATCTTTTCTGTCATTCAAGTCTCATGCATGCACATGATGTCCTATGCACAGAAGAAAAGACGCAGCAAGTCAGGAGGATGTCAGTCATGCCCGCAGTGGTGTGACTGGCTGTGGAGTCGGTAAGTCAAACCACCGACTCCATCTCATCAATTTCCCTGACTCTGACCCACAGCACTGGTCACTACTGAGCATGTACATAAAGTGCAGCACAGATTCATCGCAACTAAAAGCCGAGATCCTAAGATCTGGAACAGAACACACATTTATAGGACATTTTATAAGCTTCCCAAATTCTTTTGAACACATTTACAGCCCATGCTGCACTGAACGACTGAAGCCAATTTATTATAGATTTTAGGAGTCAGAGCCGGTCCATTTTATACCTACTCCACCAAAATGGACACCGACTTCACAGCCTGGGGTGTGAGTACAGCATGTAAAGCTGGAATGCTACAGTGAAAAAATGCCCCGCACTAGTAAGGAGGATGTCAATCATGCCCGCAGGGGGTGAGCACAGCATGGACTGTAAGGCCGGGGTCACAATACCGTAGAATACGGGCGAGTGGTATGTGAGAAAACATCGCCTAGCACTTGGACCAGTGTTACTCTATGGGGCAGCTCCCATCACGGTATTTTTCTCATGCTGCGATTGTACGCGTATATCGTCCGAGACTCGCTAAGGCAAGCCTATTGGTGTGAGAAAAGCTCGGACACCACACGGACCATCCATCTAGCGTGTGAGAAATACGCACACATTTTCCTCATTTCAGCCCATTGAGCCATTAAATTCAATGGGGAAAAGCAGTGAAAAATGTAAAGCCGTACGCATATCATATGGATACATAGGTGTGAGAAAATCGCATTGCAAACGCAATACACACGGATGACCATACGGAGAACACTTGTGCGACTCTCCGCAGGGAGACTCGGACATATTTTCCATACGCTTAGTGTGACCCCGGCCTTACAGTGATGAAACAGGTCAGGAGGACTTACATATGCTCAGCATGGTAAGAACAGATTAATTTTCTGATGATAACATCTATTGCCTCAGGAGTCAGAGACATTACTGGGAAGCGGGGGTCACACTCTCTGCTGTAGGGTGGGACAGATTCTGAGACCTCACAGGTTCCCGTTAAAGTATGATCTTATAAATCTCCCCTAATACAGCCCCGTCCGTCCTTCATTTGTCCAGCAGTGATGACGATCTGACTACCTACATGTGACTGCTGTAGCCAATTAAATGCCTTATGGTCCTGTGCCAACACTGCAGCCACCATTGCAAAGGACAGCGATTGTCTGCAGTGGTCATGTGTGGGAAATTAGAATGTCATCGCAGCAAGACAAGTAAAAAACACGTAGGACCACTGGAGTGGATGGGGAATTACAATGCACTTGTGAGTTAACTGTTTTCTTTAGCACATCCCCTGCCTTAAGTAATTAATTTATTAACATATAAAACAATGCCTTTAAGTCATTGGTAAGAAAAATGATGTAATATAAAGACAGATATGCAGCACATGAAAGTGCAGAGTTTAGACCTCACAAAGTGTAACACGGGGTCCCACTGATATATTGGGACTGCATGCATTGCGACATACATCTATTGTTTGGTGCTGTCATCCACATTGCTTGAGTCTGAACATAATGAATAGGAAAAGAACAATGACAGCAGGGGCTGAAGTGGATCACTGTTATCATGCTGATAGGCTATAGGATCTAAGATGTAATCTCTTCTATTCCTGCTGTCAAATCAGGGGGCAAAAAGAGAAGGGATCAGATCCTGCAGAGATGACAGCTGAGGGCAGGAATAGGGAGATCAGACCCTGCAGAGATGACAGCTGAGGACAGGAATAGGGACATCAGACCCTGCAGAGATGACAGCTGAGGGCAGGAATAGGGAGATCAGACCCTGCAGAGATGACAGCTGAGGGCAGGAATAGGGAGATCAGACCCTGCAGAGATGACAGCTGAGGACAGGAATAGGGACATCAGACCCTGCAGAGATGACAGCTGAGGGCAGGAATAGGGAGATCAGACCCTGCAGAGATGACAGCTGAGGGCAGGAATAGGGAGATCAGACCCTGCAGAGATGACAGCTGAGGACAGGAATAGGGAGATCAGACCCTGCAGAGATGACAGCTGAGGACAGGAATAGGGAGATCAGACCCTGCAGAGATGACAGCTGAGGGCAGGAATAGGGAGATCAGACCCTGCAGAGATGACAGCTGAGGACAGGAATAGGGACATCAGACCCTGCAGAGATGACAGCTGAGGGCAGGAATAGGGAGATCAGACCCTGCAGAGATGACAGCTGAGGGCAGGAATAGGGAGATCAGACCCTGCAGAGATGACAGCTGAGGACAGGAATAGGGACATCAGACCCTGCAGAGATGACAGCTGAGGGCAGGAATAGGGAGATCAGACCCTGCAGAGATGACAGCTGAGGGCAGGAATAGGGAGATCAGACCCTGCAGAGATGACAGCTGAGGACAGGAATAGGGAGATCAGACCCTGCAGAGATGACAGCTGAGGACAGGAATAGGGAGATCAGACCCTGCAGAGATGACAGCTGAGGGCAGGAATAGGGAGATCAGACCCTGCAGAGATGACAGCTGAGGACAGGAATAGGGACATCAGACCCTGCAGAGATGACAGCTGAGGGCAGGAATAGGGAGATCAGACCCTGCAGAGATGACAGCTGAGGACAGGAATAGGGACATCAGACCCTGCAGAGATGACAGCTGAGGGCAGGAATAGGGAGATCAGACCCTGCAGAGATGACAGCTGAGGACAGGAATAGGGAGATCAGACCCTGCAGAGATGACAGCTGAGGGCAGGAATAGGGAGATCAGACCCTGCAGAGATGACAGCTGAGGACAGGAATAGGGAGATCAGACCCTGCAGAGATGACAGCTGAGGGCAGGAATAGGGAGATCAGACCCTGCAGAGATGACAGCTGAGGACAGGAATAGGGAGATCAGACCCTGCAGAGGTGACAGCTGAGGACAGGAATAGGGAGATCAGACCCTGCAGAGATGACAGCTGAGGGCAGGAATAGGGAGATCAGACCCTGCAGAGATGACAGCTGAGGACAGGAATAGGGAGATCAGACCCTGCAGAGGTGACAGCTGAGGACAGGAATAGGGAGATCAGACCCTGCAGAGATGACAGCTGAGGACAGGAATAGGGAGATCAGACCCTGCAGAGATGACAGCTGAGGACCGGAATAGGGAGATCAGACCCTGCAGAGATGACAGCTGAGGACAGGAATAGGGAGATCAGACTCTGCAGAGATGACAGCTGGGGACAGGAATAGGAGAGATCAGACCCTGCAGAGATGACAGCTGAGGACAGGAATAGGGAGATCAGACCCTGCAGAGATGACAGCTGAAGACAGGAATAGGGAGATCAGACCCTGCAGAGATGACAGCTGAGGACAGGAATAGGGAGATCAGACCCTGCAGAGATGACAGCTGGGGACAGGAATAGGGAGATCAGACTCTGCAGAGATGACAGCTGGGGACAGGAATAGGAGAGATCAGACCCTGCAGAGATGACAGCTGAGGACAGGAATAGGGAGATCAGACCCTGCAGAGATGACAGCTGAGGACAGGAATAGGGAGATCAGACCCTGCAGAGATGACAGCTGAGGGCAGGAATAGGGAGATCAGACCCTGCAGAGATGACAGCTGAGGACAGGAATAGGGAGATCAGACCCTGCAGAGGTGACAGCTGAGGACAGGAATAGGGAGATCAGACCCTGCAGAGATGACAGCTTGGGACAGGAATAGGAGAGATCAGACCCTGCAGAGATGACAGCTGAGGACAGGAATAGGGAGATCAGACTCTGCAGAGATGACAGCTGAGGACAGGAATAGGGAGATCAGACCCTGCAGAGATGACAGCTGAGGACAGGAATAGGGAGATCAGACCCTGCAGAGATGACAGCTTGGGACAGGAATAGGAGAGATCAGACCCTGCAGAGATGACAGCTGGGGACAGGAATAGGGAGATCAGACCCTGCAGAGATGACAGCTGAGGACAGGAATAGGGAGATCAGACCCTGCAGAGATGACAGCTGAGGACAGGAATAGGGAGCTCAGACCCCGCAGAGATGACAGCTGAGGACAGGAATAGGGAGATCAGACTCTGCAGAGATGACAGCTGGGGACAGGAATAGGAGAGATCAGACCCTGCAGAGAAGACAGCTGAGGACAGGAATAGGGAGACCAGACCCTGCCACATTACACATACGCCAGTCTCCTGTACAGTAATGCTTTGCCTCCATCATCCATCTGCAGCTCATACATTACACAGTAATAACCGCAGCCATACTGTACAGGATGCAGCCGTCCATACACGGCCCCATCCCCTGTGAGCCGCTGTACCGGAGCTCCTCATATAGTGAGAGGATGACCGCCCCGGACACACAGCTCTCTGCGGGGAACACTCACCTGGCAGCTTCAGGGCTCTGGACAGCACCGTAGCCATACTGTATGGAGTGACACTGCGCATGCGTGCCGCGGGTGATGCAGTCTGACGATAGAGACAGGAAGCAGAGTGAGAGGTGTTATGCCGCAAGCCATGCCGGGAGATGGTGGCGGGGATGCCCGGGTCACGCAGAGCCGCACAGTACAGTGCCCCCTCGGTCCTGTTCCGCCATGTCCCTTATTGCGCTGACTCCTGTGATTTGCTCCCTCACTAGGCGGATGCTGGGACCTACGGGGCTGTGCCGGGCAGTATCGGGGGAGATCGCCCCCTGCTCCTGGCCTAGTTCTGGATGGGCGCTTTCCGTCATGGCTCCCTGTGAGGGTCCTACATTGGTTACCATCAGATCGCGTGTGTTGTTAATGGTAAAACTAAAATCCTTTGTAGGGCGGAATTTCTGGGATTGTTTCTTAAAGCAGTCACTTGTGGTAAGAGTCAGGGTATGTGTCCACGGTCAGGTTTGCTTCAGGCTTTGGTCAGGATTTTATGCAGGTAAAATCCTGTCCAAAAATGCACCTGAGGTCACTGGCAGGTCACCTGCGGTGTGCCTGCGTGTTTTGCTCATTGTAGCAACATGCTGCGTTCTGTAAAAACACCGCATGTGTGTTTTTGCGGGTGTGCCGCATGCGTTTTTTAATGCACAGTGGAGACGGGATTTCATTAAATCCCCTCCACTATGCTGTAACATCTGGACACTGCGGCAAAAACGTAGCGTTTCCTGAACGTGGACACATACCCTTAGATCGGAGCATGTCTGTGTAGCTTGTGGCGACGCTGCCCGCCGCAAGGTAAATCACAGGGCCCTATGTGTGGGGTGCGATGATGCCGGATGTTTGCAATGAACACATCCGGCATCATCGCGTCACAAGGGGGCGGAGCGGGTTTGCCGCTCCGTCCAAGCCGCCGGCCATCCTGAAGGTGGACACATACCCTAACGTTACCCCTGATCCCGCGATCCGTACAATCAGGCCACGTGCCCACGATCAGAAAGTGGCAGCACGTTGGGCAGGCGGATCCTCTGTGATCACTGAACCGTGCGGAATCACCGGGTCCAATACAGTGTAATGTCTCCTACAGAGACCAGCACCTCCGCAAGAGAAACAGACGTCTCCGATGGTGAGCCATGGGTGTCTGTGGAGACATAGTGGGCATGGGATTTCCTGCCTAGAAGGATACAGTTGTGCTCAGTAGTTTACATACCCCGGCAGAATTTTTGCTTTGGGCTTTTTCAGAGAATATGAATGATAACCCAACTCATGTTTAGTGGTCAGGTGAAGCCATTTATTGTCAATCTACTGTGTTTTCTCTCTTTAAATCATAATGACAACCCAAAACATCCAAATGACCCTGATCAAAAGTTCACATACCCCATTTCTTAATACTGTGTATTGCCCCTCTAACATCAATGACAGTTTGGCGTCTTTTGTGGTAATGGTGGACGAGGTGCTTTATTTCCTCAGATGTAAAGTTGCCATAGTCTAAAGGAGTTACACCAGTTCTTAAAACCAAAATTCAAAATGGAGACTATATGTACAACCATAAAGCTGCTTTTTGCTTCAGAACTGCAGAAGATGGCGTCTGGTAAGTATTCTTCAACACACAGGGGACATACATTCATGATACCACTTTGACTGTGTAAAATCACTGTTTTCATTCAGGAATTTAACATAAATTTCCAGTGAAGACATTTTCCTTCCCTCGTATGGTGGATAGATGAATTTAGAACACTTTAGCACAAGTGCTAGACTGGGACATTCATAACCGAGTACGGACTATGATGTCTAGAGCAGCTGCGGATTTCCTGACCCAAAATCCGGAGCCTCATATATTGCCAGTTTGCAGACCAAGATGTCTGGACCAATTGTGCATCTCCTGGCCCCGAAACAACATCATTATGCCGATGAGGCTGTTGAGTTTGGGTCAGGAGACACGCAGTTGGCCCAGACATCATGGAGAGCACACGAAACGTGAATGTCTATCACATTGAAGCTTTCATTTTTCTACAGCAGCTTATAAGGAACCTGTGAAGTCAAATAATGCTACTAACCTGCAAATATAGGGTTAACCTGCATCAGACGAAATAGGCCTGACAGGCACATCTCACACATTTTTGTTTCCCCCTCCTCTCCGAGGGGATCCCGCCCCTCCCAGTACCTTCCTATCTTTAGGGGTTGCTTGAAACCCCCCACTCAGTTTTACCACCGACCTTGTGGAGAACAGGTGTGACCTCCATAGCCTCTCAGGGTCACTGCGCCTGAAGGGTCTCACTTTTGAATTTTCATACTTTCTGGGGGGGTTTCATCACAATTGTTTATTTTACTCGTTTTACAAATTAATAATGCTAAGTTTATGGATATTTTGCAGAAATGAGTAGGATTTTCTTACAAATGACAGAGTTTTGGCGGTAGTTGTTAAATTTGGGTACTTTTTGTTTCATTACCTTTATGGTTATTAAATGTTTATTTTTTTCATCTGATTGTGTACTCTTTTAATACATCCCTATAAGGACACTGATTACTTTTAGAGGCCAGAAATGAGATAATTAGATATTGTAGCCGGTTTTCTAACCCTCGGGAACTCGGGAGTGCCAGGGATGCACCTGACCCAGGGTTAGTAACGTTAGGAAGGTGCTGGAAAGTGCAGCACCCAAGAGAACATGAACTTTATGTCCCCTGAAAGCTGCCGGCTTTCAGTCATACAGGCGTGCTGGCCGGCCTACAGTCACTGCTATTTATATCGTGTATATAGAATTCACAAGCTGCAGATATGAAACTGCAGCAAATCTGCACAGAAAAACTAAGTAGCTTGTGCATGAGATTTCAGAAACCTCATTCACTTTGCTGGGACAGAAAAATGCTGTGTTTTTGTGGCAACTATTTACATAAAAACGGTGCCTGTGAACATAACCTTAGGCAGTTTTGATACATCTGCCCCACTGTCTCTTATTTACGTGGACACTACATGACATATATTTGGGGGCTGTATGGGACGCTCATATAGGTGCGGGTGGCACTGTTTATCTTGGCATTATACATCTAGTACCATTTGCCTAGCCCCTATGTGCCCATATCTCGTCTCTAGAGATTTATTTTTAGATTCTGAAGAAGAGATTTGGAGATTCCAGTGTTTTACCCTGAGGTGGACATGGTGACTCTGACTCTTTGGACTCCATTATGCTGCAGTGCGGGGTCCTCCTTGGATGTTGTTGTTGTTGATGTTGTTGTGGACAGGAGGCAACAAACGCCTGGAGCGACACCTGGAAACACATCTCTGATTACTTACTATGGCATTTCTTCTAGAATTAGACAGGCAGGATACTATAATCAGGGTCGGACTGGCCTGGCGGGGTATCGGGGAAATCCCCCGGTGGGCCCTTGACTCTGCCGGCAGGAGAGGAGAAGAAGAAGAAAGAGAGAAGAAAAAAAAGTCTGCAGTTTTTAGGTGCACGGGCTCTTTAAAAGCGCAGACAGAGAAAGTGCAGGGACGTGGGCGCACGCAGCACTCATTACCTGAACCGCTGCGGTGCACGTCCCGATAGTAGCTGTCAATTTTGCGCCCGTTGTCACCGGCTTATGACGTCAGTGTCATGCGCACATCAACCGCCGGCCTCTGCTAGGTCAGTGGCCATTTTACTATGTGCGCGCCGACCTGCAGAGGAGAAGGATGCCGCCGCCGGGAGCGCAGGAAGGTAGGAGTAATCTGTCTGTCGGAGTCTCTCTGTCTGTGTCTCTGTCGGTCTGTGTCTCTCTGTCTCTCCATGAAGCCAGGATGGATAAATGGAGGGGAGCAGGAAAAAAAGACCAGGATGGATATAAGGGGGCGGCAGGATGGATATATGGGGAGCAGGAAAAAAGGACCAAGATGGATATAAGGGGCAGCAGGATGGATAAATGGGGGGCAGGAAAAAAGGACCAAGATGGATATAAGGGGCAGCAGGATGGATAAATGGGGGGCAGGAAAAAAGACCAGGATGGATATAAGGGGGCGGCAGGATGGATATATGGGGGGTAGGAATAAAGATCAGGATGGATATAAGGGGGCGGCATGAAAAAAGGACCAAGATGGATATAAGGAGGCAGCAGGATGGATATATGGGGGGCAGGAAATAAGGACCAGGATGGATATAAGGGGGTGGCAGGATTTATATGTGGGTGCAGGAAAAAAAGACCAGGTTGGATATATAGAGGGTCAGGAAAAAAAGGACCAGGATGGATATAAGGGGGGATGCAGGATGGATATATGAGGGGGTCAGGGAAAAAGGACCAGGATGGACATATGGGGGGCAGAAAAAAAGGACCAGGATGGATATAAGGGAGGAGGCAGGACAAAGGACTAGGATGGATACATGTGAGGGGCCAGGATGAATACATATGGGAAGGATAGGATATATAGGGGGGCAGGACAAAGGACCAGGATGCATATATATGGGGGACCATGATGTAGATATATATGGGTGACCAGGAAGGATATATGGTAGAGCGAGGATGCATATACAGTATATGAGGGGCAAGGATCAATATATGGGGGGGACCAGGATGGATTTATGGGAGGGGGCAGGACAAGGGAACAGGATGCATATATATGGAGGACCAGGATGCAGATATATGGGGGAGCCAGTATGCATATAAATGGGAAGCCAGGATGCATATACAGTATATGGGGGCCCAGGATCGATATATGGGGGGCCAGGGTGGATTTATGGGAGGGGGCAGGACAAGGGAACAGGATGCATATATATGGAGGGCCAGGATGCAGATTTATGGGGGAGCCAGGATGGATATATGGTAGAGCCAGGATGCATATACAGTATATGGGGGCCCAGGATCGATATATGGGGGGCCAGGGTGGATTTATGGGGTGAGGCAGGACAAGAATGGATATATATGGGGGGGTGCAGGAGGGATATATGGGGGGCAGGACAAGGATGAATATATATGGTGGAGCCAGGATGGATATATGGTAGAGCCAAGATGCATATATATGGGGGGCAGGATGGATTTATGTGGGGGCAGGACAAGGGACCAGGATGCATATATATGGGGGGCCAGGATGCATACATATGGGGTTCCAGGATGGATATATATTGGGGAGCCAGGATGAATATATATTGGGGAGCCAGGATGGGTATACATGGGGGGCCAGTATGCATATACAGTATATATCGAGGAGCCAGGATAGTTATATATGGGGGAGCCAGGATGGCTATATGGGGGAACCAGGAGGCATATATAAGTGGGATCAGGATGGATATATGGGGGAGCCAGGATGGATTACTCGGGGGTAGGCCAGGGCAATGGACCAGGATGGATATATGGGGGGGGCAGGATAAAGGACATATGGGGGCCAGTATGGATAGCTGGGGGCCAGGATGGATATCTGGGGGGCAGGCTGCACAAGCGACATAGGGGACCAGGCTGAGGCATATTATAAAATAAAGGGGACCAGGCTGGGCGAGATTATTAAATAAAGAGGGCCAGGATGAGGGACTTAATTACTGTTTGGGGGCCAGAATGAGGAACATGCTATATTAGTTTATGGTGACAAGTGGGGAGCATAATTTCTTTAGGGTCCAGTTAGGGACATTATTACTACTGTAATATAATTTACTTTTTAGGAAACAGTTTTTAATGGAGGGAACAAAATGGGGTCATGTTACTGTGCAGGGCGGCTCTACGTCGTTTTTTTTTCTTCATCTGACTTAGTGTAGAATTCAGGGAAAAAGTGGGGAAAGTGCTCTGGAAGCGATCAGCAATTGATGACTGTGTTATTTTTTGCAGAGATGAGTCCTGTCTGGAAGAAGTGATGGCGATCTGTGCTGGCTGAAGAAGAAAAGCGAAGAAGAAGGACTTCAACTAGAGACATCACCGGTGAGTCAATGTATTACATGTACACGCACACTATACACTATATACTGTGTACAGAGCTCCTGTGTATGTCACTGGTGATCACTATATTGCCTGTACACTGATGCTATATACAAAGCTGTGTATAATGTCACTGGTGATCACTGTATTACTTGTGCACTGACACTATATATACAGAGCTCTTGAGCATAATGTCACTGGTGATCCCTGTATTACCTGTACACTGACACTATATACTACAAGCTTCTGTGTATAATGTCACTGGTGATCACTGTATTACCTGTACACTGACACTATATACAGAACACCTGTGTATAATGTCACTGGTGGTCACTGTATTACCTATACACCAACACTATATACAGAGCTACTGTGTATAAAGTCTCTGTTGATCACTGTATTACCTGTACACTGACACTATATACAGAGCTCATATGTACACTCACCGGCCACTTTATTAGGTACACCATGCTAGTAACGGGTTGGACCCCTTTTGCCTTCAGAACTGCCTCAATTCTTCGTGGCATAGATTCAACAAGGTGCTGGAAGCATTCCTCAGAGATTTTGGTCCATATTGACATGATGGCATCACACAGTTGCCGCAGATTTGTCGGCTGCACATCCCAAAGATGCTCCATACAAGGCAGGATGGATCCATGCTTTCATGTTGTTTACGCCAAATTCTGACCCTACCATCCGAATGTCGCAGCAGAAATCGAGACTCATCAGACCAAGCAACGTTTTTCCAATCTTCTACTGTCCAATTTCGATGAGCTTGTACAAATTGTAGCCTCAGTTTCCTGTTCTTAGCTGAAAGGAGTGGTACCCGGTGTGGTCTTCTGCCGCTGTAGCCCATCTGCCTCAAAGTTCGATGCACTGTGCGTTCAGAGATGCTCTTAGGCCTACCTTGGTTGTAACGGGTGGCGATTTGAGTCACTGTTGCCTTTCTATCAGCTCGAACCAGTCTGCCCATTCTCCTCTGACCTCTGGCATCAACAAGGCATTTCCGCCCACAGAACTGCCGCTCACTGGATTTTTTTTCTTTTTCGGACCATTCTCTGTAAACCCTAGAGATGGTTGTGCGTGAAAATCCCAGTAGATCAGCAGTTTCTGAAATACTCAGACCAGCCCTTCTGGCACCAACAACCATGCCACGTTCAAAGGCACTCAAATCACCTTTCTTCCCCATACTGATGCTCGGTTTGAACTGCAGGAGATTGTCTTGACCATGTCTACATGCCTAAATGCACTGAGTTGCTGCCATGTGATTGGCTGATTAGAAATTAAGTGTTAACAAGAAGTTGGACAGGTGTACCTAATAAAGTGGCCAGTGAGTGTATATTGTCACTGTTGATCACTGTATTACCTGTACACTATATAAAGAGCTCCTGTGTATAATATCACTGTTGATCACTGTATTACCTGTACACTGACACTATATAAAGAGCTGTGTATAATGTCACTGGTAGTGTTGAGCGATACCTTCCGATATGCATTGGTATCGGTATCGGATAGTATCGGCCGATACCGGCAAAATATCAGATCTCGCCGATACCGATACCCGATACCAATGCATTTCAATGGGACGCAAAGTATCGGAATGGTTCCTAGGGTCTGAAGGAGAGGAAACTCTCCTTCAGGCCCTGGGATCCATATTCATGTGTAAAATAAAGAATTAAAATAAAAAATATGGATATACTCACCTCTCTGGCGGCCCCTGGACTTTACCGATGTAACCGGGAGCCTCCGTTCCTAAGAATGAGCGCGTGAAGGGCCTTCAATGATGTCGCGGCTTCTGATTGGTCGCGTGAGCGCTCATGTGACCGCTCACGCGACCAATCACAAGCCGCGACGTCATCGCAGGTCCTTCACGCGCTCATTCTTAGGAACGGAGGCTCCCGATTACGGCGGTAAGGTCCAGGGGCCGCCGGAGAGGTGAGTATATCCATATATATATATATCCATATACTCACCTCTCCGGCGGCCCCTGGACCTTACCGCCGTAACCGGGAGCCTCCGTTCCTAAGAATGAGCGCGTGAAGGACCTGCGATGACGTCGCGGCTTGTGATTGGTCGCGTGAGCGGTCACATGAGCGCTCACGCGACCAATCAGAAGCCGCGACGTCATCGAAGGCCCTTCACGCGCTCATTCTTAGGAACGGAGGCTGCCGGTTACAGCGGTAAGATCCAGGGGCCGCCGGAGAGGTGAGTATATCCATATTTTTTATTTTAATTCTTTATTTTACACATGAATATGGTTCCGATACCGATTCCCGATATCACAAAAGTATCGGAACTCGGTATCGGAATTCCGATACCGCAAGTATCGGCCGATACCCGATACTTGCGGTATCGGAATGCTCAACACTAGTCACTGGTGATCACTGTATTACCTGTACACTGACACTATATACTATATACAGAACACCTGTGTATAATTTCACTGGTAGTCACTGTATTGCCTAAACACCAACACTATATACAGAGCTACTGTGTATAAAGTCAGTGGTGATCACTGTATTACCTGTACACTGACACTATATACAAAGCTCCTCTGTATAATGTCACTGGTGATCACAGTATTACCTGTGCACTGACACTATATACAGACCTCCTGTGTATAATGTCACTGGTGATCACTGTATTACCTGTACACTGACACTGTATAATATATACAGAACACCTGTGTATAATGTCACAGGTGATCACTGTATTACCTGTACACTGACACTATATACAAAGCTGTGTATAATGTCACTGGTCATCACTATATTACCTGTACACTAACATATACAGAACACCTGTGTGTCACTGGTGATCCCTGTATTACATGTACACTGACAGTACACTGTGTTCCAAATTATTATGCAAATTGTATTTAAGTGTCATAAAGATTTAATTGTTTTGTTTTTCAAATAAACTCGTGGATGGAATTGTGTCTCAGGGCTCAATGAATCACTGAAATCAATCTTAAACACATGTGATAATTAGTTTTCCAGGTGATTCTAATTAAAGGAAAACTACTCAAAAATTATGTTCCACATTATTATGCAGGTCACATGTTTCAAGCAATATGGGAAATAAAAAGGATCTCTCTGCTGCTGAAAAGCGTTAAATAGTGCAATGCCTTGGACAAGGTATGAAAAAATTAGATATTTCACGAAAACTTAAGAGTGATCATCATACTCTGATGAGATTTGTGACTGAAACAGAGCACAGACAGAGTTCATGCAAATAAAGGCATAATGAGGAAGTTTTCTGCCAGACAAATTCATTGGATTAAGAGAGCAGCTGCCAAAATACCATTACAAAGCAGCAAACAGTTATTTGAAGCTGCTGGTGCGTCTGGAGTCCCTCGAACCTCAAGGTGTAGGATCCTTCAAAGGCTTGCTGTGGTGCATAAACCTACTATTCGGCCACTCCTAAACAGTGTTCACAAGCAGAAACGGTTGCAGTGGGCCCAGACATACATGAAGACTAATTTTCAAACAGTCTTGTTTACTGATGAGTGTCGAGCAACCCTGGACGGTCCAGATGGATGGAGTAGTGGATGGTTGGTGGATGGCCACCATGTCCCAACAAGGCTGTGACGTCAGCAAGGAGGTGGAGGAGTCATGTTTTGGGCCGGAATCATGGGGAACCAGCTGGTAGGGCCCTTTAAGGTTCCTGAAGGTGTGAAAATGACCTCAGCAAAGTAAATAGAGTTTCTGACTGACAGCTTTCTTCCATGGTCTAAAAAGCAGAAACGTGCCTTCAGGAACAAAATCATCTTCATGCATGACAATGAATACCTCTGAGTAATTGGCTGCTATGGGCATAAAAGGAGATAAACTCATGGTGTGGCCACCATCTTCCCCTGACCTCAACCCTATAGAGAACCTTTGGAGTATCATCAAACAAAAGATCTATGAGGGTGGGAGGCAGTTCACATCAAAACAGCAGCTCTGGGAGGCTATTCTGACTTCATTCAAAGAAATACAAGCAGAAACTCTCCATAAACTCACAAGTTCAATGGATGCAAGAATTGTGAAGGTGATATCAATGAAGGGCTCCTATGTTACCATGTAACTTGGCCTGTTAGGATGTTTTGGAGTTAAATAGCTTTTTGTTCAGTGAATGTGACCTCCTAATGCTGCAAATTCCACAAATGAGCATTTTCAGTTCTTTAAAACAGAACAAATGTCAAGAAATTCTACTGTGCCTAATAATTTGGAACAGTGCATTTTGAGTTTTTATTCATTTTGGAGATTATACTGTTATCATTGGAAGGTTTCTTCAATAAAATTCAATGTATAATCTAACGGGTGATGACGTTTATTAGACTGTCATTTGCATTGACCATTTAGGAAAATCCGAGAAAAATGTCATTTGCATAATAATTTGGAACATAGTGTATATACAGAGCTCTTGTGTATAATGTCACTGGTTGTAATAACAGTGTTGTTAGTATTGTGGTTTGTATTCATGATCAGTATTGTAGTATTCAGTCACTATGTGATGGTAATATCTGGTCTGGTCACAGTGTGGTGGTATTTATCCCCTATATGTGTTATTATTCAGTCACTATGTGGTGGTAATTTGTGGTCTGGTCACGGTATGGCAGTACTTATCCCCAGTATGTGGTATTATTCAGTCACTATGGTGGAATATGTAGTCTAGTTATGGTGTGGGGGTATTTCTCCTTGTATGTGGTATTATTTGGTGCATATATGCTGGTATTATGTGGTAGTATTCAGTCACAATGTGATCTGTTCATGGTGTGGTGGTATTTCTACCTGTATGTGGTAATATTGGTCTTGGTATAGTGGATTGTGTTGTGTATGGCGGTCATCTGTTCTCTCTGATATTAGGAGAAGATTCTTTATTTCCATTAGAGATTAGATACTTGGATCACAGCATCAGCGATGCACTTACAGGGGTTCTCCTGTGTAAAAACTAATCACCTCTCCACTGGATTACTGATAACGTATTGATTGGTGGTGGTGAGTGGGGTCTGACTGCTGGGACCCAGTCGGCGTAATGTGGAGCTTTTATCCCCATTAGACTGGAGCGGTATGTCTGACTTGACCACTGATCCATTCATTCACCCTGTGGCTCCGAGCGCTGCTCTTGTTTTTTTCTGGAAGCCCCAAAGAGAATCACTGGAGCTGCGGTCAGACATCTGAACTGCTGCTGCATTTTAAAATGGGGATAAGTGTCCTGTCAGGGATAAAACTTCCCCATTCTTCCGATCGGTGCAGTTTCTAATGGTCAGACCTAAGCGATCGCCTATCCTGTGGAGCCCATGGATCGATGATAACTTGTTTTAACCATAGAACCTTTAAATGTAAAATACCGTAATTCTACATCCCAGTTATGGGGGCGCACAGTAGATGTGCAGGAGGCCCCTGTGTTTTACAGTCGATGCTCCACTATAATGGGGATAATGACTGACAGCTATTTGCATATAGCTGTAGGGTGGGCCCCTAGGGTCCATTCCCCTGGTGGGCCCCAGACACCCCAGTCCGACCCTGACTATAATCCATTTACCTTGTGATCTTTTATATTCGGTGGCTTTGTAGACACTAACATCCAATGACACCAGCAAATTTATTAATACAGCCTGATGAAAAAAAAAAACTGCCTTTGTGGCTCATAGCAACCAATCACAGTGCAGCTTTCATTTTACTACAGTTGGGAAAAAAAATGAAAGCCATGCTCTCATTGGTTGCCACACAGAATTTTTCTATTGATAAATAAGGCCCTACGTCTTTAAGTGGCATAGTAACGTTTTCGTAGTGAATTTCAGAATGTTTTGTCCATCTTAATTTCTTTGGCTTTTATTTGTATAATATCAAGTACTAATCAAAACCAAAGAAGTGAACTGGAGTATAACGTGGTATACATGCAATGTGTAGGAACAAAATGAACATATACCTGCTGTAAGTAAGTAAAAAGCAATAGTGCATATAAATTACATAGGGCACATAGTAAACACTGTTTTTCATTAAAAAAAAGTGTAAAAGCCATCCCACCAGTGCCAAGTTGTACCCAGTAGGGACGTTCCTAACTTCCAGTATTAAAACCTTATAAAAAATGTGAACAAGGGCCGAGCAGGACTGGGACCCAATTATGGGCACCCAGCTAAGGAACGCTATATAAACATCACAGCCTTACCTGCACTGAGTGCAAGAAACTAAAGCAAAACTGGAAGAAGTGAACTGGAGTATAAGTTCATTTTGTTTCTATCTTAGGTTTTGTCAGTTACTAAACAGTATCCAACATCAACCCAACCCATAGTTAGCAGTGTATCATAGTAGTGTTCCACTGCCACAGGGTCTGTATGGATAGCCTACTTCAGTGATTCATATCTGATCGGTTTCCTAGTCTCCCACCCTAGTGCTTGTGCATGCACATAATGTTACCTGATGGTCAATAGTGGTTTACAAAACAATCTAATCTATGTTTGTACTGTGTATCCTACGTAGCCCTTTGGTGATTTCCTTTGTGTAAAGGTACCGTCACATTAAGCGACGCTGCAGCGATAGCGACAACGATGCCGATCGCTGCAGCGTCGCTGTTTGATCGCTGGAGAGCTGTCACACAGACCGCTCTCCAGCGACCAACGATGCCGAGGTCCCTGGGTAACCAGGGTAAACATCGGGTTACTAAGCGCAGAGCCGCGCTTAGTAACCCGATGTTTACCCTGGTTACCAGCGTACAATGTAAAAAAAACAAACAGTACATACTCACCATCTGATGTCCGTCAGGTCCCTTGTCGTCTGCTTCCTGCTCTGACTGAGCGCCGCCGTACAGTGAGAGCAGAGCGCAGCGGTGACGTCACCGCTGTGCTTTCACTTTCACTTTTGCGGCGCTCAGTCAGAGCAGGAAGCGGACGCCGGGGGACCTGACGGACATCAGATGGTGAGTATGTAGTGTTTGGTTTTTTTACATTTTACGCTGGTAACCAGGGTAAACATCGGGTTACTAAGCGCGGCCCTGCGCTTAGTAACCCGATGTTTACCCTGGTTACCAGTGTAAAATATCGCTGGTATCGTTGCTTTTGCTGTCAAACACAACGATACACGGCGATCGGACGACCAAATAAAGTTCTGAACTTTATTCAGCGACCAGCGACATCACAGCAGGATCCAGATCGCTGCTGCTTGTCAAACTAAACGATATCGCTAGCCAGGACGCTGCAACGTCACGGATCGCTAGCGATATCGTTTAGTGTGACGGTACCTTAATTCTCCCAAATGTATACTATGTTCTTATTATTATTCAAAAATATAGATGAAAAGGATTAATGGATTCTAAGCGTAGACCAATGTTAGTTATGCATTGTACTTTTTTCAAATTTTTTAACAACCTTTTTTTGTAATAAAATTATATATAATTAAAAAAAAAGATATACAGATGAGATCAATTTGTATATAATTTTTCTCTTTTGCTCTTCAAATTGTTTTTTTTTTAGTTTAGAATAATCTTGGAACCAGTCAGACAGTTCCCTGATGGTATGTTGACATTGTTAAGGAAAGCAAGAAATGGACAACATTGAGGACCGTAGACACAGGAACCTTTGGGCAGCAGATGAAAGACAAATCATGTTTATTTCCCTTACAAATAAGAAGATGTCCAGAAGTGACATTAGTTCAGAACTGGTAAGAACTGTAGGGAAACAGAGTGCACTAGAGCATTAGGTGATACCCTTTTAAAAGATGTAATAGATCCAGGTAATCTACTCACCTGAGCGCATTGTGTAGGCAAAACTCCTGTACGATCTCAATAATGGTTTGGTATTTTCCTTTATCCCTGTTCGTATTTCCTTGTTATTCTGGTTAGTGTATAGCCATATACTACTACTGTCCTCTTCCCTGGGTGGGGGGAGAGAACAGACTGAGGGCAGGTTCAGGACCTCAGCAAGATACATGGCTTCGGTGTCTTCACCATTAGAAATAATCCGGGGAACAGGGATAGCTAGGTCGCCCATAGCATTATGGACAGGGAAGGAGTCCCTAGCCCCGGGATACCGGACAACAGAGTAGTGACAAGCGTCTTGTGGACAGATCAGACCCAAGATAGGCCTTTTTGGTAAAGCACATCATTCTACTGTTTACTGAAAATGGAATGAGGCCTACAAAGAAAAGAACACAGATCCTACAGTAAAATATGGTTGAGGTTTAAAGATGTTTTGGGGTTGTTTTGCTGCCTTTGGCATTGGGTGACTTGGCTGTGTGCAAAGTAAGAGAGATTCACCGCACACTCTTTTTATTAGTGATGCAAGTTTCTTTATTTTGTGTGACCAAACAAAATTAAATGTAACTTTTAAATGTGCGACAAAGTAAGGATGTTTTGACCCCACTGGGGTCTTTATCACAATGTCGCTGTAAAAAAAAAGACAGTGTATGTTAGGTGTCGGGATTCTCCCCCTGCACTAGACAGATCTCAAGCCTTATCTGCCTCTGGGGTTTTCCATTCAACTTAAGGTACCTTCACACGAAACGACGCTGCAGCGATAGCGACAACGATGCCGATCGCTGCAGCGTCGCTGTTTGATCGCTGGAGAGCTGTCACACAGACCGCTCTCCAGCGACCAACGATGCCGAGGTCCCCGGGTAACCAGGGTAAACATCGGGTTGCTAAGCGCAGGGCCGCGCTTAGTAACCCGATGTTTACCCTGGTTACCAGTGTAAAATGTAAAAAAAACAAACAGTACATACTCACCTGCGCGTCCCCCGGCGTCCGCTTCCTGCACTGACTGACTGACTGAGCGCCGGCAGTAGCAGGGCACAGCGGTGACGTCACCGCTGTGCTGTGCTTTCACTTTCACTTTGCGGCGCTCAGTCAGTGTGGGAAGCGGACGCCGGGGGATGCGAATGTAAGTATGTACTGTTTGTTTTTTTTACATTTTACACTGGTAACCAGGGTAAACATCGGGTTACTAAGCGCGGCCCTGCGCTTAGTAACCCGATGTTTACCCTGGTTACCAGTGTAAAATATCGCTGGTATCATTGCTTTTGCTGTCAAACACAACGATACACGGCGATCGGACGACCAAATAAAGTTCTGAACTTTATTCAGTGACCAGCGACATCACAGCAGGATCCTGATCGCTGCTGCGTGTCAAACTAAACGATATTGCTAGCCAGGAAGCTGCAACGTCACGGATCGCTAGCGATATCGTTACAAAGTCGTTTCGTGTGAAGGTACCTTTAGGCCGCTGCGGGTGCTGCTGAGCAAAGACTTTGGTCCCAGCGTCTTGCTCAGTTTCATGCTGTTCATTTGGTTACTGCTGGCTCCCTAGCCAAGTCTATGGTAATCAGCAATAGGCAGCGATGACCAGACCATCTGGAGTCTAAGTCCAGAAATCACCTTACTGAGCATGTCCGTGAGGTGGCGTCTTCCTATTGGTGGTCGAACGTCTCTGGTGATGTGGCAGCTCCTGATTGGCCTGCGTGCAATGTCTCTCCTGACTGGGCGTAAGTGTTTGGGGTGGAGCCTTATGTTTGAAAGGCTTCCGGCTGCGCACGCAGGCGTGCTAGTATCAATTTATACACGGCTATGTGAGTGAGGCTCTACCATTCTGTCGGCAAGCATTGAGTGTCGGTCTAGCCTAGGACTGTACACGTAGGCAGGCAGCTAGCATCAGTGGGGGCAATAAGCCATTGGCTTTGCATCTGGTTCCTACATGTGTACATGTGTGCGGTTAGCACATTAGAGTTCCAGAGCAAGCACAACCCTAGTCAGGGTATTAAGCTCAGAGCATCTGCCCCGTTTCTGTGTGCAAATGACTCGGCTCAGTTGCAGAACTTCTATTTAGTTTCTGTGTACAAGTGACACAGCTCAGTTGCAGTGCATCTGTTCCTTTTTTGTGTGTGAGTGACACTGCTCAGTTGCAGAGCTTCTCTTTCTTTTTTGTGTGTGAGTGACACAGCTCAGTTGCAGAGCTTCTCTTTCATTTCTGTGTACGAGTGAC
The DNA here is from genome assembly GCF_051348905.1 of Ranitomeya variabilis. Lineage (NCBI taxonomy): Eukaryota > Metazoa > Chordata > Amphibia > Anura > Dendrobatidae > Ranitomeya > Ranitomeya variabilis. Next base: position 152,150,996 of record NC_135239.1, read on the forward strand.
ACAGCTCAGTTGCAGAGCAGGTCTTTTGTTTCTGTGTGCGAGTGACACAGCTCAGTAGTAGAGCTTCTCTTTCATTTCTGTACTGTTCATCTCTGTGGAGTAACAGGTTGGAACGCAGTGTCCTGTTCACACTGAGTGGCATTTACCCAGTGTGTACAGGCAAACGCACACCGTATGTCCCATCATTGTTTTCTAGCAGCAGTTTTCCATCTCTGCATGGTGGACCCCGGGTTGCGATTGTGCTTTATTATTTATTTTATTTAGCGCAATCCACCAACCCTAACAGTATAAATTAATAAAATAATGGTCACAGGTCATCAATCAACTCTTAAGTAGGTGGCATAGTGGCTCGCTAAGTAGGCATAGTAGCTCATACTCCCAGTTGGTGGCATGGCATCTGACACTCTAGGTAGGTGGCATAGTGGCTCACACCCTCAGTAGGCATAGTAGCTCAGACAGATGGTGGCAAGGCTGCTAAAACTCTAAGTAGGTGGCATAGCAGCTCACACTCTTGGTTGGTGGCATAGCAGCTCACTGTCTAGGTGGATGGCATAGCAGCTCTCACTGTAACCGGCATTCATTAGTTACCTGTGTTATCCTGGTTCCCTTTGCGCTTCCGCACCTATGTTTGCTGGATAGTTGTCCTCTGCAGCTGTCTGCCATTGTTAAATATCGTTTGTTGTTGTTGATGCAAGTGTTTGGGCATCCATAGAGATTTGTGTACTCAGATACTTTGACCTTGGTTTCAGACCTTAATTAGCCCTCTAGGGTTATGGCTTGTTCACGATTTTCATTAGGAAAAGCCATGTGATGCAAATTTTCCAACTTTATAAAAAGCCAGCCTCCTCTAACCCTGTGCCAAAAAGCATCAGCCATGGGTTCTTCTAAGCAGATCCCTAGCACTCTGAAAATGAAAATGGCATAGGCCCACAAAGCAGGAAAAGGCTATAACAAGATTGCAAACCGTTTTTAAGTTGCCCTTTCCTCAGTTTGAAATGTAATTTAAAAATGGCAGTTAATAGGAACAGTGGAGGTCAAAATAATGTCTGGAAGACCAAGCAAAATTTCAGTAAGAGCTGCTCATCGGATTGCTAGTGAGGCAAATAAGAACCCCGCTTGACTGCAAAATACCTTCAGAAATATTTAGCATACTCTGGAGTTGTGGTACATTGTTCTACTGTGGAACACCTCTCCTGTGTCTTAACCATAAAATTCAGCTTCAGAAGTATACAAAAGAATATTCAAACAAGCTTGATGCATTTTGGAAACAAGTCCTGTGGACTGATAAGGTTCAAATACTACTCTTTGCCCACAATGATCAAATGTATGTGTGGAGAAAAAAGGGCACATAATTTCAGGAAAAGAATTTCTCGCCAACCATTAAGTGTGGGGGTGGATCAATCATTCTTCGGAGTTGTGTTGCAGAACATTTCAGGGGTAGGAGGAAGAATGGATTCAATGAAATTTCAACAAATTCTTGATGCAAACATAACACCATCTGTAAAAGCTGAAGTTGAAAAGAAGATAGCTTCTACAAATGGATAAATGATCCTAAACACAAGTCAACATCCACAATAAACTACCTCAAAGGGTGCAAGCTGAAGGTTTTACAATGGCCCTCAGTTTCCTGTTGTGAACATCATTGAAAATCTATGGCTAGACCTCAAAATAGCAGAGCAGATACAGTTCAAGGTGCGGCAACTATGGACAGGCAGGATCCATGCATCAGTGCGCAGTCGTGACCACATTGTGTGCATATTTACACTGTCACTTGGAGCACTCTCTGTTTTGAAGGAAGCCCTGTCAATCAAGGCAAGGGACTGGCTTTAATATGCAGATATTAGGGCATAAGGGTACCGTCTCACAGTGGCACTTTGGTCGCTACGACGGCACGATCCGTGATGTTCCAGCGATATAGTTACGATCTCGCTGTGTCTGACCGCTACTGCGATCAGGGACCCCGCTGAGAATCGTACGTCGTAGCAGATCGTTTGAAACTTTATTTCGTCACTGGATCACCCGCTGACATCGCTGCATCGGCGTGTGTGACGCCGATGCAGCGATGTCTTCACTGGTAACCAGGGTAAATATCGGGTGACTAAGCGCAGGGCCGCGCTTAGTAACCCGATGTTTACCCTGGTTACCATTGTAAATGTAAAAAGAAAACCACTACATACTCACATTCCGGTGCCTGTCACGTCCCCGGGCGTCCGCTTCCCTGCACTCCTCCTGCATCCTGTGTCAGTGCCAGCCGGCCGTACATCAGAGCACAGCGGTGACGTCACTGCTCTGCTTTACGGCCGCGCTTACACAGGATGCAGGAGGAGTGCAGGGAAGCGGACGCCGGGGACGTGACAGGCACCGGAATGTGAGTATGTAGTGGTTTTCTTTTTACATTTACAATGGTAACCAGGGTAAACATTGGGTTACTAAGCGCGGCCCTGCGCTTAGTAACCCGATGTTTACCCTGGTTACCCGGGAACTTCGGCATCGTTGGTCGCTGGAGAGCTGTCTGTGTGACAGCTCTCTGGCGACCACACAACGACTTACCAACGATCACGGCCAGGTCGTGATCGTTGGAAAGTTGCAGAGTGTGACGGTACCCTAACAGTGTACCAAAGCATAGGCCATGACAAATGTGCCCTGAAGCGCCCTGATTTGCATATTAAATAATGGATTTTTCAGCAAATATCAAGTATATGGTATAATTTTTGTATAAGCTATGTTCACTATTAGAAATGATTATGCAATTTAATTGGTATTTTGTGGGTCACAGACTTCCATTAAGTAAGATATAAAATTTCACCCTATGAATAATTGTTTTGCTCCTGCATTAGGTGATTGACTGCCTGTTTAGGAATACCGATAAACGGTTGCAGAGTAAATGCACCTTAACCCCTTTATCCCATATGACATACTATCCCGTCGAGGTGACCTGGGATTTAATTCCCAGTGATGGGATAGTATGTCATAGGCGATCGGCCACGCTCACGGGGGAGCGTGGCCGATCGCCGCCGGGTGTCAGCTGACTATTGCAGCTGACATCCGGCACTATGTGCCAGGAGCGGTCACGGACCGCTCCCGACACATTAACCCCCGGAATACTGCGATCAAACATGATTGCAGCTTTCTGGCGGCATAGGGAAGCATCGCGCAGGGAGGGGGCTCCCTGCGTGCTGTCCTGAGACCCTTGGAGCAACGCGATGTGATCGCGTTGCTCCGAGGGTCTCCTACCTTCTCCTCCCTGCTAGCCCCGGATCCAAAATGGCCACTGGAGGCCTTCCGGGTCCTGCAGGGAGGTTGCTTTCAAGCGCCTGCTCAGAGCATGCGCCAGGAAGCCTCCCTGCAGTGCCTGTCAGATCGCTGATCTTGACACATTGCTTTGCAAAGTGTCAGATCAGCGATCTGACACTATAGTATGATGTCCCCCCCTGGGGCAATGTAAAAAGTAAAAATAAAAATATTTACATGTGTAAAAAAAAAAAAAAAAATTCCTAAATAAAGAAAAAAAAAATATTGTTCAAATAAATACATTTCTTCATCTAAATTAAAAAAACAATAAAAGTACCAATATTTAGTATCGCCGTGTCCGTAACGACCCGACCTATAAAACTGTCCCACTAGTTAACCCCTTCAGTGAACACTGTAAAAAAAAGAGGCAAAAAACAACGCTTTATTATCATACCGCGGAACAAAAAGTGGAATAACACGCGATCAAAAAGACGGATATAAATAACCATGGTACCGCTGAAAACGTCATCTTGTCCCGCAAAAACGTACAGCATCATCAGCGAAAAAATAAAAAAGTTATAGTCCTCAGAATAAAGCGATGCAAAAATAATTATTTTTTATATAAAATAGTTTTTATCGTATAAAAGAGCCAAGACATAAAAAAAGATATAAATCAGGTATCTCTGTAATCGTACTGACCCGAAGAATAAAACTGCTTTATCAATTTTACCAAACGTGGAATGGTATAAATGCCCCCCCCCCAAAAAAAAAATTCATGAATAGCTGTTTTTTGGTCATTCTGCCTCACAAAAATCAGAATAAAAAGCGATCAAAAAATGTCACGTGCCCGGAAATTGTACCAGTACAAACGTCAACTCGTCCCGCAAAAAACAAGACCTCACATGACTCTGTGGACGAAAATATGGAAAAATTATAGCTCTCAAAATGTGGAGTCACAAAAACTATTTTTCGCAATAAAAAGCGTCTTTTAGTGTGTGACGGCTGCCAATCACAAAAATCTGCTAAGAAACCCGCTATAAAAGTAAATCAAACCCCCATTCATCACCCCCTTAGTTAGGGAAAAATAATAAAATTTAAAAAAATATTTTTTCATTTTCCTGTTAGGGTTAGGGTTGGGGCTAAAGTTAGGGTTAGGGTTAGGGTGGGGGCTAAAGTCAGGGTTAGGGTTGGGGCTAAAGTTAGGGTTAGGTTTCGTGCTAAAGTTAGGGTTAGGGTTGGGGTTAAAGTTAGGGTTAGGTTTGGGGCTAAAGTTAGGGTTAGGGTTGGGGCTAAAGTTAGGATTAGGTTTGGGGCTAACGTTAGGGTTAGGGTTGGGGCTAAAGTTAGGGTTGGGGCTAAAGTTAGGGTTAGGGCTACAGTTAGGGTAGGGGCTACAGTTAGGGTTTAGGCAACAGTTAGGGTTGGGGCTACAGATAGGGTTAGGGCTGGGGCTAAAGTTAGGGTTAAGGCTGGGGCTAAAGTTAGGGTTAGGGTTGGGGCTAAAGTTAGGGTTGGGGCTACAGTTAGGGTTGGAGCTAAAGTTAGTGTTAGGGTTGGGGCTAAAGTTAGGGTTGGGGCTAAAGTTAGGGCTGGGCTAAAGTTAGGGTTGAGGCTAATGTTAGGGTTAGGGTTGAGGCTAAAGTTAGGGTTTTGGTTACATTTACGGTTGGAATTAGGGTTGGGATTAGGGTTAAGGGTGTGGTTACAGTTATGGTTGGGATTAGGGGGTTAGGGTTAGGGGTGTGTTGGAGTTAGGGGTGTGGTTAGGGCTGGGATTAGGGTTAAGGGTGTGTTGGGGTTACGGGTGTGGTTGGGATTAGGGCTAGGGGCATGTTCGGGTTAGGGTTATGGTTAAGGTTGGGATTAGGGTTAGGGGTGTGTTTCGGTTATAGTTTCAGTTAGAATTCGGGGATTTCCACTGTTTAGGCACATCAGGGGCTCTCCAAATGCGACATGGCGTCCGATCTCAATTCCAGCCTATTCTGTGTTGAAAAAGTAAAAGTGTTCCTTCCCTTCCGAGCTCTCCCGTGTGCACAAACAGGGGTTTACCCCAACATATGGGGTATCAGCGTATTCAAGACAAATTGGACAACAACTTTTGGGGTCCAATTTCTCCTGTTACCCTTGGGAAAATAAAAAACCGGGGGCTAAAAAATAATTTTTGTGGAAAAAAAAGAGATTTTTTATTTTCACGGCTCTGCGTTATAAACTGTAGTGAAACACTTGGGGGTTCAAAGTTCTCACAACACATCTAGATAAGTTCCTTAGGGAACTACTTTCCAAAATGGTGTCACTTGTGGGGGGTTTCCACTTTTTAGGCACATCAGGGGCTCTCCAAACATGACATGGCGTCCTATCTCAATTCCAGTCGATTTTGCATTGAAAAGTCAAACGGCGCTCCTTCCCTTCCTCTGCCATGCGCTCAAACAGTGGTTTACCCCCACATATGGGGTATCAGTGTACTCAGGACAAAATGCACAACAACTTTTGGGGTCCAATTTATTCTTTTAACCTTGGGAAAATAAAAATTTGGTGGCGTAAAGATCATTTTTGTGAAAAAATATGATTTTTTATTTTTACGGCTCTACATTATAAACTTCTGTGAAGCACTTGGTGGGTAAAAATGCTCACCACACATCTAGATAAGTTCCTTAGGGGGTCAACTTTCCAAAATGGTGTCACTTGGGGGGGGTTTCAATGTTTAGGCACATCAGGGGCTCTCCAAACGGGACATGAAGTCCTATCTCAATTCAAGTCAATTTTGCATTGAAAAGTCAAACGGCGCTCCTTCGCTTCCGAGCTCTGCCATGCGCCCAAACAGTGGTTTTCCCCCACATATGGGGTATCAGCGTACTCAGGACAAATTTTACAGCAACATTTGGGGTCCAATTTTTACTGTTACCCTTGGTAAAATAAAACAAATTGGAGCTGAAGTACATTTTTTGTGAAAAAAACTTAAATGTTCATTTTTTTTATAACATTCCAAAAGTTCCTGTGAAACACCTGAAGGGTTAATAAACTTCTTGAATGTAGTTTTGAGCACCTTGAGATGTGCAGTTTTTAGAATGGTGTCACACTTGGGTATTTTCTATCATATAGACCCCTCAAAGTGACTTCAAATGTGATGTGGTCCCTAAAAAAAATGGTGTTGTAAAAATGAGAAATTGCTGGTCAACTTTTAACCCTTATAACTCCCTAACAAAAAAAATTTTGGTTACAAAATTGTGCTGATGTAAAGTAGACATGTTGGAAATGTTACTTATTTAGGATTTTGTGTGACATATCTCTGTGATTTAAGGGCATAAAAACTAAAAGTTGGAAAATTGTGAAATTTTCCAAATTTTCACCAAATTTCAATTTTTTTCACAAATAAACGCAGGTAATATCAAAGAAATTTTACCACTATCATGAAGTACAATATGTCACGAGAAAACCTTGTCAGAATCATCAGGATCCGTTGAAGCGTTCCAGAGTTATAACCTCATAAAGGGACAATGGTCAGAATTGTAAAAATTGGCCCGGTCAATAATGTTCAAACCACCCTTGGGGGTTAAGGGGTTAAAAAGTAACTAAATGTTTGAGAGATTATTTTATACTAGATGGTGGCCCGATTCTAACGCATCGGGTATTCTAGAATATGCATGTCCACGTAGTATATAGCACAGCTCACGTAGTATATTGGTCAGACACGCAGAATATTGCCCAGTGACGTAGTATATTGCCCAGTGACGTAGTATACTGCCCAGCTACGTAGTATATTGCCCAGCGATGTAGTATATTGTCCAGTGACGTAGTATATTGCCCAGCTACGTAGTATATTGCCCAGCGATGTAGTATATTGCCCAGTGACGTAGTATATTGCTAGTATATTGCCCAGTGACGTAGTATATTGCCCAGTGACGTAGTATACTGCCCAGCTACGTAGTATATTGCCCAGCGATGTAGTATATTGCCCAGTGACATAGTATATTGCTAGTATATTGCCCAGTGACGTAGTATATTGCCCAGTGATGCAGTATATTGGCCAGTGACGTAGTATTCAGCACAGAGCCACGTAGTATATTGCCCAGCCATGTAGTATATTGCCCAGCTATGTAGTATATTGGCCAGTGACGTAGTATATTGCCCAGTGACGTAGTATACAGCACAGAGGCACGTAGTATATTGCCCAGTGACGTAGTATATTGCCCAGCCATGTAGTATATTGCCCAGCCACGTAGTATATTGCCCAGTGACGTAGCATACAGCACAGAGCCACGCAGTATATTGCACAGCGATGTAGTATACAGCACAGAGCCACATAGTATATTGCCCAGCCACATATGTCACAGGTTCAAAAATAAAAAATAAACATACTCACCTTCCGATCCGAGAGCCCCTTGTAGTTCTAACATACTCACCATACTTGTAGTTCTGTCGCCTGTGCGAGGTACAGGCGGCAGCTTCCGGTCCCAGCCTGCTCGCGCAGGCGTGCAGGGCCTGTGATGACGTCGCGGTCACATGACCGTGACGTCACGGCAGGTCCTGCTCGCGCAGGCGCGCAGGGCCTGTGATGACGTCGCGGTCACATGACCATGACGTCACGGCAGGTCTTTCCGTGCAGGCGCATAGGACTTGCGATGACGTCGCGGTCACATGACCGTGACGTCATGGCAGGTCCTTCTGCCAGACCATCCGTGCCAACGGAACGTGCCGGTTGCATTGCGAGGAGCTGGAAAGGTGGCGTAGGTGAGTATATAATCATTTTTTATTTTTTTTAAATTATTTTTAATATTAGATGTTTTTACTATTGACGCTGCATAGGCTGCGTCAATAGTAAAAAACTTGGTCACACAGGGTTAATAGCAGCGGTAACGGAGTGCGTTACCCGCGGCATAACGCGGTCTGTTACCGCCGGCATTAACCCTGTGTGAGCGGTGATCGGAGGGGTGTATGCAGGAGCCGAGCAGTGAGTGCGGGGAGTAAGGAGCGGCCATTTTCTTCCGGACTGTTCGCGTCGCTGATTGGTCGCGGCAGCCATGACAGGCAGCTGGCGAGACCAATCAGTTAACGAATAACCGCGACAGACAGACAGACAGAAGGACAGACAGACAGAAGTGACCCTTAGACAATTATATAGTAGGTACACAGAATGGTGCTATTTATCTTGCGCATGTCTGGATACGCAGGTTTGCCACCTGCATCTTTGTATGCATAGTGGAGATGGGAGTTCATAAAATCCCCTCCACTATGCTGTAACATCTGGATGCAGCGTCCAATCTGCAGCAAATATGCCACGTGGAAACATACCCTTAGAAAAGGGCAGCTCATGAGACAGGAGAAAACACAGAGTAGAGTGGATGCAGTAGAAAGCCAAAGTCCGGTGTCCTGAGCTGTGCATTTCTAAGTGGTCTTTTGAGCAATTGATGAGGGTCTCAGGGCACACTTCTGCACCAATCTGCTCAGAACTAATGGACGTAACACATATAAGGTATCTCCTAAAAGTTAAAGGGGCGGTCCGAAGGCAAAGTAAATTTCACACTAAATCCCTATCTCTTTAGTGCCATAATCTAAATCAGTGTTCTCCAACTCCGTTCCTCAAGAGCCACCAACAGGTCACGTTTTCATGATTTCCTTAGTACTGCTCAGGTGATAATTGCATCACCTTCACAGGCAATAATTCGATCACCTGTGAAATACTAAGGAAATCCTGAAAACATGACCTGTTGGTGGATCTTGAGGCCTGGAGTTGGGGAACACTGATCTAAATTATATTCTAATATACTTGCTGTAAAAATTCCCTATCCTTCCATCTCTACACTAACTGCTATTATATCTTTTCCCCTACTTCCTTTTTGATGACTCTTCATTTGCTGGGATACTTGAACAATGCATCATCAGGGGCAGAGCCCCTCCCTTTCCCTGAAAGGAAGTGTAATTAGTGATGTTTCTTCAGAAGCGGGGCTAGTCTCTGGACGCTGTGTGATGTGCACAATGACAGCGCGCTCTCTGTTGCTGGCTCACAGTAGTAACTAGATGGGTATTTCCTGAAGGAACTACAGATAGTGCTTTGGAATGGTACCCAGGCTGCCCCTGCAAAGTTTTACACTTGCATGCCCCTCAGGACCGATTTGGTGGGTGGGGCACCTCAGGTGCCGATTTGGTGGGCGTGGCCCCTCGGGCCGATTTGGTGGGCGGGGCCACTCTGGGGCCGATTTGGTGGGCGGGGCCACTCTGGGGCCGATTTGGTGGGCGGGGCCACTCTGGGGCCGATTTGGTGGGCAAGGCCCTCAGGGTCCGATTTGGTGGGCGAGGCCACTCTGGATCTGATTTGGTGGGCGGGGCCACTCTGGGTCCGATTTGGTGGGCGGGGCCCCTCAGGGGCCGATTTGGTGGGCGGGGCCACTCTGGGTCCGATTTGATGGGCGGGGCCCCTCAGGGTCCGATTTGGTGGGCGGGGCCCCTCAGGGTCCAATTTGGTGGACGGGGGCCCCTCAGGGGCCGATTTGGTGGGCGGGGCCACTCTGGGGCCGATTTGGTGGGCGGGGCCACTCTGGGGCCGATTTGGTGGGCGGGGCCCCTCAGGAGCCGATTTGGTGGGTGGGGCCCCTCAGGGGCCGATTTGGTGGGCGGGGCCCCTCAGGGGCCGATTTGGTGGGCGTTTTGTGCGGACGGCGAGTGATGGTGTCGTTTTTAGTGTGATGCATTGATATTGTGTTATTGCAGTCTGTGACATGTTTGTCGTAGCTTCTGTGTCTACTGCTGCTGATGTTACAAACAATTTTTTTAAATGTGGAGACTCCAAGTTGGGTCTCCATCTGCTGGGTTGTGTGTAGTGGAAGGGGTATCAGAAGCCCATTATACTAATTCTACTCTGGGGAACTGTATGCCACTTTAGTGGTGTGTGACAATAATTTTTGGAAATGTGGACACTCAAACTTAGGTCTCCATCAGGTGGCTTGCCTTTTGTGGAAGGGGTGTCGGTGGCCCATTATTCTATTTCTATTTTGGGGAAATTGATACCACTTCAGTGGTCTGTCACAGTATTTTTTGAAAATGTTTGGAATCCAAGTTGGGTCTCCTTCATGTGTGTTGCCTGTAGCGGTAGGGATCCCGGTCTGGCAGGGCTGCATTTACTTTCAGTCAACTACCTGTGTTACTATCTTTACATTTTTGATAACATTAATGACAGGGTCGGACTAGCCCACCGGAAAACCTGAGGATTCTCTGGTGAGCCCAGGCACTGACATCTGCCGGCATTCATGCTTTACAGTTGCCTAGGGCCCCCGCTGCCCCAGGGGCTCCCAGCCATTTGTGTGTCGCTAATAACGGCACACTACGCTGCTGCTATGGGGCCCGTTAGTCAGGGGGGCCTGCCCGGCACCATCGGAGCAGCAGGAGGCAGGAGCTGGCTGCTGCGGCTAAAGCCTGTGCCAGCTGCTAAAGTGAAATGAATATTCACTGCACCCCACCCCCATGAGTGTTGAGAAGAATGAATATTAATTTTCGTTACTAAAGAGAATGAATATTCACTCCTCTCCACTCCCATGGGCGTGGGGAGCAATAAATATACATTTCTCTTTAGCTACAGCAGCCGGCTCCTGCCTCCTTTCACCCGCTGCTCCATCGCTGCTGCCCCCAGCGCGCGCCGCATTCCACTGTATCGGCATCGTACAGTGAAGGAAACTATTATTTGATCCCTTGCTGATTTTGTAAATTTGCCCACTGACAAAGACATGAATAATCTATAATTTTAAGGGTAGGTTAATTTTAACATTGAGAGATAGAATATAAAAAAAGAAATCCAGAAAATCACATTGTATAAATTCTATAATTTTTTTTGCACTTTGCAGTGAGAAATAAGTATTTGATCCCCTACCAACGATTAAGAGTTCAGGCTCCTACAGACCAGTTAGACACTCCTAATCAACTCGTTACCTGCATTAACCCCTTCATGACCTTGCCCTTTTCCGTTTTTGCGTTCTTGTTTTTCACTCCCGTCCTTCCCAGAGCCATAACTTTTTTACTTTTCTGTCAATATGGCCATGTAGGGCTTGTTTTTGCTGGACAAGTTGTACTTTTGAACGACATCATTGGTTTTAGCATGTCATGTGTTGTGAATTCTGCTCTTGGGCTCCCTCCGGTGGTTATAAGTGGTAGTGCTGCTGTCTCTGGATCGCAGCATTCATCAGTAGGGTTGAGTGAAACGGGTCGTTCATTTTCAAAAGTCGCCGACTTTTGGCAAAGTCGGCGTCTCATGAAACCGAGCCGATCCCAGCGTTGCATCGGCCATGCGGTACGCGACTTTCGCGCCAAAGTCGCGTTTCAATGACGCGAAAAGCACCATTTCTCAGCCAATGAAGGTGAACGCAGAGTGTGGGCAGCGTGATGACATAGGTCCTGGTCCCCACCATCTTAGAGAAGGGCATTGCAGTGATTGGCTTGCTGTCTGCGGCGTCACAGGGGCTATAAAGGGGCGTTCCCGCCGACCGCCATCTCACTGCTGCTGCTCTGAGCTTAGGGAGAGGTTGCTGCCGCTTCATTAGAAGCAGGGAGAGCGTTAGGCAGGGTCCATTAACCACCAAACCGCTTGTGCTGTAGCGATTTCCACTGTCCAACACCACCTTCGGTGTGCAGGGACAGTGGAAGCTACATTTTTTTTTTTTCTCTCAGTGCTGTAGCTCATTGGGCTGCCCTAGAAGGCTCCGTGATAGCTGTATTGCTGTGTGTACGCCACTGTGCAAACCAATTGCTTTTTTCAAAGCACATATCCTCTTGTTCCTTCCTTTCTGCACAGCTATCTTTTTTGTTTGTCCACACTTTTTATTTAATTTGTGCATCAGTCCACTCCTTATTGCTGCCTGCCATACCTGGCTGAGATTACTGCAGGGAGATAGTAATTGTAGGACAGTTTTTTTTTTTGTTTTTTTTTTTGTGGGAGATTAAGATTGGCATTTCTGCTAGAGTGCCATCCCTGTGTGTGCCATCTCTCACTCAGTGGGCCATAGAAAGCCTATTAATTTTTTTGCTTGATTTGGGTTCTAAAATCTACCTGAAAAAAAATCACTACATCAATCAGTGGGAGATTAATATTGCCCTTTCTGCTTGTGTGCCACTCCTGACTCCTGTGTGTGCCATCTCTCACTCAGTGGGCCATAGAAAGCCTATTAATTTTTTTACTTGATTTGGGTTCTAAAATCTACCTGAAAAAAAAACACTACATCAATCAGTGGGAGAAAAATATTGGCCTCAGTCAGGGCTTGTGTGCCACTCCTGACTCCTGTGTGTGCCATCTCTCACTCAGTGGGCTATAGAAAGCCTATTAATTTTTTTGCTTGATTTGGGTTCTAAAGTCTACCTGAAAAAAATCACTACATCAATCAGTGGGAGAAAAATATTGGCCTCAGTCAGGGCTTGTGTGCCACTCCTGACTCCTGTGTGTGCCATCTCTCACTCAGTGGGCCATAGAAAGCCTATTAATTTTTTTGCTTGATTTGGGTTCTAAAATCTACCTGAAAAAAAACACTACATCAATCAGTGGGAGAAAAATATTGGCCTCAGTCAGGGCTTGTGTGCCACTCCTGACTCCTGTGTGTGCCATCTCTCACTCAGTGGGCCATAGAAAGCCTATTAATTTTTTTACTTGATTTGGGTTCTAAAATCTACCTGAAAAAAAAACACTACATCAATCAGTGGGAGAAAAATATTGGCCTCAGTCAGGGCTTGTGTGCCACTCCTGACTCCTGTGTGTGCCATCTCTCACTCAGTGGGCCATAGAAAGCCTATTAATTTTTTTGCTTGATTTGGGTTCTAAAGTCTACCTGAAAAAAATCACTACATCAATCAGTGGGAGAAAAATATTGGCCTCAGTCAGGGCTTGTGTGCCACTCCTGACTCCTGTGTGTGCCATCTCTCACTCAGTGGGCCATAGAAAGCCTATTAATTTTTTTGCTTGATTTGGGTTCTAAAATCTACCTGAAAAAAAACACTACATCAATCAGTGGGAGAAAAATATTGGCCTCAGTCAGGGCTTGTGTGCCACTCCTGACTCCTGTGTGTGCCATCTCTCACTCAGTGGGCCATAGAAAGCCTATTAATTTTTTTGCTTGATTTGGGTTCTAAAATCTACCTGAAAAAAAAACACTACATCAATCAGTGGGAGAAAAATATTGGCCTCAGTCAGGGCTTGTGTGCCACTCCTGACTCCTGTGTGTGCCATCTCTCACTCAGTGGGCCATAGAAAGCCTATTAATTTTTTTGCTTGATTTGGGTTCTAAAATCTACCTGAAAAAAAAACACTACATCAATCAGTGGGAGAAAAATATTGGCCTCAGTCAGGGCTTGTGTGCCACTCCTGACTCCTGTGTGTGCCATCTCTCACTCAGTGGGCCATGGAAAGCCTATTTATTTTTTATTATTTTGTTTCTAAAGTCTCCCTGAAAAAGAAAAAAAAAATAAAACAGTGGGAGATTAATATTGCCCTTTCTGCTTGTGTGCCACTCCTGACTCCTGTGTGTGCCATCTCTCACTCAGTGGGCCATAGAAAGCCTATTTATTTTTTATTATTTTGTTTCTAAAGTCTCCCTGAAAAAGAAAAAAAAAAGAAAACAGTGGGAGATTAATATTGCCCTTTCTGCTTGTGTGCCACTCCTGACTCCTGTGTGTGCCATCTCTCACTCAGTGGGCCATAGAAAGCCTATTTATTTTTTATTATTTTGTTTCTAAAGTCTCCCTGAAAAAGAAAAAAAAAATAAAACAGTGGGAGATTAATATTGCCCTTTCTGCTTGTGTGCCACTCCTGACTCCTGTGTGTGCCATCTCTCACTCAGTGGGCCATAGAAAGCCTATTTATTTTTTATTATTTTGTTTCTAAAGTCTCCCTGAAAAAGAAAAAAAAAAGAAAACAGTGGGAGATTAATATTGCCCTTTCTGCTTGTGTGCCACTCCTGACTCCTGTGTGTGCCATCTCTCACTCAGTGGGCCATAGAAAGCCTATTTATTTTTTATTTGGTTTCTAAAGTCTCCCTGAAAAAAAAAAAAAAATAAAACAGTGGGAGATTAATATTGACATTTGTGCTTGAGTGACAGTCCTGCGTGTGTGGCATCTCTGTGATTTGGTGCCACAGAAAACAGAGTGTGTAACATTGTGCCTGATTTTCCTTGTGGTCTCACCAACCTGTTAAGGGATATTGAAATCATACTGAAGTTATAGCTCACCGTGTAAGTTGTTTGACAGCAACAAATAAAGTTACTTTGGTTAAGTTTTTAAAACAATGAGGAAGTCTGGTGCAAGAGGTCGTCGTGGCCGTGGGCGTTCATTGTCAGCTGGTAATGATGGTAGTGGTAGTGGAGCATCAGGTGGTCGTGGGGATAAAAATATTCCACCTAAGTCTGGAGCTGTGGAGCCAGTTTCGTCATCTGGCTACACAAGGCCTCGAACGCTCTCTTTTCTGGGAGTACGAAAAACGCTTTTAAAGGCGGAGCAGCAACAGCAAGTTTTGGCTTACATTGCAGACTCAGCCTCTAGCTCTTTTGCCTCCTCTTCTGAAACTGGTAAATGTAAAAGCAGCGCGTCGCTTGTGGATGTTCACGGTCAGGGACAAGTCGCTTCCTTGTCCTCTTCAGCAAAAACTACAACAAGAGAGAAGGATGCAGCAGGCGACACAACGGGTTACTCCATGGAGCTCTTTACACATACCGTCCCTGGCTTAGAAAGTGAAACACTTAACAGGCCATGCCCATTACAAGTAGATTCTGACATGGAGTGCACTGATGCACAGCCACAGCCAGAGTACTATGCTGCTCCTTTGACTCGGACCACCACATTGCCCTCTCAGGGTACTGATCCACAATCAGACCCTGATGAGACTATGTTGCCCCGCCACGAACGCTATACCACCGACCGACACAGTGACACAGACGAAGTTGCACACGAGCTCGAAGAGGAGGTAATAGATGACCCAGTTGTTGACCCCGATTGGCAGCCATTGGGGGAACAGGGTGCAGGCGGCAGTAGTTCAGAAGCGGAGGTGGAGGAGGGGCCGCAGCAGGCATCAACATCGCAACAGGTTCCATCTGCCGGGCCCGTATCTGGCCCAAAACGCGTGTCAAAGCCAAAACCTGTTGGAGGACTGCGTGGCCATCCGGTTAAAGCTCAGTCTGCAATCCCTGAAAAGGGATCCGATGCTAGGAAGAGTGCAGTCTGGCATTTTTTTAAACAACATCCAATTGATCAGAGCAAAGTCATCTGTCAAAAATGTTCAACTAGCTTAAGCAGAGGTCAGAATCTGAAAAGTCTCAATACTAGTTGCATGCATAGACACTTAACCACCATGCATTTTCAAGCCTGGACTAACTACCAAATGTCCCTTAAGGTTGTAGCACCCTCGGCCAATGAAGCTAGTCAGCAACGCAACATCCCTTCCGTCATTGTAAGGCCACCATTTTCCACACTACCGGCAGTATCTGTGCAGGTTTCTTTGCCAGCCAAAAGCAGTCAGGGTCAGGGAATCACCAGTTTTGTAGGAGGAAATATTGCATCTAGGGCACCGGCGGAAACAATACCGTCTCCAACCGTCTCTCAGTCTGCCATGTCCACCGACACACCCGAAATTTCCACGATCTCCAGCTCTCCAGTCCAGCTCACACTACATGAGACTTTGGTTAGAAAAAGGAAGTACTTATCCTCGCATCCGCGTACACAGGGTTTTAACGCCCACATAGCTAGACTAATCTCGTTAGAGATGATGCCCTACCGGTTAGTTGAAAGCGAAGCTTTCAAAGCCCTGATGGAGTACGCTGAACCACGATACGAGCTACCCAGTCGACACTTTTTTTCCAGAAAAGCCATCCCAGCCCTGCACCAGCATGTTAAACAGCGCATCGTCCATGCACTCAGGCAATCTGTGAGTGCAAAGGTGCACCTGACTACAGATGCATGGACCAGTAGGCATGGCCAGGGACGTTATGTGTCCATCACGGCACACTGGGTGAATGTGGTGGATGCAGGGTCCACAGGGGACATCAATTTCGGGACAGTTGTGCCTAGCCCACGGTCTAGGAAACAGTTGGCTGTAGGCGTTCGCACCCCCTCCTCCTCCTCGTCCTCCTGCAGAAGCTACAGCTCTTCCACAGACCGCAGTCAGCCAACCACTCCATCGGCAGATGACACTGTTGCACACCAGTGGTCCCATTATGGGCCAGCTACTGGCAAGCGTCAGCAGGCTGTATTGGCTATGAAGTGTTTGGGCGACAACAGACACACCGCGGAAGTTCTGTCCGAGTTCTTGCAACAAGAAACGCAGTCGTGGCTGGGCACAGTAGATCTTGAGGCAGGCAAGGTAGTGAGTGATAACGGAAGGAATTTCATGGCTGCCATCTCCCTTTCCCAACTGAAACACATTCCTTGCCTGGCTCACACCTTAAACCTGGTGGTGCAGTGCTTATTGAAAACTTATCCTGGGTTCTCCGACCTGCTCCTCAAAGTGCGTGGACTTTGCTCACATATCCGACGTTCGCCTGTACACTCCAGCCGTATGCAGACCTATCAGCGGTCTTTGAACCTTCCCCAGCATCGCCTAATCATAGACGTTGCAACAAGGTGGAACTCAACACTGCACATGCTTCAGAGACTGTGCCAACAGAGGCGGGCTGTTATGTTTTTGTGGGAGGATACACATACACGGGCAGGCAGTAGGATGGCAGACATGGAGTTGTCTGGTGTGCAGTGGTCGAAGATACAAGACATGTGTCAAGTCCTTCAGTGTTTTGAGGAATGCACACGGCTGGTTAGTGCAGACAACGCCATAATAAGCATGATCATCCCCCTAATGTGTCTGCTGATGCAAAGTTTGACGCACATAAAGGATCAGGCGTCTGCACCAGAGGAAGAGGAAAGCCTTGATGACAGTCAGCCATTGTCTGGTCAGGGCAGTGTACAGGACGAGTTAGCGGGCGAAGAGGAGGTGGAGGACGAGGAGGATGATGGGGATGAGTATATTTTTAATGAGGAAGCTTTCCCGGGGGCACTGGAAATTGGTTGCGTGGCAAGGCCGGGTTCTGGTTTTTTGAGGGACACAAGGGACGTAGATTTGCCTGAAACTGCCCCTCAACCAATCACAACCGGAGATTTGACAACTGGAACTTTGGCCCACATGGCGGATTATGCCTTACGTATCCTAAAAAGGGACACACGCATTACGAAAATGATGAACGATGACGATTACTGGTTGGCCTGCCTCCTTGATCCACGCTATAAAGGCAAATTGCAAAATATTATGCCACATGAGAACTTGGAACTAATATTAGCAACCAAACAATCAACTCTTGTTGACCGTTTGCTTCAGGCATTCCCAGCACACAGCGCACGTGATCGTTCTCACACGAGCTCCAGGGGCCAGCAGACTAGGAGTGTTAGGGGTGCACACATCAGAAGTTGCGTTGGACAGAAAGGTATTCTGACCAGGTTGTGGAGTGATTTTGCTATGACCGCAGACAGGACAGGTACTGCTGCATCAATTGAAAGTGACAGGCGAAAACATTTGTCCAGTATGGTTACTAACTATTTTTCATCCCTTATCGATGTTATCCCTCAACCGTCATTCCCATTTGATTACTGGGCATCAAAATTAGACACCTGGCCAGAATTGGCAGAATATGCATTGCAGGAGCTTGCTTGCCCGGCAGCAAGTGTCCTATCAGAAAGAGTATTCAGTGCTGCAGGTTCAATATTAACCGAGAAAAGGACTCGTCTGGCTACCCAAAATGTTGACGATCTAACATTCATTAAAATGAACCACAACTGGATTTCGAAATCTTTTGCCCCACCTTGCCCGGCCGACACCTAGCTTTCCTATGAAAAGCTCTTGCCTGTGGACTACTGTGAATTACTTTTCTAATGTCTAATTTTCTGCAGCTGATTGTCCAGCATACGACATGTTTACACCTCCCTAAATGGCCAAACTCCCCACACGGGGCCGTGGTATCGCGACTTGGCGCAAGCACCCGTGAGACTGCTGTTTGTCTGAAGAGGTGGGTGTGCTTGCTTTTGGTCGACGGCATTGCTGCTGGGTCCCTCATAGTACAATAAAGTGTCTCTGGCGGTGGTGGTGCGCACCCAACGTCAGACACACTGTTGTAACATGAGGGGCCCTGGGCCTGTACCGCCGGCCACAAGAGAGTTCACCCACCCCCAGGTCAAACATTGCTCTACCACTTCCACAGTTATCTCTCACACTTCCACCAATGTTTAGTCTATGCGCTGACATCCTTCCATACCTGCCACTGAGAATACCATTATGTTGACATGTATGATGGTACTTAACATAGTCAGGGGCAGTGTCCTCTATTTACCACAGTAAATACTTTGCGCTAAATTAGTAGGTCTGAAACAACGCAGAGGATCCCACCCCTGAACCTAATGATTGCACCCTTTAGTGTTTTTGTTTTTTTTTAATGCGAGACATTCACATTTAATTGTTGTTTTTGACTACTAACTGGCAGACACTCATTACAATCAGCCTCCGTTGACCAGACCACTGCTGCCCGTGTACCCCTGGAAACAATTATAAAGTGCCTACAGCCAGCCCATTTTATTATGTTAGGCCTTCGAAGCCTGTCTGCGGTCCCTCCTTCCACTAGGCCTCCACTGACCAGACCACTGCTGCCCGTGTACCCCTGGAACCTATTTTACAGTGCCTACAGCCAGCCCATTTTATTATGTTAGGCCTTCGAAGCCTGTCTGCGGTCCCTCCTTCCACTAGGCCTCCACTGACCAGACCACTGCTGCCCGTGTACCCCTGGAACCTATTTTACAGTGCCTACAGCCAGCCCATTTTATTATGTTAGGCCTTCGAAGCCTATCTGCGGTCCCTCCTTCCACTAGGCCTCCACTGACCAGACCACTGCTGCCTGTGTACCCTTGGAAACAATTATAAAGTGCCTACAGCCAGCCCATTTTATTGTGTTAGGCCTTCGAAGCCTGTCTGCGGTCCCTCCTTCCACTAGGCCTCCACTGACCAGACCACTGCTGCCTGTGTACCCTTGGAAACAATTATAAAGTGCCTACAGCCAGCCCATTTTATTGTGTTAGGCCTTCGAAGCCTGTCTGCGGTCCCTCCTTTCACTAGGCCTCCACTGACCAGACCACTGCTGCCCGTGTACCCCTGGAACCTATTTTACAGTGCCTACAGCCAGCCCATTTTATTATGTTAGGCCTTCGAAGTCTGTCTGCGGTCCCTCCTTCCACTAGGCCTCCACTGACCAGACCACTGCTGCCCGTGTACCCTTGGAAACAATTATAAAGTGCCTACAGCCAGCCCATTTTATTGTGTTAGGCCTTCGAAGCCTGTCTGCGGTCCCTCCTTCCACTAGGCCTCCACTGACCAGACCACTGCTGCCCGTGTACCCTTGGAAACAATTATAAAGTGCCTACAGCCAGCCCATTTTATTGTGTTAGGCCTTCGAAGCCTGTCTGCGGTCCCTCCTTCCACTAGGCCTCCACTGACCAGACCACTGCTGCCCGTGTACCCCTGGAACCTATTTTACAGTGCCTACAGCCAGCCCATTTTATTATGTTAGGCCTTCGAAGCCTGTCTGCGGTCCCTCCTTCCACTAGGCCTCCACTGACCAGACCACTGCTGCCCGTGTACCCCTGGAACCTATTTTACAGTGCCTACAGCCAGCCCATTTTATTATGTTAGGCCTTCGAAGCCTGTCTGCGGTCCCTCCTTCCACTAGGCCTCCACTGACCAGACCACTGCTGCCCGTGTACCCTTGGAAACAATTATAAAGTGCCTACAGCCAGCCCATTTTATTGTGTTAGGCCTTCGAAGCCTGTCTGCGGTCCCTCCTTCCACTAGGCCTCCACTGACCAGACCACTGCTGCCCGTGTACCCTTGGAAACAATTATAAAGTGCCTACAGCCAGCCCATTTTATTGTGTTAGGCCTTCGAAGCCTGTCTGCGGTCCCTCCTTCCACTATGCCTCCACTGACCAGACCACTGCTGCCCGTGTACCCCTGGAACCTATTTTACAGTGCCTACAGCCAGCCCATTTTATTATGTTAGGCCTTCGAAGCCTGTCTGCGGTCCCTCCTTCCACTAGGCCTCCACTGACCAGACCACTGCTGCCCGTGTACCCCTGGAACCAATTATAAAGTGCCTACAGCCAGCCCATTTTATAATGTTAGGCCTTCGAAGCCTGTCTGCGGTCCCTCCTTCCACTAGGCCTCCACTGACCAGACCACTGCTGCTCGTGTACCCCTGGAACCTAATTTACAGTGCATAGAGCCTATTTTTTTATTTTTTTTAATATTAATAAAGCCATGATGGACTGCGCTGTACCACGCTATGAGCTACCCAGTTGACAATTCTTTTGCGAGAAAAGCCATCCCACCCCTCCACCAGCATGTTAAAGACCGCATTGTCCTTGCATTCTGTCAATCTGTGAGTCCAAAGGTACACCTGACAACAGACACATGGACCTGTAGGCATGGCCACGGAAGGTTACGTGTCTTTTGTGGCGCAATGGGTTAATGTATTGGATGCATGGTCCACACAGCTAAGTCTGGACTGCTAAGTCTGTCTGCAGTCCCTAATTCAAGTTGTCCTCAACTGAATACAGCTGAGCTTCTACCTTCTGGCTCTGATTAACTGCTGATTTTTAAAAAATTGGTGGTTCCGGCCTACTAACGGTGTCTGCCCCTCCCTGGTGTTGCCCTCAACTGAATAAAGCTGAGCTTCTACCTTCTGGCTCTGATTAAGTTTTTTTTTTTTTTTTTTAATTGCTGGATGGGGCCTAATACCTCTGTTTGCTGCTCCCTGGTGTTTGTCCTCAACTGAATAAAGCTGAGCTTCTACCTTCTGGCTCTGATTAACTGCTGTTTTTTTAAAAATTGGTGGTTCCGGCCTACTAACGGTGTCTGCCCCTGCCTGGTGTTGTCCTCAACTGAATAAAGCTGAGCTTCTACCTTCTGGCTCTGATTAAGTTTTTTTTTTTTTTTTTTAATTGCTGGATGGGGCCTAATATCTCTGTTTGCTGCTCCCTGGTGTTGGTCCTCAACTGAATAAAGCTGAGCTTCTACCTTCTGGCTCTGATTAACTGCTGTTTTTTTAAAAATTGGTGGTTCCGGTGTCATGATCTCAATGGCAAGAGAACATAGCATAAGCATATATAGGAACTAGCTCTTGGAAGATGGGAACTGAGCTGACCATGAACTAAACCTAACGCACAACTAGCAGTGGCCGGGTAGCATGCCTACGTTGATTCTAGATGCCCAGCCCAGCCGGAGGACTAAATAAAGCTAGCAGAAGAAAATATTAGTCCTAGCTCACCTCTAGAGAAATACCCCGAAAGGAGACAGAGGCCCCCCACATGTATTGGCGGTGAGTTGAGATGAAATAACAAACGTAGTATGAAAATAGGTTTAGCAAATTTGAGGTCCACTTACTACATAGCAGAAGACAGAAAGGACACTTTCATGGTCAGCTGAAAACCCTATCAAAAATACCATCCAGAAATTACTTTAAAACTCTGGCATTAACTCATAACACCAGAGTGGCAATTCCCGTTCACAAGAGCTTTCCAGACACAGTAACGAAACTACAGCTGTGAACTGGAACAAAATGCAAAAACAAACATGGACAAGAGTCCAACTTATCTAGTAGTTGTCTAGGAGCAGGAACAAGCACAGAGAGGCTTCTGATAACATTGTTGACCGGCAAGCAACTAACAGAGCAGCAAGGTTATATAGCGACTCCCACATCTTGATGGGAACAGGTGAACAGAGAAGATGAAGACACCAGTTCAATTCCACCAGTAGCCACCGGGGGAGCCCAGAATCCAAATTCACAACAGTACCCCCCCCTCAAGGAGGGGGAACCGAACCCTCACCAGAACCACCAGGGCGATCAGGATGGGCCCTATGAAAGGCACGAACCAGATCGGAGGCATGAACATCAGATGCATTCACCCAAGAATTATCCTCCTGGCCGTATCCCTTCCACTTGACCAGATACTGGAGTCTCCGTCTGGAAACACGAGAGTCCAAGATTTTCTCCACAACGTACTCCAACTCACCCTCAACCAACACCGGAGCAGGAGGCTCAACGGAAGGCACAACCGGTACCTCATACCTGCGCAATAATGACCGATGAAAAACGTTATGAATAGAAAAGGATGCAGGGAGGTCCAAACGGAAGGAAACAGGGTTAAGAATCTCCAATATCTTATACGGGCCGATAAACCGAGGCTTAAACTTAGGAGAAGAGACCCTCATAGGGACAAAACGAGAAGACAACCACACCAAATCCCCAACAGAAAGCCGAGGACCAACACGACGGTGGCGGTTGGCAAAAAGCTGAGTCTTCTCCTGGGACAACCTCAAATTGTCCACCACCTGCCCCCAGATCTGATGCAATCTCTCCACCACAGCATCCACTCCAGGACAATCCGAAGATTCCACCTGACCAGAGGAAAATCGAGGATGAAACCCCGAATTACAGAAAAACGGGGACACCAAAGTGGCAGAGCTGGCCCGATTATTGAGAGCGAACTCCGCCAATGGCAAAAAAGCAACCCAATCATCCTGGTCAGCAGACACAAAACACCTCAGATATGTCTCCAGGGTCTGATTAATCCGCTCGGTCTGGCCATTCGTCTGAGGATGGAAAGCGGACGAAAAAGATAAATCTATGCCCATCCTAGCACAGAATGCCCGCCAAAATCTAGACACGAATTGGGTCCCTCTGTCAGAAACGATATTCTCAGGAATACCATGCAAACGAACAACATTTTGAAAAAACAAAGGAACCAACTCGGAAGAAGAAGGTAACTTGGGCAGAGGAACCAAATGGACCATCTTAGAAAAACGGTCACACACCACCCAGATGACAGACATCTTCTGAGAAACAGGCAGATCTGAAATAAAATCCATCGAGATGTGCGTCCAAGGCCTCTTAGGAATAGGCAAGGGCAACAATAATCCACTAGCCCGAGAACAACAAGGCTTGGCCCGAGCACAAACGTCACAAGACTGCACAAAGCCTCGCACATCTCGTGACAGGGAAGGCCACCAGAAGGACCTTGCCACCAAATCCCTGGTACCAAAAATGCCAGGATGACCTGCCAACGCAGAAGAATGAACCTCAGAGATGACTCTACTGGTCCAATCATCAGGAACAAACAGTTTATCAGGTGGGCAACGATCAGGTCTCTCCGCCTGAAACTCCTGCAAGGCCCGCCGCAGGTCTGGAGAAACGGCTGACAATACCACTCCATCCTTAAGGATACCTGTGGGCTCAGAGTTACCAGGCGAGTCAGGCTCAAAACTCCTAGAAAGGGCATCCGCCTTAACATTCTTAGAACCCGGTAGGTATGACACCACAAAATTAAACCGAGAGAAAAATAATGACCAGCGCGCCTGTCTAGGATTCAGGCGCCTGGCGGTCTCAAGATAAATCAAATTTTTGTGGTCAGTCAATACCACCACCTGATGTCTGGCCCCCTCAAGCCAATGGCGCCACTCCTCAAAAGCCCACTTCATGGCCAAAAGCTCCCGATTCCCAACATCATAATTCCGCTCAGCGGGCGAAAATTTACGGGAAAAGAAGGCACAAGGCCTCATCACGGAGCAGTCAGAACTTTTCTGCGACAACACTGCCCCAGCTCCGATCTCAGAAGCGTCGACCTCAACCTGAAAAGGTAGAGCAACATCAGGCTGACGCAACACAGGGGCAGAGGAAAAACGGCGCTTAAGCTCCCGAAAGGCCTCCACAGCATCAGGGGACCAATCAGCAACATCAGCACCCTTCCTAGTCAAATCGGTCAATGGCTTAGCAATATCCGAAAAACCAGCAATAAATCGACGATAAAAGTTAGCAAAGCCCAAAAATTTCTGAAGACTCTTAAGAGAAGAGGGCTGCGTCCAATCACAAATAGCTTGAACCTTGACAGGATCCATTTCAATGGAAGAGGGGGAAAAAATATATCCCAAAAAGGAAATCCTCTGTACCCCAAAAACACACTTAGAACCCTTCACACACAAAGAATTAGACCGCAAAACCTGAAAAACCCTCCTGACTTGCTGGACATGAGAGTCCCAGTCATCCGAAAAAATCAGAATATCATCCAGATACACAATCATAAATTTATCCAAATAATCGCGAAAAATATCATGCATAAAGGACTGGAAAACTGACGGAGCATTAGAAAGACCAAAAGGCATCACTAAATACTCAAAGTGGCCCTCGGGCGTATTAAATGCGGTTTTCCACTCATCCCCCTGCCTGATTCGCACCAAATTATACGCCCCACGAAGGTCAATCTTAGAGAACCACTTGGCCCCCTTTATGCGAGCAAACAAATCAGTCAGCAAGGGCAATGGGTATTGATATTTAACAGTGATTTTATTCAAAAGCCGATAATCAATACATGGTCTCAAAGAGCCATCTTTTTTTGACACAAAGAAAAAACCGGCTCCTAAGGGAGATGACGATGGACGAATATGTCCCTTTTCCAAGGACTCCTTTATATATTCTCGCATAGCAGCATGTTCAGGCACAGACAGATTAAATAAACGACCCTTTGGGTATTTACTACCCGGGATTAAATCTATGGCACAATCGCACTCTCGGTGCGGAGGTAACGAACCAAGCTTGGATTCTTCAAAGACGTCACGATAGTCAGACAG
The DNA here is from genome assembly GCF_051348905.1 of Ranitomeya variabilis. Classification (NCBI taxonomy): domain Eukaryota; kingdom Metazoa; phylum Chordata; class Amphibia; order Anura; family Dendrobatidae; genus Ranitomeya; species Ranitomeya variabilis. The sequence continues at coordinate 152,175,894 of NC_135239.1, forward strand.
GAACTCAGGAATTTCAGAGGGAATGGATGATGAAATGGAAACCACAGGTACATCCCCATGAGCCCCCTTACATCCCCAGCTCAACACAGACATAGCTCTCCAGTCGAGGACTGGGTTGTGAGATTGCAGCCAAGGCAATCCTAGCACCAAATCATCATGTAGATTATACAGCACCAGAAAGCGAATAATCTCCTGGTGATCCGGATTAATACGCATAGTTACTTGTGTCCAGTATTGTGGTTTATTATTAGCCAATGGGGTGGAGTCAATCCCCTTCAGAGGAATAGGAGTCTCCAAAGGCTCTAAATCATACCCACAGCGTTTGGCAAAGGACCAATCCATAAGACTCAAAGCGGCGCCAGAGTCGACATAGGCGTCCGTGGTAATAGATGATAAAGAGCAAATCAGGGTCACAGATAGAATAAATTTAGACGGTAAGGTGCAAATGGAAACAGATTTACCAAGCTTTTTAGTGCGCTTAGAGCATGCTGATATAACATGAGTAGAATCACCACAATAGAAACACAACCCATTTTTCCGTCTAAAATTCTGCCGCTCGCTTCGGGACAGAATTCTATCACACTGCATACTCTCTGGCGACTTCTCAGTGGACACCGCCAGATGGTGCACTGGTTTGCGCTCCCGCAAACGCCTATCGATCTGAATAGCCATTGTCATGGACTCATTCAGACCCGCAGGCACAGGGAACCCCACCATAACATCCTTAATGGCATCAGAGAGACCCTCTCTGAAAGTCGCCGCCAGGGCGCACTCATTCCACTGAGTAAGCACAGACCATTTACGGAATCTTTGGCAGTAAATTTCCGCTTCATCTTGCCCCTGAGATAGGGACATCAAAGTTTTTTCTGCCTGAAGCTCCAAATGAGGTTCGTCATAAAGCAACCCCAAGGCCAGAAAAAACGCATCCACATTGAGCAACGCAGGATCCCCTGGTGTCAATGAAAAAGCCCAGTCTTGAGGGTCGCCCCGGAGCAAGGAAATCACAATCCTGACCTGCTGTGCAGGGTCTCCGGCAGAGCGAGATTTCAAAGACAAAAATAATTTGCAATTATTTCGAAAATTCTGAAACCCGGATCTATTCCCCGAGAAAAATTCCGGCAAAGGAATTCTCGGCTCAGATACAGGTGCATGACAAACAAAATCTTGCAAATTTTGTACCTTCGTGGCGAGATTATTCAAACCTGCAATTACACTCTGAAGATCCATTACAAACAGATGGACACAGAGCCATTCAAGGGTTAAGAGGAGGTAAGAAGCAGCTAGACAGCAATTAAGGGCTAGGCAGCAAAACTCTGAGGGGAAAAAAAAAAAAAAAAAATTTCCCTTCAACACTTCTTTTTCTCCTGCTTCAGCCCAAACAATTAACACTTTGTTGGCCGGTCAAACTGTCATGATCTCAATGGCAAGAGAACATAGCATAAGCATATATAGGAACTAGCTCTTGGAAGATGGGAACTGAGCTGACCATGAACTAAACCTAACGCACAACTAGCAGTGGCCGGGTAGCATGCCTACGTTGATTCTAGATGCCCAGCCCAGCCGGAGGACTAAATAAAGCTAGCAGAAGAAAATATTAGTCCTAGCTCACCTCTAGAGAAATACCCCGAAAGGAGACAGAGGCCCCCCACATGTATTGGCGGTGAGTTGAGATGAAATAACAAACTTAGTATGAAAATAGGTTTAGCAAATTTGAGGTCCACTTACTACATAGCAGAAGACAGAAAGGACACTTTCATGGTCAGCTGAAAACCCTATCAAAAATACCATCCAGAAATTACTTTAAAACTCTGGCATTAACTCATAACACCAGAGTGGCAATTCCCGTTCACAAGAGCTTTCCAGACACAGTAACGAAACTACAGCTGTGAACTGGAACAAAATGCAAAAACAAACATGGACAAGAGTCCAACTTATCTAGTAGTTGTCTAGGAGCAGGAACAAGCACAGAGAGGCTTCTGATAACATTGTTGACCGGCAAGCAACTAACAGAGCAGCAAGGTTATATAGCGACTCCCACATCTTGATGGGAACAGGTGAACAGAGAAGATGAAGACACCAGTTCAATTCCACCAGTAGCCACCGGGGGAGCCCAGAATCCAAATTCACAACATTCCGGCCTACTAACGGTGTCTGCCCCTGCCTGGTGTTGTCCTCAACTGAATAAAGCTGAGCTTCTACCTTCTGGCTCTGATTAAGTTTTTTTTTTTTTTTTTCTTTTAATTGCTGGATGGGGCCTAATACCTCTGTTTGCTGCTCCCTGGTGTTTGTCCTCAACTGAATAAAGCTGAGCTTCTACCTTCTGGCTCTGATTAACTGCTGTTTTTTAAAAAATTGGTGGTTCCGGCCTACTAACGGTGTCTGCCCCTCCCTGGTGTTGCCCTCAACTGAATAAAGCTGAGCTTCTACCTTCTGGCTCTGATTAACTGCTGTTTTTTAAAAAATTGGTGGTTCCGGCCTACTAACGGTGTCTGCCCCTGCCTGGTGTTGTCCTCAACTGAATAAAGCTGAGCTTCTACCTTCTGGCTTTCGGCCTATACTATCAGATATTAAACTGCATTTGGCCTACTAGTGTGGTTGGGCCCTTGAAACAGTGTCTGCTGCTCTTGGGTTTGCTACTCCACTGAACAAAGCAATGCCGCCTGTTTAGTCCTGTTACCAATTTTGAACTGCATTTAGCCTACTTTATTCTTTGGCCCTATATCTGTTTCCTCTTCATCCTGCCCATTGCCCAGCCACTGCTAGATGAGTCTGCTGGTACATTGACCTAGACCACTACATTCCCCTTGCACTCTACACAGCCAGAATCTGACCCTGCTGAAAGTAAGGTTCCCTTTCCCGCATGTTATACCACCTTACACAGGGACAAAGAGGAAGGTGCAGATGAAAGTGCAGGTTCCTTCATCAGGTGGGGGGGGGGATACTCGTTGGCGACGTCACTGGCACAGGGCCCCTCAGAGTACGCAAAAGTGTCGCTGCTGGTGGGAGGCGCCCCCGCCATGCAAACACACCGCCGTACTTTGAGGGGCCCTGTGCCAGTGCCAATGCGAACGAGTGGGCCCCCCCTGCTTGCTCAGGATCACAGCACTTGCAACGTTGAAATACTTACCTCTCCCTGCTCCACCGCCGTGACGTAGTCCGCATTTCCTGGGCCCACGAAAAACTTGAGCCAGCCCTACTCCCCCCACAACTTTTGCCAAATGACCCCCAATTTCCAATGCCCAACTATTATTATAAAGTTAATTAAGATTGACAAGCTTCAGAAACAAGAATGGATGTTTTTGGCATTAAAATGGGCACTGTAGGTGTTTTCCTGGCCTCCACTCACTGCCGACTATGCTTCCCCATTGACTTGCATTGGGTTTCGTGTTTCGGTCGATCCCCGACTTTCAGCGATAATCGGCCGACTGCACTCGACTCGACTCTGGACAAAGTCGGGTTTCACAAAACCTGACTCGATCTTAAAAAAATGAAAGTCGCTCAACCCTATTCATCAGGTGTGTCAAGTTTTTGCAATCCTGACTGGGCTATTTAGCCTTGCTTGACCCTTTAGTCAGTGCCAGTTGTCCATTGTTCCTGGAGGATTCACATCCTTGCCTGCTCTCTCCTGCTTTGCTGTTCCTTTCAACAAAGATAAGTTCTGGCCTTGATTTTTGCTGTCCACATGCTGTGGCCTTATTGTTCAGTTCTTTTCCATGTTTTTGTCTTGTCCAGTTTGGTCTGAATAAGGATTTGTTTAGCCGAGCTGGTATCTCTGGAGATGCAGATATACCCTCCATATCTTTAGTTAGCTGTGGAGATTTTTGTATTTTCTGTGGTGGATATTTTCTAGTGTTTTAATACTGACCGCATAGTTCTCTGTCCTATCCTTTCTATTTAGCTCGAAGTGGCCTCCTTTGCTAAATTCTGATTTCAGTCTGTGTACGTTTTTTTCCCTCTCCTCTCACAGTCAATATTTGTGGGGGGCTGGCTATCCTTTGGGAATTTTCTCTGAGGCAAGATAGTTTTCCCTTTTCTATCTCTAGGGGTAATTAGTCCTCCGGCTGTGTCGAGATGTCTAGGGAGTGATAGGTACATTCCATAGCTACTTCTAGTTGCGGTGTTAAGTTCAGGGTCTGCGGTCAGTACAGGTACAACCTTCTCCAGAGTACGTCTCATGCTGTCGAGGGGACAGGAGCCGCCACTGACACATCAGTTGATGGTTTCACCACACTTTGCTCTGACCTCACCAGGGCCCATAGGACAGGCGTCAGGCTCTGGTGGAATATGAGAAGCCTGGAAGAGTATCTAAAATCTGGCTTCATTCCAAGAGGTCTGCGTATACCTATTTTCCCGGCTTGGGAACCATCTGTCTCATTCCAACAGAAATGGGAACAGGGGCTTAATCGTTGCTCCAATATATTGATTAATCTATTACTGGAGCACGATAGGGATTTATTTGCCTCAACCAAATCCACTATTAAGGAATTGGAGTTGAAATTGGGTGTTTTTGATGAGGGACGGGTTAATGCCTTTAAGATCAAATTAAAGGAGACACTTGATAGATATGAGACTGAAGTGACACATAGAAAACGGAAGAAATTCCAAAGGGATAAAACAGACTTTGAACAAAAGACTGCATACAAATGGAAACATACGGGCAACCCCCGCCATCACAGATCCAATATGACTAGCCTTCCATCAATGGCCACCATGTCCTCCCATAGAGAAGATAGTTCAAGTGATTTTTTATCCTCCACCGGAAGCGAAATAGACCACGGACCAGACGTGGGGGAAGACGGAAGGGGAACCACAACATCAAAAAAACGGATGACACGATACAGGGGTTATGTACCCCCTTACCAACACAAATATTCCACCAGACGGAAATAAACGATCCGGGCACTCCTTATCAGGCCACACAGGAATCAGGTTCCTCCTCTTCTAACTTACAGGTAATTAACCTTTCTGAGCATGTACCAACTACTGCAGAGTTATCTGTGCTCAAAAAGGGTTTGACTTTTGTTCCCACACATACGGCAGATAAATTTGTCTTGATAAAGGATTTGTATCTTTTCTGTAGAAAATTAACCTTTCAGGTCATCTACAAAGAACCAGATATTCTACAAACAATCCCTATGGATGAACATCAGGCTTTTCAGGATTTGCTGGAATTGTTGGAGGAAAACGAGCCTGACCCAAACAGAGGGAGATTTCCATACAAAAATAAATCTCTTAGAACACCTTCGTTCTCCCTGGTGCCTGCTATTAAAATATTTTTCGAGGTTGTGAAACAGGACATCTTGGCTATGCCAACTCAGGTGAGTAGCCTATCTAATCTCACTATGGATGAAAAACGTGCCCTTCATGATTTGCAGAACAATAAGGAATTCATTATTAAAGAGGCGGACAAAGGGGGCAATGTTGTTTTATGGTCCACCCAGCTTTATGAAGCGGAGGCCAAGAGACAATTGAGTAACACACAGTATTACCAAAAACTTCCATCTGATCCGACATCTGTGTTCTCTTTAAAATTTGAAACATTACTTCACAGGGCCTCACAGCTGGGTATTATTACTCCGCAGGAAAAACAGTACCTGTGGGTGGAACATCCAGTCACGGCAACATTTTATTTGTTGCCGAAGATCCACAAAGACAACAAAAAGCCTCCCGGAAGACCTATTGTCTCCAGTATTGGTAGCATGTGCGAAAAAGCAAGTGAGTACCTTGACTTTTTTCTCCAACCTATAGCCTCGTCCCTCCCTTCTTTTATTCGTGACTCTTCCCACTTTATTGAAATGTGTGGACAAATGGAACTTCCGACTAATTTTCTTTTAGTAACTTGTGATGTAGAGTCACTATACTCTAATATCAATCATCAGGATGGGATTGAGGCGACGGCTCACTTCTTAAACAAAAACAGTTTTTCGGATCGCGGACATGACTCATTTCTCTTGGACCTACTGGGCTTTGTCCTCCGCTATAATTTTTTCCTTTTCGACAGGACCTTTTTTCTATACCACCAAAGAAACTACCTTCACAAAAGGTCAGTAAAACCAAAATAACTTTATTAAACAAAAAAATAAAATATACATATGAAAAACAGTGGGAATACATCAAAGCACAGCAACAGGCGGGCAGCCCAAATATGAGCCCCATAAAGTAGTAACATCATGTAACTATCAATCCAATCATATTTTGACGTAAAAAATAATAAATGTGCAAGTGACCATGTACAAAATATGCAGACAATTGATAAAGAAATCACATAATATGTAACAACAATAATGATATAGTTACCAGATGGGGTACTCCTGGGGGACCCACCAACACCCGACGCGCGTTTCGCACCGAAATGCTTCGTCTGGGGGTGGTTGGGTACTGGCCATTGTTAGTATATATGTATAAAGGATCCAATAGGAACAAAGATATAGATAATTAGCTAATGTGAAAGTCCTGTGAACGCCTGCGCAAATAGAGACAGTAGCGGTTAAAATCAGGTGTAAGACGTAAACCCACCTCTATGACTAGGGAGACACGTGCATGTAGGACCAGCCGCCATGACCGCATGATCACCGCTTCCCCAACCATAGTCGAAGCCGCTATCGTCGCCTAGCGCTGACATCACATCCGGTGTGGCGCGGCTTAACACCATGGCAACCATAGCCTGAAGACAACGCACTCCATCAGCCACATAAAAATGCCTCCATCTCATAGACACTAGCCGAAAATGATACCCGCACTAAGAACGGGCATCAGGTAACCAGGTACTCACCACACAATTGTAGCGTACCACAGGCAGAAAGCACTATCAACCACAGACGTCATATCCGGCGGCATATATCACCATAGTTACCATCATATGCGTAGTGCAGCAAACGCACGATAAGAAAGACCCGATAGACAAAAAAAGTGCAAAGTGAAAAAGTGCGCAGTGAATGAACACAAAGCTGAAAAAAGAATGGTTAATACAATACACAAACATAAAACTATATATATGTACAATATAAATAAGAGGACTGTTTGTGGTATAGAAAAGCATGTGAACTCAGTCCAAAAGCCACATGGACAAAATAGTATAAAATTTGATGTATATAAATATATAGTCATATAATTATAAAAAGTGAAAAAGGAATACATATATACTCATATAGAAACGCATATATAAATATGATAAAAGCACATAATGCACATGGACACCCGCACACAAAGGAGATGAACGCTGATAGTAGCCACATTCCAAATCCGATATAGTCTCAAAGTGATGGAAGAAGTCACACCACACCGTCATATTCACTGTATCACAGAACACAAAAGATCAGCACTAGTCCTAAGGATCAAACACAAAACAAAAATTAATAATAATAACAATAAAACCAGCTAAAACCAAATAAAAAGCAAAAAGACCGCACTTACATAACTACCAAGACTAATATAATAAAATGAAAACCCTAGCTCCAGAGATATCATAGAGCCAAATCAACAAAAAAATATATATATACATATATATATATATATATATATATATATATATATATATATATATATATATATATATATATATATATATATATATATATATATATATATATATATATATATATATATATATATATATATATATATCCCGGAATCAAGTGGACAAAAATGCAGAAAAACTGTTGTGTTCATTTAAGCCCATGGGTGTGATAGTGTCTAACTTATAAATCCACCTTGCTTTATTGTATTAACCATTCTTTTTTCAGCTTTGTGTTCATTCACTGCGCACTTTTTCACTTTGCACTTTTTTTGTCTATCGGGTCTTTCTTATCGTGCGTTTGCTGCACTACGCATATGATGGTAACTATGGTGATATATGCCGCCGGATATGACGTCTGTGGTTGATAGTGCTTTCTGCCTGTGGTACGCTACAATTGTGTGGTGAGTACCTGGTTACCTGATGCCCGTTCTTAGTGCGGGTATCATTTTCGGCTAGTGTCTATGAGATGGAGGCATTTTTATGTGGCTGATGGAGTGCGTTGTCTTCAGGCTATGGTTGCCATGGTGTTAAGCCGCGCCACACCGGATGTGATGTCAGCGCTAGGCGACGATAGCGGCTTCGACTATGGTTGGGGAAGCGGTGATCATGCGGTCATGGCGGCTGGTCCTACATGCACGTGTCTCCCTAGTCATAGAGGTGGGTTTACGTCTTACACCTGATTTTAACCGCTACTGTCTCTATTTGCGCAGGCGTTCACAGGACTTTCACATTAGCTAATTATCTATATCTTTGTTCCTATTGGATCCTTTATACATATATACTAACAATGGCCAGTACCCAACCACCCCCAGACGAAGCATTTCGGTGCGAAACGCGCGTCGGGTGTTGGTGGGTCCCCCAGGAGTACCCCATCTGGTAACTGTATCATTATTGTTGTTACATATTATGTGATTTCTTTATCAATTGTCTGCATATTTTGTACATGGTCACTTGCACATTTATTATTTTTTACGTCAAAATATGATTGGATTCATAGTTACATGATGTTACTACTTTATGGGGCTCATATTTGGGCTGCCCGCCTGTTCCTGTGCTTTGGTGTATTCCCACTGTTTTTCATATGTATATTTTATTTTTTTGTTTAATAAAGTTATTTTGGTTTTACTGACCTTTTGTGAAGGTAGTTTCTTTGGTGGTATATTATATTCCTTCATGGTCTTTTTTTGGTGGATATATTTTTGGTGTTGTGAGGACCTTTTTTCTGCAAACGTCAGGAGTGGCGATGGGGGCGAAATGTGCACCGGCCTACGCTAATATCTTTTTAGGCTGGTGGGAGGAGAAATATGTCTATTCATCCCCGGTATTTGACAACTGTATACCGTTTTGGTTTCGGTTTATAGACAACGTATTTTTCGTCTGGACTGGCACAAGGGATGGGTGCACCGAGTTTCTTGATGATCTAAATCGTAATTCCCATAATATCTTTCTCACCTATTCTTTTTCCAATAGTGCAACCACCTTTTTGGACCTGAAAGTGTTTGTGCAGGACAATCATCTGATGACAGATCTTTTTCGAAAACCAACGGCAACCAACGCACTTCTAGACTTCTCCAGCTTCCACGCCTGGCATACTAAGGTGGGTGTACCCACGGGACAATTTTTACGAGTTAGACGCAACTGTACCCTTGACCGTGACTTCTCGACACAGGCCCGGGATCTTACAAAACGGTTTAGACAAAGGGGTTATCCCAAATCGGTGATCTCTTCAGCTTTCCAACGGGCCAAGCAACAGGTTCAAGACTCACTCATAACATCAAAGAAACGTTACCGAGAAACAGGAACAAGATTTATCACAGACTACAATAGCAGCTGGAAACAGGTCAGTGATATTATCTCCAAACACTGGCGGATCCTACGGGCCGATGCTCAAACTACGGAAGTTGTCTGTGATAGACCACTATTGACAGCGAGAAGGGCACCAAACCTTAGGGACTTATTAACTAAAAGCCACTTCTCAAGACCAACTGTCAGGCTGAACAGGGGAATTAATCTGAAGGGATCATTTCCATGTGGGGATTGCAGTATCTGCCCCCACATGACTCCGACGCGGGACATTTTTGAACATCCAACTAGAAGGAGCAAACATCCACTAAGGGCCTACATCAACTGCAAAACCAGAGATGTAGTTTATGCCTTGATCTGCCCTTGTGATATGATATATGTTGGACAGACCTCTCAGGAATTGAGAAAGAGGGCTCAGAAACATATATCTACTATACATCTAGCTAGTGTGGATTTGAAAAAAGGAAAAACCCTCACCCCAGTGGCTGCACATTTTTTAGCAGTACATGGGGGTTCCCCGACGAGACTTAGAGTCGTGGGTTTGCAAAAGCTTGCCCCTAATGAAAGGGGGGGCAACAGACGGAAACTTCTTTTGCAAATTGAGTCTAGGTGGATTTTCCAACTGCACTCAGTTGCGCCCACGGGATTAAAGGGAACCTGTCACCACGTTTTTGGAAGATGGGATAAAAATAGCGTTAAATAGGGGCAGAGGTGGGCGTTACATTAGTGTGTTTGTTATGCGTTTATTACCCACCTAAGTTGCCGAAATACCTTTGCAAAGTCTCCGTTTTCGCCTGTCAATCAGGCTGGTCTGGTCAAAAGGGCGTTGTCTTCCCCCAGATTTTGCGTAGTTTTCCGTTGGTGGCGTAGTGGTGTGCGCATGCCCAAAGTCCTGAATCCTCTGCCAGGGGATTTAAAAGAGCGCGCTGTTCGTTTTCATTGGTGATCGGTGGGCGCGGCCATCTTCCTTTGGCCGCGCGTGCGCAGAAGCGGCGCTCTGCTGGCCGCGGCTTCAGGAAAATGGCCGCCGCGATATCCATCTGCGCACGCGCGGCATCCCGCGGCCATTTTCCTGAAGCCGCGGCCAGCAGAGCGCCGCTTCTGCGCACGCGCGGCCAAAGGAAGATGGCCGCGCCCACCGATCACCAATGAAAACGAACAGCGCGCTCTTTTAAATCCCCTGGCAGAGGATTCAGGACTTTGGGCATGCGCACACCACTACGCCACCAACGGAAAACTACGCAAAATCTGGGGGAAGACAAGACGCCCTTTTGACCAGACCAGCCTGATTGACAGGCGAAAACGGAGACTTTGCAAAGGTATTTCGGCAACTTAGGTGGGTAATAAACGCATAACAAACACACTAATGTAATGCCCACCTCTGCCCCTATTTAACGCTATTTTTATCCCATCTTCCAAAAACGTGGTGACAGGTTCCCTTTAAATGAGGAGCTCCTCTTTACGGGCTTTCTAGGCTAACTTGGGGATATAATACATACTATCTGCATGCAGAACATATCCTGTTGGTAATACCTCTCCTTTTCAATTCCCACCAGGTCTATTGGATCTATTGCTTGCATATTATGTGATACCAGTGGGCCGAGAGAATCTATTGCTGACCCCATGAGGACTCCTCAGGATCCAACTGTGAGGATGAATTTATAGTAAAGATCACAAACTCAAGACCATCAAAACGACATATACATTTCCTTTTGTGATTGAAAATACATACCTGCTGGAATTTGATCAAATAGATGATGAAAGTATAGGACATTGGTGGCTAATTGGTGGCTATCTGGAAGTTATATTATTCACCACACTGGAGGACCATGTACCTGCTTCATTATGGATTTTGATTTCATCATCAGGATCATGGAGGGGAAAGCTTTTATTTACATGGACTCATATTTTGAACTATGTATAATTGAGTATATAAGTTTTTCTAATCATATCTATATCCTCACTGTGGTGAAAATGGCACAGCTAATAAAAGACACTCAGCATTATATGGGTTTCTCTAAATTTTAAATTTATTTGAGGGATATTTAAGTGGTTATATTTGCCATCTTGTTCGTACCTGATAAGCCTGATTATATCTATATGTCCCCATTACTTGTGACATATGGTTGCAGGAATAACATAGTGTGCATTCATCATAAATAACAATGTCTTTTCCTTTGCAGGAACTTTGTTAGCTCCACTTTCATATGCGCCTTACTATGCGTTCCCTCTCCCAATACACTCAATGGTGTTTGTTTTTCTTTCCTGTCTTTACCCTTTGCGCAGGCGCAATATGACTCAGATCTGAGTCACAAGTGCGCACGCGCAGTCTATCTCCATGGAGATCCTCTATACTTCCGCCGGGTAACTGTCTCGTGCAGTCAGCGCTTCTCCCGGCATGCACGTCCTGCCTCCCCTTACTGCAGCACAGCGGTAGGTCTTTTTCTTTAATGAGTATTAATATTTAAAACCTTGCTTCCTCGCTATTAGCACTCTTCCCCTGACGAAGCTGCTGCGGCAGCGATACGCGTGGGGTTCTTCTCCCACACCCCATTCCGGCCTTTATGGTCCTTTATCACGTGTATGCCGGCTCCTGCTTCAGGGCTTAGTAGCTTTTCCGGTGCTTTCCCTTGTTTTGAATTGCCGCACCATATAGGCTTTTATGTACCTGGGATTCCACATCTTCTCATAGTCCTGACCATAAATATTACTACCCCGAGGTATTCCCTGGATTATGAATCAGGTTGTATGATTATATATAGGGGTGATTAGTTGTGGTCTGGATCAGTATTATCTGGGTCAGTACTGTTTGTTGATCCTATTAGGGATAAATATTGCTACTATTATTCTCTCTATTGTGTGTAGGTCATTATTGCCCTAAGGGGAGTGTTTCAGCACACATGATATTTCAATTGTTGGCACGTACATTACCTAGCAATGGGGATGTGATATGTGAACATGCTTGTTTTTAATTGTTTTTATATTGCTTTTTGGTGTTCAATAAAGGTTGTATATTTTTCTATTATATGTGGTTGTGCAGGCGTTATATTTAGTCCAGCTTTTTCTTCTTCCTCTTGATATTTACATGTGGACTAAGCCTTGCACCCCTTCTATTACAATATGTGTAACCAGAGTGCACCCTTTCTTTAAATATATGGCTCTTAGGCCACCAGTCATAACAGTACAACTGGCCCACAATGAGTTAACCGCATCTCAGAAGAAGGGAAGGAGAGTGCTGAGCCATTTTTTTTTTCTGTAGTCTGTTGTGTTTTTTTTTTCCCTCTTTATCTCTGGGTGGCTCAGGAGTTCGGCGCTGGTATGGATGTTCAGGGATTGGCTTCTCGTGTGGATCAACTTGCTGCTAGAGTACAGGGTATTTCCAATTATATCGTTCAGACTCCGGTTTTAGAGCCTAGAATTCCAACTCCTGATTTGTTTCTTGGGGACAGGTCCAAATTTTTGAGCTTTAAAAATAACTGTAAACTGTTTTTTGCTCTGAGACCGCGATCCTCCGGTGATTCCATTCAGCAGGTTAAAATTGTCATCTCCCTGCTGCGTGGCGATCCACAGGATTGGGCATTTTCCCTGGAACCTGGGAATCCGGCCTTGTTTAATGTAGATTCCTTTTTTCAGGCTTTAGGATTATAATATGATGAACCGAATTCTGTGGATCAAGCGGAGAAAACCTTGTTGGCCCTGTCTCAGGGTCAAGAGGCGGCAGAATTGTATTGTCAGAAATTTAGAAAATGGTCTGTGTTGACTAAATGGAATGATGATGCTTTGGCGGCAATTTTCAGAAAGGGTCTTTCTGAATCCGTTAAAGATGTTATGGTGGGGTTTCCCACGCCTTCCGGTCTGAGTGATTCTATGTCTCTGGCCATTCAGATTGATCGGCGTTTGCGGGAGCGTCAAACTGTGCGCACTGTGGCGTCGTCCCTAGAGCAAAGTCCTGAGCCAATGCAGTGTGATAGGATTTTGTCTAGAACGGAACGACAAGGATTCAGACGTCAGAATAGGTTGTGTTATTATTGTGGCGACGCTTCTCATGTCATTTCAGTCTGCCCTAAGTGGACAAAAAGGATCGCTAGTTAATTTACTATCAGTACTGTACAACCTAAATTTCTGTTATCGGTGTCCTTGATCTGCTCATTGTCATCATTTTCTGTCATGGCGTTTGTGGATTCAGGCGCCGCCTTGAACTTAATGGATTTTGAGTTTGCCAAGCATTGTGGTTTTCCCTTGCAGCCTTTGCAGAACCTTATTCCTTTAAAGGGGATTGATGCTACACCTTTGGCTAAAAATAAGCCCCAGTTTTGGACACAGGTGACCATGCACATGGCGCCAGCCCATCAGGAAGATTGTCGATTTCTGGTGTTGCATAATTTGCATGATGTTATCGTGCTGGGTTTCCCGTGGTTGCAGGTACATAATCCTGTGTTGGATTGGAAATCTATGTCTGTGACTAGTTGGGGTTGTCAGGGGGTTCATAATGATGTTCCTTTGATGTCAATCTCCTCTTCTTCCTCTTCTGAAATTCCAGAGTTTTTGTCTGATTTTCAGGATGTATTCAATGAGCCCAAGTCCAGTTCCCTTCCACCGCACAGGGACTGTGATTGTGCGATTGACTTGATTCCAGGCAGTAAGTTTCCTAAGGGCTGACTTTTCAACCTGTCTGTGCCTGAACATACCGCCATGCGGAGTTATGTTAAGGAGTTTTTGGAGAAATGGCATATTCGGCCATCTTCTTCACCGTTGGGAGCAGGTTTTTTTTTTGTTGCTAAGAAGGATGGCTCCTTGAGACCTTGTATTGATTATCGCCTCTTGAATAAGATCACGGTCAAGTTTCAATACCCTTTACCTTTGCTTTCCGATTTCTTTGCTAGGATTAAGGGTGCTAGATGGTTCACTGTTCTGTGTTGGCTGGTCATCCTGGTATTTTTGGTACCAGAGATTTGGTTGGTAGGTCCTTTTGGTGGCCTTCGTTGTCACGTGATGTGCGTTCTTTTGTGCAGTCCTGTGGGACTTGTGCGCGTGCCAAGCCTTGTTATTCCTGTGCTAGTGGGTTACTTTTGCCATTGCCAGTCCCTGAGAGGCCCTGGACGCATATTTCTATGGATTTTATTTCTGATCTTCTGGTTTCACAGAGAATGTCGGTTATCTGGGTTGTTTGTGACCGGTTTTCTAAGATGGTTCATTTGGTGCCTTTGCCTAAATTGCCTTCCTCTTCAGAGTTGGTTCCGTTGTTTTTTCAGCATGTGGTTCGTTTGCATGGTATTCCGGAGAATATTGTGTCCGACAGAGGTTCCCAGTTTGTTTCTAGGTTTTGGCGGGCCTTTTGTGCTAGGCTGGGCATTGATTTGTCTTTTTCTTCTGCATTTCATCCTCAGACAAATGGCCAGACCGAGCGAACTAATCAGACTTTGGAGACTTATTTGAGATGCTTTGTGTCTGCCGATCAGGATGATTGGGTGGCCTTTTTGCCATTGGCCGAGTTTGCCCTTAATAATCGGGCTAGTTCGGCTACTTTGGTTTCGCCTTTTTTTTGTAATTTTGGTTTTCATCCTCGTTTTTCTTCTGGGCAGGTTGAGCCTTCTGACTGTCCTTGTGTGGATTCTGTGGTTGACAGGTTGCAGCAGATTTGGGCTCATGTGGTGGACAATTTGGTGTTGTCTCAGGAGGAGGCTCAACGTTTTGCTAACCGTCGTCGGTGTGTTGGTTCCCGGCTTCGGGTTGGGGATTTGGTTTGGTTGTCTTCCCGTCATGTTCCTATGAAGGTCTCTTCCCCTAAGTTTAAGCCTCGGTTTATTGGTTAGGATTTCTGAGATTATTAATCCGGTGTCTTTTCGATTGGCGCTTCCGGCCTCTTTTGCTATCCATAATGTCTTCCATAGATCTTTATTGCGGAAATATGTGGTGCCCGTTGTTCCCTCTGTTGATCCTCCAGCCCCTGTTTTGGTTGATGGGGAATTGGAGTATGTGGTTGAGAAGATTTTGGATTCTCGTTTTTCGAGGTGGAGGCTTCAGTACCTTGTCAAATGGAAGGGTTATGGCCAGGAGGATAATTCTTGGGTTTTTGCTTCTGATGTCCATGCTGCTGATCTGGTCCATGCCTTTCATCTGGCTCGTCCTGATCGGCCTGGGGGTGCTGGTGAGGGTTCGGTGACCCCTCCTCAAGGGGAGGGTACTGTTGTGAATTCTGCTTTTGGGTTCCCTCCAGTGGTAGTAGGTGGTAATGCAGTTGTCCCTGGGTTGCAGTCCTGGTCAGGTGTGTCTGCTGATTGCAGTTCTGACTGGGGTATTTAGGTGTGCAGGATTCATTAGTCCTTGCCAGTTGTCAATTGTTGTTGGGAGGTGTTGGACCTCTCCTGGTTCCTCCTGTCTTTCTTCCAAATCAGCAAAGATAAGTGTCTGGTTTTTTTTTCCTGTGGCTCACATGCTGTGTGCTTCACAATTCAGTCCTATTCTTTGTGTTTTCTTGTCCAGCTTAGATTGTGTCAGTATTTTCTCAGTCTTGCTGGATTCTCTGGAGTGGCAGATATACATTCCATGTCTTTAGTTAGATTGTGGAACTTTTTGTATTATCTGTTGTGGATATTTTTGGAAGGGTTTTATACTGACCGCCTAGTAATCTGTCCTATCCTTTTCTATTTAGCTAGAGTGGCCTCTTTTGCTAAATCCTGTTTTCTACCTGCGTGTGTCTATTCTTCTCCTACTCACAGTCATTATTCGTGGGGGGCTGCCTATTCTTTGGGGGTCTGCCCTGAGGCAAGATAGCATTCCTATTTCCATCTATAGGGGTATTTAGTCCTCCGGCTGTGTCGAGGTGTCTAGGGTTGTTAGGCACACCCCACGGATACTTCTAGTTGCGGTGTTAGTTCAGAATTTGCGGTCAGTACAGGTTCCACCGACTCCAGAGAAAGTTTTCATGCGGCTCCAAGGTCACCGGATCATAACAGGCTACATTATATTCTATGATGGGGCTATATTATACCCTATGAGGAGGCTGCATTATATTCTATGGGGGGCTGCATTATACTGTATGAGGGGAGCTGCATTATACCCTATGAAAGGGCTACATTATATCTGATGTGGGGGCTTCATCATACCCTATGAAGAGGCTACATTATACCCTATGAGGGGGCTGCATTATACCCTATAAAGGCGCTACATTGTATTCAATGGGGGTCTGCATTATACTCTTTGAGGGGGCTACATTATATTTTATGGGAAGCTGCATTATACCCTATGAGGGGGCTACATTATATTCTATGGGGGGCTACATTATACTATATGAGGGGGCTGCATGATACTATATGAGGGGGGATGCATTATACCCTATGAGAGGGCTACATTATATTCTATGTTGTGGCTGCATTATACTTTATGAGGGAGCTGCATTTTATTCTATGGAGGGGGGCTGCATTATACTTTGAGGGTCTATATTGTATTCTATGGGTTGCTGCATGATATATGAGGGTGGGCTGCATTATACCCTATGAGGATGCTACATTATAATCTATGGGGGCTGCATTATATCCTATGAGGGGGCTGTATTACATTCTTTGGGGGGCTGCATTATACCCTATGAGGGGGCTGCATTGTACTCTATGAGAATGCCACATTATATTCTATGGGGGCTTCATTATATTCTATGGGGGGAGGCTGCATTATACCCTACGAAGGGGCTACATTATATTCTATGGGGGCTGCACTATACCCTATGAGGGGGCTATATTATATTCTATGGGGGGCTGCCTTATACCCTATGAGGGGGCTGCATTACATTCTTTGGGAGCTGCATTATACCCTATGAGGGGGTGCATTGTACCCTATTAGGGGGCTGCATTATATTCTATGGGGGGCTGCATTATAACCTATGAGGGGGCTGCATTATACTCTAGAGGGCTGCATTATATTCTATGGGGGGAGGCTGCATTATACCATATGAGGGCTAAATTATATTCTATGGAGTGGGGGCTAATATTATATACATTAAAATGCAAAATCATGAAGCAACACGTTATGTAGTACTGGAGAGAAAATCACATAAGCTCTCCCTACACGCCCACCAGGCGCTAACCAGATCGGATAACTCCAAACAAAGCTTGTTAACAAAAAACGGAGCAGAAATATCCATAACACCATAATTTTATCTAAAAGGTATAAATTTTATTCAATAGTATATCCTAAACAACATCAATACTAATACTGCAATAAGTGCTGTAAGCACTCTGCACAAACAGTGAGGTTACAAAAAGGAGACATGATGGTTTACCAAAACACCAGAAGGGAGAAATGCTGTAATACGCCTCATATATACCTATGTCACTAAAGGCAATAGCCCATACATCCTATGCAAGGTCCTACCGGTATCACCCTGATATGGGTGACTGCGCTAAGACTTCATGACATATAAGTTACACCATGTGTATACTCGGGCTTACCCATTCGTAGTTTGGCTGTAAAGAGGTTCCCCCTCCTGGTGTGGCCCCCCTGGATGCGCGTTTCGCGTTCTCGCTTTTTCAGCAGGGTTAATTCAGAGCCAGTCTCGTGCGGTTTAAATATTCCCACAAGCGGAAGTAATGCCGGAAAAGCGGCGCATGCGCGGTAGCGTCCGAGGTGCGTCATCGCTGAAGCCGTCATAGCAGGGCGGGTGCGAGGGGAAACCTCCCCTAGACATCATGTGACACACGCCCAGCCATAACAGACGGCCACAGAGAAGAACGCGCACTCCGGACGGTAGCGGACATGCGCACACCGTCGTGCATTTAAAACAGAATTGCGGCTGCGCTCAGAAAAATCATGAAATGGAGCATTCCCACCCACCACATAGGTGAAAACAAGTGAACAGCCACCTGCCGCAGCTACTACGGTATAAATCAAAAGTAACATCCTGCCACAGTATAAAACACACTACTAATACTGTAGCCTAAATAATATATGAACATACATAAATATGCATCATGCTAATATAATTACAAAGTGACAAGTGTATATAAAATACAAATACATTACAAAGAATAAAATAAAAATAAATAAAAATAAATAAAAAACAGTAATAAATAATGTGAAATAAAACATGGTGAAGAGTGGATAATAAGTCTCAATCCATAAGAATCCAGTTCCAACTCCATTTTTCATCTTAGTGAATTATTTTTCCTCCTTCTTCTCTTCAACGAAAAACAGTGTGTTACAGTGCGTGGGGGAAGGAATGCTCTACAGTCCGAGTATCATCTGACGCCAAGATCATAATTAAAAAATAAACTAAAATAAAACAAACACAAGACAATTAATGACACAAAATTAAAAACAGAATAATGAATTGACTCAATAGTAAAGAGAGAGATATTACTGGACAACCAGTCCCATATATAAAGAATACCCACGCTGCACAGGTACCACAAGACCATGGGAGAGAACTCATATGTATCTCTCACCGGCACAGGGTCAGAGCAATCAGAGAAAAGGGGTAAAGCTTAATTTTTTTTTGCATTATACTCTTTGAGGGGGCTACATTATATTTTATGGGAAGCTGCATTATACCCTATGAGGGGGCTACATTATATTCTATGGGGGGCTACATTATACTATATGAGGGGGCTGCATGATACTATATGAGGGGGGATGCATTATACCCTATGAGAGGGCTACATTATATTCTATGTTGTGGCTGCATTATACTTTATGAGGGAGCTGCATTTTATTCTATGGAGGGGGGCTGCATTATACTTTGAGGGTCTATATTGTATTCTATGGGTTGCTGCATGATATATGAGGGTGGGCTGCATTATACCCTATGAGGATGCTACATTATAATCTATGGGGGCTGCATTATATCCTATGAGGGGGCTGTATTACATTCTTTGGGGGGCTGCATTATACCCTATGAGGGGGCTGCATTGTACCCTATGAGAATGCCACATTATATTCTATGGGGGGCTTCATTATATTCTATGGGGGGAGGCTGCATTATACCCTACGAAGGGGCTACATTATATTCTATGGGGGCTGCACTATACCCTATGAGGGGGCTATATTATATTCTATGGGGGGCTGCCTTATACCCTATGAGGGGGCTGAGTTACATTCTTTGGGAGCTGCATTATACCCTATGAGGGGGTGCATTGTACCCTATTAGGGGGCTGCATTATATTCTATGGGGGCTGCATTATAACCTATGAGGGGGCTGCATTATACTCTAGAGGGCTGCATTATATTCTATGGGGAGAGGCTGCATTATACCATATGAGGGCCAAATTATATTCTATGGAGTGGGGGCTAATATTATATACATTAGTTAGGACTGCTCTATTATGGGTATACCTTGATGATTGGTGGAGCAGCTTAGTATACATTTTTTTGCAAAAAAAGTATCAACTAAATACCCTGTTTTTTCCATCTTTTTGACTAGCACTTGCTTATTACTGTGATTTTTTTACAACAGAGTATTTTTGACCTCAATGTGCTCTTTTGTGTCTTCAAGTTTCTTGGTGGTGTGAACATGTTCCTACAGACTTGTTCAATGTGCAAGTAGCCCATGTGTTTCTGGTTCTATAATTGTTCTCTTGTTTCTACAAGACTGGGGAGTCCACCACTCCTTTGTGGGTCATTTGCACTAAAGCTGTTCCATCTAGCAGGTCCACATGGATATTCCCTCTCTGAACCCTGCTTATACAGGTACTATACAGATGATCAGGTTTTTAAATACATCAGATAGGGATTATATACATTAGTTAGGACTGCTCTATTATGGGTACACCTTGACGATTCGTGGAGCAGCTTAGTATACATTTTTTTGCAAAAAAAAGTATCAACTAAATACCCTGTTTTTTTCCATCTTTTTGACTAGCACTTGCTTATTACTGTGATTTTTTTTTACAACAGAGTATTTTTGACCTCACTGTGCTCTTTTGTGTCTTCAAGTTTCTTGGTGGTGTGAACATGTTCCTACAGACTTGTTCAATGTGCAAGTAGCCCATGTGTTTCTGGTTCTATGGAGTGGGGGCTGCATAATTCTATGAGGGTCTACATTATATTCTATGGGGGACTTCATGATACTATATGAGGGGGCTGCATTATACCCTAAAAGGGGGCTATATTATATTCTATGGGGGCTGTATTATACCCTATGAGAGAGCTACAATATATTCTCTGGGGGGGCGCATTATACCATATGTGTCATGGTAAGGATATGGTTAATGTCCTGTGCTCTCAGGGTTAACTTTATTGGCCTCTCTTTCAATCTGGGAGCGGTATTTATTCTTACTCCAGCCTAGGTTTCGCTGTCAGCTATACGTTCTGTTTTAGTCTGTGTGTCTGACCTCTGGAGTGTGTGCCCGGTTTGCAAAGTGTTTCCCTTGCTCTCTGTGCGTTACTCTGTTTGCTTGTTCTTCTGGATTTCTGACCTCTGGCTTCACTTCTGTCAATCCCCTGTTTCTCCCCATTTACACTGCGTTCTCTCCTGGCTCCGATCTTAGCTTGTTTGACAACTCGCTTGTGTTTATCCCTTCTCTGCACCTCGGCGTCTGGCTCCCCCCCGACCACCTCCCACTCTGTCTCATGATTGAGGTCCTGTTTGCAACCTGGTTAGTGACCCAGTGTTTTGTTCAGCTCCTTTGCTGCTGTGTGCAGCGTTTTCCACAGCAGTATTACCTGGGAGTGACACTATGAGGATGCTACATTATACTCTATAGGGGGCTGCATTATATCCTATGAGGGGGCTGCATTACATTCTTTGGGGGGCTGCATTATACCCTATGAGGGGACTGCATTGTACCCTATGAGGATGTTACATTATATTCTCTGGGGGGCTGCATTATATTTTGTGGGGAGGCTGTATTATACCCTATGAGGGGGCTACATTATATTCTATGGGGGCTGCAGACACCGTTAGTAGGCCCCAACCAAACTAGTTGGCCAACTGCAGTGTTATTTTAACAACAACTTAATGAGAGCCTGAAGATTGAAGCTCAGGTAAGTAAACCTGGAGAACACCTTGGAGCGGCAGACACCGTTAGTAGGCCCCAACCAAACTAGTAGGCCAACTGTAGTGTTGTATTACCAACTACTTAATGAGAGCCTGAAGATTGAAGCTCAGGCAAGTAAACCTGGAGAACACCTTGGAGCGGCAGACACCGTTAGTAGGCCCCAACCAAACTAGTTGGCCAACTGCAGTGTTATTTTAACAACAACCTAATGAGAGCCTGAAGATTGAAGCTCAGGCAAGTAAACCTGGAGAACACCTTGGAGCAGCAGACACCGTTATTAGGCCCACCCAAACTAGTAGCCCAAACGCAGTTTAATATTTAAAATGTAGGCCGAAAGCCTGAAGATTGAAGCTAAGCTTTATTCAGTGGAGGAGACAAGCAAGGAGTGGCAGACACCGTTACTAGGCCCACCCAAACTAGTTGCCCAAATGCAGTTTTAAATTCTAAATACAGGCCGAAAGCCTGAAGATTGAAGCTCAGCTTTTTCAGTGGAGGACTGCGGGATTGAGTGGCGCAGACAGTCAAAGGTAGTATGTGTTAAATAAAAAAGTTTGCTCTATGCAGTTTTAAATTAGGCTACAGGGGTACACAGGCAGCATTGGTGTGTTCAGCGGAGGACGATTACAAGGAGGGACCGCAGACAGACTTCCTAGGTCTAAAATACAAAAGCAGGCTCTATGCAGTTTAAATTAGGCTACAGGGATACACAGGCAGCATTGGTGTGGTCAGCGGAGGACGAATGCATGGAGGGGCAGACACAGTTAGTAGGCCCAAAAAAGGAATAGGCAAAATGCAGTTAAAAATAGGTTACAGGAGTACGCAGGCGGCCTAGCTTTGTTCAGTGGAGGACAACTGTAAGGAGTGTCTGACACAGTTAGTAGGCTTAAATAATAAAGTGAGGTGAATGTCTGGCCAAAAAAAAATAAATCACAAATAACCAGGTGGCATACCTAGGTACAGGGGTGGGCTCCTCTGCTGACTTGCAGACAGTGGTAGTTGGCGCAAAGTATTAACTGGTGTAAATGTAGGGCAGGGCCCCTGAATATTTTTACTATCAACAATCATGTCAACAAATTGGTATTGGCAGTGCCATTGAATGATTTAACAGCACAGACTAAACAGTGGTGAAGCAGTGAGAGGTAATTTTGCAAGTGGTAGAGCACTGTTTGAGCTGGGGGGGGGAACACTCTCTCGTGGGCGGCGGAACTGGCCCAGGGCCCCTCATGTTACGACGGTGTGTCTGACGTTGGGTGTGCACCACCACCGCCAGAGACACTTCATTGTACTATGAGGGACCCTGTGCCAGTGCCGTCGCCCAAAAGTGGGCACACCCACCTGTTCAGCCAAATGGCACTCGCACAGGTGCTTGCTCCAAGTGGTGACCACGGCCCCGTGGGGGGAGTCAGCCCATTTAGGGAGGTGTAAAAAAGGCCTATGGTGGACATACAGCAGCTGCAAATGGAGAAATTGGAGCAGTCAGTTAGACGAGTCCAAAAGCAAGAACTTTTTACAGGAAAGCTAGGTGTCAGCAGGGAAAGGTGGAGCAAAATAATTAGAAATCCATGATTGGTTCATTTTAATGAAGGTTAGATCATCAACATTTTGGGTAGCCAGACGAGTCCTTTTTTTGGTCAGTATTGAACCAGCAGCACTGAATACTCTTTCTGATAGCACACTAGCAGCTGGGCAAGCGAGCTCCTGTAATGCATATTCTGCCAATTCAGGCCAGGTGTCTATTTTAGATGCTTAGTAATCAAAGGGGAATGACGTGTGAGGGAGAACATCGATAAGTGAGGAAAAATAGTTAGTAACCATACTGGACAAATGTTGTCTCCTGTCACTTTGAATTGATGCTGCAGTACCTGTCGCGTCTGCGGTCATTGCGAAATCACTCCACAACCTGGTCATAAAACCCCTCTGTCCAACGCCACTTCTGATTTGTGCCCCTCTAACACCTCTTGCATGTTGCCCCCTGTTGCTCATGTGAGAACCATCACCGCCGCTGTGTGCTGGGAATGCCTGAACCAAACGGTCTACAAGAGTTGCTTGTTTGGTAGCCAATATTTGCTCAAGGTTCTCATGTGGCATGATATTTTGCAATTTCCCTTTATAGCGTGGATCCAGGAGGCAGGCCAACCAGTAATCGTCATCTGTCATCATTTTGATAATGCGGGGGTCCCTTTTTAGGATACGCAATGCATAATCAGTAGTGTTGAGCGATACCTTCCGATACTTGAAAGTATCAGTATCGGATAGTATCGGCCGATACCCGAAAAATATCGGATATCACCGATACCGATACCCGATACCAATACAAGTCAATGGGACTCAAGTATCGGAAGGCATCCTGGATGGTTCCCAGGGTCTGAAGGAGAGGAAACTCTCCTTCAGGCCCTGGGATCCATATTCATGAAAAAAATAAAAAATAAAAATAAAAAATATGGATATACTCACCCGTCCGGGGGCCCCTAGACCTTACCGATTGTAACCGGCAGCCTCCGTTCCTAAGAATGAGCGCGTGAAGGGCCTTATATATCCCCCTGAGGAAGGTCTTTTTCAACGAAACGTGCGTTGGGGAGGACGTACGGACCCTGGATCTGGTTTACCTGCCCGCCCCAATTGAGGTAATGTGTATGGATTAATTATACTAAGTTATTTGGGCCTCTGGTTTGGCTATGTCTATGTATGGTGGTGCTTATGGTGGTATGGGCTTTATGGTCCACCACTTACAAGTATGGGGTAATCTCTGATCCTGGCTCCGTGCGTTCTTTACAAGCTCTTTCAGTGGTGTCTTTGTACACCCTGTGGTACTGAACCTCACCGGTTTCTTATATATTATATGGTTAATATGTGTATTTTTGTACAATAATAAAGTTTATATTTTTATATCTTGAATTGGGTTCTTGGTCGTTTTTCTGGGTCCTCGGACCCGCATCTCTTTTTGAATCATATTTTATAGCGACTTACCCATATATATATTAGTCCTCTTGACATAGCTTTTTTGATTTTGATTTTTTGTATTTATGATTATCATCTGTTGCTATGCATATTTTTGTTTTGTGTTTGGTTGTTCCTAAGAATGAGCAGTGTAAGACCTTCGATGACGTCACGGCTTGTGATTGGTCGTGTGCCGCTCATGTGACCGCTCACGCGACCAATCACAGGCCGCGACGTCATCGCAGGCCCTAAACTCCTGAGTTTAGGGCGCCCCCGGAAGAAGCAAGGGCGAAACGTGCATCGGGGCGCCGGGAAAAGCAGGAGAGGAGGCACACGATTATTGATTTCATCTAGGTAAAGATATCTGCATTACCTTATTATTGTTTGTTATGGTTTATGATACATTAGATTTATGATATCATTATCAGGTCTGTATACTGTTAAGGGCTGCTTTAGAAACCAGAGACTTTGATATTAGAATAGGGATGCTGTTAGCACCATATATATATATTATCCATATGCTCATTATCAGTTTTGAGCAGTCTCTTTGAGTTATGCAGTTAGTATACTTACTATATCTAATATATAGTGTGTCTCCCACTGTTGTTTTCCCATGGGGTATTACCCAGATAGAATGTAGTAGCTTTTAACTTCATGTTTTGATGTATTGTTCTTATTTTGTTTCTTTAATAAAAATCTTTTTAAATATATATTTTTATTAATGGTTGGCTTCTCTAAGGTGACAGTGATTATACTGCCATCTTGTGGTTGTTTGTATGTACTGTGGAAGTACCATTGTATAGGTATACAGTTGGACTTTTGTGGTTTAACTAGAGAGGGCATCAGCCTTAACATTCTTAGAACCCGGAAGATACGAGACCACAAAATCAAAACGGGAGAAAAACAGGGACCATCGGGCCTGTCTAGGATTCAGCCGTTTGGCAGACTCGAGATAAATCAGATTCTTATGATCGGTCAAGACCACAATACGGTGCTTGGCCCCCTCAAGCCAATGTCGCCACTCCTCAAATGCCCACTTCATTGCCAACAACTCACGATTGCCGATATCATAATTGCGTTCCGCAGGCGAAAACTTTCGAGAAAAGAAGGCACACGGTTTCATAAAGGAACCATCAGAATTCCTCTGAGACAAAACGGCCCCTGCCCCAATCTCAGAAGCGTCAACCTCAACCTGAAAAGGAAGAGAAACATCCGGCTGATGCAACACAGGGGCAGAAGTAAATCGGCGTTTAAGCTCCTGAAAGGCAGAAACAGCCACAGAGGACCAATTCGTCACATCAGCGCCTTTCTTTGTCAAATTGGTCAGGGGTTTAACCACACTGGAGAAGTTGGCAATGAAACGGCGATAAAAATTAGCAAAGCCCAAAAATTTCTGAAGGCTCTTCACGGATGTGGGCTGGATCCAATCATGAATGGCCTGAACCTTAACCGGATCCATTTCTATAGATGAGGGAGAAAAAATGAAGCCCAAAAAAGAAATCTTCTGTACTCCAAAGAGGCACTTAGACCCCTTCACAAACAAGGCATTATCACGAAGGATCTGAAATACCATCCTGACTTGTTTCACATGAGACTCCCAATCATCTGAAAAAATCAAAATATCATCCAAATATACAATCATGAATTTATCAAGATAATTCCAAAATATATCATGCATGAAGGACTGAAACAAAGATGGAGCATTAGAGAGTCCGAATGGCATCACAAGGTATTCAAAATGGCCTTCGGGCGTATTAAACGCAGTTTTCCATTCGTCACCCTGCTTAATACGAACAAGATTATATGCCCCTCGAAGGTCAATCTTAGTAAACCAACTAGCCCCCTTAATCCTAGCAAACAGATCAGAAAGCAAAGGCAAAGGGTATTGGAATTTGACCGTGATCTTATTCAAGAGGCGATAATCAATACAGGGTCTCAAGGAGCCATCTTTTTTGGCAACAAAAAAAAAACCTGCTCCCAATGGTGAAGAAGTTGGCCGAATATGCCCCTTCTCCAAGGATTCCTTAACATAGCTCCGCATGGCGGTATGTTCTGGCACAGACAGGTTGAAAAGTCGGCCCTTAGGGAACTTACAGCCTGGAATCAAGTCAATAGCACAATTGTTGTGAATTGGATTTTTTGGCTCCTTCTTGTGGTCACTAGCGACATGACACTTTGAGTTTCTTTCCTCAGCTTGGTACCCACCTGGCTCGTTAGTCCAGGGGTGTTGCTATTTAAGCTTCCTGGATTTTCAGTCTGGTGCCTGGCATCGTTGTAATCAGTTCCTTTCTGTTTGCTCCTGTCTGCTGGTCCTGGTTCTTGCAAAATAAGCTAAGTCCTGCTTCCTTATTTTTTGGTTATTTGCATTGCTCTTATTTTTGTCCAGCTTGTACTAAATGTGATTCCTGATTTTGCTGGAAGCTCTAGGGGGCTGATGTTCTCCCCCCGGGCCGTTAGACGGTTCGGGGGTTCTTGGATATTCAGCGTGGAGATTTTGATAGGGTTTTTGCTGACCGTATAAGTCATCTTCCTATATTCTGCTATTAGTCAGTGGGCCTCTCTTTGCTAAAAACCTAGTTCATTCTTACGTTTGTCTTTTCTTCTTACCTCACCGTTATTGTTTGTTGGGGGCTTGTATCCAACTTTTGGGGTCTTTTCTCTGGAGGCAAGAAAGGTCTATCTTTTCCCTTTTAGGGTTAGTTAGTTCTCCGGCTGGCGCGAGACATCTAGAACCAACGTAGGTACGTTCCCCGGCTGCTGCTATTTGTGGTGCTAGGATCAGGTATACGGTCAGCCTAGTTACCACTGCCCTATGAGCTGGTTTTTGTGTTTGCAGACTTGGTAATAACTTCTGAGACCCTCTGCCATTGGGGTCATAACACACAATCACAGTCCCTATGCGGTGGAAGGGAACTGGACTTGGGCTCATTGAATACATCCTGGAAATCTGACAAAAACTCAGGAATTTCAGAAGATGGGGAGGAGGCAATTGACATCAAAGGAACGTCACCATGAACCCCCTGACAACCCCAACTAGTCACAGACATAGATTTCCAATCTAATACCGGATTATGCACCTGTAATCATGGGAAACCCAGCACAATAGCATCATGCAAATTATGCAACACCAGAAAACGACAATCTTCCTGATGGGCTGGCGCCATGCACATGGTCAGCTGTGTCCAAAACTGAGGTTTATTTTTAGCCAACGGTGTAGCATCAATGCCCCTCAAAGGAATAGAACTCTGCAAAGGCTGCAAGGGGAAACCACAACGTCTGGCAAATTCTAAGTCCATTAAGTTTAGAGCGGCACCTGAATCCACAAATGCCATAACAGAAAATGATGATAATGAGCAGATCAGGGTCACAGATAACAGAAATTTAGGCTGTACAGTACTGATGGTAACAGAACTAGCGATTCTCTTGGTACGCTTAGGGCAATCAGAAATAACATGAGCAGAATCGCCGCAGTAAAAACACAGCCTATTCTTACGTCTGAATCCTTGTTGTTCAGCTCTAGACACAATCCTATCACACTGCATAGGCTCAGGACTCCGCTCGGAAAACAATGCCATAGTGTGCACAACTCTGCGCTCGCGCAAGCGCCGATCAATCTGAATGGCCAGAGACATAGAATCACTCAGACCAGCAGGCGTGGGGAACCCCACCATAACATCTTTAACGGATTCAGAAAGACCCTTTCTGAAAATTGCCGCCAAGGCATCCTCATTCCATTTAGTCAGTACAGACCATTTTCTAAACTTCTGGCAATATGATTCTGCCGCTTCTTGACCCTGACACAGGGCCAACAAGGTCTTCTCAGCATGATCCACTGAATTAGGTTCATCATACAATAACCCAAGCGCCTGAAAAAAGGTGTCTACATTAAGCAACGCCGGATTCCCAGGTTCCAGGGCAAATGCCCAATCCTGGGGGTCACCACGCAGCAGAGATATAACAATTTTAACCTGCTGGATGGGATCACCAGAGGAACGGGTTTTCAGAGCAAAAAACAGTTTACAGTTATTTTTAAAGCTCAAAAATTTCGGCCTGTCCCCAAAAAACAAATCAGGAGTTGGAATTCTAGGCTCTAAAACCGGAGACTGAACGATATAATCGGAAATACCCTGTACTCTAGCAGCAAGTTGATCCACACAAGAAGCCAATCCCTGAACATCCATACCAGCGCCGAACTCCTGAGCCACCCAGAGGTAAAGAGGGAAGAAAAAAAAAAAAAAAACACCACAGACTACAGAAAAAAAAAATGGCTCAGCACTTTCCTTCCCTTCTTCTGAGATGCGGTTAACTCATTGTTGGCCAGTTGTACTGTTATGATCTGGTGGCCTAAGAGCAGCATGAGACGTACTCTGGAGAAGGTGGTACCTGTACTGACTGCAGACCCTGAACTTAACACCGCAACTAGAAGTAGCCGTGGACTGTACCTATCACTCCCTAGACATCTCGTCTGTTGTGAATTCCATTCTTGGGCTCCATCCTGTGGTTGCGAATGGTATTTTTGGGAGTTCTGCTCTTGGGCTCCCTTTGGTGGTTTCGAGTGGAACTTAGCAGCTGCGTTCACTAATCGGTTTCCTGGCCTTGTTATTTAACTGGGCTCTGGGCTTTAGTGGATGCCAGCTGTCAATGTATTTCCTGTGGATTCAGTCCTTTCCTGGAAGTTCTCTGTTGGCCAGTCCATTTTCAGCTTAAGATAAGTCTGCTACTTTTTGGGTGTTTCCCTGCTTATGACCTTCTGTTCAGTTCAATTTATGTCTCTTTTGTCCAGCTTGTCATTATGAAATATTCCGGCTAGTTGGAAGCTCTGGGGTCGCAGATTTGCCCCTCCACACCGTGAGTCAGTTTGGTGGTTATTTTTGTAAACTCTGCGTGGACTTTTAGTTTTTATACTGACCGCACAGCAACTTATCCTATCTCTGTCTATTTAGATAGTATTGGCCTCCTTTGCTAAAAAATCTAGTTTCATTTCTGAGTTTGTCATTTTCCTCTCCACTCACCGTCAATATTTGTGGGGGGCTATCTTCCTTTGGGGGTTTCTCTGAGGCGAGATAGCTTTCCGTTTCCATCTTTAGGGGTAGCTAGTTCTTAGGCTGTGCAGAGGCGTCTAGGCAGAGTTAGGTACGCTCCACGGCTATTTCTAGTGTTGGTGTTAGGCGTAGGGATTGCGGTCAGTAAAGTTACCACCTCCTCAGAGCTAGTCCTATTTTTGTTTTACCCACCAGGTCATTTCAGTGCTGCTCCGTAGTGAGTCCATGATTGGTTTTGCCCACCAGGTCATCTCAGTACCGCTCCGTACCCACCAGGTCATAACAGTACAGCTGGCCCACAATGTGTTAAATGCATCTCAAAAGAGGGAAGAGAAAGTTCTGATTCATTTTTTTATTTGTGTTGCTTGTTTTGTCCTTTTTTTTCCCCTCGATTTTTGGATGGTGCAGGAGCTTGGTGCTGATATGGAGGTTCAGGGTCTGTCTGCGCGTGTTGATCATCTCGCTGCAAGGGTACAGAGTATCCAAGACTATGTTGTCCAAACTCCTGTTTCTGAGCCTAGAATTCCTATTCCTGATTTGTTTTCTGGGGATAGATCTAGGTTTTTGAATTTTAAAAATAATTGCAGATTATTTTTTGCTCTGAGACCCCGTTCCTCTGGTGACCCCATTCAGCAGGTGAAGATTGTTATTTCTCTGTTGCGTGGCGACCCGCAGGACTGGGCATTCTCCCTTGAGCCAGGGAATCCTGCATTGCTCAATATAGATTCGTTTTTTCAAGCACTTGGACTGCTTTATGACGAACCCAATTCTGTGGATCAGGCAGAAAAAATTTTGCTGGCTCTGTGTCAGGGTCAGGAAGCAGTAGAGATATATTGTCAGAAATTTAGAAAGTGGTCTGTGCTTACAAAATGGAATGAGGATGCCCTGGCGGCTATTTTCAGAAAGGGTCTTTCTGAAGCTCTTAAAGATGATATGGTGGGGTTTCCCATGCTTGCTGGTTTGAACGAATCAATGTCTCTGGCCATTCAGATTGATCGGCGCTTACGTGAACGTAAGGAGGTGCACCATATGGCGGTGTCCTCTGGGCAGAGTTCTGAGCCTATGCAATGCGATAGAGTTTTGACGAGAGCAGAACGGCAGGAGTTCAGACGTCAGAATGGGCTGTGTTTTTATTGTGGGTGACGCTACTCATGCTATCTCTGACTGCCCGAAGCGAACTAAGAGGGTTGCTAGGTCGGTTACCATCAGTACTTTACAGCCTAAATTTCTCTTGTCTGTTACCATGATTTGCTCATTGTCGTCCTTTTCTGTAATGGCATTTGTGGATTCTGGCGCTGCCCTGAACTTAATGGACCTGGAATTTGCCAAGCGCAGTGGTTTTTCCTTGGAGCCATTGCAGAGTCCTATTCCCTTGAGGGGGATTGATGCTACGCCATTGGCCAAGAATAAACCTCAGTACTGGACACAGTTAGCCATGAACATGGCTCCAGCACATCAGGAAAATATTCGCTTTTTGGTGTTGCATAATTTGCATGATGTGGTTGTGCTGGGGTTTCCATGGTTACAGGTACATAATCCAGTGCTGGATTGGAAATCCATGTCCGTGACTAGTTGGGGTTGTCAGGGGATACATAGTGACATTCCTCTGATGTCAATTTCCTCGTCCCCTTCTTCTGAGGTTCCTGAGTTTTTGTCAGATTTCCAGGATATATTTGAGGAGCCTAAATCCAGTCCTCTGCCTCCTCATAGGGACTGTGATTGCGCTATTAATTTGATTCCTGGCTGTAAGTTCCCTAAGGGTCGACTTTTCAATCTGTCTGTGCCAGAGCATACCGCTATGCGGACTTATGTAAAAGAGTCCTTGGAGAAGGGGCATATTCGCTCATCTTCGTCACCATTGGGAGCGGGGTTCTTTTTTGTTGCCAAGAAGGATGGCTCCTTGAGGCCCTGTATAGATTATCGCCTTCTCAATAAGATCACGGTCAAATTCCAGTATCCTTTGCCTTTGCTTTCTGATTTGTTTGCTCGGATTAAAGGGGCTAGCTGGTTTACCAAGATTGACCTTCGAGGGGCGTATAATCTGGTTCGCATCAAACAGGGTGATGAATGGAAAACAGCATTTAATACGCCCGAAGGCCATTTTGAATATCTTGTGATGCCTTTCGGGCTCTCTAATGCTCCATCTGTATTTCAGTCCTTTATGCATGATATTTTCCGGGAGTATTTGGATAAATTTATGATTGTATATTTGGATGATATTTTGTTTTTTTCCGATGATTGGGAGACTCATGTGAAGCAGGTCAGGATGGTATTTCAGATTCTTCGTGCTAATACACTGTTTGTGAAGGGGTCTAAGTTCCTTTTTGGAGTTCAGAAGGTTTCTTTTCTGGGGTTCATTTTTTCTCCCTCGGCTATTGAAATGGACCCTGTTAAGGTCCAGGCTATTTATGATTGCACTCAGCCCACATCTGTGAAGAGCCTTCAGAAATTTTTGGGCTTTGCTAATTTTTATCGCCGCTTCATTGCTAATTTTTCTACTGTGGTTAAACCTCTGACCGATTTGACCAAGAAAGGTGCAGATGTGGTGAATTGGTCCTCTGCGGCTGTGGAGGCCTTTCAGGAGCTTAAGCGTCGTTTTACTTCTGCCCCTGTGTTGCGTCAGTCAGATGTTTCTCTCCCTTTTCAGGTTGAGGTTGACGCTTCTGAGATTGGGGCAGGAGCTGTTCTGTCTCAGAGAAGCTCTGATGGCTCTGTGTTGAAGCCGTGTGCTTTTTTCTCCAGAAAGTTTTCACCTGCTGAGCGTAATTATGATGTCGGCAATCGGGAGTTGTTGGCTATGAAGTGGGCATTCGAGGAGTGGCGACATTGGCTTGAGGGAGCCAAGCATCGTGTTGTGGTCTTGACCGACTATAAGAATCTGATTTACCTTGAGTCGGCCAAGCGCTTGAATCCTAGACAGGCTCGGTGGTCTTTGTTTTTCTCCCGTTTTGATTTTGTGGTCTCGTATCTTCCGGGATCTAAGAATGTGAAAGCTGATGCCTTGTCTAGGAGTTTTTTGCCTGATTCTCCTGGAGTCCGTGAGCCGGCTGGTATTCTCAAAGAGGGGGTGATTCTTTCTGCTATCTCCCCTGATTTGCGGCGGGTGCTTCAGGAGTTTCAGGCTGATAGACCCGACCGCTGTCCTGTGGGGAAATTGTTTGTTCCTGATAGATGGACTAATAAGGTGATTTCTGAGATCCATTGTTCGGTGTTGGCTGGTCATCCGGGGATCTTTGGAACCAGAGATTTGGTTGCCAGGTCCTTTTGGTGGCCTTCTTTGTCACGGGATGTGCGTTCCTTCGTTCAGTCCTGTGGAATTTGTGCTCGGGCTAAGCCCTGCTGTTCTCGTGCTAGTGGGTTGCTTTTGCCCTTGCCTATCCCTGAGAGGCCCTGGACGCATATTTCCATGGATTTTATTTCCGATCTTCCTGTGTCTCAGAAGATGTCTGTCATCTGGGTGGTTTGTGACCGGTTTTCTAAAATAGTCCATTTGGTACCTTTGCCTAAGTTGCCTTCCTCCTCTGATTTGGTTCCTTTGTTTTTCCAGCATGTGGTTCGTTTGCATGGTATTCCGGAGAATATTGTGTCTGACAGAGGTACCCAGTTTGTTTCTAGGTTTTGGCGGTCCTTTTGTGGTAGAATGGGCATTAGTTTGTCTTTTTCTTCGGCATTTCACCCTCAGACAAATGGACAGACGGAGCGAACCAATCAGACCTTGGAAACCTACTTGAGATGCTTTGTGTCTGCTGATCAGGATGATTGGGTTACCTTCTTGCCATTGGCCGAGTTTGCCCTTAATAATCGGGCTAGTTCGGCTACTTTGGTTTCGCCTTTTTTTTTCAATTTCGGTTTTCATCCTCGTTTTTCTTCAGGGCAGGTTGAGTCTTCGGACTGTCCTGGGGTGGATTCTGTGGTGGACAGGTTGCAGCGGATTTGGACTCATGTGGTGGACAATTTAACATTGTCTCAGGAAAAGGCTCAACGTTTTGCTAACCACCGTCGGTGCGTTGGTCCCCAGCTTCGTGTTGGGGATTTGGTCTGGTTGTCTTCTCGTCATGTTCCTATGAAGGTCTCTTCCCCTAAGTTCAAACCTCGTTTTATTGGTCCTTATAGGATTTCGGAAATTATCAATCCGGTGTCTTTTCGTTTGACCCTTCCAGCTTCGTTTTCCATTCATAATGTGTTCCATAGATCTTTGTTGCGGAGATATGTGGTGCCCATGGTTCCCTCCATTGACCCTCCTGCTCCGGTGTTGGTTGAGGGGGAGCTGGAATATATGGTGGAGAAGATTTTGGATTCTCGTCTTTCAAGGCGGAAACTTCAGTATTTGGTCAAGTGGAAGGGTTATGGCCAGGAGGATAACTCTTGGGTTTTTGCCTCCGATGTCCATGCTGCCGATTTGGTACGTGCTTTTCATTTGGCTCGTCCCGATCGGCCTGGGGGCTCTGGTGAGGATTCGGTAACCCCTCCTCAAGGGGGGGTACTGTTGTGAATTCCGTTCTTGGGCTCCATCCTGTGGTTGCGAATGGTATTTTTGGGAGTTCTGCTCTTGGGCTCCCTCTGGTGGTTTCGAGTGGAACTTAGCAGCTGCGTTCACTAATCGGTTTCCTGGCCTTGTTATTTAACTGGGCTCTGGGCTTTAGTGGATGCCAGCTGTCAATGTATTTCCTGTGGATTCAGTCCTTTCCTGGAAGTTCTCTGTTGGCCAGTCCATTTTCAGCTTAAGATAAGTCTGCTACTTTTTGGGTGTTTCCCTGCTTATGACCTTCTGTTCAGTTCAATTTATGTCTCTTTTGTCCAGCTTGTCATTATGAAATATTCCGGCTAGTTGGAAGCTCTGGGGTCGCAGATTTGCCCCTCCACACCGTGAGTCGGTTTGGTGGTTATTTTTGTAAACTCTGCGTGGACTTTTAGTTTTTATACTGACCGCACAGCAACTTATCCTATCTCTGTCTATTTAGATAGTATTGGCCTCCTTTGCTAAAAAATCTAGTTTCATTTCTGAGTTTGTCATTTTCCTCTCCACTCACCGTCAATATTTGTGGGGGGCTATCTTCCTTTGGGGGTTTCTCTGAGGCGAGATAGCTTTCCGTTTCCATCTTTAGGAGTAGCTAGTTCTTAGGCTGTGCAGAGGCGTCTAGGCAGAGTTAGGTACGCTCCACGGCTATTTCTAGTGTTGGTGTTAGGCGTAGGGATTGCGGTCAGTAAAGTTACCACCTCCTCAGAGCTAGTCCTATTTTTGTTTTACCCACCAGGTCATTTCAGTGCTGCTCCGTAGTGAGTCCATGATTGGTTTTGCCCACCAGGTCATCTCAGTACTGCTCCGTACCCACCAGGTCATAACACTCGTCACAGCCGGAGGACTAATTACCCCTAGAGATAGAAAAGGGAAAACTATCTTGCCTCAGAGAAAATCCCCAAAGGATAGACAGCCCCCCACAAATATTGACTGTGAGAGGAGAGCGAAAAAACATACACAGACTGAAATCAGAATTTAGTAAAGGAGGCCACTTCTAGCTAAATAGAAAGGATAGGACAGAGTACTATGCGGTCAGTATTAAAACACTAGAAAATATCCACCACAGAAAATACAAAATCTCCACAGCTAACTAAAGATATGGAGGGTATATCTGCATCTCCAGAGATACCAGCTTGGCTAAACAAATCCTTATACAGACCAAGCTGGACAAGACAAAACATGGAAAAGAACTGAACAATAAGGCCACAGCATGTGGACAGCAAAAATCAAGGCCAGAACTTATCTTTGTTGAAAAGAACAGCAAAGCAGAAGAGACCAGGCAGGGATGTGAATCCTCCAGGAACAATGGACAACTGGCACTCACTAAAGGGTCAAGCAAGACTAAATAGCCCAGTCAGAATTGCAAAAAGTGAACACACCTGACAAATGCTGCGACTCAGAGACAGCAGCGCTACCACTTACAACCACCGGAGGGAGCCCAAGAGCAGAATTCACAACAGTCCGCCTTCTAATTCTCTATGGCGGGTGGAGTCTGAAGAAACAAAACTATGACTCAGAAAGAGTGGAGCCAGCGACCAGAGGGGACCTCCGAAAGAGAGTGGCCCCGCACAGACCCCCGTCACCGGAGGATTACTCCAACATGCCACCGTTGGAGAGTCTGGATCCCTGGGAGCTGCCGATGGAGGGTCCGCTGCCTGTGCCGACACCAGCTCTAGCGCCTTCCTCAGCGGAGTGGAGTGGAGTGGCGCGGAAGGAGCTGCCTTAAGCACAGGCACCCGGTGCCGCGGCTACCCGGAGGACCATTCCACCTCCGCACCTGACCCGTTTATCGCCGCGACTGCTGGAGCTCCGCAGCCCCCGTCGCCTGACCCCAGACCACCGGAGGGGCATTACCTTGGACCCTTCCCTTGGGGAGAGTACCGGAATCACCTAATCGTGGAGTTCCAGCGGGAAGTGGATCGGGAGGCACGAGGTGAGATGCGGGATGGCTCCCTGCCAAAATGAGGTGTAGTGATCATCTACCAGCCCCAGGGAGGAAAAGGCTTCGTTCAGGAGATTGGGGCGACAATAAGGGTTCGTATTACCCGGGACGAGGTAGAGCCCTGCCTGAGCGGAGACGGTGCCAGAGCCATCCTGAAGCCAGGAGACGTGGTGACTTATCGCCGATATCTCAGGGGGAGTCGTTGGTGGGCCCGAGATATGCAGAGATGCACAGCTGTCCTGACGGTATCCAGAGCCGAGGGTGAAGAGGTGGCCGCTGAAGCGGCTGCCACGGCTTCTGCCGCCGCCGGTGTTATCCACCGACCCACTCAGACACTCACTGCAGCACATGACCTGGTCAAACCCATGGAGTGCACCTGGCGCCAGGAGTGGATTTGGAGTCGAGCTTCCCTAAACCGCAGAGGGCCACCTGTCAGGTGAGGCCCTGGTGGAAGCCACCTCCTGATTCACAGGAGTAAACCTCAGAACCGGAACCACTGTAAATAGTTAACTGTTTTTCCTGCTGTTTTGCTGCTAAGACCCGACCAGGGTTATTCCTAAAGGGATCCCGTTTACCCGGGATCCCTAATGCTTTATGTTTGTTTTGCATCACTGTTTTAAAAGACTACCGAATCATGGACGGTGAATGGTTCAAAAACTGTGTTGTATATAGTTCGCACCTTCTTAAAGGTGCACTTTACTGGTTTTACAAAAGAAGGAGCTTTTTGAAGAGACTGTTCCTGGATACAGCGCAGAAGCTCTTGTTTACTGCAGACTTGCAACTTGAGAGTTGCACTACCTCAAAGAGACTTGAAATGTCTCTCTAAAAGGGAATGTTCACTGTTGCAATTAGCCGAGATATAATGTTGCTTTAAGAAAGTTGGATAGTAATGATGTTTCACATAGTAGTATGTAGATAGAAAGATAATGATAAGGAATCGAAATGTTAATAATGACATGTGAATAAAATTGAAGTTAAAGTGATTATCGGAACTAATGATAGAGAGCCATGGAAAGATGCAGTAGGCCCGTGGGGGTAGACCAGAGAGTCCTGCATAGGAGAAAGAGAGCTCAGGAAAATGTTGATTTGCACTTTTAGTTTTGTAGTATGCCTTTAGTGGGTTTCTGCCTTACGCCCTTAAAGGAAAAGTTAAATTATTGTTCAGAATTTGCACTTAGTAGATAGAATGCCCGGCTGGGTAATAATGGTTATTTATAGTCTGTTATTTAAATAAATGTTATTTAAAATCTTAAAGCACTATGTAAATATGTTTTTGTTTGTAACGTTCAAGTGTCTTCACCTCCCATAAAGGGAAGCATTGTTAAATTTACTTGTTTATTGCATTTCAAAATTTTGTATGTCTTTTGCTAGCATGTATTGTTGTTCTTCTTTCCCAGTCCGGGAGTACTGGATTTAACCGGGAAGGGGGGGGAGTGCAGCGCCCCAGAGTCCTGGTCGTTGCAGTACTGACACTCCGCCACTAAGGGGAGTGATGGTACGTCTGATGGCACTAAAGGAGTTCACCTGACCAGGTCTCACAGTCACACACTACACTTCACACTCCGGCCACCAGGGAGAGCAAAGGGTTCTATGTATTAGGCCACTCCTCACACTCTGGTAAAACTGGGGGTTGGATAGGAATTAGAGAAAAGCTGACTGGGTTTTGCCCAGGTAACATCTAGTGAGAGAAGAGCGTTGCTTGGGAAGATCCAGGGGGGTCCCTGTCAGGGGTGGGATCCTGACAGAGGCCTAGCAAAAGGACAGATCGTTACGGAGCCGCGCCTGCACTTCATTGCGGCGGCATCTTAAGGAAGGACATGAAGCAAAGTATATTGTGGAGAAGTGAGAAACGAGATCACAGCACAAAGGTGATAGAACCAGTAGGAGTCGTGCCCCGAGATCAGCAACATCCTACTGAGGCGCGTAGCCGGTGGCCGGAACGCCGAGGAATTATTGGGCTCTACGCATTACTTCAAACCAACGGCAGGGCAGTTAATTTTAGGTTGGCTGCCTCACCTTAATCACCTAATGAAGACAACGGAGGCAATTGTGGGAGAGGGGCGTCTCTAGGGTCCCTATAAAATAACTCCAGGCCTACCCCGTCATACGGGTGCATCCTATCCATATCATCTGGGGGACGGAGAGAAAGAACAGAAACATACACGACAGTTGTGAGGACTATCCCGTGGTGCTCAGCAGGGAAGTACTACAACACCCAGGCGCTAGTAGGTAGGCACTGATTTCCTCCTGCAAAGGGAACTCTGGATGTGCCTTCGGACTGGCCGGTCTCAGCCAGCCCTGTTAACAGTGCTCTGGATTGTGGATGCCAAAGCCTTCAGTAAAGAGGTAAAGAGACTGCAACCCTGTGTCCTCGTTATTTACTGCGACCTACACCACCACCTGCACCTTTTATTGGGCGCCCCTTAGCAGGACCACGGATCGGGTCGGGCCACCGTGACATCCTCAGAACCGAGAGACCCGGTACCGAGTACCCCGTTGTCCTGCGTCTGGGGGCTGCTCCAACAGCAATGTGGGCATTCAAACCCTGTGTACGCAGATGAGAGGGTGAGTACTTTCATTTCCTAATGAGAGTCTCTTGGAGGGTGAGCTGGACTGGTGAGGT
Organism: Ranitomeya variabilis; assembly: GCF_051348905.1. Lineage (NCBI taxonomy): Eukaryota > Metazoa > Chordata > Amphibia > Anura > Dendrobatidae > Ranitomeya > Ranitomeya variabilis. The sequence goes on from NC_135239.1 coordinate 152,214,263, forward strand.
GCATATGGTGGGACTTGCGGTGGGGGTGGACATGGCGGATTGAGAGAGGGTTGGTGATGGTATTCTCGATGTAGGCCTACATGCTGTGTTTCCTACCAATAAACTTCTGATTCCCTGACTGCTTTGCCCTAGCGACGACACCTCCACATTTGCTGCTGTTGTTGTTCTAACCGGTGGGCTTACAGTGGGCGAAGCGATGTAGCATTGCTGACTACCTGGATTCTGAGCAGGTGCACCAACGGTAGGGGACGTTTGGGAGTTATTCCAGGGTTGCAAGTGCATGCTGGTTACATGTCTGAGCATGCTCATGGAATTTAAATTGTGGGGATTCTTCCCTCTGCTAAATGTTTTTGAGCATTTCTTACAGATAACTTTGCACTCATCATTCGGATCTTGGGTAAAAAATTGCCACACTACACTCTTCCTACTATGGAATACCTTTTCAGGCATTGCACGCTGTGTTACTTTCACTGGATGGCCACGCTGTCCTAAAACTGGTTTTGGTTTTGCCAAACTTTTTTGGCCAGAGACGGGCCTGCCAGATGAAAGCAAATGTGATGTAGATGGCTGCTGCCGATCCTCCTCCTCCGCTTCTGAGCTACTGCCAGCGGCACCCTCTTCCCCCAATGGCTGCCAATCTGGGTCAGCAACTGGGTCATCTATCACCTCCTCTTCAATCTCATGTTCAGCTATCTCTGTGTCACCAAGTAAGGTGCTATAACGTTCGGGAATGGGCACCATCGTCTCATCTGGGTCAGTTTCTGGCTCAGTACACTGCGAGGGCAATGTAGTGATGTGAGTTGATGGAACAGCATGACAATCTAGCTGTGGCTGTGCATCAGTGCACTCCATGTCCGAATCATCTTGTAGTGGGCTGTTAACTATTTCCCTTTCTAACCCAGGCACGGTATGTGTAAAGAGCTCCATGGAGTAAACTGTTGTGTCGCCTGACGCATCCTTCACTGTTGTTTTGGGGGAAGGATACAAGGAATCAACTTGTTCCTGACCGGGAGCATCCACCGACGACTGGCTACTTTTCAATTTTGAACTATGCGAAGAGGAGGCGAAAGAGCTAGAGGCAGAGTCAGCAAGGAAAGCCAAAACTTTTTCCTGCTGCTCCAGCTTTAACAGCGGTTTTCCTACTCCAAGAAAAGGTAGCGTTCGAGGCCTTGTGTAGCCGGACGATGACGCTGGCTCAGCAACTCGAGACTTAGGTGCTATTTTGATTTTCCCTCTACCACCCGATGCTCCACCAGTACCACCACCACCACCATCAGCATTACCAGATGGCAATGACCGCCCACGGCCACGACCTCTTCCACCAGCCTTCCTTATTCTTGGGAAAATGTAACCAAACTAACAACCGTTATATGGTACTGAAAAACAAGGTAGAAGGTGTATGTTAACTGAATATATAACATATAAATCTCCCTTTTTATGTGTGTGTGAGTGCTGAACAAATCAGGCCCACTGTATGACAATATAGATTCTGTGGCACAAAATGACTGACAGAGAAACCACAGACACGACTGGCACAGATGCACAGATTTGGCAATATTATTCTCCCTTTATTTTTATTTTTTTATATGGGAGACTAGTGAATAAATCAGGCCCAATGTATGACAGTATAGTTTCTGTGGCACAAAATGACTGACAGAGATACCACAGACACGACTGGCACAGATGCACAGATTTGGCAATATTATTCTCCCTTTATTTTTATTTTTTTATATGGGAGACTAGTGAATAAATCAGGCCCACTATATTACAGTATAGTTTCTGTGGCACAAATGTTATGAACTGGTGGCCTAGGAGCAGCATGGACGAGCTCTGGAGTAGGTGGCCTCTATACTGACCGCAGACCCTGAACTTAACACATCAACTAGAAGTAGCCGTGGGATGTTCCTGTCACTCCCTAGACACCTCGTCACGGCCGGGGGACTAATTACACCTAAAGAAAGAAACAGGAATACTATCTTGCCTCAGAGAAAATTCCCAAAGGAAAGACAGCCCCCCACAAATATTGACTGTGAGAGGAGAGGGAAATTACAAACGCAGACTGAAAACAGAATTTAGCAAAGGAGGCCATGCTACCTAGAAAGAAAAGACAGGAAAGAGTACTGTGCGGTCAGTATAAAAAATACTACAAAATCCACCACAGAGAATACAAAAATCTCCACACCTAACTAAAGGCATGGAGGGTAACTCTGTGACTCCAGAGCTTCCAACTTGGCTGAGTAAATCTTAACACAGACAAAGCTGGACAAGAAAAAACATAGCAATTCACAGAACTATTAAGTCCACCGCATGTGGACTGCAAAAACAGAGCCAGGACTTATCTTTGATGATTTGGACAATCCAGAAGGAGAAACCAAGCAGAGATGTGGATCCCTAGAAAACAATGGACAACTGGCACTCAGTAAAGGAATTAGCCAGACTAAATAGCCCCGTCCAAAGTGGAAGCAGCTGATGACTGTTGTGAAGGACAAACAGCAGCACTACCACTTATAACCACCGGAGGGAGCCTAAGAGCAGAACCCACAACAGAATTCACAACAGTACCCCCCCCCTTGAGGAGGGGTCACCGAACCCTCACCAGAGCCCCCAGGCCGATCCGGACGAGCCAAATGGAAGGCACAAACCAAATCGTCAGCGTGAACATCGGAGGCAACAACCCAAGAATTATCCTCCTGGCCATAACCCTTCCACTTGACAAGATACTGAAGCCTCCATCTAGAAAAACAAGAATCCAAGATCTTCTCCACAACATACTCCAACTCCCCATCAATCACCACTGGGGCAGGAGGATCAACAGAGGGAACCACGGGCACCACATATTTCCGCAACAAAGATCTATGAAAAACATTATGGATGGAAAAAGAGGCTGGAAGGGCCAAACGAAAAGACACTGGATTGATAATCTCAGAAATCCTATAAGGACCAATAAACCGAGGCTTGAAGTTCGGGGAAGAAACCTTCATAGGAACATGACGAGAAGACAACCAGACCAAATCCCCAACCCGAAGCCGGGAACCCACACGCCGACGATGGTTGGCAAAACGCTGAGCCTCCTCCTGAGACAACACCAAATTGTCCACAACATGAGCCCAAATCTGCTGCAACCTGTCAACCACAGAGTCCATCCCAGGACAATCAGAAGACTCAACCTGCCCTGAAGAAAAACGAGGATGAAACCCAGAATTACAAAAGAATGGTGACTCCAAGGTAGCAGAACTAGACCGATTATTAAGGGCAAACTCGGCCAATGGCAAGAAAGACACCCAATCATCCTGATCGGCAGACACAAAGCATCTCAAATAAGTTTCCAAAGTCTGGTTAGTTCGCTCGGTTTGGCCGTTTGTCTGAGGATGAAATGCAGAAGAAAAAGACAAATCAATGCCCAGCTTAGCACAAAAGGACCGCCAAAACCTAGAAACAAACTGGGAACTTCTATCGGACACAATATTCTCCGGAATGCCATGCAAACGAACCACATGCTGAAAAAACAACGGAACCAACTCAGAAGAGGAAGGCAACTTAGGCAAAGGTACCAAATGAACCATCTTAGAAAACCGGTCACAGACAACCCAGATAACAGACATCCTCTGGGAAACAGGAAGATCTGAAATAAAATCCTTAGAAATATGCGTCCAAGGCCTCTCAGGGACCGGCAAAGGCAAAAGCAACCCACTGGCATGGGAGCAGCAAGGTTTGGCCCGCGCACAAGTCCCACAGGACTGCACAAAAGAACGCACATCCCGTGACAAAGAAGGCCACCAAAATGACCTACTAACCAAATCTCTGGTACCAAAAATCCCAGGATGACCAGCCAACACAGAACAGTGAACCTCAGTAATCACTTTACTAGTCCATCTGTCAGGAACAAACAGTTTCCCCACTGGACAGCGATCAGGTTTATCAGCCTGAAACTCCTGAAGAGCCCATCGCAAATCAGAGGAGATGGCAGAAAGAATCACCCCCTCCTTAAGAATACCAACTGGCTCAAGAATCCCAGGGGAATCAGGCAAGAAACTCCTAGAGAGGGCATCAGCCTTAACATTCTTAGAACCTGGAAGATAAGAGATAACAAAATCAAAATGGGAGAAAAATAGGGACCATTGGGCCTGTCTAGGATTCAGCCGTTTGGCAGACTCGAGGTAAATCAGATTCTTATGATCGGTCAAGACCACAATACGGTGCTTGGCCCCCTCAAGCCAATGTCGCCACTCCTCAAATGCCCACTTCATAGCCAACAACTCACGATTGCCTACATCATAATTGCGTTCCGCAGGCAAAAACTTTCGAGAAAAGAAGGCACACGGTTTCATCAAGGAACCATCAGAATTCCTCTGAGACAAAACGGCCCCTGCCCCAATCTCAGACGCGTCAACCTCAACCTGAAAAGGAAGAGAAACATCCGGCTGACGCAACACAGGGGCAGAAGTAAATCGGCGCTTAAGCTCCTGAAAGGCAGAAACGGCCTCAGAGGACCAATTAGCTACAACAGCGCCCTTCCTCGTCAAATCGTTCAGGGGTTTAACCACACTGGAGAAGTTGGCAATGAAACGGCGATAAAAATTAGCAAAGCCCAAAAATTTCTGAAGGCTCTTCACGGATGTGGGCTGGATCCAATCATGAATGGCCTGAACCTTAGCCGGATCCATTTCTATAGATGATGGAGAAAAAATGAAGCCCAAAAAAGAAACCTTCTGTACTCCAAAGAGGCACTTAGACCCCTTCACAAACAAAGCATTGTCACGAAGGACCTGAAATACCATCCTAACTTGTTTCACATGAGACTCCCAATCATCTGAAAAAATCAAAATATCATCCAAATATACAATCATGAATTTATCAAGATAATTCCGAAAAATATCATACATGAAGGACTGAAACACAGATGGGGCATTAGAGAGTCCGAATGGCATCACAAGATACTCAAAATGGCCCTGGGGCGTATTAAACGCAGTTTTCCATTCGTCACCCTGCTTAATATGAACCAGATTATATGCCCTTCGAAGGTCAATCTTAGTAAACCAACTAGCCCCCTTTATTCTGGCAAACAAATCAGAAAGCAAAGGTAAAGGGTATTGGAATTTGACCGTGATCTTATTCAAGAGGCGATAATCAATACAGGGTCTCAAGGAGCCATCCTTCTTGGCAACAAAAAAAAAACCTGCTCCTAATGGAGAAGAAGATGGCCAAATATGCCCCTTCTCCAAAGACTCCCTTACATAGCTCCGCATGGCGGCATGTTCAGGCACAGACAGGTTGAAAAGTCGGCCCTTAGGAAACTTACAGCCTGGAATCAAATCAATAGCACAATCACAGTCCCTATGCGGTGGAAGGGAACTGGACTTGGGCTCATCGAAAACATCCTGGAAATCTGACAGAAACTCAGGAATTTCAGAAGAGGGGGAGGAGGAAATTGACATCAGAAGAACGTCATCGTGAACCCCCTGACAACCCCAACTAGTCACAGACATAGATTTCCAATCCAACACCGGATTATGTACCTGTAACCATGGAAACCCCAGCACAACAGCATCATGCAAATTATGTAACACCAGGAAGCGACAATCTTCCTGATGGGCTGGCGCCATGCACATGGTTAACTGTGTCCAAAACTGAGGTTTATTTTTAGCCAATGGTGTAGCATCAATCCCCCTCAAAGGGATAGGACTCCGCAAAGGCTGTAAGGAAAAACCACAACGTCTGGCAAATTCTAAGTCCATTAAATTTAAAGCGGCGCCTGAATCCACAAATGCCATGACAGACAATGACGATAATGAGCAGATCAGGGTCACAGATAACAGAAATTTAGGTTCTACAGTACTGATAGTAACGGAATTAGCTATTCTCTTGGCACGCTTAGGGCAATCAGAAATAACATGAGCAGAATCGCCGCAGTAAAAGCACAACCTATTCTGACGTCTGAATCCTTGGCATTCCGCTCTAGACCCAATCCTATCACACTGCATAGGCTCAGGACTCTGCTCGGAAGACAACGCCATAGTGTGCACAACTCTGCGCTCACGTAAGCGCCGATCAATTTGAATGGCCAGAGACATAGAATCACTCAGACCTGCAGGCGTGGGGAACCCCACCATAACATCTTTAACAGATTTAGAAAGACCCTTTCTGAAAATTGCCACCAAAGCATCCTCATTCCACTTAGTAAGCACAGACCATTTTCTGAATTTCTGGCAATATGACTCTGCCACTTCTTGACCCTGACACAGGGCCAAAAGTGTTTTCTCAGCATGCTCTACAGAGCTAGGTTCATCATACAATAACCCAAGCGCCTGAAAAAAGGTGTCTACATTAAGCAAGGCCGGATTCCCAGATTCCAGGGAAAATGCCCAATCCTGCGGTTCACCACGCAACAGAGAAATGACAATTTTTACCTGCTGGATGGGATCACCAGAGGAACGGGGCTTAAGAGCAAAAAACAGTTTACAGTTATTTTTAAAGCTCAAAAATTTAGACCTGTCCCCGAAGAACAGATCGGGGGTAGGAATTCTAGGCTCTAAAACAGGAGTCTGCACGATATAATCAGAAATACCCTGTACTCTAGCAGCAAGTTGATCCACCCGAGAAGCAAGTCCCTGAACATCCATGTCAACGCCTAACTCCTGAGCCACCCAGAAGTGAAGAGGGAAACAAAACACAACAGAAAAAAAAATGGCTCAGCACTTTCTTTCCCTTCTTTTGAGATGCGGTTAACTCATTGTTGGCCAGTTGTACTGTTATGAACTGGTGGCCTAGGAGCAGCATGGACGAGCTCTGGAGTAGGTGGCCTCTATACTGACCGCAGACCCTGAACTTAACACATCAACTAGAAGTAGCCGTGGGATGTTCCTGTCACTCCCTAGACACCTCGTCACGGCCGGAGGACAAATTACACCTAAAGAAAGAAACAGGAATACTATCTTGCCTCAGAGAAAATTCCCAAAGGAAAGACAGCCCCCCACAAATATTGACTGTGAGAGGAGAGGGAAATTACAAACGCAGACTGAAAACAGAATTTAGCAAAGGAGGCCACGCTACCTAGAAAGAAAAGACAGGAAAGAGTACTGTGCGGTCAGTATAAAAAATACTACAAAATCCACCACAGAGAATACAAAAATCTCCACACCTAACTAAAGGCATGGAGGGTAACTCTGTGACTCCAGAGCTTCCAACTTGGCTGAGTAAATCTTAACACAGAGAAAGCTGGACAAGAAAAAACATAGCAATTCACAGAACTATTAAGTCCACCGCATGTGGACTGCAAAAACAGAGCCAGGACTTATCTTTGATGATTTGGACAATCCAGAAGGAGAAACCAAGCAGAGATGTGTTAATGATGAAGAAGAAAAGAGAGCACTCACCGTCCGTGCAAAAGTCCGTTTATTTGTGTGGCATTACAATAAAATAGCGGCGCATGGCAGGGAGAAGTTGTGGAGAAGGACGACGGCCGTTTCGCGCTCCTGCGCTTCTACGGGTCTAGTGAATTCTAGTGAATTCTAGTGAATAAATCAGGCCCAATGTATGACAGTATAGTTTCTGTGGCACAAAATGACTGACAGAGAAACCACAGACACGACTGGCACAGATGCACAGATTTAGCAATATTATTCTCCCTTTATTTTTATTTTTTTATATGGGAGACTAGTGAATAAATCAGGCCCAATGTATGACAGTATAGTTTCTGTGGCACAAAATGACTGACAGAGATACCACAGACACGACTGGCACAGATGCACAGATTTGGCAATATTATTCTCCCTTTATTTTTATTTTTTTTATATGGGAGACTAGTGAATAAATCAGGCCCACTATATTACAGTATAGTTTCTGTGGCACAAAATGACTGTCAGAGAAACCACAGACACGACTGGCACAGATGCACAGATTTGGCAATATTATTCTCCCTTTATTTATTTATTTTTTATATGGGAGACTAGTGAATAAATCAGGCCCAATGTATGACAGTATAGTTTCTGTGGCACAAAATGACTGACAGAGATACCACAGACACGACTGGCACAGATGCACTGATTGGCAATATTAATCTCCCTTTTCAGGTGTGGGACAGTGCAGAAAAATACAGGCCCACTGTTTTACACTACACAGTTTCAGGGGCTGAAAGTGGCTGGAAGATATATATATATAAAAAAAAGGAACTGTACTACAATTACTATCTCCCTACAATAATCTCTGAAAAGTATGGCAGGCAGCAATAAAAAGGACTGCTGCACACAAAAAGTGTGGACAAACAAACAAGATAGCTGTGCAGAAAGGAAGGAGCAACAGGATTTTTGCTTTTAAAAAAGCAGTTGGTTTGCACAGCGGCGTACAAACACCAATGCAGCTATCAGGGAGCCTTCTAGGGCAGCCCAATAAGCTACAGAGCTGATGAAGAGAAATCTAGCCTCCACTGTCCCTGCAAAGAAAAGGTGGTGTTGGACAGTGGAAATCGCTACAGCACAAGCGGTTTGGGGGTTAATGTACCCTGCCTAACGCTATCCCTGCTTCTGACGAAGCGGCAGCAACCTCTCCCTATGCTCAGCTTGGCAGCAGTAAGATGGCGGTCGGCCTGCACACCCCTTTATAGCCCCTGTGACGCCGCAGAAAGCAAGCCAATCACTGTCATGCCCTTCTCTTAGATGGTGGGGACTGAGACCTATGTCATCACGCTGCCCACACTCTGCATCCACCTTCATTGGCTGAGAAAAGGCGCTGAAAGAGTCATACGAAACGCGACTTTGGCGCGAAGATCGCCGACCGCGTGGCCGACCCCACACTGGGATCGGGTCGGGTTTCACGAAACCCGACTTTGCCAAAAGTCGGCGATTTATGAAAATGACCAATCTGTTTCGCTCAACCCTAGGGGGGGTGCTGCCTTATATTCAGGATCTGTCTATAGGGGGGTGTGCTGCCTTATACTATAGGATCTGCCTATGGGGGGAGTGCAGCCTTATATACAGGATCTGCCTATGGGGGGAGTGCTGCCTTATTCTACAGGATCTGCCTATAGGGGTGGAGTGCTGCCTTACATACAGGATCTGCCTATAGGTGTGGAGTGCTGCCTTATTCTACAGGATCTGCCTATATGGGGGAGTGCTGCCTTATGTACAGGATCTGCCTATAGGGGAGTGCTGCCTTATTCTACAGGATCTGCCTATAGGGGGAGTGCTGCCTTATATACAGGATCTGCCCATAGGGGGGGAGTGCTGCCTTATTCTACAGGATCTGCCTATAGGAGGAGTGCTGCCTTATTCTACAGGATCTGCCTATGGGGGGGAGTACTGCCTTATTCTACAGGATCTGCCTATGGGGGGAGTGCTGCCTTATTCTACAGGATCTGCCTATGGGGGGAGTGCACCTTATTCTACAGGATCTGCCTATGGAGGGAGTGCTGCCTTATATACAGGATCTGCCTATGGGAGGAGTGCTGCCTTATTCTACAGGATCTGCCTATAGGGGGGAAGTGCTGCCTTATATACAGGATCTGCCTATAGGGGGGAGTACTGCCTTATTCTACAGGATCTGCCTATGGGGGGAGTGCTGCCTTATATACAGGATCTGCCTATGGGGGGAGTGCTGCCTTATTCTACAGGATCTGCCTATAGGGGGGAGTGCTGCCTTACTTACAGGATCTGCCTATAGGTGGGGAGTGCTGCCTTATTCTACAGGATCTGCCTATAGGGGGGGAGTGCTGCCTTATATACAGGATCTGCCTATAGGGGGAGTGCTGCCTTATTCTACAGGATCTGCCTATAGGGGGAGTGCTGCCTTATATACAGGATCTGCCTATGGGGGAGTGCTGCCTTATTCTACAGGATCTGCCTATAGGGGGAGTGCTGCCTTATTCTACAGGATCTGCCTATGGGGGGAGTGCTGCCTTATTCTACAGTATCTGCCTATGGGGGGGAGTGCTGCCTTATTCTTCAGGATCTGCCTATGGGGGGAGTGCTGCCTTATTCTACAGGATCTGCCTATAGGGGGGAGTGCTGCCTTATTCTACAGGATCTGCCTATGGGGGGGAGTGCTGCCTTATTCTACAGGATCTGCCTATGGGAAGGAGTGCTGCCTTATATACAGGATCTGCCTATGGGGGAGTGCTGCCTTATTCTACAGAATCTGCCTATGGGGGAGTTCTGCATTATTCTACAGGATCTGTCTATGGGTGGGTGCTGCCTTATTCTACAGGATCTGCCTATGGGGGGTGCTGCCTTATACTACAGGTTCTGCCTATGGGGGGTGCTGCTTTAAACTACAGGGTCTGCCTATAGGGGTGCTGCCTTGTGCTATATTGAGGACTATCTGGCACATTATACTTTATGGAGGTTATCTATGGGTCCATCATACAGTGTGGGGATTACAGTGTTGGAGCCATCAAACAGTTTGAAGGCTACTAAGGGGTCAGTATACTGTGTGGGTGGTACTATACAGTTAGGGGGGCATTATACTGTGTATAGGGGAGCTGTAGAGGGGGGAGACTCGGGACATTATTAAATGTAAAGTGGGCACTTATTGTAATAGGGGAACTCAGGTTACTATGACTATCAAAGGGGCACACAGAGGGCATTATTACTTTCTAGGGGGCAAAATGTGGGCTCTGTTTTCTAGGGCACTTGCACCCGGCATTACTATAATATAGAGGGGTGCTTTAGAATTTAGAGGGTACAGAGAACCACAGAGTAGGTGCAGTAATATGGTCACATACGGCAGCAGCTGCTCAGTATTGCGGTATCAGGTGGAGTAATGGGGTCACATACGGCAGCAGAGGCTCAGTAACGTGGTATCAGGTGGCGTAATAGGGACATATATGGCAGCAGCGGCTCAGTATTGGGGTATCAGGTGCAGTAATAGGGACACATATGGCAGCAGCGGCTCAGTATCGGGCTATCAGGTGCAGTAATAGGGACACATACGGCAGCAGAGGCAGAGTATCGGGGTATCAGGTGGCGTAATAGGGACATATACGGCAGCAGAGGCTCAGTATTGGGGTATCAGGTGGCGTAATAGGGACATATACGGCAGCAGAAGCTCAGTATTGGGGTATCAGGTGCAGTAATAGGGACACATACGGCAGCAGCGGCTCAGTATTGGGGTATAAGGGGCAGTAATAGGGACACATACGGCAGCAGCAGCTCAGTATTGGGATATCAGGTGCAGTAATAGGGACACATATGGCAGCAGCGGCTCAGTATCGGGGTATCAGGTGCAGTAATAGGGACACATATGACAGCAGCGGCTCAGTATCGGGATATCAGGTGCAGTAATAGGGACACATACGGCAGCAGGGGCTCAGTATTGGGGTATCAGCAGGATGAGGGGTTTGTGCAGGTTGGGAATAGATGGTGATGGCTGGAATGTGAGAAGTGAAACGTGTCTTTGTTGTTTTCTCTGCAGACGAGTTGTAGCTGGAAGAAGTTGTCATGTCGGTCTGGGCCAGATGGAAAAGACGGGAAAAGTGACGATTCCATCATAAAGAACGTCAACGGTAAGTCATTATCTATAACTGTGCTGTGATCTCTTATATGTTCTGTAGGGCTAGTATCTACCACTGACCATATGGCGGTAATATCCATGTTGGTCCTTATATAAAGATTATCTTCAGTAACAGCACGGTCATCTGCTGAGGTTCTCCACTATTAGGGGGTGTCATCGAGTTGTAATCAAGGTTACCTGGTTAGGGGCCCACTCAGAAGCTTCGCCCCCCCCCTGTACCAAAACCCTAGCTACACCTCTGAGGGGGCTACATTATATTCTATGGGGGGACTCTATTATACCATATGAGGGGCTATATTATATTCTATGGAGTGGGGGCTGAATTATACCCTATGAGAGGCTACACATTCTATGGAAGGGGGCTGCATTATACTATATTAGGGTGACTGCATTATACTATGAGGGTTGAATTATATTCTATGAGGGAGCTACATTGTATTCTATGAGGGGGCTACATTATACTACTGTATATGAGGATTAGATTATTCCATATGGAAGCTACATTATATTTTTTGGGGGGCTGCATTATACTATATGAAGGAGCTGCATTATATTCTATGGGGACTGCATCATACTATTTAAGGGGGCTACATGATATTCTATGGGGGGCTGCATTATACCCTATGAGGATGCTACATTATATTATATGGGGGCTGCATTATATCCTATGAGGGGGCTGCATTACATTCTTTGGGGGCTGTAGTATACACTATGAGGGGGCTGCATTGTACCCTATGAGGATGCTACATTATTTTCTCTGGGGTGCTGCATTATATTCTATTGGGGAGGCTGCATTATACCCTATGAGGGGGCTACATTATATTCTATGTAGGCCTGCATTATACCCTATGAGGGGGCTATATTATATTCTATGGGGGGCTGCATTATATTCTTTGGGGTGAGGCTGCATTATACCCTATGAGGATGCTACATTGTATTCTATGGGGGGCTGCATTATATTCTATGGGGGAGGCTGCATTATACATTATGGGGGGCTACATTATATTCTATGGGGGCTGCATTATACCCTATGAGGGGGCTACTTTATATTCTATGGAGGAGGGCTGCATTATACTCTGAGTGTCTTCATTATATTCTATGGGGGGCTGCATGATACTATATGAGGGGGCTGCATTATACCCTATAAGGGGGCTTAATTATGTTCTATGGGGGGGCTGCATTATACCATATGAGGGAGCTGCATTATAACCTATGAAGGGGCTACATTATATTCTATGGGGGTGCTACATTATATTCTATGGTAGAACTACACTATACCCTATGAGGGGGCTACATTCTATTCTATGGGGGCTGCATTATACCCTATCAGGGAGCTATATTATATTCTATGGGGGGCTGCATTATACCCTATGAGGGAGCTGCATTATATTCTATGGGGGGCTGCATCATACTATTTAAGCGGGCTACATTATATTCTATGGGGGCTGCATTTTACCCTATGAGGAGGCTGCATTATACCCTATGAGAGGGGCTACATTATATTCTTTGTGGGGCTGCATTATACTATATTAGGGGGGGCTGCACTATACCCTATGAGGGGGCTGCATTATACCCTATGAGGGGGCGGCATTATACCCTATGAAGGGGGCTGCAATATACTCTATTAGGGGCTGCATTATACTCTATTAGGGGGCTGCATTATACTTTATGAGGGGGGTTGCATTATATACTATGAAGGGGGCTACCCCAACCCCTGCTATATCATTAAGACGTGTACTACCTTAAATTATACCCTGATATTAGTGTGTTGTAACGCACAATTGTTGGTCATGTATTTATTTATATCTAGCTACATAGTGGGCCCCAAGAATGATTTTCTCTTGTGGGCCCAAGGTGCTCCAGTCCGACGCTGAATAGCGGTATACCAAGCTTTTATTTGTGCCACCTGAGTGTGGCTGCACAGAAAAGCAGGTTGAGCTGTTGCATAAGGCATCAGGGCTCCCAGCCAAGCAGGCTTACACCGATCCCTCATCACCTCATCTTCATTGAAAGTTCAATTCAAAGCTCTAAATGCTGGCTCAGACCCTGATTTCTCATGTATGGCCCATGGCTGACTGCTGTTGTGCCATTTTAACATTTTTACTCTGGGCAAATTGATCAGTCAACTACTTTTGTTACTGTCCTTAAATTTTTATAACATTTGTGCTCTACCAAGCTGATATTTGTGCCACCTGAGTGTGAGATCAGCAAAAATTCAGTTTCAGCTGTTGCATGAGGTATCAGGGCTCCCAGTAAAGCAGGCTTACACCACTCCCTCACCCACATCGTGTTCATTGAATCTTCAGTTCAAAGCTCTAAATGCTGGCCCAGACCTCATCCATGGCTGACAGCTGCTGTGCCATTATCAAATTTCTACTATGGGTCAATTAATGCAACTTTTCTTGGTGTCTGTTCCTAATTTTTGGAAATGTTTGGACTACTAGTTGGGTCTCTTCATGTGTGTTGCCTGAATTTGGCAGGGCTCTCAGAGTACCAATCCTACACCTGTCACTCATCCGTTACTGATCAATGTTTAAGGTGTTGTCTATGAGTTTGACCAAAGGTGTTGTCTGAGTTTGGTTTTGCCTCTCATTGAATTCAATGGGGTTCGGGTATGTTCACCAAACCGTTCAGGGAATATGTTCGGCGAACATCCGGATATTCGTTGAACAAAACCAAACCAAACCTTGAAAGGTTCGCTCATCTCTATCCAGGACAATCCAGCATCTTTTGTGCTAAACCTACTTTTTTTTGCTTCTTTACATATGCCTTTTCACACATCTTTTGGGGACTGATTTTTAATAAAATTGTATTAAATAAACTAGTGAGCAGCTTCCAAGATGCCTCAGGAATCGTCGGGTCACTTCATTTAACCACTTTGCATCTTTGGAAACCTGAAGCTGTTAAAAGAAGCCCAAAAGACTGAACATATGATCAGCAAGTTATTTTCACACTACAGAGCATATATTTGTATTTTCATAGTTTATTTTGTACTTTTTCAGGAGGCTTATGGAGTGGACCCACCTGAAAAAAATGTTGTGTGTACATACCCGTAGTCTGACTTGCCAGTAAGGGACGTGTCAACATAAAGTGTCTAAGGTAACATGAACACGAAATACGCCACGGAAAATGATGGTCCCACTAAGAGCAAACCAGATGGGATGGTATGTCATTGCAGAATGGTGTGGTAGCCATGGGTAAGTGTGCTTTGAATTTCAAATAAATCACCAACAAAGTCATCAGTAAAGCATCCACCATCACACCTCCTCCTCCATGCTTCACGGTGGGCACCACACATGTAGAAACCATGTTGCCACTTTTTTTTTTTGCAATTTACAAAGACATGGCGGTTAGTACAAAAAAAATAAATAAAAATTTGACTCCTCAGATCACAGCACAGATTACCACTGATCTAATGTCTGATCCTTGTGCTACCTTGTGTTACTGTTACTAATAATTGGCCCTTGTGTTATTTGCCCAAACAAGCCTTTTCTTGTTTGCAGTCCTCAGTAGTGGCTTCTTTGCAGCAATTTGACCATAAAGGTCTTTTTCTCCTCTGGACAGTTGATGTTGACATTAGTCTGCTACTTGATGTCTGTGCATCATTTATAAAAGGCTATCATCTGAGGTATTGTCACTTTGATTTTGATGAGACTGTAAGAGGATGAACTGTGATATCAGGAAAGCATTAGGACCATGCTGCTGCATGTCTGAGCTAAGAGAAAAAGCACAGGAAAGTATGTGGGCAGGGTGGTGGGGTCTAGTGTCTGCTGTTTAGGAACGCTGTGAAGTGAAGCTTCCTGAAGGACAGACTGCTTTGATAGATGCTGTGTGTGAGGCAGCAGAGAAAAAGCAAGGAGACTGGACTCTGTAAAGATTGTTTGCTGCCAGCGTGTGTGTGAAGGTGTTAACCCCATCATCTTGGGAACCTGTGGTTCTGCTGTGGAACAAGTACAATGCATTCTTGAGAGCTGAGTGACTGTAGAGCTCTATGGAGTCCCTTTTGTGGTGAGCTGAGAAGCAATAGAAAACATCCTGTGCAGATTCAGGTGGTTTGCTCTCAGGAGAATTTGTGAGTGACTGCTGGAAGAGAGACAGTATCCTGTACCTTCCGTGTTGAGAGGGACCGGACAAGCCCAGTTGCAGTGCTATCCCGTACTGTATCCTGAGGCTAGAGAACTTTAAGCCCCCGGCGTGTGAGCTCTGCATCGGCCGATAAGACGTGGAGCTTTGTTTTTCTATAGCTGTTTTGGCACAGAAGATCTTGGAACTGGCTGCAGCCAATGCAAGTTATATGCCTGAGTAGAGACTTCCTTCAGGTTAATAATAGATACCCGGGTAAACCCAGATTAAGTGTTTTAGAGCTCCTGTTATATCTATAGATATTGTACTGTGGGTTTTGATCTATTTATATTCAGTGTGCCATCCCAGGGGGTCCCATAATATCACTTCAGCCGATTTACACCTGTTTTCTTAGTACCTGATTTGATCTTTTGGACAGGTAAATTGTAATACACTCAAAAAGGGAACCTTGGGCTTGGCATATTGATTTCAGCTCTGGCTGAGTGAGTGTATTCAATAAGGAAATTTCAGACGAGGCTGAAGTTGGTTTCTTATTTGTTCAGTTTCTTATTCGGAGCTGAAGTTGGTTTCTTATTTGTCAGTTTCTTATTCGGCAATTTTTTCTTTTCTGTTTTTTTATAGGTTTAACAACAAAAGATAAGCATCACAAAAATAAAAGACAATGCCGTGAGGTGCCCTGATGTGAATACACTTAAAATGAGCTACAAAAACAATAAAACTGGCACAAAAATGGGCATCAAAGTGGGCAACAAAGAGCGCTGAAGAAAGGGTTAAATGCCTTTGGGCCACTGATCTCACACTGCAGACATATAGAACAGGGCGCCCCACATCAAAACCAGCCTCCAGCCTGGCCCAAATGAGTTCTGGGCATCAGAACTGGCATCAAAGTGGGCACAGTCAATTTTGGCCATTTGAATAAGTAACAGATGTTTTTAAGGAGTTAAATGACTTTGGGCCACTGATCTGATACATAAAATACACAGATAGTGATGCCCTGCATCAAACCCAGGTCCCTCCAGCCTGGCCCAAATGGGTTCTGGGTACCAGAACTGGCATCAAAGTGGGCAAACATCCCATTTTCACAGATTTGAACAAGTAACTGATGTGTTTAAGGGGCTAAATGCCTTTGGGCCACTGATCTGACACTTAAAATACACAGATATTGATGCCCTGCTATAAACCCAGGTCCCTCTAGCCTGGCCCAAATGGGTTCTGGGCACCAGAACTGGCATCAAAGTGGGCAAACAGCCCATTTTCACACATTTGAATAAGTAACGGATGTCTTTAAGGGGATAAAGGTAATCTGTCACCAGTTTTTTTTGCCTATCAACTAAAAATATCATCTAATACAGTGTGAGCTATACATTCCCCAACTACTTGTGAAACCCCCCGACTCCCCATGAATCCCCCATAAGAACCTTTTACATTTCTCCTGCGCTATATGGAAATACCCTCGGTCCGGTCTGATGGGCGTTGGTTCTAGCCCCTCTCCCCACCCCTAATCTGCGTGCTGTACGCATTCCGTTCTGTGAATAGAGTGCAAAGCCAAAAAGCATTAGTGCGCATGCTCCGGAAGTACTATGTCCCTGAAGTCTTTCGCTGTGTTCCAGGATGTAGTTTACCGATGCATGCGCACTAATGCCTTTCAGCTTTGCCCACAGTTGGGCAAAGCATACTGCGCACGCGCAAGAGGCAATTTGAAGTCGCACATGTGGGACCTGTACGCAAACCACTCTATTCACAGAACGGAATGCGTACAGCACATCGATTTGGGGTGGGGAGAGGGGCCAGAACCAACGCTCATCGGACCCGACCGAGGATATTTCCATACAGCGTGGGAAAAATATAAAAGGTTCTTATGGGGGATTCATGGGGAGTCGGGGGGTTTCACAAGTAGTTGGGGAATGTATAGCTCACACTCTATTAGATGATATTTTTAGTTGATATGCAAAAAAAAAAACTGGTGACAGGTTCCCTTTAACCCCTTAAAAACATCAGTTACTTAATCAAATCTGTGAAAATGGTCTGTTTGCCCACTTTGATGCCAGTTCTGGTGCCCAGAACCCATTTAGGCAAGGCTGGAGGGACCTGTTTTTGAAGTGGGGCTCCCTTTTCTATATGTATGCACTGTGGTATCAGTGGCCCAAAGGCATTTAACCCCTTGAAAACATCAGTTACTTATTCAAATGTGTGAAAATGGGCTGTTTGCCCACTTTGATGCCAGTTCTGGTGCCCAGAACCCATTTGGGCCAGGCTGGAGATAACTGGTTTTGATGTGGTGCACCCTGTTCTATATGTCTGCAGTGTGAGATCAGTGGCCCAAAGGCATTTAACCCTTTCTTCAGCGCTCTTTTGTGCCCACTTTGATGCCCATTTTTGTGCCAGTTTTATTGTTTTTGTTGCCGTGTAAAAATACATACCATGAGATACAGCCTTCCCAAAACCCTGTCTGATGACAAATGCACACTTAGCAGGATGCAGCAGGCCTCCACTGATAAAGGCTAGGGGCGGCACAGGTGCAAACTACTTGATAAAAAACAGCCAAACCCCCACACCAACCAAACATTGCAGGGGTTGGCTGCCTAGCAGAAAAAATGCACATTGATATAACTCACATAGGACACCAGTCACACTGGTAAGCGTGGTGCACAGTGTCTGGTATGCAGCCTATTAATGATGCCCCTTGTATTAACAGGCCTCTTTATGTTGGTTAGGTTTTTCTGGGGCATCTGTCACTGTGTGCTGCATATTATAGTGCTGGGCAGCCCGCCTGTTAATACAAGGGGCGTCATTAATAGGCTGCATACCAGACACTGTGCACCACGCTTACCAGTGTGACTGGCGTCCTATGTGAGTTATATCAATGTGCATTTTTTCTGCTAGGCAGCCAACCCCTGCAATGTTTGGTTGGTGTGGGGGTGGCTGTTTTTATCAAGTAGTTTGCACCTGTGCCGCCCCTAGCCTTTATCAGTGGAGGCCTGCTGCATCCTGCTAAGTGTGCATTTGTCATCAGACAGGGTTTTGAGAAGGCCGTATCTCATGGTATGTATTTTTTTAAAGTTTTTTCTATGTTAGCCATTTTAAGTGTATTCACATCAGGGCACCTCGCTGCATTGTCTTTTATTATTGTGATGCCTATTTTTTGTTGTTAAACCTATAAGGCCATCTGCACACGTTCAGTATTTTTCGCGTTTTTATCACATTTTTTCGCTATAAAAACGTGATAAAAACGCGAAAAAAACGAGAAAAAACGCTTACATATGCCCCCCCATTATTTTCAGTGTATTCCGCATATTTTGTGCACATGCTGCATTTTTTTCCGCGAAAAAATCGCATCGCGGAAAAAAAAGCAACATGTTCATTAAATTTGCAGAATTGCAGGGATTCCGCACACCTAGGAGTGCATTGATCTGCTTACTTTCCGCACGGGACTGTGCCCACCATGCAGGAAGTAAGCAGGTTATGTGCGGTTGGTACCCAGGGTGGAGGAGAGGAGACTCTCCTCCATGGACTGGGCACCATATAATTGGTCAAAAAAAAGAACTAAAATAAAAAATAGTAATATACTCACCTTCGATGGCCCCCGGAGTGTTCCCGCCTCTCACCGCTGCATGCTGCCACTTCGGTTCCTATAGATGGTGTGGTGAAGGACCTGCGATGACGTCGCTGTCTTGTGATTGGTCGTGAGACCGGTCATGTGACCGCTCACGTGACCGCGACGTCATCGAAGGTCCTGAACCACACCATCTATAGGAACGGACGCCGCTGAGGATATCGGCTGTCTGCAGAGGGTGAGTATAACCATTTTTTTATTTTTTTTATTATTTTTAAACATTCTATCTTTTACTATACATGCTGCATAAGCAGCATCTATAGTAAAAAGTTGGTCACACTTGTCAAACACTATGTTTGACAAGTGTGACCAACCTGTCAGTCAGTTTTCCAAGCGATGCTACAGATCGCTTGGAAAACTTTAGCATTCTGCAAGCTAATTACGCTTGCAAAATGCTAAAAAAACAGCGAAAAAAATGGGAAAAAAACGCAAAAAAAAAAATGCGGATTTCTTGCAGAAAATTTCTGGTTTTCTTCAGGAAATTTCTGCAAGAAATCCTGACGTGTGCACATACCCTAAAAAGCAGAAAAGAAAAAATTGATGAATAAGAAACTGACGAATAAGAAACCAACTTCAGCCTCGAATACGAAACCAACTTCAGCCTCGTAAATTTCAGTCTGTTTCTTTCAAATACTAAATCTCACCCCTACTGTTATTTTAGTAAAGACAATATTGAGATTTCGGCCTCAGTCTCGGTTTGTGACCCACTGGATCTTATTAGGACCTCTGGTCATTACAAGACTCCTTACTCTGATGAACTTATTTTCTGTAGCAGAAGTAATTCTTGGTCTTCCTTTCCTGGGACGGTTCTCATGAGAGCCAGGATTATCACAGCAACTGATGTTTTTCATGACTGCACTTGTTGATACCTTTGTCAGAGTAACCTTCCTTGTATTACAGCAGCCTCTTCTTACAGACAAAAGACCATTGCAACCGATGAGAACATCATATACACAGGAGTAGTGTTGAGCATTCCGATACCGCAAGTATCGGGTATCGGCCGATACTTGCGGGTATCGGAATTGCGATACCGAGATCCGATACTTTTGTGGTATCGGGTATTGGTATCGAAACAACATTAATGTGTAAAATACAACATTAATGTGTAAAATAAAGAATTAAAATAAAAAATATTGCTATACTCACCTCTCCGACGCAGCCTGGACCTCACCGAGGGAACCGGCAGCGTTGTTTGCTTAAAAATCCGCGTGTTTCCTGCCTCCCGCGACGTCACGGCTTCTGATTGGTCGCGTGCCGCCCATGTGGCCGCGACGCGACCAATCACAGCAAGCCGTGACGTAATTTCAGGTCCTGAATGCCGAATTCTGCATTCAGGACCTGAAATTACGTCACGGCTTGCTGTGATTGGTCGCGTCGCGGCCACATGGGCGGCACGCAACCAATCACAAGCCGTGACGTAATTTTAAAATGCGCGCGTGTCCTGCCTCCCGTGACGTCACGGCTTGTGATTGGTCGCGTCGCCCATGTGACCGCGACGCGACCAATCACAAGCCGGAACATAATTTTAAAATCCTGAATGCCTAGAATTAGGCATCCAGGACCTTAAAATTACGTCACGGCTTGCTGTGATTGGTCGCGTCGCGGCCACATGGGCGGCACGCGACCAATCAGAAGCCGTGACGTCGCGGGAGGCAGGAAACGCGCGGATTTTAAGCAAACAATGCTGCCGGTTCCCTCGGTGAGGTCCAGGCTGCGTCGGAGAGGTGAGTATAGCAATATTTTTTATTTTAATTCTTTATTTTACACATTAATATGGATCCCAGGGCCTGAAGGAGAGTTTCCTCTCCTTCAGACCCTGGGAACCATCAGGAATACCGTCCGATACTTGAGTCCCATTGACTTGTATTGGTATCGGGTATCGGTATCGGATTAGATCCGATACTTTGCCGGTATCGGACGATACTTTCCGATACTGATACTTTCAAGTATCGGACGGTATCGCTCAACACTACACAGGAGTTACTCAAGCATATATAGAAAATAATTCATGTTTCTAATTTCATGCACAGATGCAAAGAAAAAAAATTGTTATTTTATGAATCTGCTATTTTAACTGTCCAGATTAATGTCATAAAATCCAAGTCTCCAGACACAGCCCAATTAGTTCTTGCAACTGTAAAACCAATCTTGAATTGGAGCAGTTTCTCAGAAGATAAAGAGTCTGGGAATTACATCAAGAAAAACTATGCAGTTTTAATAAACAACATAATTAGCTGAAAGCATACAGAATGGAGTATAAATACTGACAAAATGGTGGCAATGCTAAAACCTTCATGATTCTAGTAATTTTCTAGATTGTCTGATCTTCATGTGCAGCGCCCCAGAGTCCTGGTCGTTGCAGTAATGTCGCTCTGCCACTAAGGGGAGTGATGTTACGTCTGATTGCACTAAAGGAGTTTCTCTGACCAGGTAACACTCACACTACACTTCACACTCCGGCCACCAGGGGGGGTGGTTCTATCTAGTAGGCCACTCCTCACACTCTGGTAAAACTGGGGGTTGGACAGGAAGACAGAGAGAGAAGTAACTGGGAAGAGCTAGTGAGAGGACCTGTCAGGGATGGGATCCTGGCAGACTCCTAAGAGCAGAACTAACCAGTGAACAACGGGAATACAGTAAAGAGGAATTAGGACCAGAAGGAGTCGTGCTGTTAGACCGAGGCAACATCCTTCTGAGGCGCAAACAGTCGGTGGCCGGAACACCGAGCAAGTAAGAGACTCTAAGTACTACTGCAAACCACGGCCGGACAGCCAATTATAGGTTGGCTGTCTCACACAAATCACCTAAGCAGACAACGGAGGCAGCTGTGGGAGAGGGGCGACTCTAGGGTCCCGGAAGAACTCCAGGCCTACCCCGTCATACGGGTGCATCCTACCATATCACCTGGGGGACGGAGAGAACGAACATCAGAGACAGGCAGAACCAGTTGTGAGGACTATCCCGGGAGCTCAGCAGGGAAGAACTACAACACCCAGCGCTAGAAGGTAGACACTGATTCCCACCTGTAAAGGGAACTCCTGATGTGCCTTTGGACCGGCCGGTCTCTGACAGCCCTGTTGACAGCACTCTGGACTGAGGACTCTAAAACCTTCAGTAAAGAGGTAAAGAGACTGCAACCTGGTGTCCTCGTTATTTACTACGACCTTTACTGCACCGCACCACCACCACCATCCACATCTATCACTGTACGCCCCTCAGCAGGGTCACGGACCGGGTCTAGCCACCGTGACAACCCCAGAGCAGAGACTCAGAGGCCCGGTACCGGGTACCCCTCGGCCCTGCGGCAGTGGGGGCGCTACACATGTCTTAAAGTATTGATGGACTGTTGTTTCTCTTTACTTAGTTGAGTGGTTGTTGCCATATTTTGGGTTAGATCACATGTGGAATAGGGCACAGAATTCTATGAACCTATTTACCAACACTGTCTCTGCAAAGCCGATCTGATGGTCGCAAACACTTTCTGACTGCAGGCGATTCTGCAAATGAACTCTTGATGCGGCATGCCTGTTTATTGGAAGCCATTCCGGGTGACGAACTGATGAAGGTGCTTGAGTGAATGCTAAGGGTATGTAAAGACCTCATCGGAGTATAAGTGGAGTGTTTTGAGGATTTTAATATTTAATAGATATTCAGGTTTAGCGCCGGCATCCCTGCACAATTCTCCCTTCCCTGGCAGGGATGCCAACTCACTCACCGCAGCCACGTCCCGTACTTCCGTCTTCTCCTGCTCTGTTTGTTGCCCGGGGTCTGCGCATGATGAGCAGATCCCCGGGCACTGTGTTTAGGGCTCACACTCCCTCCTTCTTAAAGGGGCCACACGCTCCGTAATAAAGTGTCCTCAGCCAATTGCTGGGAGACACTTATTAATTAAGGCATCTCCACCTGAATAGAGGAGCCTGAGCAATGTGTAAAGTTAGACCCTTGTATGCTTGCTTGTTGTCAGGTCCCCAGTACCTGCTAGTCAGTAGAGATGAGCGAATATTTCAATGTTTGGTTCGGATTACGATTGCTGAATTTGCAATATTCACCAGTTTATTCATCAAATATTCGCCGACCATAGCCGAACGCCATTCAAGTCAATGCGAGGCAAAAAAAAACGCATGCACAACACCTTCAAACGGACCCAAAAGCTTCTAAAACACATAAAATGAGGGACAGACATGAGGAAAGTGGCCTCAATTCACCCACAGTAAAAATTGTAGCATGGCACGGCAGCAATCAGCCATGCATGAGGTATCGGAGCCTGGGACAGCATTTACAACTTTGAATTGAAAGTCAAAGTAAGACGAGGTGGGTGAGGAATCAGTGTAGGCCTGCTGTGCTGGGAGCCCTGATACCACATGACAAAGCTCAACCTACTTTCATGCTGAGCCAGATTCAGATGTCACAAATACCAGTTTCATAGACGACTATTGTCAGAAAACTCTAAGGATAGTAACACGGGTAGTTGACTCAAAGGAAGTGGAGGCATGCCGAACTTGGAGGCCAATTGCTACAGGCAACACAAAATGCAGGAAACCCAAACAGTAGTCTACACAATTACAAAACTTAGTGGCATCGATTTCAATAGAGTAGACCTAGTATAGCGGGGACTGACACCTCTTTCTGGAACCACTCTGCTGTATCTCTCTGAAAGCCTGGAGGGGTGTAACTAGTAGGTGGCCTACCAAATCCCAACTCAGATAAGTGGCAGCAGGTGAAAACTGCGACCCAAGGATGGACAAGGAGGTGACACCAGGTGCTACTCCAGGACTCCAGGGCTGACCTACAGAGAGTGGCAGCTGACCCTCTAGAGCAGGTAGGCTGTTCAGCCTGATGGAGGGATGAAGAATGCAGACAGATACTGTAGGGACACTGGAACCAGGGCTGCAGATGAGACCAGCTGAGAAACAGAAAAACACTGGCAAGTGTGGGCTGGACTGGGTATTAGACAGATGGGCACTGGTAGGTGCAATCTGAAAAGGTTGATGGACAAAAGAACACAGACAGGTATGAGCAGACGGGAACAGGGTAATATTAAAAAACAACCACAAGACGGATTTCATCAACCAAGGTATAATTTTAATCAGTATAACGGCGCCGACTTGACACTGTCTGTAGGTTACTGTGCACAATCCTGCTGACAGGTTTCATTTAACATCTGCAGCAGCAACAGCAGGCACATAATCCCCACTAAAGATATCACAGACAGTAATTAAGCGAGAACACTGCAGCACACTAAAAATACATCCTCCAGTAATAGAAGTTATCAGTTGTCTTTGGATAGGACGTGATGTTGTTGGTTCACTAGTGCTTTCCAAAACATTACCACCTACCCCACATACACCTTGAGCACCAAGCCTAATCCCCCTTCCACCACTATCTTCTTTTTTCCAAGTCATGTTGCTCAGATAGTGTGCTATGTCATGTTCTCAATGGCAAGAGAACATAGCATCAGCATATATAGGAACTAGCTCTTGGAAGATGGGAACTGAGCTGACCATGAACTAAACCTAACGCACAACTAGCAGTGGCCGGGTAGCATGCCTACGTTGATTCTAGATGCCCAGCACCAGCCGGAGGACTAAATAATGCTAGCAGAGGAAAATATTAGTCCTAGCTCACCTCTAGAGAAATACCCCGAAAGGAGACAGAGGCCCCCCACATGTATTGGCGGTGAATTAAGATGAAATAACAAACGTAGTATGAAAATAGGTTTAGCAAATTTGAGGTCCACTTACTACATAGCAGAAGACAGAAAGGACACTTTCATGGTCAGCTGAAAACCCTATCAAAACACCATCCAGAAATTACTTTAAAACTCTGGCATTAACTCATAACACCAGAGTGGCAATTCCTGTTCACAAGAGCTTTCCAGACACAGTAACGAAACTACAGCTGTGAACTGGAACAAAAATGCAAAAACAAACATGGACAAGAGTCCAACTTATCTAGTAGTTGTCTAGGAGCAGGAACAAGCACAGAGAGGCTTCTGATAACATTGTTGACCGGCAAGCAACTAACAGAGCAGCAAGGTTATATAGCGACTCCCACATCTTGATGGGAACAGGTGAACAGAGAAGATGAAAACACCAGTTCAATTCCACCAGTAGCCACCGGGGGAGCCCAGAATCCAAATTCACAACAGTACCCCCCCCTCAAGGAGGGGGCACCGAACCCTCACCAGAACTACCAGGGCGATCAGGATGGGCCCTATGAAAGGCACGAACCAGATCAGAGGCATGAACATCAGATGCATTCACCCAAGAATTATCCTCCTGGCCGTATCCCTTCCACTTGACCAGATACTGGAGTCTCCGTCTGGAAACACGAGAGTCTAAGATTTTCTCCACAACGTACTCCAACTCACCCTCAACCAACACCGGAGCAGGAGGCTCAACGGAAGGCACAACCGGTACCTCATACCTGCGCAATAATGACCGATGAAAAACGTTATGAATAGAAAAGGATGCAGGGAGGTCCAAACGGAAGGAAACAGGGTTAAGAATCTCCAATATCTTATACGGGCCAATGAACCGAGGCTTAAACTTAGGAGAAGAGACCCTCATAGGGACAAAACGAGAAGACAACCACACCAAATCCCCAACACAAAGCCGAGGACCAACACGACGGTGGCGGTTGGCAAAAAGCTGAGTCTTCTCCTGGGACAACCTCAAATTGTCCACCACCTGCCCCCAGATCTGATGCAATCTCTCCACCACAGCATCCACTCCAGGACAATCCGAAGATTCCACCTGACCAGAGGAAAATCGAGGATAAAACCCCGAATTACAGAAAAACGGGGACACCAAAGTGGCAGAGCTGGCCCGATTATTGAGAGCGAACTCTGCCAATGGCAAAAAAGCAACCCAATCATCCTGGTCAGCAGACACAAAACACCTCAGATATGTCTCCAGGGTCTGATTAGTCCGCTCGGTCTGGCCATTCGTCTGAGGATGGAAAGCGGACGAAAAAGATAAATCTATGCCCATCCTAGCACAGAATGCCCGCCAAAATCTAGACACGAATTGGGTCCCTCTGTCAGAAATGATATTCTCAGGAATACCATGCAAACGAACAACATTTTGAAAAAACAGAGGAACCAACTCGGAAGAAGAAGGCAACTTGGGCAGAGGAACCAAATGGACCATCTTAGAGAAACGGTCACACACCACCCAGATGACAGACATCTTCTGAGAAACAGGCAGATCTGAAATAAAATCCATCGAGATGTGCGTCCAAGGCCTCTTAGGAATAGGCAAGGGCAACAATAATCCACTAGCCCGAGAGCAACAAGGCTTGGCCCGAGCACAAACGTCACAAGACTGCACAAAGCCTCGCACATCTCGTGACAGGGAAGGCCACCAGAAGGACCTTGCCACCAAATCCCTGGTACCAAAAATGCCAGGATGACCTGCCAACGCAGAAGAATGAACCTCAGAGATGACTCTACTGGTCCAATCATCAGGAACAAACAGTTTATCAGGTGGGCAACGATCCGGTCTATCCGCCTGAAACTCCTGCAAGGCCCGCCGCAGGTCTGGAGAAACGGCTGACAATACCACTCCATCCTCAAGGATACCTGTGGGCTCAGAGTTACCAGGCGAGTCAGGCTCAAAACTCCTAGAAAGGGCATCCGCCTTAACATTCTTAGAACCCGGTACGTATGACACCACAAAATTAAACCGAGAGAAAAATAATGACCAGCGCGCCTGTCTAGGATTCAGGCGCCTGGCGGTCTCAAGATAAATCAAATTTTTGTGGTCAGTCAATACCACCACCTGATGTCTGGCCCCCTCAAGCCAATGGCGCCACTCCTCAAAAGCCCACTTCATGGCCAAAAGCTCCCGATTCCCAACATCATAATTCCGCTCAGCGGGCGAAAATTTACGGGAAAAGAAGGCACAAGGCCTCATCACGGAGCAGTCAGAACTTTTCTGCGACAACACTGCCCCGGCTCCGATCTCAGAAGCGTCGACCTCAACCTGAAAAGGTAGAGCAACATCAGGCTGACGCAACACAGGGGCAGAGGAAAAACGGCGCTTAAGCTCCCGAAAGGCCTCCACAGCGTCAGGGGACCAATCAGCAACATCAGCACCCTTCTTAGTCAAATCGGTCAATGGCTTAGCAATATCCGAAAAACCAGCAATAAATCGACGATAAAAGTTAGCAAAGCCCAAAAATTTCTGAAGACTCTTAAGAGAAGAGGGCTGCGTCCAATCACAAATAGCTTGAACCTTGACAGGATCCATTTCAATGGAAGAGGGAGAAAAAATATATCCCAAAAAGGAAATCCTCTGTACCCCAAAAACACACTTAGAACCCTTCACACACAAAGAATTAGACCGCAAAACCTGGAAAACCCTCCTGACTTGCTGGACATGAGAGTCCCAGTCATCCGAAAAAATCAGAATATCATCCAGATACACAATCATAAATTTATCCAAATAATCGCGAAAAATATCATGCATAAAGGACTGGAAAACTGACGGAGCATTTGAAAGACCAAAAGGCATCACTAAATACTCAAAGTGGCCCTCGGGCGTATTAAATGCGGTTTTCCACTCATCCCCCTGCCTGATTCGCACCAAATTATACGCCCCACGAAGGTCAATCTTAGAGAACCACTTGGCCCCCTTTATGCGAGCAAACAAATCAGTCAGCAACGGCAATGGGTATTGATATTTTACAGTGATTTTATTCAAAAGCCGATAATCGATACATGGTCTCAAAGAGCCGTCTTTTTTTGACACAAAGAAAAAACCGGCTCCTAAGGGAGATGACGATGGACGAATATGTCCCTTTTCCAAGGACTCCTTTATATATTCTCGCATAGCAGCATGTTCAGGCACAGACAGATTAAATAAACGACCCTTTGGGTATTTACTACCCGGGATTAAATCTATGGCACAATCGCACTCTCGGTGCGGAGGTAACGAACCAAGCTTGGATTCTTCAAAGACGTCACGATAGTCAGACAGGAACTCAGGAATTTCAGAGGGAATAGATGATGAAATGGAAACCACAGGTACATCCCCATGAGCCCCCTTACATCCCCAGCTCAACACAGACATAGCTCTCCAGTCGAGGACTGGGTTGTGAGATTGCAGCCAAGGCAATCCTAGCACCAAATCATCATGTAGATTATACAGCACCAGAAAGCGAATAATCTCCTGGTGATCCGGATTAATACGCATAGTTACTTGTGTCCAGTATTGTGGTTTATTATTAGCCAATGGGGTGGAGTCAATCCCCTTCAGAGGAATAAGAGTCTCCAAAGGCTCTAAATCATACCCACAGCGTTTGGCAAAGGACCAATCCATAAGACTCAAAGCGGCGCCAGAGTCGACATAGGCGTCCGTGGTAATAGATGACAAAGAGCAAATCAGGGTCACAGATAGAATAAACTTAGACGGTAAGGTGCAAATGGAAACAGATTTATCAAGCTTTTTAGTGCGCTTAGAGCATGCTGATATAACATGAGTAGAATCACCACAATAGAAACACAACCCATTTTTCCGTCTAAAATTCTGCCGCTCGCTTCGGGACAGAATTCTATCACACTGCATACTCTCTGGCGACTTCTCAGTGGACACCGCCAGATGGTGCACTGGTTTGCGCTCCCGCAAACGCCTATCGATCTGAATAGCCATTGTCATGGACTCATTCAGACCCGCAGGCACAGGGAACCCCACCATAACATCCTTAATGGCATCAGAGAGACCCTCTCTGAAAGTCGCCGCCAGGGCGCACTCATTCCACTGAGTAAGCACAGACCATTTACGGAATCTTTGACAGTAAATTTCCGCTTCATCTTGCCCCTGAGATAGGGACATCAAAGTTTTTTCTGCCTGAAGCTCCAAATGAGGTTCGTCATAAAGCAACCCCAAGGCCAGAAAAAACGCATCCACATTGAGCAACGCAGGATCCCCTGGTGTCAATGAAAAAGCCCAGTCTTGAGGGTCGCCCCGGAGCAAGGAAATCACAATCCTGACCTGCTGTGCAGGGTCTCCGGCAGAGCGAAATTTCAGGGACAAAAATAATTTGCAATTATTTCGAAAATTCTGAAACCCAGATCTATTCCCCGAGAAAAATTCCGGCAAAGGAATTCTCGGCTCAGATACAGGTGCATGACAAACAAAGTCTTGCAAATTTTGTACCTTCGTGGTGAGATTATTCAAACCTGCAGTTACACTCTGAAGATCCATTACAAACAGGTGGACACAGAGCCATTCAAAGATTAGAAGGAGAAAAAAAAAAAAATTCTCAGCAGACTTCTTATTTCTCTCCTTTCTCAGCCAAGGATTTTAACCCTTTAGTGGGCCGGTCAAACTGTCATGTTCTCAATGGCAAGAGAACATAGCATCAGCATATATAGGAACTAGCTCTTGGAAGATGGGAACTGAGCTGACCATGAACTAAACCTAACGCACAACTAGCAGTGGCCGGGTAGCATGCCTACGTTGATTCTAGATGCCCAGCACCAGCCGGAGGACTAAATAATGCTAGCAGAGGAAAATATTAGTCCTAGCTCACCTCTAGAGAAATACCCCGAAAGGAGACAGAGGCCCCCCACATGTATTGGCGGTGAATTAAGATGAAATAACAAACGTACTATGAAAATAGGTTTAGCAAATTTGAGGTCCACTTACTACATAGCAGAAGACAGAAAGGACACTTTCATGGTCAGCTGAAAACCCTATCAAAACACCATCCAGAAATTACTTTAAAACTCTGGCATTAACTCATAACACCAGAGTGGCAATTCCTGTTCACAAGAGCTTTCCAGACACAGTAACGAAACTACAGCTGTGAACTGGAACAAAAATGCAAAAACAAACATGGACAAGAGTCCAACTTATCTAGTAGTTGTCTAGGAGCAGGAACAAGCACAGAGAGGCTTCTGATAACATTGTTGACCGGCAAGCAACTAACAGAGCAGCAAGGTTATATAGCGACTCCCACATCTTGATGGGAACAGGTGAACAGAGAAGATGAAAACACCAGTTCAATTCCACCAGTAGCCACCGGGGGAGCCCAGAATCCAAATTCACAACAGTGCTAGGAGCACAGTATTAACAACTAAAAATTAGATTTTTTACTCTGCACCGCCTCTGCACACAGCTGAATTTCAGCAACCCTAAATGAGAAGGTGAAATATTGCATGCTTAATCGCGTTAGTCATAGATTAAAGAATTGTTTCAGTGTGGATGAGGACTGTATAACAGATTAGATGCTCCAAACAATTTCAAAGTGAGATCTACTGTACTGTATGATGTTAGTAGCAGAAAAAAAAACATTTGGCCTGTGGATGAAGCCTGTATAACATAGACTAAATGCTCCAAACAATTTAAAATTGAGATCTACTGTACTGTATGACGTTAGTAACAGCAGAAAGAATTGTTTAAGTGCGGATGAGTGCTGTATGACAAAGAAGATATGCTCCAAACAATGTTTAAATTAGATCTTCCCTACTGTATGACGTTATTAATTGACAACATTTTGGGGGGCCTGTAGTTGAGGTCCAAAATAACATTGACTAGATGCTAAAAACAATTTCAAAGTGAAATGTTCCCTACTGGATGACGATAGTAAAAGAAGACATTTTTTGGCCTGTGGATGAGGCCTGTATAACATTGACTAGATGCCCCAAACAATGAGAATGAGATCTCCCCTACTGTATGACGTTAGTAACAGAAAACATTTTTTTGGGGTGTGGATGACGCCTGTATAACATAGACTAGATGATCCAAAAATTTCAAAATGAGATCTTCCCTACTGTATGACGTTAGTAACTGAAAGAAAATTCTAGTGTAGATGAGGCTTGTATAATCTAGAAAATAGGCTCAAAACAATTTAATTAATGTGCAACAGCTCTGCACACAGAATAATTTCAACGCCACTGCATGACAAGGTAGGATATGGCAGGCTGTATCACGTCTAGCAAAAGAAAAAATATTTCTTTTTTAATGGGCGTGGGGTCTACAGACAGCTATCACCACCACAAAATTACAACGTGGGACACGGCAGGCTGTATCATGTTTTACAACAGAAAAATATATATATTTTTTCATGTACATGAGCTGTGCAAACTGTGAAATTTCACCGCCACTAAATAACAAGGTGAAATATGGCATGGTGAATGATGGTAGCAACCGCGCCCCCCACAATTTTTTTTCATGAACAACAGCTCAAATCACAGAACAATGACACAACACCACTAAATGACAATGTGGCATATGACATGGTGTTTCACATTTAGCAAGGGAAAAAATAAGATTTAGAACGGTATACTCGTGCATGGTGCACAATAAAAGCAGTGCACAACACACTTGTATGACATGTGCCCTGCTGTCTCAGTAATGGCACACAAAAAAATCTGCTGGAAGATTTCAGAGCCACACAGGACACTAGCTAGCTAAACTATCTGATTAAGAAACAACCACCCAGCTAAATACCTAAAATCTAGTTTGCTAACAGTGCCAGCATTAGGAGCAGCCTCTCTGTGTTGTTACAGTGTCAAAATAGTGTTAAAACAAGAGGTCCGCTCTTTATATGAAGAGGGACATGTGATTTCAGCAACCAATGACACAAGCCATTGTGTCAGGTCATTGTGGATGTTTCCTGTGCCCTGATTGGCTAGCCGCAATTCGCTCATCACTACTAGTCAGTCTACCTGTCCAGTACCTGTCTGCCTGTACTTGCCTTGTCTCCCTGTATTTCAGTTGTACCAGTCTGCACCTGCCAGTGCTTATTTGTATATCAGGATGGAGGAACATATACCAGGATGAGGTCATACACAAAATTGAAGGGGCCATATGTCAGGATGGGGTCCATATGCCAGGATGGGGCCATATACCAGGATGAATGGACATATACTACGATGGAGGGACATGATGGGGGCCATATACCAGGATGGAGCACATATGCCAGGATTGGGATATACCAGGATGGGGGACATATACCAAGATGGGGGCCATATACCAGGATGGGGGCATATTTCGGGATGGGGGCCATATACCAGGATGGGGGCCATATACCAGGACCGGGGCATATACTTGGATGGGGTACATATACCAGGATGGGGAATATATAGCAGAATGGGGAATGTACAGTATATCAGGATGGGGAATATATACCAGGATGGGTGATAGATACCAGGATGAGGGACATACACCAGGATGGGTGATAGCTACCAGGATGAGGGACATATACCAAGATGAAGTACATATACCAGGATGCACTATATGTGGACATTCTACTGTGGGGCACATTATGCTGTGGTGCACTTTATTGAGCCATTATACTGTGGGGCACTATATGGGGCCATTATACTGTGGCGCACTATATGGGACCATTATACTGTGAAGCACTATTTGAAGCCATTATATTGTGGAGAACTACCGTATATGGGGTCATTATACTGTGGAGCAATATGTGGGGCACATTATAATGTAGGGCAGTATATGAGACCATTATGCTGTGGAGCACTATATGGGTCCATTATACAGAGGGCTTGGAGACTCTGATGAGGAGTGTAGTTACTGACATCACCACTCATCACAGCCACGAGGTCTTGTGGATCGCGGCAAGACCCGGAGTGGCTGCTCCTACAGAGCTTCTATGGGAGCTGTGTTGTAATGCGTGACCCCACTCAGTCCACGTCTTTGGGAGCGGTGATGTAATCTGTTCATATAAAAAAGGGTAGTTGATCCAGCACCTCAATTAAAATGCATACATATTCAAGGAATAATCCATCTATGAAAATATATAGTTTTATTGAAAGTCCACATGAATAAATGGATAAGTATAACATCCGAGGTGAAAGTCCCAAGAAAAAATAATTCAAGGTTCTGGTTGACATGTTTCGAAGTGATACTTTATAAATAAGTCACACATTACACCGCTGCTCCCATAGAAGTAGACAGAGTGGGGTCAAACATTACACCACCGCTCCCATAGAAGTAAACAGAGCAGGGTCAAACACTACAGCACTGCTCCCATAGAAGTGGATGGAGTGGGGATACATCTTACATACATTAGATACTGTGTATCTTATCCCATCCTGTGTGATTCACTCGCCGAGCTCAATATCTAATCCCATCACGTGATAAAATACACTGAGCCCTGTATCTAATCCAAGCTTGTGTTACCAGGGGCGGACACTGACAGCTTGAGGCCCCTGTGCAAGAAATGTGTCTGGGCCCCCCTCCTTTTATGGCAACAAAGCTATATATATATATATATATATATATATATATATATATATATATATATATATATACACACTGTATTTATATACAGTGCCTTGCGAAAGTATTTGGCTCCCTGGAACTTTTCAACCTTTTCCCACATATCATGCATCAAACATAAAGATACCAAATGTACATTTTTGGTGAAGAATCCACAACAAGGGGAACGCAACTGTGAAGTTGAATGAAATTTATTGGTTATTTTAAATTTTTGTGGTAAATCAAAAGCTGAAAAGTGGGGCGTGCAATATTATTCAGCCGCTTTAACTTAATACTTTGTTGCGCCACCTTTTGCTGCGATTACAGCTGCAAGTCGCTTTGGGTATGTCTCTATCAGTTTTGTACATAGAGAGAGACTGAAATTCTTGTCCATTCTTCCTTGGCAAACAGCTCAAGCTCAGTGAGGTTTGATGGAGATCGTTAGTCAACAGCAGTTTTCAGCTCTTTCCACAGATTCTCGAATGGATTGAGGTCGGGACTTTGACTTGGCCATTCTAACACCTGGATACAGTTATTTGTGAACCATTCCATTGTAGATTTTATGTTTGGGATCACTGTCTCCGTCCCAGTCTCAGGTCTGTTGCAGACTCCAACAGGTTTTCTTCAAGAATGGTACTGTGTTTGGCTCCATCCATCTTCCCATCAATTTTAACCATCTTCCCTGTCCCTGCTGAAGAAAAGCAGGCCCAAACCATGATGCTGCCACCACCATGTTTGACAGTGGGGATGGTGTATTCAGGGTGATGAGCTGTGTTGCCTTTATGCCAAACATATCGTTTGCATTGTTGCCAAAAAGTTAGATTTTTGGTTTCATCTGACCAGAGCACCTTCTTCCGCATGTTTGGTGTGTCTCCCAGGTGGCTTGTTGCAAACTTTAAACAACACTTTTTATGGATATCTTTGAGAAATGACTTTCTTCTTGCCACTCTTCCATAAAGGCCAGATTTGTGCAGTGTACGACTGATTGTTGTCCTATGGACAGACTGTCCCACCTCAGCTGTAGATCTCTGCAGTTCATCCAGAGTGATCATGGGCCTCTTGGCTGCATCTCTGATCAGTCTTCTCCTTGTTTGAAATGAAAGTTTAGAGGGACGGCCGGGTCTTGGTAGATTTGCAGTGGTATGATACTCCTTCCATTTCAATATGATCGCTTACACAGTGCTCCTTGGGATGCTTAAAGTTTTCGAAATCATTTTGTATCCAAATCCGGCTTTAAACTTCTCCACAACAGTATCACGGACCTGCCTGTTATGTTCCTTGGTCTTCATGATGCTCTCTGTGCTTCAAACAGAACCCTGAAACTATCACAGAGCAGGTTCATTTATACGGAGACTTGATAACACACAGGTGTATTATATTCATCATCATTAGGCATTTAGGACAACATTGGATCATTCAGAGATCAACAATGAACTTCTGGAGTGAGTTTGCTGCACAGAAAGTAAGTAATAATATTGCACGCCCCACTTTTTGATATTCCACTAAAATTTAAAATAACCAATAAATTTCGTTTAAGTTCACAATTGTGTTCCACTTGTTGTTGATTCTTCACCAAAATTTACATTTGGTATCTTTATGCTTTATGTTTGAAGCATGATATGTGGGAAAAGGTTGAAAAGTTCCAGGGAGCCGAATACTTTCGCAAGGCACTGTATATATCTCCACACACACATACGTGTATATATTACATAGTCTCCTTTATTATGTATATTGCAGTCCCTTATTATACAGTGCCCTCTCTTGTTATGTACAGCACCGTCCCTTACATATTGGATTATATAGAGCCCTATTTTTTATTACATACCATCCTGTCTTGTTAGCTGTATAATGCAATGATGGCTGATGGAGCATGGGAAAGCTTATTTTCTAATGGAGGAGCTGATGGACTGGTAGTCTGGTCACCGGCTCCTCCATCAGCAGTCATTTTATATCTAACAAGAGAGGGGACTATGTAATAAAAGAGAGCACTGTGAATAACAAAATTGACTAGAATACACTATGTAAGAGACAGCACTGTACATAACAGTAGTAGAAGCTATATAATAAGGGACGGTATCATATATAACTAGAGAGGATGGTACGTAATAAGGGACTGTGTTATACATAACAAAAGAGGAAACTATGTAGCTAAGAATGGTGTTATACATTGTAAGTGAGTACACTAAATACCAAAGGACTGTTTTATACATAATAAGTAAGTATACTATATACTAAGGGACTGCGTTAGACATAATAAGTGAGTACACTATATACTAAGGGACTGTGCTATACATAGTAAGTGAATACAGTATATACTAAGGGACTGTGCTATACATAAGTGAGTACACTATATAGTAAGGGACTGTGCTATACATAAAAAGTGACTACACTATATATACTGAGGGATGGCGCTATACATAATAATCGAGTACACTATATACTAAGGGACTGTGTTAAACATAATAAGCGAAAATAACGTCTTCCTCCACCTCCCCCTGTTCCTAAATCCATCATTAATCCCCTTTCCTCCCATCCCAATCCCCCACACCCCTCATTGTCCTCTGCCCCTGCATCCCATTATTGTCATCTCCCCCACCCCCATCATTGCCATCTTCACCACCTCCATCATTGCCTATTCCCCCCACCACCTCAATCATTGCTTTCTCCCCCACCACCCCCATCATTGGCCTCTCCATCACCCCATAATTGCCTTCTCCCCACCACCCCCATCATTGCCCTTTCCACCACCTCCATCATTGCCTTCTTCCCCACCACCCCTTCATTGTCCTTTCCACTGCCACCATCATTGCTTTCTCCCTCACCACCTCCATCATTGCCGATTCCACCACCTCCATTATTTCCTCCTCCCCCACCATCCCCATCATTGCCCTTTCCAACACCATCATCATTGTCCTTTTCACCACTACCACCATTGCCTTTTCCCCACCACCCCATCATTGCCCATTCCATCACCTCCATCATTTCCTCCTCCCCAGCACCAACATTATTGCCCTTTTGATCACCAACATCGTTGTCCTTTCCACCACCTCCATCATTGCCTTCTCCTCCACCACCCCATCATTGCCCATTCCACCACCTCCATCATTTCCTCCTCCCCACACCCCCATTATTGCCCTTTCCACCACGCCCATCATTGTCCTTTCCACCACCTCCATCATTGCTTTCTCCCTCACCACCCCCATCATTGCCCTCTCTGTCAAGTCCATCATTGCCTTTTACCCATCACCCCCATCATTGCCTTCTCTACATCACTCCATCATTGCCCTCTCCTCCACCTATACACACACAGCACTATTCACCTCTCTGCATGTTCCCTCGCAGCGCTACGCATGCACGCACACACACCACCACTCATCTGTACACACACAGCACCTCTCACCTCTCCGCACGCTCTCCCACAGCTGCAGCATCACCGTCGCTGGCAGCTTCCTCTCTCTGGCACAGCCATGGCGGTGAATTATGATGTCATCCAGCCATGCTGCTGACTTCTGTGTTAGATAGGAAGCACGGGCAGGAAGCAGGACAGATCGCTGCAGCTCAATTCCGCTGCCATTTTCTCTTGTAGGCAGCGGAGCTCCAGGGATCTCTCCCTGCCCACCGCACATGAGGGCAATCTGGCCAGGGGCCCCCCAGAGCCTCGGGGCCAGATAAACAGGCCAGATTGCCCTCATTATTAGTCGCCCTGCAGGGGTACCCCTCCACCTCTGGGCCCCGATGCAGCCACATCGGCTGCACATGCGGTATGTCCGCCTGCCCACATTTACTGCAGTTGTAATGTGAGCTAGTTGTACACTAGGTTTTCATGGCAAATTTCAGTAGTTGCTTACCCTACTGTTTAAAGGGAACCTGTCACCCCGTTTTTTCAGTATGAGATAAAAATACTGTTAAATAGGGCCTGAGCTGTGCTTTACAATAGTGTATTTTTTGTCCCCTGATTCCCCACCTATGCTGCCGAAATATCTTACCAAAGTCACCGTTTTCGCCTGTCAATCACGCTGGTCTGGTCAAAAGGGCGTGGTGAAATGGCTGTTTCTCCCCCACCTTTTGCTTATCTTCCCGGCGTTGGCATAGTGTTTTGCACATGCGCAATGTTATGATCTGGTAACCTTGGAGCCGCATGAGAGACTTTCTCAGGAGTAGGTGGTACCTATACTGACCGCAAACCCTAAACTATCACCGCAACTAGAAGTAGCCGTGGGATGTACCTAACACGTCCTAGGCACCTCGACACAGCCGGAGAACTAAATACCCCTATAGATAGAAATGGGAATTCTATCTTGCCTCAGAGCAGAACCCCAAAGGATAGGCAGCCCCCCACCAATATTGACTGTGAGTATAAGAGGAAAGACACACGCAGGCATAAAAAACAGGATTTAGCAAAAGAGGCACTTCTAGCTAAATAGAAAGGATAGGACAGAATTCTAAGCGGTCAGTATTAAAATCCTAAAAATATCCACAGCAGATAATACAAATATTCCACATCTAACTAAAGACATAGAAAGTATATCTGCAACTCCTGAGAATCCAGCATGACTGAGAAATCCAAACAAAGTCTAAGCTGGACAAAAACACAATAAATTGCACTGAATTGCAAAGCACACTGCATGTGTGAGACAAAAAACAGACACTTATCTTATCTGAATTGGCAGCATGGCATGAGGAGCCAGAGAGAGATGCAATCCCTCCAAGTACAATGGACAACTGGCACTGACTCATGGAGCCTGCACACCTAAATACCTAATAGAGCTGCAATCAGCAGAAACACCTGCCCAGATTACAACCCCAAGACAACTGCACTACCACCAACAACCACCAGAGGGAGCCCAAGAGCAGAATTCACAACAGTGCAACTGCAGAATGCACTGCGCAGCAGCAGACAAAGAGCGCGATCTGCGCTATTCACCACCTTTTCCGTGGCGGCGGCCATCTTCCTGAGGCCACGCGTGCGCAGATGGAGTGCTCTGCTGCCCGGGGCTTCAGGAAAATGGCCGCGGGCTGCCTGCGCGTGCGCAGATGGAGATTGCGGCGGCCATTTTCCTGAAGCCGAGTTCGCATCTCTGCTTCAGGAAAATGGCCGTCGCGATCTCCATCTGCGCACACGCGGCATCCCGCGGCCATTTTCCTGAAGCCACGGGCAGCAGAGCACTCCATCTGCGCACGCGCGGCCTCAGGAAGATGGCCGCCACCACGGAAAAGCCAGTGAATAGCGCAGATCGCGCTCTTTGTCTGCCGCTGCGCAGCGCATTTGGCAGTTGCGTATGCGCAAAACACTATGCCAATGCCGGGAAGATAAGCAAGAGGTGGGGGAGAAACAACCATTTCACCACACCCTTTTGACCAGACCAGCGTGATTGACAGGCGAAAACGGCGACTTTGGTAAGGTATTTCGGCAGCATAGGTGGGGAATCAGGGGATAAAAAATACACTATTGTAAAGCACAGCTCAGGCCCTATTTAACGGTATTTTTATCTCATACTGCAAAAACGGGGTGACAGGTTCCCTTTAAAGGTGGAAATATGGAAATAGCAAACCTTTTAAAATATTTTTCATATTTTACTTTATTAAAACCAATGA
Organism: Ranitomeya variabilis; assembly: GCF_051348905.1. Classification (NCBI taxonomy): domain Eukaryota; kingdom Metazoa; phylum Chordata; class Amphibia; order Anura; family Dendrobatidae; genus Ranitomeya; species Ranitomeya variabilis. The sequence continues at coordinate 152,253,287 of NC_135239.1, forward strand.
TAATATAAAAAATAAGACATTAATACCTTACATATTTTCAATTGTTGAAAAAAAATGTTTGTCACCTTCTCTTTAAGATGTGCTATGCTGGAAGGAGTTTAACACATTCTTGTAGGTGTTCATCAATTAACTGAGAAAGTTTGAGGTTAAACACTTTCTCCTTGAAGTGGTTCCTCCTCCAGGGGATTATCAAGAGATTTATGAATTTTGTGGATATAATAAAACACAGCTATTCTGGGAGATTTATTGAAGATAAACGTGTTCCTTTTTAGTTAACAGGTTATCCCTCCCTTCTCTCCTAAAACACCTCAATATATTTATCATATTGCACATTATCTAAATAATAATATGTCTTTGCATATTGCTGCATTTTTTTCAGCAGCAAAACCTGCTATCTTGGCAAAAAAAAAGCAGCATCAAAAACACGTTTTGGTGTGCTTTTTGATGCATTTTTATGCATTTTTCAGAATCCCAAAGTTCAGCTTTGCTTCCACCAAAGAAGCATAACCACAGGTCACCATTACAAGACATATGTTCATGAAAAAATTCACATATAAATGTAACAGTGGGGGGAGGTGAATTGGTCTGGAGTCTGGAATAACTTACCTTGGACACTGGCAGTGCATTGAGTTTGTAGGACACTGTTTAACTTTCACACTATGCTCATACCTTAGGGTACTGTCACACAGTGCAATTACGATCGCTACGACGGTACGATTCGTGACGTTCTAGCGATATCGTTACGATATCGCAGTGTCTGACACGCAGCAGCGATCAGGGACCCTGCTGAGAATCGTACGTCGTAGCAGATCGTTTGGAACTTTCTTTCGTCGCTGGATCTCCCGCTGTCATCGCTGGATCGTTGTGTGTGACAGCGATCCAGCGATGCGTTCGCTGGTAACCAGGGTAAACATCGGGTTACTAAGCGCAGGGCCGCGCTTAGTAACCCGTTGTTTACCCTGTTTACCAGCGTAAAAGTAAAAAAAAAAAAACCGTACATACTCACCATGTGATGTCCGTCAGGTCCCTTGCAGTCTGCTTCCCGCTCTGACTGTGAGCGCCGGACGGAAAGTGAGAGCAGATCACAGCGGTGACGTCACCGCTGCCCTCTGCTCTCACTGTACGGCTGCACTCAGTCAGAGCGGGAAGCAGACTGCAAGGGACCTGACGGACATCACATGGTGAGTATGTACGGTTTTTTTTTTTTTACTTTTACGCTGGTAACCACGGTAAACATCGGGTTACTAAGCGCGGCCCTGCGCTTAGTAACCCGATGTTTACCCTGGTTACCAGCGAACCTCGGCATCGCTCCAGCGCCGTGATTGCAAAGTGTGACCGCAGTCTACGACGCTGGAGCGATACTCATACGATGCTGCGACGTCACGGATCGTGCCGTCGTAGCGACGAAAATTGCACGGTGTGACAGTACCCTTAGTCAGCCACAGACATTGTTCAATCTCACACCTTTGTTGGCCGATGTTTACTTTGCACACATCACTAATCAAAACTGCCATCTCAGGTGACCAAGGCAAGATGCAAAACCTTGGAAAATCACAAAAATAAATGGATTTCATATACTGCTGTACTTGCTTTTTTCATTTTGTCAGCATTCTTTTCATCACCCATTGCTTTCAAAGGGTGAAAAAAGCTGACAAACTGCTGAAAAAGTGACCTGCTCTCTGTCCAAAAAGCCATGTAAAGCACAAAATACTGATGAAAAAAAAGTGTGTACGTGAGATTTGTGAAATCTCATAGATCTGTAATCTATAATGCAATATCTGTAATGATGTAATCTGCATCTGTAAGATGCGCCTATTCTGGTACCTAGTCCGATTTCGGCTGAGAAAAAAATCGCAAATGAAAAGACACCTATTGAATAACATTGGTCCGAGTGCAATCCGATTTTTTTATCAGATTGCACTCGTCCGTTTTCCTCGCAAGTGGAAATGAGCCCTTACTCTCGTTACTCATTCTACTTTTTTCTTCCTGTACTGTGCCTTTTAGGTTATGTGCACACATTGCGGATTCGTGTGCGGATTTTTCTGCACCATTTTTTAAAAATCCGCATTAAAGCGCACTGCATTTTACCTGCGGATTACCCGCGGATTTACCCCGAATTTCCAGCGTTTTTTGTGCGGATTTCACCTGCGTTTTACCATCTGCGGATTCCAATTAAAGGGAACCTGTCACCACGTTTTTGGAAGATGGGATAAAAATAGCGTTAAATAGGGGCAGAGGTGGGCGTTACATTAGTGTGTGTGTTATGCGTTTATTACCCACCTAAGTTGCCGAAATAACTTTGCAAAGTCTCCGTTTTCGCCTGTCAATCAGGCTGGTCAGGTCGCATGGGCGTGGTGTCTTCACCCAGATTTGGCGTAGTTTTCCGTTGGTGGCGTAGTGGTGTGCGCATGCCCAAGGTCCCGAATCCTCTTCCAGGGGATTTAAAATAGCGCGGTGTTCGTTATTGCATTGGTGATCGGTGGGCGCGGCCATCTTCCTTTGGCCGCGCGTGCGCAGAAGCGGCGCTCTGCTGGCCGCGGCTTCAGGAAAATGGCCGCCGCGATGCCGCGCGTGCGCAGATGGATATCGCGGCGGCCATTTTCCTGAAGCCGCGGCCAGCAGAGCGCCGCTTCTGCGCACGCGCGGCCAAAGGAAGATGGCCGCGCCCACCGATCACCAATGCAATAACGAACACCGCGCTATTTTAAATCCCCTGGAAGAGGATTCGGGACCTTGGGCATGCGCACACCACTACGCCACCAACGGAAAACTACGCCAAATCTGGGTGAAGACACCACGCCCATGCGACCTGACCAGCCTGATTGACAGGCGAAAACGGAGACTTTGCAAAGTTATTTCGGCAACTTAGGTGGGTAATAAACGCATAACAAACACACTAATGTAATGCCCACCTCTGCCCCTATTTAACGCTATTTTTATCCCATCTTCCAAAAACGTGGTGACAGGTTCCCTTTAAGGAACAGGTGTAAAACGCTGTGGAATCCGCACAAAGAATTGACATGCTACGGAAAATACAACACAACGTTTCCGCGTGGTATTTTCCGCACCAGGGGCACTGTGGATTGGGTATTCCATAGGTTTACATGGTACTGTAAACCTGATGGAAAACTGCTACGAATCCGCACCAGCCAATCCGCTGCGGATCCGCAGGCAAATCCGCAACTTGTGCACATACCCTTACTGTTTGAAGAAATGAACCTTCCACATGTGCGTCTTCTATAGGATCCTGTTCTAAACATCCAAGTCTGTTACTAGTCGCAATTCTTATTTTGAGTGGTTCCTATATTACTTTGATAACTTCATTGTCAGTTTACCTATTTTTAGCATACGCTCAGTGTTTGTTTGCAACATTTTACTCCGTATGAAAAATGCAGAATGTTAGAAGGAAAAACACTGCTTACATTAAGCGCATCTTTTAGGTGTTTTTCATGTTGGTTTTTTTCTTTATCCATTTTCTGCACACAATTAAATAGGTAAAAAATGCAGCAAAGACATTAAAAGAATTGACATTCTGCAGTTTAAAAAAAAGTGCCGCAGCTCAAAAGATGCAAAAAAAATGAACTGTGTGAATGAGATTTTAGAATACTTCAAAACGCTGCATTTTTTGCTCCAGCAAAAATACAAGGTGGGAACAAGCCCTCATACTTATTTCTACTTCTGTTATTTACTCTTGGCTGTGGTTTAAATTCGAATCTACTGTATTTCTATTGTTGTCATTATTAGTGGTAGCTGTTTTTATACTTCAATGTGATCAGTGGTCAATAACATAGTTTAGACTCATATATGAGTCTAAACTATAAGGCTGGGGTCACACTTGCGAGTTCAATGCGAGAAACTCGCATCAATACCCGGCACTGCCGCTGCCACTCGGGACCGGAGTGTGCAGCTGCATAGAAATACATGTAGCCGCACACTCCGGTCCCGAGTGCCTGCGGCAGTGCTGGATATTGATGCGAGAGACTTGCGCAAGTTTCTCGCATTGCACACGCAAGTGTGACCCCGGCCTAAGACTAAAACCCCAAAACTAAATCAATTCATGCATATAGAGCACTCAACAATAAATCACCAAACTATTCTTTCATAATTGTAGTAGTCCATGCAAAACAAATTAACTTGCATATGTCTTCACATGTATTGCATGTTCTTTGCAGTAAAATCCACTCATGATGATAAAAAAGGCAAAAGTTAGAGATCTTTGAGACAAAAGAAAGATATCTTGTGGAGCAGCTCTGACCAGTAGTGTGTGGAATTATATTTTTATTTCCTTTTCTACATATATTATATATTTTTATTGCATATAATATATGTGTGATATTGGTGGATACATTGAAGTACTATATAAAAGTGTGATGGCATTCCAATTTTTTTTTTAAGAATACACTGCATAATAAAATGAAAATATGACTTTGAACGTATGGAAGTTTCAATGAGGCTTGTATCTATGTGTTGGGAACATATCAACCAGAGTGGATATAGTGTAAAAAAGCAAACATCGCATATGAAAAAAGGAGAGATTTTATTGTATGTAGTGGGAGATGTGTCCATGGAAGTACTTTGTTCTGTAAAAAGAATCAAAAGAGCAACAAGGATTTTATTAGCTACACTCCATCCATGTGACTCTTGAGGGCTATAAATTTAGATGCATATCGACACGCTGACAGCTGTAGTTTCTGAAACACATGACTTCTTTTTGCCGTACACAGCATCTGTAATGTCAGTAAATGACAGACTGGGACGATTATCCAGGGTTAGCTTATCGATACCCTGTTGAGTACTATTATATACTTTCATGTGTATGAATACATTTTGTGACAGTGCGTAACGATCGAGGTTGCAGAGGTTGCAACTGCGACCAGGCCTGAGAAGAAGAGGGCCCCAACGACTCCAGCACATACGTCAGCTGGATGTGCATCCGAGAACACACATTCAGCTGAAGTGTATTGCAACACAGAGACCGCCGGATCCCTGTGCTGCAATACACGCTTGTAGCCAATCAGAGTCCGGAAGCTGATGTCGGTAAGCCAGTCACAGACTGTGCATGGCAGTGACATCATGCCCTGCACATTGCTTGGACACAAAATGCTATTTCTACATGAAGGTATTTATTATTAAAGCAAAAAGAAATCCAACCCTACTGGGCCCTGAGTGAAAAAGCGATTGCTCCCCCACCCCCTTAAAACATAAATTTACTGTAGTTTTTCACATCTTTCACATTATTGAGAAGCCGAATTCAAATTTCCTAGCACATCCAGGCCTGATTACTGCCACACCTGTTCTCAAACAAGAAATCACTTAAATAGGACCTGCCTGACCATGTAAAGTAGATCAAAAGATTCTCAAAAGCTAGACATGATTCCGCAATCCAAAGAAATTGTGAAACAAGTGAGAAAACGTTTCTAAAGCTTTGGGGCTCCAGCAAACCACAGTGAGCCATTATCCACAAATGGCAAAAACATGGAACAGTGGTGAACTTTCCCAGGAGTGCCAAGATTTGCTGTGGTAAATGAAACCATGAATTCTGCTGTCTATCACAATGAAAGAGAATGTCCGGCCATCTGTTCGTAACTTCAAGCGAAAGAGCACTTTGGTTATGCAGCACGACAATGATCCAAAAATCACCAACAAGTCCACCTCTTAATGGCTTAAGAAAAACAAAATTAAGACTTTGGAGTGGCCTAGTCAAAGTCCTGACCTTAATCCGATTGAGATGCTGTGGCATTACCTTAAAAAGGCTGTTCATACTCGGAAACGTCCAATGTGGCTGAATTACTACAATTTTGCAAAGACAAGTGGGCCAAAATTCCACCAGAGTGTTGTAAAAGGCTCATTGCCAGTTATTACAAACACTTGATTGCAGTTCTTGCTGCTAAGGATGGCACAACCAGTTATTAGGTTTAGGGAGCAATCACTTTTTCACACAGGGCCATGTAGGTTTGAATTTCTTTTTCCCTTAATAATAAAGACGTTCATCTAAAAACTGCATTTTGGGTTTATTTGTGTTATCTATGTCTAATATTAAAATTTGTTTGGTGATCTGAGACATTTAAGTGTGACAAACTTTCAAAAGAATAGGAAATCAGGCAGGAAGGGGGCAAACAGTTTATAGTATATTTCCTCCATCCTGATATATGACTCGGATCTGGCCCATCCTTGTATATATGACCCCCATCTAGGCATATATGTCTCCAATCTACAGTACAGACCAAAAGTTTGGACACACCTTCTCATTTAAAGATTTTTCTGTATTTTCATGACTATGAAAATTGTACATTCACACTGAAGGCATCAAAACTATGAATTAACACATGTGGAATTATATACTTAACAAAAAAGTGTGAAACAACTGAAAATATGTCTTATATTCTAGGTTCTTCAAAGTAGCCAACTTTTGCTTTGATGACTGCTTTGCACACTCTTGACATTCTCTTGATGAGCTGCAAGAGGTAGTCACAGGGAATGGTCTTCCAACAATCTTGAAGGAGTTCCCAGAGATGCTTAGCACTTGTTGGCCCTTTTGCCTTCACTCTGCGGTCCAGCTCACCCCAAACCATCTCGATTGGGTTCAGAAGAACTTCATAAGAACTTGTCTTACATTGAATCTGCCAAATGGTTAACTCCTAGACAGTCTAGGTGGTCGCTTTTTTTTTCTCGTTTTCATTTTTCAATCACTTTTCAGCCTGGTTCCAAGAATGTCAAGGAGGATGCTTTAGCTCGCAGTTTTGATCCGAACCTCCTTCCTCCATTCTTCAGCACGCGGTGGTTGTTGCAGGGGTATCCTCTGAATTGGAGCAGGAGATTTGGAAGTCTCAGTCTCTTGCTCCTCCCTCTTTGCCTGACAATAAGCTCTTTGTCCCGTTTCCAGTACCGGTTGAGCATTCTCTGGGAGTTCCACGATTCTGCTCTCAGTGGACACCTGGGGATCTTAGTCACCCGGAAAGCCATTGCTAGGCTGTTTTGGTGGCCCTCCATGACCTCTGATATCACTGTGTTTGTGTCTGCTTGCGATACCTGTGCCCGTGCTAAGAGCTCCCATAACCAGCTGGCCGGGGAATTGGTGCCATTGACAATTCCGGATAGACCTTGGACTCATTTGTCCATGGATTTTATCACTGATCTCCCTCCTTCTAATGGCAAAACTGTAATCTGGGTAGTCATTGACATATTCAGTAAACAGGCGCATTTTGTACCTCTGGCAGGATTGCCTAATGCTGAAACACTAAGATGTTTGTTGAGCACGTTGTACGGCTACATGGCGCGCCTTTGAGTGTGGTAGGACCTATATTCCTGGTAGATAAAGTGTGGTTGTCTACCAAGAAAATTCGTCTAAATGTTCCATATGCTAAGCTAGGTCCCAGATTTATTGGTCCTTATGAGATCATTAAGGTGGTCAACCCAGTTGCCTTTCGCTTACGCCTTCCTCCGTCTCTTTGGATCCCCAATGTGTTCCATAAATCCCTTCTTAAGTAATTTGTACTATCCTCTGCTGGGCCTCCATCCCCTCCACCTCCTGTCTCTGTGGATGGTAAGACCGAGTATGAAATGGAACGGATTATGGATTCTCGCATGGTCCGTAGTTCACTTCATTATTTGGTCCATTGGAGGGGTTACGGTCCTGAGGATCGATCTTGGGTCCCGGCGCGACCTGTCCATGCTGATCGATTGGTTCGGGCATTTCATGCACATTATCCTGGGAAGCCTGGAGGTCCGGTGGCCCCCCTTGACAGGAGGGTACTGTCATGATCCGTTCTAGGGTTTACTCCTGTCTGCCCTTTTTCCGGGTGGATAATGTCAAGGGTTAACTTTGCTCTGCCTCATTCTAGGTTCCGGTTTGCTATTTAGTGGCACTGTACGCACTCAGTGCGGTAAATCATTATTTAGGCTTTTCCCTGGCCCCACAGTTGCAGCGCCAAGCGCTAGTGGTCTGGAGGGACTCTAACCCCGTGTCCTTGGGGCAGAGTCCTGTGACCCAATACTAGCGTTCACTCTGCGGTATTGTGGCCCTGTGACGCAACAGGGTTTGCTTCCTTACATACCGGGTGAAGCTAACCCGTGTGTGTTCACATTATACCGCCATATACTGTCCACCATTACCGAGCAGCAGGTGTCATCTCTGCACGGTGGACCCCGGGCTGCGAACGCACCTTATACCATCCTTATAATTATTTGGCGCATTCCACCAGCCCTAACATTTGACTTGGCTTGTATTCGGACTCGCTTCTGCCTCCTGTCTTTGTCTTATTCACTTCTGACCATTGCTGAACCCCCTGGCTTGTTCCTGACCACATGTACTGCTGCTACCTTTGGTACTTCTGCTTCTGACTGTTTTTTGACTCAGCTTGTCTGACCACTCTCTTGCCACTTGGTGGCGCCTGTGCTGCTGCTCTGTGGTGCTACTCTGTGTGTGCAGTCTCACTTCCCTATCAAACTCCCCCTGGTGGAGGTTGCGCTATACTGCACTGCAGAAGCATGACAGGTACAATTTCAAGATATCTGATGGTGCCTCGTTTATCTGTACAACCAATGTTACTCAAGTACAAACAAGATGGGAATATCCAGCCATCATACCTCTCAGATCCTGTGCAGTCTGAACTGAGTTCATATCTTATCGTGCCAAGTTACTCCAAGCCCTTGGGGTCAGAAGCTGCGGTATCGGTGACTGCCTAGGAGTGGTACTTGGCGGCTACTTGCAGCGCAAGCCTGACTCCACCATCAGGAGCTCCAGTAAACACCAGGTAGCCGCTTAGCTACTCCCCCTCCTAGGTAAGCCCAGCCCTGTGGCACAGTGGGTCCACGAACCACGTGTGCCACCTGCAGGTGTGACAGTATCCTTGTAAAGTTGAGATAAATGGAAAACATTTCCATCTCTAAGAAATTACAATTGTGACCACTGACTGTTGCTTGCAATAAACCATTATTTCCACTTAGTGCCACAAACATATGAGTACTAATAGACACAATACAGTGATTAGGTTTAATATGCAAATTGCCTCTTCAGAGAAAAAGAGGACTTGAACTCTATAGTGCCACCTGTTGGAAGTAGCGATCCTACAAGTCACAATCAACCCTTTAACGAGTCGTGCAATATGACTTAGGATAAAAGCCAAATCAGTATCTCAATTCGCATAAATGTGTTATTTATTGACATTGCTTTGCACCAAATTCTTCAAAATAGGATTTACGGATTTGCTTCAAAATAAAAAATGTTCTTTATTATTGTATTTAACCGTTCTTTTAGGGTAAATTCTTTAAAAAGTTTTTCTAATAATTTGCCAAAATTTATAAACTCTGTTGAAACCTTACTCCAGGCAGGGACTGCATTGAGATGTGTCAAAAATATGTGACACTTGGTAAAAGTCGTATTTCAAGAATCCGTCTAAAACATCTGGATATCCAAAGTTCTTGTGGTAAAATTAAATTATATAAGATTATGTAAGAAAAGCAACTTAAAAAATGTCACAAACTTGTAGAGAACAAAGCGCAAATACTAGAGACATTAAAGAAGTGTTCCCATCAAAGTTTTTATTCTCTTAATAATATATTGCAATCATCATACTGTATATAACACTGTGTACTTACAATTGCTCATTTTGCCTTTCTACCAAGATAATTCTTCTCTTTTCCATTAGATCTATTACATCACATAATTAAACACTCACTAGCTGAATCTTTCTAAGCTCTATGTAGAAATAGGAGGTCAATTTTCCCTGTAAACTCATGAGTTACTGCAAAAATCCCTGACAGGAAGAGGAGGTAGCAACTGGGCTAGGAGATGAAGAGGGGAATGATAACTGCAGGGAAAAGAGACTTCCTGTCTCTACATAGAGCAGAGAAAAGGTAGAAGGGCAAAATGAGCAATTGTAAGTACACAGTGCCATATAATATGATATAATATGAATCAGAGCATTGTAGTATATATGACCACAGCCTCAGCTCGTATGTGAGCTCTAGGTGCAAATGTACACTAAAATAAAATATTTGTCAAAAAGTTATGTGAAGGCAACCACTGACATTTATTAAAGAATGTAACGCAATAATCTGTGTAGTCCTAGAGAGCTGTCTTTCTCGGCAGTCATACATGGCTAATAGCCTTTAAACCTTTCTTGTCACATTACAATAGTTTAGTAAAGCCTATAAATCCTATTATACAGTGAGCAGTAGTCCATCATGAAGCCAAGGTTAAACAGTAACCTATGTGACCTCTTAGATGAGATCAAGGCTTTTCTCTAAAAAATCAATTGGAGAATTTATGCTTTGTATACGCCAGCATTTGCTCCATCTGTTTTTGGCACTTTGTTTTACAGAAAAGAACAGAACATAAATCAATGTTATTATAATCTTTGCATTTTATAATCAGTCTCAGGAGTTATATTGAACATGAAAAGGAAACACGTAGGAGACTCAACTATTTTTGAGATTATCTTTGGTAGATTAAAGGGCTCTACACAACTTGTGTTTCGGTACTAAGTCACCGTACAGAATGGCTACAGCTGTGTGAAACATTTATGTTCTAGATTTCTAAATTAGGAGTATTATGCAGATGTTTAACTTTGTACTAGTGCTATTGCGTGAGTTAGTTTTGACTGTGTGGTCAAAAACAGTATAAAAAACAACTCGTGTAATTACTCCTTTACTACTTCCCATAGACTTTTAACATCTGAGCAGATTACTTTTTACCTTTTTTTCTAAAATATCAATGCAGAGTAACCAGCTTGCGTGAGATAATGTAGCTATGAAGGCAGAGAGCTGGCTGCTAGATGCAGCCAAACTTCCCAGAGAGAAGACAAACATAGTTTATTACCATTTTTACCTTCTCAATTTGTGTATACACAGCACTAAACTAGCGCTTGTATATATAGATTAAGTAGCAGTAGCACTGACAGTGCTTCCTCCTCTGGACCCAGTGGTCATGTGATTGCTGGCAGTAGGGAAGGAATAAGAACTGCTCTTTCCTAGGAATCCCAATCAGCTCTAATAATGCAGGTTGGAGGCTGAAATTTCCTTGTTACTCAGTATAACATAATAGGGTCCAGTTACAGGGGAAATTGGCAATAAAGGAATGTATTAATATGTTATAATGCCCTTGAAGGGTGATTTAAAGAGAACCTGTCAGCAGCATTTTACTAAGTAAAGTACAGACAGGGCCATATTAGTGATGTCATACTGATTAAAATAATACCTCAGGTGAAGAAATCCATTTTGTACATTTTCTATAATCTTTGTTTGAAGTTTCCTGCAGAAACAAAGGGATAGGCATTAGCTTTAAAACAGTTTTCTCTCCCCCAACATCATATGTCATATGCAATAAATGGTCAATCCTGTAGATATTGTCAGGTTTGGTCATTTATTCTGTACAGGGTACTTAAAAGAGTTTTCCATTTATAGTTTTTGAAGGTATGTTCACACAGAGTTTTTATAATGTTGATTTTTGTGGATGAAAAAATCAACATATAAAACCACTTAAAAACTATGTTTTATATCACATTTTTTACTTCCTGTTTTATTTGTGTATGGGATGGTTTTATGACTGTAATTCAAATTGAGTGTTTTCTCTCAAGCAGAAACAACATGTTGCTTCTATGTGAAAAAAAAACAAATGGGAAAAAGATCACCATGTGCAGCATAGACGTGTTTTTCTATAGAACATGTATTTACCAAAGAGCATTTGAAGCAGTTTTTATGTAAATTGTGGAGCAGGAATTGCTTCAAAATCCACTGAGAAAAAATCTGTGTCAACATTCCATTAAACCCTATTGGCTTGCTCACCTTGAAAATAGCACAGTAAGGGACCGATGAGTAAAGCTTTGTTATTTTGAAAAAGACCAATGCAATAGGCTATAAAAAAGTGATAAATGGGAACAGAGGCTGTAGAATAGTTATTGTGTAAAGAATATAAGTGTTCACTAAAATAGATGTCAGTGGTGGTGATGGGTCTTTTCTACTTACACAGCTTCTCAGTTTTGAGAAAAGAAATGTTGTGGGGTGGTGACTGGGCCTCTTTTGAAGAGTAAGAATTAAACTATTTACCGACCTTTTTTCTCAGTATAATTTGGCGTTCTCCAGGCACGCTGGCTACAGAGGGAAAGCCAGCAGCCAGAAGGAGTGAAATGACTGTAATGGTTGGACATCATGAACCAATGGCACAGACAGATGTTTGCAGAACAATTCAAAGTCAGAGCCAGGAAAACTTTGTGTAAGTGCAGAGGTGGCCTTCACAGCATATGTGCTGTTACCTCACCCACTTCACTGTGAGATTCTTGTAGAAGTGTAGAATTAAACAGTTTGTGTTAAATTAGCAAAATTGCAAAGCGTTTGTAAAAACAAGCAATTTACCTCTTATTAAAAATCCTTTCCATTTTCAAGAACGGAGGGATTTTACAGTTTACTGCTTGTTGCCTAGGTTACCAACCACCTCCATAGTGTATCAAAGGTGGCCAGTTTCCTAGGCAAGAGCTGTTAGATCCAGGCGATTTCATTTCCCTGTGCCCCTCCAATGCTGCAGAGGCAAAGCTGCCTCAGCTCAAAGTATGAGAGAGCGCACAGGACCATGCTGCTGGTCACAACTGTCAATCTCTAGGCTGTTTTGATTTTTTGACTCATTATCATCAGATTAATTTACTTTATATTTTGATAGATCAGACATTTCTACACAGAGCAATAGCAAATATGTGTTTTTATTTTTTTTAAATTGTTTTATTTTTAAGGGGTTGATTTGAACTTTTGTGTTTATTTTTTCAATATTTTTTAAAACTTTTATTTTTTATTTTTTACTGTATTTATGGTCCCTTTAGGAGACTTGAAGCTGCAATCATTTGATCGCCTGTTCTATACACTATACATAGCAGGGATTCAGCACTGCTATATATAGCATAAATCACGATCTCCTATGAACGCCGGCCATAGGACAGCGTTCACTGAAGGATTGTGATGACAGGCACGGGGGTCTTCAACAGACCTCTGGCAGTCATGGCAACCCATCAGCGACCCTCAATCACGTGATGGGTGTACCAGTGGAATGGATCAATGACACGCTTCCTCAAAAAAAAAAACAAAGGCTGACAGCACTCACTATTCTGGGGCGCCAGTTCCACATCCAGGGAACCGTCCCGGATATAACCAGACCAATCAATGTATAATGAACAGCGCTCCATCCAGGTGTAGAAGTCTTCAAAACACGCTTTATTAAGCCATGGTACAGCAGCAACGTTTCGACCACAACTTGGTCTTTGTCAAGCATACATTACAGCATAGTGGGCTGTCTTAAGTAGTGTGGATGCCACACAGTGCACCAATCACCACCAAGTACCGCCCACCTGACACAATAAACAAATACTTGATTGTGGATGCACCAATTGTGCCTGTGATATATGTACTACCGAAGATCCATAAAGACTTACTCAACCCGCCGGGCAGACCGATTGTGTCCGGCAGAGACTCATTGTTTAACTGGACTGCGATCTTCTTGGATAAGGTGCTACGCCCGTTTGAAGACTTCTACACCTGGATGGAGCGCTGTTCATTATACATTCAATGACACGCTTCCTGTCTGCACGTGTAAAATCCCGCTCTCAGTGATTGACATTGGTATTTAATGGATTAACAGCCACAGGTGGATCTCGGATTGACCAGCAGCAGTTAGGACGGTTTCACATTTGCGGTTGTGTACGCAGCGTTTCTTCCACAATTATCCGCATGCGTTGTGTATTCCCATATTTAACATTAGGGACGCATGTGTGTTATGACCCCAATGGCAGAGGGTCTCAGGAATAATGCTAAGTCAGTAAATACAGAAAACCAGCTCATAGGGCAGTGGTAACTGGGCTGACCATATAACTAATCCTAGCACCACAAATACCAGCAGCCGGGGAACGTTCCTACGTTGATCCTAGACGTCTCACGCCAGCCGGAGAGCTAACTACCCCTAGAAGGGAAAAGAAATACCTTTCTTGCCTCCAGAGGAAATACCCCAAAAAGTTGGATAGAAGCCCCCCACAGATAATAACGGTGAGGTAAGAGGAAAAGACAAACATAAGAATGAGCTAGGAATTTAGCAAAGAGAGGCCCACTAGCTAATAGCAGAATATAGAAAGATAACTTATATGGTCAGCAAAAAATCCTATCAAAAATATCCACACTGGAAATTCAAGAACCCCCGAACCGTCTAACGGCCCGGGGGGAGAACATCAGCCCCCTAGAGCTTCCAGCAAGGTCAGGAATCACATTTAGTACAAGCTGGACAAAAATGATAGCAAACAAATAACCCAAAAAACAAAGAAGCAAGACTTAGCTTAATTTAGCACGAATCAGGACCAGCAAACAGGAGCAAACAGAATGTGTCTGATAACACCGATGCCAGGCACTGGACTAAGGTTCCAGGAGGTTTATATAGCAACACCCCTGAAGTAACGACCCAGCTGGGTGCAAACAGAGGGAAGGAAATCCCAGAGTCATATCACTAGTAACCACTAGAGGGAGCCAAAAAAGTCTAATTCACAACAGTACCCCCCCCTTAAGGAGGGGTCACCGAACCCTCACCAAGACCACCAGGGCGATCAGGATGAGCAGCGTGAAAGGCACGAACCAAATTGGCCGCATGCACATCAGAGGCAACCACCCAGGAATTATCCTCCTGACCATAACCCTTCCACTTGACCAAATACTGAAGCCTCCGCCTGGAGAGACGAGAATCCAAGATCTTCTCTACCACGTACTCCAACTCACCCTCAACCAACACCGGAGCAGGAGGCTCAGCAGAAGGAACCACAGGCACAACGTAGCGTCGTAACAAAGACCTATGGAACACGTTGTGAATGGCAAACGAAACCGGAAGATCCAAGCGAAAGGACACAGGATTAAGGATTTCCAATATCTTGTAAGGACCGATGAAGCGAGGCTTAAATTTAGGAGAGGAGACCTTCATAGGAACAAATCGAGATGACAGCCACACCAAATCCCCAACACGAAGTCGGGGACCCACACCGCGGCGGCGGTTGGCAAAACGCTGAGCCTTCTCCTGTGACAACTTCAAGTTGTCCACCACGTGATTCCAGATCTGCTGCAACCTATCCACCACAGAATCTACTCCAGGACAGTCAGAAGGCTCCACATGTCCCGAGGAAAAACGAGGATGGAAACCAGAGTTGCAGAAAAATGGCGAAACCAAAGTAGCGGAACTAGCCCGATTATTTAGGGCAAACTCAGCCAACGGCAAGAAGGTCACCCAATCATCCTGATCTGCCGAAACAAAACACCTCAAGTAAGCTTCCAGAGTCTGATTAGTTCGCTCAGTTTGTCCATTAGTCTGAGGATGAAAGGCAGACGAGAACGATAAATCAATGCCCATCCTAGCACAAAAGGATCGCCAGAACCTGGAAACAAACTGGGATCCTCTGTCAGACACAATATTCTCAGGAATGCCGTGTAAACGAACCACATTCTGAAGGAACACAGGAAACAGATCGGAAGAGGAAGGCAGCTTAGGCAAAGGCACCAAATGGACCATTTTTGAAAAGCGATCACATACCACCCAGATGACAGACATACCCCGAGACACCGGGAGATCAGAAATGAAATCCATGGAAATATGTGTCCAAGGCCTCTTTGGGACAGGCAAGGGCAAGAGCAACCCGCTGGCACGGGAACAGCAAGGCTTAGCTCGAGCACAAGTCCCACAGGACTGCACAAATGACCGTACATCCCGTGACAAGGAAGGCCACCAAAATGACCTAGCCACCAGATCTCTAGTGCCAAAAATTCCCGGATGACCTGCCAACACCGAGGAATGAACCTCGGAAATGACTCTGCTGGTCCACTTATCAGGAACAAACAGTCTGTCAGGTGGACAAGAGTCAGGTCTACCAGCTTGAAATCTCTGCAACACACGTCGCAAATCAGGAGAAATGGCTGACAAAATAACTCCTTCTTTAAGAATACCAACAGGTTCTGTGACTCCAGGAGAGTCAGGCACAAAGCTCCTTGAAAGAGCATCAGCTTTCACATTCTTTGAACCTGGTAAATACGAGACCACAAAGTCAAAACGGGAGAAAAACAATGACCAGCGGGCCTGTCTAGGATTCAAGCGTTTAGCAGACTCGAGATACATCAAATTTTTGTGATCAGTCAAGACCACCACACGATGCTTAGCACCCTCGAGCCAATGACGCCACTCCTCAAATGCCCACTTCATGGCCAGTAATTCCCGATTGCCCACATCATAATTCCGCTCAGCAGGCGAAAACTTCCTAGAGAAGAAAGCACATGGTCTCATTACCGAGCAACCAGGGCCTCTCTGTGACAAAACGGCCCCTGCCCCAATCTCAGAAGCATCCACCTCGACCTGAAAGGGAAGTGAGACATCAGGCTGGCACAAAACAGGCGCCGAAGTAAACCGGCGCTTCAACTCCTGGAACGCCTCCACGGCTGCAGGAGCCCAGTTAGCAACATCAGAACCTTTCTTGGTCATATCCGTCAAAGGTTTAACAATGCTAGAAAAATTAGCGATAAAACGACGGTAGAAGTTAGCAAAACCCAAGAACTTCTGAAGACTCTTAACTGACGTGGGTTGAGTCCACTCATGAATAGCTCGGACCTTGACTGGGTCCATCTCCACAGCAGAAGGGGAAAAAATAAACCCCAAAAAGGGAACTTTCTGAACTCCAAAGAGACACTTTGAGCCTTTAACAAACAAGGCATTCTCACGCAAAACCTGAAACACCATCCTGACCTGCTCCACATGTGAGTCCCAATCTTCAGAGAAAACCAGAATATCGTCCAGATAAACAATCATAAATTTATCCAGATACTTCAGGAAAATATCATGCATTAAGGACTGAAATACTGAGGGAGCATTAGAAAGCCCAAAAGGCATCACCAAGTACTCAAAATGACCTTCGGGCGTATTAAATGCAGTCTTCCATTCATCACCTTGCTTAATGCGCACAAGGTTGTATGCACCACGAAGATCTATCTTGGTGAACCACTTGGCACCCTTAATCCGGGCAAACAAGTCCGACAAGAGAGGCAAAGGATACTGAAATTTTACAGTGATTTTATTCAGTAGCCGATAGTCAATACAAGGTCTCAAAGATCCGTCCTTCTTAGCCACAAAAAAGAATCCCGCACCAAGAGGGGAAGAGGATGGACGGATATGCCCCTTCTCCAGAGACTCCTTGATATATGAACGCATTGCGGCATGCTCAGGTACTGACAGATTAAATAATCTTCCCTTAGGAAATTTACTACCTGGAATCAAATCTATGGCGCAGTCACAGTCCCTATGAGGAGGCAGAGCACTGGATCTGGACTCACTGAATACTTCCTGATAATCAGACAAATACTCAGGAACTTACGAAGGAGTAGAGGAAGCAATAGACACCGGCGGGGAATCAGCATGAATTCCCTGACAGCCCCAACTTGACACAGACATTGCCTTCCAATCCAGGACTGGATTGTGGGTCTGTAACCATGGCAGACCCAAAACGACCAAATCATGCATTTTATGCAGAACAAGAAAACGAATCACCTCCCGATGTTCAGGAGTCATGCACATAGTCACCTGCGTCCAAAACTGCGGTTTATTTTCCGCCAATGGCATAGCATCAATACCTCTAAGAGGAATAGGATTTACTAACGGTTCAAGAACAAAACCACAGCGCTTGGCAAATGACAGATCCATAAGACTCAGGGCGGCACCTGAATCCACAAACGCCATAACAGGGTAAGAAGACAAAGAGCAAATTAAAGTCACAGACAAAATAAATTTAGGTTGCAAATTACCAATGGCGACAGGACTAACAACCCTTGTTAGGCGTTTAGAGCATGCTGATATAACATGTGTAGAATCACCACAGTAAAAACACAACCCATTCTGACGTCTATGATTTTTCCGTTCATTTCTAGTCTGAATTCTATCACATTGCATTAAATCAGGTGTTTGTTCAGACAACACCACCAGAGGATTAGCGGTTTTGCGCTCCCGCAAACGCCGGTCAATTTGAATAGCAAGCGCCATAGAATGATTCAGACTTGTAGGAATGGGGAAACCCACCATCACATTCTTAATGGCTTCAGAAAGGCCATTTCTGAAATTTGCGGCCAGAGCACACTCATTCCACTGAGTAAGCACGGACCATTTCCGAAATTTTTGGCAATACACTTCAGCTTCATCCTGACCCTGAGAAATAGCCAGCAAGGCTTTTTCTGCCTGAATTTCAAGATTGGGTTCCTCGTAAAGCAATCCGAGCGCCAGAAAAAACGCATCAATATTCGCCAATGCCGGATCTCCTGGCGCTAGCGAGAAAGACCAATCCTGAGGGTCGCCCCGTAAAAAAGAAATAACAATTTTAACTTGCTGAGCAAAATCTCCAGATGAACGGGGTCTCAGAGAAAGAAACAATTTACAATTATTCTTGAAATTCCTAAACTTAAATCGATCTCCAGAAAACAATTCCGGAATAGGTATTTTAGGTTCAGACATAGGACAGTGCAGCGCCCCAGAGTCCTGGTCGTTGCAGTAGCATGGTTCAGCCACTAAGGGGGGCCATGCTGCGTTCGATGGCACGGAAGGAGTCCTCCAATCAGGTATCACAGACACCAATATGTTTCACAGCTGGGCCTCCGGGGGGAGCTAAGGGTGCTATTCATTAGGCCACTCCCCACCATAGTGGGTAAACTGGGGGTCAGGCAGAAAGTTAGAGAGAACGCTGACGGGATTGAACGGAGCAACACCTGGTGGCAGAGGGTGTTGTGAAGGGAGAGACTGTAGGGTCTCTGCCAGGGGTGGGATCCTGGCAGAGGCTTGGCATGGAAAGAACGTAAAGGGACCGTGCCTGCTCAGCATAGCGGCGGTGCCCAAGGAAGGACTAAGAAGCGAGATAGATTGTGCTGAGTGAGAAACGAAATCAAGCGAAAGGAGATACCAGTGAGGGTTGTGCTGAAAGAGGCAGCACCTTACTGAGGCGCACTACCGGTGGCCGGAACGCCGAGGAGGTAAAGAGTTTCAAGCCATACCTCAGACCTACGGCAGGGCAGTTAGCTTGAGGCGGACTGTCTCACGCATCACCCAGGAAGGCAAAGGGGGGTACCAACAGGAGAGGGGCGCAGATAGAGTCCCGGAAGATCTCCGAGCCTCCCCGTCATACGGGTGCGTTCCTACCATAGTATCTGGAGGGACGAGGAAGATCATTGCGAATTAAGTTGTTGTGAGGGAACACGAGAAACAGACACAACAGTTGTGGGGTACTTTCCGTAAGCACAGCAGGGAAGGACTGCAACACATAGCGCTAGAAGGAAGGCACCGATTTCCACCTGCAAGGAGAGCTCTGGAAGTGCCATTGGACCGGCCGGACTTGCGCAGCCTGGTGAGCCGTATTCCGGACTGAGGACCCAGAGAGCTTCAGTAAAGAGGTAAAGAGACTGCAACCTGGTGTCCTCGTTATTTACCGCGACCTGCACCCCACAACTGCACCGCTACAACATCACTTATTGCACCGGACGTCCCCCACTGACAGACAGGGCCACGGACCGGGTCTAGCACCGTGACAACCCCAGGACTGAGACCTAGAGGCCCGGCTCCGGGTACCCCTCGGCCCTGCGGCGGTGTGGGGGCGCTCCAACTTGGCGTCACGAACAGGATCTACTTAAGCCTGAAGAATCAGGTCATGTGTGCCTAGAGACTGTGATTTACTGTGCTTGGACTGTACTTTATTGCAAGACTGTGTGCTGTGCCATTTGCCGCCAAAATTCGCCGCCATTGCAGCGCTGAGGAAAGCGCAGGAAGAGAAGAGGGGCGTGGAGTGGGCGTAGACGAGCTGGAGAGCGCGAACAGTAATGGCCGCCCAGTCTAAGTATTTCTGTGTCCTGAGGACGTGCCCGTCAACAGCTGAGGTACGCCTCCTGATCTTGGTCGGAGGGTGGAGACCATGGGGACGGGGCCGCCCACGGAAGAGACCGCGGGAAGAAGACGCGGGAGAGGAGAAAAAGATGGCGGCACCCGAAGCACCACGCGGAGCTGAGTCGGCTCAGTCTGAGGCCGCGGCGTCCGAGATAGGCTCCGAGGCACCGCTGCTGGGAGGTCTGACCCTTACCGAGTCCCCGATGGGCCGACCTCCGACGCCGTTATCGGAGGAACGTGTGGCTGCGGCCGAGGCCCGCCAGCTGACCCGCCGACTGAGGGCCGATGCCCGCGTGCTCACCCGGGTGGGCCAACCCACCGAGATTAAGCTGTCTCCCATTGCTCCTTACCCGGACCCGGCTGAAGGCGCCCTACCTGCACCGGGTCTGAAGATCATGCCGGATGCGGAGCACTTACGGCGCCTTATGGCAGAGTGGCGGAGCCGGCCCCAGCCTGCAGAACAAGTGGACTTGGTTAGTGTCCCCGAGATTTCGCCCTCACACTGGGGTGTTGTGGTGGCCTTCCATCCCCAGCAAGGGAGAGGGGTCATACAGGAGATCGGGGAGCCGATCCAGGTCCGGGTGGACCGAGAAGAGGTGGAACCTTCTGGCAGGCGGTCTGATTGCAATCTAGAGCCGGGGGACGCCGTCACCTATACGAGGTGGAGAAAGAACACCAGTGAGACGGGCTGGTTTGCCCGGGGGGTCCAACGATGTGTCGCCCTCCAGGCTGCTGCTGGGACACCAGAAGAGGATAGTCCTGGAGGAAAGGCAGCGGGACCTGACCCCGCGGAACCAGGGGAAGTTCGACCTCACCGCGCCCCGGAGAGGCGGGTACGCCTACCGACGAGAAGGACCTCCCGGAGAGGGATTCTATCCTTACTGGGACCAGAACGGCGTCCTGGCTCACCGGGCCGATCTGTGAGTCTGGTGAAGCCAGAAAGAAGGTCACCTCCCGCAGAACCTCAGTAAGACATAGCTTCCAATGTTATGAAAATGTACATAGTTGCTACTTTATTGTTTTAACTGTTCCTGTTGCTGCTAAACCCGCCCAGGGTTAATGGATCCCTCTGTTAACCCGGGATCCTCTTTGTTTGTTTTCCTTTTCTGAAGATGTTGCACAAAAGTTATACAAACTGCAGAAATCATGGACTGTGCATGATTCGAACTTCCCTTGTAAATAGTTTGCACCTTCTTAAAGGTGCACCCTACTGGTTTTAGCCAAAGACACTTTGCGAAGATGTTTGCCCTATTTGTTTGAGCCAAAGACACTTTGTGAAGATACCTTTCCTACCGGTTCTAGTTAAAGACACTTTGCGAAGATACCATGCCGGAACCTTTGCATGGGCCGGTAGGCTGAGAAGACGAGCTACCTTAGAAAGACTTGGTCTCCTCTTAAAGGGGATGTGAGAAACTGAACTTGAGAGAGATACTGTTGCAGAACAGTAATGCCATAATGATGCCTTGAAAAGAAATGTAACTGTTTTACATGCCGAGTTATATGTGTTGAATTTGTTAAAATGTGAAATTTGAATAATGTTTTGAAGACAGGAAGGATGCAGAGAGCCCGTAGGGGTAGAAGTGGAGGTCTGCATAGTTGAAAGTAAGCAAAGTAATAATGAAGGTGAGGATAGAAGGTAAACCCCGCGTCCCCATTGAAAGTTACTTTGTTACTAAGGACAGAGAGTGAACCCGTAGGGGTTAGAGAGTGAGTCCTTAAAGGAGCCGAGTAGAGCTGGCTCAGAGTTCTTTAAACGAAAGGAATGTTATGTCTATACCATGTATAGTAGAGAAAGGCAGTAGGCCCTGGATGAACAGGGCGGTCCTGTAAAAGAAAGGAGAGGCAGTAGGTCTGGTGCCGTAGGGACAGGCGGTCCTGCAGGTTCACAAGAAGGAGAATGTAAAGTTGAAATGCCTTATAATGTGATTATAGGAAGGCCTTTGATAGACTAAGAGTGTGAGTTTCTTAAAGGCAATGTTAAGTTATTATTTCAAAAAAATTGCACTAAATAGAATACCCGGTTGGGTAACAGAAGTTATTTATACTCTGTAAATTATAAGGTTAATTATGTTTGTAACGTTACAAGTGTCCTCACCTCCCATAAAGGGAAGCCTACTTAAGTATACTTATTGTTATTTGCACTCAACAAAATTGTATGTCTTTTTGCTAACCTGTATTGTTGTTTTTCTTCCCAGTCCCGGAGTACTGTGTTTAACCAGGGGGGAGTGCAGCGCCCCAGAGTCCTGGTCGTTGCAGTAGCATGGTTCAGCCACTAAGGGGGGCCATGCTGCGTTCGATGGCACGGAAGGAGTCCTCCAATCAGGTATCACAGACACCAATATGTTTCACAGCTGGGCCTCCGGGGGGAGCTAAGGGTGCTATTCATTAGGCCACTCCCCACCATAGTGGGTAAACTGGGGGTCAGGCAGAAAGTTAGAGAGAACGCTGACGGGATTGAACGGAGCAACACCTGGTGGCAGAGGGTGTTGTGAAGGGAGAGACTGTAGGGTCTCTGCCAGGGGTGGGATCCTGGCAGAGGCTTGGCATGGAAAGAACGTAAAGGGACCGTGCCTGCTCAGCATAGCGGCGGTGCCCAAGGAAGGACTAAGAAGCGAGATAGATTGTGCTGAGTGAGAAACGAAATCAAGCGAAAGGAGATACCAGTGAGGGTTGTGCTGAAAGAGGCAGCACCTTACTGAGGCGCACTACCGGTGGCCGGAACGCCGAGGAGGTAAAGAGTTTCAAGCCATACCTCAGACCTACAGCAGGGCAGTTAGCTTGAGGCGGACTGTCTCACGCATCACCCAGGAAGGCAAAGGGGGGTACCAACAGGAGAGGGGCGCAGATAGAGTCCCGGAAGATCTCCGAGCCTCCCCGTCATACGGGTGCGTTCCTACCATAGTATCTGGAGGGACGAGGAAGATCATTGCGAATTAAGTTGTTGTGAGGGAACACGAGAAACAGACACAACAGTTGTGGGGTACTTTCCGTAAGCACAGCAGGGAAGGACTGCAACACATAGCGCTAGAAGGAAGGCACCGATTTCCACCTGCAAGGAGAGCTCTGGAAGTGCCATTGGACCGGCCGGACTTGCGCAGCCTGGTGAGCCGTATTCCGGACTGAGGACCCAGAGAGCTTCAGTAAAGAGGTAAAGAGACTGCAACCTGGTGTCCTCGTTATTTACCGCGACCTGCACCCCACAACTGCACCGCTACAACATCACTTATTGCACCGGACGTCCCCCACTGACAGACAGGGCCACGGACCGGGTCTAGCACCGTGACAACCCCAGGACTGAGACCTAGAGGCCCGGCTCCGGGTACCCCTCGGCCCTGCGGCGGTGTGGGGGCGCTCCAACTACTGGTAACAAAATCTTGTATCCCCTGCACACGAGCTGCCAGCTGGTCAACACTTGTAATCAAGGTCTGCACATTCATGTCTGCAGCAAGCACACACCACTCAAAGGTAAAGGGGAGGAAGAAAAGGAAGGAAAAAAAAAAAAACTCAGAATTTCCTTTCTTATTATCCCACTTCTGCAATGCTTTAAACATTCAATATAGGCCTGGCATACTGTTATGACCCCAATGGCAGAGGGTCTCAGGAATAATGCTAAGTCAGTAAATACAGAAAACCAGCTCATAGGGCAGTGGTAACTGGGCTGACCATATAACTAATCCTAGCACCACAAATACCAGCAGCCGGGGAACGTTCCTACGTTGATCCTAGACGTCTCGCGCCAGCATGAGAGCTAACTACCCCTAGAAGGGAAAAGAAAGACCTTTCTTGCCTCCAGAGGAAATACCCCAAAAAGTTGGATAGAAGCCCCCCACAGATAATAACGGTGAGGTAAGAGGAAAAGACAAACATAAGAATGAGCTAGGAATTTAGCAAAGAGAGGCCCACTAGCTAATAGCAGAATATAGAAAGATAACTTATATGGTCAGCAAAAAATCCTATCAAAAATATCCACACTGGAAATTCAAGAACCCCCGAACCGTCTAACGGCCCGGGGGGAGAACACCAGCCCCCTAGAGCTCCCAGCAAGGTCAGGAATCACATTTAGTACAAGCTGGACAAAAATGATAGCAAACAAATAACCCAAAAAACAAAGAAGCAAGACTTAGCTTAATTTAGCACGAATCAGGACCAGCAAACAGGAGCAAACAGAATGTGTCTGATAACACCGATGCCAGGCACTGGACTAAGGTTCCAGGAGGTTTATATAGCAACACCCCTGAAGTAACGATCCAGCTGGGTGCAAACAGAGGGAAGGAAATCCCAGAGTCATATCACTAGTAACCACAAGAGGGAGCCAAAAAAGTCTAATTCACAACACATGTGTCTGCGATCGGCTGCGTTTCGCCGCGTTTGACGACACATGCATCGTTTTGTCATCTACGGTTGGGCGCGGTAAACGCTACATGTAGTAATTTTAGAGGCGTCAATTTGCCGCCTAGAAACGTATGCGGTTGTTAGCGGAAGGAATGCGGCAAAAAAACGCATTGCTGTCTATGTGAACGCATGCAGCCGCAAGCACATGCGTTTGCTTGCGTTTGTGAACGCATGCATTGCACCACAGGAAAACATGTCTAGACACTGATTAGCCACCCCCCACATACAAAGTGACAAAGGGAGGGAGTGGACATTTGCAGGTCACGACTTGGCAGACAGAGAAGCTTTCCAGATGCAGCAGAGCAGACACAAGAAGGAATCTACACTCTGAACAATGTGAGTATATCCTAGCTAATGTCTTTATTTTCTATTTTCTGTCTCTATATGTCCTAATTTCTGCCATTTCTTTCATTCTGCATGCATCAGATTGTCATCTTCTTCTGATGAAGAGCAACGTCCTGGGCCTTCACAAGCCGAACATGTCAGTGAAGTGAGTACTCACCTCCTCAGATTGGTAAGTATTCACTGTCACATCTACACATATGAAAATTTTTTTTCATTTTTTTTAGAGCACTTCTTCCACTGCGGCAGAGGCTGAGCAGGAGCAGCGGGTTCACGGTTGGGTGGCAAGGCGGCAGCGTGTACGTATACGTAGCTGACTGTTTATTGTATCCTCAGTTTACTATTCTTGAATCTTCATTTCTTTACTTTCCTGTTGTGAAATTGGATTTTGGGCTCCCCCTGTGGCCACTGGTGGAATTGAACTGGTGTGCATCATCCTCTCTGTTCACCTGTTTCCATCAGGATGTGGGAGTCGCTATTTAGCCTTGCTCCTCTGTCACTTCCATGCCGGTCAACATTGTAATCAGAAGCCTTTCTGTGCATGTTCCTGCTGCTAGACAACTCCCAGCTAAGTTGGACTTTAGTCCTTGTTTGTTTTTGCATTTTGTTCCAGTTCACAGCTGTAGTTTCGTTTCTGTGTCTGGAAAGCTCTTGTGATCTGAAATTGCCACTCTGATGTTATGAGTTAATACTAGAGTCTTAAAGTAATTTCAGGATGGTGTTTTGATAGGGTTTTCAGCTGACCATGAAAGTGCCCTTTCTGTCTTCCTGCTATCTAGTAAGCGGACCTCAATTTTGCTAAACCTATTTTCATACTACGTTTGTCATTTCATCTAAAATCACCGCCAATATTTGTGGGGGCCTCTGTCTGCCTTTCGGGGAAATTTCTCTAGAGGTGAGCCAGGACTATATTTTCCTCTGCCAGGATTAGTTAGTCCTCCGGCCGGCGCTGGGCGTCTAGGGATAAAACGCAGGCTACGCTACCCGGCTACTGTTAGTTGTGCGGCAGGTTTAGTTCATGGTCAGTTTAGTTTCCATCCTTCCAAGAGCTAGTTCTTATGTTTGCTGGGCTATGTTCTCTTGCCATTGAGAACCATAACAGTTTGACCGGCCAAAAAAGGGTTAAATTAATTAACAGAGAAAGGAGAGAAAAGAGAAGTCTGCTGAAGATTTTTTTTTTTTTTTTTCTCAGTTCTGAGTGTGCTTGTAATTGAATCTCTTGCAAGTCTGCCTATATTGCAGCCTTTCTCTCTCTCTCTCCTTCTAATCCTGGAATGGCTCTGTGTTCACCTGTTTAAAATGGATATTCAGAGTTTAGCTGCAGGTTTGAATAATCTCACCACGAAAGTTCAAAATTTACAAGATTTTGTTGTTCATGTTCCTATATCTGAACCTAGAATTCCTTTGCCTGAATTTTTCTCGGGGAATAGATCTTGCTTTCAAAATTTCAAAAATAATTGCAAGTTGTTTTTGTCCCTGAAATCTCGCTCTGCTGGAGATCCTGCTCAGCAGGTCAGGATTGTGATTTCCTTGCTCCGGGGCGACCCTCAGGATTGGGCTTTTGCATTGGCTCCAGGGGATCCTGCGTTGCTCAATGTGGATGCGTTTTTTCTGGCCTTGGGGTTGCTTTATGAGGAACCTCAGTTAGAACTTCAGGCGGAAAAGGCCTTGATGTCCCTATCTCAGGGGCAAGACGAAGCTGAAATATACTGCCAGAAATTCCGTAAATGGGCTGTGCTTACTCAGTGGAATGAGTGCGCCCTGGCGGCGAATTTCAGAGAGGGTCTCTCTGATGCCATTAAGGATGTTATGGTGGGGTTCCCTGTGCCTGCAGGTCTGAATGAGTCCATGACAATGGCTATCCAGATCGATAGGCGTCTGCGGGAGCGCAAACCTGTGCACCATTTGGCGGTGTCTACTGAGAAGACGCCAGAGAATATGCAATGTGATAGAATTCTGTCCAGAAGTGAACGGCAGAATTTTAGACGAAAAAATGGGTTGTGCTTCTATTGCGGTGATTCAACTCATGTTATATCAGCATGCTCTAAGCGTACTAAGAAGCTTGATAAGTCTGTTTCAATTGGCACTTTACAGTCTAAGTTTATTCTTTCTGTGACCCTGATTTGTTCTTTATCATCTATTACCGCGGATGCCTATGTCAACTCTGGCGCCGCTTTGAGTCTTATGGATTGGTCCTTTGCCAAACGCTGTGGGTATGATTTGGAGCCTCTTGAAACTCCTATACCCCTGAAGGGGATTGACTCCACCCCATTGGCTAGCAATAAACCACAATACTGGACACAAGTAACTATGCGGATTAATCCGGATCACCAGGAGATTATTCGCTTTCTTGTGCTGTATAACCTACATGATGTGTTGGTGCTTGGATTGCCATGGCTGCAATCTCATAACCCAGTCCTTGACTGGAAAGCTATGTCTGTGTTAAGCTGGGGATGTAAGGGGACGCATGGGGACGTACCTGTGGTTTCCATTTCATCATCTATTCCCTCTGAGATTCCTGAATTCTTGACTGAATATCGTGACGTTTTTGAAGAACCTAAGCTTGGTTCATTACCTCCGCACCGGGAGTGCGATTGTGCCATAGATTTGATTCCGGGTAGTAAATACCCTAAGGGTCGTTTATTTAATCTGTCTGTGCCTGAGCATGCTGCTATGCGAGAATATATAAAGGAGTCCTTGGAAAAGGGACATATTCGTCCTTCGTCATCTCCCTTAGGAGCCGGTTTTTTCTTTGTGGCTAAGAAAGATGGCTCTTTGAGGCCGTGCATTGATTATCGGCTTTTGAATAAAATCACGGTTAAATATCAATATCCGTTGCCACTGCTGACTGATTTGTTTGCTCGCATAAAGGGGGCCAAGTGGTTCTCTAAGATAGATCTCCGTGGGGCGTATAATTTGGTGCGAATTAAGCAGGGGGATGAGTGGAAAACCGCATTTAATACGCCCGAGGGCCACTTTGAGTATTTGGTGATGCCTTTTGGTCTTTCAAATGCCCCTTCAGTCTTTCAGTCCTTTATGCATGACATTTTCCGTGATTATTTGGATAAATTTATGATTGTGTATCTGGATGATATTTTGATTTTTTCGGATGACTGGGACTCTCATGTCCAGCAGGTCAGGAGGGTTTTTCAGGTTTTGCGGTCTAATTCCTTGTGTGTGAAGGGTTCTAAGTGCGTTTTTGGGGTTCAAAAGATTTCCTTTTTGGGATATATTTTTTCCCCCTCTTCCATCGAGATGGATCCTGTCAAGGTTCAGGCTATTTGTGATTGGACGCAACCCTCTTCTCTTAAGAGTCTTCAGAAATTTTTGGGCTTTGCTAACTTTTATCGTCGATTTATTGCTGGTTTTTCTGATGTTGTTAAGCCATTGACTGATTTGACTAAGAAGGGTGCTGATGTTGCTGATTGGTCCCCTGCTGCTGTGGAGGCCTTTCGGGAGCTTAAGCGCCGCTTTTCTTCCGCCCCTGTGTTGCGTCAGCCTGATGTTGCTCTTCCTTTTCAGGTTGAGGTCGACGCTTCTGAAATCGGAGCTGGGGCGGTTTTGTCGCAGAGAAGTTCCGATTGCTCCGTGATGAGACCTTGTGCTTTTTTCTCGCGTAAATTTTCGCCCGCCGAGCGGAATTATGATGTTGGGAATCGGGAGCTTTTGGCCATGAAGTGGGCTTTTGAGGAGTGGCGTCATTGGCTTGAGGGGGCTAGACATCAGGTGGTGGTATTGACTGACCACAAAAATCTAATTTATCTTGAGTCCGCCAGACGCCTGAATCCTAGACAGGCGCGCTGGTCGTTGTTTTTCTCTCGGTTTAATTTTGTGGTGTCCTACCTGCCGGGTTCTAAGAATGTTAAGGCGGATGCCCTTTCTAGGAGTTTTGAGCCTGACTCCCCTGGTAATTCTGAACCTACAGGTATCCTTAAGGATGAAGTGATATTGTCTGCCGTTTCTCCAGACCTGCGGCGGGCCTTGCAGGAGTTTCAGGCGGATAGACCTGATCGTTGCCCACCTGGTAGACTGTTTGTTCCTGATGATTGGACCAGTAAAGTCATTTCTGAGGTTCATTCTTCTGCGTTGGCAGGTCATCCTGGAATCTTTGGTACCAGGGATTTGGTGGCAAGGTCCTTCTGGTGGCCTTCCCTGTCTCGAGATGTGCGAGGCTTCGTGCAGTCTTGTGACGTTTGCGCTCGGGCCAAGCCTTGTTGTTCTCGGGCTAGTGGATTGTTGTTGCCCTTGCCTATCCCGAAGAGGCCCTGGACGCACATCTCGATGGATTTTATTTCGGATCTTCCTGTTTCTCAGAAGATGTCTGTCATCTGGGTGGTGTGTGATCGTTTCTCTAAGATGGTCCATTTGGTTCCCCTGCCTAAGTTGCCTTCTTCTTCCGAGTTGGTTCCTCTGTTTTTTCAAAATGTGGTCCGTTTGCATGGTATTCCGGAGAATATCGTTTCTGACAGAGGTACCCAATTCGTGTCTAGATTTTGGCGAGCATTCTGTGCTAGGATGGGCATAGATTTGTCTTTCTCGTCTGCTTTCCATCCTCAGACTAATGGCCAGACCGAGCGGACGAATCAGACCTTGGAGACATATTTGAGGTGTTTTGTGTCTGCAGATCAGGATGATTGAGTTGCTTTTTTGCCTTTAGCGGAGTTTGCCCTCAATAATCGGGCCAGCTCTGCCACCTTGGTGTCTCCCTTTTTCTGTAATTCGGGGTTTCATCCTCGATTTTCTTCTGGTCAGGTGGAATCTTCGGATTGTCCTGGAGTGGATGCTGTGGTGGAGAGGTTGCATCAGATTTGGGGGCAGGTAGTGGACAATTTGAAGTTGTCCCAGGAGAAGACTCAGCTTTTTGCCAACCGCCGGCGTCGGGTTGGTCCTCGGCTTTGTGTGGGGGACTTGGTGTGGTTGTCTTCTCGTTTTGTCCCTATGAGGGTTTCTTCTCCCAAGTTTAAGCCTCGGTTCATCGGCCCGTACAAGATATTGGAGATTCTTAACCCTGTGTCCTTCCGTTTGGACCTCCCTGCATCTTTTTCTATTCATAATGTTTTTCATCGGTCATTATTGCGCAGGTATGAGGTACCGGTTGTGCCTTCCGTTGAGCCTCCTGCTCCGGTGTTGGTTGAGGGCGAGTTGGAGTACGTTGTGGAAAAAATCTTGGACTCCCGTGTTTCCAGACGGAAACTCCAGTATCTGGTCAAATGGAAGGGATACGGTCAGGAGGATAATTCTTGGGTGACTGCCTCTGATGTTCATGCCTCCGATTTGGTCCGTGCCTTTCATAGGGCTCATCCTGATCGCCCTGGTGGTTCTGGTGAGGGTTCGGTGCCCCCTCCTTGAGGGGGGGGTACTGTTGTGAAATTGGATTTTGGGCTCCCCCTGTGGCCACTGGTGGAATTGAACTGGTGTGCATCATCCTCTCTGTTCACCTGTTTCCATCAGGATGTGGGAGTCGCTATTTAGCCTTGCTCCTCTGTCACTTCCATGCCGGTCAACATTGTAATCAGAAGCCTTTCTGTGCATGTTCCTGCTGCTAGACAACTCCCAGCTAAGTTGGACTTTAGTCCTTGTTTGTTTTTGCATTTTGTTCCAGTTCACAGCTGTAGTTTCGTTTCTGTGTCTGGAAAGCTCTTGTGATCTGAAATTGCCACTCTGATGTTATGAGTTAATACTAGAGTCTTAAAGTAATTTCAGGATGGTGTTTTGATAGGGTTTTCAGCTGACCATGAAAGTGCCCTTTCTGTCTTCCTGCTATCTAGTAAGCGGACCTCAATTTTGCTAAACCTATTTTCATACTACGTTTGTCATTTCATCTAAAATCACCGCCAATATTTGTGGGGGCCTCTGTCTGCCTTTCGGGGAAATTTCTCTAGAGGTGAGCCAGGACTATATTTTCCTCTGCCAGGATTAGTTAGTCCTCCGGCCGGCGCTGGGCGTCTAGGGATAAAACGCAGGCTACGCTACCCGGCTACTGTTAGTTGTGCGGCAGGTTTAGTTCATGGTCAGTTTAGTTTCCATCCTTCCAAGAGCTAGTTCTTATGTTTGCTGGGCTATGTTCTCTTGCCATTGAGAACCATAACACTTTCCTCTTTCTTTACATTTTTCTTCTGGACTCCTTTTTTTTCTTGACTTTCAATATTCATGCCATTTCTCTGCCTCTGTTTTCTTTCTTTTCCTTATGTTACTGTCTCCAACATTAATGTCTTTATATATTTTTTAGGTTCCAGAACGGGATGAGGACCTCATTGAAAATGACCTCCTTATCTCCCTGGTCCATGAGCGAATCCCGTTGTGGGACACCCGGGTTCCGCAGCACTCAGACAACGTGACGATCCGGTGGCTATGGAATGAGGTGGCCAAAGCGATGTGGGATGGCTGGGACAATGCTCCGACTCAGGTCCAAAATGCATTTTGTAAGTATTGCAATGCAGTGTGATGCAGCAGAGACCTTGGCCAGGATCACACAACTGTGTGCGATGAGAGAAACTCTCAGGATTTTCTCTCATCACACACAGTTGTGTGAGCACGGCCAAAAGTCCATTGTCTAACCATTATTTTTTGTTTTTTCAACAGTGCCAACACGTTGGCGTTCGATGAAGGACGGCTTCAACAAGGATCTTCGTCAAGAGAGCCGTGTTCCTAGTGGTTCTGGAGCAAGGATCTAAAAATAAAAATACCACAGCATTCTGGCATTTTTGAGACCGGTCCTTGCCCACAGAACGTAAGTATTTTTTCGGTGTATTAGGTTGTGTTGTATTGCCATAATCTGTATGTTTCCATTCCACAGGAGTTGGGATTTTGTAATTGTTTGGTATTAATTTTTTTCTTTTTTCACAGCACATGGAGCAGCACTCTTGACCCTGGTTTGGAGCGGTCCATCATCAGACAGCGACGGACCCGTTCCAGCCATCCAGCAGCGCTGCAGCAAGTGGGCCTGCCACACTAACTGGAGACCAGGAAGCTGGTCCATCAGGTGTTCCCCTTTCCCATCACATCATTTTTTTAATCAAATTGAACAGAGCATGTCGGAACACCTTACTCCTGATCTCCAGCTTAGTGTCATGCAGGCCTGCAATGCTGCTTACGTGCAGGTGGAGCGCCCCCACAGTCTCAGGGCCAAGGGGTACCCGGTACCGGGCCTCTCTGTCTCAGTTCTGGGGTGGTCACGGTGGCTAGACCCGGTCCGTGACCCTGCTGAGGGGTGCCCAGCGAAGATAGAACGCGATGATGTTGGGGTGTGGGGTGCGATGAATAACGAGGACACAGAGTTGCAGTCTCTTTACCTCTTTACTGAAGGTCTCGAGGTACTCAATCCAGAGCACTGTTAACCGGGCTGTCTGAGACCGGCCGGTCCGAAGGCACATCAGGAGTCCCCTTAACAGGTGGGAATCAGCGTCTACCTTCTAGCGCCTGTGTGTTGTAGTCCTTCCCTGCTGAGCACCCCGAGATAGTCCTCACAACTGATTCTGTCTGTCTCTGATGTTCGTTCTCTCCGTCCCCCAGATGATATGGTTAGGACGCACCCGTATGATGGGGTAGGCCTGGAGTTCTTCCGGGACCCTAGAGTCGCCCCTCTCCCACAGCTGCCTCCGTTGTCTGCTTAGGTGATTTGGGTGAGACAGCCAACCTATAATTGGCTATCCTGCCGTGGTTTGAAGTAATGCTTAGAGTCTCTTACTTGCTCGGCGTTCCGGCCACCGACTGTTTGCGCCTCAGAAGGATGTTGCCTCGATCTTACAGCACGACTCCTTCTGGTCCTATCGCCTTTTTGCTGTATTCCCGTTTTCTCGCTTCACTTTTGTCCTTTCTTAGGAATCTGTCAGGATCCCATCCCTGACAGGTCCTCTCTCTAGCTCTTCCCAGTTACTTCTCCCTGTCTTCCTGTCCAACCCCCAGTTTTACCAGAGTGTGAGGAGTGGCCTACTAGATAGAATCACTCCCCCTGGTGGCCGGAGTGTGAAGTGTAGTGTGTGTGTTACCTGGTCAGGTGAACTCCTTTAGTGCAATCAGACGTAACATCACTCCCCTTAGTGGAAGAGCGACGTTACTGCAATGACCAGGACTCTGGGGCGCTGCACTCCCCCCAGTTAAATCCAGTACTCCCGGACTGGAAAAACAAGAACAACAATAAATGTTAACAGAGAACACACAAAATTTTGAAATATCATAAACAATTAAACATAACAGTGCTTCCCTTTATGGGAGGTGAGGACTCTTGAACGTTGCGAAAGTTAGGTCATGCACAGTTTATGACTCTCAGTTCAGTGGTTGAAACAGCGGGAACCCCGGGTAAACAAAGGGGTCCCCTTTAGAAGATTTTGGAGCAATTCACTGTCCATTACTCCGTTTGTCCATCAACTAAATAGCAGCCCTCATTAATACCTCCAAGTTTTGTAGCGGAGGGGAGTTTGATTCTGGGTGCTGCGTGTGGACCTTCGCAGCGCAGGGGTTGCTATTGGCCTAACAGGGCCCGCTATGCTTGCTCCCGCTGTTGTAGTGCACTGTCTTCTAGCTACACTTCTAGTGAGTCTGGGTAGCACTGGCAGGCTGGAGCTCTCAGAGCTGCTGTTACCAACAGTAGGTACGGCAGGTTCGCCAATAGCAGAGGGAGGACTTGCCGGTTCAACGATTGGCATGGCATCTTCGGGCGGGATCTGCTGAGGTTGCGGGCCTGGACGATCCGGCACCACCGTTAGTTCTAGTGGATTTGGTTGATGGAACGTTAGGACAGGTACCACGATGGCCTGATTTATCTGAGTCCAGGACTGGGGAAAATCGCCAAGAACAGTGTGTATCATCTTCTCTTCTACAGGTGGGGAGGTTCCTGGATCCGTTTCCCTCTCTCTCAACTTATCAGGGCAGACTTTAAGGTGGTCTCTGGATATCGCCGTCGAGGTCTCCCCTCCATCCTTGCTGATGAGACAAACCTTCATGTTGTCGAAATCGGATGGCAGGACGGTGTACGGTTCCGCTTCCCATTGGTCGTCGAGTTTGTGTAGCCTCCTCTTTCGTTTGAGTACGTGCTCACCGGGTGACAAGGGAATCGCAGGAGCATGCTGGTTGTAGTCTCTTTCTTGTTTTTGTCTAGCCTGGGCGAGACTTCTTTCCACGCATTCCTGTACTTTGCGGTACTTTCGCTGCCTTTCTGCATCCCAATCTGCATCCGGTGAGGTATCTTCAGGGACTAGGACCCCCATGTCCAGGTCAACGGGTAACTTGCTAGATCTTCCTTGCATCAGGTACGCTGGAGTGCAGTTGGTGGAATTTACTGGGATATGATTGTATATGTCCACCAAGTCAGGCAACTTTGTTGGCCACAGGTTCCGCTCCTCTACGGGTAAGGTCTTCAGTAAGTCGATCACCACTTGGTTCATCTTTTCACACATCCCGTTGGTTTGGGGATGGTACGGTGTGGTTCTGATCTTCTTACACCCGTACAGATGGCAGAACTCTTGGAACACCTCTGCTTCGAATGCTGGTCCCTGATCGGTCAGTACCTTCTCCGGGTACCCATGGAGCCTACAAAAGTACTGCTGGAAGGCCTTGGCAGCCGTCCTGGCCGTTAGATCCTTGACAGGTACAACCACCAAAAATCTGGAGTAGTGATCTACGATGGTAAGAGCGTAGATATAGCCTGACCGGCTAGGTGTCAGCTTCACATGATCCAGCGCGACCAGTTCGAGCGGCCGTTTGGTGATGATGGGTGTTGTGAATTTGGATTCTGGGCTCCCCCGGTGGCTACTGGTGGAATTGAACTGGTGTTTTCATCTTCTCTGTTCACCTGTTCCCATCAAGATGTGGGAGTCGCTATATAACCTTGCTGCTCTGTTAGTTGCTTGCCGGTCATCAATGTTATCAGAAGCCTCTCTGTGCTTGTTCCTGCTCCTAGACAACTACTAGATAAGTTGGACTCTTGTCCATGTTTGTTCTTGCATTTTTGTTCCAGTTCACAGCTGTAGTTTCGTTACTGTGTCTGGAAAGCTCTTGTGAACAGGAATTGCCACTCTGGTGTTATGAGTTAATGCCAGAGTTTTAAAGTAATTTCTGGATGGTGTTTTGATAGGGTTTTCAGCTGACCATGAAAGTGTCCTTTCTGTCTTCTGCTATGTAGTAAGTGGACCTCAAATTTGCTAAACCTATTTTCATACTACGTTTGTTATTTCATCTTAATTCACCGCCAATACATGTGGGGGGCCTCTGTCTCCTTTCGGGGTATTTCTCTAGAGGTGAGCTAGGACTAATATTTTCCTCTGCTAGCATTATTTAGTCCTCCGGCTGGTGCTGGGCATCTAGAATCAACGTAGGCATGCTACCCGGCCACTGCTAGTTGTGCGTTAGGTTTAGTTCATGGTCAGCTCAGTTCCCATCTTCCAAGAGCTAGTTCCTATATATGCTGATGCTATGTTCTCTTGCCATTGAGAACATGACAGTTTGACCGGCCCACTAAAGGGTTAAAATCCTTGGCTGAGAAAGGAGAGAAATAAGAAGTCTGCTGAGAATTTTTTTTTTTTTTTTTTTTCTCCTTCTAATCTTTGAATGGCTCTGTGTCCACCTGTTTGTAATGGATCTTCAGAGTGTAACTGCAGGTTTGAATAATCTCGCCACGAAGGTACAAAATTTGCAAGACTTTGTTTGTCATGCACCTGTATCTGAGCCGAGAATTCCTTTGCCGGAATTTTTCTCGGGGAATAGATCTGGGTTTCAGAATTTTCGAAATAATTGCAAATTATTTTTGTCCCTGAAATTTCGCTCTGCCGGAGACCCTGCACAGCAGGTCAGGATTGTGATTTCCTTGCTCCGGGGCGACCCTCAAGACTGGGCTTTTTCATTGACACCAGGGGATCCTGCGTTGCTCAATGTGGATGCGTTTTTTCTGGCCTTGGGGTTGCTTTATGACGAACCTCATTTGGAGCTTCAGGCAGAAAAAACTTTGATGTCCCTATCTCAGGGGCAAGATGAAGCGGAAATTTACTGTCAAAGATTCCGTAAATGGTCTGTGCTTACTCAGTGGAATGAGTGCGCCCTGGCGGCGACTTTCAGAGAGGGTCTCTCTGATGCCATTAAGGATGTTATGGTGGGGTTCCCTGTGCCTGCGGGTCTGAATGAGTCCATGACAATGGCTATTCAGATCGATAGGCGTTTGCGGGAGCGCAAACCAGTGCACCATCTGGCGGTGTCCACTGAGAAGTCGCCAGAGAGTATGCAGTGTGATAGAATTCTGTCCCGAAGCGAGCGGCAGAATTTTAGACGGAAAAATGGGTTGTGTTTCTATTGTGGTGATTCTACTCATGTTATATCAGCATGCTCTAAGCGCACTAAAAAGCTTGATAAATCTGTTTCCATTTGCACCTTACCGTCTAAGTTTATTCTATCTGTGACCCTGATTTGCTCTTTGTCATCTATTACCACGGACGCCTATGTCGACTCTGGCGCCGCTTTGAGTCTTATGGATTGGTCCTTTGCCAAACGCTGTGGGTATGATTTAGAGCCTTTGGAGACTCTTATTCCTCTGAAGGGGATTGACTCCACCCCATTGGCTAATAATAAACCACAATACTGGACACAAGTAACTATGCGTATTAATCCGGATCACCAGGAGATTATTCGCTTTCTGGTGCTGTATAATCTACATGATGATTTGGTGCTAGGATTGCCTTGGCTGCAATCTCACAACCCAGTCCTCGACTGGAGAGCTATGTCTGTGTTGAGCTGGGGATGTAAGGGGGCTCATGGGGATGTACCTGTGGTTTCCATTTCATCATCTATTCCCTCTGAAATTCCTGAGTTCCTGTCTGACTATCGTGACGTCTTTGAAGAATCCAAGCTTGGTTCATTACCTCCGCACCGAGAGTGCGATTGTGCCATAGATTTAATCCCGGGTAGTAAATACCCAAAGGGTCGTTTATTTAATCTGTCTGTGCCTGAACATGCTGCTATGCGAGAATATATAAAGGAGTCCTTGGAAAAGGGACATATTCGTCCATCGTCATCTCCCTTAGGAGCCGGTTTTTTCTTTGTGTCAAAAAAAGACGGCTCTTTGAGACCATGTATCGATTATCGGCTTTTGAATAAAATCACTGTAA
Organism: Ranitomeya variabilis; assembly: GCF_051348905.1. NCBI lineage: Eukaryota > Metazoa > Chordata > Amphibia > Anura > Dendrobatidae > Ranitomeya > Ranitomeya variabilis. Next base: position 152,290,022 of record NC_135239.1, read on the forward strand.
AATATCAATACCCATTGCCGTTGCTGACTGATTTGTTTGCTCGCATAAAGGGGGCCAAGTGGTTCTCTAAGATTGACCTTCGTGGGGCGTATAATTTGGTGCGAATCAGGCAGGGGGATGAGTGGAAAACCGCATTTAATACGCCCGAGGGCCACTTTGAGTATTTAGTGATGCCTTTTGGTCTTTCAAATGCTCCGTCAGTTTTCCAGTCCTTTATGCATGATATTTTTCGCGATTATTTGGATAAATTTATGATTGTGTATCTGGATGATATTCTGATTTTTTCGGATGACTGGGACTCTCATGTCCAGCAAGTCAGGAGGGTTTTCCAGGTTTTGCGGTCTAATTCTTTGTGTGTGAAGGGTTCTAAGTGTGTTTTTGGGGTACAGAGGATTTCCTTTTTGGGATATATTTTTTCTCCCTCTTCCATTGAAATGGATCCTGTCAAGGTTCAAGCTATTTGTGATTGGACGCAGCCCTCTTCTCTTAAGAGTCTTCAGAAATTTTTGGGCTTTGCTAACTTTTATCGTCGATTTATTGCTGGTTTTTCGGATATTGCTAAGCCATTGACCGATTTGACTAAGAAGGGTGCTTATGTTGCTGATTGGTCCCCTGACGCTGTGGAGGCCTTTCGGGAGCTTAAGCGCCGTTTTTCCTCTGCCCCTGTGTTGCGTCAGCCTGATGTTGCTCTACCTTTTCAGGTTGAGGTCGACGCTTCTGAGATCGGAGCTGGGGCAGTGTTGTCGCAGAAAAGTTCTGACTGCTCCGTGATGAGGCCTTGTGCCTTCTTTTCCCGTAAATTTTCGCCCGCTGAGCGGAATTATGATGTTGGGAATCGGGAGCTTTTGGCCATGAAGTGGGCTTTTGAGGAGTGGCGCCATTGGCTTGAGGGGGCCAGACATCAGGTGGTGGTATTGACTGACCACAAAAACTTGATTTATCTTGAGACCGCCAGGCGCCTGAATCCTAGACAGGCGCGCTGGTCATTATTTTTCTCTCGGTTTAATTTTGTGGTGTCATACCTACCGGGTTCTAAGAATGTTAAGGCGGATGCCCTTTCTAGGAGTTTTGAGCCTGACTCGCCTGGTAACTCTGAGCCCACAGGTATCCTTAAGGATGGGGTGATATTGTCAGCCGTTTCTCCAGACCTGCGGCGGGCCTTGCAGGAGTTTCAGGCGGATAGACCGGATCGTTGCCCACCTGATAAACTGTTTGTTCCTGATGATTGGACCAGTAGAGTCATCTCTGAGGTTCATTCTTCTGCGTTGGCAGGTCATCCTGGCATTTTTGGTACCAGGGATTTGGTGGCAAGGTCCTTCTGGTGGCCTTCCCTGTCACGAGATGTGCGAGGCTTTGTGCAGTCTTGTGACGTTTGTGCTCGGGCCAAGCCTTGTTGCTCTCGGGCTAGTGGATTATTGTTGCCCTTGCCTATTCCTAAGAGGCCTTGGACGCACATCTCGATGGATTTTATTTCAGATCTGCCTGTTTCTCAGAAGATGTCTGTCATCTGGGTGGTGTGTGACCGTTTCTCTAAGATGGTCCATTTGGTTCCTCTGCCCAAGTTGCCTTCTTCTTCCGAGTTGGTTCCTCTGTTTTTTCAAAATGTTGTTCGTTTGCATGGTATTCCTGAGAATATCATTTCTGACAGAGGGACCCAATTCGTGTCTAGATTTTGGCGGGCATTCTGTGCTAGGATGGGCATAGATTTATCTTTTTCGTCCGCTTTCCATCCTCAGACGAATGGCCAGACCGAGCGGACTAATCAGACCCTGGAGACATATCTGAGGTGTTTTGTGTCTGCTGACCAGGATGATTGGGTTGCTTTTTTGCCATTGGCAGAGTTCGCTCTCAATAATCGGGCCAGCTCTGCCACTTTGGTGTCCCCGTTTTTCTGTAATTCGGGGTTTCATCCTCGATTTTCCTCTGGTCAGGTGGAATCTTCGGATTGTCCTGGAGTGGATGCTGTGGTGGAGAGATTGCATCAGATCTGGGGGCAGGTGGTGGACAATTTGAGGTTGTCCCAGGAGAAGACTCAGCTTTTTGCCAACCGCCACCGTCGTGTTGGTCCTCGGCTTTGTGTTGGGGATTTGGTGTGGTTATCTTCTCGTTTTGTCCCTATGAGGGTCTCTTCTCCTAAGTTTAAGCCTCGGTTCATCGGCCCGTATAAGATATTGGAGATTCTTAACCCTGTTTCCTTCCGTTTGGACCTCCCTGCATCCTTTTCTATTCATAACGTTTTTCATCGGTCATTGTTGCGCAGGTATGAGGTACCGGTTGTGCCTTCCGTTGAGCCTCCTGCTCCGGTGTTGGTTGAGGGTGAGTTGGAGTACGTTGTGGAGAAAATCTTAGACTCTCGTGTTTCCAGACGGAGACTCCAGTATCTGGTCAAGTGGAAGGGATACGGCCAGGAGGATAATTCTTGGGTGAATGCATCTGATGTTCATGCCTCTGATCTGGTTCGTGCCTTTCATAGGGCCCATCCTGATCGCCCTGGTGGTTCTGGTGAGGGTTCGGTGCCCCCTCCTTGAGGGGGGGGTACTGTTGTGAATTTGGATTCTGGGCTCCCCCGGTGGCTACTGGTGGAATTGAACTGGTGTTTTCATCTTCTCTGTTCACCTGTTCCCATCAAGATGTGGGAGTCGCTATATAACCTTGCTGCTCTGTTAGTTGCTTGCCGGTCATCAATGTTATCAGAAGCCTCTCTGTGCTTGTTCCTGCTCCTAGACAACTACTAGATAAGTTGGACTCTTGTCCATGTTTGTTTTTGCATTTTTGTTCCAGTTCACAGCTGTAGTTTCGTTACTGTGTCTGGAAAGCTCTTGTGAACAGGAATTGCCACTCTGGTGTTATGAGTTAATGCCAGAGTTTTAAAGTAATTTCTGGATGGTGTTTTGATAGGGTTTTCAGCTGACCATGAAAGTGTCCTTTCTGTCTTCTGCTATGTAGTAAGTGGACCTCAAATTTGCTAAACCTATTTTCATACTACGTTTGTTATTTCATCTTAATTCACCGCCAATACATGTGGGGGGCCTCTGTCTCCTTTCGGGGTATTTCTCTAGAGGTGAGCTAGGACTAATATTTTCCTCTGCTAGCATTATTTAGTCCTCCGGCTGGTGCTGGGCATCTAGAATCAATGTAGGCATGCTACCCGGCCACTGCTAGTTGTGCGTTAGGTTTAGTTCATGGTCAGCTCAGTTCCCATCTTCCAAGAGCTAGTTCCTATATATGCTGATGCTATGTTCTCTTGCCATTGAGAACATGACAGATGGGCTGCAAGGGAGCCCGTTGGCTGTCACGGTCCTTCCTGCGTAGGCTACATGGACCGTACTCCCTACACCACTTCTCAATGGCTCCCTTCATGCCAATCCAATAGAACCTCCCTCGGAGTAGCCTCTCCAGCCTCTTCCATCCGAAGTGTCCGGCTCCATCGTGGTAGGCTCCCAGAACCATGGGCGCATCTCGCCTCGGCACCACTATCTGCCATACCAATTCATGAGTACGCGGGTCGATACTCCTCCGGCACAGCTTGCCATCATGGATAAACAGTTGGCTTCTCCCCTTCCACAGCTGTCGTGTCTCCTGTGGATCATCTGGGCTGGGATGCAACCCTGCCTGCGTCAGGAGCTCTTTCACCCGATGGACCGCGGGGTCACCATCCTGGGTCTCCGCCCATCCGTGATGGGGCAGGGGATTCAGCGTGGCATCCTGTTGGTTCTTGTACCGGTTCTTCACATGATGGGAGTACTGAGCGGCTTTGGGGCGATGGAACGCAGGCAACTCTACCTCTTCAAGTGCCTCCGGGTCCTCCCCCGTTTCTGGCAAATTGGGCATCCGGGACAAGGCATCGGCGTTCGCATTCTTGCGTCCTGCCTGGTACTTGATGGTGAAGTTGTAGTTGGACAGCCGGGCCATCCACCGCTGTTCCAAGGCCCCGAGTTTGGCTGTACCCAAGTGCGTCAGCGGATTATTATCCGTGAAGACGGTGAATTTCGTCGAGGCCAGGTAGTGTTTGAACCTCTCTGTCACTGCCCAGACGATGGCAAGGAACTCCAGTTTAAAGGAACTGTAGTTGTCAGGGTTCCTTTCCATGGGACGGAGCTTCCTGCTGGCATAAGCGATCACCCTCTCCTTGCCTTTCTGGACCGGGGATAGCACGGCTCCCAATCCCACATTGCTGGCATCCGTGTACAGCACAAACGGTTGGTCGTATTCGGGGTAGGCCAGCACCTCTTCTCCCGTCAGTGCCGACTTCAAACAAGTGAAGGATCCTTCCAGCCCCTCGTTCCAGTCAAATGGGGTGTTCTTCCCCTTGGTCTTCTTTGATTGACCCACCAACAGGTCTTGCAAGGGTGCGGCCTTCTTGGTGAAGTCCCTGATGAACCTTCGGTAATAGCCGACCAGCCCGAGGAACTGCCGGACTTCGTGGAGGTTGCTGGGCTTTGGTTAGTCTTGGATCACCGTGACCTTGTCGGGGTCTGGGGCTACTCCTTCAGCACTCACCACATGGCCCAGGTACTGCACTTTGGGTTTCAGTAGATGACATTTGGACGGTTTCACCTTTAAGCCAAAGTTGGACAGGGCTTCAAACACCTCAGCCAGGTGCTTCACATGGTCTTCGTAGGTCTTAGAGAAGACAATGACATCATCCAAATACAGCAGTACGGTTTCAAAGTTCTTGTGCCCCAGACAGCACTCCATCATCCTCTGGAACTTCCCCAGGGCATTGCACAATCCAAAGGGCATGTAGTTGAATTCGCAGAGACCCATCGGTGTCGTGAAGGCCGTCTTCTCTTTGTCTGCCTCCGCCACGGGAACCTGCCAGTACCCACTGGTGAGATCTAAGGTAGAAAAGTAGTTAGCAGATTTTAAGGCAGCCAGAGACTCTTCTATCCTGGGCAGTGGGTATGCATCCTTATGTGCAATGCGATTCAACTGCCTGTAATCAACGCACATCCTCATTGTGCCATCTTTTTTTTTAACAAGGACTAATGGAGCTGCCCAGTGGCTACAACTGTCTCTCACCACCACAGCCTCCTTAATTTCTCGCAACATGTCCTTGGCACACTGGTAATGAGCTGGGGGTACAGGGCGGTATCTCTCCTTTATGGGCCGGTGATCTCCCGTGGGGATATGATGTTGGATCCCTTTCACCTGTCCAAAATCTAAGGGGTGTTTGCTAAATACCCGCTCGTACTCGTGAACCACCCTGTAGGCCCCCTGTTTCTGATGGGATGGGGTGGAGTCAGTGCCCACATGCAATTCCCGACTCCAATCTTTCGAGTGCCCTGCAGAGCCGTTGTCCTCCGCCAGGTTAGACGGGGCCAAGGGTCCAGGTGTCTGTATCACACTATTATTGACAGCGAACAGTTTGGCAAGCATGGCATACTTGGTGAGGTGGACCTCTTCCTCTCCACAATTAAGGACATGTACGGGCACCCTGCCCTGGCGGACGTCGACCACCCCCTGGCTGTCATGAGAGTAGGCCTATTGTCTGAATACACGGGTTCTACCAGGGCCTGGTAGTCCTTACCCCTGAGGCCTATGGCTGCCCGACACCATATTAATATCTCACTCCTTGGGGGTATCGCGATAGGGTTTGAATCACTCACAGTGACACGACCAATCTCACCACCAGTCAGCTCTGCCTGCTGTCTCTGCATCAGAGCTCTGATTTCTTTTTGCAGGGAGCGTTGTTCACTGTAGCCAGCGGTTTCTGCTACCTGTTGTAACAAGACAGTAACTTCTGCAAGACCATTTTCTATAACATTGGTACCGATAGTCATCATAGGATTACATTCACGGCGGTCAATATCAACGATTACAATCCCTTGGGCCTTCAATTCCACCCGCCCCACCTTGATGGTGACCTCTTTATACCCCACTTGTGGCAACGGCTGACCATTACTGGCTATGATGGTGAAATCGTCATCGGGGCCACGAGTAATATCGGTGTCCTCCCAAAACCGTTTATAAAGCACGTAAGGCATAGTCGTCACCTGAGAACCGGTGTCCAGCAGAGCATTCATGGGGATACCGTCGATCACAACAGGAAGAACTGGCCGCCCTCCAACGTATTTGGCTCTCCAATGCTGCGGGCCTGATCGTCCTACTCCTGGGGGTTGGCCCTTTGCCCCAGGGGTTGCTCGTTTAAAGGACAGTACCTTGCCAGGTGGCCCACCTGGTGACAGCGGCGGCAGATGGGTCGTCTGTCCCGATGGAAGCGATCGTCGTCCCGGCCTCTGGTCGGCGGAGTCCTCCTCTGTCGCATCCAGGGGACATCTTCTGGTCTGGAGGCCAGCTGGATCTTCTCCTTGGGGGCCTCCTGTGGGGACTGCACCGTCCGGGCTAGGGTAGCAACGCTCTTGGTCAGCTCCTGCATCTGGAGGCGGAGTCCTGCAGGGGAGTCGTCCTTTAGGCTCTGGGTGTCGGCCTCGGCGGCGACTGGGGCATCCGGCGCCACCTCCTGGTGGTATGTGAGAGCGGGACGCCTGGGTGGTATTGCATGGCTGGGCTGTCGCTCCTGCAGCGCCTGGATAGCTTTATCCTTGAATTGCGCAAAAGTCAAGTCTGGATTCTGCATGGCCAAGAAGTGTAATTGGCCCCTTTGGTGACTGCACAGGAGCCCATCAATGAACCGCTCTTTCAGGAGTTTATCCTCATCTTGCATGCTGCCGGGGTCACCCTGCTTAATGGCCCGCAGCGCCTCCTGGAGATTAAGGGCATATTCCCGTAAGCTATCCTGCGGTCTCTGTTTGCATCCATAGAAAGTCAATTTAATTTCTGTAGCAGTACGGGTGTCGAAGGTGGCTTTAAGCTTTGCAAAAACCTGCTGTGCCGTTCCCTTATCCGCGGCGGGCCAGGACTTCACTTCTCTCAGAGCCGCCCCAAAGAGTTGGCCGATTATCATATGAACCTTCTGAGGCTCTGTCAGGGGATAGAACTCAAGCAGGCTGCAGATCCCTTCTTTAAAGTCAGTGAACGTATTCGACTCCCCGGAGTATCGGAGCCAGGCCGCTCCGGGCAGGTACGGCATAGAGAAGGGCATTATGGCCTTTGTGGTAGCGGCAGTGTCCGACTGGCCGATGGGGGCAGCGGGTTCTGCGGCAACCGGTGGTGGTATTAGGGCCGCGGCTACGTCCGCTGCGGGGACCGGAGCTGCCCCTGTGTCCACAGCTGCGACCGCCGCCTCCGCTCCTCCTGACTTGGACATGGCTGTCCCTTCCTCCCACTAACCTGCTGGAGGTCGGAGTTCCTCTTCCAGAGTTGGCACTTTACCGCGCTTCCTCGTTCCGCGCTTCTCTTGACCGGTTCCGCCCACGAAGCTAAGGCTCCTCCCTCCGTACGCGGCAATGGTGAATTGTGGCGGGAACTCTTGGCGGCAATTAGCAATGCACAGTCTTTGCAATAAGTCACAGTCCAAGCACAACAAATCACAATTCCAAGGCACACAAGACCTGATTCTTCAGGCTTAAGTGCAGCCTGTTCGTGACGCCAAGTTGGGGCGCCCCCACAGTCGCAGGGCTGAGGGGTACCCGGTACCGGGCCTCTCTGTCTCAGTTCTGGGGTGGTCACGGTGGCTAGACCCGGTCCGTGACCCTACTGAGGTGAGTCCAGCGAAGATAGAACGTGATGATGTTGGGGTGTGGGGTGCGATGAATAACGAGGACACAGAGTTGCAGTCTCTTTACCTCTTTACTGAAGGTCTCGAGGTACTCAATCCAGAGCACTGTTAACCGGGCTGTCTGAGACCGGCCGGTCCGAAGGCACATCAGGAGTCCCCTTAAGAGGTGGGAATCAGCGTCTACCTTCTAGCGCCTGTGTGTTGTAGTCCTTCCCTGCTGAGCACCCCGGGATAGTCCTCACAACTGATTCTGTCTGTCTCTGATGTTCGTTCTCTCCGTCCCCCAGATGATATGGTTAGGACGCACCCGTATGACGGGGTAGGCCTGGAGTTCTTCCGGGACCCTAGAGTCGCCCCTCTCTCACAGCTGCCTCCGTTGTCTGCTTAGGTGATTTGGGTGAGACAGCGAACCTATAATTGGCTATCTTGCCGTGGTTTGCAGTAATGCTTAGTCTCTTACTTGCTCGGTGTTCCGGCCACCGACTGTTTGCGCCTCAGAAGGATGTTGCCTCGATCTTACAGCACGACTCCTTCTGGTCCTATCGCCTCTTTGCTGTATTCCCGTTTTCTCGCTTCTCTTTTGTCCTTTCTTAGGAATCTGTCAGGATCCCATCCCTGACAGGTCCTCTCTCTAGCTCTTCCCAGTTACTTCTCCCTGTCTTCCTGTCCAACCCCCAGTTTTACCAGAGTGTGAGGAGTGGCCTACTAGATAGAACCACTCCCCCTGGTGGTCGGAGTGTGAAGTGTAGTGTGTGTTACCTGGTCAGGTGAACTCCTTTAGTGCAATCAGACGTAACATCACTCCCCTTAGTGGCAGAGCGACGTTACTGCAATGACCAGGACTCTGGGGCGCTGCACAGGCTATGCAGCAGAATCGGTATTTTCAGCAGACAGTGGCGGCATATCCACCTGTGCCTACACTGTCACGCTTGACCTCAATGCCGACGTCTGCTGCATACCACTGCACAGACACCTCCATTCCAAGCACTGCCGGACACCCTTACAGCTCCACCACCATGCCGAGTGCTGTTGGACAGCCCACCGCCACCACCATGGCAACTGCTGCTCCTGCTTGGACCTCCTCCACTGCCACCACCATGCAGCAGCAGCAACAGCAGCCGGGCCCTGGCATGGCCTTCCCCACCACCACAACCATGCAGCAGCAGCGGCACACAGACCCTGGAATGGCCTTCCCCACCATCCAACCATGCAGCAGCAGCGGCACACGGACCCTGGCATGGCCTTCCCCACCACAACAATCATGCAGCGGCACATGGACCCTGACAGGTCGCCCACCATGGCCAGGCCGCTAGAAATGAGCCCAACGAGGCTCCCTGTACGCAGCGCCGATCCCTAAAAGGGAAAGGCAAAAAGAAATAGAAGACTATTGCTATCCCTCCCCCTCACTTCCCAATATGTCTGTAATGTCTGGTTTGTCTCACCCTTCCAGTGTGTCTCTGCCCTCTCATTCGTTGAGCCCCATCCTCTGAACTGCCAGACTCCAGTAATTTAATTGCCCCGTCTCCTGCCACCCCTGCATCGTCCACAGCAAGTCAAGCTTCAGAGCTACATACCCCCCTCTACCCCAAGCAGGCAGTTAATTTTTTTTTGGTGTAAAAATAAATAATAATGTTTTTTGCCCCCTAAAATGTTTGGTTAATTGTGTATTTCGCCGCCTGCAACACACACCGTGTGCCAAATAAAACACTGCGCCGCACACTTTATTTTTTTGCCACCTCATAGCTCCAGTAGTTAGCAAGTACAACACTGCAGCTTTGTGTGTGTTTGGTATAGAGATATGAGGTGGCCAAAAAAATTTATACTTGTATTTTCTCCATAATCTCTTCCTTCCACTTACTCTGTGACTAGTGTTGCAGACTGAAGAGAAAATGGCGGCAATACAAAGCAGAACTATGCTTAACAGGTCATGTGTCCAAAAACTCATTAGTTAGGACACCTGACCTGGTGAGTAGAAAACTGCCTTGTATAACCTCCATTTTCTCTTCTGTGTACGTAATCTATTTCACACAAAGTGAAGGGACGATGGAGGTCATACAAGGCATATCTATACTCACCTGGACATGTGTCAGAAATAGTGAATTCATGAGGCTGTTATATGTGCATCATGAATTCATTATTTCTGACACCTGACTTGATGAGTATAGATCTGTTTTGTATTAAACAGCCTTCGTCTCTTCAGTCTGCGTCCAATAGATACTGCAGAACAGAATCAGGGCGCAATGACGTCAACAACCTTACCACTAACAACCTAAGTGGTTTGTAGAGGAAATACATAGGAGACACGGTCAAGATAACAAAACATGTATTTTATTAACAACAAATATTCGTAACATTTAAAACATAACTGGTACAGACCCAAACAAAACAGGACATTTTACACTATATTGTCCTGCCATGCCACACGTCCAATATCAGAATCAAAAAAGGCAGCCAATTGGTCCCACATGTGGCCAACTTCAGCAGTTGACCGCAGCGGGTGATGCTGGTAATCTGGCAATGGGTTTGCAACTGGTTCATCCAGTTCAATGTTGGGTCGCTCCTTAGCCAATATGTAATTGTGGAGAACCACACAGGCTTTGACCACATCATCAACTGTCTCCATTTTTAGATTAATGGCTGTTGCAAGAATGCGCCATTTTGAGACTAGAATCCCAAAGGTACACTCTACTGTTCTTCGGGCCCTGGTCAGTCTGTAGTTAAAGATCCTTTTAGTGTGGTTCAAGTCCCGACTGGAATATGGCTTCAGTAGGTTTTCAGACATCTGAAAGGCCTCATCCCCAATCATAACAAATGGCATCGGTGGGCCTTCAGTGTTGGGGAGAGGTTGTGGCCGTGGAAAATTAAAATTTTTGCCATACACACGGCGGCCCATATCCGAGTTCTTGAAAGTCTGGGAATCGTTGCCATGGCCAAAAGCTCCAATGTCCACGGCGAGGAAGCAACAGTCCGCATCTGCTATTGCCATGAGAACAACAGAAAAATATTTTTTGTAGTTGAAGTACTCCGATCCTGTTCTGGCTGGTTTGATAAAGCGTATGTGCTTTCCATCCACCGCACCCAAACAGTTGGGGAAATCACACACTCTCCAGAATTTCTCTGCAATTCCCATCCACATGTCCTCGGTGGGTAGGGATATAAACTCATCCCGGAGAACATTCCACAAAGCCCGGCAGGTGTCCGCAACTATTCCGGACAGGGTGGAAATTCCAAGCCGGTATTGGAAGTGGAGGGATGATAAGCTCTCTCCGGTTGCCAGAAATCTGTAATAAAATAAATAAAAAATAAATTACAATCAATTCTATTTATGGTGTTGTTCTGCTAAAGACATAAGGGAAAATACAAAGAATACATGTCAGACCAACAATAATTATGACTGGCATTTGGATTTGTAGGATCGCTACTTCCAATAGGTGGCGCTATAGAGTTAAGTCCTCTTTTTTTCAGCAGAAGCAATTTGCATATTGGCATTTGATTAGAATTGTTACAGGAGACGTTCCTCTGCTGAAATCGCTCTACGGAGCTGGGTGTCCTGTCTCCGTATGGCTCCTTGGACACGACCAAGCAAATCCCAAAAAGAGTCTTGCGACATCAGGGTATATTCCGGGAATTTGTCCGTGTTGGCATTAAGCTCGCCATATAGCGTGTGATAGGCTCCACGGCTCTCACGGAGTTCGATAATGGGGTGTCGCCAAAAACGCCTATGCCGTGTCCTTCTCCGTCTTTCGCAAATTCTGTGTTGCTCCCAAGCAAACGCACAGGCAAGAAACAGCTTGATGCTTAAATCCAGGTTGAAATAAAAGCTATCCATGCGAACATCCATCATGACACAGGATACAGTAGCACACTGTTAAGATTTCAGCAGTCCTAGGGTCTATATATAGATATCCCATAATACACGCCGTCTTTAGTCCCATTGGCGGTGTCTGGTTATCTAGATTTTTCTCCTGTAAAATTTTCCACCATGTGCACAAAAAACGCAAACGCATGACAAAACGCATGAAAAAGCGTGAAAACGCAGCGTTTTATAAACCGCATGTGTCTAAAAAACGCTGCGTTTGTACGTGTTTCTATGCATTTTTTCCTGCACTTGCGGTTGTGGATTAAACGCTGCAGATTCGAACGCAAATGTGAAACTAGCCTTAATGACATTTGATGGCTGATAAAATCAGCCATCATGTGCAAGCTCAAACACCGAGCTACATAGCCCGTTCCTCTCGGGCTTGTCCCAACACTTAACTATGTCTTACCCTGCTCACTGTCAGTTGCTGGGCAGAAGTCAGTTTCCTAACAGTACAATGGAAAACACTACAATGCATTGCAACACAATTCACATTACACCTCACCCTCACACCTTACACTTTACATTGTACACAGCACTGATGTCTTCAAGGGGGAACAGGGCAATATGTCCATCTTCTTACAAATGCACACAGTACTGTTTTTTTCAAGGTATTTTGAACATTTGACAGTAAAATTATTAGGAAGCTTATTCAATGAGTATTTCAAGCAATATTTATGTGGATTTGCAGTAAAATTTGCTTACCAATCCTCGTTAAAAAAAAGCCCTGTAAGTGAGTACACATGGCTCTCTAAAATAGATCACCTTTTTTTGCTTACTGCCTAATGATTCAGAACTCCCATAAACTATAGTGGAGCCACAGACACGGCCACCACCTCTCTAATTCACATACTGCTTTCTTTATTGCCAAATGGGTGATGAGACTCCATTCTCCTCATGTATGAGGCATCCAAACATGTCTACGCCATTAGTAATTGCAATTCCCTGCTCTTCAGCTGCTGCCTCTACTCTTCTGTGTGTGCCCATGGAGCGGCCCCCAAAACGCAGGACAGCGGGGTACTTGGATCTGGGTCTCTCGGTTCTGAGGATGTCACAGTGGCCCGACCCGGTCCGTGGTCCTGCTAAGGGGCGCCCAATAAAAGGTGTAGGTGGTGGTGTAGGTCGCAGTAAATAACGAGGACACAGGGTTGCAGTCTCTTTACCTCTTTACTGAAGGCTTCGGCATCCGCAATCCAGAGCACTGCTAACAGGGCTGGCTGAGACCGGCCGGTCCGAAGGCACATCCAGAGTTCCCTTTGCAGGTGGAAAACAGTTGCCTACCTACTAGCGCCTGGGTGTTGTAGTACTTCCCTGTTAAGCACCATGGGATAGTCCTCACAACTGTCGTGTATGTTTCTGTTCTTTCTCTCCGTCCCCCAGATGATATGGATAGGACGCACCCGTATGACGGGGTAGGCCTGGAGTTATTTTATAGGGACCCTAGAGACGCCCCTCTCCCACAATTGCCTCTGTTGTCTTCATTAGGTGATTAAGGTGAGGCAGCCAACCTAAAATTAACTGCCCTGGTCTTTTTGGGACGCTACAAAAAGAACTGGGACAAATGACCAGATTTGATATACAAGTGACAAGATAAGTGACCTACTATGGTGGCTTCTAGCAATATGTTGTTTGCACTGTGAACCATGACTGACATAGTGCAACAGCAGGGTGCTGTGTTTATTCATATATACTGAATACGGAAATGACTGTATGTATACTGAACCTAGTCTGACTGTGATATGGTAATCTACCTCTTTTTGTCAGTACCTGGTATAAGTATTCCACCATTTTAGGATTGTGAGATTATAGATGGACTATGCTGGCATCCGAGTCTTTACCTAATATGAGTACAAGTTGGAATACATAATGATCTCACATCTAATGAGATCATAAAGATGTTATGATAAGTCATGGTCACTTTGATACTAATGCAGTAATTTGATTGATTCTAGTTGGATCCACTAATTATGGCTTGTGAGCTCTACTTAACCTAATTACTATAGGTGACGACCTCTCGATACCTGGTAACAATATCGTCATTATAGGCCAGTACTGTGGTATTATATCATTTCACTATTTTACTATGATGTGTATATTTTCACTGCAGAACAGGTTATCACATCAATGAGCAGATGAAATATATTTCCCTCCTAGGCCAGTACTGTGGAATTACGATATTTCACTGATCTACTGTGATCTGTATGATTTCAGTGTAAAATAGTCCAGCCAGATGTGTGTGTTTGTTGTTGGGTTTGGGCATGGGTAGGTGGTAGGGACATCCAGGGCTAGGAGGGATAGTCGACGAGGAGTGGGGGCGCCACATCGATTCATAGGGCGCCAACCTCCACTGGCAGGAAGGGCTAGTTTACTAGGAGCCCTCTAGGGTTACTTTAGGCATTGTTCACCCTCCTATATTTTTGGCCCTATTGTCCGCTACCCCACCCAGCTCGGGTGTTGGTGTAGTCATATTTTGTGTTTTTTCAAGTGATGATTAGCATCTTTTTAATGTATATCCATTACAAGTATTTTTTAGGGTGTTGTTCTTATTTTGGTTTTGATAAATACCATCACACCATGACCAGATCACCTATTACTACCACATAGTAACAGAATAATACCACAAAGAAGGAATAAATACCACCACACCATGACCAGATCACATATTACCACCACATAGGATCTGGGAGCTACCACCTAACATCCAAGTACGTTTAAGTTGAAATATCACTGGAGGGTGCCGATCTTGCTGGTGAGCACAGCCGTAGTAGAGAGGAAGAGGATTTGTTCTGGCACAACCATCCAGGTAAAAAAAAGCAATTTTTAGGATTAGGATGGTCTAATCCTATGACTAAGGGTGCTACTGTTGCATGAGAAACGCATCAGGTTTCTTTTTAACTCTTTTAAACTATTCTAATAAAAATTGTTATTTTTACCGGGTTGGGTTGTGCCGGAACAAATACTTTTCCTCTCCAATACCACCGCACAGTGACCCAATAATACCGCAAACAAGGAACAAATACCACCACACCATGACCACATCACATATTACTACCACAAAGTGACTGAATAATACCACATACAGGGGATTAATACATTCACACCATGAACAGACCACATATTACCACCACATGATTACCAAGTACTACAATACTGATCATTAATAAAAATCACGATACTAATAGCAGTAATATTGCCACTGTTGACATTATGAATAGGAGCTCTGCATATACTGTCAATGTACAGGTAAAACAGTGATCAGCAGTTACACACGTGTTCAAAATTGTTTTTACCCCTCATTTAATGACAGAAAAACCCACAATGTTCACAGATAATAATAAATAAATAAAAGATCTGTCATGAATCCCCAATGGCTAGGGATAGCACAGGACAAACAAAGTACAAATAAATAACGGACGAGCTCTAGGGTGATGGAACCTGGGCTGACCGCTGCCCTACGCCTGACAAACGCAACTAGAGATAGCCAGGGAGCGTGCCTACGTTGGTTCTAGACGCCACGCACCAGCCTAAGAGCTAACTAGTACTGCAGAGAAAATAAGACCTCACTTGCCTCCAGAGGAATGAACCCCAAAAGATATAGTTGCCCCCTCACATGTATTGACGGTGAAATGAGAGGAAGGCACACACATAGAGATGATATATATAGCTTTAGCAAATTGAGGCCCGCTGTAAACTAGAAAGCAGAAAGATACAAAAGGGGACTGAGCGGTCAGCAAAAAACCCTAATCAAAAATACCATCCTGAGATTACAAGAACCCATGTGCCAACTCATGGCACATGGGGAGAACCTCAGTCCACTAGAGCTACCAGCTAGCATAGAGACATAATAAGCAAGCTGGACAAAAAACCAAACAACTGAAAATCAGCACTTAGCTTATCCTGAAAAATCTGGGAGCAGGTAGGCAGGAACCAAACAGAGCACATCTGAATACATTGATAGCCGGCAAGGGAATGACAGAAAGACCAGGTAAAATAGGAAACACCCAGCCTCTGATGGACAGGTGGAAACCAAAGGCCGCAACCCACCAAAGTCACCCAGTACCAGCAGCAACCACCAGAGGGAGCCCACAAACAGAATCCACAACAGTACCCCCCCCTTGAGGAGGGGTCACCGAACCCTCACGAGAACCCCCAGGGCGATCAGGGTGAGCTCTATGGAAGGCGCGGACCAAATCAGTCGCATGAACATCGGAGGCGACCACCCAGGAATTATCCTCCTGACCATAACCCTTCCACTTAACCAAATACTGGAGTTTGCGTCTGGAAACACGAGAATCCAAGATCTTCTCAACAACATACTCCAATTCTCCCTCCACCAGCACCGGAGCAGGAGGCTCAACCGAAGGAACAACAGGTACCTCATACCTCCGCAACAACGACCGATGGAACACATTATGAATAGCAAACGATGCTGGGAGATCCAAACGAAAAGACACAGGGTTAAGAATCTCCGAGATCCTATAAGGACCGATGAACCGAGGCTTGAACTTAGGAGAAGAGACCTTCATAGGGACAAAACGAGAAGACAACCACACCAAATCCCCAACAAGAAGTCGGGGACCCACGCGGCGACGGCGATTAGCAAACTGCTGAGTCTTCTCCTGAGATAACTTCAAATTGTCCACCACCTGATTCCAAATCTGATGTAGCCTGTCCACCACCACGTCCACTCCAGGACAATCCGAAGACTCCACCTGACCAGAGGAAAAACGAGGATGAAACCCCGAATTACAAAAAAAAGGAGAGACCAACGTGGCAGAACTAGCCCGATTATTAAGAGCAAATTCGGCCAGTGGCAAAAAAGCAACCCAGTCATCTTGATCAGCAGAAACAAAACACCTCAAATAAGTTTCCAAGGTCTGATTAGTTCGCTCCGTCTGGCCATTCGTCTGAGGATGGAATGCAGACGAAAAAGACAAATCAATGCCCATCTTGGCACAAAACGTCCGCCAAAATCTAGACACAAACTGGGATCCCCTGTCAGAAACGATATTCTCCGGAATCCCATGCAAACGAACCACGTTCTGAAAAAATAACGGGACCAACTCAGAGGAGGAGGGCAACTTAGGCAAGGGCACCAAAATATCATCCAAATACACAATCATAAACTTATCCAGATATTCACGGAAAATATTGTGCATAAAGGACTGAAAGACTGACGGAGCATTGGAGAGTCCAAAAGGCATTACCAAATACTCAAAATGGCCCTCAGGCGTATTAAATGCGGTTTTCCACTCATCACCCTGTTTTATCCGCACCAGATTATACGCACCGCGAAGATCTATCTTAGTGAACCACCTAGCCCCCTTAATGCGAGCAAACAAATCAGTTAATAATGGCAATGGATACTGATATTTGACTGTAATCTTATTCAAAAGGCGATAATCTATACAAGGCCTCAGGGAACCATCTTTTTTTGCCACGAAAAAAAAACCTGCTCCCAGAGGGGACGAAGATGGACGAATATGTCCCTTTTCCAAGGACTCCTTAATATAATTCCGCATAGCAGTATGCTCTGGCAGTGACAGATTAAATAAACGACCCTTAGGGAACTTACTGCCAGGAATCAATTCTATAGCACAGTCACACTCTCTATGAGGAGGGAGCGAATTGAGCTTAGGCTCCTCAAAAACATCCCTATAGTCAGACAAAAATGCAGGGATCTCAGAAGGAGTAGATGAAGCAATTGAAATCGGAGGTGCATCACCATGAACCCCCTGACATCCCCAGCTTAACACAGACATTGTTTTCCAGTCCAGGACAGGATTATGAGTTTGTAACCATGGCAGACCAAGCACTAGTACATCATGTAAATTATACAGTACAAGGAAGCGAATCACCTCCTGATGAACGGGAGTCATGCGCATGGTCACTTGTGTCCAGTACTGCGGTTTATTCATAGCCAATGGTGTAGAGTCAATTCCCTTCAGAGGAATAGGAACTTCCAGAGGCTCCAGACTAAAACCGCAGCGTTTAGCAAATGACCAATCCATAAGACTCAGGGCAGCGCCCGAATCCACATAGGCATCGACGGAAATGGAAGACAGTGAAAAAATCAGAGTCACAGACAAAATGAACTTAGGCTGCAGAGTACCAATGGCAAAAGATTTATCAACCCTTTTTGTGCGTTTAGAGCATGCTGATATAACATGAGCTGAATCACCACAATAAAAACACAATCCATTTTTCCGCCTATAATTTTGCCGTTCACTTCTGGACTGAATTCTATCACATTGCATAGTCTCAGGTGCCTGTTCAGAAGACACCGCCAACTGGTGCACGGGTTTGCGCTCCCGTAAACGCCGATCAATCTGAATGGCCATAGCCATAGACTCATTCAGACCTGTAGGCGTAGGGAACCCCACCATAATATCCTTAATGGCCTCAGAAAGACCATTTCTGAAGTTTGCAGCCAGGGCGCACTCATTCCACTGAGTAAGCACCGACCATTTCCGAAATTTTTGACAATATATTTCCGCTTCATCCTGCCCCTGAGAGAGGGCTAATAAAGCCTTTTCAGCCTGAATCTCCAGGTTAGGTTCCTCATAGAGCAATCCCAATGCCAGAAAAAACGCATCCACACTGAGCAATGCAGGATCCCCTGGTGCCAATGCAAATGCCCAATTCTGAGGGTCGCCCCGCAGGAAAGATATTACAATCTTGACCTGTTGAGCAGGGTCTCCAGAGGAGCGAGATTTTAAAGAAAGAAACAATTTACAATTGTTCCTGAAATTCAGGAAGGTAGATCTATCTCCAGAAAAGAACTCTGGAATAGGAATTCTAGGTTCAGACATGGGAGTGTGAACAACAAAATCCTGTATGTTTTGAACTTTTGCCGCGAGATTACTCAGGCTGGAAGCCAAACTCTGGACATCCATGTTAAACAGCTAAGATCAGAGCCATTCAAGGGTTAAGAGGAGGTAAGAAGCAGCTAGACAGCAATTAAGGGCTAGGCAGCAAAACTCTGAAGGGAAAAAAAAAAAAAAAAAAAAAAATTTCCCTTAAACACTTCTATTTCTCCTGCTTCAGCCCAAAATATTAACACTTTGTGGGCCGGCTATACTGTCATGAATCCCCAATGGCTAGGGATAGCACAGGACAAACAAAGTACAAATAAATAACGGACGAGCTCTAGGGTGATGGAACCTGGGCTGACCGCTGCCCTACGCCTGACAAACGCAACTAGAGATAGCCAGGGTGCGTGCCTACGTTGGTTCTAGACACCACGCACCAGCCTAAGAGCTAACTAGTACTGCAGAGAAAATAAGACCTCACTTGCCTCCAGAGGAATGAACCCCAAAAGATATAGTTGCCCCCTCACATGTATTGACGGTGAAATGAGAGGAAGGCACACACATAGAGATGATATATATAGCTTTAGCAAATTGAGGCCCGCTGTAAACTAGAAAGCAGAAAGATACAAAAGGGGACTGAGCGGTCAGCAAAAAACCCTAATCAAAAATACCATCCTGAGATTACAAGAACCCATGTGCCAACTCATGGCACATGGGGAGAACCTCAGTCCACTAGAGCTACCAGCTAGCATAGAGACATAATAAGCAAGCTGGACAAAAAACCAAACAACTGAAAATCAGCACTTAGCTTATCCTGAAAAATCTGGGAGCAGGTAGGCAGGAACCAAACAGAGCACATCTGAATACATTGATAGCCGGCAAGGGAATGACAGAAAGACCAGGTAAAATAGGAAACACCCAGCCTCTGATGGACAGGTGGAAACCAAAGGCCGCAACCCACCAAAGTCACCCAGTACCAGCAGCAACCACCAGAGGGAGCCCACAAACAGAATCCACAACAAAGATCTATGAAAATGAACAAATGAAAGTCATTCTCCACAAGGAAAAACCTTACCCCTTAGACCTCAGTCCAGAGCCTCTCACCTAGCCAAATCAGTTCTCATGCTTCGCACTGAAGAGGGCCAACAGCCCACAGTGTCTGCGAATTGAGATACTGAGTTACCTCTTATCCTACGTCATATTAAAAGACTCGTTTAAGGGTTGATTGTGACTTGTAGGATTGCTACATCCAACAGATGGCGCTATAGAGTTCAAGTCGTCTTTTTCTCTGAAGAGGCAATTTGCATATTAAATTTCCCAGAGGAGTATTGCATGGTGAATAAGCCTCCTTACCTTGACCAGCCAGATATGGTATGTCACTCTCCACAAGGAGAAACCTTACCCCTTCACCCCGAAGCCTTTTTTCACCTAAGTGACAGGGCCAATTTTTACAATTCTGACCACTGTCACTTTATGAGGTCATAACTCTGAAACGCTTCAACGGATCCTGGTAATTCTGACATTGTTTTCTCATGACATATTGTACTTCATGATAGTGGTAAAACTTCTTCGATATGACTTGCATTTATTTGTGAAAAAAACAAAAATTTGTCGAAAATTATGAAAATTTAGCAATTTTCAAACTTTTAGTTTTTATGCCCTTAAATTAGAGAGTTATATCACATAATATAGTTAATAAACAACATTTCCCACATGTCTGCTTTACATCAGCTCAATTTGTAAGGGTTAAAAGTTGACCAGCGATTTCTCATTTTTGCAACAAAATTTGCAAAACCATTTTTTTTTTTACGGACCACCTCACACTTGAAGTGACTTTGAGGGGTCTATATGACAGAAAATGCCCAAAAGTGACACCATTCTAAAAACTGCACCCCTCAAGGTACTCAAAACCACATTCAAAACGTTTATTAACCCCTCAGGTGCTTCACAGGAATTTTTGGAATGTTTAAAAAAAAATGAACATTTAACTTTTTTTTCACAAAATTTTTACTTCAGATCCAATTTGTTTTATTTTACCAAGGGTAACAGGAGAAATTGGACCACAAAAGTAATTGTACAATTTGTCCTGAGTACGCCGATACCCCATATGTTGGGGTAAACCATTGATTTGGCACATGGCAGAGCTCGGAAGGGAAGGAGCGCATTTGACTTTTCAATGCAAGATTTGCTGGAATTGAGATCGGAACCCATGTCACGATTGGAGAGCCCCTGACGTGCCTAAACAGTGGAAACCCCCACAAGTGACACCATTTTGGAAAGTAGACCATCTAAGGAACTAATCTAGATGTGTGGTGAGCACTTTGAACCTCCAAGTGCTTCACAGAAGTTTATAATGTAGAGCCATAAAAAAAATTTCATATTAATTTTCACAAAAAATGATCTTTTTGCCACAAATTTTTTATTTTCCCAAGGGTAACAGGATAAATTGGACCACAACAGTTGTTGTGCAATTTGTCCTGAGTACGCTGATATCCCATACATGGGGGGGAACCACTGTTTGGGCGCACGACAGAGCTCGGAAGGGAAGGAGCGCCGTTTGAAATGCAGACTTAGATGGATTGGTCTGCAGGTGTCATGTTGCATTTGCAGAGCCCCTGATGTACCTAAACAGTAGAAACCCCCCACAAGTGACCCCATATTGGAAACTAGACCCCCCAAGGAACTTATCTAGATGTGTTGTGAGAACTTTGAACCAACAAGTGTTTCACTACAGTTTATAACTGTTATGACCCCAATGGCAGAGGGTCTCAGGAATAATTGCTAAGTCTGCAAACACAGAAAACCAGCTCATAGGGCAGTGGTAACTGGGCTGACCATATATCTAATCCTAGCACCACAAATACCAGCAGCCGGGGAACGCGCCTACGTTGATTCTAGACGTCTCGCGCCAGCCGGAGAACTAACTAACCCTAGAAGGGAAAAGAAAGACCTTTCTTGCCTCCAGAGAATAGACCCCAAAAGTTGGATACAAGCCCCCAACAAATAATAACGGTGAGGTAAGAGGAAAAGACAAACATAAGAATGAGCTAGGTATTTAGCAAAGAGAGGCCCACTAGCTAATAGCAGAATATAGAAAGATAACTTATATGGTCAGCAAAAACCCTATCAAAAATATCCACACTGGAAATTCAAGAACCCCCGAACCGTCTAACGGCCCGGGGGGAGAACACCAGCCCCCTAGAGCTTCCAGCAAGGTCAGGAATCACATTTAGTACAAGCTGGACAAAAATGAGAGCAAGCAAATAACCCAAAAAACAAATAAGCAGGACTTAGCTTAATTTTGCACGAACCAGGACCAGCAGATAGGAGCAAACAGAATGTGTCTGATTACAACGATGCCAGGCACTGGACTAAGGATCCAGGAGGTTTATATAGCAACACCCCTGAACTAACGACCCAGCTGGGTGCAAACTGAGGGAAGAAAATCCCAGAGTCATATCACTAGTAGCCACAAGAGGGAGCCAAAAAGTCTAATTCACAACAGTACCCCCCCCTTAAGGAGGGGTCACCGAACCCTCACCAAGACCACCAGGGCGATCAGGATGAGCAGCGTGAAAGGCACGAACTAAATTGGCCGCATGCACATCAGAGGCAACCACCCAGGAATTATCCTCCTGACCATAGCCCTTCCACTTGACCAAATACTGAAGCCTCCGTCTGGAGAGACGAGAATCCAAGATCTTCTCAACCATGTACTCCAACTCGCCCTCAACCAACACCGGAGCAGGAGGCTCAGCAGAAGGAACCACAGGCACAACGTAGTGTCGCAATAAAGACCTATGGAACACGTTGTGAATGGCAAACGAAACCGGAAGATCCAAGCCAAAGGACACTGGATTAAGGATTTCCAATATCTTGTAAGGACCGATGAAGCGAGGCTTAAATTTAGGAGAGGAGACCTTCATAGGAACAAATCGAGAAGACAGCCACACCAAATCCCCAACACGAAGTCGGGGACCCACACCGCGGCGGCGGTTGGCAAAACGCATCAATATTTGCCAATGCCGGATCTCCTGGCGCTAGGGAGAAAGCCCAATCCTGAGGGTCGCCCCGTAAAAAAGAAATAACAATTTTAACTTGCTGAGCTGAATCTCCAGATGAACGGGGTCTCAGAGAAAGAAACAATTTACAATTATTCATGAAATTCCTAAACCTAAATCGGTCTCCAGAAAATAATTCCGGAATAGGTATTTTAGGTTCAGACATAGGACTACTGGTAACAAAATCTTGTATGCCCTGCACACGAGCTGCCAGCTGGTTTACACTTGTAATCAAGGTCTGGACATTCATGTCTGCAGCAAGCACAAGCCACTCAAAGGTAAAGGGGAGGAAGAGAGGAAAGAAAAAAAAAACAAAACTCAGAATTTCCTTTCTTATTATCCCACTTCTGCAATGCATTAAACATTCAATGTTGGCCTGGCATACTGTTATGACCCCAATGGCAGAGGGTCTCAGGAATAATTGCTAAGTCTGCAAACACAGAAAACCAGCTCATAGGGCAGTGGTAACTGGGCTGACCATATATCTAATCCTAGCACCACAAATACCAGCAGCCGGGGAACGCGCCTACGTTGATTCTAGACGTCTCGCGCCAGCCGGAGAACTAACTAACCCTAGAAGGGAAAAGAAAGACCTTTCTTGCCTCCAGAGAATAGACCCCAAAAGTTGGATACAAGCCCCCAACAAATAATAACGGTGAGGTAAGAGGAAAAGACAAACATAAGAATGAGCTAGGTATTTAGCAAAGAGAGGCCCACTAGCTAATAGCAGAATATAGAAAGATAACTTATATGGTCAGCAAAAACCCTATCAAAAATATCCACACTGGAAATTCAAGAACCCCCGAACCGTCTAACAGCCCGGGGGGAGAACACCAGCCCCCTAGAGCTTCCAGCAAGGTCAGGAATCACATTTAGTACAAGCTGGACAAAAATGAGAGCAAGCAAATAACCCAAAAAACAAAGAAGCAGGACTTAGCTTAATTTTGCACGAACCAGGACCAGCAGATAGGAGCAAACAGAATGTGTCTGATTACAACGATGCCAGGCACTGGACTAAGTATCCAGGAGGTTTATATAGCAACACCCCTGAACTAACGACCCAGCTGGGTGCAAACTGAGGGAAGAAAATCCCAGAGTCATATCACTAGTAACCACAAGAGGGAGCCAAAAAGTCTAATTCACAACAGTACCCCCCCCTTAAGGAGGGGTCACCGAACCCTCACCAAGACCACCAGGGCGATCAGGATGAGCAGCGTGAAAGGCACGAACTAAATCGGCCGCATGCACATCAGAGGCAACCACCCAGGAATTATCCTCCTGACCATAGCCCTTCCACTTGACCAAATACTGAAGCCTCCGTCTGGAGAGACGAGAATCCAAGATCTTCTCAACCACGTACTCCAACTCGCCCTCAACCAACACCGGAGCAGGAGGCTCAGCAGAAGGAACCACAGGCACAACGTAGCGTCGCAATAAAGACCTATGGAACACGTTGTGAATGGCAAACGAAACCGGAAGATCCAAGCGAAAGGACACTGGATTAAGGATTTCCAATGTCTTGTAAGGACCGATGAAGCGAGGCTTAAATTTAGGAGAGGAGACCTTCATAGGAACAAATCGAGAAGACAGCCACACCAAATCCCCAACACGAAGTCGGGGACCCACACCGCGGCGGCGGTTGGCAAAACGCATCAATATTTGCCAATGCCGGATCTCCTGGCGCTAGGGAGAAAGCCCAATCCTGAGGGTCGCCCCGTAAAAAAGAAATAACAATTTTAACTTGCTGAGCTGAATCTCCAGATGAACGGGGTCTCAGAGAAAGAAACAATTTACAATTATTCATGAAATTCCTAAACCTAAATCGGTCTCCAGAAAATAATTCCGGAATAGGTATTTTAGGTTCAGACATAGGACTACTGGTAACAAAATCTTGTATGCCCTGCACACGAGCTGCCAGCTGGTTTACACTCGTAATCAAGGTCTGGACATTCATGTCTGCAGCAAGCACAAGCCACTCAAAGGTAAAGGGGAGGAAGAGAGGAAAGAAAAAAAGAAAAAAACCTCAGAATTTCCTTTCTTATTATCCCACTTCTGCAATGCATTAAACATTCAATGTTGGCCTGGCATACTGTTATGACCCCAATGGCAGAGGGTCTCAGGAATAATTGCTAAGTCTGCAAACACAGAAAACCAGCTCATAGGGCAGTGGTAACTGGGCTGACCATATATCTAATCCTAGCACCACAAATACCAGCAGCCGGGCAACGCGCCTACGTTGATTCTAGACGTCTCGCGCCAGCCGGAGAATTAACTAACCCTAGAAGGGAAAATAAAGACCTTTCTTGCCTCCAGAGAATAGACCCCAAAAGTTGGATACAAGCCCCCAACAAATAATAACGGTGAGGTAAGAGGAAAAGACAAACATAAGAATGAGCTAGGTATTTAGCAAAGAGAGGCCCACTAGCTAATAGCAGAATATAGAAAGATAACTTATATGGTCAGCAAAAACCCTATCAAAAATATCCACACTGGAAATTCAAGAACCCCCGAACCGTCTAACGGCCCGGGGGGAGAACACCAGCCCCCTAGAGCTTCCAGCAAGGTCAGGAATCACATTTAGTACAAGCTGGACAAAAATGAGAGCAAGCAAATAACCCAAAAAACAAATAAGCAGGACTTAGCTTAATTTTGCACGAACCAGGACCAGCAGATAGGAGCAAACAGAATGTGTCTGATTACAACGATGCCAGGCACTGGACTAAGGATCCAGGAGGTTTATATAGCAACACCCCTGAACTAACGACCCAGCTGGGTGCAAACTGAGGGAAGAAAATCCCAGAGTCATATCACTAGTAACCACAAGAGGGAGCCAAAAAGTCTAATTCACAACATATAACGCAGAGCCGTGAAAATAAAAAATATTTTTTTTCCACGAAAATGATATTTTAGCCCCACGTTTTTATTTTCCCAAAGGTAACAGGAGAAATTGGACCACAAAAGTTGTTGTCCAATTTGTCCTGAGTAAGCTGATACCCCATATATGGGGGGGAACCTGTTGTGAATCCGCTTTTGGGCTCCCCTGGTGGTTGCTGGTGGTACTGATGACTTGTGTGTGCTTTGCGGTCTCAGTTCACCTGCTCCCATCAGTGTTTGGGAGTTTCCTATTTAGCCTTTCTCTCCAGTCATTTCCTTGCCGGTCATCATTGTAACCAGAGCCTTCGGTTGCATGTTCCTGCTTCTAGTCTGCTGATCAGCTAAGTGGACTTTTGTCCTTTTGTTTTTGTATCTTTGTCCAGTTTGCAGTTTTGTAATTCTCTGTAGCTGGAAGCTCTTGTGGGCTGAAATTTCCACTCCTGTGTCATGAGTTGACACAGGTGTCTTAAAGTAATTTCAGGATGGTTTTTTGAAAGGGTTTTCAGTTGACCGTGAAGTCCTCTTTTGTATCCTTCTGCTATCTAGTAAGTGGACCTCTCTTTGCTAAATCTACTTTCATACTGAGTATGTAGTTTCCTCTGAACTCACCGTTATTATATGTGGGGGGCTTCTATCATCTTTGGGGTATTTCACTAGAGGTAAGCCAGGTCTGTTTCTTCCTCTTCCAGGAGTAGTTAGTCCTCCGGCTGGCGCGTGGCATCTAGGAATTATCATAGGTATGCTCCCTGGCTGCTATTAGTTGTGTGGTAGATTTAGCTCACGGTCAGCTCGAGATTCCATCACCCAGAGCTCGTCCGTTATTTTTGTGTTTTGACGTTCCCCTGCCATTGGGAACCATGACAGGAACCACTGTTTGGGCACACGGCAGAGCTCGGAAGGGAAGGAGTGCCGTTTTAAATGCAGACTTAGATGGATTGGTCTGCAGGCGTCATGTTGCATTTGCAGAGCCCCTGATGTACCTAAACAGTAGAAACCCCCCACAAGTGACCCCATATTGGAAACTAGACCCACACGGAACTTATCTAGATGTGTTGTGAGAACTTTGAACCAACAAGTGTTTCACTACAGTTTATAACGCAGAGCCGTGAAAATAAAACATTTTTTTTTTCCACGAAAATGATATTTTAGCCCCCACGTTTTTATTTTCCCAAGGGTAACAGGACAAATTGGACCCCAAAAGTTGTTGTCCAACTTGTCCTGAGAACGCTGATACCCCATATGTTGGAGGGAACCACTGTTTGTGCGCCCAGGAGAACTCGGAAGGGAAGGAGCACTGTTTTAGATTTTCAAAGCAGAATTGGCTGGAATTGAGATCGGATTCCATGTCGCGTTTGGAGAGCCCCTGATGTGCCTAAACAGTGGAAACTCCCCAATTCTAACTGAAACCCTAACCCCAACCCTAACCCCAGCCCTAACCCTAGCCCTAACCCCAACCCTAACCCTAGCCCTAACTCTAGCCCTAACTCTAGCCTTAACCCTAGCCCTAACCCTAACCCTAATGGGAAAATGGAAATAAATACATTTTTTAAAATTTTATTATTTTTCCCTAACTAAGGGGGTGATGAAGGGGGGTTTGATTTACTTTTATAGCATTTTTTTGGCGGATTTTTATGGTTGGCAGCCATTACACACTAAAAGGCGCTTTTTATTGCAAAAAATAGTTTTTGCATCACCACATTTTGAGAGCTATAATTTATCCATATTTTGGCCCACAGAGTCATGTGAGGTCTTGTTTTTTGCGGGACGAGTTGACGTTTTTATTGGTATCATTTTCGGGCACATGACATTTTTTGATCGCTTTTTATTCCGATTTTTGGGAGGCGGAATGAACAAAAACCAGCAATTCCTGAAATTCTTTTAGGGGAGGCGTTTATACCGTTCCAAGTGTGGTAAAATTGATAAAGCAGCTTTATTCTTCAGGTCAGTACGATTACAGTGATACCTCATTTATGTAATTTTTTTATGTTTTGGCGCTTTTACACAATAAAAACTATTTTATATTAAAAAAATAATTGTTTTTGCATCGCTTTATTCTGAGAGCTATAATTTTTTTATTTTTCTGCTGATGATGCTGTATGGCAGCTTTTTTTTGTGGGACAAGATGACATTTTCAGCGGTACCATGGTTATTTATATCCATCTTTTTGATCGCGTGTTATTCCACTTTTTGTTCACCTGTATGATAATAAAGCGTTGTTTTTTGCCTTGTTTTTTATTTTATTTTTTTGCTGTGTTCACTGAAGGGGTTAACTAGTGGGATAGTTTTATAGAGCGGGTCGTTACGGACGCGGCGATACCAAATATGTGTGCTTTTATTGTTTATTTTTATTATTTACATAAATAAATAGATTTACTGGGAAATTTTTTTTTTTCTTTATTTGGGGATTTTTTTATTTTATTTTTTATACATTCTATTTTTTTTTTTTACTTTCTACCATTGTCCCAGGGTGGGACATCACTGTATTAGATCAGATCGTTGATCTGACAGTGTGCATAGCACTCTGTCAGATCAGCGATCTGACAGGCAAGATCAGGAGGCTTTCCGGCGCCTGCTCTCAGCAACTCTCAGCAGGCGCCAGCTAGCCAGGTCATTTCATGACCCGGAAGGAGTCCCGTGGCCATCTTGGATCCGGGGACTCCTTCCGGATCACCGGAGCAACGCGGTCTCATCGCGTTGCTCCGGTGGGAGAGCGCAGGGAGCCCCCGTCCCTGCGCGATCCCCCTCTATGCCGCTGTCACTACTGACAGCAGCATCAGAGGGGTTAAATGCCCGCGATTGGCGCTAGCGCCGATCGTGGGCATTGTTGTGGGGTGTCAGCTGTCATATACAGCTGACACCCGCACCCGATCACCGCGGCGCTCAGTGGGAGACCGCGGTGATCGGTGCGCCGTACTAGTACTGCGGCTGGCACAAATGCAGTGCCGGCAGCGCAGTACTAGTACGGCGCATGTCGCGAAGGGGTTATACCTCAGTCCAGAGCCTCTCACCTAGCAAATCAGTTCTCATGCTTCGGACTGATGAGGGCCAACAGCCTGAAACACCGTGTATGTGAATTGAGATACTGATTTGGCTGTTATCCTAAGTTATATTGCAAGACTCATTAAAGAGTTGATTGTGACTTGTAGGATCGTTACTTCCAACAGGTGGCGCTATAGTCTTCTTTTTCTCTGAAGAGTCAATTTGCAAATGAAAGTCAGACATTGCTTTTCAACGATGCTTCCACAGGAAAAAATAAATAAAACTCATGAAATAGACCTGGACAGAAATGATGGTACCCCTGAAAATAATGTGACAAAAGGGACATGTTAAATCATGGTGTGTCCACTATTTAGCATCACAGGTGTCTACAATCTTGGAATCAGTGACTGGGCCTATATATAGGGCTACAGATACTCACTGTGCTGTTTGGTGACATGGTGTGTATCATCCTCAACATGGACCAGAGGAAGTGAAGGAAAGAATTGTCTCAGGAGATTAGAAAGAAAATTATAGACAAACATGTTAAAGGTAAAAGTTATAAGACCATCTCCAAGCAGCTTGATGCTCCTGTGACTACAGTTGCACATATTACTCAGAAATTTAAGATGCATGGGACTGTAGCCAACCTTCCTGGATGTGGCTGCAGGAGGAAAATTGATGAGAAATCAAAGAGACTGATAACAAAAGAGCCCAGAAAAACTTCTAAACAGATAAAAGGTGAACTTCAAGCTCAAGTAACATCAGTGTCAGATTGCACCATCTGTCATTGTATGAGCCAAAGTGGACTTCAAGGGAGACGACCAAGGAGAACACCATTGTTGAAAAAAAAACATAAAAAAGCCATACTGGAATTTGCCAAACTACGTTGACAAGCCACAAAGCTTCTGGGAGAATGTGCTATGGACAGATGAGACAAAAATTGAACTTTTTGGCAAGGCACATCAGCTCTTTGTTCACAGATGGAAAAATGAAGCATATCAAGAAAATAACACTGTCCCTACTGTGAAACATGAAGGAGGCTCTGCTATGTTCTGGGGCTACTTTGCTGCATCTGGCACAGGGTGTCTAGAATCTGTGCAGGGTACAATGAAATCTCAACACTATCAAGGGATCCTAGAGATAAATGTGCTGCCCAGTGTCAGAAAGCTTGGTCTCAGTCTCAGGTCATGGGTCTTGCAACAGGATAATGACCCAAAATACACAGCTAAAGACACCCAAAAAAGGCTAAGAGGAAAACATTGGACTATGCTGAAGTGACCTTCTATGAGCCCTGACCTAAATCCTATTAAGCATCTTTGGAAAGAGCTGAAACATGCCATCTGGAAAAGGCAACCTGCTTAACCCAGCAGGAAGTACGGCGGCGTCTAAAAATCACTAAAATTGACAAACCTCCGAGCCCGGATGAGATCCACCCTCGAGTACTGCAGGAATTAAGTACAGTCATTGATAGACCATTATTTTTAATCTTTAAAGACTCCATAATAACAGGGTCTGTACCACAGGACTGGCGTATAACAAATGTGGTGCCAATATTCAAAAAGGGGACAAAAACTGAACTCGGTAATTATAGGCCAGTAAGCTTAACCTCTACTGTGGGTAAAATCCTGGAGGGCTTTCTAAGGGATGCTATACTGGAGTATCTGAAGAGGAATAACCTCATGACCCAGTATCAGCACGGGTTTACTAGGGACCGTTCATGTCAGACTAATTTGATCAGCTTCTATGAAGAGGTAAGTTACGGACTTGACCAAGGGAGCCCAGTGGATGTAGTGTATATGGACTTTTCAAAAGCTTTTGATACGGTGCCACACAAAAGGATGTTACATAAAATGAGAATAGTGGGGATAGGTGTCATGATCTCAATGGCAAGAGAACATAGCATAAGCATATATAGGAACTAGCTCTTGGAAGATGGGAACTGAGCTGACCATGAACTAAGCCTAACGCACAACTAGCAGTGGCCGAGTAGCATGCCTACGTTGATTCTAGATGCCCAGCCCAGCCGGAGGACTAAATAAAGCTAGCAGAGGAAAATATTAGTCCTAGCTCACCTCTAGAGAAATACCCCGAAAGGAGACAGAGGCCCCCCACATGTATTGGCGGTGAGTTGAGATGAAATAACAAACGTAGTATGAAAATAGGTTTAGCAAATTTGAGGTCCACTTACTACATAGCAGAAGACAGAAAGGACACTTTCATGGTCAGCTGAAAACCCTATCAAAAAACACCATCCAGAAATTACTTTAAAACTCTGGCATTAACTCATAACACCAGAGTGGCAATTCCCGTTCACAAGAGCTTTCCAGACACAGTAACGAAACTACAGCTGTGAACTGGAACAAAATGCAAAAACAAACATGGACAAGAGTCCAACTTATCTAGTAGTTGTCTAGGAGCAGGAACAAGCACAGAGAGGCTTCTGATAACATTGTTGACCGGCAAGCAACTAACAGAGCAGCAAGGTTATATAGCGACTCCCACATCTTGATGGGAACAGGTGAACAGAGAAGATGAAGACACCAGTTCAATTCCACCAGTAGCCACCGGGGGAGCCCAGAATCCAAATTCACAACAGTACCCCCCCCTCAAGGAGGGGGCACCGAACCCTCACCAGAACCACCAGGGCGATCAGGATGGGCCCTATGAAAGGCACGAACCAGATCGGAGGCATGAACATCAGATGCATTCACCCAAGAATTATCCTCCTGGCCGTATCCCTTCCACTTGACCAGATACTGGAGTCTCCGTCTGGAAACACGAGAGTCCAAGATTTTCTCCACAACGTACTCCAACTCACCCTCAACCAACACCGGAGCAGGAGGCTCAACGGAAGGCACAACCGGTACCTCATACCTGCGCAATAATGACCGATGAAAAACGTTATGAATAGAAAAGGATGCAGGGAGGTCCAAACGGAAGGAAACAGGGTTAAGAATCTACAATATCTTATACGGGCCGATAAACCGAGGCTTAAACTTAGGAGAAGAGACCCTCATAGGGACAAAACGAGAAGACAACCACACCAAATCCCCAACAGAAAGCCGAGGACCAACACGACGGTGGCGGTTGGCAAAAAGCTGAGTCTTCTCCTGGGACAACCTCAAATTGTCCACCACCTGCCCCCAGATCTGATGCAATCTCTCTACCACAGCATCCACTCCAGGACAATCCGAAGATTCCACCTGACCAGAGGAAAATCGAGGATGAAACCCCGAATTACAGAAAAACGGGGACACCAAAGTGGCAGAGCTGGCCCGATTATTGAGAGCGAACTCCGCCAATGGCAAAAAAGCAACCCAATCATCCTGGTCAGCAGACACAAAACACCTCAGATATGTCTCCAGGGTCTGATTAATCCGCTCGGTCTGGCCATTCGTCTGAGGATGGAAAGCGGACGAAAAAGATAAATCTATGCCCATCCTAGCACAGAATGCCCGCCAAAATCTAGACACGAATTGGGTCCCTCTGTCAGAAACGATATTCTCAGGAATACCATGCAAACGAACAACATTTTGAAAAAACAGAGGAACCAACTCGGAAGAAGAAGGTAACTTGGGCAGAGGAACCAAATGGACCATCTTAGAAAAACGGTCACACACCACCCAGATGACAGACATCTTCTGAGAAACAGGCAGATCTGAAATAAAATCCATCGAGATGTGCGTCCAAGGCCTCTTAGGAATAGGCAAGGGCAACCATAATCCACTAGCCCGAGAACAACAAGGCTTGGCCCGAGCACAAACGTCACAAGACTGCACAAAGCCTCGCACATCTCGTGACAGGGAAGGCCACCAGAAGGACCTTGCCACCAAATCCCTGGTACCAAAAATGCCAGGATGACCTGCCAACGCAGAAGAATGAACCTCAGAGATGACTCTACTGGTCCAATCATCAGGAACAAACAGTTTATCAGGTGGGCAACGATCAGGTCTCTCCGCCTGAAACTCCTGCAAGGCCCGCCGCAGGTCTGGAGAAACGGCTGACAATACCACTCCATCCTTAAGGATACCTGTGGGCTCAGAGTTACCAGGCGAGTCAGGCTCAAAACTCCTAGAAAGGGCATCCGCCTTAACATTCTTAGAACCCGGTAGGTATGACACCACAAAATTAAACCGAGAGAAAAATAATGACCAGCGCGCCTGTCTAGGATTCAGGCGCCTGGCGGTCTCAAGATAAATCAAATTTTTGTGGTCAGTCAATACCACCACCTGATGTCTGGCCCCCTCAAGCCAATGGCGCCACTCCTCAAAAGCCCACTTCATGGCCAAAAGCTCCCGATTCCCAACATCATAATTCCGCTCAGCGGGCGAAAATTTACGGGAAAAGAAGGCACAAGGCCTCATCACGGAGCAGTCAGAACTTTTCTGCGACAACACTGCCCCAGCTCCGATCTCAGAAGCGTCGACCTCAACCTGAAAAGGTAGAGCAACATCAGGCTGACGCAACACAGGGGCAGAGGAAAAACGGCGCTTAAGCTCCCGAAAGGCCTCCACAGCATCAGGGGACCAATCAGCAACATCAGCACCCTTCTTAGTCAAATCGGTCAATGGCTTAGCAATATCCGAAAAACCAGCAATAAATCGACGATAAAAGTTAGCAAAGCCCAAAAATTTCTGAAGACTCTTAAGAGAAGAGGGCTGCGTCCAATCACAAATAGCTTGAACCTTGACAGGATCCATTTCAATGGAAGAGGGGGAAAAAATATATCCCAAAAAGGAAATCCTCTGTACCCCAAAAACACACTTAGAACCCTTCACACACAAAGAATTAGACCGCAAAACCTGAAAAACCCTCCTGACTTGCTGGACATGAGAGTCCCAGTCATCCGAAAAAATCAGAATATCATCCAGATACACAATCATAAATTTATCCAAATAATCGCGAAAAATATCATGCATAAAGGACTGGAAAACTGACGGAGCATTAGAAAGACCAAAAGGCATCACTAAATACTCAAAGTGGCCCTCGGGCGTATTAAATGCGGTTTTCCACTCATCCCCCTGCCTGATTCGCACCAAATTATACGCCCCACGAAGGTCAATCTTAGAGAACCACTTGGCCCCCTTTATGCGAGCAAACAAATCAGTCAGCAACGGCAATGGGTATTGATATTTAACAGTGATTTTATTCAAAAGCCGATAATCAATACATGGTCTCAAAGAGCCGTCTTTTTTTGACACAAAGAAAAAACCGGCTCCTAAGGGAGATGACGATGGACGAATATGTCCCTTTTCCAAGGACTCCTTTATATATTCTCGCATAGCAGCATGTTCAGGCACAGACAGATTAAATAAACGACCCTTTGGGTATTTACTACCCGGGATTAAATCTATGGCACAATCGCACTCTCGGTGCGGAGGTAACGAACCAAGCTTGGATTCTTCAAAGACGTCACGATAGTCAGACAGGAACTCAGGAATTTCAGAGGGAATGGATGATGAAATGGAAACCACAGGTACATCCCCATGAGCCCCCTTACATCCCCAGCTCAACACAGACATAGCTCTCCAGTCGAGGACTGGGTTGTGAGATTGCAGCCAAGGCAATCCTAGCACCAAATCATCATGTAGATTATACAGCACCAGAAAGCGAATAATCTCCTGGTGATCCGGATTAATACGCATAGTTACTTGTGTCCAGTATTGTGGTTTATTATTAGCCAATGGGGTGGAGTCAATCCCCTTCAGAGGAATAGGAGTCTCCAAAGGCTCTAAATCATACCCACAGCGTTTGGCAAAGGACCAATCCATAAGACTCAAAGCGGCGCCAGAGTCGACATAGGCGTCCGTGGTAATAGATGACAAAGAGCAAATCAGGGTCACTGATAGAATAAATTTAGACGGTAAGGTGCAAATGGAAACAGATTTACCAAGCTTTTTAGTGCGCTTAGAGCATGCTGATATAACATGAGTAGAATCACCACAATAGAAACACAACCCATTTTTCCGTCTAAAATTCTGCCGCTCGCTTCGGGACAGAATTCTATCACACTGCATACTCTCTGGCGACTTCTCAGTGGACACCGCCAGATGGTGCACTGGTTTGCGCTCCCGCAAACGCCTATCGATCTGAATAGCCATTGTCATGGACTCATTCAGACCCGCAGGCACAGGGAACCCCACCATAACATCCTTAATGGCATCAGAGAGACCCTCTCTGAAAGTCGCCGCCAGGGCGCACTCATTCCACTGAGTAAGCACAGACCATTTACGGAATCTTTGGCAGTAAATTTCCGCTTCATCTTGCCCCTGAGATAGGGACATCAAAGTTTTTTCTGCCTGAAGCTCCAAATGAGGTTCGTCATAAAGCAACCCCAAGGCCAGAAAAAACGCATCCACATTGAGCAAGGCAGGATCCCCTGGTGTCAATGAAAAGGCCTAGTCTTGAGGGTCGCCCCGGAGCAAGGAAATCACAATCCTGACCTGCTGTGCAGGGTCTCCGGCAGAGCGAGATTTCAGAGACAAAAATAATTTGCAATTATTTCGAAAATTCTGAAACCCGGATCTATTCCCCGAGAAAAATTCCGGCAAAGGAATTCTCGGCTCAGATACAGGTGCATGACAAACAAAATCTTGCAAATTTTGTACCTTCGTGGCGAGATTATTCAAACCTGCAGTTACACTCTGAAGATCCATTACAAACAGGTGGACACAGAGCCATTCAAGGGTTAAGAGGAGGTAAGAAGCAGCTAGACAGCAATTAAGGGCTAGGCAGCAAAACTCTGAGGGGAAAAAAAAAAAAAAAAAAAATTTCCCTTCAACACTTCTTTTTCTCCTGCTTCAGCCCAAACAATTAACACTTTGCGGGCCGGTCAAACTGTCATGATCTCAATGGCAAGAGAACATAGCATAAGCATATATAGGAACTAGCTCTTGGAAGATGGGAACTGAGCTGACCATGAACTAAGCCTAACGCACAACTAGCAGTGGCCGAGTAGCATGCCTACGTTGATTCTAGATGCCCAGCCCAGCCGGAGGACTAAATAAAGCTAGCAGAGGAAAATATTAGTCCTAGCTCACCTCTAGAGAAATACCCCGAAAGGAGACAGAGGCCCCCCACATGTATTGGCGGTGAGTTGAGATGAAATAACAAACGTAGTATGAAAATAGGTTTAGCAAATTTGAGGTCCACTTACTACATAGCAGAAGACAGAAAGGACACTTTCATGGTCAGCTGAAAACCCTATCAAAAAACACCATCCAGAAATTACTTTAAAACTCTGGCATTAACTCATAACACCAGAGTGGCAATTCCCGTTCACAAGAGCTTTCCAGACACAGTAACGAAACTACAGCTGTGAACTGGAACAAAATGCAAAAACAAACATGGACAAGAGTCCAACTTATCTAGTAGTTGTCTAGGAGCAGGAACAAGCACAGAGAGGCTTCTGATAACATTGTTGACCGGCAAGCAACTAACAGAGCAGCAAGGTTATATAGCGACTCCCACATCTTGATGGGAACAGGTGAACAGAGAAGATGAAGACACCAGTTCAATTCCACCAGTAGCCACCGGGGGAGCCCAGAATCCAAATTCACAACAGATAGGGGAAAATATGTGTAAGTGGATTGAGAGCTGGCTCAGGGATAGGAAACAAATGGTGGTTATTAATGGAGCACACTCGGACTGGGTTGCGGTTAGCAGTGGGGTACCACAGGGGTCAGTATTGGGCCCTCTTCTTTTTAACATATTTATTAATGACCTTGTAGGGGGCATTTAGAGTAGAATTTCAATATTTGCAGATGACACTAAACTCTGCAGGGTAATCAATACAGGGGAGGACAATTTTATATTACAGGATGACTTATGTAAACTAGAAGCTTGGGCTGCTAAATGGCAAATGAGCTTTAATGGGGATAAATGTAAGGTCATGCACTTAGGTAGAAGTAATAAGATGCATAACTATGTGCTTAATTCTAAAACTCTGGGCTAAACCGTCAATGAAAATGACCTGGGTGTATGGGTGGATGACAAACTCATATTCAGTGGCCAGTGTCAGGCAGCTGCTACAAAGGCAAATAAAATAATGGGATGCATTAAAAGAGGCATAGATGCTCATGAGGAGAACATAATTTTACTTCTATACAAGTCACTAGTTCGACCACACTTAGAATACTGTGCACAGTTCTGGTCTCCGGTGTATAAGAAAGACATAGCTGAACTAGAGCGGGTGCAGAGAAGAGCGACCAAGGTTATTAGAGGACTGGGGGGTCTGCAATACCAAGATAGGTTATTACACTTGGGGCTATTTAGTTTGGAAAAACGAAGGCTAAGGGGTGATTTTATGTTAATGTATAAATATATGAGGGGACAGTACAAAGACCTTTCTGATGATCTTTTTAATCATAGACCGGTGACAGGGACAAGGGGGCATCCTCTTCGTCTGGAGGAAAGAAGGTTTAAGCATAATAACAGACGCGGATTCTTTACTGTAAGAGCAGTGGGACTATGGAACTCTCTGCCGTATGATGTTGTAATGAGTGATTCATTACTTAAATTTAAAAGGGGACTGGATACCTTTCTGGAAAAGTATAATGTTACAGGGTATATACACTAGATTCCTTGATAGGGCGTTGATCCAGGGAACTAGTCTGATTGCCGTATGTGGAGTCGGGAAGGAATTTTTTTCCCCAAGGTGGAGCTTACTCTTTGCCACATGTTATTTTTTTGCCTTCCTCTGGATCAACATGTTAGATCATGTTAGGTTAGGCTATGGGTTGAACTAGATGGACTTAAAGTCTTCCTTCAACCTTAATAACTATGTAACTATGTAACCTTGAAATATGAGACAACTGGAGCAGTTTGCTCTTGAGGAGTGGGCCAAAATACCTGTCGAGAGGTGCAGAAGTCACATTGACAGTTACAGGAATCGTTGATTGCAATGATTGCCTCAAAAGGTTGTGCAACAAAATATTAAGCAAAGGGTACCATCATTCCTGTCCAGGCCTATTTCATGAGTTTTATATATTTTTTTTTCAGTCTGTGTAAGCATGGTTGAAAAGCAATGTCTGACTTTCATTTGTTCATTTTAATAGATCTTTTATTTATTATTACTTTTGGCAGATTCAAATTATTTCTGTGATCATTGTGGGTTTTTCTGTCATTAAACGAGGGGTACTGTTATGACCTGGTGGTTAAGAGGCCACACTGATATGACCTGGTGGCTAAAACGCAACATGGAACGAGCTCTGAGAAGGTGGTGTCTCTACTGACCGCAGTCCCTAATCCTAACAACAACACTATTAATAGCCGTGGGATGTTCCTGACTCTCCCTAGACACCTCTTCACAGCCTAAGAACTAACTACCCCTAAAGAAGGAAATAGAAAGCTATCTTGCCTCAGAGAAAACCCCAAAAGGAAAGACAGCCCCCCACAAATATTGACTGTGAGTGGAGAGGGAAATGACGTACACAGAAATGAAATCAGATTTCAGCAAAGGAGGCTGTCATGATTCTCAATGGCGAGAGAACATAGCCCAGCATATATGAGAACTAGCTCTTGGAAGATGGAAACTATACTGACCATGAACTAAACCTGCCGCACAACTAGAAGTGGCCGGGTAGCATGCCTACGTTTTTTTATCCCTAGATGCCCAGCGCCAGCCGGAGAACTACCTAATCCTAGCAGAGGAAAAGACAGTCCTGGCTCACCTCTAGAGAAATTTTCCCAAAAGGCAGACAGAGGCCCCCACATATATTGGCGGTGATTTAAGATGAAATGACAAACGTAGTATGAAAATAGGTTTAGCAAAATCGAGGTCCGCTTACTAGATAGCATGAAGACAGAAAGGGCACTTTCATGGTCAGCAGAAAACCCTATCAAAACACCATCCAGAAATTACTTTAAGACTCTAGCATTAACTCATAACACCAGAGTGGCAATTTCCGCTCACAAGAGCTTTCCAGACACAGTAACGAAACAGCAGCTGTGAACAGGAACAAAATGCAAAAACACACAAGGACAAAAGTCCAACTTAGCTGGGAGTTGTCTAGTAGCAGGAACATGCACAGAAAGGCTACTGATTACATTGTTGACCGGCATGAAACTGACAGAGGAGCAAGGTTATATAGCGACTCCCACATCCTGATAGGAGCAGGTGAACAGAGGGGATGATGCACACAAGTTAAATTCCACAAGTGGCCACCGGGGGAGCCCAGAATCCAATTTCACAACAGTACCCCCCCCTCAAGGAGGGGGCACCGAACCCTCACCAGAACCACCAGGGCGATCAGGATGAGCCCTATGAAAGGCACGGACAAGATCGGAGGCATGAACATCAGAGGCAGTGACCCAAGAATTATCCTCCTGACCGTATCCCTTCCATTTGACCAGATACTGGAGTTTCCGTCTGGAAACACGAGAGTCCAAGATCTTTTCCACAACGTACTCCAACTCACCCTCAACCAACACCGGAGCAGGAGGCTCAACGGAAGGCACAGCTGGTACCTCATACCTGCGCAACAATGACCGATGAAAAACATTATGAATCGAAAAGGATGCAGGGAGGTCCAAACGGAAGGACACAGGGTTAAGAATCTCCAATATCTTGTACGGGCCGATGAACCGAGGCTTAAACTTAGGAGAAGAAACCCTCATAGGGACAAAACGAGAAGACAACCACACCAAGTCCCCAACACAAAGCCGAGGACCAACACGACGACGGCGGTTGGCAAAAAGCTGAGTCTTCTCCTGGGACAACTTCAAATTGTCCACCACCTGCCCCCAAATCTGATGCAACCTCTCCACCACAGCATCCACTCCAGGACAATCCGAAGATTCCACTTGACCGGAGGAAAATCGAGGATGAAACCCCGAATTACAGAAAAACGGGGACACCAAGGTGGCAGAGCTGGCCCGATTATTGAGGGCGAACTCCGCCAAAGGCAAAAAAGCAACCCAATCATCCTGATCCGCAGACACAAAACACCTCAAATATGTCTCCAAGGTCTGATTAGTCCGCTCGGTCTGGCCATTAGTCTGAGGATGGAAAGCAGACGAAAAAGACAAATCTATGCCCATCCTAGCACAGAACGCCCGCCAAAACCTAGACACGAATTGGGTCCCCCTGTCAGAAACGATATTCTCCGGAATACCATGCAAACGAACAACATTTTGAAAAAACAGAGGAACCAACTCGGAAGAAGAAGGCAACTTAGGCAAGGGAACCAGATGGACCATCTTAGAGAAACGGTCACACACCACCCAGATGACAGACATCTTCTGAGAAACAGGCAGATCCGAAATAAAATCCATCGAGATGTGCGTCCAAGGCCTCTTCGGGATAGGCAAGGGTAACAACAATCCACTAGCCCGAGAACAACAAGGCTTGGCCCGAGCACAAACGTCACAAGACTGCACAAAGCCTCGCACATCTCGTGACAGGGAAGGCCACCAGAAGGACCTTGCCACCAAATCCCTGGTACCAAAGATTCCAGGATGACCTGCCAACGCAGAAGAATGAACCTCAGAGATGACTCTACTGGTCCAATCATCAGGAACAAACAGTCTACCAGGTGGGCAACGATCAGGTCTATCCGCCTGAAACTCCTGCAAGGCCCGCCGCAGGTCTGGAGAAACGGCAGACAATATCACTCCATCTTTAAGGATACCTGTGGGCTCAGAATTACCAGGGGAGTCAGGCTCAAAACTCCTAGAAAGGGCATCCGCCTTAACATTCTTAGAACCCGGTAGGTAAGACACCACAAAATTAAACCGAGAGAAAAACAACGACCAGCGCGCTTGTCTAGGATTCAGGCGCCTGGCAGACTCAAGGTAAATTAAATTTTTGTGGTCAGTCAATACCACCACCTGATGTCTGGCCCCCTCAAGCCAGTGACGCCACTCCTCAAAAGCCCACTTAATGGCCAAAAGCTCCCGATTCCCAATATCATAATTCCGCTCGGCGGGCGAAAATTTACGGGAAAAAAAGCACAAGGTCTCATCACGGAGCAGTCGGAACTTCTCTGCGACAACACCGCCCCAGCTCCGATTTCAGAAGCGTCGACCTCAACCTGAAAAGGAAGAGCAACATCAGGCTGACGCAACACTGGGGCGGAAGAAAAGCGGCGCTTGAGCTCCCGAAAGGCCTCCACAGCATCAGGGGACCAATCGGCAACATCAGCACCCTTCTTAGTCAAATCAGTCAATGGTTTTACAACATCAGAAAAACCAGCAATAAATCGACGATAAAAGTTAGCAAAGCCCAAAAATTTCTGAAGACTCTTAAGAGAAGAGGGTTGCGTCCAATCACCAATAGCCTGAACCTTGACAGGATCCATCTCGATGGAAGAGGGGGAAAAAATGTATCCCAAGAAGGAAATCTTCTGAACCCCCTGCTTGATTCGCACCAAATTATACGCCCCACGGAGATCAATCTTAGAGAACCACTTGGCCCCCTTTATACGAGCAAACAAATCAGTAAGCAGTGGTAACGGATATTGATATTTAACCGTGATTTTATTCAAAAGTCGATAATCAATACACGGCCTCAAAGAGCCGTCTTTCTTAGACACAAAGAAAAAACCGGCTCCTAAGGGAGATGACGAAGGACGAATATGTCCCTTTTCCAAGGACTCCTTTATATGTTCTCGCATAGCAGCGTGTTCAGGCACAGACAGATTAAATAAACGACCCTTAGGGTATTTACTACCCGGGATCAAGTCTATGGCACAATCGCACTCCCGGTGCGGAGGTAGTGAACCAACCTTGGGTTCTTCAAAAACGTCACGAAAGTCAGACAAGAATTCAGGAATCTCAGAGGGAATAGATGATGAAATGGAAACCAAAGGTACGTCCCCATGAGTTCCTTTACATCCCCAGCTTAACACAGACATAGCTCTCCAGTCGAGGACTGGGTTATGAGATTGCAGCCATGGCAATCCCAGCACCAAAACATCATGTAGATTATACAGCACCAGAAAGCGAATAACCTCCTGGTGATCCGGATTAACACGCATAGTCACTTGTGTCCAGTATTGTGGTTTATTACTAGCCAATGGGGTGGAGTCAATCCCTTTCAGAGATATCGGAGCCTCCAATGGCTCCAAATCATACCCACAGCGTTTGGCAAAGGACCAATCCATAAGACTCAAAGCAGCGCCAGAGTCGACATAGGCGTCCGCGGTAATAGATGACAAAGAACAAATCAGGGTCACAGATAGAATAAACTTAGACTGTAAAGTGCTCATTGAAACAGACTTGTCAGGCTTCTTAGTACGCTTAAAGCATGCTGATATAACATGAGTTGAATCACCACAATAGAAGCACAACCCATTTTTTCGTCTAAAATTCTGCCGCTCGCTTCTGGACAGAATTCTATCACATTGCATATTTTCTGGCGTTTTCTCAGTAGACACCGCCAAATGGTGCACAGGTTTGCGCTCCCGCAGACGCCTATCGATCTGAATAGCCATCGTCATGGACTCATTCAGACTCGCAGGCACAGGGAACCCCACCATAACATCCTTAATGGCATCAGAGAGACCTTCTCTGAAAATCGCCGCCAGGGCGCACTCATTCCACTGAGTAAGCACAGACCATTTGCGGAATTTTTGGCAGTATATTTCAGCTTCATCTTGCCCCTGAGACAAGGACATCAAGGCCTTTTCCGCCTGAAGCTCTAAATGAGGTTCCTCATAAAGCAACCCCAAGGCCAGAAAAAACGCATCCACATTGAGCAACGCAGGATCCCCTGGTGCCA
Source organism: Ranitomeya variabilis (assembly GCF_051348905.1). NCBI lineage: Eukaryota > Metazoa > Chordata > Amphibia > Anura > Dendrobatidae > Ranitomeya > Ranitomeya variabilis. The sequence goes on from NC_135239.1 coordinate 152,331,948, forward strand.
ATGCAAAAGCCCAGTCTTGAGGGTCGCCCCGGAGCAAGGAAATTACAATCCTGACCTGCTGTGCAGGGTCTCCGGCAGAGCGAGACTTCAGGGACAAAAACAATTTGCAATTATTTTTAAAATTTTGAAAGTGAGATCTATTCCCCGAGAAGAATTCAGGCAAAGGAATTCTAGGCTCAGACATAGGTGCATGAACAACAAAATCTTGCAAATTTTGTACCTTTGTGGCGAGATTATTCAAACCTGTAGCTACACTCTGAAGATCTATTTGAAACAGGTGAACACAGAGCCATTCAAGGATTAGAAGGAGAGGAAGAGAGGAAGGCTGCAGTATAGGCAGACTAGCAAGTGATTCAATTAAGAGCACACTCAGAACTAGAGGGAAAAAAAAAAATAAAAAAATTGTAGCAGACTTCTTTTTTCTCTCCTTTCTCAGCCAGTAATTTAACCCTTTTTTGGGCCGGTCAAACTGTCATGATTCTCAATGGCGAGAGAACATAGCCCAGCATATATGAGAACTAGCTCTTGGAAGATGGAAACTATACTGACCATGAACTAAACCTGCCGCACAACTAGAAGTGGCCGGGTAGCATGCCTACGTTTTTTTATCCCTAGATGCCCAGCGCCAGCCGGAGAACTACCTAATCCTAGCAGAGGAAAAGACAGTCCTGGCTCACCTCTAGAGAAATGTTCCCAAAAGGCAGACAGAGGCCCCCACATATATTGGCGGTGATTTAAGATGAAATGACAAACGTAGTATGAAAATAGGTTTAGCAAAATCGAGGTCCGCTTACTAGATAGCATGAAGACAGAAAGGGCACTTTCATGGTCAGCAGAAAACCCTATCAAAACACCATCCAGAAATTACTTTAAGACTCTAGCATTAACTCATAACACCAGAGTGGCAATTTCCGCTCACAAGAGCTTTCCAGACACAGTAACAAAACAGCAGCTGTGAACAGGAACAAAATGCAAAAACACACAAGGACAAAAGTCCAACTTAGCTGGGAGTTGTCTAGTAGCAGGAACATGCACAGAAAGGCTACTGATTACATTGTTGACCGGCATGAAACTGACAGAGGAGCAAGGTTATATAGCGACTCCCACATCCTGATAGGAGCAGGTGAACAGAGGGGATGATGCACACAAGTTAAATTCCACAAGTGGCCACCGGGGGAGCCCAGAATCCAATTTCACAACAGGAGGCCAATACTAAACTTGATAGACAGAGAGAAAAGGATACTGTGCGGTCAGTATTAAAAACTGCAAAATCCACGCAGAGTTTACAAAAATGAACTCCACACCGACTCACGGTGTGGAGGGGCAAATCTGCTTTCCCAGAGCTTCCAGCTAGCCTGAATATTACATAATGACAAGCTGGACAAAAAGAGACATATTTGCAGAGCAATAGAGTCCAAGCAAATGGACAAACAAGAACTAGCAAAAACTTATCTTTTGCTGACAAGGACAGGCCATATGAGAAATCCAAGGAGAGAACCAAATCCAACCAAGAACATTGACAGCTGGCATGAACTAAAGCCCAGAGCAGGTTTAAATAACAAACCCAGGCAAGGCGATTAGTGAAGGCAGCTGCTACAGCTACCTAAAGGAGCAGCAGTTCCACTCGAAACCACCAGAGGGAGCCCAAGGGCAGAACTCACAAAAATACCATTAGCAACCACAGGAGGGAGCTCCAGAACGGAATTCACAACAGTACCCCCCCCTTGAGGAGGGGTCACCGAACCCTCACCAGAGCTCCCAGGCCGATCAGGACGAGCCAAATGGAAAGCACGAACCAAATCGGCAGCATGAACATCGGAGGCAACAACCCAAGAATTATCCTCCTGGCCATAACCCTTCCACGTGACCAGATACTGAAGCTTCCGCCTCGAAAAACGAGAATCCAAAATCTTCTCCACCACATATTCTAATTCCCCCTCAACCAACACCAGAGCAGGAGGATCAACGGAGGGAACCATACGTACCACATACAGTCATATGAAAAAGTTTGGGCACCCCTATTAATCTTAAGCTTAATGTTTTATAAAAATTGTTTTTTTTTCAACAGCTATTTCAGTTTCATATATCTAATAACTGTTGGACACAGTAATGTTTCTGCCTTGAAATGAGGTTTATTGTACTAACAGAAAATGTGCAATCTGCATTCAAACAAAATTTGACAGGTGCATAAGTATGGGCACCCTTATCATTTTCTTGTTTAAAATACTCCTACCTACTTTTTACTGACTTACTAAAGCACTTTTTTTGGTTTTGTATCCTCATTAAGCTTTGAACTTCATAGCCAGGTGTATGCAATCATGAGAAAAGCTACTTAAAGTGGCCACTTGCAAGTTGTTCTCCTATTTGAATCTCCTCTGACGAGTGGCATCATGGGCTCCTCAAAACAACTGTCAAATGATCTGAAAACAAAGACTATTCAACATAGTTGTTCAGGGGAAGGATACAAAAAGCTGTCTCAGAGATTTAACCTATCAATTTCCACTGTGAGGAACATAGTAAGGAAATGGAAGAACACAGGTACAGTTCTTGTTAAGGCCAGAAGTGGCAGGCCAAGAAAAACATCAGAAAGGCAGAGAAGAAGAATGGTGAGATCAGTCAAGGACAATCCTCAGACCAGCTCCAGAGAGCTGCAGCATTAACTTGCTGCAGATGGTGTCACTGTGCATCTGTCAACTATACAACACACTGTGTTTTTTTGCCGCCATGCATAACGCCTTTTTGTATGACCAAACAACTCAATCTTGGTTTCATCAGTCCACAGGACCTTCTTCCAAAAAGAAATTGGCTTCTCCAAATGTGCTTTTGCATACCTCAGCCGACTTTGTTTGTGGCGTGCTTGCAGAAACGGCTTCTTTCACATCACTCTCCCATACAGCTTCTCCTTGTGCAAAGTGCGTTGTATAGTTGACTGATGCACAGTGACACCATCTGCAGCAAGTTGATGCTGCAGCTCTCTGGAGGTGGTCTGAGGATTGTCCTTGACTGATCTCACAATTCTTCTTCTCTGCCTTTCTGATGTTTTTCTTGGCCTGCCACTTCTGGCCTAAACAAGAACTGTACCTGTGTTCTTCCATTTCCTTACTATGTTCCTCACAGTGGAAATTGACAGGTTAAATCTCTGAGACAGCTTTTTGTATCCTTCCCCTGAACAACTATGTTGAATAATCTTTGTTTTCAGATAATTTGACAGTTGTTTTGAGGAGCCCATGATGCCACTCGTCAGAGGAGATTCAAACAGGAGAACAACTTGCAAGTGGCCACTTTAAGTAGCTTTTCTCATGATTACATACACCTGGCTATGAAGTTCAAAGCTCAATGAGGACACAAAACCAAAAAAGTGCTTTAGTAAGTCAGTAAAAAGTAGGTAGGAGTATTTTAAACAAGAAAATGATAAGGGTGCCCATACTTATGCACCTGTCAAATTTTGTTTGAATGCAGATTGCACATTTTCTGTTAGCACAATAAACCTCTTTTCAAGGCAGAAACATTACTGTGTCCAACAGTTATTAGATATATGAAACTGAAATAGCTGTTGCAAAAAAAGTTTTTTTATAAAACATTAAGCTTAAGATTAATAGGGGTGCCCAAACTTTTTCATATGACTGTATCTCCGCAGCAAGGATCTATGGAACACATTATGAATGGAAAAAGAAGCTGGAAGGGCCAAACGAAAAGACACCGGATTGATAATTTCAGATATCTTATAAGGCCCAATAAAGCGAGGCTTGAACTTAGGGGATGAAACCTTCATAGGAACATGACGAGAAGACCACCAGACCAAATCCCCAACACGAAGCCGGGGACCAACACACCGACGACGGTTAGCAAAACGTTGAGCCTTTTCCTGAGACAACGTCAAATTGTCCACCACATGAGTCCAACTTTGCTGCAACCTGTCCACCACAGAATCCACACCAGGACAGTCAGAAGGCTCAAGCTGCCCCGAAGAAAAACGAGGATGAAAACCAAAGTTACAAAAGAAAGGCGAAACCAAGGTAGCCGAACTAGCCCGATTATTAAGGGCAAACTCGGCCAATGGCAAAAAAGTCACCCAATCATCCTGATCAGCAGACACGAAGCATCTCAAATAGGTTTCCAAGGTCTGATTGGTTCGCTCCATTTGGCCATTTGTCTGAGGATGGAATGCTGAAGAAAAAGACAAATCAATGCCCATTCTAGCACAAAAGGACCGCCAAAACCTAGAAACGAACTGGGAACCTCTGTTAGACACAATATTCTCCGGAATACCATGCAAACAAACCACATGCTGAAAAAATAATGGAACCAAATCAGAGGAGGAAGGCAACTTAGGCAACGGTACCAAATGGACCATCTTAGAAAACCGGTCACAAACCACCCAGATGACAGACATCTTCTGAGAAACAGGAAGATCAGAAATAAAATCCATGGAAATATGTGTCCAGGGCCTCTCAGGAATAGGCAAAGGCAAAAGCAACCCACTGGCACGGGAACAGCAAGGCTTAGCCCGAGCACAGGTCCCACAGGACTGCACAAACGAACGCACATCCCGTGACAAGGAAGGCCACCAAAAGGACCTAGCCACCAAATCTCTGGTACCGAAAATCCCAGAGTGACCAGCCAACACCAAACAATGAACCTCAGAAATTACCCTGCTAGTCCATCTATCAGGAACAAACAGTTTCCCCACTGGACAGCGGTCAGGTTTATCAGCCTGAAACTCCTGAAGTACCCGCCGCAAATCAGGGGAGATGGCAGAAAGAATCACCCCCTCCTTAAGGATCCCAGGCGGCTCAAGAACTCCCGGAGAATCAGGCAAAAAACTCCTAGAAAGGGCATCAGCCTTCACATTCTTAGATCCCGGAATATACGAGACCACAAAATCAAAACGTGAGAAAAACAGAGACCACCGAGCTTGTCTAGGATTCAACCGCTTAGCAGACTCGAGGTAAATCAGATTCTTATGATCAGTCAAGACCACCACGCGATGCTTGGCTCCCTCAAGCCAATGTCGCCACTCCTCAAATGCCCACTTCATAGCCAACAACTCCCGATTGCCGACATCATAATAACGCTCAGCAGGCGAAAACTTTCTGGAGAAGAAAGAACATGGTTTCATCAACGAGCCATCAGAATTTCTCTGAGACAAAACGGCCCCTGCCCCAATCTCAGAAGCATCAACCTCAACCTGAAAAGGGAGAGAAACATCTGGCTGACGCAACACAGGGGCAGAAGTAAAACAACGTTTAAGCTCCTGAAAGGCCTCAACAGCCGCAGAGGACCAATTCATCACATCAGCGCCCTTCCTCGTCAAATCGGTCAGAGGCTTCACCACACTAGAAAAATTAGCAATAAAGCGGCGATAAAAATTGGCAAAGCCCAAAAATTTCTGAAGGCTCTTTACAGATGTAGGTTGAGTCCAATCATGAATGGCCTGGACTTTAACAGGGTCCATTTCAATAGCGGAGGGAGAAAAAATGAAACCCAAAAAAGAAACCTTCTGAACTCCAAAGAGGCACTTAGACCCCTTCACAAACAACGCATTAGCACGAAGGACCTGAAATACCATCCTAACCTGCTTCACATGAGACTCCCAATCATCGGAGAAAACCAAAATATCATCCAAATACACAATCATGAATTTATCCAGATAATTCCGGAAAATATCATGCATAAAGGACTGAAATACCGATGGAGCATTAGAGAGCCCGAATGGCATCACAAGATATTCAAAATGGCCTTCGGGCATATTAAATGCTGTTTTCCATTCATCACCTTGTTTAATACGCACGAGATTATACGCCCCTCGAAGGTCGATTTTAGTAAACCAACTGGCACCCTTAATCCGAGCAAACAAATCAGAAAGTAAAGGTAAAGGGTACTGGAATTTGACAGTGATCTTATTGAGAAGGCGATAATCTATACAGGGTCTCAAGGAGCCATCCTTCTTGGCAACAAAAAAAAATCCCGCTCCCAACAGTGACGAAGACGGGCGAATATGCCCCTTCTCCAAGGACTCCTTTACATAACTCCGCATAGCGGCATGCTCTGGCACAGACAGATTGAAAAGTCGGCCCTTAGGGAACTTACAGCCAGGAATCAAATTAATGGCACAATCGCAGTCCCTATGAGGAGGCAGGGAACTGGACTTGGGCTCATCAAATATATCCTGGAAATCCGACAAAAACTCAGGAACTTCAGAAGAAGGGGACGAGGAAATGGACATCAAAGGGATATCACTATGTATCCCCTGACAACTCCAACCAGTTACAGACATAGATCTCCAATCCAGCACTGGATTATGTACCTGTAACCATGGAAAACCCAGCACAACAACATCATGCAAATTATGCAACACCAAAAAGCGAATATTTTCCTGATGTGCTGGAGCCATGTACATGGTTAACTGTGTCCAGTACTGAGGTTTATTCTTGGCCAATGGCGTAGCATCAATCCCCTTTAAGGGAATAGGGCTCTGCAAAGGCTCCAAGGAAAAACCACAGCGCTTGGCAAATTCTAAGTCCATTAAGTTCAGGGCAGCGCCAGAATCCACAAATGCCATAACAGAAAAGGAAGACAATGAGCAAATCAGGGTAACAGACAAGAGAAATTTAGGCTGTACAGTACTAATGGTAACAGACCCAGGGACCTTCTTAGTACGCTTAGGGCAATCAGAAATAGCATGAGCAGAATCACCACAGTAAAAACACAGGCCATTCTGACGTCTGAATTTCTGCCTTTCTGCTCTAGTCAAAATCCTATCATATTGCATAGGCTCAGGACTCTGCTCAGAGGACACTGCCATATGGTACACCACCTTGCGCTCGCGCAAGCGCCGATCAATCTGAATGGCCAAAGACATTGACTAATTCAGACCAGCAGGCATAGGAAACCCCACCATAACATCTTTAAGGGCTTCAGAAAGACCCTTTCTGAAAATCGCTGCCAGGGCATACTCATTCCATTTTGTGAGCACAGACCACTTTCTAAATTTCTGGCAGTATAGTCTGCTGCTTCCTGACCCTGACACAGAGCCAGCAAAGTTTTTTCTGCCTGATCCACAGAATTAGGCTCGTCATACAGCAATCCGAGCGCTTGAAAAAATGCGTCAATATTGAGCAATGCAGGATTTCCTGGCTCAAGGGAGAATGCCCAGTCCTGCGGGTCGCCACGCAGCAAAGAAATAACAATCTTCACCTGCTGAATGGGGTCACCAGAGGAACGGGGTCTCAGAGCAAAAAACAATCTGCAATTATTTTTAAAGTTCAAAAATTTAGATCTATCCCCAGAAAATAAATCAGGAATAGGAATTCTAGGCTCTAATACCGGAGTCTGGACAACATAATCTTGGATACTCTGTACCCTTGCAGCGAGTTGATCCACGCGCAAGGACAGACCCTGAACCTCCATATCAGCACCAAAATCCTGAACCACCCAGAGATTAAGGGGAAAAAAAAGACAAAACAAGCTACAAAGGAAAAAAAAATGACTCAGAACTTTCTTTTCCCTCTTTTGAGATGCATTTAACACATCGCTGGCCAGCTGTACTGTTATGACCTGGTGGTTAAGAGGCCACACTGATATGACCTGGTGGCTAAAACGCAACATGGAACGAGCTCTGAGAAGGTGGTATCTCTACTGACCGCAGTCCCTAATCCTAACAACAACACTATTAATAGCCGTGGGATGTTCCTGACTCTCCCTAGACACCTCTTCACAGCCTAAGAACTAACTACCCCTAAAGAAGGAAATAGAAAGCTATCTTGCCTCAGAGAAAACCCCAAAAGGAAAGACAGCCCCCCACAAATATTGACTGTGAGTGGAGAGGGAAATGACGTACACAGAAATGAAATCAGATTTCAGCAAAGGAGGCCAATACTAAACTTGATAGACAGAGAGAAAAGGATACTGTGCGGTCAGTATTAAAAACTACAAAATCCACCCAGAGTTTACAAAAATGAACTCCACACTGACTCACAGTGTGGAGGGGAAAATCTGCTTTCCCAGAGCTTCCAGCTAGCCTGAATATTACATAATGACAAGCTGGACAAAAAGAGACATATTTGCAGAGCAATAGAGTCCAAGCAAATGGACAAACAAGAACTAGCAAAAACTTATCTTTTGCTGACAAGGACAGGCCATATGAGAAATCCAAGGAGAGAACCAAATCCAACCAAGAACATTGACAGCTGGCATGAACTAAAGCCCAGAGCAGGTTTAAATAACAAACCCAGGCAAGGCGATTAGTGAAGGCAGCTGCTACAGCTACCTAAAGGAGCAGCAGTTCCACTCGAAACCACCAGAGGGAGCCCAAGGGCAGAACTCACAAAAATACCATTAGCAACCACAGGAGGGAGCTCCAGAACGGAATTCACAACAGAGTACCAACAATTTTGACCACGTGTGTACATTGCAGTATATACAAAGCTCCGTTGTATATAGTGTACAGGTAATATAGTGATCACCAGTGACATTATACACATGAGCTCTGTATATAGGTTAAAGGTAATACACTATATACAGAGCTCTATACATAGTATACAGTGTATAGTGTAAGTGCACAAGTAGCAGACTGCCACAACAATGATATCTGTAGTTAAAGTTCTTCATCTTTGCTTTTTTTCTTCATCCAGTGCAGACCGACGTCACTTCCTCCAGCCAGGACTCGTCGCTGCAGAAAAGAAGACTGTTATCTATAGCTGATCACTTCTAGAGCACATTCCCCACTTTTTCCCGACGTATACACTATGTTAGATGAAGAATAAAAGTTACACAGTGCCACCCTGCACAATAACAAGACTCCCTTTTGTTCCCCCAAATGGAAAACAGTATCTGCAAAAGTAAATTAAATTACAGCAAAATAATGTACCCTGATTGGGCCCTGCAGTAATTGTCCCGACTTGCCACCATAAATCAGCAATGTGTGTTCCTCATCCTGATTTCCATACAGTAATTACAGTAATTATGTCACCCCTTTGTTTACTAAGGTCCCAGATCCAGGTCCCCATTTACTGTACCCATCCTAGGCCCCTAGGTTGCCCCCATCCTGGACCCCAATGTCCACTTTAATAAGATCCTCATCCTGGGCCCCTTACAGTAATAATGTCCCAATCCTAGGCCACTATGTCCACTTTAATAATGTCCCTATGGTGGGCCCCTATGTCAGCCCCTATGTCCACTACCTTTCCCAATCACAGAAGGGGAAGAAAAGAAGATTCTTCTCACCTTCCTGTGCTCTCCGGTATCCTCTTGTGGCTTCATATTCGGTGTGGTTGCTAAAATGGCCGACGTCTGAAGCTGTGGCAGGGCGCTCTGCTCTGTGACAGTTCACACCCTGATGACACATAGCAGTAACATTGAAAAGCCGCCGGCCTATCAAAAGCTGTAGGCATCAGCTTGTATTCGCTCATTGGCCAGCAGCCATTTAACATACTGTAACTGTTATGTGACTTCGGCACGTGGCCTGTCACAAGGCAGAGCGCCCTGCCACAGCTGCAGCCGGCGTTCATCTTGATGTGCGTCATTGACAGGGCCAGCTCCAGGTTTTCATGGGCCCCGGGCGAAGGATTCTCAGTGGGTCCCTTTAACACATACCCCGATTCCTGATGCACAAATAAGAAATATAATATATATATATATATATATATATATATATATATAGTGCAATGCCAAAGATTTCACTTACTTCTTACATTACATGAGTGATATCTATTGTAAATCTATGTATATAATCGTCTAAGGGGCACTTCCGTCTGTTTGTCTGTTTGTCTGTCTGTCTGTCTGTCACGGAAATCCCAAGTCCAGATTGATCATGGCCAGTCGGCCGCGACCAATCAGCAACGGGAACAGTCTGGCCGTGAAATGGCTGCTCCCTACTCCCCTGCAGTCAGTGCCCCCTCCATACTCCCCCCCCCAGTCAGCACCCGCCGCCTACATAGCGTTTTAGCAGTCCGTTAAACCAACTGCGTTACACCGCGGCACAACGAGATGTAACGCAGTCTATTAACGCTGCTATTAACACTGTGTGACAAACTTTTTACTATTAATGCTGCCTATTCAGCATCAATAGTAAAAAGATATAATGTTAAAAATAATTAAAAAAAATAAAAAATGGTGCTATTCTCACCTTCCGCCGTCCACCGATGCGCGCGAGCGGTGAGGCTGCCGCCAGCTTCCGTTCCCAGAAATGCATTGCGAAATTACCCAGATGACTTAGCGGTCGCTAGGGAGTAGGGAGCGGCCATTTCGCGGCCGGACTGTGACCGTTGCTGATTAGTCGTGGCCGGCTGGCCGCGACCAATCTGCGACTTGTGATTTCCGTGACAGACAGACAAACAGACAAACAGATGGAAGTGCCCCTCAGACGATTATATATATAGATGTGGCTGCTATATACTGCGTGGCTGCTATATACCACGTGGCTGTGCTATATACTATGTGGCTGTGCTATATACTACGTGGCTCTGCTATTACTTTGTGGCTCTGCTATATACTACGTGGCTGTCTGTGTTATATAGTATGTGGGCTGTGTTATATACTACGTGGCTGTGCTACACTATGTTCCAAATTATTATGCAAATGACATTTTTCTCTGATTTTCCTAAATGGTCGGTCCAAATGACAGTCAGTCTAATAAAAGTCATCACCCGTTAGAGTATACATCAAATTTTATTGAATAAACCTCCCAATGATAACAGTATAATCTCCAAAATGAATAAAAACTTAAAATGCACTGTTCCAAATTATTAGGCACAGTAGAATTTCTAAACATTTGATATGTTTTAAAGAACTGAAAATGCTCATTTGTGGAATTTGCAGCATTAGGAGGTCACTCACATTCACTGAACAAAAAAGCTATTTAACTCCAAAACATCCTACCAGGTCAAGTTACATGTAACATAGGAGCCCTTCATTGATATCACCTTCACAATTCTTGCATTCATTGAACTTGTAAGTTTTTGGAGAATTTCTGCTTGTATTTCTTTGCATGAAGTCAGAATTGCCTCCCAGAGCTGCTGTTTTGATGTGAACTGCCTCCCACCCTCATAGATCTTTGGCTTGATGATACTCCAAAGGTTCTCTATAGGGTTGAGCTCAGGGGAAGATGGTGGCCACACCATGAGTTTATCTCCTTTTATGCCCATAGCAGCCAATGACTCAGAGGTATTCTTTGCAGCATGAGATGGTGCATTGTCAGTATGGAGATGATTTTGCTCCTGAAGGAACATTTCTGCTTTTTATACCATGGAGGAAAGTTGTCAGTCAGAAACTCTATATACTTTGCAGATGTCATTTTCACACCTTCAGGAACCTTAAAGGGCCCTACCAGCTGTTTCTCCATGATTCCAGCCCAAAACATGACTCCTCCAGCTCCTTGCTGTTGTTGCAGCCGTGTTGGGACATGGTGGCCATCCAACAACCATCCACTACTCCATCCATTTGGACCATCCAGGGTTGCTCAACACTTATCAGTAAACAAGAATGTTTGGAAATTAGTCTTCATGTATGTGTGGGCCCAATGCAACCATTTCTGCTTGTGAACACTGTTTAAGGGTGGCCGAATAGTAGGTTTATGCACCACAGCAAGCCTTTGAAGGAGCCTACACCTTGAGGTTCGAGGGACTCCAGAGGCAGCAGCAGCTTCAAATATCTGTTTGCTGCTTTGTAATGGCTTTTTAGCAGCTGCTCTCTTAATCCGATGAACTTGCCTTGCAGAAATCTCCCTCATTATGCCTTTCTCAGCACAAACACATCTGTGCTCAGATACAGCCACAAATCTCTTAACAGTACGATGATCACGCTTAAGTTTTCGGGAAATATCTAATGTTTTCATCTCTTGACCAAGGCATTGCACTATTTGATGCTTTTCAACAGCAGAGAGATCCTTTTTCTTTCCCATGTTACTTGAAAACTGTGACCTGCTTAATAATGTGGAACATCATTTTTAAGTAGTTTTCCTTTAATTAGAATCACCTGGAAAACTAATTATCACATGTGTTTAAGATTGATTTCAGTGATCCATTGAGCCCTGAGACACAATACCATCCACGAGTTTATTTGAAAAGCAAAACAATTAAATCTTTATCACACTTAAATCCAATTTGCATATACAGTTAGGTCCATATATATTTGGACAGAGACAGCATTTTTATAATTTTGGTTATAGACATTACCACAATGAATTTTAAACAAAACAATTCAGATGCAGTTGAAGTTCAGACTTTCAGCTTTCATTTGAGGGTATCCACATTAAAATTGGATGAAGGGTTTACGAGTTTCAGCTCCTTAACATGTGCCACCCTGTTTTTAAAGGGACCAAAAGAAATTGGACAGATTCAATAATTTTAAATAAAATGTTCATTTCTAGTACTTGGTTGAAAACCCTTTGTTGGCAATGACTGCCTGAAGTCTTGAACTCATGGACATCACCAGACGCTGTGTTTCCTCCTTTTTGATGCTCTGCCAGGCCTTCACTGCGGTGGTTTTCAGTTGCTGTTTGTTTGTGGGCCTTTCTGTCTGAAGTTTAGTCTTTAACAAGTGAAATGCATGCATGATTGGGTTGAGATCAGGTGACTGACTTGGCCATTCAAGAATATTCCACTTCTTTGCTTTAATAAACTCCTGGGTTGCTTTGGCTTTATGTTTTGGGTCATTGTCCATCTGTAGTATGAAACGACAACCAATCAGTTTGGCTGCATTTGGCTGGATCTGAGCACACAGTATGGCTCTGAATACCTCAGAATTCATTTGGCTGCTCCTGTCCTGTGTCACATCATCAATAAACACGAGTGACCCAGTGCCACTGGCAGCCATGCATGCCCAAGCCATCAAACTGCCTCCGCCGTGTTTTACAGATGATGTGGTATGCTTTGGATCATGAGCTGTACCACGCCTTCGCCATACTTTTTTCTTTCCATCATTCTGATAGAGGTTGATCTTGGTTTCAACTGTCCAAAGAATGTTATTCCAGAACTGTGCTGGCTTTTTTAGATGTTTTTTAGCAAAGTCCAGTCTAGCCTTTTTATTCTTGATGCTTATGAGTGGCTTGCACCGTGCAGTGAACCCTCTGTATTTACTTTCATGCAGTCTTCTCTTTATGGTAGATTTGGATATTGATACGCCTACCTCCTGAAGAGTGTTGTTCACTTGGTTGGCTGTTGTGAAGGGGTTTCTCTTCACCATGGAGATTATTCTCTGATCATCCACCACTGTTGTCTTCTGTGGGAGCCCAGGTCTTTTTGCATTGATGAGTTCACCAGTGCTTTCTTTCTTTCTCAGGATGTACCAAACTGTAGATTTTGCCACTCCTAATATTGTAACAATTTCTCGAATGGGTGTTTTCTGTTTTCGCAGCTTAAGGATGTCTTGTTTCTCCTGCATGGAGAGCTCCTTTGACCGCATGTTTACTTCACAGCAAAACCTTCCAAATGCAAGCACCACACCTCAAATCAACTCCAGGCCTTTTATTTGCTTAATTGAGAATGACATAACGAAGGGATTGCCCACACCTGTCCATGAAATAGCCTTGGAGTCAATTGTCCAATTACTTTTGGTCCCTTTAAAAACAGGGTGGCACATATTAAGGAGCTGAAACTCCTAAACCCTTCAACCAATTTTAATGTGGATACCCTCAAATGAAAGCTGAAAGTCTGAACTTCAACTGCATCTGAATTGTTTTGTTTAAAATTCATTGTGGTAATGTCTATAACCAAAATTAGAAAAATGTTGTCTCTGTCCAAATATATATGGACCTAACTGTAATAATTTGGAACACAGTGTATATACTACGTCGCTGTGCTATATACTATGTGGCTGTGCTATATACTACGTGGCTGTGCTGTATACTACATACTACGTGGCTGTGCTATATACTACGTGGCTGTGTTATATACTACGTGGCTTTGCTGTATACTACATACTATGTGGCTGTGCTATATACTACGTGGCTGTGTTATATGCTACGTGGCTGTACTATATCCTGCACACCGAACCTCCGACATCCAGCCGCGAATTGACGCGGGATTTAAACCACGTTTCGCTGATTGGTCGCGCCCAGCCGGCCGCGACCAATCAGCGATATTTGCACAGGATTTAAACACCGTTTCAGTGATTGGTAGCTCACGGACGGCCGCGACCAATCAGAGATATTGGCGCGGTATTTAAACACCGCTTCGGTCATTGGTCGTGCCCGACCGGCCGCGACCAATCAGCGACAGGTGCAGTCCGGCCGCGAATTGGCGCCAGATTTGAACCACTCTTCGTTGATCGGCCGGGTGCGTCCAATCAGCGATATTGGCGCGGAATTTAACCCCCACTCACAGCGCGACGTACATACATACATATTCTACCCGATGCGTTAGAATCGGGCCACCGAGTTCTACCGTAACTCAGAAACTGGCAAATCCTTGTTTGGTCTATCAATTTAGACCAAACAATATAGTCCTCCATACAGTATTATGTTCCCCATATATTGCTCAATACAGTATTATGGGCACCATATATTGCTCCATACAGTATTATAGAACCCATATATTGCTCTATACAGTATTATAGGCCCAATATAGTCCTCCATTCAGAATTATGGGCACCACATAGTCCTCCATACAGAATTATGGGCACCACATAGTCCTCCATACAGTGTTATGGGCACCACAGAGTGCTTCATACAGTATCATGGGCCCCTTATATTGCTCCATACAGTAATACGGGACCCATAGATTACTCCATACAGTCTTATGGGCCTCATATATTGCTCCATACAGTATAATGGACCCCATATAATGCTTCATACAAGATAATGGGCAGCACATAGTCCTCCATACAGTACAGTATTATAGGGACCACATAGTCCTCTACACATTATTATGTGAACTGTATACTGCTCCATACAGTGTAATTGGCAATACATAATGCTCCATACAGTAAAATGGGCCCCAGATATTGCCCATACAATATTATGTTCCCCATATATTGTTCCATACAGTATTATGGGCACCATATATTGCTCAATACAGTAATATAGGTGTAAGGATTCCGAATAGAACCCGAGAGTGGACCCTCTGGGTCATGGCTCTAGAGCCCCCGAGGACGAGCTGACCAGATGGAACCACCCTCTATACAGTGAATGTTAGGAGCAGGCCCAAGGGGGATGGAGACATTGCTAGAGCCAAAGGGGTGACCAAGACAAAGAGAAGGAGACTGATGGCAGAATGGAAAAGACTAGAACTGGGAAAGCTGGGTATATGATGGAACTTCAAGAGCCGGACTAGGACAGAAATGATGCTGCAAAAAAGGAGACAAAAAGTAATAAAGCCAAGAAGACAAGACTAAACGCAGGCCAAGTATATGTAATGACAAAGGGCAAGAAAGACAGAGACTCAGGGACAGATCTGGCGGAGACACGGAGTAGGTATGATTGAGTCACAGCACTGGAAATCAGAGACACGGGGCACTGGCACAGGGCAGGTATGATGGAAATACGGAGCAGGTATGGCAGAGACACAGGACCGGTACGGCGGAAACACGGGCACAAGCACTGGGCAGGTAAGGCGGAGACACTGGGCAAAGACACGGGACAGGTACGGCAGAGACATGGAGCACATGCACAGGACAGGTAAGGCGGAGACAGAGGGCAAAGACACAGGGCTGGTATAGCGGAGACATGGAGGAGCCTGAAAGAGACACAGGAATGCTGACAACAAGGAACAGCAAATAACTTCAGAAGTTCAGGTGTCTTACCTGGAAATACGCCGAGAAGAAATACCCGATGGGTGCCGCTATATTGGGAGCCATCGGGTCACGACTAGTGTTGAGCATTCCGATACCGCAAGTATCGGGTATCGGCCGATACTTGCGGTATCGGAATTCCGATACCGGGATTCCGATACTTGCCGCGTATCGGATACCGGAATCGGAAGTTCCCAGATTCAAAATTCCGAAATTCAGCCAATGAGAATGATTCCAAGTGTGGGCACATCCTGTTTAGCATGGAGGGCATGAAACTACTGGCAAGGCTGTGATTGGCTGCTGAAATGATGTCATGATGCAGTTTAAAAGTCGCTGGCGCCATTTTCCGATCACTCTGCTGTGAATTCAGTTAGTGACAGGACGCTGTCTGCTGACTGAGGGACAGTTTAGAGATAGCGATTTGCTTCTTTGTGCTTTCCAAAGGCTAATTTAGCAACCGCTGTGTTCACCTACTATTCACCTTGCTTTTGCCTTGTAGCGCTGTTTTCACAGCGATCTGCAAGGTCTGTGTGTGTGTGTGTGTGTGAGTGCAGCCCACTCTCTAGTCTGAGTGCAGCCACATAGGCCATCCATAGCTGGTTGTATTCAGTTCAGGGAGGGTGGTTCATTGCCTCATACTGTTCTTTTTTTTTTTTTTTTTTTTTTCAAGTAGTGTAGTCTGCTGCTAATTTATTCAAAAAAATCCTATTAGTGTCTTTCCACCCGTCTCCAGCTAATTTGTGGAAAAACACTACATAGGATAAAGTAGAGGAGGGTTTTTGGGCCTTGCAGCGCCGTTTACGGCTGTCTGCACGGTCTCCGTGTGACTGCAGCTCGCCCTGTAGTCTGTGAGCAGCCGTAGCCTGGTTGTCTCCAGCTCAGGGTTGTTCACTGCGTCATACCGCCAAATCAATTTTAATTTTTTTTCAAGTAGTGTAGTCTGCTGCTAATTAATTTAAAAAAAATCCTATTAGTGTCTTTCCACCCGTCTCCAGCTAATTTGTGGAAAAACACTACATAGGATAAAGTAGAGGAGGGTTTTTGGGCCTTGCAGCGCCGTTTACGGCTGTCTGCACGGTCTCCGTGTGACTGCAGCTCGCCCTGTAGTCTGTGAGCAGCCGTAGCCTGGTTGTCTCCAGCTCAGGGTTGTTCACTGCGTCATACCGCCAAATCAATTTTAATTTTTTTTCAAGTAGTGTAGTCTGCTGCTAATTAATTTAAAAAAATCCTATTAGTGTCTTTCCACCCGTCTCCAGCTAATTTGTGGAAAAACACTACATAGGATAAAGTAGAGGAGGGTTTTTGGGCCTTGCAGCGCCGTTTACGGCTGTCTGCACGGTCTCCGTGTGACTGCAGCTCGCCCTGTAGTCTGTGAGCAGCCGTAGCCTGGTTGTCTCCAGCTCAGGGTTGTTCACTGCGTCATACCGCCAAATCAATTTTAATTTTTTTTCAAGTAGTGTAGTCTGCTGCTAATTAATTTAAAAAAATCCTATTAGTGTCTTTCCACCCGTCTCCAGCTAATTTGTGGAAAAACACTACATAGGATAAAGTAGAGGAGGGTTTTTGGGCCTTGCAGCGCCGTTTACGGCTGTCTGCACGGTCTCCGTGTGACTGCAGCTCGCCCTGTAGTCTGTGAGCAGCCGTAGCCTGGTTGTCTCCAGCTCAGGGTTGTTCACTGCGTCATACCGCCAAATCAATTTTAATTTTTTTTCAAGTAGTGTAGTCTGCTGCTAATTAATTTAAAAAAATCCTATTAGTGTCTTTCCACCCGTCTCCAGCTAATTTGTGGAAAAACACTACATAGGATAAAGTAGAGGAGGGTTTTTGGGCCTTGCAGCGCCGTTTACGGCTGTCTGCACGGTCTCCGTGTGACTGCAGCTCGCCCTGTAGTCTGTGAGCAGCCGTAGCCTGGTTGTCTCCAGCTCAGGGTTGTTCACTGCGTCATACCGCCAAATCAATTTTAATTTTTTTTCAAGTAGTGTAGTCTGCTGCTAATTAATTTTAAAAAATCCTATTAGTGTCTTTCCACCCGTCTCCAGCTAATTTGTGGAAAAACACTACATAGGATAAAGTAGAGGAGGGTTTTTGGGCCTTGCAGCGCCGTTTACGGCTGTCTGCACGGTCTCCGTGTGACTGCAGCTCGCCCTGTAGTCTGTGAGCAGCCGTAGCCTGGTTGTCTCCAGCTCAGGGTTGTTCACTGCGTCATACCGCCAAATCAATTTTAAATTTTTTTTCAAGTAGTGTAGTCTGCTGCTAATTAATTTAAAAAAATCCTATTAGTGTCTTTCCACCCGTCTCCAGCTAATTTGTGGAAAAACACTACATAGGATAAAGTAGAGGAGGGTTTTTGGGCCTTGCAGCGCCGTTTACGGCTGTCTGCACGGTCTCCGTGTGACTGCAGCTCGCCCTGTAGTCTGTGAGCAGCCGTAGCCTGGTTGTCTCCAGCTCAGGGTTGTTCACTGCGTCATACCGCCAAATCAATTTTAAATTTTTTTTCAAGTAGTGTAGTCTGCTGCTAATTAATTTAAAAAAATCCTATTAGTGTCTTTCCACCCGTCTCCAGCTAATTTGTGGAAAAACACTACATAGGATAAAGTAGAGGAGGGTTTTTGGGCCTTGCAGCGCCGTTTACGTCTGTCTGCACGGTCTCTGTGTGACTGCAGCTCTATCTGTTGTCAGTTCAGCCCCCAAAAAAGAAATAAATAATAAAGTTCACCAAACACACCAGTGACACCACTTTACATTTCTGTAGGCCACATTAGCTCATATTAAAGTCTAGTCCACACTTTAGAAAATTAGTGTTTCTTATACCTGTTAGGAGGAGTTGCTCAGGAATAAGCACACAAATCCGTTAGTACTTTTCTGCTTATCTTTATCAGTCAACCAAGATGAAGAAGGCAGTGAGTAAGGCACGTGGGCGTGGGCGTGGGCGCGGAGCAGGGAGGGGACGTGGGGATTCTGTGCCTGCTGCGGGCACCGGTGACTCATCAGCACCCACTTTCACCAGGCAACAGTCGTTCATGCGCAGCTTTGTGTCAGAGCGTCGTACACCGCTGCTGCGTCAAGACCAAATTGAAGCTGTTGTCGGATGGATGGCAGCTAATGCATCAACTTCCATTAGTGCCACATCCTCTCAGACACAGAGCACTGGAGAGCAGCCATCTGTCTCTTCACCACCTGCCAAATTGCCCAGGCAGACAGAGAGCCCAGGACAGGAGCCGTCTCTACTTCTGTTCTCTGAATCTCTTGGCTTGGAAACAGGGGGCCAGCCAAGCAGCATTGGAGAAATGGAAGAAGAGGCAGGGTGCAGTGATGCCCAACAGCTTTTTCTGTCTTCCTCTGAAGAGGCGGGTGGGCCAGTGGCTCCGGTCACCACATCGCAGGCCGCATCAGCTGATGATGACACTCAGGTGCCACTTACTGGTGCGTGCTCTGCTGCTGAGACTACCCAGGAGGAGCAGTTGGGGGCAGAGGGTAGTGTAGATGATGAGGTCCTCGACCCATCTTGGCGTGAGGGACAGGAAGGTGGTGGGAGCAGCTCTGAGGAAGAGATTCCCCGTACGGCCCAAAGAGGGAGAGGGAGGGGGAAGACCGCGGATCCTGCAGCCTCCGCTTTGGCACCCGTTAGGAGCATGTCTCTTCCAAAAGCCAAAAAGGGCGCTCCCAAGACTTGCAGTGCCTGGTCCTTTTTTGACACAGTTGCAGATGACATTTGCTATGTCAGATGCAACGTGTGTCATCAAAAAGTCAAAAGAGGGAAAAATGTCAGCAACCTCAATACCTCCAACATGTGGAAACATGTGCGCAACAGGCACCCGGCGGAGTTAGAAAAACACACTGAAGAGGTAGGCCAACCAACAGCGGCAGCTACCACCTCTTCAGCTCGTGTTGCCTCTTCCTCTAGCTCACACGCAGCTGGTTCGGCTTCCTCCCAGGATCGCCGTGGAAGAACCTCTGGCCCTGTTGTCCAGAGACCCGCTGTAATTCCACCCGCAGCACCACTTTCCCAGTCATCCACACACTCCCAGCCCAGTCTACAGCCATCGGTAGTACAGGCATGGGAGAAAAGGCGGCCTTTCTCGTCAAACCACCCACGAGCACAGGCTCTGACTGCAGGCATTGCCAAACTGCTGTCACTGGAAATGCTGTCATTCAGGCTGGTGGAGACTGACAGCTTCCGTGACTTGATGTCATTGGCAGTCCCACAGTACAATGTGCCCAGCCGCTTTTACTTCAGCAGGCAAGCCGTCCCTGCCCTGCACAAGCATGTGGAGGGACACATAAAACACGCGCTTCTGAACGCCGTCAGTAGCAAGGTCCACCTCACCACCGATGCGTGGACCAGTCAACATGGACAGGGGCGATACCTTTCCCTCACTGCCCATTGGGTTAATGTCGTTGAGCCAGGTACAGACCGTGCGAGTGGCGCAGGACGTGTCCTGCCCACTCCAAGGATTGCAGGAATCCATTCTGTACGCATTGACTCCTCCTCTTACACCAGTTCCTCAGAATCATCGCTGCAGGAGCCGTCACAGTCCACCTCCACATGGACCCGTGATGAACGTGTACCTGTTACGACCGACATGAGCACAGCCGTGGCCAAACGTCAACAGGCCGTGTTGAAATTAATTTTTTTGGGGAATCGTAGCCACACAGCGCAGGAGCTCTGGAATGCCATCAAGCAGGAGAGCGATGTGTGGTTTGTGCCAGCGAATCTCCAGCCAGGCATGGTAGTGTGTGATAATGGCCGAAATCTGGTGGCAGCTCTGGGCCTCGGCAACCTCACTCACATCCCATGTCTGGCACATGTGCTCAATTTGGTCGTGCAGAGCTTTTTGAGGGACTATCCGGATCTTGATGCACTGCTGCACAAGGTCCGCCTAGAGTGTGCTCACTTGCGGCGTTCCAGCACGGCAAAAGCGCGCATTGCGGCTCTGCAGCGCCGACACCGCCTGCCGGAACATCGCATCATATGTGACCTACCTACCAGGTGGAATTCCACGTTACATATGTTGGAGCGGTTGTGTGAGCAGCAGCAAGCTGTAATGGAGTACCAGCTGCTTCAGGCGCAAAAAAGTCGCAGTCAGCGCCGTACAGACTTCACAACCACAGAGTGGGCCACTATGAATGACGTCTGCCAGGTTTTGCGTCCCTTTGATTATTCCACGCGGATGGCGAGTGCAGATGATGCACTAGTCAGCATGACTGTCCCCCTTATCTGCCTGCTTGAAAAATCACTGCAAGCGCTAAGGGATGATGTTGTGGAAGAGGTGGAGGATGAGGATTCACCATTTCCATCATCTTCTGGACAGTCAGCGCCACGTGGTTCCTCACAAACGCGTAGGCAGGGGACAGTTTGTGAGGAGGATGAGGAGGAGTCAATGGAGGAGGAAGACGTCCGTCCAGAGGAGGGAGTTACCGAATTGTCCAGTACTCAGTGTGTACAGCGAGGGTGGGGTGATGACGAGCAGGCAGAGATCACGCCTCCAGCAGGGGACAGCGTTTCTTGGGCAGTTGGCAGTCTGCAGCACATGGTGGATTACATGCTGCAGTGCCTGAGAAACGACCGCCGCATCGCCCACATTCTCAACATGTCTGATTATTGGGTGTTCACCCTCCTCGATCCTCGCTACCGGGACAACGTAGAAAGCCTCATCACACCGTTGAACCGGGAGCGAAAAATGCGGGAGTACCAAGACACACTGGTCAATTCCATCATCTTCTCCATTCCAACTGAGAGAAGTGCTGCTAGTGCATTACAAAGCAGCTCAGTGCGTCCAGGCAGTGGAGGAGGCTCTGCACAAAGAGGGAGCAGAAGCAGTGCCTCTGCCCAAGGCAAGACCAGTATGGCCCAACTGTGGCACAGTTTTCTGTGCCCCCCACAAAAGTCTACACCATCACAGACGGCTCCAGTCAGCAGGAGGCAACGGTTCCGTCAGATGGTGACAGACTACATGTCTTGCCCTCTTGCTGTACTCCCAGACGGCTCTTCCCCTTTCAAGTTTTGGGTCTCAAAGCTGGATACATGGCCAGAGCTAAGCCAGTATGCATTGGAGGTGCTGTCTTGCCCTGCGGCCAGTGTATTATCGGAACGTGTCTTTAGTGCTGCAGGTGGTGTACTAACTGACCGTCGCATGCGACTATCCTCCGATAACGTTGACCGGCTTACTTTCCTGAAAATGAACAAGGCCTGGATCTCGCAGGAATTTGCCACTCCTCCTCCTGATTAAATAATTAGGTCACTGTATACGTTATCCAGGTCTCCTGTTGTGTTCATCTTTCTACCACCTGAACTTAAATTCCTGTGCTCCAACACCGCCAGTTGAGGCTCAGAAGTGCCGTCTGCACAGTCAAAACATACGACCCAGTGTTATTGGGTTTCAGTAACGTCAGCTGATCCCCAGCTGTGTAGCCGGCAATGTGTCATGCGACCGCCACGCTGACACAACAACTGAAATGTAAGGGAATCTGTCCCCCCCCCCCAAGGCGTTTGTTACTGAAAGAGCCACCTTGTGCAGCAGTAATGCTGCACAAGGAAAAGGTAGCTATTTTTGTTTAGCTCCTTGCACACGCAGAACTTAACACTTATAAAATGTGTCCACTGATACCGTAAAACCGTCCCGGAGGTGGGACTTTCCTTCGTAATGTGACGCAGCACAGCCGTCATTCCTACCCCCACGGCGCCGCGCACCGGCTCCTCAGCGTTGTTTTATTCCGTCCCGGAGCCTGCGCTGTTATGTTATCCCGTGGCCAGGCACACTTAGCGCTGCCCGTCTTCTGGCATCATTTGGTGTCAGGATGGCTGCGCCTGTGCGGCCGCGCTGGCAGAGAGCCCGCCTCGCAGTGTCTTCTGATTTAATCCCACTGGGGGCCTGGGATCCATGGACATGCGCAGTGCATATCTGAACCTCCACCTCTCACTCATTTCCCTATGGCTTCTTCAGACTGTTCGGTGTCAGCTGGTCCCTAATAGCATGCCACGGCCGTGACACCGCACAGTCTTAAGAAGCCGTAGGGAGGGGAGTGAGAGGCGAGGATATGCACTGCGCATGTCCATGGATCCCAGGCCCCCAGTGGGATTAAATCAGAAGACACTGCGAGGCGGGCTCTCTGCCAGCGCGGCCGCACAGGCGCAGCCATCCTGACACCAAATGATGCCAGAAGACGGGCAGCGCTAAGTGTGCCTGGCCACGGGATAACATAACAGCGCAGGCTCCGGGACGGAATAAACCAACGCTGAGGAGCCGGTGCGCGGCGCCGGGGGGGGTAGGAATGACGGCTGTGCTGCGTCACATTACGAAGGAAAGTCCCACCTCCGGGACGGTTTTACGGTTGCAGGGGACACATTTTATAAGTGTTTAGTTCTGTGTTTGCAAGGAGCATGATGAAAAGAGCCACCTTTTCCTTTTGCATCTTTTGTGCTGCACAAGCTGGCTCTTTCAGCTACAAACGCCTTGGGGGGGGGTTAAAGGTTCCCTTTCGACTTTCTCAGGCTTCGGCCTACATTGTGTTCCTCTGCTTTTCCACCTGTCCCTGGGCTCCAACACCGCCAGTTGCCGTCCAGAAGTGCTGTACGCACAGTCAACAGTCCCTCCTCTGTTATTGGGGTTCAGTAATGTCAGCTGTTCCCCTGCTGTGTGTGTGGCAATCCCTCCTACCTCCTCCAACCTCCTCCAACCTCCTCCTCCTCCACCTGTCCCTGGGCTCCAACACCGCCAGTTGCCGTCCAGAAGTGCTGTACGCACAGTCAACAGTCCCTCCTCTGTTATTGGGGTTCAGTAACGTCAGCTGTTCCCCTGCTGTGTGTGTGGCAATCCCTCCTCCAACCTCCTCCAACCTCCTCCTCCTCCACCTGTCCCTGGGCTCCAACACCGCCAGTTGCCGTCCAGAAGTGCTGTACGCACAGTCAACAGTCCCTCCTCTGTTATTGGGGTTCAGTAACGTCAGCTGTTCCCCTGCTGTGTGTGTGGCAATCCCTCCTACCTCCTCCAACCTCCTCCAACCTCCTCCTCCTCCACCTGTCCCTGGGCTCCAACACCGCCAGTTGCCGTCCAGAAGTGCTGTACGCACAGTCAACAGTCCCTCCTCTGTTATTGGGGTTCAGTAACGTCAGCTGTTCCCCTGCTGTGTGTGTGGCAATCCCTCCTACCTCCTCCAACCTCCTCCAACCTCCTCCTCCTCCACCTGTCCCTGGGCTCCAACACCGCCAGTTGCCGTCCAGAAGTGTTGTACGCACAGTCAACAGTCCCTCCTCTGTTATTGGGGTTCAGTAACGTCAGCTGTTCCCCTGCTGTGTGTGTGGCAATCCCTCCTACCTCCTCCAACCTCCTCCTCCTCCACCTGCCCCTGGGCTCCAACACCGCCAGTTGCCGTCCAGAAGTGCTGTACGCACAGAGCCAAACACCTCGCCAATGTGTTAGTGGGGTTCAGCACCGCCAGCTGTTCCCCTGCTGTGTATACGGCAACGTGTACTGCGACCGCCACGCAGGCACAACAAGTTAAATTTAAGGGAACCTGTCCCCCCCCCCCCCAGGCGTTTGTTACTGAAGGAGCCACCTTGTGCAGCAGTAATGATGCAAAGGGAAAAAGTGCCTCTTTTCGTGGTGCTCCTTGCAGATGCTGAACCTAACACTTATGAAATGTGTCCCCTCACAGCGTTCAACCGTCCGGTAGGTGGAACTTTCCTTTGTCATGTGACGCAGCACAGCCGTCATTTTTACCCCCTTGTCGCCGTGCGCCGCCTCCTCAGCGTTGTTTGAATCTGTCCCGGAGCCTGCGCTGTTAGGTTACCCCTTGGCCATGCACACATTTTGCGCTGCCCGTCTTCTGACATCATTTGCTGTCAGGCTGGCTGCGCCTGTGCGGGTGCGCTGTCCGAGATTCAGCCTCGCGGTGTCGTCTAATGTAATCCCACCGCGGGCCTGGGATCCGTGTCCATGCGCAGTGCATATCCTCGCCTCTCACTCCCCTCCCTACGGCTTCTTCAGACTGTTCGGTGTCAGCTGATCCCTAATAGCATGCCACGGCCGTGACACCGCACAGTCTTAAGAAGCCGTTGGGAGGGGTGTGAGAGGCGAGGATATGCACTGCGCATGGACACGGATCCCAGGCCCGCGGTGGGACAGATTCAAACAACGCTGAGGAGGCGGCGCACGGCGACAAGGGGGTAAAAATGACGGCTGTGCTGCGTCACATGACAAAGGAAAGTTCCACCTACCGGACGGTTGAACGCTGTGAGGGGACACATTTCATAAGTGTTAGGTTCAGCATCTGCAAGGACCATAATTAAAAGAGCTAAGTTTACCTTTTCCAGCATTAGTGCTGTACACGATGGCTCTTCCAGCTACAAACGCCTGGGGGGGGGGGTTAAAGGTTTCCTTTCAACTTGCTCCAGTGCAGGCTTCGGCCTACACTCTGCTCCAGGCACAACAGACCCAAAAGCTGCCGCCAGTGCAGGCTTCGGCCTACACTCTGCTCCATCTCCTCCTCCTGCTGACCCCGGGCTCCAACACCGCCAGTTGGGGCCCGGTACTGCTAGCTGCACAGAGAAAAACACCAGCCAATGTGTCAGTGGGGTTCAGCACCGCCAGCTGTTCCCCTGCTGTGCAGCCGGCATCGTGTCCTGCAAAAGCCACGCAGACACAAGAACTGAAATTGAAGGGAACCTGTCCCCCCTCCACCAGGCGTTTGTACGTTTTTAAGGCCACCTTGTACAGCGGTAATGCTGCATGTGTGCAAGGTGGCTCATAAACGTATTCTCCTCGCACATGTGGAACGGAAAACACGTCTAAAATGTGTCCTCTGTGTGACCATTTAACCGTCCCGGTGGTGTGACTTTCCTTTGTAATGACACGCTGCAACCCCCTTGGTAGCGCTGCCCGTCTTCTGGCATCATTGTTTGGCTGCCTGCGCCTCTGCGGCCGCCCTGACCCACACAACGCCCCTCGGTGTCTTATTTCTTGGGACTGCGAGGGTGTGTTTGATGGGCATGAGCAGTGCATCAGTTCGCCTGTCCCTCATCTCCTTCCGCCTTCTTCAGACTGTGCGGCTTCATGGCCGTGGCATGCGATAAGGGATCAGATGACGCCGCACAGTCTGAAGCGGGTGTAAGGACCCGAGTGTGAGAGGCGAACATATGTGCTGCGCCAGGCCCTGCATCCCAGCCCCGCAGTGTTTTAACAATGTTAAGACACTGCGGGGCTGGGATTCATGGTCATCGCGAACCGCACCGGCCGACATTAAATGATGCCAGAACATGGGCAGCGCTAACAGCGCTAGGCCAGGGGATAACACGACAGCGCAGACTCCTGTACAGCAAATAACAACGCTCAGGAGGCTGCACCCAGCACCAAGGTGGGATTCTTGACATCTGTGCTGCGTCTCATTACAAAGGGAACTCGCGCCTCCAACACAGTTTGACTGTTTAAAGGGCTAAATGTTATACGTGTTTCATTCAGCGTGTGCAAGGAGCGAAATTAAAAGAGCAACCTTTGACTTGTGCAGCACTACTGCTGCATAAGCTGTGGCTCTTCTACTTTGTAACCCCTGAGGGGGGGTTAAAGGTTACCTTTGAAATTGGTTCGATTAGGCTTCGGCCTACACTCTGCTCCCCCTGCAGAGCCCGGGCTCCAAAACCGCCAGTTGGGGCCCGGTACTGCTAGCTGCACAGAGAAAAACACCTCGCCAATGTGTCAGTGGGGTTCAGCACCGCCAGCTGTTCCCCTGCTGTGCAGCCGGCAACGTGTCCTGCAACTGCCACGCAGGCACAACAGACCCAAAAGCTGCCGCCAGTGCAGGCTTCGGCCTACACTCTGCTCCATCTCCTCCTCCTGCTGACCCCGGGCTCCAACACCGCCAGTTGGGGCCCGGTACTGCTAGCTGCACAGAGAAAAACACCAGCCAATGTGTCAGTGGGGTTCAGCACCGCCAGCTGTTCCCCTGCTGTGCAGCCGGCATCGTGTCCTGCAAAAGCCACGCAGACACAAGAACTGAAATTGAAGGGAACCTGTCCCCCCTCCCCCAGGCGTTTGTACGTTTTTAAGGCCACCTTGTACAGCGGTAATGCTGCATGTGTGCAAGGTGGCTCATAAACGTATTCTCCTCGCACATGTGGAACGGAAAACACGTCTAAAATGTGTCCTCTGTGTGACCATTTAACCGTCCCGGTGGTGTGACTTTCCTTTGTAATGACACGCTGCAACCCCCTTGGTAGCGCTGCCCGTCTTCTGGCATCATTGTTTGGCTGCCTGCGCCTCTGCGGCCGCCCTGACCCACACAACGCCCCTCGGTGTCTTATTTCTTGGGACTGCGAGGGTGTGTTTGATGGGCATGAGCAGTGCATCAGTTCGCCTGTCCCTCATCTCCTTCCGCCTTCTTCAGACTGTGCGGCTTCATGGCCGTGGCATGCGATAAGGGATCAGATGACGCCGCACAGTCTGAAGCGGGTGTAAGGACCCGAGTGTGAGAGGCGAACATATGTGCTGCGCCAGGCCCTGCATCCCAGCCCCGCAGTGTTTTAACAATGTTAAGACACTGCGGGGCTGGGATTCATGGTCATCGCGAACCGCACCGGCCGACATTAAATGATGCCAGAACATGGGCAGCGCTAACAGCGCTAGGCCAGGGGATAACACGACAGCGCAGACTCCTGTACAGCAAATAACAACGCTCAGGAGGCTGCACCCAGCACCAAGGTGGGATTCTTGACATCTGTGCTGCGTCTCATTACAAAGGGAACTCGCGCCTCCAACACAGTTTGACTGTTTATAGGGCTAAATGTTATACGTGTTTTATTCAGCGTGTGCAAGGAGCGAAATTAAAAGAGCAACCTTTGACTTGTGCAGCACTACTGCTGCATAAGCTGTGGCTCTTCTACTTTGTAACCCCTGAGGGGGGGTTAAAGGTTACCTTTGAAATTGGTTCGATTAGGCTTCGGCCTACACTCTGCTCCCCCTGCAGAGCCCGGGCTCCAACACCGCCAGTTGGGGCCCGGTACTGCTAGCTGCACAGAGAAAAACACCTCGCCAATGTGTCAGTGGGGTTCAGCACCGCCAGCTGTTCCCCTGCTGTGCAGCCGGCAACGTGTCCTGCAACTGCCACGCAGGCACAACAGACCCAAAAGCTGCCGCCAGTGCAGGCTTCGGCCTACACTCTGCTCCATCTCCTCCTCCTGCTGACCCCGGGCTCCAACACCGCCAGTTGGGGCCCGGTACTGCTAGCTGCACAGAGAAAAACACCAGCCAATGTGTCAGTGGGGTTCAGCACCGCCAGCTGTTCCCCTGCTGTGCAGCCGGCATCGTGTCCTGCAAAAGCCACGCAGACACAAGAACTGAAATTGAAGGGAACCTGTCCCCCCTCCCCCAGGCGTTTGTACGTTTTTAAGGCCACCTTGTACAGCGGTAATGCTGCATGTGTGCAAGGTGGCTCATAAACGTATTCTCCTCGCACATGTGGAACGGAAAACACGTCTAAAATGTGTCCTCTGTGTGACCATTTAACCGTCCCGGTGGTGTGACTTTCCTTTGTAATGACACGCTGCAACCCCCTTGGTAGCGCTGCCCGTCTTCTGGCATCATTGTTTGGCTGCCTGCGCCTCTGCGGCCGCCCTGACCCACACAACGCCCCTCGGTGTCTTATTTCTTGGGACTGCGAGGGTGTGTTTGATGGGCATGAGCAGTGCATCAGTTCGCCTGTCCCTCATCTCCTTCCGCCTTCTTCAGACTGTGCGGCTTCATGGCCGTGGCATGCGATAAGGGATCAGATGACGCCGCACAGTCTGAAGCGGGTGTAAGGACCCGAGTGTGAGAGGCGAACATATGTGCTGCGCCAGGCCCTGCATCCCAGCCCCGCAGTGTTTTAACAATGTTAAGACACTGCGGGGCTGGGATTCATGGTCATCGCGAACCGCACCGGCCGACATTAAATGATGCCAGAACATGGGCAGCGCTAACAGCGCTAGGCCAGGGGATAACACGACAGCGCAGACTCCTGTACAGCAAATAACAACGCTCAGGAGGCTGCACCCAGCACCAAGGTGGGATTCTTGACATCTGTGCTGCGTCTCATTACAAAGGGAACTCGCGCCTCCAACACAGTTTGACTGTTTAAAGGGCTAAATGTTATACGTGTTTCATTCAGCGTGTGCAAGGAGCGAAATTAAAAGAGCAACCTTTGACTTGTGCAGCACTACTGCTGCATAAGCTGTGGCTCTTCTACTTTGTAACCCCTGAGGGGGGGTTAAAGGTTACCTTTGAAATTGGTTCGATTAGGCTTCGGCCTACACTCTGCTCCCCCTGCAGAGCCCGGGCTCCAACACTGCCAGTTGGGGCCCGGTACTGCTAGCTGCACAGAGAAAAACACCTCGCCAATGTGTCAGTGGGGTTCAGCACCGCCAGCTGTTCCCCTGCTGTGCAGCCGGCAACGTGTCCTGCAACTGCCACGCAGGCACAACAGACCCAAAAGCTGCCACCAGTGCAGGCTTCGGCCTACACTCTGCTCCATCTCCTCCTCCTGCTGACCCCGGGCTCCAACACCGCCAGTTGGGGCCCGGTACTGCTAGCTGCACAGAGAAAAACACCAGCCAATGTGTCAGTGGGGTTCAGCACCGCCAGCTGTTCCCCTGCTGTGCAGCCGGCATCGTGTCCTGCAAAAGCCACGCAGACACAAGAACTGAAATTGAAGGGAACCTGTCCCCCCTCCCCCAGGCGTTTGTACGTTTTTAAGGCCACCTTGTACAGCGGTAATGCTGCATGTGTGCAAGGTGGCTCATAAACGTATTCTCCTCGCACATGTGG
This sequence comes from Ranitomeya variabilis, assembly GCF_051348905.1. Lineage (NCBI taxonomy): Eukaryota > Metazoa > Chordata > Amphibia > Anura > Dendrobatidae > Ranitomeya > Ranitomeya variabilis. The sequence goes on from NC_135239.1 coordinate 152,361,467, forward strand.
AACGGAAAACACGTCTAAAATGTGTCCTCTGTGTGACCATTTAACCGTCCCGGTGGTGTGACTTTCCTTTGTAATGACACGCTGCAACCCCCTTGGTAGCGCTGCCCGTCTTCTGGCATCATTGTTTGGCTGCCTGCGCCTCTGCGGCCGCCCTGACCCACACAACGCCCCTCGGTGTCTTATTTCTTGGGACTGCGAGGGTGTGTTTGATGGGCATGAGCAGTGCATCAGTTCGCCTGTCCCTCATCTCCTTCCGCCTTCTTCAGACTGTGCGGCTTCATGGCCGTGGCATGCGATAAGGGATCAGATGACGCCGCACAGTCTGAAGCGGGTGTAAGGACCCGAGTGTGAGAGGCGAACATATGTGCTGCGCCAGGCCCTGCATCCCAGCCCCGCAGTGTTTTAACAATGTTAAGACACTGCGGGGCTGGGATTCATGGTCATCGCGAACCGCACCGGCCGACATTAAATGATGCCAGAACATGGGCAGCGCTAACAGCGCTAGGCCAGGGGATAACACGACAGCGCAGACTCCTGTACAGCAAATAACAACGCTCAGGAGGCTGCACCCAGCACCAAGGTGGGATTCTTGACATCTGTGCTGCGTCTCATTACAAAGGGAACTCGCGCCTCCAACACAGTTTGACTGTTTAAAGGGCTAAATGTTATACGTGTTTCATTCAGCGTGTGCAAGGAGCGAAATTAAAAGAGCAACCTTTGACTTGTGCAGCACTACTGCTGCATAAGCTGTGGCTCTTCTACTTTGTAACCCCAGAGGGGGGGTTAAAGGTTACCTTTGAAATTGGTTCGATTAGGCTTCGGCCTACACTCTGCTCCCCCTGCAGAGCCCGGGCTCCAACACCGCCAGTTGGGGCCCGGTACTGCTAGCTGCACAGAGAAAAACACCTCGCCAATGTGTCAGTGGGGTTCAGCACCGCCAGCTGTTCCCCTGCTGTGCAGCCGGCAACGTGTCCTGCAACTGCCACGCAGGCACAACAGACCCAAAAGCTGCCGCCAGTGCAGGCTTCGGCCTACACTCTGCTCCATCTCCTCCTCCTGCTGACCCCGGGCTCCAACACCGCCAGTTGGGGCCCGGTACTGCTAGCTGCACAGAGAAAAACACCAGCCAATGTGTCAGTGGGGTTCAGCACCGCCAGCTGTTCCCCTGCTGTGCAGCCGGCATCGTGTCCTGCAAAAGCCACGCAGACACTTGCTCTTGTACCTTCTGCTCCCCATCCTGGTTCCAGTACCGTCAGCTGGTTCCGGGCAGAGCCTTTGGCTTAGGTGCCTCCCTCTGGGTATCCGAGTTCCACCAACGTCAGGTGGTCCTTGGTAGTGCTTTCAGGCACGGGTACCTCCTGCTTAGTAACCGGGTTCCAGTAACGTCAGCTGGTCCTCGGTAGTTCCATTGGCTCTTGGACCTTCGGCTACCCATCCGGGTTCCAGCACCGTCAGCTGGTTCTCGGCAGTGTCTTTTGCTCTTGTACCTTCTGCTCCCCATCCTGGTTCCAGTACCGTCAGCTGGTTCCGGGCAGAGCCTTTGGCTTAGGTGCCTCCCTCTGGGTATCCGAGTTCCACCAACGTCAGGTGGTCCTTGGTAGTGCTTTCAGGCACGGGTACCTCCTGCTTAGTAACTGGGTTCCAGTAACGTCAGCTGGTCCTCGGTAGTTCCATTGGCTCTTGGACCTTCGGGTAGCCATCCGAGTTCCAGTTCCATCAGCTGGTTCTCGGCATTTTCTCAGCCTTCTTGTACCTTCTGCTACATTTCCAAGTTCAAGAGACTAAACACGATGACCCGGAAGACCACCCCTAAGATGACGACGACACCAGAGACGACAACCACCGTGATGACGACGACCCTGGAGACGATGACCCCGAAGACCACCCCGATGACGACGACCCCGGAGACGACGACCCTGAAGACCACCCCGATGACGACGACCCCGGAGACGACGACCCTGGAGACGACGACGACCTGGAAGACCGAGAAGCAGAAGAACAAGAGGCTGCAGAACAAAGAGCAGAAGAACATTAAGCATAACACTAAATATCAGAGCAAAAAATATTATCTAAATTATAAGCAGAAGAAGACTAAGCAGTGTATGGGGGTGAGTCCGTTCCTCCTCGTGGTGCCAATGGATAAAGCCTGATGCTGCAGGCCAAACTGAACGCAGACAAATGTAACTCTTTTGTGACAGGCAGAACGGAAGGTGTAATCTTCAAACTTTTATAGATAACAACTACGGGAATGCCTGTCACAAATAAGAATATGATGAAGAAGTAGAATATGATGAAGATAATAGTAAAATAAAAAGAATATGAACAATGTAACCAAAAAAATAATAGGTAGAAGATGAAGAAGAAGATGAATAAGGTGAAGAAGTTGATGTCAAAGAAGCTGATGATGAGGATAATGAAGAAGAAAGTGTGGGAGAAGTAAAAAAGAAGGTGAAGGGCGTGGAAGTAGTGAAACATCAATATCTGACAAAATAAAAAAAAAAATTAACATAGTCAAAATCTTTCTACCGCCGAACGTCATAAAAACCCCCCAAAATCCTGCTATTCTATTACATTGGGCTAAACCTCTGTGCCTTTAATGTCTCCGCCACGTCCCCCAATACATCCTACATTATTCTTAGTTGTTTTCCTTCATGTAGAATGAACCTACAAGTTTATAAAGGGTTTATTTTAATTCCGATATTTTCGTCCCATTGACTTGCATTGGGATCGGGTATCGGTATCGGATTGGATCCGATATTTTGACGGTATCGGCCGATACTTTCCGATACCGATACTTTCCGATATCGGAAAGTATCGCTCAACACTAGTCACGACCTCCCAGGGAGCCCTGCGGCGCAGGAGGCGCGACTGCGCATGCGCGAAGAAAGGATACGCTGGGAACCAGAAAAGACAGAGGAGGAGCAGCGAGGGACAGAGTCAGGAGCGCGCCGAGGGATGGGAGAAGGCAGGTAAGTATGTGCAGTCATGACAGGACCCCCCTTCTTAAGCCCCCTCTTTTTAGTGCTAGAGATAAACCTCTTTTAGGATAAGAGGGGCATTAATGTTTTCTCGGGGCTCCCACGATCTCTCCTCAGGACCAAATCCCTCCCAATCAATCAATCAAAAAAAAAAAATGATTTCCCCCTAATGATCTTTTTGGCAAGGATATCTTTTACATTAAAGACATCATCAGAAGTGCTAGGTTGAGGAGAGTGAGAGGGAGAAGAATGAAAACGATTAAACACTGCTGGTTTGAGAAGAGACACATGGAAGGCATTGGGAATTCGTAATGAAGCAGGTAGTCTCAATTTGTAGGATACGTCATTGATGCGACTTAAGATCGGAAAGGGACCAATGTAATGGGGACCTAGTTTGTGCGAAGGAATCTTTAGTTTAATATAACATGAAGAGAGCCAAACCTTATCACCGGGAATATATGGGGGAGCGTCCAGACGCTTCTTATCGGCATACCTCTTCATTCTGCAACTAGCTCTTTCGAGAGCCTCTTTGGTGTCCCTCCAGACATTAGAGAACTCCAAGGACAAGAAATCCGCTGCTGGTACACCCGAGGTGAGAGAAACAGGAAGAGGAAGGCCAGGATGTTGACCAAAGACTACAAAGAAAGGAGACTTAGAAGAAGATTCACTGGGAAGATTGTTATAACTTATAAGTGAACTCAGCCCAAGGGAGAAGAGAAACCCAATCATCCTGGTGAGCATAGGAGAAATGCCGAAGGTAGGTAGTTAGAACGTGATTAACTCGCTCCACTTGACCATTGGATTGTGGATGGTAGGCGGAAAAAAAATCCAAGTTGATCTTCATTAAACCGCAAAGAGCTCTCCAAAAACGAGAGGTAAATTGGACCCCTTGGTCAGAGACAATATGCTGTGGAAAGCCATGAAAACGGAAGACTTGATGTAAAAAGATTGCTGCCAACTCAGGAGCGGAAGGCAGACCTGGCAAAGCAACAAAGTGGGCCATCTTGGAAAACCGATCTACAATTACCAAGATGACAGTACAATTCGAGGAACAAGGCAAATCAGTAACAAAGTCCATAGCGATATGGCTCCAAGAGACAGAAGGCACTGGCAGAAGATGCAAGAGTCCAGACAGAAGTTGTCTGGGAACCTTGTTTCTGGCACAGGAAGGACAAGATGCAATGAACTCCGAGACGTCTTGGCGAAAGGACGGCCACCAATAGTGGCGAGAGATAAGAGCGAGCGTCTTCTTGACTCCAATATGTCCTGCAAACTTGGAGGAATGTTCCCAACGCAAAACTCTCTCTTTGTCATGGTCCAACACCAACGTCTTGCCAGGTGGTGGAGAGGCCACCCTCAGAGGGACTAAAGTGATGATTCTCGCAGTATTGATGATATGTGCTGGGCATTCCTCTACATCCATTGGCTATAAGGATCCGGAAAGAGCATCCCCCTTGACGTTCTTATTACCGGGTCGGAAATGAAGTTCAAAATCAAACCGTCCGAAGAATAAGGACCACCTAGCTTGCCGTGGATTGAGCCTCTGGGCAGACGGAACATAGGTTAAATTTTTGTGGTCTGTGTATATGATGAAAGGATGCATGGCCCCTTCAAGAAGATAACGCCACTCCTCTAAAGCTAACTTAATAGCTAGTAGTTCCTTATTTCCTTTGGAAGAGTTCCGTTCAGGGGAAGAGAAGGCTTTGGAGAAGAAGCCACAAGTAACTAAGTGGCCAGAGGAGGATCTTTGCAAGAGGACTGCACCAGCTCCGACGAAAGATGCGTCGACCTCGATGATAAATGGCCTATTCGCATCAGGGCGATGAAGCGCAGGAGCCACAGCGAACTTTTGTTTCAGAGACTGGAACGCATCTTCAGCTTCAGAGGTCCAAAGATTGGAGTTGACTCCTTTGCGGACAAGAGCAGAAATAGGCTTGACAATCGAAGAGAAATGAGGAATGAACTGTCTATAGTAATTGGCAAAGCCAAGAAAACGTTGGACTGCTTTTATTCCAAGAGGACGAGGCCAGTTAAGAACGGCAGATACCTTTTTGGGATCCATCTCCAGACCGGACTTAGAGACGATGTAACCAAGCAAGGGCACAGAGGACTGCTCGAAGACGCACTTCTCAATCTTCGCAAAAAGATGATTCTCCCTTAGTCGTTGCAAAACCTGACGAACGTCTCATCTATGGGTGGAAAGATTTGGAGAGAAGATGAGAATGTCGTCAAGATATACCATGACACTGGAGTAGAGGAGATCCCGGAATACATCGTTTACAAACTCTTGGAATACCGCTGGAGCGTTGCAGAGGCCAAACGGCATAACTAGGTATTCATTGTGACCGTCGCAAGTGTTGAATGCGTTCTTCCACTCATCCCCAGCACGAATTCGAACCAGATTGTTAGCTCCACGCAGATCAAGTTTGGTAAAAATCTGCGCTCCCCTCAAATGATCAAATAGTTCAGGAATTAGTGGCAGCGGGTATTTGTTCTTCACCGTAATGATGTTTAGACCTCTATAATCAATACAAGGACGAAGAGAGCCATCCTTCTTCTTTACGAAGAAGAAGCTTGCTCCGGCAGGAGAAGAGGACTTCCAAATGAAACCTTTAGCAATATTCTCTTGAATATATTCCGACATGGCTTGTGTCTCTATAGGCGAGAGGGGATAGATTCTACCTCTAGGAGGGGTAGCACCAGGAACAAGATCAATGGGACAATCATAGAGTCGGTGCGGAGGAATACTTTCAGCCTCCCTTTTGTTGAAAACATCTGAGAAAGAACTGTAGACAAAAGGCAAAGTGGAGGAGGAAGAAGAAGAAACACCCACAGGATGCACCGGCAGCAGACAACGTTCCTGGCAGGACTCTCCCCAGCGCAAAACATTACCATTATGCCAATCTAAAAAGGGCTCGTGATTCCGCAACCAAGGAAGACCAAGAAGTATAGGATGAGAAATTCCGGCTAAAACATAAGGTGCGAATTTCTCCCTATGCAAAGCCCCTACTTGAAGCTCCACCTCATGTGTAACTTGCTTAATGGTCTCCCGTAAAGGTTTACCATCTATGGAAGCAAGGATCAGAGGGTTCTCCAGGGTCCTGACAGGGACAGAAAATTTAATGACCTCCTCCAGCCTAATAAAATTCCCTGCAGCGCCTGAATCCACATAAGCGTTTAAAGAGAAACCCTTACCACAAATGTGCAATAAAGCAGACAAAGTGAGGGGTAGAGAAGTATCACATACACCTAGGGAGGCCTCTCTTACCTGACCTAGGCAGAGAAGTTTTCCGGACGTTCAGGACAAGTCCGCAACAGATGAGAGGCGCTGCCGCAATAGAAGCATAGCCCTTGAGTATGTCTCTCCTTACGTCGTTGTTCAGACATCTTGAGATGATCGACTTGCATCGGTTCAGGAGTGGATGCCATGGAAGATGTTCCAGCTCGAGGACTGAATGGTCTACGAGTAGCAGGGGATGGCCGAAGAAGTCTCCTCTCCCGGGCTCGCTCCTGGAAATGAAGATCAATACGGGTAGCCAAGGATATTAAATCCTCCAAGACCGTTGGAGTATCCTGACTAGCAAGCTCATCCTTTATACGCCCGGAGAGGCCCCGCCAGAAGGCTCCCACAAAAGCCTCATTATTCCAGCCTAAATCGGAAGATAGGGTGCGAACCTGGATGGCGTACTGGCCTACAGTTAGGGAGCCTTGATGGAGATTAAACTGAGCCTCCGTAGTAGAGGCCAGATGTCCTGATTCATCGAAAACACAACGAAAAGACTCCAAGAATACAGACAACTGGGAGACTATGGGATCGTCTCACTCCCAGAAGGGATTAACCCATGCCAAGGCATCACCCTCCAAATGGGAAAACAAGAAGGCTACTTTTGCCCGATCAGTAGGGTATTGCTGGGGCGAAAGTTCAAAATGGAGGCGACATTGATTTAAAAAACCTCAACACAATTTGGGATCACCATTGTACCGTAGCGGTTTTGCCAAGCGGGAAGGAGGGTGGGGAGCAGAGACAGAGGCAGAAGTGGAAGCGGCCGATTGTAAAGAAAGCAACCGGTCGTTTACCGATGACATATAGCTCAGAATATGAGCCCGGGTGTTTCGCTGCTGAGCCAACTCCTGCTGCAGGCCAGATAACTGAGAAGCATTCCCAGGATCTGAAGACTGAAGCGAGGAAAGACGGGTATCCATAGTCTTCATGAAGGCCATAATACGGGTCTGATTCTCCCGTAAAAAGACCAGCTCCTTTTGTGTGGCAGAAGCTCCAGATCTATGGCCTGAACTTACTGTAAGGATTCCGAATAGAACCCGAGAGTGGACCCTCTGGGTCGTGGCTCTAGAGCCCCCAAGGACGAGCGGACCAGATGGAACACCTCCTATTCAGGGAGCGTTAGGAGCAGGCCTAAGGGGGATGGAGACACAACTGCTAGAGCCAAAGGGGTGACCAAGAGAGAGGGAGACTGAAGGCAGAACGGAAAAGACTAGAACCGGGAAATCTGGGTATATGATGGAACTTCAGGAGCCGGACTAGGACAGAAATGATGCTGCAAAAAAGGAGACAAAAAGTAATAACGCCAAGAAGACAAGACTAAACGCAGGCCAAGTATATGTAATGACAAAGGGCAAGAAAGACAGAGACTCAGGGACAGTTCTGGTGGAGACACGGAGTAGGTATGATAGAGACACAGGACTGGAAAGGCGGAGACATGGGGCACTGGCACAGGGCAGGTATGACGGAAATACGGAGCAGGTATGGCAGAGACACAGGACCGGTACGGCGGAAACACGGGCACAAGCACTGGGCAGGTATAGCGGAGACACAGGACCAATACGGCGGAGACACAGGGTAAAGGCGTGGGGCTGGTATGGTGGAGATGGAGCACAGGCACAGGGCAGGTAAGGCGGAGACACTGGGCACAGACACGGGACAGGTATGGCGGAGACACGGAGCACAGGCACAGGACAGGTAAGGCAGAGACAGAGGGCAAAGACACAGGTCTGGTATAGTGGAAACACGGAGGAGCCTGAAAGAAACGCAGGAACGCTGACAACAAGGAACAGCGAATAACCTCAGTTCAGGCGTCTTACCTGGGAAGACGCCGGGAAGAAATACCCGATGGGCGCCGCCATATTGGGGCGGAGCCATCGGGTCGCGACCTCTCAGGGAGCCCTGCGGCGCAGGAGGTGCGACTGCGCATGTGCAAAGAAAAGACGCTCCAGGAACCAGAAAAGACAGCGGAGGAGCAAGGGACAGAAGGATGGGAGAAGGCAGGTAAGTATGCGCGGTCGTGACAATAGGACACATATATTGCTCTATACAGTATAATGGGATCCATGTATTGTATCATACAGTATAATGAGCTCCATATAATGCTCCATATAGATTAATGGCCCCCATATATTACGCCATACAATATATCTTGGGAGCAATATAATGCTCCATACAGTATAATTGGCCCATATAATGCTCCATACAGTATAATGGGCCCATATACTACCTACTCCATGCAGTATATACAGTTAGGTCCATATATATTTGGACAGAGACAGCATTTTTATAATTTTGGTTATAGACATTACCACAATGAATTTTAAACAAAACAATTCAGATGCAGTTGAAGTTCAGACTTTCAGCTTTCATTTGAGGGTATCCACATTAAAATTGGATGAAGGGTTTACGAGTTTCAGCTCCTTAACATGTGCCACCCTGTTTTTAAAGGGACCAAAAGAAATTGGACAGATTCAATAATTTTAAATAAAATGTTCATTTCTAGTACTTGGTTGAAAACCCTTTGTTGGCAATGACTGCCTGAAGTCTTGAACTCATGGACATCACCAGACGCTGTGTTTCCTCCTTTTTGATGCTCTGCCAGGCCTTCACTGCGGTGGTTTTCAGTTGCTGTTTGTTTGTGGGCCTTTCTGTCTGAAGTTTAGTCTTTAACAAGTGAAATGCATGCATGATTGGGTTGAGATCAGGTGACTGACTTGGCCATTCAAGAATATTCCACTTCTTTGCTTTAATAAACTCCTGGGTTGCTTTGGCTTTATGTTTTGGGTCATTGTCCATCTGTAGTATGAAACGACAACCAATCAGTTTGGCTGCATTTGGCTGGATCTGAGCACACAGTATGGCTCTGAATACCTCAGAATTCATTTGGCTGCTCCTGTCCTGTGTCACATCATCAATAAACACGAGTGACCCAGTGCCACTGGCAGCCATGCATGCCCAAGCCATCAAACTGCCTCCGCCGTGTTTTACAGATGATGTGGTATGCTTTGGATCATGAGCTGTACCACGCCTTCGCCATACTTTTTTCTTTCCATCATTCTGATAGAGGTTGATCTTGGTTTCAACTGTCCAAAGAATGTTATTCCAGAACTGTGCTGGCTTTTTTAGATGTTTTTTAGCAAAGTCCAGTCTAGCCTTTTTATTCTTGATGCTTATGAGTGGCTTGCACCGTGCAGTGAACCCTCTGTATTTACTTTCATGCAGTCTTCTCTTTATGGTAGATTTGGATATTGATACGCCTACCTCCTGAAGAGTGTTGTTCACTTGGTTGGCTGTTGTGAAGGGGTTTCTCTTCACCATGGAGATTATTCTCTGATCATCCACCACTGTTGTCTTCTGTGGGAGCCCAGGTCTTTTTGCATTGATGAGTTCACCAGTGCTTTCTTTCTTTCTCAGGATGTACCAAACTGTAGATTTTGCCACTCCTAATATTGTAACAATTTCTCGAATGGGTGTTTTCTGTTTTCGCAGCTTAAGGATGTCTTGTTTCTCCTGCATGGAGAGCTCCTTTGACCGCATGTTTACTTCACAGCAAAACCTTCCAAATGCAAGCACCACACCTCAAATCAACTCCAGGCCTTTTATTTGCTTAATTGAGAATGACATAACGAAGGGATTGCCCACACCTGTCCATGAAATAGCCTTGGAGTCAATTGTCCAATTACTTTTGGTCCCTTTAAAAACAGGGTGGCACATATTAAGGAGCTGAAACTCCTAAACCCTTCAACCAATTTTAATGTGGATACCCTCAAATGAAAGCTGAAAGTCTGAACTTCAACTGCATCTGAATTGTTTTGTTTAAAATTCATTGTGGTAATGTCTATAACCAAAATTAGAAAAATGTTGTCTCTGTCCAAATATATATGGACCTAACTGTATTGGGACCAATATAATTCTCCATACAGTATAATGGGACCAAAATAATGCTGCATACAGTATAATGGGCCTATATAATGCTGCACACATTACATTAAAAAAAGTAAAATACCTCTCCCGTTCCCACCGCAGGTCCGATATACTCAGCACCTTCTGACTCACTGCAGTGCTCAGGACAGAGAGCATGCTGTAGTGACGTCATTGCGCCCTCTGCCCTGAGACAGAGACATAAGAGATTCAGAGGGCGCTGAAGACACTGCAGCTGCTGGGAACGAGGACATGTGAGTATTTGAGGGGGGACCGATGCCCTCATGAGCCCCATAGTGTGCCTCCCCCTGGGCCCCAGCACTTGACTGGGTGGTGACGCCGGCCCTGATCGTGGCAGTGGGTCAGTACTGTGTGCGCACCTCTGATTCTGCCCATTAAAAGGGGCCTATGCCACTAAAAAGTTTTTTTTAGTTTTTTTTCTTTCCTTTTCTCTCTCTAGGGACCACTCAATCGGTAACTATACGGGAAGGGCAACTTGGCTGATGTTGCTCACGTACTGTAGCATGTACTGGCTCATGTGTGCCAGGCTGCCCAAAGGCAACAACAAGCTGTCCTCGGTGGGAAGTGTATCGTCTGGGTCCTCTGTACCCACCCATCCACGCTCCAGTGACGCCAGTGAGCTGCACTGAGTGCCACCCTGCTGTGAACATGGTTCCTCTTCCTGCTCCTCTTCATCCTCCAATATTGTCCCCTGACTGGACACTTGTGTACCTCGCCACTGTTGGTATGTTGGTACAAGAACCCACCCTCTGAGCCATGTTTGTATGACAGGCCTAATAACAATGAAAATGGTCCCTGTTCCTCTTGCTCCTCTTCCTCCTGTGCCACTACCTCATCTATCATTGCCTGTAGATGGGAAACAGAAAAACGGGGCCTTCTAAGGAGCACTGGAATGTATATGAATAAGGCAATGGTAGATTAGAAGGTGCAAACCTTTATTCAAACGATACTGTCCACAAAATGTTTCAACGGCGTTCTGACATCTTCCTCAGGTGGTATGTAAAAAAATGGGTGTTGGTGAAGTATTTAAAGGGGGAGAGACCAATAAGAGATGACAAGCAATTAACTGATAATGACTTAAAGGTAATAATAGGCACTCTTGGTGTGCCAGACCAAAGTATATAAATAAAAGTATATATATATAAAAAAAAAAACACAATGTGAACTCATAAATTTACAATGACATATGACATGTAAAATACATAAATGTATATACAATAAAATGTATATAAAATATAGAGAAAAAAGCGATAAAAGTAAAAATCAATATAAATATATACTATCTGACAATATTATCAATGGTGAGATTTAAATCTTTAGGGCCAAAGTGCCAAGTTTAAAAATCCAATAATTTTCTCGGTTGATCAAATGTCTCAAATGATCCCAAACATTGTCAGCTATTTGAGATTAAAAAAACTAGGATTCTTTTGATGTGTAAGACAAAAATGTTTTGAAACGCTGTGTACTAAGTACCCATTGCGAATGTTGTGGCGGTGTTTGTTAAGGCGGGTATGCATTGTTTGAATTGTGCGACCCACATACTGTAAGCTACAGGTACATTGCAACAGATATCTGGTGAAGGTAGACTGACAGTCCACCTGGCACTTAATAGTATACAGTAGTTGGTACCTGTTGTGTTTGATGTGAAAGATTATGCTCCATTGATGATGGAAGAGCAACATAAGCATTTGGGGTTTTGCATGCAAAACAACCAGGATTTGAGGTAATATTGGTTGTTCAAGGGGAGGGATTTAATGTGGTCTTACTGTGAGCTAATAAGTTACATAGATTGCGGTTTCTCCTAAAAATAACTTTGGGTTTGGATAAAATTGGGTCACTTTTTAGAATAAACCAATAATTTTTAAGTAAATCTTGAATGAAACCACAAGAGTAATTATAAGTGGTTACAAGACTCCATTTCCTGAGATCCGAAGTGGTGGTACTGTTGCTCGTCTTAGAGTTAATCTTATTGATACAGTCTCCATGAGAGAAGGGTACCGTGTCATCTCCCGACATCGCGCAATGAGTGTCCTCTACCTCAGCAGGGAATGCTGAAGTTTCACCTGGCCAACACAGCGGTTCACTCTGCCACCATTCGCAGCTGTCAGCCTCACAGGCTTTGGGCGCCTCTCTACCTGATCTACACTGGGGTTATGCAGTGGTGCATAACCCGAAAAGGTTAGTGGCTCTACAGCTCTGCTCAACCTTTTGCAGTTGTCGCACTGGTCCTGCTCATGAGCGTCCCTATCCTGTCTTTTTTTACATCGTTGCCTATAGGGCTGTTTTCAGCAGGTAAACAAGTGGTATAGTAACACCGATGTTACTGGAATATTCAAAGCAGCTCTACACGGCACACACATCCCGCATGGAGGCCCACTCATTGGTGGTGAAGTGGTGTTGTTCCGCTGAGCGACTCACAAGTGCTGCAGCTGAAACTCCACTATTGCCTGCTACTGCTCACAAAGTCTCGCCAGCATATGCACACACGGCTCTCCTCCGTACACCTCATACACACACGGCTTCGCTCCATACACCTCATACACACACGGCTTCGCTCCATACACCTCATACACACACGGCTCCACTCTGTACACCTCGTACACATTCAGCTCCGCTCCATACACCTCATACACATTCAGCTCCGCTCCATACACCTTATACACATTCAGCTCCACTTCATACACACACGGCTCCACTCCATACACCTCATACACACACGGCTTTGCTCCATACACCTCGTACACACACGGCTCTGCTCCATACACCTCGTACACACACGGCTCCGCTCCATACACCTCATACACATTCAGCTCCGCTCCATACACCTCATACACATTCAGCTCTGATCCATACACCTCATACACACATGGCTCCGCTCCATACACCTGACCTCGTACACACATGACTCCACTCTGTACACCTCATACACACACATCTCCACTGCTTACACCTCATACACACACGGCTCCGCACCGTACACCTCGTACACACACGGCTCCACTCCATACACCTCATACACATTCAGCTCCGCTCCATACACCTCGTACACATTCAGCTTCGCTCCATACACATCATGCACACACGGCTCCGCTCCATACACCTGACCTCGTACACACATGGCTCTGCTACATCCACACTGTAAACACCTCCTGACCCCATACAAGGCAGCTTACCTCATCCAGCAGCACCATGGCAAGTTGGCAACCAGCACAGCCGAGTCCTGCAATCCACAGAGGTCCCGATCATGTGACCCCTGACTCCTCCCCCCTGTGACCTCATCACAGGTCCTGTGCGCGCGGAGCAGCCAATATGTGGCGTGCTGTGCTCAGGCTGCTCTGCGGGTGCAGGGATGAGGCTGACCGCCTGATATTGCAGCACACCTCCCAACAACTGCGGGACAACTAGTGTCCCGCCCGGGATCGTGGGGCTGACTGTCAAAATCGGGACAGTCCCGCTGGATCTGGGACGGTTGGGAGGTATGCATATCTGGGTAAGTTTTGAGGAAGCTCTGCACCACCAAATTAAATACATGCACCAGATAAGGGATGTGCGTCAAGCCAGCTAAACCCAAAGCTGCTAATAGATTTCTCCCGTTATTGCACACCACCAGGCCGGGCTTGAGGTTCAGCGACACCAAACACTCATCTGTCTGCTCTTTGATCCCTATCCACAGCTCATGTGCAGTGTGGGATCTTTGCCCCAAACAAATCAGTTTCACAACATCCTGCTGTCATTACCACCTGGCGGTGCTGAAGTTGATGATGCAATTCTTACTGTGACCAGATGAGGAGGCGGTGGAGGAAGTAGAGTAGGAGGAAGAGGCAGCCTGAACAGAGGAACGTCTAGCAATCCTCTGTCGTGGTAGGACATGCTCTAAAATGCCTTCCGCCTCTGGTCCAGTCGCTACTACATTTACCCAGTGGACAGTTAAAGAGATGTAACATTCCTGGCTGTGCATACTGGTCCATGTATCAGTGGTTAGGTGAACCTTGCCACTGATGGTGTTGCGCAGTACCTACCTGATTTGGTCCACAAAATGTGTCTGAAAGGCAGGGATGGTCAGACTGGAAAAGTATTAGCAGCTGTGAACTACATACTGTGGGCAGTCACTGGCATCAGTTTTTGTAAAACTGTCTCCAACAGCTGGAATGGCAGCATTTCAAAAGCCAGTAATTTGGAAATGCTGTCATTTAGGATCAAGGCTCGCAGGTGGGTAGGGGGGTATTTCCTATTTCTCTCGAGGGTTTGGGGGATTTTAAAGCTTCCATGGGATGGTGTGAAGATGTTCAGTGACACTGGCGGTGGTGATGGTGCTGTCACATCCTCCATTTCTGGGGAGGCAGGTGGGCATGTTGATCATGAGCGGGAGGAAGAGGCCAAGACCACAGCTGAAGAGGGAGCAGGAGGAGGTTTAGATCTTGCATGGTTATTAAGATGTGTACTCCACTGCACCTCGTGCTTAGATTTCAGATGACTTATAATGCAGAGTTCAAACCACCAGTCGCTTGTCACTTGTTATGACATTGCCTGAAGGAATCCCATGCCAGGGTGCTCCTTTGTGCCATCATTGGTGGGCTCATTTCCTTGGCACATTGGGCAGTAGCAATCGAAATACTGGCTAGGGGCTGGCCCCTGTGCTTTTCCACCCTGCTCCCATTTTTGCTGTGCTGCTGGGGCAGCTTGTTCATCTTCCTCCGAACTGAGCACGTCATTATGTTGGCGTTTGATCCATGAGCGGTCTAGGACCGCATCATGCCCGCATCATTATTCACCCACTTCGCACCCATGCCCTCATTTTCGGTCTGCACACTACAGGAAGGCGCAGGAGTTGTCACCCATGTTTTTTCATCCTCAGAAATTTGCTGCGGTGGTCCGCTGACTGTGTGCACTGACCCTCCCACATACTCATCCTCTGACA
Organism: Ranitomeya variabilis; assembly: GCF_051348905.1. Taxonomy (NCBI): domain Eukaryota; kingdom Metazoa; phylum Chordata; class Amphibia; order Anura; family Dendrobatidae; genus Ranitomeya; species Ranitomeya variabilis. The sequence continues at coordinate 152,376,588 of NC_135239.1, forward strand.
TAACAAGTGGTTGGGCATCAGTGCATTCAGTGTCTTCCAGTTCTGGGGCAGGGCCAGGTGGATGGGCCACGGAGCCAGTGGACTCATCAAAAAGCAGAAGTGGCTGCTGCATCACTTGTGGCTCAGACAGCTTGGCTGTTTTGCAAGGGGGTGAGGTGGAAGAATGATGACCATGGTCCTCAGGTGTCAACTCTGCACTTTCTGCAGGGGATTGCGTGGAAGACAATGCAAAAGAACTGGAGGCACTCTCAGCACTCCAATATAACACCAGCTCAACATCTTCTGGGCTGACTATGTGACCAGAGGTACTTGGGACTACGCAGCGACGCGGAACTTCCTGTCACCTGCGTGCACCCGAGGAAGGTGTTTCACTTAGGCACGTAACAGGCACAGAATGGCCATGTCCTCTCCCTGCAGTAGCTCCACTATCACCACCTGCAGCACCACCACCACAACGTCATTTATTTAATGCTCTCCTCAAATTTACAGGCACTCTATGCCATTGTGTACGGGTACTATACATCAGGTGGAAGTGCCCTGTGCACCAGGATGTATGGGCGCTATTCACCAGGCTGGAAGTGCACTGCAAACCAGGTTGTACGGGCACATTGGAAAATGTTTGAACTTTACTGCGTACAATACAGTACGGGTACTAATTATCAGACTATAAAGAAAAGAATACAGGTGCTGTATGACACTATTTTCTACTCTCTGACAACGCTGATAATGGTGGCGCAACCCATGATCCAACCTTTATACAAGCTGGGGCACGTGCTGCACCGCATAATCACAGCCATGAAAATATTTGGCATGGCTATGATGCAGTAGGAAATGCCCACAGCCATAAAGCTTGGTGATTGGCTGCACTGCAGCCTTTCACCAAGCTTTATTGGGTGCAGCTGATGCCAAAGGCTAAAATGGACTTCCGATTTGAAGTCCGTGTTCAGGGTTTGGTACCACACACTAGGTCTCCAATACGGACACTGAACTTTAGCTATCGGATTATGGCTCTTTGTAGTGAGATATATAATTAGTGCAGTGCGTGTTTAGTTTTCTGTACTTGTATTTATTGAACAAATAAAACAATAAAAAAAACAGTGAGGTCTCCCTTATTTTTACTAACCAGCTGAGGGAAAGCAAAAATCTGGGGGCTGATTTCATTATTCTGGGAAGGGGCGTAGACTTAACTGGTTATTAAAAAGGGGGACACCAAAAAAATAATGTGGGGTCCCCTCTATTTTTACTAACCAGCAAAGGCAAAGCAGACAGCTGTGGGCTGATATTAATAGGCTGGTAAGGGGCCACGGATATTGTCCCCTTCACAGACTAACATCACAGAAAAAGATACAATCTCACCAACACCAGGTCAGATTACCAATGTACCAGCAGGATGCAGCAGACCCCCATGATAAAGGCGGGAGCAGCACAGGTGCACCCCCTCAATGAATTGATAGGTTTGTCAGTGGGTGTTTGCATCAGTATTTTGTACCTCTATTGCCCCCGCCTTTATCATGGTGTTTTGCTGCTTTCTGCTGGTGCATTGGTAATCTGACCTGGTGTTGGTAAGACTGTATCTTTTTCAGCAATTTTTTTTTGTCCTATGTTAGCCATTTGTAATTTTACTGTTAGGATTCGTAAGTGTGAGGATTCTTTATGTGAGTTCCAAGCTTCCGTATTTATTTCATACATTATTTTTCATCGTTTTAGGGAACATTTTTCCATTTTTATGCTGGATGCAGCCAGTCCCTTTAGTGTTGGTTGGGTGAATTGGGCCATCTGTCTTGTGGGATGCACTCATGTAGTACTGGGCAGCCCGCCTAATCTAATAATATGGGCATCATCAATAGGTTGTAAGCCAGACACACGTATTTGTGTGTCTGACATCCTATGTGAGTCGCTCGCCAGGGCTGTGGGGTACCCGGTACCGAGTCCGATGTTCACAGGGGGATGTGTTGTGAATTAGACTTCTTGGCTCCCTCTGGTGGTTATTAGTGATATGACTCTGGGATTTTCTTTCCTCAGTTTGCACCCACCTGGGTCATTAGTCCAGGGGTGTTGCTATATAAACCTCCTGGATCCTTAGTCCAGTGCCTGGCATCGTTGTAATCAGATCCTTTTTGTTTGCTCCTATCTGCTGGTCCTGGTTCGTGCAAAATTAAGCTAAGTCCTGCTTCTTTGTTTTTTGGGTTATTTGCTTGCTCTCATTTTTGTCCAGCTTGTACTAAATGTGATTCCTTACCTTGCTGGAAGCTCTAGGGGGCTGGTGTTCTCCCCCCGGGCCGTTAGACGGTTCGGGGGTTCTTGAATATCCAGCGTGGATATTTTTGATAGGGTTTTTGCTGACCGTATAAGACATCTTACTATATTCTGCTATTAGCTAGTGGGCCTCTCTTTGGTAAATACCTAGCTCATCCTTACATTTGTCTTTTCCTCTTACCTCACCGTTATTATTTGTTGGGGGCTTGTATCCAACTTTTGGGGTCTTTTCTCTGGAGGCAAGAAAGGTCTTTCTTTTCCCTTCTAGGGTTAGTTAGTTCTCCGGCTGGCGCGAGACGTCTAGAATCAACGTAGGCACGTTCCCCGGCTGCTGTTATTTGTGGTGCTAGGATTAGATATATGGTCAGATCAGTTACCACTGCCCTATGAGCTGGTTTTTGTGTTTGCAGACTTAGAAACTATTTCTGAGACCCTCTGCCATTGGGGTCATAACAGGGATGTAACTGTGGCGAACCGGTCCGTGGCCCTGGGCTCCCATGTAAAAGGGGAATTTTGAATAAAATTTATGTTCGTGACGCCGACGCCACCTGTGGTATTCGGTCAGTGGGGACCGACGCTGCTTTAAGGGGTCCTCTGGGGTGATGTTATGGCAGCTAGATGGTATAACTTCCCACAGGTGAAGTGTATCCCCAGGGCTCCCAGTGTGTAGATGGAAGATGGTGAATGGCGCAGTAAAGAACGAGGACACAGGTTTGCAGTCTCTTTACCTGGTTTACTGAAGATCACAGGGCAGGCAGGGTCCGGCCAGCTTTGAAGCGAATCCAGAGTCCCCTTTACCAGGTGGAGTTAAAAGCCTTCCTGTAGCGCGGTAGTGTTGTAGTCCCTTACTGCCTATGGCTTCAGATAAGGTCATCACAGTTCTCTCTGTCCCCCATATAGTATAGGGCATTACCTGTATGACAGGTAACTCAAGCCTTTTTACAGAGACTCTATCACGCCCCAGGCTCTATGTGTTACTGTGTCTTCAGGTGTGTGGTGGACAGGTAACTTGCAATTCACCTGTCCTGCTGGTCTCTACTATGTGTCTTATAGTCCCACAAAAGCCTTGGTGTTCCGGCTACCGGTGATCTGCACTTCAGAGGGAGATAATTCATTCGCAGCTGGTCTCCCCTGATGTCACTCTCCTGTGGTTTGCTCTCCTGCATGCTCACTGAACAATGTCCTTTCCTTCTGTATGTCCCTTTCTCCAGGGGCTGTAGTACTTCAGACTACATGGCCCCTTCAGACCTTCTGACACTCTATGTTGGTCTGCTCTCTTCTCTGTCTGTAATTTTCTGAACCCTTTCCCTCCAGATCAGAATGTATTTATAGGGAAGTTCAAAACTAGGCTTAGAGCTCCCCCTTCTGGCCTGGAGTGTGAACATGTTGTATGCATTGTGATTACCTGATAAAAGATATCCTTCATCGCTTCCAAACATAACATCACTCTCCCCATGAGGAAAGCAATGTCACTGTGACAACCAGGATCCTCGGGCGTCACACTATGCAAGTTCCATCAGTGTACATGTCTAATACTTCACAGCAACCCCCTCCATGAATTGGTAGGTTTGTGAGTGGCTGTTTGCATCAGTATTTGCACTCTTGCTGCCTCCACCTTTATCATTGGGTCTGCTGCATCCTGCTGGTGCATTGGTAATCTGACCTGATGTTAGTAAGGCTGTATTTTTGGGGGATTTCTATGGAAATTTTGTCCTATATTAGCCCCCCCCACTCCCAGACTAATAACACCAGCCCCCAGCTGCCCCAGAAATGACACATCATTTTTATGCTGAGGAGGGCCTAATGCAGTATATATGGACCTTCTCAGCCTGAGAATAGCAACCCCAGCTGTCTGCTTTACACTCAGGCTGCCCTTGAGAGAACCAGACCCTGCGAACTAATGAAACCTTACTGACATCACCTCAGTTCACAGCAGCCTGGTTCTCGCGGAGTACAGCGCGAGACTCAGCAGTAGTTGCTGCTCCAGTCTAGTACGGACCCTGAACTTTACCCTTCGGGTTCGCCCATCTCTAAAAAAAAAAGCGTAAAAGCCATCCCACCAGTGCCAAGGTGCACCCTATGTTATTTATAGCACTATTGGTTTTACTTATTTACTTACAGCAGGGTACACAGTGGGTATGGAAAGTATTCAGATCCCTTTACATTTTTCACCGTTTCATTGCAGCCATTTGGTAAATTTAAAAAATGTAATTTTTTTCTCATTAATGTACACTCTGCACCCTATATTGACTGAAAAAAACAGAAATGTAGTAATTTTTGCAAATTTATTAAAAAAGAAAAAACTGAAATATTACATGGTCATAAGTATTCAGACCCTTTGCTCAGTACTGAGTAGAAGCACCCTTTTGAGCTTGTACAGCCATGAGTCTTCTTGGGAATGAGGCAATACATTTTTCACACCTGGATTTGGGTATCTTCTGCCATTCTTCCTTGCAGATCCTCTCCAGTTCCGTCAGGTTGGATGGTGAACGTTGGTGGACAGCTATTTTCAGGTCTCTCCAGAGATGTTCAATTGGGTTTGGGTCAGGGCTTTGGCTGGGCTGGAGCGCCCCCATGTTAGGGCAATGGGGTACTCGGCACCGGGTCCTTCGGTTCGGTAGGGATGTCAGGCTAGTTTCACATTTGCGTTTAAAAACGCAGCATTTTAAATGCAAACGCATGTGTTGAAAAAACGCATGTAAACGTGTGCAAATGCTGCGTTTTTTAGACGCATGAGTTTCCTCATGCGGTAAAAAAAACGCGGCGTTTTGACGCGTTTACATGCGTTTTTTCCTGCGTTTGCATTTTTGAAACGCATGCTGAGAAGTGTGTGACAGCTGCCAATCATCAAAATCATCTAGAAAGCCCACTATAAATAGAAATAGCTAGGGTTGGGGTTAGGGTTAGTGTTTGGATCCTTTTATCACCTTGATGGTGGAGGGTGGCTTATCAGGGTTAGGGTTAGGGTTAGGGCTAGGATCCCTTTATCACCTCGATGGTGGGGGGTGGCTTATCAGGGTTAGGGTTAGGGTTAGGATCCCTTTATCACCTCGATGGTGGGGGTGGCTTATCAGGGTTAGGGTTAGGGTTAGGGTTAGGATCCCTTTATCACCTCGATGGTGGGGGGTGGCTTATCAGGGTTAGGGTTAGGATCCCTTTATCACCTTGATGGTGGGGGGGTGGCTTATCAGGGTTAGGGTTAGGGTTAGGGGTAGGGTTAGGGTTTGGATCCCTTTATCACCTCGATGGTGGGGGGTGGCTTATCAGGGTTAGGGTTAGGGTTAGGATCCCTTTATCACCTTGATGGTGGGGGGTGGCTTATCAGGGTTAAGGTTAGGGTTAGGATCCCTTTATCACCTCGATGGTGGGGGGTGGCTTATCAGGGTTAGGGTTAGGGTTAGGATCCCTTTATCACCTCGATGGTGGGGGGTGGCTTATCAGGGTTAGGGTTAGGATCCCTTTATCACCTCGATGGTGGGGGGTGGCTTATCAGGGTTAGGGTTGGGGTTAGGGTTAGGATCCCTTTATCACCTTGATGGTGGGGGGTGGCTTATCAGGGTTAGGGTTAGGGTTAGGGTTAGGGTTTGGATCCCTTTATCACCTTGATGGTGGGGGGTGGCTTATCAGGGTGTATTATTGTTTTTTTCTATTAAAACGCAACCAAACGCATGTGCTTAAAAACGCATGCATTTACATAGACAGCAATACGTTTTTTTGCCGCAAAAGACGCATGTGTCGTCAAACGCGGCAAAACGCATACAAAAAAACGCATGCGTTTTTAATGTTAAATATAGAAAAAAAAACGCATGCGTTTTTTTGCGGTAAAACGCAGTGGCAAGAAACGCAAATGTGAAACCAGCCTCACGGTGGCCTGACCCGGTCCGTGGCCCTTTGAGGGGCGTCCAATAAAGGAATAGAGTTTTTATGGTTTTGGGAAAGGTCTTTAAAAGGGGAAGTTCGTGACGCCACCTGTGGTATTCGGTCAGGGTGACCGACGCTGCTTAGGGGTCCGCTGGGGTGATGTGATGGCAGCTAGATGGTACACCTTCCCACAGGAGAAGGGTTTCCCCAGGGCTTCCCAGATGTGTAGATGGTGATGGTGGGTGAGGTAAGGCGCAGAGAATAACGAGGACACAAGGTTGCAGTCTCTTTACCTTTACTGGAGGCTTCAGCATCCACAGTCCAGGGTACAGACCACAGGGTAGGCAGAGTCCGGCCGGTCCGAAGGCAAATCCAGAGTCCCCTTATCCAGGTGGAAATCAGTAGCCTTCCTACTAGCACCTGTGTGTTGTAGTACCTCCCTGCTGAGCAACTCGGTAAGGCCCTCACAACTTTCGTAGATGTTCTAGATGTCTTCCTCTCTGTCCCCCAGATGATATGGATAGGACAAACCCGTATGACTGATGGCCTGAGGCTTGTTTATAGGGACCCTAGAGACGCCCCGACCCCCACAATTTGCCACCGTGTCTTCTTAGGTATTTAGGTCGGGCAACCAACTTGGAATTGACTGTCCTGCCGGTCTTTGAAGTAAAGCGTAGAGTTTATTACTCCCTCGGAGTTCCGGCCACCGGCTACGCGCCTCAGAAGGAGGCAGCCTTTACAGGGCAGAACTCCTCCCGGTGTTTTCTCCTTGTGCTGTGACTTCGTTTCTCACTCTCTACAACACAGTTCTCTTCGTGTCCTTTCTTGGGATGCTGCCGCACGTGGGGCAGGCGCAGCTCCATAGCTTTCTATCCCGCTAGGCTTCTGTCAGGATCCCACCCCTGACAGGAACCCTCTGTGTAATAATTATAGGGGATGACTCAGGAGACTCTTTGTGTGGAACAAGACAACTACAGGACACAGTTTTATAAGTGGTAAAGTCTATATTATTACACGGTGATTCAAACAGGTGCAGAGAGAAACTCAAGTCCACAACACTTGGTGCAAATATCAAATGCAGCTCAGCAGTCTATAAGAAACTTCAGAGGAAAATGCAATCACGCAGAAAGTCTATGAAGCACATTTATTCTTGAGGATACTTGACACGAATTTTTAAGTCCTTGCTTAGTCCAAAACACAGATAGATATGCTTATAAGGCAGTTCAAATAGTATCTTAGCTCAACCAGGGAGGTCTGGGTAATCGTCTCAGGTTCTTGCAGAGCAGAAACAGCTTACATGTCCAGCAAATGCAGATGGAAGCAAACACGAGCAGCAGATGAAGGAGGATTACTGGAACTGGTGTATGCAGAAGGAACTCAGAGCAGAGTAGCAGGATAACCCCACAGGTTCACAGGAGCAGGTATATAGCCAGGGAGTCACCAGAGGTCAGGAGCTGAATGCAAGGCAGAATACTCTAGCACAGACTGAAGGCTGGGGTGGAGTTTTATAGCAGGAAGACACAGTGCACATGAGACCAAAGACGCCATCTTGGAAAAGGGCAGTAATGCACAAAAAGGTAATAAAAAATGTTCAGAGTCCTGACATTACTCCCTCCTTAGAAGCGGCCTCAGGACGATCCTGGACCTGGTTTCTCAGGGAATCTCTGATGAAAACGAGAAATCTTTTGTTGGGCATTGATGTTTTCCACAGGTTCCCAAGAGTCTTCCTCAGGGGGATATCCCTGCCATCTTATCAGATATTAGAGCCGATTCCTGCGAATCCTGGAATCAACAATTTCCTCCACCACAAATTGTTCTTGCCCATCAATCACCACAGGCTTCGGAGGTGGCACAACACGTCCCTGGAAGGTATTAGGAGATACAGGCTTTAGTAAAGATACATGAAAAACTGGGTGTACCTTCATAGTCCTAGGCAGCTTCAGCCGGCAGGCCACAGAGCTCACAATACCGTTGATCTTGAAAGGGCCAATGAATTTCTGTCCAAGTTTTTGTGAAGGAACGTTTAACTTCAGATTCTTAGTTGATAACCACACGGAATCTCCTACCTTGAACATGGGTGCAGGTTTACGGAATCTATCAGCCGATCTCTTATAACGTTCTTGAGCTGTGGTCAGGGATTCCTTCAGAACCTCCAGATTCTGTCTCATCGCAGTCAGCCTTTCCTCCACTGCCGGAACCGGAGAATTAATTGGAGACCTAGGTAAGATACACGGATGATAACCCAGATTGGCAAAGAAAGGTGTAAATTTAGTGGAGGCGCTCTGAGAATTGTTATATGAAAATTCAGCTAACGGCAGCAAGTCCAACCAATCATCCTGGAGATGGCTGACATAGCATCTTAGATATTGTTCCAGCATCTGGTTGGTACGCTCAGTCTGACCATTTGTCTGGGGATGGTAAGCAGAAGAGAGACAGACATTAATATTGAGTGCAGAGCAAAACCCATTCCAGAATCTTGAAGTGAACTGCACTTCACGGTCAGAGATGATCTCATCCAGAACCCCATGCAACCGAAAGACATTCTGTATAACCAAGTTCACTGTCTCTTTAGCTGAGGGGAGGCTGGTGCACGGAACAAAATGAGCAGCTTTAGTCAGGCGATCAACTACCACCATGATTGTATTCATGCCCCCCGATGTTGGCAGCTCCACAATAAAGTCCATTGATATAGACCCCCAAGGGCGGGATGGAACAGGTAATGGTTGTAGAAGACCCATAGGTGCCACATGAGGAGTCTTGTAATGAGCACATACCTCGCAAGAGAGAACATAGTCCTTGGTATCCTTCAGGCAAGTTGGCCACCAGAAGAATCGGCTCAGGAACTCTTGTGTCTTCTGTACCCCCCTGTGACCGGCCAACTTGGAGTCATGTACCAACTTGAGGATCTGCAGACGGACGACCTCAGGGATGTAGATACGTCGATCTCTGAACCACATGCCACCCTTAAAGACAAGATTAATATCCACAGGTGGGTTGGCCAGAAATACATCACCGTCATAGGCCTCCCTGCACTCCTTCCACAAGTCCTGATCGTGGATAACTCCGATGAAATTGGCATCAGATAGAATGGTCTTGGATGGGGCTCCAGGTATGGAATCCGCAGCATGGATTCGGGATAAAGCACCAGCCTTCCCATTATGAGAACCTGAACGGTACGAGATAACAAAGTTAAATTGATTTAAAAATAAGTTCCAACGAGCCTGATGCCTCCATTCTTTGAAACCCGCAATAATAGCCAGCAATTCCTTGTCTCCCACATCGTAATTCTTCTCTGCTGATGTTAGTCTACGGGAAAAGAAAGCACAAGGATGTAGCAGACCCTTCTCTCCAGTTCTTTGGTAGAGAATAGCCCCCAAAGCATTATCAGAAGCGTCCACCTCCACAATGAAAGAAAGTGTTGGATCTGGGTGTATCAACAGTGGCGCTGATGTGAAACAGATCTTAAGCCGAGCAAAAGCTTCTTGAGCCTGTGGTGACCACTTAAAGGGCTTTTCCTTCTTTGTCAAGGAAGTAATGGGACGGACAATATCAGAAAAATTTCGAATTAAGCGTCTGTAGAAATTTGCAAAACCAATAAAACGTTGGACCTCCTTAACCTTCTTGGGTACCGGCCAGTCAAGAATAGCCTGAATCTTACCAGATTCCATGTTCAGCCCCTGAGGAGAGATGATATAACCTAAGAACTGTATCTCAGAACGATGGAACTCGCATTTCTCCGGCTTAATATACAGATGGTTCTCTTTCAGACGTCTTAAAACAGTTTTGACATGTTCTTCATGTTCCTGTAGAGAGTCAGAAAAGATTAGTATATCGTCCAAATAGATCACTACAAACTGGTCCAAAAAATCTCTGAAAATGTCATTAGCAAGGTGTTGAAACGTTGCAGGGGCGTTACAAAGCCCGAAGGGCATCACAAGAGATTCAAAGTGTCCATACCGGCATCTGAATGCTGTCTTCCACTCATTCCCTGGACAAATATGCACCAAATTATAAGCCCCACGAAGGTCCAGTTTAGAGAACACCTTGGCATGGCGGACTCTTTCCAGTAATTCGGGAATCAGAAGCAAAGGGTAACGGTTTCGTACGGTTACCTTATTGAGTTCCCGATAGTCAACACAGGGTCTCAGGGTCCCATCCTTCTTCTTTACAAAAAAGATAGGTGCCCCTGCTGGTGAGGAAGAAGGATGTATGAAGCCTTTGGCCAGATTTTCATCAATATACTCCTTTAAGGCTTGAAGCTCAGGTGCCGCCAAAGGGTATACGTTACCAAAAGGAATAGCTGCCCCAGGAAGCAACTCAATGGGACAGTCATAATGCCTGTGTGGAGGAAGCTGATCTGCATTCTTCTTGTCACAGATGTCAGAGAACTCTTTATATGCTGGAGGTAAAGAAAATACCTGTACATATGGTTCTGTAGCCGTGGACTCAGGGACAGCTTCTGTTAACGCTGAGTTGCTCCTTGTTGGAAAGATAATCTCCTTGGTCTCCCAGTTGATAATAATTGGGTTCTGAGAACGTGAAGAACAAAAGAAAAAAGCGAAGGTCATATGAACGGGGATCACCACACAATGGATTTGGCTAAAGTGCAAACAGCTTTTTATTGATGTGCAATAACAAATCAGAACATATACTGGAAAAAACACACATGTTTAAAAACAATTAAAAAAGGGTGGGAACATTTGTCCCTTATTAACAAAGCCCACAATAAGGCTAACACCTGCGCTGGATACAGGGGCGTAGCTAGAGCTTTTGCCGCCCGGGGCTGTTCCCGAGTTTGGCGCCCCCCCCCCCCCAGAACGTATGCGATTTTCACACTTAGTCATGTACCGACGAGCTCCTCTCCCTTAAGCTCCCAATGTTCAGTGAAAAACTAAGAGAAGCTCGTTGTTACAGGACCATGAGTATGAAAATCGCATATGAGTGACGTGTCCATGTGTCGACGACTGGAACCTGCAGAGCTGAATCCTGACATCGCAGCTTCTGAATTCTCACAACTAATGCACTGCACACTTTTAGGATTCTCCCTGGCCGGTGGACAGTCATGTCAGCACAAGCATGCGATTTGTATACTTCTGACCACATTCCGACTAGACGTGCCTGGCCTCGCTCAGTTCATTTTCATAGAGTGAGGCCACACATGTCTAGTCAGCACGTGACCGCATGTATGTAAATCGCCAGCACCAGAGAATCCTGACAGTGTGCAGGGTGCACTGTGAGAAGTCAGAAGTCTGCAGTCACAAAGAATGACTGCAGACTCACAGGGCCGGCGTTAGGGCCAGGCAGACTAGGCAGCTGCCTGGGGCCCCCACTCCCTTGGGGGCCCCCAGCATTTACAGCAGAAGCTTCACTGATAATAGCATTATCAGTGAAGCTTCCGATGTAGAGACTGGTTAAGGACCTGTAGTGACATCACGATCAGGTGACCTGCCATGTGACCGTGATGTCACCACAGGCCATGTACTCAGGGACTGTCTGGATGTTTCTGCAGTGAAAAAGGAGCGTGCAATGAAGCACAGGAGCAGCGGCCACTGAACCTCCCCCATCAGCATGATAGAAGCGCTCATTGGCCAGTGCTCCTGCCCTCCTGCACGGGGCCTCTGAGGGAAGAGAGAGCTACAGCTGGCAGCTACCAACCTGAGCTGTGAGGTAAGCAGTGCAGCACACTGTGTGAGCTGCTCCTGTCCTTCTGTCAGCTCCTCCTGCACAGAGCCTCTGAGGGGGAGCTAGAGATGGCAGCTACCAACCTGAGCTGGCAGATAAGTAGAAGAGCACCGTCCCACTGTGTGTGCTGCTCCTGGTGATGATGGCTCCTGTCCTGCTGTCAGCTCCTCCTGCTCTTGTTGGCAGTCCCAGCAGAGGAGAGGGCAGGAAGGTGTCTGCTGGGACAGTGCTGCTGGGAGCAGGAGGGCTGCAGCTGATAGTGTGGAACATCTCATTCCCTCCAGCATAAAGCATGTATCTGAGGTGTGTGCATTGTATAGTGTGTGCTGTCTGTGAGCTATGTGTGTGTGTGTTTATGTGAATCACATGTATCAAATGAGCATTTGTTGTGCAGCATCTGTGTGTATGTGTGTGTGTGTGTAGGTGTATGTGTGTATATAAGTGTGTGCCGTGTATGTATATAAGTGCGTGCCACGTGTGTGTATATAAGTGCGTGCCATGTGTGTGTATATACTGTAAGTGCGTGCCATGTGTGTATGTGCGTACCATGTGTATGTATATAAGTGCGTGCCATGTGTGTATATACGTGCATCTCATGTATGTATGTATGTATGTATAAATGTGTGCCATGTTTGTATGTATGTGTGTGAATAAATGCATGCCATGTATGTGTATAAGTGCGTGCCATTTACATGTATGTATGTGCCATGCGTGTTTGTGTAAAAGTACATGCCATGTATGTGTGTGTGTATACAAGTGAATGGCGTGTGCGTATAAGTGTGCCATGTATGTGTGTATAAGTGCGTGCCATGTGTGTGTGTATAAGCATGTGCCTTGTACATGTATGTATGTGTGTATAAGCATGTGCCGTGTAGGTATGTGTATGTGTATATATATACACATTTTTGCATTACTCTAACTTGAATATATGTTAGTATATGTAGATGGCTGGGTATAGACACACAGTGATAGCGTGTGAGTGTGGTGTGTGTGTGTGTGTTTGTGTGTCATGCACATTTTTAAATACTGGCTGAAGAACAGACGAGAGTTTATATACATATATATATATATATATATATATATATATATATATATATATATATATATATATATATATACATGTTGGCAATCGTGCAACAAATGAGCAAAATGCTCATTTATAGGACATTTCATAACTTTCCCACATTATTATGAAAAAATTACAGCACATCCTGCACCCAATGTATTATATAATGTATTTAAGGAGACAGAGTCTGTCCATTTGATACCAACTACACCAAAATGGACACTGACTCCGACTCTCCAGCCCTGCTGCTTATAACATGAAACTATATGGGGACAGATTCATCTACTAGTGTTCTGTCCCCATCGTTCTTCATTAGCCGGTGTAAAGAGGCCGAGAAACAAGAGCCAAACGACTTCAATATTGTAGATCACACGCATTGAACGGCCTGAACTCAGCTCATGTCAATACAACCAAAATGTTTGAGAGTCATGGTGCAATATGTGAGCATTGGGGGCCTCACTTTAAACTTTTGCCTAGGGCCCCACATTGTCTAAAACCGGCCCTGCAGACTCATTACAAACCTGGACATCCCCTTTAATGCTCCTAACATAAATAAAAACATGAGAGTTAGTCAGTATCACAAATAACATTTACATCCAGGTACCTTATAGATGACGTCGCCTCTGGAGTTGTTCTCCTTCATTTCTTCATCTTGTCCAGACCCCATGATGAGTTTTCTCATCCACAGCCGTCTCTGCAGACTTCCATCTTCTCCGTTCTTTTGCAGAAAATCTCCACATGATGCCCTTAAAGATACAAGTGTCATTATAATGCCTGAGTCCTGAATATAAAATTGCCCCTCACTATATTGTTTGCACAAAATATGACCCCAACACTGTCCCTCTTATGGTACATGCTCTTCACACTGACCTCTCCTTTCCATACCGGCCCCCTCTTCACACTGACCTCTCACACTGTGTCCCCCCTATAGGGCCCAGTATTTATACTGCACTCTCTCATCACACTCCCCCTCCTTGGTATACTCTCCCCTCCTGGCTGTGCCCTTACACTGTCCCCCATGCTACGCATGCACACATCCCAACACCCTCACTCCCCGTACTCTGTCCACATACGTTTTTCACATCGCTACTCATACTGTGTCCGCATACATTCCCCCGTTTGACCCCAAGCTCTCTGCACCCATCCCCCATACTGTTTCCTCATATATGCCCCCCCATCTCCCCCTTTGCTCTTCATTTTGTGTCCTCAGATCTCCCCCACACATTAAATCCCCCCATCCCCATGACAAATCTCCCCCCCACACACATTCAATCCCCCATCTCCACACACAATAAATCCCCCATCTCCACTCACATTAAATCTCCCCCCACAATAAATCCCCCCATCTCCACTCATATTAAATATCCCCAATCCAATAATATATCCCACTATCCCCACTCACATTAAATCCCCCCCACAATATATCCCCCATCCCCACTCACAGTAAATCCCCCCACAATATATGCCCCCCATCCCCACTCACAGTAAATCCCCCCCACAATATATGCCCCCATCCCCACTCACAGTAAATCCCCCCCACAATATATGCCCCCCATCCCCACTCACATTAAATCCCCCCACAATATATGCCCCCCATCCCCACTCACAGTAAATCCCCCCCACAATATATGCCCCCCATCCCCACTCACAGTAAATCCCCCCCACAATATATGCCCCCCATCCCCTCACATTAAATTCCCCCCACAATATATGCCCCCCATCCCCACTCACATTGAATCCCCCCCACAATATATCCCCCATCCCCACTCACAGTAAATCCCCCCACAATATATGCCCCCATCCCCACTCACAGTAAATCCCCCCCACAATATATGCCCCCATCCCCACTCACAGTAAATCCCCCCCACAATATATGCCCCCCATCCCCTCACATTAAATTCCCCCCACAATATATGCCCCCCATCCACACTCACATTAAATCCCCCCCACAATATTTTCCCCCATCCCCACTCACAGTAAATCCCCCCCTGCACCTTCGGTGTCTTCAGCTCCACTGGAGCACTTACCACCGATCTGCATCTCCTGCTCTGCCGCGCAGGTGAGTGACGTCAGCAGCGTGATCACATGACCTGATCACGCTGCTGGCATCGCTCTGACCCGGCAGTCAGAGCTTCAATTGTACTCGCATCACAGATACGAGTACAATTAAACACTGGGAGCCGGCGCGCCGCAGCTTCTCTGTGCCGGCTGTCAGCTTGACAGTCGGCACAGAGAACAGCTGACTCCCAGTGCGGGGGGTTACAGAATGCAGCCGCCGGGGGAGACACTGCGGACCGCCGCTTTAGGCGGCCCAACTGCGCCCCCCTGCCGGCTGCTCCCCCCTAGATACGCCACTGACTCACCCCCGCATTGTGCCGCCCCCCCGCATTGTGCCGCCCGGGGCGGCCCGCCCCCCCCGCACCCCCCTTCCTACGCCACTGGCTGGATACCTAAGACCATACCCTAAAATAGGGTGTCCATATGGACAGCACTGTGAATAAATAACATACAATACAAGAGGGAAAAGCCCATAAATAAGTGCTAAAGGCAAAGAACCATACAAATCAGATACAATCCTACCATAATACAGATTAAACAATCCTTAAAGCAGTCATAAAGAAAAGGAAGGGGGGATAGTCATGTAAAAATAAACATGACAAACCCCAACTGATGAATGGTCCTAGTGTGCTATAGATGAAAAAGCACACACACACAATGCTGCTGTTTAATCTGTATTATGGTAGGATTGTATCTGATTTGTATGGTTCTTTGCCTTTAGCACTTATTTATGGGCTTTTCCCTATTGTATTGTATGTTATCTATTCACAGTGCTGTCCATATGGGCACCCTATTTTAGGGTATGGTCTTAGGTATCCAGCGCAGGTGTTAGCCTTATTGTGGGCTTTGTTAATAAGGGACAAATGTTCCCCCCCTTTTTTAATTGTTTTTAAACATGTGTGTTTTTTTCCAGTATATGTTCTGATTTGTTATTGCACATCAATAAAAAGCTGTTTGCACTTTAGCCAAATCCATTGTGTGGTGATCCCCGTTCATATGACCTTCGCTTTTTTCTTTTGTTCTTCATGCTATACATTTTGGTTGGTCATGGATTAGATCCCACCTTTTTGACCGTGGTGCCCCCTTAATGTTTATAGGTATGGGTTCTGAGAATGCAACCAAGGAATGTCTAAAATCACAGGAAAATGAGGAGAAGAAATTAGCAAGAAAGAAAGTTGCTCCTGATGATTAGGCTCCAACAAAATTTCAAGGGGTACGGTCTCCTGATCCACAGGCCCAGAGATTAAGGGTGACCCATCCACTGCTTCCATGGTAATTGGAGAGGCTCTTTGCTGAATTTCAATACCATGTTCCTTGGCAAATGGGATATCCATGAAATTGCCACCTGCAATCAGTCATAGCTGCACTGGAAATCCACTGTCCTGAACACAGGATCTTAATAGGGAGAGAACAGTGAGAGTTCTTTTCCTTAAGCTCCTTGGGGGGTGAAGTCATAGAAAGTGAATGGAATACAGCTTTTAAAGGTAGGCTACATTCAGAGATGTCAGATTCATCATCACAGTTGTCATACTCCCCTATTGCTGCTAGCACCTTGTTAGGCCGTCTAGGACACTTAGGACAATTGATCAAGAAGTGGTCAGACTGGCCGCAGTAGAAACATAGACTTTCACGAAGGCGATGCTCCCGGCTCTCATTGATCTCGCGCTTCTGAACGGAATCAATTTGCATGGGCACCTCCTGCACCTCCCGAGATGTTTTACCTGCAGGCTCTTTGGAAGGAAGGGAAAAGTTAGAAATACGGTTATATGCAGCAAACTTCTCCTGCCTACGCTCAGTAAGGCGAATGTCAATGCGCACACAATGCTGTATAAATGTCTCTAGCTCTTGTGGTGACTCAGAGCGAGCTAGTTCATCTTTTACAATACTAGACAGACCTCTTTTAAAAATAGGCAATTGTGCATAACTGTCCCAATTGGTATCTACCGCTAATCTCCTGAATTCAGTAGCATACTCAATAACAGAACCTTTTGCCTGGCGTAAAGACAATAAAGCAGATTCAGCAGTTGCACGGCGATTAGGATCATCCAACATTAATGCCATAGCGGCCAAGAAATCATCCAAGTTATTTAACCGTGGGTCATGAGACTCAATCATCGGATTCGCCCAGGCGAGCGCTCGTGCGGTCAACAGCATTATTACACACAATACTTTGGATCTATCATTAGGAAAACGGTCAGCATGCACATCAAAATATAGGATACATTGATTCACAAAGCCACAAAATTTGTCGTGATCACCATTAAATCTGAATGGGGGCAACTTAGGTGGGCTACCTGGTGATGGTTGCCCAGAGGGAAAAGTCGCTTGTGCAGCTATTTGCGTGCTTATGTCCTGAAAAGCCCATCCATACTGGGACTCTATGCCAGCAAGTTTGTTTCCCTGGGCTGGCATGCGGGTGCTTAAGTCCTGCAAAGTCTGTCCAAACACTTGTTGGTTGAGTTCAAAGCTTCCAAACTTCTTTTGCAGACCTTCCACATCTTTCTGCAGTGATCTAATTATGGAAAACACCTGCTCTAGTCTGCTTTCTGCAGTCATTGTTCCAGCAGTCTTTTTTTTTTTAGGCTAGAGTATCCTGTAATAATTATAGGGGATAACTCAGGAGACTCTTTGCGTGGAACAAGACAACTCCAGGACACAGTTTTATAAGTGGTAAAGTCTATATTATCACACGGTGATTCAAACAGTTGCAGAGAGAAACTCAAGTCCACAACACTTGGTGCAAATATCAAACGCAGCTCAGCAGTCTATAGGAAACTTCAGAGGAAAAAGCAAACATGCAGATAGTCTATTAAGCTCAGTTATTCTTGAGGATACTTGACACGGATAAGTCCTTGCTTAGCCCAAAACACAGATAGATATGCTTATAAGGCAGTTCAAATAATATCTTAGCTCAACCAGGGAAGTCTGGGTAATAGTCTCAGGTTCTTGCAGAGCAGAAACAGCTTACATGTCCAGCAAATGCAGATGGAAACAAACACGAGCAGCAGATGAAGGAGGATTACTGGAACTGGTGTATGCAGCAGGAACCCAGAGCAGAGTAGCAAGATAACCCCACAGGTTCACAGTTGCAGGTATATAGCCAGGGAGTCACCAGAGGTCAGGAGCTGGATGCAAGGCAGAATACTCTAGCACAGACTGAAGGCTGGGGTGGAGTTTTATAGCAGGAAGACACAGTGCACATGAGACCAAAGACGCCATCTTGGAAAAGGGCAGTAATGCACAAAAAGGTAATAAAAAATGTTCAGAGTCCTGACACTCTGTCTGCAGCTCCAATGTTCCTCCTTTCCCCCTGTCTGCCTGACAGGAACTTCCTGGGTCGAACCCAGATAGCGTCTCACTAACTTTCTATCCAAACCACCAGTTTTACCCTTCTGTGAGGAGTGCCCTACTAGATAGGAGCGTAGCTCCCCCTGGTGGTTTGGAGTGTGAAGTGTGGTGTATGGTTTGTGATACCTGGAAAGATGAACTCCTTTATTATCTTCAGACGTAATATCACTCCCCCTGGTGGAAGAATGACATTACTGCAACGACCAGGACTCTGGGGCGCTGCAGGGCCAGTCAAGAATGGTCACAGAGTTGTTCTGAAGTCACTCCTTTGTTATTTTAGCTGTGTGCTTAGGGTTATTGTCTTGTTGGAAGGTGAACCTTTGGCCAAGTCTGAGGTCCAGAGCACTCTTGAAGAGGTTTTCATCCAGGATATCTCTGTACTTGGCCACATTCATGTTTCCTTCAATGACAACCAGTCATCCTGTCCCTGCAGCTGAAAAACACCCCCATAGCATGATGCTGCCACCACCATGTTTCACTGTTTGGATTGTATTGGGCAGGTGATGAGCAGTGCCTGGTTTTCGCCACACATACCACTTAGAATTAGCACCAGAAAGGTCTATCTTCATCTCATCAGACCACAGAATCTTATTTCTCATAGTCTGGGAGTCCTTTATGTGCTTTTTTAGCAAATTCTATGCGGGCTTTCATATGTCTTACACTGAGGAGAGGCTCCATCGGGCCACTTTGCCATAAAGGCATGCCTGGTGGAGGGCTGCAATGACAGTTGACTTTGTGGAACTTTCTCCCATCTCTCTACTACATCTCTGGAGCTCAGCCACAGTAATATTGGGGTTCTTCTTTACCTCTCTCACCAAAGCTCTTCTCCCACGTTTGCTCAGTTTGGCTGGACGGTCAGGTCTAGGAAGACTTCTGGTGGTCACAAACTTCTTCCATTTAAGGATTATGGAGGCCACTGTGCTCTTAGGAACCTTGAGTACTGTAGAAATTCTTTTGTAACCTTGGCCAGATCTGTGCCTTGCCACAATTCTGTCTCTGAGCTCATTGGCCAGTTCCTTTGACCTCATGATTCTCATTTGGTCTGACATGCACTGTGAGCTGTGGGGTCTTATGTAGATAGGTGGGTGCCTTTACAAATGAAGTCCTATCAGTTTAATTTAACACATCTGGACTCCAATGAAGGAGTAGAACCATCTCAAGGAGGATCACAAGGAAATGGACAGCATGTGACTTAAATATGAGTGTCTGAGCAAAGGGTCTGAATACTTACGACCATGTGAAATTTCAGTTTTTCTTTTTTATAATATTTGCAAAAATGTGTACATTTTGTTTTTTTTCCCGTCAAGATGGGGTGCAGAGTGTACATTAATGTGAAACAAATGAACTTTTCTGAATTTTCCAAATGGCTGCAATGAAACAAAGAGTGAAAAATTTAAAGGGGTCTGAATACTTTCCATACCCACTTTATGTTCATTTTGTTTCTATCTTAGTTGTTGTCTGTTTAGTTGCCAGTGTGAACACACTCCTATTTTGCATACCAACTTAGGCTACTTTCCCACAATGAGCTTTTGTTGCGTCTTTGATGCTGCTGAATTTCTGCCCCATTTCTACATCTATTATTTAAATTAGGTTAATTGTGATTTTTCGTTGAGTTTATGTCCATTTTTTAACCTGTGTTTTATCATGTTTTTGACACTGCAGTAAAACTGGCTTGTTTTTGAAAATTCTTGGTAATTTGATTTAGCTGAACTCTTTTGACTTACGTATGTGCGTATTACATGTGTTTTTGATGCGTTTCCGCCGTGGAAATACACTCAAAATGCATGTGCTCTTTTTACCTGCAAAATTTTTTGCAACCAATGTAAGTTTATGAGAACATCTGCCCAGAAAACTCGGCGCACTCACAAGAAAAATGTACATTTTTACCCAGGACAGTTTGTGCAGCATTAAAAAGGATGGCTCGTATAAAGAAAATGTGCAGATACAACCAAGTTATGAAGTATATAAAATACCAAAGTTTATTAATTAACAGAAAAAATCATACATAAAAGATATAAATATATAGACCAGCTGAAACCAATGCAGCTATTTGTTCATAGCAGAGGTAAGAAAACCCGCCATGAGCTTTTATTTTTTTAAATGGGCTACAGGAAGGTAGTGGGGCGGTCCATTTCCTTTCCCGTGCCCAGGTCTTCCATGTGGCCTACGGCCACAGGTTTGTTTGTAAAAACCCCTGCAGCAGAGGGTTGGGTGTCAGTTCAGTTTTGGTATGGCAGGCAGAGCAGACGGCTTTGCAGAGCTCAACCTGTGTGAGGCAACACAGGGCCAAGCGGAGCCAAAAGTCCTGGCACCCTCAGCATACATGGTGGTGCAGTCGCCCACAGCAACCGTCTTTATTTTTCTAGGAGGATCTGATTTAGTTTCCTGTTTTGTGAGTACGCTGTTTATTAAAAGAGACTTTACTTTGAACTTTTCCTGGGTCACTGCCTCATCACTGCACAGCGTGGATACTGCTGCACTACACTCTCTATTAGTGATGAGCGAATATACTCGTTACTCGAGATTTCCCGAGCACGCTCAGGTGACCTCCAAGTATTTTTTAGTGCTCGGAGATTTAGTTTTCATCACTGCAGCTGAATAATTTACATCTGTTAGCCAGCATAAGTACATGTGGGGGTTGCCTGGTTGCTAGGGAATCCCCACATGTAATCAAGCTAGCTAGCAGATGTAAATCATTCAGCTGAGGCGAGGAAAACTAAATCTCCGAGCACTAAAAAATACTCGGAGGTCACCTGAGCGTGCTCGGGAAATCTCGAGTAACGAGTATATTCGCTCATCACCACTATGTATATAAGTACAGTACATAAGACAATAATATATAAATAAAATTAAAGCTTCAGTATGTTGGCAATGAAACAACTATAAAACAAAGTGCAATAATATCAACAACAAGGCTCAAGATAAAGTACAATTACTTGTCCTTGAATGTACAAAGTGTTATTGTATAGTAAAGTGCATGTGCAAGGTAGAGGTAGAAATAAACACTATAGTAATTCCCCAAGCATGTGTCTGTGCAACCGGGTCCCCTACGCGCGTTTCGGCGCTTGCCTTCCATCGAATTTAAGCGCATCGGATGTGATATGCTAATGACACTCGGCTCCTGCTCTGCTGCGAGAGTGTCAGTGCTCTGTGCTCTGATTTTCTCACAGCACAGGTGCGGTGGAGACAGAGAAAGTCATTTCTCCATCTCTTCCATTGCTGGCGTGCTGGCGTCTTGGACATGTGTGCAAACCTGATGTTTTGTCGGGTCGCACTCGTACCAAAAATATGCTCGTCTGCATCTGCCCTAAAGATCGGTCATCATCATCATATGTCTGGAGAACCTCTTTAGCGAGACCTGTAAAATAGCGTGTCAACAGGCAACAGGGATTAAAATACTGTTTATATGTAACAATTTGGGGTCTCGTGATACATTTCTTAACAGCACTTGGGGACATACACAGCACTTCCATGTCTGGCAGTGTTAGAGCTGATGTTTCGGCAGATCTCTCAGACATAACGCATACGTTTGGATTGCAATCTTCTCAGCACGGAAAGTCATTTCCTTTCTCTCTCACTCTTGTTTTCAGATGTGCAGAGAACATAATTCATGAGTGTGATAAAATTGTCAGCTAGAAATAGCAGAAATATTTGGAGAGGAGCTTATGTGCTTTCAACACAAAGAGTTCAGAAATGTATCTGTCCAGCTGGACTCCGAGATACGTCTCATATTCTTGTAAGACAGGGTTCACAATCTCGTATATGTCCAAACGTACACTTTTTCATCCATGCTGTCCTCCGTGTTTCTATTCCTTTATGTCCTTATGATATACAGATGGCATCCTTTGTGTGACATCATAAAAGTCTCCTATGTTAATTGCCACTGAGCCATTAAAAATGTCTGCATTACGAATGATGTCCTTATGGCAAGAAAAATGTTAAACAAAAACTTAAAAATATGTATCAAACATTGTAAGCAAGGAAGATGTGAATTGTTTGGTGCCAGCTTTATGAAGACATTATGAGATGGAATATCTGATATGTAAGGGTTAAAGTCCCTTTTTTTCTTCAGTTGTAAACTTGGCAAATTAACCTGGGATTCTGGCTATAAATGCTCTTTTTCCAGCTCACATGACTTGTGGCAAAATGCCAACCCTGAAAATTTAAAGAAACTTTTTAAAATCCAGGACTGATCGCGGCTTTTAATGCATTATATTTAACTATTTGCTTTGGTATGGCACAAACTTTTCATTGTTTTGGCATAATAGTTCCCATGGACACATGAGAAAAAAGTCACTTCACAGTCATTGGAGGTCAATTATCTCACTTTCCACAGAAATATAAGTGATCACAGCCTATTGGCACAAACTGTACTTATTATTATCCCATGTGGGGACGAGTTAGCGGGTACCTTCGGTTTTATTCATATTTTTACATTGACAGTGCCTGATATATAAATTCACCAAGTTCAACATTTCTCCACTAGTTATACATTATCGATCTGTGGATTATTTATATATTTATTTATATATAATATATTTATAACTTACAATGCCATTTGTGGTGAGAAAAGCATCCAGCCCATTTATAAATGCTGATATCAATTCTGCCATAATGTCCCCCATCATGAGCCCCTTCCTGATATAATGTCCCCATCCTAAGCCCTTTCCATTAATAATTCCACCATGCTGGACCCCTTCCTGGTATATACTGTCACCTGCCTGAGCTCCTTACTGTAATAATGTCCCCCATCCTGGCTCCCTCCTGGAACAATGTTCCCCATCCTGGTATAATGTTCCCCACCCTATAGCAATATACCACATCCTGGGTCACTTCCTGGTATAATATCCTTCATCAAGGTATACTGTACACCATCATGGGCCCCTTCCTAATATAATGACCCCCATCTTTGGCCCCATTCTAGTATAATCTTGGTGTTGTGGATTCTGTTTTTGGGCTCCCTCTGGTGGTTACAGCTGGTACTGGGTGACTTTGGTGGGTTGCGGTCTCTGGTTTCCACCTGTCCATCAGAGGCTGGGTGTTTCCTATTTAACCTGGCTTTCCTGTCATTCCCTTGCCGGCTATCAATGTATCAGTGTGTCTCTGTTACCTTTGCTACCTGCTCCTAGGCCTTCAAGACAAGCTAAGTCTGGATTTCCCTGTTTCATGTTTGCTTTCATGTTTTTAGTCCAGCTTGCAGATATGTAATTCTCTGCTGCTGGTTGCTCTAGTGGGCTGAAATGACCACTCATGTACCATGAGTTGGCACATGAGTTCAAGTAATTTCAGGATGGTATTTTGAAGGGTTTTAAGCTGACCGCGCAGTTCACCTTTTGTATCCTCTGCTATCTAGCTTAAGCGGGCCTCATTTTGCTGAATCTGTTTTCATAACTACGTTTGTGCCTTCCTCTCATTTCACCGTCATTATATGTGGGGGGCTGCTATTTCTGTGGGAATATTTTCTCTGGAGGCAAGATAGGTCTGTGATTCTTCTGATAGGGGTAGCTAGATCTCCGGCTGGCGCGAGACGTCTAGAGTCCCCCCAGGAACGTTCCCCGGCTGCTGTTAGTTGAGTGTTGAGGTTCAGGATCGCGGTCAGCTCAGGTTCCATCACCCTAGAGCTCGTCCTGTTTTTGCCCGTGTTATGTGTTTAATTCCCTGCCATTGGGAACATGACAGTATAGCCGGCCCACAAAGTGTTAATTGTTTGGGCTGAAGCAGGAGAAAAAGAAGTGTTGAAGGGAAATTTTTTTTTTTCCCTCAGAGTTTTGCTGCCTAGCCCTTAATTGCTGTCTAGCTGCTTCTTACCTCCTCTTAACCCTTGAATGGCTCTGACCTTAGCTGTTTAACATGGATGTCCAGAGTTTGGCTTCCAGCCTGAATAATCTTGCTGCAAAAGTTCAAAACATACAGGATTTTGTTGTTCACACTCCTATGTCTGAACCTAGAATTCCTATTCCAGAGTTTTTTTCTGGAGATAGATCTACCTTCCTGAATTTCAGGAACAATTGCAAATTGTTTCTTTCTTTGAAATCTCGCTCCTCTGGAGACCCTGCTCAGCAGGTCAAGATTGTAATATCTTTCCTGCGGGGCGACCCTCAGAATTGGGCATTTGCATTGGCACCAGGGGATCCTGCATTGCTCAGTGTGGATGCCTTTTTTCTGGCACTGGGATTGCTCTATGAGGAACCTAACCTGGAGATTCAGGCTGAAAAGGCTTTATTAGCCCTCTCTCAGGGGCATGATGAAGCGGAAGTATATTGTCAAAAATTTCGGAAATGGTCAGTGCTTACTCAGTGGAATGAGTGCGCCCTGGCTGCAAACTTCAGAGATGGTCTTTCTGAGGCCATTAAGGATATTATGGTGGGGTTCCCTGCGCCTACGGGTCTGAATGAGTCTATGGCTATGGCCATTCAGATTGATCGGCGTTTACGGGAGCGCAAACCTGTGCACCAGTTGGCGGTGTCTTCTGAACAGGCACCTGAGACTATGCAATGTGATAGAATTCAGTCCAGAAGTGAACGGCAAAATTATAGGCGGAAAAATGGATTGTGTTTTCATTGTGGTGATTCAGCTCATGTTTAGTGTTGAGCGATACCGTCCGATACTTGAAAGTATCGGTATCGGAAAGTATCGGCCGATACCGGCAAAGTATCGGATCCAATCCGATACCGATACCCGATACCAATACAAGTCAATGGGACTCATGTATCGGACGGTATCCCTGATGGTTCCCAGGGTCTGAAGGAGAGGAAACTCTCCTTCAGGCCCTGGGAACCATATTAATGTGTAAAAGAAAGAATTAAAATAAAAAATATTGCTATACTCACCTCTCCGACGCAGCCTGCACCTTACCGAGGGAAGCGGCAGCGTTCTTTGTTTAAAATTCGCGCTTTTCTTTCCTTTACGTGAAGTCCCGGCTTGTGATTGGTCGCGTGCCGCCCATGTGGCCGGGACGCAACCAATCACAGCAAGCCGTGACGTAATTTCAGGTCCTTCAGGATTTTAAAATTACGTTCCGGCGTTGTGATTGGTTGCGTCGCAGTCACATGGGCGACGCAACCAATCACAGCAAGCCGTGACGTAATTTCAGGTCCTTCAGGATTTTAAAATTACGTCCCGGCTTTGTGATTGGTTGCGTCGCGGTCAACCAATCACAAGCCGGGAGGCTGGACACGCGCGCATTTTAAAATGCGCGCTTGTCCAACCTCCCGTGACGTCCCGGCTTGTGATTGGTTGCTTCGCGGTCAACCAATCACAAGCCGGGAGGCTGGACACGCGCGCATTTTAAAATGCGCGCTTGTCCAACCTCCCGTGACGTCCCGGCTTGTGATTGGTTGCTTCGCGGTCAACCAATCACAAGCCGGGAGGCTGGACACGCGCGCATTTTAAAATGCGCGCTTGTCCAGCCTCCCGGCTTGTGATTGGTTGATCGCGACGCAACCAATCACAAGCCGGGACGTCACGGGAGGCTGGACAAGTGCGCATTTTAAAATGCGCGCGTGTCCAGCCTCCCGTGACGTCACGGCTTGTGATTGGTTGCGTCGCCCATGTGACTGCGACGCAACCAATCACAAAGCCGGGACGTAATTTTAAAATCCTTAAGGACCTGAAATTACGTCACGGCTTGCTGTGATTGGTTGCGTCGCCCATGTGACTGCGACGCAACCAATCACAAAGCCGGGACTTCACGTAAGGAAAGAAAAGCGCAAATTTTAAACAAAGAACGCTGCCGCTTCCCTTGGTAAGGTGCAGGCTGCGTCGGAGAGGTGAGTATAGCAATATTTTTTATTTTAATTCTCTCTTTTACACATTTTTACATTAATGTTGTTTCGATACCGATACCCGATACCACAAAAGTATCGGATCTCGGTATCGGAATTCCGATACAGCAAATATCGGCCGATACCCGATACTTGCGGTATCGGAATGCTCAACACTACTCATGTTATATCAGCATGCTCTAAACGCACAAAAAAGGTTGATAAATCTTTTGCCATTAGTACTCTGCAGTCTAAGTTCATTTTGTCTGTAACTCTGATTTGTTCACTGTCATCCATTTCCGTCGATGCCTATGTGGATTCGGGCGCTGCCCTGAGTCTTATGGATTGGTCATTTGCCAAACGCTGCGGTTTTAGTCTGGAGCCTCTGGAAGTTCCTATTCCTTTGAAGGGAATTGACTCTACACCATTGGCTATGAATAAACCGCAGTACTGGACACAAGTGACCATGCGCATGACTCCCTTTCATCAGGAGGTGATTCGCTTCCTTGTACTGTATAATTTACATGATGTACTAGTGCTTGGTCTGCCATGGTTACAAACTCATAATCCAGTCCTGGATTGGAAAACAATGTCTGTGTTAAGCTGGGGATGTCAGGGGGTTCATGATGATGCACCTCTGATTTCAATCGCTTCATCTACTCCTTCTGAGGTCCCTGCGTTTTTGTCTGACTATCGGGATGTTTTTGAGGAGCCTAAGCTCAATTCGCTCCCTCCTCATAGGGATTGTGACTGTGCTATAGAATTAATTCCTGGCAGTAAGTTCCCTAAGGGTCGTTTATTTAATCTGTCAGTGCCAGAGCATACTGCTATGCGGAGTTATATTAAGGAGTCCTTGGAAAAGGGACATATTCGTCCATCTTCGTCCCCTCTGGGAGCAGGTTTTTTTTTCGTGGCTAAAAAAGATGGTTCCCTGAGGCCTTGTATAGATTATCGCCTTCTGAATAAGATTACAGTCAAATATCAGTATCCATTGCCATTATTGACTGATTTGTTTGCTCGCATTAAGGGGGCTAGGTGGTTCACTAAGATAGATCTTCGCGGTGCGTATAATCTTGTGCGGATAAAGCAGGGTGATGAGTGGAAAACCGCATTTAATACGCCTGAGGGCCATTTTGAGTATTTGGTAATGCCTTTTGGACTTTCTAATGCTCCTTCAGTCTTTCAGTCCTTTATGCACAATATTTTCCGTGAATATCTGGATAAGTTTATGATTGTGTATTTGGATGATATTTTGGTGTTTTCTGATGACTGGGAGTCTCATGTTCTACAGGTCAGGAAGGTGTTTCAAGTCCTGTGGGCCAATTCTCTGTTTGTGAAGGGCTCAAAATGTCTCTTCGGAGTCCAGAAGATTTCTTTTTTGGGGTACATTTTTTCTCCTTCTACTAATGAGATGGATCCCGTCAAGGTTCAGGCGATTTGTGACTGGACACAACCTACATCTGTTAAGAGTCTTCAGAAGTTCTTGGGTTTTGCTAATTTTTATCGTCGGTTCATTACTAATTTTTCCAGTGTTGTTAAACCTTTGACTGATTTGACTAAAAAGGGTGCTGATGTTGCTAATTGGTCTCCTACGGCTGTGGAGGCCTTTCAGGAACTTAAGCGCCGGTTTTCTTCTGCTCCTGTGTTATGTCAACCAGATGTTTCACTTCCTTTTCAGGTTGAGGTTGATGCTTCCAAGATTGGAGCGGGGGCGGTTTTGTCACAGAGAAGTTCCGATGGCTCGGTGATGAAGCCATGTGCGTTCTTTTCTAGAAAATTCTCGCCCGCCGAGCGCAATTATGATGTGGGTAATCGGGAGCTTTTGGCCATGAAGTGGGCATTTGAGGAGTGGCGTCATTGGCTTGAGGGTGCTAGACATCGTGTGGTGGTCTTGACTGATCACAAAAATCTGATTTACCTTGAGTCTGCCAGGCGTCTGAATCCTAGACAGGCTCGTTGGTCGTTGTTTTTTTCTCGTTTCAATTTTGTGGTTTCATACCTGCCAGGTTCAAAGAATGTGAAGGCAGATGCTCTTTCCAGGAGTTTTGTGCCTGACTCTCCTGGAGACTCTGGGCCTACTGGTATCCTTAGGGATGGGGTAATATTGTCCGCCGTCTCCCCAGACTTGCGACGTGCATTGCAGGAGTTTCAGGCGGATAAACCTGATCGTTGTCCACCAGAAAGACTGTTTGTTCCGGATGATTGGACCAGTAGAGTCATCTCCGAGGTCCATTCTTCTGTGTTGGCTGGTCATCCTGGAAAATTTGGTACTAGAGACTTGGTGGCCAGGTCTTTTTGGTGGCCTTCCTTGTCAAGGGATGTGCGCACCTTTGTGCAGTCTTGTGAAGTGTGTGCTCGGGCTAAGCCTTGCTGTTCTCGGGCCAGTGGGTTGTTGTTATCCTTGCCTATCCCGAAGAGGCCTTGGACGCACATTTCCATGGATTTTATTTCAGATCTCCCTGTCTCACAGAAAATGTCCGTTATCTGGGTTGTGTGTGACCGCTTTTCTAAGATGGTTAATTTGGTACCCTTGCCTAAGTTGCCTTCCTCCTCTGAGTTGGTCCCTTTATTTTTTCAGAACGTGGTTCGTTTGCATGGGATTCCGGAGAATATCGTTTCTGACAAGGGATCCCAGTTTGTGTCTAGATTTTGGCGGACGTTTTGTGCTAAGATGGGCATTGATTTGTCTTTCTCGTCTGCATTCCATCCTCAGACGAATGGCCAGACGGAGCGAACTAATCAGACCTTGGAAACTTATTTAAGGTGTTTTGTTTCTGCTGATCAAGATGACTGGGTTGCCTTTTTGCCACTGGCCGAATTTGCCCTTAATAATCGGGCTAGTTCTGCTACTTTGGTTTCTCCTTTCTTTTGTAATTCGGGGTTTCATCCTCGTTTTTCCTCTGGTCAGGTGGAGCCTTCGGATTGTCCTGGAGTGGACGTGGTGGTGGACAGGCTACATCAGATTTGGAATCAGGTGGTGGACAATTTGAAGTTGTCTTAGGAGAAGACTCAGCAGTTTGCTAATCGCCGTCGCCGCGTGGGTCCCCGACTTCTTGTTGGGGACTTGGTGTGGTTGTCTTCTCGTTTTGTCCCTATGAAGGTCTCTTCTCCTAAGTTCAAGCCTCGGTTCATTGGTCCTTATAAGATCTTGGAGATTCTTAACCCTGTATCTTTTCGTTTGGATCTCCCAGCATCGTTTGCTATTCATAATGTGTTCCATCGGTCGTTATTGCGGAGGTATGAGGTGCCCGTTGTTCCTTCGGTTGAGCCTCCTGCTCCGGTGCTGGTGGAGGGAGAATTGGAGTATGTTGTTGAGAAGATCTTGGATTCTCGTGTTTCCAGACGTAAACTCCAGTATTTGGTTAAGTGGAAGGCTTATGGTCAGGAGGATAATTCCTGGGTGGTCGCCTCTGATGTTCATGCGACTGATTTGGTCCGCGCCTTCCATAGAGCTCATCCTGATCGCCCTGGGGGTTCTCGTGAGGGTTCGGTGACCCCTCCTCAAGGGGGGGGTACTGTTGTGGATTCTGTTTTTGGGCTCCCTCTGGTGGTTACAGCTGGTACTGGGTGACTTTGGTGGGTTGCAGTCTCTGGTTTCCACCTGTCCATCAGAGGCTGGGTGTTTCCTATTTAACCTGGCTTTCCTGTCATTCCCTTGCCGGCTATCAATGTATCAGTGTGTCTCTGTTACCTTTGCTACCTGCTCCTAGGCCTTCAAGACAAGCTAAGTCTGGATTTCCCTGTTTCATGTTTGCTTTCATGTTTTTAGTCCAGCTTGCAGATATGTAATTCTCTGCTGCTGGTTGCTCTAGTGGGCTGAAATTACCACTCATGTACCATGAGTTGGCACATGAGTTCAAGTAATTTCAGGATGATATTTTGAAGGGTTTTAAGCTGACCGCGCAGTTCACCTTTTGTATCCTCTGCTATCTAGCTTAAGCGGGCCTCATTTTGCTGAATCTGTTTTCATAACTACGTTTGTGCCTTCCTCTCATTTCACCGTCATTATATGTGGGGGGCTGCTATTTCTGTGGGAATATTTTCTCTGGAGGCAAGATAGGTCTGTGATTCTTCTGATAGGGGTAGCTAGATCTCCGGCTGGCGCGAGACGTCTAGAGTCCCCCCAGGAACGTTCCCCGGCTGCTGTTAGTTGAGTGTTGAGGTTCAGGATCGCGGTCAGCTCAGCTTCCATCACCCTAGAGCTCGTCCTGTTTTTGCCCGTGTTATGTGTTTAATTCCCTGCCATTGGGAACATGACACTTGGGCCCCTTCCTGGTATTATGTCCTCCATCCTGGGCCACTTCCCGGTATAATGTCACCCATATCTGGGCCATCTATATAATTGTCTAAGGGTCACTTCCGTCTGTCGGTCTGTCTGTCCTTCTGTCTGTCACGGATATTCATTGGTCGTGGCCTCTGTCTGACATGGAAATCCAAGTTGCTGATTGGTTGCGGCAAAACGGCCATGACCAATCAGCGACGGGCACAGTCCGGCAGCAAAATGGCCGCTCCTTACTCCCCGCAGTCAGTGCCCGGCGCCCGCTCCATACTCCCGAGTCCCCTCCTGTGCTATATACTACATGGGCAGTGTTATATACTACATGGGCTGTGTGATATACTGCGGGGGCTGTGCTATATACTACATGCGCAGTGTGATATACTGCATGGGCTGTGTGATATACTGCGAGGGCTGTGCTATACACTACATGAGCAGTGTGATATACTGTGTGGGCTGTGTGATATACTGCGGGAGCTGTGCTATATACTACATGGGCAGTGTAATATACTGCGTAGGCTGTGTTATATACTGCGTGGGCTGTGCTATATACTACGTGCCCTGTGTTATATTCTGCGTGGCCTGTGTTATATACTACGTCGGCTGTGTTATATACTGCATGGCTGCTATATACTGCGTGGGCTGTGTTATATAGTACGTGGGCTGTGTTATGTACTGCGTTTACCTGTATTAACGCATCAGGTATTCTAAAATATGTATGTATGTATATAGCAGCCACATAGTATATAGCACAGGCCACGTACTATTTGTCTGCTATATACTACATGCCTCCTATATACTACGTGGCCTGTGCTATATACTATGTGGCTGCTATATACATACACACATACATACATATTCTAGAATACCCGATGCGTTAGAATCGGGCCACCATCTAGTTCCTTGTATAATCCCTCCATCCTGGGCCCTTTCCTTGTTTAATACTCCCCATCCTGGGCCCCTTCCTGGATATATTCTTGTATAGTGATCTGACGCTTTTTTCCAACACATTAAAAAAAAGAAATAAACACTTCTTCTTACCTTCCTTCGCTCCTACAACACATGGCGTGCTCTTTTGTAGCTGACTTCAGTGTGCTGGCATGGGCAGCACATGACATCACTGCCATACATCGCTTGTGATTGACATGCCAACATCAGCAGGCGGCTTCTGATTAACCAGCAGCCTGTCTTGCTGTGGCATGTCCTCAGATGCACATTCAGCTGAAACTGGCGCTAGCATCGGTGGGCCCACCTCCCTCAAGGGCCCAGTTGCACCATTTGCATCCGCAATTGTTGCGCCCCTTCGTCTTTGTCATCATGTGTCCACAAGTGTATAATTTGCATATGCGTGACAACATGACAACTTGCTACTTTAACTGCTTCTCGCAAAGAACACAGAAGTAGGAAGAGAAGCGAGTCAGCATATGACTGCAAGCATGTAAATTTAGCACTGGCATTCTTTGGCTCTAATGAGTAAATACAGGGAATATCTCTGTATATGATATTTCTATTGTTACATTATACTTTGTTCTTTTTAGTATATGAAATAAATGAATTATTTTATGGATAAAATTGAGGTGTTATACTTCATTTTTCTTGTGGTTGGCTATATAAATGGGAAGTATCTCATGGTAAAAATCCATAGAGTTTTGTCAACAGTTGACAGGACCAATTTATGAGTATGGTCTCGGGACCTGAGTTTTTGTTTTTAAGTCACATGCTGTCTATTTTCTTGTGATCCTCCTTGAGATGGTTCTACTCCTTCATTGGAGGCCAGCTGTGTTTTAATTAAACTGATAGGACTTGATTTGGAAAGGCACACACCTGTCTATATAAGACCTCACAGCTGACAGTACATGTCAGACCAAATGAGAATCACGAGGGCAAAGGAACTGGCCAAGGAGCTCAGAGACAGAATTGTGGCAAAGCACAGATCTGGCCAAGGTTACAACAGAATTTCTGCAGAATTCAAGGTTCCTAAGAGCACAATGGCCTCCACAATCCTTAAATGGAAGAAGTTTGGAACCACCAGAAGTCTTCCTAGACCTGGCCATCCAGCCAAACTGAGCATTCGTGGGAGAAGAGCCTTGGTGAGAAAGGTAAAGAAGAACCCCAAGATCACTGTGGCTGAGCTCCAGAGATGCAGTAGGGAGATTGGAGATAGTTCCACAAAGTCAACTATCATTGAAGCCCTCCACCAGTCAGGCCTTTATGGGAGAGTGGCCCGACAGAAGCCTCTCCTCAGTGCAAGACATATGAAAGCCTGCATAGCGTTTGCTAAAAAACACATGAAGGACTCACAGACTATGAGAAATAAGATTCTGTGGTCTGATGAGATGAAGATGGACCTTTTTGGTGATAATTCTAAGAGGTACGTGTGGAGAAAACCAGGCACTGCTCATCACCTGCCCAATACAATCCCAACAGTGAAACGTGGTGGCAGCATCATTCTATAGGGATGTTTTCCAGCTGCAGGGACAAGTGGAATGCCCGCCAGGGTCTTGGGGTACTTGGTACCGGGTCCGGTCTTAAAGGGGATGCCACGGTGGCTATGACCTGGTCTGTGGCCCTGGGAGCCCAATTAAAGGGGAAAAGTCTTTTAGGGGTTCTATGAATAAAGTTTGTGATGCCACCTGTGGTATTCAGTCAGTAGGAACCGACGCTGCTTAAAGGGGTCCTCTGAGGTGATGTTATACAGCAAGATGGTGACGCTTCCCACAGGTGAAGCGGGGTCTCCAGGGCTCCTAAGTGTAGGGCACAGATGATGTGGTGGATGGTATGGCAAAGAATGAGGACACAGGTTTGCAGTCTTTACCTGGTTTACTGATGATAGCAGTCCTCAGTCCAGGGTACCAAGTGCAGCTGTGGTCCTGCCAGCTTGGAGGCAATAGGGGATCCCTCTCCCAGGTGAGGTCCGTAAGCCTTCCTTACTTGCGCTACTTTACTTCGTGAGGTCCCTGCCATTTGAAGCTTGGTTGCAAAGTCCCCTCTCTCCTGTCCTAAGACAGATGTCTGTACGATAGGCAGTGCGAGCCAGTTTATAGGGTTTCTATCACGACCCGGGCACTCAGGTTACTGCTTCACCTCAGACTTGATGCGGGCAATTGACATACAGTCCTATGCCCTCCGGTTCTGTCACGCGTCCTGGAGAACAACACGACCTTGGGGTCCCGATACCCAGTTTCTGCGCTCTGGCTCTTAGGGTGTCCTTCTGCTGTTCCCCTCCTGAGCCTCTTCCTCCTCTGTGCTCCTTTCTTCTAAGCTCCTCCACATACAACCCTTCAGGTTATCTCTCTTCCCAGAGGCTGCGGCTCTCAAGTGGCTGCCAGGCCTCTCTGTCTGTTCCAGACATCCTTCCTCTATCTTTCCCTCCTGGAGACTAACTATCCCCTCCTCCAGGTCAGGATACATAAAGTCTAAGGAAGCTCCCCTGAATCCGGGTCCTGAGCTCCCCCTTCTGGCCTGGATTTGGAATGTGTTGCATGTGGGTGCCTTACCTGATAAAGAGAACTCCATTGCCTCTACGCATGATATCACCTTCCCCGAAGGGAAGGCAACATCACTATAACAACCGGTTACCTGGGGTGTTACACTCTCCCCCCGTTAACACCAGTACTCCAGGACTGGGAAAAAGAAAACATAAACAGGTTAGTACAAGACTTGCAAAATTTTTGGAAATGCATTTCAACAGATTAACTTAGACATCCCTTTATGGGTGGTGCGGTTTCCTGAACGTTGCATAAACAATAACATAAGTGCACACAGGTAAAAGTGCAAACATTTATATACAAAGGTGCCTTGACCAGTCCTCATCTCCGTTGCACCATGGAGTTCTGCTTCGAGTCTGTAAAGAAACAAGACCCTACCCACGCCGGTAAGCTGTCAGAACCAGGGTGCACCTTAACAGGTGCCAACAATTAACAGGATCAGTTCTCAGGTAATTGTCCATTACCCTGTCTCTTTAACTGTAAAGAAAACATCAACATAACATATTCACAACATTACTTTCATGCAGGTGAATGTCTGTTTAATTATTCTTCCAGGGCAGGTCCTGGTGTGCACATCTTCCTGATTTGGAAAGTCCTCTGGCAGATGTCACAACTGGTGACTCAATAGGAAACAGTCCATCAAAAGGAGTTTGTGTAGCCTGGGTATGCACTGCACTTTCAGTGGCTACTCGGATATGGATTTGCTGTCCTGAGTACCTTTTTACATGTAGGGCATAATATCTGTTATGATCTGGTGACCTTGGAGCCGCATGAAACTTTCTCTGGAGTCGGTGGAACCTGTACTGACCGCAATCCTGAACTAACACCGCAACTAGAAGTAGCCGTGGGGTGTGCCTAACATACCCTAGACACCTCGACACAGCCGGAGGACTAAATACCCCTATAGATGGAAATAGGAATGCTACCTTGCCTCAGAGCAGACCCCCAAAGGATAGTCAGCCCCCCACGAATAATGACTGTGAGTAGGAGAAGAATAGACACACACAGGTAGAAAACAGGATTTAGCAAAAGAGGCCACTCTAGCTAAATAGGAAAGGATAGGACAGATTACTAGACGGTCAGTATTAAAACTCTTCCAAAAATATCCACAGCAGATAATACAAAAAGTTCCACAATCTAACTAAAGACATGGAATGTATATCTGCCACTCCAGAGAATCCAACAAGACTGAGAAAATACTGACACAATCTGAGCTGGACAAGAAAACACAAAGAATAGCACTGAATTGTGAAGCACATAGCATGTGTGCCACAGGAAAAAAAAAACAGACACTTATCTTTGCTGATTTGGCAGAAAGGCAGGAGGAACCAAGCAGAGGTCCAACACCTCCCAACAACAATTGACAACTGGCAAGGACTAATGAATCCTGCACGCCTAAATACCCCAGTCAGAACTGCAATCAGCAGATACACCTGACCAGGACTGCAACCCAGGGGCAACTGCATTACCACCTATAACCACCGGAGGGAGCCCAAAAGCAGAATTCACAACAGTACCCCCCCCCCTTGAGGAGGGGTCACCAAACCCTCACCAGAGCCCCCAGGCCGATCAGGATGAGCCAGATGAAAAGCATGAACCAAATCAGCAGCATGGACATCAGAAGCAAAAACCCAAGAATTATCCTCCTGGCCATAACCCTTCCATTTGACAAGGTACTGAAGCCTCCGCCTCGAAAAACGAGAATCCAAAATCTTCTCAACCACATACTCCAACTCCCCATCAATCAACACCGGGGCAGGAGGATCAACAGAGGGAACGACGGGTACCACATATTTCCGTAACAAAGATCTATGAAAAACATTGTGGATGGAAAAAGAGGATGGAAGGGCCAAACGAAAAGACACTGGATTGATAATCTCAGAAATCCTATAAGGACCAATAAACCGAGGCTTAAACTTAGGGGAAGAGACCTTCATAGGAACATGACGGGAAGACAACCAAACCAAATCCCCAACCCGAAGCCGGGAACCAACACACCAACGACGGTTAGCAAAACGTTGAGCCTCCTCCTGAGACAATACCAAATTGTCCACCACATGAGCCCAAATCTGCTGCAACCTGTCAACCACAGAATCCACACCAGGACAGTCAGAAGGCTCAACCTGCCCAGAAGAAAAACGAGGATGAAAACCAAAATTACAAAAAAAAGGCGAAACCAAAGTAGCCGAACTAGCCCGATTATTAAGGGCAAACTCGGCCAATGGCAAAAAGGCCACCCAATCATCCTGATCGGCAGACACAAAGCATCTCAAATAAGTCTCCAAAGTCTGATTAGTTCGCTCGGTCTGGCCATTTGTCTGAGGATGAAATGCAGAAGAAAAAGACAAATCAATGCCCAGCCTAGCACAAAAGGCCCGCCAAAACCTAGAAACAAACTGGGAACCTCTGTCGGACACAATATTCTCCGGAATACCATGCAAATGAACCACATGCTGAAAAAACAACGGAACCAACTCTGAAGTGGAAGGCAATTTAGGCAAAGGCACCAAATGAATCATCTTAGAAAACTGGTCACAAACAACCCAGATAACCGACATCCTCTGGGAAACCGGAAGATCAGAAATAAAATCCATAGAAATATGCGTCCAGGGCCTCTCAGGGACCGGCAATGGCAAAAGTAACCCACTAGCACGGGAACAACAAGGCTTGGCCCGCGCACAAGTCCCACAGGACTGCACAAAAGAACGCACATCACGTGACAACGAAGGCCACCAGAAGGACCTACCAACCAAATCTCTGGTACCAAAAATACCAGGATGACCAGCCAACACAGAACAGTGAACCTCAGAAATCACTCTACTAGTCCATCTGTCAGGAACAAACAATTTCCCCACAGGACAGCGGTCAGGTCTATTAGCCTGAAATTCCTGAAGAACCCGCCGTAAATCAGGGGAAATGGCAGAAAGGACCACCCCTTCTTTCAGAATGCCGACAGGTTCAAGGACCTCAGGAGAATCAGGCAAAAAACTCCTAGAAAGGGCATCAGCCTTAATATTCTTAGAACCCGGAAGATACGAAACCACGAAATCAAAACGGGAAAAAAACAAGGACCATCGAGCCTGTCTAGGACTCAGCCGTTTGGCAGACTCGAGGTAAATCAAATT
This sequence comes from Ranitomeya variabilis, assembly GCF_051348905.1. Taxonomy (NCBI): domain Eukaryota; kingdom Metazoa; phylum Chordata; class Amphibia; order Anura; family Dendrobatidae; genus Ranitomeya; species Ranitomeya variabilis. The sequence goes on from NC_135239.1 coordinate 152,413,511, forward strand.
CTTATGATCGGTCAGGACCACAATACGGTGCTTAGCTCCCTCAAGCCAATGTCGCCACTCCTCAAACGCCCACTTCATAGCCAACAACTCCCGATTGCCGACATCATAATTGCGTTCAGCAGGCGAAAACTTGCGGGAGAAGAAGGCACACGGTTTCATCAAAGAACCAACAGAATCCCTCTGAGACAAAACGGCCCCTGCCCCAATCTCAGAAGCATAAATCTCAACCTGAAACGGAAGAGAAACATCTGGTTGGCGCAACACCGGAGCAGAAGTAAATTAGCGTTTAAGCTCCTGAAAGGCAGAGACAGCCGCAGAGGACCAATTCGCCACATCAGCGCCTTTTTTCTCCACAATCTAACTAAAGACATGGAATGTATATCTGCCACTCCAGAGAATGCAACAAGACTGAGAAAATACTGACATAATCTAAGCTGGACAAGAAAACACAAAGAATAGCACTGAATTGTGAAGCACATAGTATGTGTGCCACAGGAAAAAAAAACCAGACACTTATCTTTGCTGATTTGGCAGAAAGGCAGGAGGAACCAAGCAGAGGTCCAACACCTCCCAACAACAATTGACAACTGGCAAGGACTAATGAATCCTGCACGCCTAAATACCCCAGTCAGAACTGCAATCAGCAGATACACCTTACCAGGACTGCAACTCAGGGGCAACTGCATTACCACCTACAACCACCGGAGGGAGCCCAAAAGAAGAATTCACAACAAATATCCTGATCTTAATGGTCCTCTGCAGGTTTAGCTTTGCGGGACCTGTTTTTTGCTAGTATTTCTACACGGTTAGCTGCTGTATGGGCCTCTACTGGGAATCCCATAAGGTCAGTTTTTGGGTGCTTCCAGCGTATGGCTTCTTTTGGTCTGTACACCTTCAGGGGCGATGATTCTGGTGTCATTGGGTCAGTTAAATAATTTCTTATGTCTATCATGTGGTCCCATGTTATGGTAACAGTTACTGACTGGCCAGGTGATAAAGTCAGCGGGGGTTCTAGGGGTCCCACCAGGGTGTCTTCAGCTACCGGGGCAGTTTGCATACCTGTCGTGCCGGTGTCCTTTTCTGGCACTGCTGGGGTCAGGATCACTTGTTGCAGCGCCTGGTCCTGCAGTGTTGTCATCTCGGATTGCAGCATCTCGCTTTCCGTCTCCGCTGGGGTCAAAGGTGCGGGCTCCAGGTCTGTCGTCGGCGCCGCCATCTTTTTCAGCAGTGCTTCTCTTTCTGCCTCTGCCGGGATTGTGAGCGCTGGTGGTAAGTTCCGTTGCTGTGTGGTCGTCATCCTTTTGATCAGGGACACCTTCCATGCGGCCACTGCTGTCATCTGGGTCTGCAGAAGTCATTGGGTAAGTCCTTCTACCCCTCTCCGCAGGAGGTCCGAATCCAGCTTCGGTGACGGGTATGGTTCTTGCAGGTTCCGGCTGGGGGAGTCCTCCTGCTCCACCCTCCGCTATGTTGCTTTCCGGCACTTCCTCCTGGGTGTTCTTTCCCGCGGTCTCTCTGCACCATTCCTGTCTTTGTGGGCAGTTCCTTTTCTTCTCTCCACCATCCCAGATAAGGAGGCGGACCTCTCTTGTTGATGGGCATATTTCTCTCACATAGTAATACTGATAAGGGCCGGCCATGGTTTTTGCGCCGTTCCTCTAGGTGCCGCCCATGACAATGCACCCATTTCCTCCTGCACGCCACATGGTGCTATAATGGCGGCGGTTTTGGCGCAATTTACAGTTCAATAGTCACACAGTTAAGCACAGTCTCTAAGGCGCACATGACCCGATTCTCAGAGTCAGTCCATCCTGTTCGTGACGCCAAAATGAAGCGCCCGCCAGGGCCGTGGGGTACTCGGTACCAGGTCCGGTCTTAAAGGGGATGTTGCAGTGGCTGTTACCCGGTCCGTGGCCCTGGGCGCCCAATTAAAGGGAAAAGTCTTTTAGGGGTTTTATGAATAAAGTTTGTGACGCCACCTGTGGTATTCGGTCAGTAGGGACCAACGCTGCATAAAGGGGTCCTCTGGGGTGATGTTATGCAGCAAGATGGTGATGCTTCCCACAGGTGAAGCAGGGTCCCCAGGGCTCCCAAGTGTAGGGCACCGATGGTGTGGTGGATGGTATGGCAAAGAACGATGACACAGGTTTGCAGTCTTTACCTGGTTTACTGATGATAGCAGTCCTCAGTCCAGGATACCGAGTGCAGGGTAGCTGTGGTCCCGCTGGCTTGGAGGCAACAGGAGATCCCTCTCCCAGGTGAGGTCCGTAAGCCTTTCCTACTTGCGCTACTTTGGTTGGCGAGGTCCCTGCCGCTTGAAGCTTGGTTGCAAAGTCCCCTCTCTCCTGTCTAAGACAGATGTCTGTACAATAGGCAGTGGAAGCCGGTTTATAGGGTCTCTATCAAAACTCGGACTCTCAGGTTATTGCTTCACCTCAGACTTGATGCGGACAATTGACATACAGTCCTATGCCCTCCGGTTCTGTCGCGCGTCCTGGAGAACAACACGACCTTGGGCTCCCGGTAACCGGTTTCTGTGCTCTGGCTCTTAGGGTGTCCTTCCGCTGTTCCCGTCCTGAGCCTTTTTCTCCTCTGTGCTCCTTTCCTCTAAGCTCCTTTACATACAACCCTTCAGGTTATCTGTCTTCCCAGAGGCTGCAGCTCTCACATGGCTGCCAGACCTCTCTGTCTGTTCCAGACGTCCTTCCTCTATCTCTCCCTCCTGGAGACTAAATAGCCCCACTGTTATGACCCCAATGGCGAGGGTCTCAGAGGAACGTGGAAGTCTGCAGAATACAAAAATCCAGCTCATAGGGCAGTGGTAACTGGGTTGACCATATATCTACTCCTAACGCCAACACTAGAAGTAGCCGGGGATCATTCCTACGTTGATTCTAGATGACACGCGCCAGCCGGAGAATCTAGCTACCCCTAGTAGAGGAAAACAAAGACCTTTCTTGCCTCCAGAGAAGGGGACCCCAAAGCTGGATAGAAGCCCCCCACAAATAATGACGGTGAGGTAAGAGGAAATGACAAACACAGAAATGAACCAGGTTTAGCACAGAGAGGCCCGCTTACTGATAGCAGAATAAAGAAAGGTAACTTATATGGTCAACAAAAACCCTATCAAAATCCACACTGGAAATTCAAGAACCCCCGAACCGTCTAACGGTCCGGGGGGAGAACACCAGCCCCCTAGAGCTTCCAGCAAAGGTCAGGATATAGATTTGGAACAAGCTGGACAAAAATACAAAACCAAAACAAATAGCAAAAAGCAAAAGGCAGACTTAGCTGATATAACTGGAACCAGGATCAGTAGACAAGAGCACAGCAGACTAGCTCTGATAACTACGTTGCCAGGCATTGAACTGAAGGTCCAGGGAGCTTATATAGCAACACCCCTAACTAACGACCCAGGTGCGGATAAAAGGAATGACAGAAAAACCAGAGTCAAAAAACTAGTAACCACTAGAGGGAGCAAAAAGCAAATTCACAACAGTACCCCCCCCTTAGTGAGGGGTCACCGAACCCTCACCACGACCACCAGGGCGATCAGGATGAGCGGCATGAAAGGCACGAACTAAATCGGCCGCATGAACATCAGAGGCGACCACCCAGGAATTATCCTCCTGACCATAGCCCTTCCACTTGACCAGGTACTGAAGCCTCCGCCTGGAGAGGCGAGAATCCAAGATCTTCTCCACCACGTACTCCAACTCGCCCTCAACCAACACCGGAGCAGGAGGCTCAGCAGAAGGAACTACAGGCACAATGTACCGCCGCAACAAGGACCTATGAAATACATTGTGAATAGCAAACGACACAGGAAGATCCAGACGAAAAGATACAGGATTAAGGATTTCCAATATCTTGTAAGGCCCAATAAAACGAGGTTTAAATTTGGGAGAGGAGACCTTCATAGGAACAAAGCGGGAAGAAAGCCATACCAAATCCCCAACGCGTAGTCGGGGACCCACACCACGGCGGCGGTTGGCAAAGCGCTGAGCCTTCTCCTGTGACAACTTCAAGTTGTCCACCACATGATTCCAGATCTGCTGCAACCTATCCACCACAGAATCCACCCCAGGACAGTCAGAAGGCTCCACATGACCCGAAGAAAAGCGAGGATGGAAACCAGAGTTGCAGAAAAAAGGCGAAACCAAGGTGGCGGAACTAGCCCGATTATTAAGGGCAAACTCAGCCAACGGCAAGAATGTCACCCAATCGTCCTGATCAGCAGAGACAAAACACCTCAAATAAGCCTCCAAAGTCTGATTGGTTCGCTCCGTCTGTCCATTAGTCTGAGGATGGAAAGCAGACAAAAACGACAAATCAATGCCCATCCTACTACAAAAGGATCGCCAGAACCTGGAAACGAACTGGGATCCTCTGTCTGACACAATATTCTCAGGGATGCCGTGCAAACGAACCACGTTCTGGAAAAACACAGGAACCAGATCGGAAGAGGAAGGCAGCTTAGGCAAAGGAACCAAATGGACCATCTTGGAGAAGCGATCACATATCACCCAGATAACGGACATGCCCTGAGATAGCGGAAGATCAGAAATGAAATCCATGGAGATATGTGTCCAAGGTCTCTTCGGGACAGGCAAGGGCAAGAGCAAACCGCTGGCACGAGAACAGCAAGGCTTAGCTCGAGCACAAGTCCCACAGGACTGCACAAATGACCGCACATCCCTTGACAAGGAAGGCCACCAAAAGGACCTGGCCACCAGATCTCTGGTGCCAAAAATTCCCGGGTGACCTGCCAACACCGAGGAATGAACCTCGGAAATGACTCTGCTGGTCCACTTATCCGGGACAAACAGTCTGTCAGGTGGACAAGACTCAGGCCTATCAGCCTGAAATCTCTGCAACACACGTCGCAGATCCGGAGAAATAGCTGACAAGATAACTCCATCTTTAAGAATACCAACAGGATCAGCGACTCCAGGAGCATCAGGCACAAAGCTCCTAGAAAGAGCATCGGCCTTCACATTCTTTGAACCTGGTAAATACGAGACAACAAAATCAAAGCGGGAGAAAAACAATGACCAGCGGGCCTGTCTCGGATTAAGGCGTTTAGCAGACTCGAGATACATCAGATTTTTGTGATCAGTCAAGACCACCACACGATGCTTAGCACCCTCGAGCCAATGACGCCACTCCTCAAATGCCCATTTCATGGCCAACAACTCCCGATTGCCCACATCATAATTTCGCTCGGCAGGCGAAAACTTCCTAGAGAAAAAGGCACAAGGTTTCATAACAGAGCAACCAGGGCCTCTCTGCGACAAAACGGCCCCTGCCCCACTCTCCGAAGCATCCACCTCAACCTGAAAGGGAAGTGAGACGTCAGGCTGGCACAAAACAGGCGCCGAAGTAAACCGGCGTTTCAACTCCTGGAAAGCCTCCACGGCAGCAGGAGCCCAGTTAGCTACATCGGAGCCCTTCTTGGTCATATCCGTCAAAGGTTTCACAATGCTAGAAAAATTAGCGATAAAACGACGGTAGAAGTTAGCGAAGCCCAAGAACTTCTGAAGACTCTTAACTGACGAGGGCTGAGTCCAATCAAGAATAGCTCGGACCTTGACTGGGTCCATCTCCACAGCAGAAGGGGAAAAAATGAACCCCAAAAAGGGAACCTTCTGCACACCAAAGAGACACTTCGAGCCCTTGACAAACAAAGAATTTTCACGCAAAATTTTAAAGACCAACCTGACCTGCTCCACATGCGAATCCCAATCATCAGAAAAAAACAAAATATCATCCAGATAAACAATCAAAAATTTATCCAGATACTTCCGGAAAATGTCATGCATAAAGGACTGAAAAACTGAAGGCGCATTGGAGAGCCCAAAAGGCATCACCAAGTACTCAAAATGACCTTCGGGCGTATTGAATGCGGTTTTCCATTCATCACCTTGCTTAATGCGCACAAGGTTGTACGCACCACGAAGGTCTATCTTGGTGAACCACTTGGCACCCTTAATCCGGGCAAACAAGTCAGACAACAGCGGTAAAGGATACTGAAATTTGACAGTGATCTTATTTAAAAGCCGATAATCAATACAAGGTCTCAAAGATCCGTCCTTTTTTGCCACAAAAAAGAATCCCGCACCAAGAGGGGAAGAAGACGGACGAATATGTCCTTTCTCCAGAGACTCCTTGATATATGAACGCATAGCGGTATGTTCAGGCACCGACAGATTAAACAGTCTTCCCTTAGGAAATTTACTGCCTGGGATCAAATCTATAGCACAGTCACAGTCCCTATGAGGAGGCAGTGCACTGGACTCAGACTCACTGAAGACATCCTGATAATCAGACAAATACTCCGGAACTTCCGAAGGCGTAGAAGAAGCAATAGACACAGGCAGGGAATCCCCATGAATACCACGACAGCCCCAACTTGAGACTGACATAGCCTTCCAGTCCAGGACTGGATTATGGGTCTGTAACCATGGCAGCCCTAAAACAACCAAATCATGCATTTTATGCAAAACCAGGAAACGTATCACCTCGCGGTGTTCAGGAGTCATGCACATGGTAACCTGTGTCCAATACTGCGGTTTATTTGCTGCCAATGGTGTAGCATCAATACCCCTAAGAGGAATAGGATTTTCTAATGGTTCAAGAGTAAAACCACAGCGCTTAGCAAATGAGAGATCCATGAGACTCAGGGCAGCACCTGAATCTACAAACGCCATGACAGGATAAGATGACAGTGAGCAAATCAAAGTTACAGACAGAATAAATTTAGGTTGCAAATTACCAACGGTGACAGGACTAACAACCTTAGCTATACGTTTAGAGCATGCTGAGATAACATGTGTAGAATCACCACAGTAGTAGCACAAGCCATTCCGGCGTCTATGAATTTTCCGCTCATTTCTAGTCAGGATTCTATCACATTGCATTAAATCAGGTGTCTGTTCAGACAACACCATGAGGGAATTTGCGGTTTTTCTATCACATTGCACCGAATTAGGTGTCTGTTCAGACAACACCATGAGGGAATTTGCGGTTTTGCGCTCCCGCAACCGCCGGTCAATTTGAATAGCCAGTGCCATAGTATCATTCAGACCTGTGGGAATGGGAAAACCCACCATAACATTCTTAATGGCTTCAGAAAGGCCATTTCTAAAATTAGCGGCCAGTGCACACTCGTTCCAATGTGTCAGCACGGACCATTTCCGAAATTTTTGGCAATACACTTCAGCCTCGTCCTGCCCCTGAGACATAGCCAGCAAGGCCTTTTCTGCCTGAATCTCAAGATTGGGTTCCTCATAAAGTAAACCGAGCGCCAGAAAAAACGCATCAAGATCAGCCAATGCCGGATCTCCTGGCGCCAGCGAAAAAGCCCAATCCTGAGGGTCGCCCCGTAAGAACGAAATAACAATTTTTACTTGCTGAGCAGAATCTCCAGATGAACAGGGTCTCAGGGACAAAAACAATTTACAATTATTCACGAAATTCCTAAACTTAAACCTGTCTCCGGAAAACAGTTCAGGAATCGGTATTTTAGGTTCTGACCTAGGATTTCTGATAACATAGTCTTGTATGCCCTGCACACGAGTAGCCAGCTGGTCCACACTTGTAATCAAGGTCTGGACATTCATGTCTGCAGCAAGCATAGCCACTCTGAGGTAAAGGGGAAGAAGAAAAAAAAAAAAAAAAAAAAACTCAGAATCTTCTTTCTTATAATCCCTCTTCTGCAATGCATTAAACATTTAATACTGGCCTGGCAAACTGTTATGACCCCAATGGCGAGGGCCTCAGAGGAACGTGGAAGTCTGCAGAATACAAAAATCCAGCTCATAGGGCAGTGGTAACTGGGTTGACCATATATCTACTCCTAACGCCAACACTAGAAGTAGCCGGGGATCATTCCTACGTTGATTCTAGATGACACGCGCCAGCCGGAGAATCTAGCTACCCCTAGTAGAGGAAAACAAAGACCTTTCTTGCCTCCAGAGAAGGGGACCCCAAAGCTGGATAGAAGCCCCCCACAAATAATGACGGTGAGGTAAGAGGAAATGACAAACACAGAAATGAACCAGGTTTAGCACAGAGAGGCCCGCTTACTGATAGCAGAATAAAGAAAGGTAACTTATATGGTCAACAAAAACCCTATCAAAATCCACACTGGAAATTCAAGAACCCCCGAACCGTCTAACGGTCCGGGGGGAGAACACCAGCCCCCTAGAGCTTCCAGCAAAGGTCAGGATATAGATTTGGAACAAGCTGGACAAAAATACAAAACCAAAACAAATAGCAAAAAGCAAAAGGCAGACTTAGCTGATATAACTGGAACCAGGATCAGTAGACAAGAGCACAGCAGACTAGCTCTGATAACTACGTTGCCAGGCATTGAACTGAAGGTCCAGGGAGCTTATATAGCAACACCCCTAACTAACGACCCAGGTGCGGATAAAAGGAATGACAGAAAAACCAGAGTCAAAAAACTAGTAACCACTAGAGGGAGCAAAAAGCAAATTCACAACACCCCACCTCCTGGCCAGGACACATAAAGTCTAAGGAGCCCCCCTTAATCCGGGTCCTGAACCCCCCCTTCTGGCCTGGATTTGGAATGTGTTGCATGTTGGCAGGGCGGTATTTGCCACTAGGCACTAGAGGGCACGTGCCTAGGGTGGGACAATGCTGGGGGGCGGCACCAGAGCAAGTTTTTTGTTCTTTATTTTTTTTTTTATTTAAGACCGGGGTCTCCTCCCTGCTTGCGCCCGCCCGCCTCCCATCTCACAACCCCCCCCCCCCCGCTTGAAGACGTCATACTTACCTACTCCAGCAATGCCTGGTCTCAGCGCCTGCAGTTCGTCCTGTGTAAGAGGTCACGTGATACCGCTCATTAAGTTGATGAATATGGACGCATATTCATCACCTTAATGAGCGGTACCACATGACCGCTCACGCAGGAAGAAGCTGTCGTGCCGAGAAAGAGCTGGGTTCAGCGTATTGTGGAAAGGTGAGTATGACAGCCAGGAATGACGGGGGGAAGATGAAGGAGGGCAGAGAGAGGATGGGGGAGCAAGCCATGCATGCAAGATGGGAGCAGGAGCAGGAGCCTGGGAAAGCTGAGCCATTCATGCAAGGGGGAGGAAACAGCCATTCATACAAGGGGGATGAAACTGAGCCATTCATACAAAGGGGGGGGGGGAACTGAGCCATTCATACAAGGGGGGAAACTGAGCCATTCATACAAGGGGAGGAAACTGAGCCATTCATACAAGGGGGAGGAAACTGAGCCATTCATACAAGGGGAAGGAAACTGAGCGATTCAAACAAGTGGGGGAGAGCTGAGCCATTCATACAAGGGGGAGGAAACTGAGCCATTCATACAAGGGGGGAAACTGAGCCATTCGTACAAGGGGAGGAAACTGAGCCATTCATACAAGGGGGAGGAAACTGAGCCATTCATACAAGGGGGAGGAAACTGAGCCATTCATACAAGGGGGAGGAAACTGAGCCATTCATACAAGGGGGCGGAAACTGAGCCATTCATACAAGGGGGAGGAAAGCTGAGCCATTCATACAAGGGGGGGGGGGAACTGAGCCATTCATACAAGGGGGGAAACTGAGCCATTCATACAAGGGGGGAAAGCTGGGGCATTCATACAAGGGGGGGAAAGCTGGGCCATTCATACAAGGGGGAGAAAACTGAGCCATTCATACAAGGGGGCGGAAACTGAGCCATTCATAGAAGGGGGGAAAGCTGGGCCATTCATACAAGGGGGAGAAAACTGAGCCATTCATACAAGGGGGCGGAAACTGAGCCATTCATACAAGGGGGGAAAGCTGAACCATTCATACAAGGGGGAGGAAAGCTGAGCCATTCATACAAGGGGGGGAAGCTGAGCCATTCATACAAGGAGGAGGAAAGCTGAGCCATTCATACAAGGGGGGGAGCTGAGCCATTCATACAAAGGGGGAAAGCTGAGCCATTCATACAAGGGGGAGGAAAGCTGAGCCATTCATTCAAGGGGGGAGAGCTGAGCCATTTATGAAAGGGGGGGAAGCTGGGCCATTCATACAAGGGGGAAAGCTGATCCATTCATACAAGGGGGAGGAAAGCTGAACCATTCATACAAGGGGGAGGAAAGCTGATCCATTCATACAAGATGGGAGGAGGGAACAATTTGAGTGGGGATGAGGGGATTTATTATGTGTGGGGACAATTGGAGTGGGGATGGAGGGATTTATTGTGTGTGGGGACAATTTGAGTGAGGATAGGGGGATTTATTATGTGTGGGGAGAATTGGAGTGAGGATGGGGGATTTATTGTGTGGGGGGATATTTGATGACACAAAATGAAGAGCAAAGGGGGAGATGGGGAAACAGTATGGGGGAATGGGGGGCATGTATGAGGAAACCGTACTGGGGAATGGGGGGCATGTATGAGGAAACAGTACTAGGCAATGGGGGGCATGTATGAGGAAACAGTACGGGGGAATGGGGGCATGTATGAGAAAACAGTACTGGGGAATGGGGGGCATGTATGGGCAATGGGGGCATGTATGAGGAAACAGTACGGCGGGATGGGTGCAGACAGTATGGGGAGCGAACGGGGGAATGTATGCGGGCACAGTATGAGTAGCGATGTGAAAACTGTATGTGGACAGAGTACGGGGAGTGAGGTTGATGGGATGTGTGCAGACACAGTATGCGGGATAGCGGCAATACCACGTGGGAAATGAATCCTGGTTAGTATATGGAGATTGCAATATGCACTGGTCACTTTTCTATTGGGATTTATTATATATGACTTGGCGATGTGCACGTGAAAGATATATCTCCCTTTATTTATTGCATACAGACTACATTACTTGGATTTATATATAGAGTTACGAGCACTTTGTCTGTATTTATATAAATGAAATTTGATATTTTTAGATTGGTTTCCCCACTATCATAGATATATTGCAAAGAATTGTATACCATTATTATGAAAAATTCAGGTTATGGGTGGTATTCTGCTCCCTCCGGTTTTTAGAATTGTTGTATATGTTTTTTAATAATATTTTTTGTGTGTTGGTTTGGATTGGTGTTTCTGATAAAATTTAAAATAAAATTATTTATATTTTGAACATTCTTTGAGTTTTGGATTATTTTTTTATATAGAATTTTTCAAGTGGTTCCCTTTATGAACAGTATGGGGAGTCAGGTGCACAGGCAGTATAGAAAGCGAGGGGGTAAATATATGAGGAGACAGTATGGTGAACAGGAGGGATGTGAGAGGAGACAGTATGAGGAGAGTGGGGAATAGTGTGATGAGACAGTATGGGGGAGAAAAGTGAATGGGCACAGAAAAGAAACTGAGTAGTGGGTTCGTAGCATGGGGGACAGTGTAAGGGTACAGCCAGGAGCAGACAGTATACCAAGGAGGGGGAGTGTGATGAGAGTGTACAGTATAAATACTGGGCCCTATAGGGGGGACACAGTGTGAGTGGACAGTGTGAAGAGTGGGCCGGTATAGAAACGAGAGGTCAGTGTAAAGAGCATGTACCATAAGGGGGTCATGCTTTGTGCAGACAATATAGTGAGGGGCAATTTTTCATTCAGGAGCATTATAATGACACTTGTGTCTTTAATGGCATCATGTGGAGATTTTCTGCAAAAGAGCGGAGAAGATGGAGGTCTGCAGAGACAGCTGTGGATGAGAAAACTCATCATGGGGTCTGTACAAGATGAAGAAAAGAAGGAGAATGGCTCCAGAGGCAATGTCATCTATCAGGTACCTGGATGTAAATGTTATTTGTGATACTAACTCTCATGTTTTATTTATGTTAGGAGCATTAAAGGGGATGTCCAGGTTTGTAATGAGTCTGCAGTCATTCTTTATGACTGCAGACTTCTGACTTCTCACAGTGCGCACTGCACGCTGTCAGGATTCTCTCGTGCCGGCGATTTACATACATGCGGTCACGTGCTGACTTGACATATGTGGCTTCACTCTATGAAAATGAACTGAGCGAAGCCAGGAACGTCTAGTCGGAATGTAGTCAGAAGTATACAAATCACATGCTTGTGCTGACATGACTGTCCTACGGCAAGGGAGAATCCTAAAAGTGTGCAGTGCATGCGTTGTGAGAATTCAGAAGCCTGCGATGTCAGGATTCAGCTCTGCAGGTTCCAGTAGTTGTCACATGGACACTTCACTCACATGCGACTTTCGCACTTATGGTCCTGTGACAACGAGCTTCTCTTCCTGCTTCTCTCTGTTTTTCAATGAACATTGAGAGTATTAGGAAGAGGAGCTGGTGGGTACATGACTAAGTGTGCAAATCGCATATGTCCTTGGGGGGGCGCCAAACTGAATTCTTGCTCCGGGTGCCAGAAAACTGACATACACCTCTGCCGCTATGCCACTGCAAGCGGTGATTACCTTGTGCGGTGGAGGGATGCCTGTGCACAGGCAGTGAGGCAGGGACTGAGGGTGTGCACAGAGAGAATGGAGACCCGGAGACTGCCCGTCCCAGTCTACGCCGTAGCCTGGAGCCCTCATTATCATAGGAATATGTCAGTTAATAATTTGTTTTTGTAAAGCTTTATAGTGTAGTTTTAGGTCAGAGAGGGATGGTTAGTGATGAGCTAGCAAGGTGCAGGGACAGGTAGTGATGTCTCTTTGCGGACATCTGCGGCACTTTGCGGTGCGGTTTTGCACTTGCGGTGAGACAAAAAAAACACTTCTAGCAGCGTCTTTTTCCATTGCTGCAAGTACCGCATTTGCCGGATCGCAGCAAAACCGCAAGTGCCCCACATGTCCGCAAGTCCCATAGGGATTGAATGAGGCCGAACACAGTGTTGCCGTAAGTGATCCATTACGCAGCTGATGCGGAAAAACTGCCGGATCTGCTGCAAAAGGCGACTTTCACATCAGCGATTTTTGCCAAAGTCACTGCCGATAGTGTCATACTCACCAATGGGGGAGGCAGCACTAAAAGTGCCTAGGGCAGCAGAAAGTCTAAATTCGGCCCTGCATGTTGGTGCCTTACCTGATAAAGAGAACTCCATTGCCTCCACGCATGATATCACCCTCCCCGAAGGGAAGGCAACATCACTGTAACAACCAGTTACCTGGGGTGTTACACAAGATAACAGATTGTCATTGAAGGAAACATGAATGCGGCCAAGTACAGAGATATCTTGGATGGAAACCTCTTCCAGAGTGCTCTGGACCTCAGACTTGGCCGAAGGTTCACCTTCCAACAAGACAATGCACCTAAGTACACAGCTAAAATAACAAAGGAGTGGCTTCAGAACAACTCTGTGACCATTCTTGACTGGCCCAGCCTGTACAGAGTGAATCAAGTGACTTATGCCAAGTACTGTCCATGCAGTGGGGTTGGGGGCCCAGATCTTCACAGAGGCCCACCGGGGGATTGTCCTGGTACTCTATCGGCCAGTCCGAGCCTGGTGCTATGCATAGTAGTGCATCACAAACATATTATCACACCTCTAACTACTCTATAACTCAAACAGAGGAAACCATGTTTATTCACCTCTGCAACGTATCAGCTGCCTCTAGCTTGAAACTGAAGCATTCTATGGGTGGATAGGGAAGGTTTCTCCTGCTTGAAGTGCTGCCTCAGTCTCTATATTTGCTTGAAGGGACGCTAAGAATCAAGTCTTTAAAAGCATGTACCGGATATTTTCAAACCTCTTACAAGTGACTTATGGCTCCATAAGATGGTGGAACCCTATCGACTGCAAGAAAACTATTATAAGACAGGTTAACAATATTTCTGTTATCAGGATAGATATAAATTCTGGACCTGCTTAGGTGTGATAATATCTTCATGATACAAAAGGATACGCAGTATGAGTTCCCAATGTGTATATTGTCTATAGATAACTTCTAGTGTAATACAAACATTGCTCGGATACAAAGATGAAGAAAATCTCTGCTCCTTAGGCACATTAGTTTGTTTTCTCGTGAAAACCAATCCGTGTTTTTTTTGTCAAAGTGCTGGACTCATTTAGGTCCATGTCAGTTTTTGCAATCTTTACTGCATCTGTTCATCTTGTAGAAAGAAAAAAATTCTTAGCTTCGCCTACCCATTAAGCATTAAAATATGGACAGGACACAGATGACATCCATTTTTTTTCTCTGGGCTATTGACTTACGTTGGCGAGTTTGATCCACAACATGGACCAAAATAGGACATGTCTCTGCTTATTTTTTTTTGCCAACAAATGATCTGCATAAAAAAAAACAAAAAGGCACAATAATTATAGGTTGCACTTGACCAAACCCCCCCCCCCCCACACTCTTACCCATTTGTTTTCTGTAAACTAGACTTGTGATCAGAGGCACAATCATCTCATTCAGCCAAGGATGACGTGAAGGTTTGCATTAGGCCAGACTAACTTACCACAGCATTTACACTAGTCTGTGGACTGATCTACCACAAGACCTACAATTGACTGTGGAGAGACTGACTGCAGCATATACAATAGATTGCGTACTAATCAATCATAGCATGTATATGAGAGGGTGGACTGACCAATCAAAACATTTGCACTAAAATGTGGACTGATCAGATCAACCACAGCACCTACACTGGACTGTAGACGGACTGATTAAGGAGTGTACACTAGACTGTGGACTGATCGACCACAGCATATACACTAGACTGTGGACTGATCGACCACAGCATATACACTAGACTGTTGACTGATCGACCACAGCATATGCACCAGACTGTAGACTGATCAACCACAGCATGTACACTAGACGGTGGACTTACCGACTGCAGCGTCTACACAAAACTGTTGGACGGACAGACTGTGAACATGCATTAGTGTCTGGACTGACCAAATACAGCACTTACACAAGACTGTGGACTGATTGACCACAACACATACACCAGAATATAGACTTATGTATGTGCTGTAGTTCTCCAAGCACCATGCACCTAAGCATCTCTTGACTCAAAAATCACTCTGGAGTACATTTCTCTCTGACCCTATACGACTTAATTGCTCAATACTTCAGCACCATGACACAATCACATTGGACTTCTACAGAGCTCAGGTTGATGCTGGCTGCCCCTTACCAAAAAAAGATCACAGTGGTGCTCAAATAGCATCACGGTCTATATCACACAAACAGGATGTGCACAAGATATCAGGATCACAACATGCTCTCAATGATACATACCCATGATTCTGAATCACAAAATCCATAAGTCTGATTCCCATGCTATAGCCCATTGCCTTCACAGGTTATTGTCTTACTGAGCCACTGCATCTTATCTCCTTAGGCAAATATCCCAGGGGCTGAGTTGGCACTTGCTGCTGCAACTGGTTCATCCCTGACACATCTCTCAGCAGGTGCAGTATTCTTTGTAGATCTCCATTGAGCCTTCTCTTTATCTGGAACGTCTACACCCCTTCAGATTCAATTCTCTAATATCTTAGTGCAGGGAACCTCTACATGCCATGTGGCCTCAGACCTAACCTGAGTCAATTCCTGCCTGCAGCTCTTTGTATAACCTCCTCATCCAATGCCTAAACCCCATAACCTCCCTATCCAACATCACTGAAGGGGGGCTTAATTGTCTCCTCTCCAAATCGCACCTCACCACCTGTGCGCTCGACCCCATCCCATCCCACCTCCTCCTCAACCTCACCACCACACTTATGCCATCCCTAACCCACCTTTTCAACCTATCACTAACTTCTGGTACCTTCCCTTCTGCTTTCAAACATGCCACAATCATGCCTATCCTTAAAAATCCAACCCTCGATCCAACTGCTATGTCCAGCTATCGTCCAATATCACTGCTCCCATTCGCTTCCAAACCACCGGAGTAGCACGTCCATGCTGAACTTTCCTCCCACCTCTCATCTAACTTGCTCTTTGACAATCTACAATCTGGTTTCCGCCTCACTCAACTGAGACAGCCTTGACCAAAATCACTAATGACTTACTTACAGCTAAAGCTAACGGACAATACTCTGTACTCTTCCTTCTAGACCTGTCCTCTGCTTTCGACACAGTTGACCACTGCCTCCTACTACAGATCCTCTCCTCCTTTGGCATCAAAGACCTCGCCCTATCCTGGATCGCCTCGTACCTTTCCAACCGCACTTTCAGCGTCTCCCACTCCCACACTACCTCCTCATCCCACCCTCTCTCTGTTGGAGTCCCAATGGCTCTGTTCTAGGATCCCTACTCTTCTCAATCTATACACTTGGCCTTGGACAATTCATAAAGTCTCATGGTTTCAAGTACCACCTTAATGCTGATGACACTCAGATCTACCTTTCTTGCCCAGACATCACCGCTCTGCTGTCCAGAATCCCGGAGTGTCTATCAGCCATATCCTCCTTCTTCTCCTCTCGCTTCCTCAAGCTCAATGTGGACAAATCTGAACTCATCATCTTTCCTCCATCCCATAGATCTTCCTTACCTGACCTATCTATCGCAATTAACGACATTGTGCTTTCCCCCCGTACTGGAAGTCCGCTGCCTCTGAGTAACCTTTGACTCTGCGCTGTCCTTCAAACCACACATCCAAGCTCTCTCCACCTCCTGTTGCCTCCAGCTCAAAAATATCTCCAGAATCCATCCTTTCCTCAACCGTCAATCTGCTAAAATTCTTGTGCATGCCCTCATCATCTCCCACCTTGACTACTGCAACATCCTTTTCTGTGGCCTCCCTGGTAACACCCTTGCATCTCTCCAGTACATCCTTAACTCTGCTGCCCGACTAATTCATCTTTCTCCTCGCTACTCCTCCGCTTCCCCCCTCTGCAAATCTCTTCACTGGCTCCCATTCCCTCAGCGTATCCAGTTCAAATTACTAATACTGACCTACAAAGCCATCCATAACCTGTCTCCTTCATATATCTCTGAACTAATCTCCCAATATCTTCCCTCACGTAATCTCCGGTCCTCCCAATACCTCCTTCTCTCCTCCACATTTATTCGCTCCTCATCCAACTGCCTCCAAGACTTCTCCCAAATATCCCCCATCCTCTGGAATTCTTTGCCCCAACACGTCTGACTATCAACCACATTCGTATCCTTCAGACGGAACCTGAAAACCCACCTCTTCAGGAAAGCCTACAGCCTGCACTGACCCCGCTGCCTCCTCATCACTACCGGAGATACAGCCTCACCAACAACAGAGTTCCTGCAAACCTCAAACTATTGTTTCCTTCCCCTTAATCCTGTAGAATGTAAGCCCGCAAGGGCAGGGTCCTCCCCCTCTGTATCAGTCTGTCATTGTTAGTTTGTTTACTGTAAGTGATATCTGTAATTTGTATGTAACCCCTTCTCATGTACAGCACCATGGATTCAATGGTGCTATATAAATAAATAATAATAATCTCCGCTCTACAGCAACTGCAACATCTAGTGATCACCAGTTTGACAGCATAGCACATATAACAAAGGTGGTGCATAACACTGCTGAACAAAATATTTATAACTTTATCAAAAGTATATATATATATATATATATATATATATATATATATATACAGTGTATATATATATATATATATATATATATACACACACACACACAAAGTGGCTTGCGAAACTATTCACCCCCTAGGCTTTTTACCAATCATACATCACAACCAGTGATTAAAGGTCACAGAGGCTGCAACACCATTAAAGGCCCCGTCTCACATAGTGATTTACCAACGATCACGACCAGCGATACGACCTGGCCGTGATCGTTGGTAAGTCGTTGTGTGGTCGCTGGGGAGCTGTCACACAGACAGCTCTCTCCAGCGACCAACGATCAGGGGAACGACTTCGGCATCGTTGAAACTGTCTTCAACGATGCCGAAGTCCCCCTGCAGCACCCGGGTAACCAGGGTAAACATCGGGTTACTAAGCGCAGGGCCGCGCTTAGTAACCCGATGTTTACCCTGGTTACCAGCGTAAATGTAAAAAAAAAAAACACTACATACTCACCATCTGATGTCCGTCAGGTCCCTTGCCGTCTGCTTCCTGCTCTGACTGAGTGCCGCCGTACAGTGAGAGCAGAGCACAGCGGTGACGTCACCGCTGTGCTGTACTTTCACTGTACGGCGGCACTCAGTCAGAGCAGGAAGCGGACGGCAAGGGACCTGACCGACATCAGATGGTGAGTATGTAGTGTTTGTTTTTTTTTACATTTACGCTGGTAACCAGGGTAAACATCGGGTTACTAAGCGCGGCCCTGCGCTTAGTAACCCGATGTTTACCCTGGTTACCAGTGAAGACATCGCTGGATCGGTGTCACACACACCGATTCAGCGATGTCAGCGGGGCCTCAACGACCAAAAAAAGGTCCAGGCCATTCCGACACGACCAGCGATCTCACAGCAGGGGCCTGATCGCTGGTACGTGTCACACATAGCGAGATCGCTACTGAGGTCGCTGTTGCGTCACAAAACTTGTGAATGGCCTTAGTTGAAAGCAAGAAAAAAGTGCATATAGCGCTAAAGTGCAAAGCATGAGAAACATGTAAATATTCAGCAGGAGATATAAATAAATATACGGGCTATAAATAATGCATATAAGCATATAAGGGAAAAGAGAACTTATACCAATGGCAAATAAAGCTCCACGTGACGCTGACCGGTAGTGACGTCCGAGACGGCGTGTTGTAAGCAAGCGCCATTAATAACCGCTGCCACCACTGCCTATATCCGCTATATAAACCCCTGTATGGCCATTGCGGCTATGACTATCCCCCTGGACGAAGCATAACGCGAAACGCGCGTCGGGGTTCATTTACTGATCTGCAATCCTGGGTAAATATGCCTTGACCTTTCCTTATACCTTGCACTTTAGCGCTATATGCACTTTCTCTGGCCAATATATAGGTAGGCTCATTTGCCACAGTTAGGACTATTGTAGCCTGTGTACATTTTGCTGTAGGCAGTTTGACACACATTGTTTACAACTGAGGCCATCTATGCGGCTTATTTGCCATTGGTATAAGTTCTCTTTTCCCTTATATGCTTATATGCATTATTTATAGCCCGTATATTTATTTATATCTCCTGCTGAATATTTACATGTTTCTCATGCTTTGCACTTTAGCGCTATATGCACTTTTTTCTGGCCATTATATATTTAGGCTCATATGCCATAATTAGGGCCATTATAGCTTGTGCATATTAAGCTGTAGGCAGTTTTGCCACACATTGCTTTCAACTAAGGCCATTCATGCGGCTTATTTACTATTGGTGTAAGTTCCTTTTCAGTATATGCTTACATGCATTATTTATAGTCCGTATACTTATGTATATCTTCTGCTGAGTATTTATATGTTTCTCATGCTTTGCACTTTAGCGCTATATGCACTTTTTTCTGGCCATTATATATGTAGGCTCATATGCCACAATTGGGGCCATTATAGCCTGTGCATATTATGTTGTAGGCAGTTTGCCACATATTGTTTATAACTGAGGCCATCAATGCGTTTTATCTACTATTAGTGTAAGCTTTTTTTCATTATATGTTTATATGTACTCATATTTATTTATATTTCTTGCTTAGAATCTACATGTTGTTCTTTAGATGTAACTTATATATATAGTGAAAGTACATTTTGATATATATATTGTTGCGGGCTATATATGCACTTGTTTATTTCCTTAGTAATTTTGGGATCATTAGATTGTTTATAGGTATTTTTGGTATATTTTACCTTTGCAGACAGTATATTCTGTCTCATGTACTGCCACTGACTGCTATTGGACTTGTTTAGTTTTTAATGTGTATTAATAAAACTTTGTTTTTTTATTGGCATCAAGCTTCCGTCTTCTTTATATTTTGATAAGAATAATGTAGGATGTATTGGGGAAGATGGAGGAGACATTAAAGGCATACAGAGACACAGAGACCGTGCAGACAGCCGTGAATGGCGCTGCAAGGCCAAAAAAAGCTCCTCTATGTAATCCTATATAGTATTTTTCCACAATCTAGCAGGATACGGATGAAAAGCCACTAATAGGATAAATTTGAAAAAATGCAGCAGGCTGCACTAATTGAAAAACGGACAATGGAACGGTATGAGGCAGTGACGCACCCTGAGCTGACTACTACCAGCGGTGGCTGCAGACCGGACTACAGAGTGAGCTGCACTCACACAGACACCTTGCAGACAGCCGTGAACAGCGCTGCAAGGCAAAAAAAGGTTCTCACACAGCGGTTGCTAAATTAGCCTGGGTAAAGCATAATGAAGCAAATCGCTATCTCTAAACTGGCCCTCAGTCAGAACACAGCATCCTGTCCCTAACTGAATTCACAGCAGAGTGAACCCAAAATGGCGGCGGCGGCTTTTATAGTGCATCATGACATCATTTCAGCAGCCAATCACAGCCATGCCAGTAGTTACATGTCTAACATGCAGATCAGGATGTGCCCACACTTCTAATGATTCCTCATTGGCTGAATTCTGGCTCTTTGAATTATGGGAACTTCCGATTCCGGTATCCAATATACTGAAAGTATCGGAACTCGGTGTCGGAATTCCGATACCGCGAATATCGGCCGATACCCAATACTTGCGGTATCGGAATGCTCAACACTATCCAACAGACAATCTGTGATCATCCTTGAAGATTGCTGTTCACCAGAGGAAACCATCTAACTTGAAGGAGCTGGAGCAGTTTTGCCTTGAGGAATGGGCAAAAATGCCAGTGGCAAGATGTGGAAAGCTCATATAGACTTATCCAAAGCGACCTTCAGCTGTAACTTCCCTAAAAGGAACATCTACAATGTACTGACTTTAGGAGGGTGAATACTTATGCACACTGAAATTTTTAGTTATTTTGTCCTATTTGTTGTTTGCATCACAATAAAAAGAAAACTGAATGTTCACAGTTGTATGCATGTTCTTTACATTAAATGATTCAAATCCTCAAAAAAAGTAACATTCCAGGTTTTGAGGTAGCAAAACACAGAAAAAATGCTAAGGGGTGAATACTTTCTCAAGCCACTGTATATACTTTATATGAGATTATATTTGGATATATTTATACACATACTGTATGTTGTATATATAGTAATATACTGTATATTGTCTATTAATTTGTAAAGCGCTGCGGAATATGTTGGCGCTATATAAATAAAAATTATTATTATTATTATTATTATGCAAGTTGGACATATATTGTAATTCTATGTATTAGAATATCATTTACACACCAACAACCTGCTGTCTATATATTGTGAGCAATGTCTCAGAACAGACATACGTTGCACATATTAAACAGTGTTAAAAGCACCACTTCCAGAAATAATTAGAATAAATTTGGGTCTCATTAGCATCGCATCCAATGTCCATAATGTGTCCATGTGTCTGTGTGCAGAGAATGATGTCAGCCTTGGATAGGGTCTGACTGTAGAAGCGGAGGAGAGGAGGAGTTGGAGAGAGTTCATAAGAAAGTCAGAGAAGATATTCCAGCCATAAGGATTTCAAGATATTACAATGGTCCAGTTAACAGCAAACATGCGACTGACAAATTTGGATATCTAACGACGACGTGAAATCCTGGAACAAGGTAAATTTACAGGTGATCTAATATAGAATTATTATACTTAACTGTGTGGTTCCCATTCTGGGAGATTTACATGGGAAACTTTGTAATCATACATGTCACTCCAGAGAGCATTTTTACCCTTTTTTACTGTTGTGAGTAGTGTTTTCATGTTGCTAATGAAGTGCGGTCTTCTGTACATTTTACACTTTCCCAATTAGCATCTGTCTATTCAAACCAAGTATGACTCAATGTGTTATTTTACAAGAAGTATAATTTATACTGGATAACATGACATTACTATGTCTGCAGAGACAAAAACATATCTTAGGTTGGAAAACTATTTAATATGACTATACACTTTGCTACAAGGGCTGTCTTCAGAAAATCACATAACAGGATCTTTTTGGATGAAGTCACAATTTATCATCATAGCGATGGCTTATACACTGATCGTACACATGCAGACACCAATACACAGCAGTATATAACACACATATATAGTACATCCAACACAAACACACATCAGTATATAATGTATAACACACATAAGATAACACATATCATAGCGATGGCTGATACACTGATCGTACACATGGTGACACCAATACACAGCAGTATATAACACACATATATAGTACATCCAACACAAACACACATCAGTATATAATGTATAATACACATAAGATAACACATATCATAGTAATGGCTGATACACTGATCGCACACATGCAGATCCACACACACACACATCAGTATATAACACACACAGTACTTACAAAACACACACTTCAGTATATAATGTATAATACACATAAGATAACACATATCATAGTGATGGCTTAGACACAGATTGCACACATGCAGATCCAGATCCACACACACACAGACATCAGTATATAACACACACAGTACTTACAAAACACACACTTCAGTATATAACACACAACACAAACACCATAACACACACAGTATATACAACACACACATTAGTATATAACACAACACACACACAGCCTAACACACACAGTGTGT
The DNA here is from genome assembly GCF_051348905.1 of Ranitomeya variabilis. Lineage (NCBI taxonomy): Eukaryota > Metazoa > Chordata > Amphibia > Anura > Dendrobatidae > Ranitomeya > Ranitomeya variabilis. Next base: position 152,436,062 of record NC_135239.1, read on the forward strand.
ACAACACACACATTAGTATATAAATACACACACAGCCTAACAAACGCAAACATTACACACACATATTTGATATTGATTTTATGACACTTCATAGTGGATGCATATTTCTTGCTGGTATATGATGCTCAGTCTAACGCGTATCTGTCATCAGAATGTTTCCCAATTAAAGCCAGCATTTTACAATGACACATTTATTCAGCTTTTATATCAAAAAGGCACAAAATGTACAGTAAGTTTTGTATAACAGCCACAAAGTAAGAAAACAGCAGACACTTATTTTAGGTTTATTATATTCATATTTTTGTATTTTGGGGCCTTTTCATGTAATTTCGGTGTGAACCTGTGCTGCTGCTGATAGGTTTGCTCAGTAGATGATATAGCAGAAAAGTTTCATGCCAGTTACCAGTATATGGTTTGTATGAAAAAACATAAGCATATACTGTGCATAATATAGTAAAATATGATATCAGTATTAGACATGCAATAGTATTCTATGGATTCCTAAATCTGCATGTCTGTATTCCTAAATCTGTAAAAAGAAAAAAATGGAAACATAGAAACACCTAATCTATGGTGAAATCATGTCAACTCACTTTTTTCAGTCAGAGACTAGTGTGCCACTATGCAAGCAACAATATAACCATTATAGCCGCAATACAGTGACAGTCATAGGAAATATTAAGATCCCTAAAGCCACTCTAGTGAGGGGGCATTCACCCCCCTCCCTCCTTCTCTCTCACACAACATTGCAGTAGGAAAAAGCTAACATTTTAATAGAATAGCACTCAGACCAGTGTTAATCTATGGAGTAACTCACATCACCGTATTTTTTCTTAGTCGTTTTCGACATGCATGTAAAATCGCAGCAAGCTGCGATTGTACGCGTATATCATTCTAGATTCACCAATGCAAGCCTATGGGTGCGAGAAAAACTCAGACACCAAACGGATCATTCGTCTAGCATGCGAGAAATACGCACACATTTTCCTCATTTCAGCCCATTGAGCCATTAAATTAAATGGAGAAAATCAGTGAGAAATGTAAAGTCATACGCATGTCATATGGATGCATAGGTGCAAAGAAAATCGCATCATCGCATTGCAAACGCTTTATACATGGATGACCATATGGAGAACACTTGTGTGCCTCTCCACAGGGAGACTCGGACCGATTTTCCATATGACGCCGGCGTTAGGTGCAGAATTGCACAATGGACATAGGGAGGTGGGTAAATTACACATAGCCAGGGAGTGAGGAAACGAATTAAAGTATGAATAGTTAACCATTCAAGTTCCTTTTGAACCCCAGACTCCCTACAGAGTACAGATAATTAGTCAGGAAAGATCATTCCTGAGATCCAGATACCAAAAGTGACGTATTTACACATAGAGAAGTGGAAAAGTCTCCTTTGTCCCAAGAAAGACATCCTGCGTAGTGATGAAAAAGTGTACTGGTTGCTCGGGTTTTCCCGAGCACTCTCGGGTGACCTCCGAGTATTTATTATGACTGCTCGGAGATTTAGTTTTCATCGGGGCAGCTGAATGATTTACAGCTATTAGCCAGGCTGATACATGCGTGGCCCTGCACTTAGTAACCCAATGTTTACCCTGGTTACCCGGGTGCTGCAAGGGGACTTCGGCATCGTTGAAGACAGTTTCAACGATGCCGAAGTCGTTCCCCTGATCGTTGGTCGCTGGAGAGAGCTGTCTGTGTGACAGCTCCCCAGCGACCACACAACGACTTACCAACGATCACGGCCAGGTCGTATCGCTGGTCGTGATCGTTGGTAAGTCATTTAGTGTAACGGTACCTTAAGGGCAAGCCTTCTGCAGACATCTCTGCCTGCAGCTTATCTCCTGGAGAACAAAGAGATAAGCAGTCTGAAATCACACATGTCTGATCGGCATCTCCCCAACAATCAGTGAGCTGATGCCCCCATGCACATCAGTGTCGGCTGAACCCATCAATATCAGCAGATCCTAATGTGTATGGGGGGCTTTAAACTAATAGTCTACATATTAAGCTATGACTCTACCTTTTTTAGACCCCAGGCAGCAGTGTTAAACCATTAGTACTCAACACCCAAAAGTGGGCTAAAGAGAAGTAATTTTGGAGTGTGGATGACCATGGACTTGATCTATCATCTGCTGTTCAGAAAGTTGAATCCAGCTGGATGTACAGAATTTTATAATTAGTGAAGTCCAAGCCTCAAAAGAAAAACAAAGTACTAATTAGGATTTTTATTCTTGACGATTAAATCAATGTTAAGAGACTTCATATTTCTTACTGACTGATCTGAAAAGCATAGGTCATGAAAGAAAATAATCTGATTTTCATTTGTTTAAGGCATGTTTCCAAAAACCAGAATGTTCTTATTAAATAAACATTTTGAGCAGATTTATTTAAAAGCTTATTCCCCCCAAAAAAACAACTTACAGCCTATTTAATAGATATGTGAGAACTTGCTGATCGCTCAGGGTCCTGGCTGTAGCACTCACAGTTCCCATGGAAGAAATTCAGACATCCGAGGTAACAGCAAAGTAGATAATTAGTGGCCGCTGATTAGCTACAGCGCTCACGTGACATAACACACACAACACTCACTCTGGAATGGCGCCAGCGTTGGAGACGTGTATAAGGTTTTTTATATTAATGGGGGACTGCGGCAATTAAAAAGTGGTTGTCCAGGGGGTGGAGTTATGAATTTTATTTTTTATTAGTTTTGTTGCATCCTTGTATTTACATTTGCCAGTAAAGGAACCTACTCCAGCTCTGGATTTATGATATAATTTATGCCAATTTGTGGTGAACATTATTGTAAATTTATTGAGCTTTCAGAGGCAAAACAAACATGCATCAAAATGTTTTTTCAGCTAGAAGTTACATAATAAATGACCTCCAATATTCTGTGTTATATTCTCAGTGTGGCGAATCCATATTCACCATGATTAATACTCAGCATACTGCCTGTATAGTCCTGGTATATGGTCTCTGTTAAGGGAAGGACACTGGAGTGACCACGCAGATCCCACTGATGCCACCAGATGACAAGGAGGACACCAGAGAGATCATGCAGAATCCCACCACTGCCACCACCATTCATTTATACAGGCTGACTGGACATCTGATTTCTGGTAGCATATGGATTTGGAGTGTGGTTTGCAGAACAAAAGGAATAGAACTATTATATCTCATATTGGTCACTGTCAAGGGAATGACACCACAGTGACCACGCAGATCCCACCAACTGACGAGGACACCGGAGAGATCATGCAGAATCCCACCACTGCCACCACCCTTCGTCTGACTGGACATCTGATTTTTAGTAGCATATGGATTTGGAGTGTGGCTTACAGAACAAAAGGGACAGAACTATTACATTTAATATTTAATCCAGAATAGGTAGTGTTTATAAAAATATACAAAAGATTTTACAAAGGAGACGAAACAATACAGCATATACAATAACAGTAAATAAACAGGATCAAAGAAGGAACGTACTACACTGATCACAGAGATAATTTGGCTTAGGGAAAAAGAGCACTTAGATTAGAAATGTCTAGTGAACAGGATCATACATACACTGACGTGTATTTCTCTATATGAACACGGATCATAATTTCCCTTGACCTTTTATTAGCACATAAGTTACCCCCACATGGGCCGGGTTGTAGGATGGTCTCAGCGCTTCAGGATTTTATGAAATTCCCAAGATTAACAATATCTTCGCTCCTGATGATCGCACGAGTTCAAGATGCCAGCCATATTTTTTATCGGGATTTTACTTTTCCATGGATGGTAAACATGACATGGCTGGTGTCAACTAACTGGCCACTATTGATTTGAGACTTGTAGGTAGGTATCACAATTATGAAAAAATATGAACTTTCTTCCCTGAAGTTGAAAATGTATGTCCCATCAATATCGGATCTATACAAACCTCAATATTCACAACTTTCTACTGATTTACACCTGGCTAGTCACAAGTATAAAATTTCCATTGAATGGAACAATAGTTTCCTTTCACCTCAGGATTAGTGATGAGTGAGTGTACTCATTGCTCCCGAGCACGCTCGGGTGACCTCCGAGTATTTATGACTGCTCGGAGATTTATTTTTCATCACAGCAGCTGAATGATTTACAGCTACTAGCCTGCTTGATTACATGTGGGTATTCCCTAGCAACAACATGGTTAAATATTTTAAATAAAATACTATAAATAACTTCTATTACCCAGCCGGGTATTCTACTAAGTGCAAATTCTGAACAATAATTTAACTTTGCCTTTAAGGACGTATAAGCTGGATCCACTAAAGGATTATTATAAAACTCTAAGTATAAATTAACTTTTTCTTTATTTTTCTCCTCTAAGTGCAACATTTTCTTCTTACTCTCTGATTTGTCTTATGCAGGACCGCCTGTCTATCTGCCCAGGCCTACTGCCTCTTCTTTTAGTACAGAATCACTGAGCCATCTCTCTATGGCTCCTAGGAGGACTCACCCACTAACCCCTACGGGTTTACTTCCTGTCCTCAATCTTTTAACAACATTATCAAACATTTTCTATAACTGTCTAGCTAACTACATAATACTCCTATGTAAAACATTATGACTATTCACTTTCTTTTAAGGCAACATTATACATTAAGTGCAACTGGTGAACCTCCCCTTTAAGAGGGGACCAAGTCTCTTTGAGGTAGTGCAACTTCTCAAGTTGCAAGTCCGTGTACGGCAGGGACTCCTGTACTGTTTCCAGGAACAATTTCTTCGAAAAGAGTTCTTTTTCTTGTAAAACCAGTAGGGGGCACCCTTAATAGGGTGCAAACTATTTACATTACAGTTTGTGAACCATTCACCGTCCATGATTCGGTAGTCTTTGCAACAGGGGTGAACCAAAAAAGCAAAAAGGGAAATAAAAACAAAAATAAAAACAATAGGGATCCCGGGTAAACAAAGGGATCCCTTTAAGAATAACCATGGTCGGGTAGTAGTAGCAGAAGACACAGAAGACGAACAGTTAACTATATACAATTGCAGAGCATTAGTAGCTTACTCTGGTTCTGACGGTCTCCACCGGTGTTTTACCTGGCAGGTGGCCCTCTGCGGCCCAGGTAGGCTCGACTCCAAGTCCACTCCCGCTGCCAGGTGTACCCCATGGGCCCGGGTCTTCTGCACGACCAGGTCATGCGCCGCGATGAGTGTCTGCGTGGGCCGGTGGATGATGCTGGCGGAGGCAGTGGCTGCGGCAGCTGCTTCAGCGGCAAGCTCCTCCCCTTCGGTTCTGGATACCACCACGACGGCTGTACAGCGCTGCATGTCCCGGGCCCACCAGCTGCTCCCCTTCAGGTGCCGGCGATACGTCACCACGTCTCCAGGTTTCAGGAAGGACTTTGCACCATCTCCGCACAGGCAGGGCTCCACCTCGTCCCAGGTGATGCGGACTCTCAGGGCCGCTCCAATTTTCTGGACGAAGCCTTTCCCCTCCTGGGGCTGATAGACAATCACAACGCCCCATTTCGGCAGGGAGCCCTCCAGCAGCTCACCTCGCGCTTCCCGCTCTACTTCCCGCTGGAACTCCGCGATCAGATGGTTCCTATATTCTCCCCAAGGGAAGGGCCCGAGGTCATGCCCCCCCGGTGCTTTGGGGCCAGGCGGCGGGGACACTGGGGCACCAGTGGTCGCAGCGGCAGCCGGGTCTGGTGCGGAGGTGAGGCGACCTCCCTGGGGGTTGCAGCACTGAGTACCTTCGCTTGAGGTAACTCCTCTGGCGCCACTCCACTCTCCTGAGGGAGGCGTACGGACTGGGGACCGTTCAGGTACAGGATGCCCCATCGTCTGCTCCCATGGATCCAAATCATCCAGCAGGGGCAGGTTGGGGTAATCCTCCGATGACGGGGGTCGGTGCGGGGCCATCCTTTTCCTTAGGCCTTCTCTGGTCTCCAGTCCAATCTCATCTGAGTCATAGTTTCATTTCTTCGGTCTCCGCCCGCCATAGAAGATCAAGAGGCGGGTCTCCACTGCTGATGGACACGTCCTCAGGATACAGAAATATTTAGACTGGGCGGCCATCATCTTTCGCGCTCTCCAGCTCATGTACGCCCACTCCACGCCCTTCTTCTTCTCCTGCGCTCCTCGCAGGGCTGCAATGGCGGCAGTTTTGGCGGGCATTTTGGCGGCAAGTGACAATACACAGTCTTTGCGATAAATCACAGTTCAAGCACAATTCAGACACAGTTCCAAGGCACACATGACCTGATTCTTCAGGCTTAAGTAGATCCTGTTCGTGATGCCAAGTTTGGAGCGCCCCCAGACGCAGGGCCGCGGGGTACTCGGTACCGGGCCTCTCTGTCTCAGTTCTGGGGTTGTCACGGTGGCTAGACCCGGCCCGTGACCCTGCTAAGGGGCGTCCAATGAAAGGTGTGATGATGGTGCGTGGTGTAGGTCGCGGTGAATAATGAGGACACAGGATTGCAGTCTCTTTACCTCTTTACTGAAGGCTTCAGGATCCTCAATCCAGAGTACTGTTAACAGGGCTGGCTGAGACCGGCCGGTCCGAAGGCACCTCCAGAGTTCCCTTTGCAGGTGGAAGTCTGTGCCTACCTTCTAGCGCCTGTGTGTTGTAGTACTTCCCTGCTGAGCACCACGGGATAGTCCTCACAACTGTTGTGTCTGTTTCTGATGTTCTTTCTCACAACTTATATCTGTTCTGATGTTCTTCTCCGTCCCCCAGATGATATGGCTAGGACGCACCCGTATGACGGGTAGGCCTGGAGTTCTTCTGGGACCCTAGTGATGCCCCTCTCTGTTATGACCCCAATGGCGAGGGTCTCAGAGGAACGTGGAAGTCTGCAGAATACAAAAATCCAGCTCATAGGGCAGTGGTAACTGGGTTGACCATATATCTACTCCTAACGCCAACACTAGAAGTAGCCGGGGATCATTCCTACGTTGATTCTAGATGACACGCGCCAGCCGGAGAATCTAGCTACCCCTAGTAGAGGAAAACAAAGACCTTTCTTGCCTCCAGAGAAGGGGACCCCAAAGCTGGATAGAAGCCCCCCACAAATAATGACGGTGAGGTAAGAGGAAATGACAAACACAGAAATGAACCAGGTTTAGCACAGAGAGGCCCGCTTACTGATAGCAGAATAAAGAAAGGTAACTTATATGGTCAACAAAAACCCTATCAAAATCCACACTGGAAATTCAAGAACCCCCGAACCGTCTAACGGTCCGGGGGGAGAACACCAGCCCCCTAGAGCTTCCAGCAAAGGTCAGGATATAGAATTTGGAACAAGCTGGACAAAAATGCAAAACCAAAACAAATAGCAAAAAGCAAAAGGCAGACTTAGCTGATATAACTGGAACCAGGATCAGTAGACAAGAGCACAGCAGACTAGCTCTGATAACTACGTTGCCAGGCATTGAACTGAAGGTCCAGGGAGCTTATATAGCAACACCCCTAACTAACGACCCAGGTGCGGATAAAAGGAATGACAGAAAAACCAGAGTCAAAAAACTAGTAACCACTAGAGGGAGCAAAAAGCAAATTCACAACAGTACCCCCCCCTTAGTGAGGGGTCACCGAACCCTCACCACGACCACCAGGGCGATCAGGATGAGCGGCATGAAAGGCACGAACTAAATCGGCCGCATGAACATCAGAGGCGACCACCCAGGAATTATCCTCCTGACCATAGCCCTTCCACTTGACCAGGTACTGAAGCCTCCGCCTGGAGAGGCGAGAATCCAAGATCTTCTCCACCACGTACTCCAACTCGCCCTCAACCAACACCGGAGCAGGAGGCTCAGCAGAAGGAACTATAGGCACAATGTACCGCCGCAACAAGGACCTATGAAATACATTGTGAATAGCAAACGACACAGGAAGATCCAGACGAAAAGATACAGGATTAAGGATTTCCAATATCTTGTAAGGCCCAATAAAACGAGGTTTAAATTTGGGAGAGGAGACCTTCATAGGAACAAAGCGGGAAGAAAGCCACACCAAATCCCCAACGCGTAGTCGGGGACCCACACCGCGGCGGCGGTTGGCAAAGCGCTGAGCCTTCTCCTGTGACAACTTCAAGTTGTCCACCACATGATTCCAGATCTGCTGCAACCTATCCACCACAGAATCCACCCCAGGACAGTCAGAAGGCTCCACATGACCCGAAGAAAAGCGAGGATGGAAACCAGAGTTGCAGAAAAAAGGCGAAACCAAGGTGGCGGAACTAGCCCGATTATTAAGGGCAAACTCAGCCAACGGCAAGAATGTCACCCAATCGTCCTGATCAGCAGAGACAAAACACCTCAAATAAGCCTCCAAAGTCTGATTGGTTCGCTCCGTCTGTCCATTAGTCTGAGGATGGAAAGCAGACGAAAACGACAAATCAATGCCCATCCTACTACAAAAGGATCGCCAGAACCTGGAAACGAACTGGGATCCTCTGTCTGACACAATATTCTCAGGGATGCCGTGCAAACGAACCACGTTCTGGAAAAACACAGGAACCAGATCGGAAGAGGAAGGCAGCTTAGGCAAAGGAACCAAATGGACCATCTTGGAGAAGCGATCACATATCACCCAGATAACGGACATGCCCTGAGATAGCGGAAGATCAGAAATGAAATCCATGGAGATATGTGTCCAAGGTCTCTTCGGGACAGGCAAGGGCAAGAGCAAACCGCTGGCACGAGAACAGCAAGGCTTAGCTCGAGCACAAGTCCCACAGGACTGCACAAATGACCGCACATCCCTTGACAAGGAAGGCCACCAAAAGGACCTGGCCACCAGATCTCTGGTGCCAAAAATTCCCGGGTGACCTGCCAACACCGAGGAATGAACCTCGGAAATGACTCTGCTGGTCCACTTATCCGGGACAAACAGTCTGTCAGGTGGACAAGACTCAGGCCTATCAGCCTGAAATCTCTGCAACACACGTCGCAGATCCGGAGAAATAGCTGACAAGATAACTCCATCTTTAAGAATACCAACAGGATCAGCGACTCCAGGAGCATCAGGCACAAAGCTCCTAGAAAGAGCATCGGCCTTCACATTCTTTGAACCTGGTAAATACGAGACAACAAAATCAAAGCGGGAGAAAAACAATGACCAGCGGGCCTGTCTCGGATTAAGGCGTTTAGCAGACTCGAGATACATCAGATTTTTGTGATCAGTCAAGACCACCACACGATGCTTAGCACCCTCGAGCCAATGACGCCACTCCTCAAATGCCCATTTCATGGCCAACAACTCCCGATTGCCCACATCATAATTTCGCTCGGCAGGCGAAAATTTCCTAGAGAAAAAGGCACAAGGCTTCATAACAGAGCAACCAGGGCCTCTCTGCGACAAAACGGCCCCTGCCCCAATCTCCGAAGCATCCACCTCAACCTGAAAGGGAAGTGAGACGTCAGGCTGGCACAAAACAGGCGCCGAAGTAAACCGGCGTTTCAACTCCTGGAAAGCCTCCACGGCAGCAGGAGCCCAGTTAGCTACATCGGAGCCCTTCTTGGTCATATCCGTCAAAGGTTTCACAATGCTAGAAAAATTAGCGATAAAACGACGGTAGAAGTTAGCAAAGCCCAAGAACTTCTGAAGACTCTTAACTGACGAGGGCTGAGTCCAATCAAGAATAGCTCGGACCTTGACTGGGTCCATCTCCACAGCAGAAGGGGAAAAAATGAACCCCAAAAAGGGAACCTTCTGTACACCAAAGAGACACTTTGAGCCCTTGACAAACAAAGAATTTTCACGCAAAATTTTAAAGACCAACCTGACCTGCTCCACATGCGAATCCCAATTATCAGAAAAAACCAAAATATCATCCAGATAAACAATCAAAAATTTATCCAGATACTTCCGGAAAATGTCATGCATAAAGGACTGAAAAACTGAAGGCGCATTGGAGAGCCCAAAAGGCATCACCAAGTACTCAAAATGACCTTCGGGCGTATTGAATGCGGTTTTCCATTCATCACCTTGCTTAATGCGCACAAGGTTGTACGCACCACGAAGGTCTATCTTGGTGAACCACTTGGCACCCTTAATCCGGGCAAACAAGTCAGACAACAGCGGTAAAGGATACTGAAATTTGACAGTGATCTTATTTAAAAGCCGATAATCAATACAAGGTCTCAAAGATCCGTCCTTTTTAGCCACAAAAAAGAATCCCGCACCAAGAGGGGAAGAAGACGGACGAATATGTCCTTTTTCCAGAGACTCCTTGATATATGAACGCATAGCGGTATGTTCAGGTACCGACAGATTAAACAGTCTTCCCTTAGGAAATTTACTGCCTGGGATCAAATCTATAGCACAGTCACAGTCCCTATGAGGAGGCAGTGCACTGGACTCAGACTCACTGAAGACATCCTGATAATCAGACAAATACTCCGGAACTTCCGAAGGCGTAGAAGAAGCAATAGACACAGGCAGGGAATCCTCATGAATACCACGACAGCCCCAACTTGAGACTGACATAGCCTTCCAGTCCAGGACTGGATTATGGGTCTGTAACCATGGCAGCCCTAAAACGACCAAATCATGCATTTTATGTAAAACCAGGAAACGTATCACCTCGCGGTGTTCAGGAGTCATGCACATGGTAACCTGAGTCCAATACTGCGGTTTATTTGCTGCCAATGGTGTAGCATCAATACCCCTAAGAGGAATAGGATTTTCTAATGGTTCAAGAGTAAATCCACAGCGCTTAGCAAATGAGAGATCCATGAGACTCAGGGCAGCACCTGAATCTACAAACGCCATGACAGGATAAGATGACAGTGAGCAAATCAAAGTTACAGACAGAATAAATTTAGGTTGCAAATTACCAACGGTGACAGGACTAACAACCTTAGCTATACGTTTAGAGCATGCTGAGATAACATGTGTAGAATCACCACAGTAGTAGCACAAGCCATTCCGGCGTCTATGAATTTTCCGCTCATTTCTAGTCAGGATTCTATCACATTGCATTAAATCAGGTGTCTGTTCAGACAACACCATGAGGGAATTTGCGGTTTTTCTATCACATTGCACCGAATTAGGTGTCTGTTCAGACAACACCATGAGGGAATTTGCGGTTTTGCGCTCCCGCAACCGCCGGTCAATTTGAATAGCCAGTGCCATAGTATCATTCAGACCTGTGGGAATGGGAAAACCCACCATAACATTCTTAATGGCTTCAGAAAGGCCATTTCTAAAATTAGCGGCCAGTGCACACTCGTTCCAATGTGTCAGCACGGACCATTTCCGAAATTTTTGGCAATACACTTCAGCCTCGTCCTGCCCCTGAGACATAGCCAGCAAGGCCTTTTCTGCCTGAATCTCAAGATTGGGTTCCTCATAAAGTAAACCGAGCGCCAGAAAAAATGCATCAAGATCAGCCAATGCCGGATCTCCTGGCGCCAGCGAAAAAGCCCAATCCTGAGGGTCGCCCCGTAAGAACGAAATAACAATTTTTACTTGCTGAGCAGAATCTCCTGATGAACAGGGTCTCAGGGACAAAAACAATTTACAATTATTCACGAAATTCCTAAACTTAAACCTGTCTCCGGAAAACAGTTCAGGAATCGGTATTTTAGGTTCTGACCTAGGATTTCTGATAACATAGTCTTGTATGCCCTGCACACGAGTAGCCAGCTGGTCCACACTTGTAATCAAGGTCTGGACATTCATGTCTGCAGCAAGCATAGCCACTCTGAGGTAAAGGGGAAGGAGAAAAAAAAAACTCAGAATCTTCTTTCTTATAATCCCTCTTCTGCAATGCATTAAACATTTAATACTGGCCTGGCAAACTGTTATGACCCCAATGGCGAGGGTCTCAGAGGAACGTGGAAGTCTGCAGAATACAAAAATCCAGCTCATAGGGCAGTGGTAACTGGGTTGACCATATATCTACTCCTAACGCCAACACTAGAAGTAGCCGGGGATCATTCCTACGTTGATTCTAGATGACACGCGCCAGCCGGAGAATCTAGCTACCCCTAGTAGAGGAAAACAAAGACCTTTCTTGCCTCCAGAGAAGGGGACCCCAAAGCTGGATAGAAGCCCCCCACAAATAATGACGGTGAGGTAAGAGGAAATGACAAACACAGAAATGAACCAGGTTTAGCACAGAGAGGCCCGCTTACTGATAGCAGAATAAAGAAAGGTAACTTATATGGTCAACAAAAACCCTATCAAAATCCACACTGGAAATTCAAGAACCCCCGAACCGTCTAACGGTCCGGGGGGAGAACACCAGCCCCCTAGAGCTTCCAGCAAAGGTCAGGATATAGAATTTGGAACAAGCTGGACAAAAATGCAAAACCAAAACAAATAGCAAAAAGCAAAAGGCAGACTTAGCTGATATAACTGGAACCAGGATCAGTAGACAAGAGCACAGCAGACTAGCTCTGATAACTACGTTGCCAGGCATTGAACTGAAGGTCCAGGGAGCTTATATAGCAACACCCCTAACTAACGACCCAGGTGCGGATAAAAGGAATGACAGAAAAACCAGAGTCAAAAAACTAGTAACCACTAGAGGGAGCAAAAAGCAAATTCACAACACCTCTCCCACAGTTGCCCCCTATGTCTGCTTAGGTGATTTAGGTGAGACAGCCAACCTATAATTAACTGTCCTGCCTTTGGTTTGAAGTAATGCTTGGAGCCCAATACTTCCTCGGCGTTCCGGCCACCGGCTACGCGCCTCAGTAGGATGTTGCCTCGATCTTACGGCACGACTCCTACTGGTGTTATCTCCTTTTTGCTGTGATCTCGTTTCTCACTCTTCACAATAAACCTCGCTTCTTGTCCTTTCTTGAGATACCGCCGCAATGTAGTGCAGGCGCGGTTCCTTAACGCTCTGTCTTGTTCGCTAGGCCTCTGTCAGGATCCCACCCCTGACAGGGACCCCCCTGAATCTTTCCCCTGCAACACCCCCTGCCACAGGATGTTGCCTGATTCCAACCCAGTCAGCTTCTAACTAACCTCCTATCCAACCCCCAGTTTTACCAGATTGTGAGGAGTGGCCTAATACATAGCACCCTTAGCTCTCCCTGGAGGCCAGACTGTGAAGTGTATTGGTGTCTGTGATACCTGGTCAGGTGAACTCCTTCAGTGCCATCAGACGTACCATCACTCCCCTTAGCGGCGGAGCATCAGTACTGCAACAACCAGGACTCTGGGGCGCTGCAACAACAACAAGTGATTTCCTAATTCTTCCAGAAAGAGTCTTCGTTTATGCAGTTTACTGACGTTCCAATCAGGTTTATTTCACACCATAAAACAAATGCATCATAGACAGATACATCAATGTTATAAAATAAATCCATTGGCCACCGATTGGTTTTACGTTTGCTTGTGTACGTAGCTATTAGTTGATCTCGTGCATCAACTGCCCCTTTGGTGGAATTATAATCTAATATCATCTGTGGCTTTTTGTCATCTTGACTGCTTACTGCATTGTGGTGGTGCATCATGCTCATCAGAATGAACGGTTTATTTCTGTGGGGAATGTGAGGAACCACTGTTGTATCTCTAGGAAAGTAAAACGTTGAACTATGAACAGTCTTTTACCAAGGATACCTTCTGGCAGTTGGCTTGCTTCTCCTTACAGTGCCCAGCATTGTAAGCTTTCATTTTAATCATCAGCCGCCCCAGCTGGCTCGATGTAAAAAGGTTGTAACATTGTCATGTTTTGTAACTCCTAGTCCATACATCAAATCTGAAATAACTCGCATTCCCTGATTCTTTTCAGGTTGTTCTCCAGGCTTTTTTCCTGCATGTTCCCGAGCGTTTAGGCCATGTTCACACAGTGCGTTTTTTACCGCGGAACCGCAGCGGTTTTGCCGCTGCGGTTCCGCAGCTTTTTTCCATGCAGGGTACAGTACATTGTACCCTATGGAAAACAGGAACCACTGTGCACATGATCCTGAATAAAAAAAAAAAAGCCGCGCTGAATAGCTGCGGGAAAAAAGAAGGAGCATGTCACTTCTTTGTCCGAAACAGCAGCGGTTCTGCACCCATAGACCTCCATTGTGAGGTCAAACCCGCAGTAAAACCCGCAGATCAAAAATATATCTGCGGGTTTTATTGCGGTTTGTGGTGCAGAACCGCTGCAGCAGGAAGTGCGGGGAAGCGGCCGGAAGTGCGTGGGCGGAAGTGCTTGGGCGGAGAGACATGGAGGCATACCGTCGCATGGGGATCGCTGTCGGCTGTTTGATTGATTTGGTATGTGTGTGTGTGTGTGTGTGTGTATGTGTGTGTGTCCCCATGCGACGCTAGTGCCACCATTATGCTAAGTCGCCGTATGGGACTACTACTCCCATCCGGTATTAGGATGGGAGAGTTGTCCCTGTGTCCGGCGACTTAGCACAGTTGTAAAGTTACACAAAACACACACAATACACATACATGACACACAGTACAGTACATACAACACATAACATAGAGTATATACTCACCAACAGCACACTGGTAGGCGAAGCCCTCGATCCTCCAGGAAAAAATCCCAAAATAAAAAATCAAATTCATACTCCCCGTCCGCAGAATCCATAAAACGAGTGTCCCACGCCGATCGGCTGCTCTCCGGCGATACACTGCCAGGAGCGAAGCTCCTAGCAGTGTATCGCGTACTGTTCCGGAGTTCAATGACTCCGGCGTCTCGGTTAACGGCAGTACAGCTGCGTTGAACTTTCCCACGCAGCACTGCCGTTAAGCGAGAGTGCCGGGGTCAATGACCGCCGGTAAACTCGCTCGCGCATGCGCAGTGACACACCGACTGGAACTATGGCTCCTGTCAGTGTGTTGCAGCCGTGGAGAGCAGACATATCTCTGGATGTGTCTGTTCTCCATGGAAGATGTACTTAAATACGTGATACGTGGCACTTAAATACGTGGCACTTAAATACGTGATACGTGGTACTTAAATACGTGATACGTGGCACTTAAATACGTGACACTTAAATACGTGGCACTGAAATACGTGATACGTGGCACTTAAATACGTGGCACATAAATACGTGATACGTGGCACTTAAATACGTGGCACTTAAATACGTGATACGTGGCACTTAAATACGTGGCACTGAAATATGTGGCACTGAAATACGTGATACGTGGCACTTAAATACGTGATACGTGGTACTTAAGTACGTGATACGTGGCACTTAAATACGTGGCACATAAATACGTGATACGTGGCACTTAAATACGTGGCACTTAAATACGTGATACGTGGCACTTAAATACGTGATACGTAGTACTTAAATACGTGATACGTGGCACTGAAATACGTGGCACTGAAATACGTGGCAATGAAATACGTGGCACTGAAATACGTGGCACTGAAATACGTGATACGTGGCACTGAAATACGTGGCACTGAAATACGTGATACGTGGCACTGAAATACGTGGCACTTAAATACGTGGCACTGAAATACGTGGCAGTGAAATACGTGATACGTGGCACTTAAATACGTGGCACTTAAATACGTGGCACTGAAATACGTGATACGTGGCACTGAAATACGTGGCACTGAAATACGTGGCAATTAAATACGTGGCACTTAAATACGTGGCACTTAAAAACGTGGCACTGTAATACGTGGCACTTAAATACGTGGCACTTAAATACGTGGCACTTAAATACGTGGCACTGTAATACGTGGCACTTAAATACGTGGCACTTAAATACGTGGCACTTAGGCTACGTTCACATTTGCGTTGTGCGCCGCAGCGTCGGCGCAACGCACAACGCAAACAAAAACACAGCAAAACGCTGCGTTTTGCGCCGCATGCGTCCTTTTTTTGATTGATTTTGGACGCAGCAAAAATGCAACTTGCTGCGTCCTCTGCGTCCGGACGCGTGCGCCGCAGTGACGCATGCGGCGCAAAACGCAAGTGCGACGCATGTCCATGCGCCCCCATGTTAAATATAGGGGCGCATGACGCATGCGGCGACGCTGCGGCGCCCGACGCTGCAGCGCAGACCGCAAATGTGAACGTAGACTTAAATAGCTGGATAGAGCTGGATCC
Organism: Ranitomeya variabilis; assembly: GCF_051348905.1. NCBI lineage: Eukaryota > Metazoa > Chordata > Amphibia > Anura > Dendrobatidae > Ranitomeya > Ranitomeya variabilis. Next base: position 152,452,091 of record NC_135239.1, read on the forward strand.
GCGGGCTGTGATCTGGCCTACGCTCAGCACTCTGCGGAGCGCTGTCATTCAAAACACGTCCACTCATTTTGGTGTTTAGTCCCAAAATGGAGGATGGAAGAAGAAAAGGGTTGGACAAGGAAATTACATCATTTCTTTTTTTTTTTCCCCCCACTCCAGTTAAAGCTTTATTTGTGTCAAACACAGACAATCTGCAGAGAAAACTGCATAAAAAACCGCACTAAAAACCGCATCAAAAAACACACCAAAAAACGCACCAAAAACGCACCAAAACGCACCAAAAACCGCACCTGCGTTTTCTGCCAAGAGCTGCGGTTTTTAGTCCTGAAAAAAAAAGGATTGAAATCAGGAACGTGTGAACATACCCTTAGAGGGTTTGACCTGCTGCTGTCACAAAGTGTCCATATCTTGATGCTGTACTTTGCTGCCTTACTCTGTATACTGTATATTGATGCCGTACTTTGCTGCCTTAGGCTATGTGCACACTTTGCGGTGTGCTCTGCGGGTTCTCCCGCAGCGGAATTGAGAAATCTGCAGGGCAAAACCGCTGCGGTTATCCCTGCAGATTTATCGCGGTTTGTTCCGCGGTTTCCGCTGCGGGATTACTGCTGTACTATTGATGCTGCATATGCAGCAATATGCAGCATCAATAGTAATGTAAAAAATAATAAAAATTGGCTATACTCACCCTCTGACGTTGCGATCTCCTCAGCGCTGCAAGCGGCTGTGCCGACAAGGACCTTCGTGACGTCACGGTCATGTGACCGCGGCGTCATCACGGTCATGTGACCGCTACGTCACCACAGGTCCTGTTCGGCACAGCAACTGAGACCGGACGCCGCGGGCAGCGCTGAGAGGTGAGTATAGCATTATTTTTTATTTTAATTCTTTTTTTTACACCCAAATATGCTTCCCAGGGCCTGGAGGAGAGTCTCCTCTCCTCCACCCTGGGTACCACCCGCACATTAACCGCTTACTTCCCGCAACGTGGGCACAGCCCCATGCGGGAAGTAAGCGGTTCAATGCATTCCTATGGGTGCAGAATCGCAGCGATTCTGCACAAAGAAGTGACATGCTGCGGGTTGTAAACCGCTGCGTTTCTGCGCGGTTTTTCCCGCAGCATGTGCACTGCGGTTTGCGGTTTCCATAGGGTTTACATGTTAATGTAAACGCTATGGAAACTGCTGCGGACCCGCAGCATCAAAATCGCGGCGGTTCCGCGGTAAAAACCGCAAAGTGTGAACATGGCCTTAGGGTACGTTCACACAGGACTTTTTTGCTGCTTTTTTTTGCTGCTTTTTTTATGCTAATTTAGGTGCGTTTTTTTGGTGCGTATTTGGTGCATTTTTTGGGTACGTTCACACAGGACTTTTTTGCTGCAGATTTTTGCTGCAGTTTTTTTTTTATGCCAATTTTCAGCTGGACACCTCACAATGGCTCTTCACACCTCACAATGGCTCTTCACACCTTACTACCAGGAACTCCCTCACAATAGATCACAATCAGGACACCTCACAATGGCTCTTCACACCTCACAATGGCTCACAATGGCTCTTCACACCTCACTAACCACACCCCTAAGCTCTTGGCTGTGAGATCCCTTGCTGCTGGCCATGATTTTCTGCACAAAAAACGCAGCAAATAATGCTACATGCGTTTTTTCAGCGTTTTTGCAGCGTTTTTTTCATCACCCATTCAAGTCAATGGGTGAAAAAACGCTGCAAAAACGCAGCAAAAACGCTGAAAGAAGTGACATGCCCTATGTCCAAAAAAAGCAGCAAAGCAGAAAATACTGATCAAACAAAAAACCAACGTGTGTGCATGAGATTTCTGAAATCTCATAGGCTTTACTGGTACTGTAAAAAGCAGCTGAAAATTAGCATAAAAAAAGCAGCAAAAAAAAGCAGCAAAAAAGTCCTGTGTGAACGTACCCTTACTCTGTATACTGTATATTGATGCCGTACTTTGCTGGCTTAGGGTACGTTCACACAGGACTTTTTTGCTGCTTTTTTTTGCTGCTTTTTTTATGCTAATTTTCAGCTGCTTATAGGTGCGTTTTTGGTGCGTTTTTAGTGCGTTTTTGGTGCGGTTTTTCATGCGTTTTTTTGTGGTATATGGTGAATCAAACATGTTTGATGACTACACCAAAGACACTCAGTTAGTACTCAAGCACGCTCACATAACACGTTATCAGAGCACGTTCACATCACTAGTATTTACCTACTACCTGGTCATTTAATTTGTTAGAAAAGGACATATGTTAAGTTTTTTATTTACCAATCTCCCAGTGGAGCTTAGCATCGCCTTCATCCCAGCGGGGGAACAATTTACGGCAGATTACATGCCATGCATCTGCCTTTTTTTGACGATCACTGTAGTTTGGGCAAGCTAAATCCCAAATTACAGGCATTGTTTCCACCTTGCAAAAATAAATGAAAAAGTAATTACCAAATGCTAGATGAAATGAAGCCAACATTCATGACAAGGAAGATACAGACATACACATGCAGAACACATGAACATGTACATAACAGCACATGAGCATCGCAAAGTGTACCATTGCAAACAATCGGATAGATAGATATATCACAAATTTAAAAAAATATTACCTCCATGATTAGTTGGGAAACATTAATGCCCATCCTCCTATACCAAGACATGGCTAACACCTCACTACCAGAAACTCCCTCACAATAGATCACAATCAGGACACCTCACAATGGCTCACAATGGCTCTTCACACCTCACTACCAGGAACTCCCTCACAATAGATCACAATCAGGACACCTCACAATGGCTCCTCACACCTCACAATGGCTCACAATGGCTCTTCACACCTCACTACCAGAAACTCCCTCACAATACATCACTATCAGGACACCTCACAATGACTCACAATGGCTCTTCACACCTCACTAACCACACCCCTAAGCTCTTGGCTGTGAGATCCCTTCCTGCTGGCCATGATTTTCTGCACAAAAAAAGCAGCAAATAATGCTACATGCGTTTTTTCAGCGTTTTTACAGCGTTTTTTTCATCACCCATTCAAGTCAATGGGTGAAAAAACGCTGCAAAAACGCAGCAAAAACGCTGAAAGAAGTGACATGCCCTATGTCCAAAAAAAGCAGCAAAGCAGAAAAAACTGATCAAACAAAAAACCAACGTGTGTGCATGAGATTTCTGAAATCTCATAGGCTTTACTGGTACTGTAAAAAGCAGCTGAAAATTAGCATAAAAAAAAGCAGCAAAAAAAAGCAGCAAAAAAGTCCTGTGTGAACGTACCCTTAGGGCTGTCCCACACGTCCAGATAATTCCGGTACCGGAATAAATCGGTACCGGAGTTATCCGTGTCCGTGTGCCTGGGAACTCACGGAGGCCATACCTGCGGCACACGTGTGCCGCCCGTATGGCGAGTGGGTACCACACGGAGCGTGTGGTACCCACTCTGCATGGTGCTGAAGCTGCGATTCATATCCTCTCTGCAGTAGCGTTTGCTGCAGAGAAAATATGAAGAATAGTGTTAAAAATAAAGATTTAGGTGTCCGCCGCCCCCCCACCCCCTGTGCGCCCCCCCGCTGGTCAGAAAATACTTACCCGGGTCCCCCGTCGGCTGTCGCTCCTTCTTGGTCTTGCCGCGGCTTCTCCTGCATGCGGTCACGTGGGCCCGATCATTTACAGTCATGAATATGTGGCTCCACCTCCCATAGGGGCGGAGCCGACTATTCATGATTGTAATTGATCGGCCCCACGTGACCGCATACAGTAGGAGGCGCGGCCAGACCAGGAAGGAGCGAGGGAGCGGCTAAGTATTTTCTGACCAGCGGGGGGGCGCACAGGGGGTGGGAGGGCGGCGGACACCTAAATCTTTATTTTTAACACTATTCTTCATATTTTCTCTATAGCAAACGCTGCTACAGGGAAGATATGAATACCGGCTTCAGCACCATGTGGGGGGGACAGCGCTTACTGTAGCGCTGTCTCCTGCACGCACACGGACCCCAGACGGAGAATGTCCGTGTGAGGTGCGTGTTTTACGCGGACCCATTGACTCTATTGGGTCCGTGTAAAACGTGCGCTCCCACGAACACTGACATGTCTCCGTGTTTGGCACACGGAGACACGGTCCGCAAAAAATCAATGACATCTGCACAGATGCATTGATTTTTATGGGTCTACGTGTGTCAGTGTCTCCGGTACGTGAGGAAACTGTCACCTCACGTACCGGAGCCACTGACGTGTGAAACCGGCCTTACTCGGTATATATTGTATGAACGGGCACCTACAACGGAATGATGCCAGTTGTTCATCCACAGGGACATTTTCACCAGTATTGTATAATTTGGGGAGTATCTCTATCCATTTATCCCAGACTTCTCTAATAGTGGCTAGTTAGAGAACTATCTGATTATAGTACAGGACAAATTTCCTGCCCGGGCAGAAGGCAGCAAGTTCCAAATGACATTTTTGTTTTTAGACTGAATTACTTGCATCAAAATAGTTGTCTGGGTATCAGGCTTCATCAGAATCATCTTCAGAATCAGAATTCAGGTAATCACTTTCCCCATCACTTATGTGGTCCTAATCTTCCGACACTTTCTCCAGTTGAATATCTTATTCAGAATCTGAGGCTTTTACAGTTCAGCTTCACTCAATGGACGTCTTCACTATATTTTTATCGAACTTTCCAAATAATGGACACTCGTGACTTTCACAGGGTAAAATCAGCATTGTGGAATAAAATTGCACTATATAAATAAATAACAATAATAATAATAAAATCGCAGCAAACACTAACCAGTTTAGCAACAATAAGTGCTTATATACTACAGAGCAGCACAGACCTGTACTCAAAGCCCAGTCATCTGCAGTAACTTGCAAATTATGCCTATGTTGGACAGCAAGAGCAATTTAAAGTGTACCTAAGAGGTATGGTATAGGACAAAAGTGGTCATGCACAAAATGCAAACATAGAACATGTAAGTGTAAGGGTGGGCCAGGGTGGTAGTCGTGGCTGAGGACTTCTGCTCAATCACACCCTGGCCTCCCCTCACATAAACATAGTGTCCATTAGTAAGTGTACCTGTGTCTCCAGGTCCAACTCCTTCAGAGTCTCCTCTCTTCTGCATGGGAATCTCTCCAGATGATTTCACACAAACTGAGGTACAGTCCATTGCAACTTTTAAATGAACGAATTTACTAGTTTCTTTACACAACACATCCTTGTACTCCACAGCTATTATCATAGGTACACTTATCTTCATCTTTCCCTGTGCTTCTCTCATGGCTACACAGCACGTACCCGGGACGGACCATCCTAGATGGTCTCTCAGCATCCTCCTGTTTGCCTCTGCCATGGTTAGACACTCTGTCTGTTTCGCACCAGACATCAGATCATCTGTACCCGAAGTCAGTTGCCACATGGCGAGTAACCTGCGCTTCTGTACTGCCATAGTTTCTCCTGTGGTAGTTCTTATGGCCTCCAGTACATTACGGGGAACTACCGCCTTTAACTGTAATGCAGCATCCTCTCTGAGTCTCCTGCGTCCCTGTACTCTCCTGGCCTTTCTTCAGCTTATGCACCACACTGCTGTATCCCACTGTAGCGCTGTCTTGCTGTTTTCCTGGCCTGTTGCTGTCCTGGCCTGTGTCTATGGATGGCTGTGCTCCTGTCTTTAAACGTTAAGGAGCTAACTGCCCTGTCAGGGTGCTCCCACCCAACTGATTCAAATTCCATATGTTTCCCAGGTTAACGGCCGTTAGCTCCTCCCACTTAACTACAGTTATAAAAAAAAATTTTGGGCACCCCTATTAATCTTAAGCTTAAGGTTTTATAAAAATTGTTTTTTTTGCAACAGCTATTTCAGTTTCATATATCTAATAACTATTGGACACAGTAATGTTTCTGCCTTGAAATGAGGTTTATTGTACAAATTGAAAATGTGCAATCTGTATTCAAACAAAATTTGACAGGTCCATAAGTATGGGCACCCTTATCATTTTCTTGTTTTAAATACTCCTACCTACTTTTTACTGACATACTAAAGCACTTTTTTTGTTTTGTAAGCTCATTGAGCTTTGAACTTCATAGCTAGGTGTATGCAATCATGAGAAAAGCTACTTAAAGTGGCCACTTGCAAGTTGTTCTCCTGTTTGAATCTCCTCTGAAGAGTGGCATCATGGGCTCCTCAAAACAACTGTCAAATGATCTGAAAACAAAGATTATTCAACATAGTTGTTCAGGGGAAGGATACAAAAAGCTGTCTCAGAGGTTTAACCTGTCAATTTCCACTGTGAGGAACATAGTAAGGAAATGGAAGAACACAGGTACAGTTCTTGTTAAGGCCAGAAGTGGCAGGCCAAGAAAAACATCAGAAAGGCAGAGAAGAAGAATGGTGAGATCAGTCAAGGACAATCCTCAGACCACCTCCAGAGAGCTGTAGCATCAACTTGCTGCAGATGGTGTCACTGTGCATCGGTCAACTATACAACGCACTTTGCACAAGGAGAAGCTGTATGGGAGAGTGATGCGAAAAAAGCAGTTTCTGCAAGCACGCCACAAACAGCGTCGGCTGAGGTATGCAAAAGCACATTTGGAGAAGCCAATTTCTTTTTGGAAGAAGGTCCTGTGGACTGATGAAACCAAGATTGAGTTGTTTGGTCATACAAAAAGGCGTTATGCATGGCGGCAAAAAAACACAGCATTCCAAGAAAAACACTTGCTACCCACAGTAAAATTTGGTGGAGGTTCCATCATGCTTTGGGGCTGTGTGGCCAATGCCGGCACCGGGAATCTTGTTAAAGTTGAGGGACGCATGGATTCCTCTCAGTATCAGCAGATTCTTGACAATAATGTTCATGAATCAGTGACAAAGTTGAAGTTACGCAGGGGATGGATCTTTCAGCAAGACAATGATCCAAAACACCGCTCAAAATCTACTCAGGCATTCATGCAGAGGAACAATTACTCTGTTCTGGAATGGCCATCCCAGTCCCCAGACCTGAATATCATTGAACATCTGTGGGATCATTTGAAGAGGGCTGTCCATGCTCGGCGACCATCAAACTTAACTGAACTGGAATTGTTTTGTAAAGAGGAATGGTCAAAAATACCTTCATCCAGGATCCAGGAACTCACTAAAAGCTACAGGAAGTGACTAGAGGCTGTTATTTTTGCAAAAGGAGGATCTACTAAATATTAATGTCACTTTTCTGGTGAGGTGCCCATACTTATGTACCTGTCAAATTTTGTTTGAATGCAGATTGCACATTTTCTGTTAGTACAATAAACCTCATTTCAAGGCAGAAACATTACTGTGTCCAACAGTTATTAGATATATGAAACTGAAATAGCTGTTGCAAAAAAAAACAATTTTTATAAAACATTAAGCTTAAGATTAATAGGGGTGCCCAATAGTGTTGAGCGATACCGTCCGATACTTGAAAGTATCGGTATCAGATAGTATCGGCCGATACCCGAAAAGTATCGGATATCGCCGATACCGATACCCGATACCAATACAAGTCAATGGGACCGCCACGCGACCAATCACAAGCCGCAACGTCATCTAAGGTCTTTCAAGCGCTCATTCTTAGGAACGGAAGCTGCCGGTTACATCGGTAAGGTCCAGGCTGCATCGGAGAGGTGAGTATATCAATATTTTTTATTTTTATTCTTTATTTTACACATTAATATCGATCCCGATACCGATTCCCAATATCACAAAAGTATCGGATCTCGGTATCGGAATTCCGATACTGCAAATATCGGCCGATACTCGATACTTGCGGTATCGGAATGCTCAACACTAGTGCCCATACTTTTTCATATAACTGTATTTACACCTCACCCCCATCTAGTGGGCCAACTAGGGTACTACACTCTCCCTAATAAATATTTGAAACAATACAATATTTAAAAGCATAAATAAACATTAAATATACATAACATCTTTCATGGGTTTAGTCAACCCCCTTACATAAAGAAAAAATGTGCAAACAAGACCATGTATAGAGATAAAAACACAAAAGTTTATTAAATAATAAATTACAAAATTATTAAAAACAAACGTTATCAGCTGATCCAACGCAGCGGGCACAACAAAGTCATAGTGCTTGGGATACAATATGTAATAATAGTACCTCTATATATAGGTACAGCACAAGGACAATAAAAAATGGTGAACCAGTTTGTGAGCATTGATATTTAGATTGGTATAACACATTGAATAACCAGTACCAAGAAAAAACTTAAAGGTAAGGTGCAGTCCATACATGTGATGAATAGGCAAGTATAATAAAATGCAAACACAAGCAGAGGTAGATAAATGTTGTAGAGCAGTAATTATCCAAGCATAGGTGTGCAGCTGGGTCTCCTATGTGCGTATCGGCACTTGCCTTCTTCCGAGGGGCGTGGTTATGAAGGAACAGGGCCGGAACTATATATAGGATGGTGACCAACCCAATGCAATTTAATATGCAATGTGTCCCTAACATTGGGTTTCATTGGCGCGTGCTGAAGGAGAACCCGCCCACGATCTCAACCCCCAAAGCATCACGGTGATGCCATAAGCACATGACCTGGCAGACCACCCACGCAAGTCACGTGAGTGCACTGCCAGGCGCACACACAGAGCAGCCATAGAGAGACGTGACCAGGGTCGAGAGCAGGGATGGAAGCAACCCACGTTAGGTAGTAACCATAGTAATGGGTCAGTACAGAGCGATAGAGAGGGAGGAAAGTGAATAATACAGCGATAATGTGCACACGACTGAACTGAGATGAATCACTAATATGTTTAATCAAAGATGTATCATTTGAACACAGTTCTCTGGGAGAGACTATTTAGAGATGAATGTGGTATAGGTATTTATGTGTGCAAAATCTGCACATGTATCGAGCGCACGGACCATCGGAAACTGGAGACATCGATAAGCAATAGTGGATGCAATGAATAATCCACATGATACTATGAATAATTTATGTGACTGAAAATATGGTGAGAAATCTGTGTAAAACACTATCGGCCTATTAACCCGAACAGTTAATATGTAACAATCATTATTAACCCAAGGTGGTTTGCAAGTTAATGACCGGGCCAATTCTTTCCATTCTGACCACTGTCACTTTATGAGGTCATTCTCTGGAACGCTTCAACGGATACTGGTGATTCTGAGACTGTTGTTTTGTGACATATTGTACTTCATGATATTAGTAACATTTAGCAATTTTCAAGCTTAGAATTTTTATGCCCTTAAATCAAAGAGATTTGTCACACAAAATAATTAATAAATAACATTTCCCACATGTCTACTTTACATCAACACAATTATTTTAAACAGTTTTTTTTTGTTAGGAAGTTATAAGGGTTTTTAAACGGCGATTTATCCTTTTTCCAACAAAATTTACAAAACCATTTTTTAGTGACCACGTCACATTTAACGTGACTTTGAGGGGTCTATATGATAGAAAATACACAAAAGTGACACCATTCTGAAAACTTCACCCCTCAAGGTGTTTAAAACTACATTCAAGAAGTTTATTAACTCTTCAGGTGATTCACAGGAATTTTTGGAAAGATAGAAAAAAATGAACATTTATCTTTTAATCACAAAAAATTTACTTTAGACCCAATTTTTTATTTTCACAAGGGTAACAGGAAAAAAATGGACCACAAAATTTGTTGTGCATTTTCTCCTGAGCATGCAGATACCCCATATGTGAGGGGAAACCACTGTGTGGGCACACATCAGAGCTTGGAATTGAAGGAGCGCCATTTGACTTTTTGAATGCAAAATTTGCTGGAACAATTAGCAGACAACATATCGCATTTGGAGGCCACCTGATGTGCCTAAACAGTGAAAATCCCCCACATATGATGCCACTTTGGAAACTAGACCCCTCAGAGAAGTGATCTAGATGTGTGGTGAGCACATTGAACCCTGGAATGCTTCACAGAAGTCTATAACGTTGAGCTGTGAAAATTTAAAAAATCACGTTTTCCACACAAAAATATGTGTTTTTTTGGGGACTAAAATATAGCCCCAAATATTCCTTTTTATAAGGGTTAAAGGAGAAATTGAAAAATGCAATACACAGTGCAATTTGTTGTACAATTTCTCCTGAGTACAGATACCTTATATGTGGGAGAAAACTACTGTTTGTGCGCACAGCAGGGCTTGGAAGGTAAGGAACGCCATTTGACATTTTGAATTTAAAATTTGTTGGAACAATTAGTGGATGCCATGTCCCATTTGGAGAGCCCCTGATGTTCCTAAACAATAAAAACCCTCACAAGTGACCCTATTTTGGAAACTAGACCCCTCAATGAATGTATTTAGATGTTTGGTGAGTACCTTGAACCCCCATGTGCTTCACAAAAGTTTATAAAGTTGAGCAGTGAAAATAAAAAAAATGAAATTTTCAACACAAAAATCTTACTTTAGCCTCAAATTTTGCAGTTTAATAAGGGTAATAGGAGAAATAACAAAATACAATTTGTAGTGAAATTTCTCCTGAGTATGCTGATACCCCATATGTGGGGGAATACTACTTTTGAGGCACAGTGCAAAGTGAAGAAGTGCAATATTGGAGTTCACATTTTGCTGGAATGGTTTGAGAGTGCCATGTCAAATTTGCAGAGCCCCTGAGGTGTCAGAACAACAGGAACCCCTGAATGTGAACTCATTTTACAAACTAATCTCCCCAATTAAATATTTTTCAGGTACAGTGCAAAGCTCAGAAGGGAACGAGCGGCATATTATAGTGCAGATTTTACTGTTATGGTTTGCGGGTGCCATGACTCACTGGGAGAGCGCCTGAGTTGGCAGAACAGCAGAACCCCCTATAAGTGACCCCATTTTACAAACTACACCTCTCAACAAATTCATCTAGGGGTGCAGTGATCATATTGACATCACGGGTGTGTCAAAGAATTTTATACCTTTGGGCAGTGAAGAAAAAATAATTACATTTTTACCACAAAAATGTTGTTTAATCCCCAGATTTAACATTTTCAGACAAGAAGTGGGTAAAAATTGCACCAAAATTTGTCCCACAATTTCTACTGAAAGTGGCAATACCCCATATGTGGCTGCACAGTACTTCTTAGCCAAATGAAGAGACTTGGGAGGGATGGAGCGCTATTTGCCTCCTTGAGCACAGATTTTTCTAGAATAGTTTGTGGACTCCATATGCAGAGCCCCTAATATCTTGAAGAGCAGAATCAATCCCTCAAGTAACCCCATTATGGAAATTATACTTTGGGAATTTATCTACAGGTGTAGTGACAATTTTGACTCCATGGATGTTTTCTAGAAACAAGCAGCAATGAATTACTGAGTGAAAATTGCAAACTGCCGTTATAGTGACCTGTAGGTTGCTATCACCAGTATGTTATGCCCAGCTCAGGCTTCTGGAGACACGCACGTGTAAGTTAGGAGGGCTTTCATCTCTTCAGAAATGCCAAACATGTGGACACTATATGTGGTTTAGGTACACTGTGCGGCTCAGAAGGGAGGGGGGCATTTGAATTTGGGAGCGCAGAATTTCCTGAATTTGTTTTGCGGGGCGAGGAGCCATTTTCCAGAGCCTTTGTACTACAAGTAACGTGAACGCCCCCTATATTTCCGTTAACAGATGACAGACCTGAGAGGGAGCTTGATTTTTTTGTGGACTGACTTGCTTTGTTTGGGAACATTTTACATAACATTTGGTATCACATTTATTCGGTGCTTTATGCTGAGCACTTTTTTTAAGGTTCCCATCTAAATCTCTGAAATATTGTTTCTCGTTGCGGAGAGTGACATGTTAAGCATGTTGAGATGAGGAGACTTAAAGCCGCAATGCTCCTCTGGGAAATATGCAAATTGTCTCTTCAGAGAGGAAAAGGACTAGAACTCTAGTGCCACCTATTGGAAGTAGCAATCCTAACAGTCAATGTCGACCCTTTAATGAGCCTTATCACATGACTTAGGATAAAAGCCAAACCAGAATCTCAATTTGCAGACACTGTGTTTCGGGGTACTGCCCCTCGTCGGTGCAAAGTGGAGATCTGGCTTGGCTGAGTGAGTCATGTGACAAGGCTCGTTAAAGGGTCAACATTGACTGTTAGGATTGCTACTTCCTATAGGTGGCACTAGAGTTCTAGTCCTCTTCCTCTTTGAAGAGACAATTAGCATATTTCCCAGAGGAGCATTGCGGCTTTAAGTCTCATCATCTCGACATGCTTAACATGTCACTCTCAGCAAGGATAAATGATACTTCTTGGATCTACTTGGATCTAGAAACAATTACTTCTTGGAGATAACATAGGGCTGATAGTTTTATTATGGGATATTATAACACTGTTATTTTTAAGGGCATTGTATGAGGATGTGATGAGGAAAACTGAAGAGGAAACTATGTAGAGACGCACTAAAATATTTACTGCTGGTATTATTATTATAGCTGCTAAGATCCCTCTATAACCGTTAAAGTAGTTTAATATGCATTTTGGGGTGACAGAATCCATCTTAATCTGTTTTCCATACACTTCAATATTTAAAAAAAACAAAACAGCTTTGTTCTTTCTGTTCAAGTATAATGAATAATCTTCATTTTATTTCAACAAATTGCAATCAGTGATTTCAGCTATTTTCATCTTAACAGGAATACTTGTTGGAGTAATAAATACAGAGAGAAACTGAGTAAAATGATATGACTTAGAACAGTATGTTAGTGATATAAGAAAAAATAGGAGAAACCGGAGCATGTATATATAGAAAAAGTGTACTTTATTATAACAAAAGATTTAAAAACAGCAGTAATACTTAAAGTATATCAACACATCTCACTTGAGTATTAATCAAACAAGAAAAAAGAGCTTTTTTTCTTTTAAAACATAAATATTTTATTAATCATTACACAGAATACACATATATAGGAATAAAGTACCACAAACCAAAATCAGGTACATAGGGAATTATAGCCAGGTATAGTAGTAATCAATGTTACAAATATCGCAATTCTTAAAGACCAAAAATATTTGAATCATATACTGGTAAGAAATAAAATTTGACAAAAATGTGAAGGCTACCTGTAGATATGAGTTAAATCTAAGTGTTAATTTTAACACTTTAGAAATTCTGAAAGTGCGCTGTCAGTGCAGTATCCCAAATTTAGCTCTAAGCACTAAAAATGCTAAAGGTAACAATATTCTCCACTAATTTTAATAAAAATAGGAGCCCAAGATTATTAATCTGGTATCCTAAAAATATACATAGTTTCTATGAGACAAATATAACTGGCCCTTTAAATACAAAAAATAAGTAAGCAGGTGGCTATCTATATGAAATGGAGTAAATCTTCAAGCACCATTTATAGCACTTAAAAAAAAAAAATTGCAAATATGCTATAAAGACCGTGTATAATTACAGCCAAAGCTGTCCAGGGTCCAGGTCTTTAATTGTAAGTAGGTGCAGCGGGCACTATTTATATTTGACATACCATGAGCACTTTGTACTATTAAGCAGCTTTGGCTGTAATTATACACGGTCTTTATAGCATATTTGCAATTTTTTTTTTTTTTAAGTGCTATAAATGGTGCTTGAAGATTTACTCCATTTCATATAGATAGCCACCTGCTTACTTATTTTTTGTATTTAAAGGGCCAGTTATATTTGTCTCATAGAAACTATGTATATTTTTAGGATACCAGATTAATAATCTTGGGCTCCTATTTTTATTAAAATTAGTGGAGAATATTGTTACCTTTAGCATTTTTAGTGCTTAGAGCTAAATTTGGGATACTGCACTGACAGCGCACTTTCAGAATTTCTAAAGTGTTAAAATTAACACTTAGATTTAACTCATATCTACAGGTAGCCTTCACATTTTTGTCAAATTTTATTTCTTACCAGTATATGATTCAAATATTTTTGGTCTTTAAGAATTGCGATATTTGTAACATTGATTACTACTATACCTGGCTATAATTCCCTATGTACCTGATTTTGGTTTGTGGTACTTTATTCCTATATATGTGTATTCTGTGTAATGATTAATAAAATATTTATGTTTTAAAAGAAAAAAAGCTCTTTTTTCTTGTTTGATTAATACTCAAGTGAGATGTGTTGATATATCGTACTCTGAGCTCATTTAAATATTGTATTGAGAGATCCTATGGTGTCTAAGTAATACTTAAAGGTATATAATAGGTACCATGATTTTGCATATATCAGAGGGCACCCACCCCTCTACAATCCCCATATTAGTAATAGTCCAGGAGGGAAGTCCCCCATATAATACGGCCTGGTTTAGCGATCAGTAAAAAGGTCAAAGATTAGTTCAGGAATTGCTGAACAATAAATTAAGCCAAGTAAGCTTACCAGGGTGCAGGAGGGGAAGTGGAGGAGCGGGGTCCCGCCAGACTAACGACCCCGACACGTGTTTCGCGGCTGAAAACGCCGCTTTTTCAAGGAAGTACAAATAACAATGCCAAAAGGACCTGTATTTAGCCCAGCTGACCTCCGTCACATGTCTAAAAATGTCCAATAACAGCAGCGCCAGCGGCGCATGCGCACGGTCACGGACGGGTCCGTCATGGGGGCAGGGCGTCAGGCCGAGCGCGAACGCGCCGAGAATAAACTCGGAGCGCCCGCACACAGCACTGAGACGCCCGCCCACATGAGGGAGCCGTCCACCAACCGGGCGATGCGCACAGCCACTGAGTGGAGGTAGCTACTGGGAGTCCCGGCCAAAATACATTGCATGGCGTTTATATGTATTCCAACAAAATGGAACATAATTGAGTCTCGAGAATGGACGCCCATGTGTGGATCTGAGGATATATATGTAACAATTATATAAGAATATATAACATCACATGATGAAATCTAAGATGGATACAGGAAATGCATCGTCATAACAACATAATAAAGTAACAATTATATGAACTTTGCAAAAATACTAAATATCAAGCATAATTAGTATATACTCTCTAGATGGCAAAAGTACATAAAAAATTAAATATACACAATAAATAAACAAATAATACAAAGTATGACAACGCATCAAAATTATGAGATAATACACATAATTAAGCATAAGTCTTTTAGATGTCAAAATGCATCTGCTCCCAACAAAAAAGAGAAACAGTGAAATAAATATATCCAATAAATGACACAGATGGTATAATGATTGATTCTGTACTCCCGTAGGCGTCCACATCCCGAGGCACCAGAGACTCCAGAGCAACGAATCCAAACGGGCAGGACAGAAGAGGAGCAACGGCCAAAGAGAGGCCCATAGGTAAGGACAATAATTAATACTGCAAAAACGAGAACAATAAAAGTAAAAAATGAAAAAACGAGATAAAAACAAATTAAACAAATCTGGCGAGATAATGATGAGAACCCTTATGTATCACACATAAAACCAGTGAATCACTAAAGGTATGGAGCAAAACTCAAGGACTCATTGAGTCCTTTAGGGGTCACACAATCCAAAAGGACAATCCATTTCGTTTCAAGCTGTGCGAGACGTTTTTTATTGTCCCCGCCTCTCACGCCCAGGTGAAGCGCATCAATCCCCCGAACAGAAAGTAGTTTTGAATTGCAATTATGGTGCAACCAAAAATGCCGGGGGAGTGTTTTTAATTCTGTCTCTGTGGGCACCGTCCTGGCCGCGTCAATGTCCCGCACATGCTCACGTACACGGATCCTAAATTCACGTGTAGTAAGGCCCACGTAGATCTTTGGACATGGGCAGGTGGCATAATAGATAACATTGGTAGTCCCACAAGAGATCCGATGTCTTATCTGGAAGGTTTTAGAGCCATCACTTGATTTAAATTCAGAACAGCGCAGGACATTGACGCAGGCAAGACAGTGCCCACACGAGGTACAGCCCGGGCGGGGGCCAGTAGTCCCGAAAGGATTATTAATAGTAGGAACATAGTGACTCCTGACTAACATGTCGCCAAGGTTCATACCCCTCCTTGGTGTCATGAGGGGAAGGTCACCCAGGGCAACACGCAGGGAAGGCTCGGTCCTAAGCACAGGCCAGTGTTTTTTGAGGATTGAACGCATACTCTCCCACTCATGATTGAAGGTGGAGATGAATCGGATATGATCACCTACACCTTCTGCACGACGTCGAGTGTGTAATAGATCACTTCTCTGGGTTCTACGGGCACGATCATAGCCTGCTTTAATGGATCTGCGGCTGTAGCCGCGATCCCTAAACCTCTGTTTTAAGTCATCGGCCTGTGCTTCGAATTTGGTCTCAGAAGAGCAAATTCGCCGCATCCTGAGGAACTGTCCAACCGGGACGGCCCTCACGGTGGCTGGATAGTGAGCAGAAGTGGCATGCAACAAGGAATTAACTGAGGTGGACTTCCTAAAGACATCCGTCTGGATGCGCCGGTCCGAATCGACCTCCAGACGGACGTCCAGAAAGTCCACACCGGTCTTACTACAAGTGTATGTAAGCCGTATATTTTGCCTATTGTTGTTTAAGGTACTCATGAATTCCTCGAGCTGGTGGGCAGATCCCCCCCACAAAAACAGAATGTCGTCAATATAGCGGTACCAGCACAGCACATGGGCAGCGGTGGGCGGGCCCCCGTCGCCAAAAATCTCCCTCTCCCAGGCGCCAAGGAAGAGGTTGGCATACGAGGGCGCACACGCCGCGCCCATGGCTGTGCCACGCTTCTGTAAATAGAATCTGTCCTTAAAGACAAAAAAGTTGTGGGTGAGGATGTACTCCACCAGCTCGAGGATCAGCTCACTTAGAGGACCGTCCAGATCGGAGGCCCCCAGGAAGCGGCGAACAGCATCCAGCCCATGAGAGTGATCGATGCAGGTATATAAACCCTCGACGTCGGCAGTCACCAGAATTGTGTCATGATCCACAAGGATGCCATCAACCCTCGACAGGACGTCCGTAGTGTCTCTAATGTATGACGGTAATGTCTCAACATGTGGTTTGAGGTAAAAATCAACAAACTGACATACCGGATCACAAATCCCGTCAATACCTGACACAATTGGACGTCCCGGAGGGTCGAGGGCATCCTTGTGGATCTTGGGAAGTAGATAAAATGTGGGGACCCTGGGAGACTTGACAATGAGTCCGTCAAGTACCTGTTTAGTAATAATGTTAGCCTCAAAGGCTCCCACAAGTATATCCTGTAATTCCCGTGAGAAGGAGACCAGGGGACTGGAGGAGAGCTTGAGGTAAGTACTAGAGTCTTTGAGCTGACGGAAAACTTCCCGCTCATATTTCACACACGGCCAGACCACCACGTTCCCCCCCTTGTCTGCCGGCTTAAACACCACATCTTTCATTTCTTTTAGTTGACTTATAGCCTGACGCTGTTGTGATATTAAGTTATCATGCGTGCGTCATGAGGACAGCTTTTTAAAGTCCTCACTCACCAGCTTAGTAAAGATTTCGATCGCTGGTGATAGAGCCAAGGGGGGGAAACCTGGCGGACCTAGGATGGGTGAACGGTGGAAACTTACTTATACTTGATGTTTGTTGCTCCTCAAGCAAATCCTCCAAATCCCGAAGGGTCTCCCTCTCACAGTCACTCAGGTCTCTACTGGTATTGAGTTTCTTGAAAATCAATTTACGTGAAAATTAATGAAGATCTTTTAATGCAGCAAAGTAATTAAAGGAGTTAGTGGGAGAGAATGTCAAACCTCTACTCAAAACCTCTATCTGATTTACTGAAAGGACATGTGTAGACAGGTTAATCACCCGCAGCAACCCCTGCGCATTTACCTGGGCGGCCCTCCCTCCAGTGGTCTTAGTTTTAGCCAACTGTCTTGTGGCCATTCTTTTATTGTCAGTAGATCCCGTAGACATCGAGCCACCAGGTTGAGGTACAGCAGTCTGGTCATCATCATAGGTAGATCTATTGGAGTGTGTAGAGGTAGATCTCGATCTGGATTGGTAATTATTTCTAGATCTAACACGAGACCGTCCATAAGAGTGCTGCCATCTATATACTCGGCCCAGTTGTTTATCTTGGGCATCTCGTTGAAATTTCTTAGATTTGGTTGCCTGAATGTCATTGGCCCATCGTTGAAGCTCAAGATCGAGCTCATCATTTAGTTTTTTCAGAGAATCCCCTGTCATGTCCTTGTGCAAGGTGGCTTGTAATGCATCAATCTCAATCTCCATACACTCCAGTGATTTCTGGTTCATTTGTTTAAGGAGAACCATGAAGCCCTTAGAACAATTGTTGGTTAGATCTTCCCATTTCCCCTTTAGATCCTCATCCTCTATAGGAAATGAGGGTAACACTTGTATACGGAGTCCCCTCGGGATGAGGTCCTTTTGGATGTATTTATCCAAGAATTCATGGTTCCACCAAATGCGCGTTCTTTTGCGCAGAAGATCCTTAAAGCGTGTGATCGTCTCATGTAATTCTCTGCTGGGCCCATCATTACCCCCTTCTATGCTATCATGGAACACCTCGTTCAGTTGTGCACGCCAGGTACGATCCCGTGCACGGAAGTCCATGATTGTAGAGGGAAAAACTGTGAAACACACAGAAACAATTAATGATATTAGAAATCCCAAAATCATATTATTAGTCTGGGGCAACACCTGTGTGTTGTATAAAACCAGACTGGCTTGGCTGAGTGAGTCATGTGACAAGGCTCGTTAAAGGGTCAACATTGACTGTTAGGATTGCTACTTCCTATAGGTGGCACTAGAGTTCTAGTCCTCTTCCTCTTTGAAGAGACAATTAGCATATTTCCCAGAGGAGCATTGCGGCTTTAAGTCTCGTCATCTCGACATGCTTAACATGTCACTCTCCGCAAGGAGAAACGATACTTCTTGGATCTACTTGGATCTAGAAACAATTACTTCTTGGAGATAACATAGGGCTGATAGTTTTATTATGGGATATTATAACACTGTTATTTTTAAGGGCATTGTATGAGGATGTGATGAGGAAAACTGAAGAGGAAACTATGTAGAGACGCACTAAAATATTTACTGCTGGTATTATTATTATAGCTGCTAAGATCCCTCTATAACCGTTAAAGGGAACCTATCACCTCGTTTTTTTCGGTATGAGATAAAAATACTGTTAAATAGGGCCTGAGCTGTGCATTACAATAGTGTAGTTTGTGGACCCCGATTCCCCACCTATGCTGCCGAAATACGTTACCAAAGTAGTCATTTTCGCCTGTCAATCAGGCTGGTCAGGTCGGATGGGCGTGGCTTCTTCCCCCAGATATTGCGTAGTTTTCCGTTGGTGGCGTAGTGGTGTGCGCATGTCCAAGGTCCCCAATCCTGCACGGGGGGGTGAAAATAGCAGCGATGTCCGTTATTCCATTGGGCTCGGTGGGCGCGGCCATCTTCCTTTGGCCGCGCGTGCGCAGAAGCGGCGCTCTGCTGGCCGCGGCTTCAGGAAAATGGCCGCGGGATGCCGCGCGTGCGCAGATGGAGATCGCGGCGGCCATTTTCCTGAAGCCGCGGCCAGCAGAGCGCCGCTTCTGCGCACGCGCGGCCAAAGGAAGATGGCCGCGCCCACCGACCACCAATGGAATAACGGACATCGCTGCTATTTTCACCCCCCCGTGCAGGATTGGGGACGTTGGACATGCGCACACCACTACGCCACCAACGGAAAACTACGCAATATCTGGGGGAAGAAGCCACGCCCATCCGACCTGACCAGCCTGATTGACAGGCGAAAATGACTACTTTGGTAACGTATTTCGGCAGCATAGGTGGGGAATCGGGGTCCACAAACTACACTATTGTAATGCACAGCTCAGGCCATATTTAACAGTATTTTTATCTCATACCGAAAAAAACGGGGTGATAGGTTCCCTTTAAAGTAGTTTAATATGCATTTTGGGGTGACAGATTCCATCTTAATCTGTTTTCCATACACTTCAATATTTAAAAAAAACAAAACAGCTTTGTTCTTTCTGTTCAAGTATAATGAATAATCTTCATTTTATTTCAACAAATTGCAATCAGTGATTTCAGCTATTTTCATCTTAACAGGAATACTTGTTGGAGTAATAAATACAGAGAGAAACTGAGTAAAATGATATGACTTAGAACAGTATGTTAGTGATATGTTTCTTACTATGTAGCCTTATCATTAGTTTGCAGCAAGTGTAGATGATGGCTTCACCTACCCTCAATGAATAGCTGACGACATGCATGCTCTTACAGAGAAGATTGATAATTGTCAAGTAACGGAAGATGACAGTTAAAGCTGCATTTGGATGATTGCATTACACATTAAAGGGGCTATCTGGGACTTTTTTCTATGTGGGCTTATTGGTAGGTAGTCGTTAACTACATGCCTGTTCTGCCGTGCAACGATCTCTACTTTCTCAAAACAGAGCAGTCATGAACCCCAGCCATTCCCGTTCTTATGGACTGACCTGGGTTGGAGTAGTGGTTTTGTAACTACTAGGGGCAGCACCGGCAGGTACTGTAGTCAGGATTAGCCAGGGGTCACTACATGTAACAGCAATGTAGTGAGAGAATCAGATGGTTCTGTAGTCAGGAATTGCCTGGGGACTGTACACGGTAGCAGGAGTCAAATTTTGAAATGAAGCAGCAGGTGAAAGGAAAGCTTGACAAAAGGCTGGGAGCTCAATAATCTTGCAAGGAAGGAAGTGCAATGCCAGGTTTAAGTAGGGTGTTCAATCAGGGTGAGGCTAATCAGTAACTACACAGGTACTAGTATCTGGGTTAGCAAGGAACTGTCCAGCAAGCTGAATAGCTCAGAAGGAAGAGATGTTGCCTGGTGCACAAGACCTGCTGGCTTCGTGTTCCCACACCCCTCCTTCCTGTGATGTCACGTCAACAGAGCAATTCTTTCTCTTCTGCTCTGCTCTTCCATCTGGAAGTCACTGCTGATATGTTGATTGACAGCTGGTTCTCTGCTGCCTAGTTGATGTTGACAGTGACACCCCTTCAACAGCTCAGAGGGGAAGAGAAGGGGCTGCTCTGTCAACGTGATATCACAGGAAGCTGGAGAATCGCTGCCAGGAGCAGCTTTGTGACCAACTTAAGCTGGGAAAAATCGATGCATTGTAGAACAAGCAGGTCGTTAGAAACAACCTGCCAATAAGTGCTTAACCCCATGAGAAAAAAAATCCCAGATAATCCCTTTCATAATCACAATATTAATGTAGCTTTGAGCTTTCCAACATCACTAAAATGTATCCCTCGGGGCATCTTAGCAATGCTGGAAAGGTCGCTTTAAATAAAACAGATGTATGACGGATGCAGGTGTCTGTTCCTACCTAAAAGTCATATGCAAGATTAGCATTACCGACCATATGACTTATAGTATGTGTTGTTTCTTCTTTAAAACTGACAAGTAACAGACTAACATATTATTACTGTACCATCAATGTCATCATCTCCATAACTGCCCTTATGTAATAAATTACATTTTGAAGTATAGCTAAAATGTTGCAGTTAATCTAAGCCTGGACTTGCTTAGTTACATGTTATTCATCGTTTTGGCTCCATTTAAGAATTCCTTTAGTGTTTACTTTGTTCTGTGCCATTATGGAAAATGTCTCATTTTCAAAAAAAGGATGAGGCAGGTTCCCATTGATATTCAGAGAAACTTCTGGTTTAACAAACGTTACCTTCCATCTCATATCATAGCGAAAAGCTCCAATGTGAATGAAGTCCAATCCAGAGTCATATCTATTGCTTGATGAAAAAGTAGAGAATATCGGGGCTTGGGGCACTCCAGGTTTTAAGGAAAGGTCTTGTCTACAACATTACTTGTTTAAGCCCTGACTACATAAAGGAGGACTTTAGTGAAGAACACACAACTGCATGTTGCATGCGACTGCATTAACAATGGATGATAGAAAAGTGGTTGGGTAAATAAAATTAGATGCCAATATGTCTCTCCAGCGGTAGATATTTTTTATATGTTATGGTTCTTGGGGTCATTCTCTCCATTCCTTATGCTGCTTTGTTTTCACTTCGCAGCATAAGTCATCCTCTACCAGGTACAAGAAGTCGATAAGCGCAGTCAAGGTGAGCTCTGCATTCTTTTACCCTAGATTGGCCACATCAGCCCTGTATGCTACGCCATAAAACCTGAATTCTAAATCTTTCTTGCCCCCTATGCTGGAACTACGTTACAAATCCCTTAACCTATTTTACTGGCATAAAATCTAAAATAATCTACATATAAATGACTAAAGGTAAACGAGACTTACTAACTTCTTCTTTTACAAATTCCTGCAAAATAGACAATACCACTGTTACTCAAGAGATACGGTGCTACAAATGTCTACTTATGGAAAACGATTTCTTTGCCTTTTGTGGATTTGCTGGAGCTAACAAAAAAACTTAATTAATCTAGAAACAATGTCTTCAGATTAGCGTGACGAATGTGCTTCAGAATGCCTAACAGGCTACCTTTACTTCACTCACTTTGTTCTTCACTCACTCAGCTCTGCTATTAGATTTGACTTTTTACTTCACATTGTGTAAAAGAAACAAAACTTTCTTGCATCTGATATAGCGATGGTCAGGTAATGTCTCAATCAGTTGTGAATGGGGTCTTATTGGCAATGCTTCATGGGACAAAAGTATGTACAATACACTAATGCCACTGATTGAAGACCACCACCCCAAATGTAATTGTCAGATCCTTCAATGAATTTTGAAGCATAATCAAGGCTTCTTAAAGGGCCAGACATTAGGGTAGCTGCCTCTGTAGGTGTATCCATAATGGTGCTATCCAGGACTATTTTTTTTTCTCCTGGGGGCAAAGAACTTACAATCAGTTAGTTGCTAACTACAGTACATGCCTTTGCTGCCAGGCGCCGATCTCTGTTGGCTCAGAGTGCTCAAGGACTGCTGCTGTTCTTGATTCTGCTGCTTCGTTTGACCTCGCGTTAGCAGAGCAACTCAACTGTCAACTGCTTGACAGTTAGATCCCCGCAGTCAAGCAGTGGGGAGCCAGCTGTCAATCATCATGACATTGACAGTGACACCCCATCGGCAGAGCAGAAAATGAAGAGTTGCATAGTTATTCCCATCAAGTCCAGGAAGACGTCAGATGATCATTATTTGTTTACTGCTGTAGGTTGGAAAGATGTAAACTGGGCCATTTACATTAAAGGGAACCTGTCAGCAGTTTTGGCAGATATAAGATACGGCCACTGCCTTTCAGGGCTTATCTGCAGCATTCTATAATGCAAAACAAAAAAACACAAAAATATTGAGGCAAGCATATTAGAATAGACAATTACTACCATTGTATCTCCTATATGGAGCTAAGTAAATATGCATGGCGGACTATAAAGGATCAGCTGTAAAACTATGAAACACAAGAACAAACAGGAAAAAACAGCCATAAGAATCCTATATATATGATTTTATTAAATATCCATATAAACACCAGACATGAACAAGCAACTGGCATGGAAAGGGGACAACCACTGGAACATAACCAGGTACAATAAAAGACCAGGTGCCCACCCGCAACCGAATCACTAGCAGGGGTACAACATAACGCAGAATAGCATAATATAACAACCCATGATATTAAGAGACAGTGCTACTTTGAATAAATATTTCTATCAAGGGTGTATACTGCACATAATGTCAGAAGATCATAGCCGAATCGGCGTGATTACATACCAAAACCTGCAGGACCGGTATACTGGTGGGACAGCATTCTATAATGAAAGATAAGAAAAATAAGTTTTATTATATTCACCTGGGGGGGCGGTCCAGTCTGATGGGGTTGCATTTCTGGGTCCGGCACCTCCCATCATGTTGCGACGTCCACCTCCTGTTGCTTCATCGCTCCCTGGCATCGTGCTCCAGCACAGGTGCACTTATCTGCCTGTTGAGGGCAGAGTAAAGTACTGCAGTGCGCAGGCGCCGGGAAAGGTCAGAGAGGCCCGGCTCCTGCTTTAGGGTATGTGCACACGTCCGGATTTCTTGCAGAAATTTCCTGAAGAAAACCAGAAATTTTCTGCAAGAAATCCGCATTTTTTTTTGCGTTTTTTTTCCGTTTTTTTCGCGTTTTTTTAGCATTATGCAAGCGTAATTAGCTTGCAGAATGCTAAAGTTTTCCAAGCGATCTGTAGCATCGCTTGGAAAACTGACTGACAGGTTGGTCACACTTGTCAAACATAGCGTTTGACAAGTGTGACCATCTTTTTACTATAGATGCTGCCTATGCAGCATCTATAGTAAAAGATAGAATGTTTAAAAATAATAAAAAAAATAAAAAAAATGGTTATACTCACCTGCAGGTGTCCGTTCCTATAGATGCCGTTGTGGTTCAGGACCTTCCATGACGTCGCGGTCACGTGAGCGGTCACATGACCGGTCTCGACCAATCACAAGACAGTGACGTCATCGCAGGTCCTTCACCGCACACTAGCTATAGAAACCGAAGCGGCAGCGTGCAGCTGAGAGGCGGGAAGACATCGAATGTGAGTATAGGACTATTTTTTATTTTAATTCTTTTTTTTACCAATTATATGGTGCCCAGTCCGTGGAGGAGAGTCTCCTCTCCTCCTCCCTGGGTATCAACCGCACATAATCTGCTTACTTCCCGCATGGTGTGCACAGCCCCGTGCGGGAAGTAAGCAGATCAATGCACTCCTAGGTGTGCAGAATCCCCTGCAATTCCGCATTTTAATGAACATGTTGCTTTTTTTTCCGCGATGCGATTTTTTCGCGGAAAAAAAGGCTACATTTGCACAAAAAATGCGGAATACACTGAAAATAATGGAAGGCATATGTTAGCGTTTTTTTCGCGTTTTTATCACGTTTTTATAGCGAAAAAACGCGAAAAAAACGCGAAAAATACTGAACGTGTGCACATGGCCTTAATGTTGTGCTGTTCTCTAAATTCTATACATGGGTAGAGTCGAGCAGTGTAACGCCTGCTGAGCTATATGGCAGCACAACAGCTGCTACACCAATCAGTGTATATGATATGGATAATTTAATTTGTTTTATAAGAGACTCTTCGTGTCTCACAAAAATAAAGTTTCACTTTATGCATAACAACATAAATTAGCAGATTACCAATTATTACCTAATATGACAGGGAAGATGACCTGTTGCGTAACTTTTTGGCACCAGATGTTGTTTTCTTTCTCTGTCTTCTACAATAACAAGAGGGGAGTGTACAGTGTTCAGAGCGCTTAGAAATGTAAACGTTAAAGGGGTTGGCAATTTTTGGGATAAGAAATAATTTTTGTAATTGGGATTCATTACAGCACCCTTTCGCTTTTACAGGCTCTTTGTTTCCTGCACACTGAACTTTAATATAGTCTGTGAAGATAAATCATCTGAGAGGAGCTCAGAAAAAGGCATAAAAAGAGTTACACACTTTCCTGTTAGACAGTCAGAACTGTAGGGAAACAAAGAGCCTGTAAAAGACAAAAAGTGCCAAAAGTGGAAAAAGGAGACAACCACTCCGAAATAAAGTCTTTTACTCAGCAGATAATTGGTGGGAACTATGTACAGTAGCTAGCGGGTACATAACTTCACAAACTTTTCCTTTATAATACAGAGAATTTTCACACAGTCTCTCTACCACTGCCAAGTTTTCTTGATTCTGCCTTAAGTCCCATTGTCTTCACCACAACCCAAAACAGTGCTACAGTTTAAGTAATGAGAGTCATATTCTCAACCCTTGGACTTACCCTGTAGTGGTGGCAAGTGGAGGTCATATTTGTGGGGTCAGGTGACATCAAGCCTAGGGATTACTAATGGAGAGGCGTCTATAAGACACCTATCCATTACTAATCCTAAAGTTATATGGTATATAAAGACAAGGCCAGAATAAAGTATTTTATTTTAAATAAAACAAAACACTTTTACTTTTTTATTTAAAAATAACACAGTTATACTCATGTCTGGGGGACAAATAGTTTTCAACCTGGACAGTGCCAAGATGCGACAGTCCAGGCTCAGAACCACTGATGAATGAGCTGCTGCAAGTGCAGCGTCAGTGACTAGCGGTGACGTCATCAAGGTTACTGCCAGTCACTGAGGCTGTGTTCCCAGCCAGGCTGAACTGCGTGGCATGGCATGGGGACCCCTCTATTCTTGATAACCAGCACTGATGACGCTGACAGCTGAGGGTTGCAGCCACTAGCTATTAGTTTTTGCCTTGCTGGTTATCAAAAATACAGGGGAAACCACACGTTTGTTTTTTTAGTATTTTTTACTTACAGCGCAGTAGCCGGCTGATAAATACTCCCATCAGCCGCTCCTGCTCTCACTGTTAATAGCGGCAACAGGCATCGGCTGATGGGAGCAGTAGTCCCATCAGCAGACACCAGTGACCGGAGGTTAATTTTATACCTCCGATCACAGTTGCACACTCATGCTGTCATTTGACAGAGTGGGAACTGCAGAATCGGTGTCATGCACATGACAGCGTGGCAAACACTGAATGTTCGGGCACCTCATTCAAGTGAATGGGGTACAAGTTCAGGTTTCGGGTCCGGGTACTGTTCTGGTACACGAATCTGAACTTTTTGCAACTGTTCGGCCAAACCCGCCGGACTTAAACATCCAGGTGTCTGCCCATCTATACTACTGAGTACTCAGACCAAGTAATCTAGCTGTAAGCCCTGTCTGTCTTCCTGACATGAAACTATCTCTGTCCCTGCATTTCAGCCCCTCCCACTCTGGGCTAGTCTCAAACATTAACCCTAACTCTCTCTACTGTCAGGCAGAACACAACATTATTACTAATAAGGCATATCACAATTCACATTATACATAACAGTACTCATGTCAAGGGGGAACGTGGGCAGTATGTCCATCTCCTTACAACACAATTACAAAAAATGTTTTAATACAGGTATTTAAGTAAAAAAAAGTCCCCATAAGATGGACAACCCCTTTATTCTTACTTAGGGCTCATTTCCACATGCGAGTCACACGTCCGTATCTCGCATGTGGAAACCAAGCTGTGGAGCCGGCACTCAGGAGCGGAGCTGTGCAGCTCCATGTGTTGCTATGCGGCCGCACGCTCCGCTCCTGAGTGCCGGCTCCTCAGCTTGGTTTCCACATGCGAGATACGGACGTGTGACTAGCATGTGGAAATGAGCCCTAATTCTTACACTTCCATGATTTAATAAAAAAGTGACTCAAGCTACTCAAGAATGTGAAGTCTGTACCACAAATATGGAAATGCATTTACAAAATAATGAGAAGAGAACATTACACTTATTTATCCACAATCATTTTATAAAACAATGAATAAGGATTTGCACTGGAGGAGTATAGTTAAGAAGAAAAAACACATGCAGATATTAAGGAGGGAAAACAATTATATATAACCCCACATGTAGGGAATGTAGAGGTTAATGATGAGTGCGTCACTGATCCTACTGTAAACGCAGAATAAGAATTGCTACATTATAGGTAGTGAATGGTTATACAGGGTGGTCCAAAAGTAGGTGGACAGAAAATAATAACATTTATTTTGATTTATATATAAAATTATATTTACTAACACAAGCATAGCATTGACAATTAAATTTTATTCTGAACAATAATACTAAAGCCCTTAAATTTTATCAGCGCAGGTGCTCAAACTGTTTTCCATGACAATTTGCACAGCTTTGAAGTCTGCCTCTTACACTGCGACAAACATTTTTGCACAAGTCTCTTTGGGTATTAATTTCTTGAAATGCATCTCTTATGTAATTTTTCAAATCACCGACACTTTTTGGTTTTCGACTATAAACTTTGTCCTTGAGTACTCTCCAAAAGAAAAAATCCATTGGTGTCAAGTCTGGTGAACGTGCCGGCCAGTCAAGTGGGCCTCTTCGGCCAATCCATTTATTAGGAAATGTTTCAACAAGATACTCGTGGACTACTCTTGAATAATGTGGAGGGGCCCCATCTTGTTGGAAATAAAGGTCATTTGAATTAGACTGTTGCTGTAACTGGGGAACAACTTGATTCATTAGAATTTCGAGATACTTATCAGGCTGTGACTGTTCCATCAAAAAAAAAAAAATGGTCCCAAAACACCAAAACTTGAAATACCACCCCAAACATTGACACCAGGCTCATTTAGTTGTTGCTCTAATGTTAAATGCATTATACAAGTAAATACAATTATGTCTGTTAATATGGCCAGATAATGTGAAAGAAGCTTCATCACTCCACATATTGTTATCTAAAATTACTGGATTTTCTTCAATTTCGTTAAGCATAATCTCACTAAATTGCAGCCACATGTCTGGATCATCCTCCAATAAACCATGAATTAGACATGGACGATAAGCTTTCCACCCAATAGATTTCAGGATTCGCATGATGGAGGCTCGTGAAATTCCCAATTCTAAAGAGACTCTTCTGGTGGACTTTTTTGGACTCTGAACAAATGTTTCAGCAACAAGTTGTTTATTATTTTCTGTATGGGCTGTTTTGGGTCAACCAGTTTTTGGAGCATTAAGGATTGAGCCACTGGCATCGAATTTGTCACAAATGCGGTAAATGGTTTTCCTCTTTGGGGCTAGAGTACCAAATGTTTCAACCCAATTTTCTCTAACTGTTTCAGCATTTTGAGATTTCCAATACTCTTAAAATCCATTTTCTTTGATCTGTATTTAAATTATTTGCCATTATGGGTTATATGAATTATCTGAAAAGAAAACAGATTCGGGGGAGATTTATCTGTGAAACCTGGATCTGTGAAACTGACTCAGTTGCCCTTAGCAAGCAATCAGATTCCAGCTTTCATTTTCCAAAGAGTCTGTGAAGAATGAAAAGGAGAATCTGATTGGTTGCTAAGGGCAACTGAGTCAGTTTCACTTTACACGATGCTTGATAAATCTCCCCCTTCATAACCCTATTACACATACTGCCCACCTACCTTTGGACCACCCTGTATAGTCAGTCCGGTGAACTGGTGGTCCTACCATAAAGCTATAACTTGAATCAGACCAATAGGAAGTTCATTTACCTTGTATCTTGTAAAGCCTTGTGTGGTACTTGAACTCAGCAAAAGTGGGCTGGGTGTACAACTGAAGTCTGGAAGTTGTGGAGTGAATGCTGTCTCACCTCCGATGGTCAGCGATATGCAATTAGAGTCAATAGAGCGCTGTCCTGGCCGGTAACAGATGCTCAATCTTCGTCCTGTGATGCAGGCGAGTCCTCCATGTGGTAAGATAACGATAGAATGGCAAGGACCTGCGTGATGTTGCAGACCATGTGGGATCACGTGACTGATATTCCATACGGAGCAGCGAATGTACCAAAACAATCCTACGCGTTTTGAAGACGGCGGTCTTCTTCCTCAGGGAGCGTCTGTTACCGGCAAGGACAGTGCTCTATTGACTCTAATTGCATATCACTGACCAATGGAGGTGAGACAGCATTCACTCCAGTTTGCATTTAATAATGTCCTGAGTCTCCCCTGTACAGCTCCCCTATACACAGTATGATGCTCTCTTACAGTCATATGAAAAAGTTTGGGCACCCCTATTAATCTTAAGGTTTTATAAAAATTGTTTTTTTTGCAACAGCTATTTCAGTTTCATATATCTAATAACTGTTGGACACAGTAATGTTTCTGCCTTGAAATGAGATTTATTGTACTGACAGAAAATGTGCAATCTGCATTCAAACAAAATTTGACAGGTGCATAAGTATGGGCACCCTTATCATTTTCTTGTTTTAAATACTCCTACCTACTTTTTACTGACTTACTAAAGCACTTTTTTTGGTTTTGTAACCTCATTGAGCTTTGAACTTCATAGCTAGGTGTATGCAATCATGAGAAAAGCTACTTAAAGTGGCCACTTGCAAGTTGTTCTCCTGTTTGAATCTCCTCTGAAGAGTGGCATCATGGGCTCCTCAAAACAACTGTCAAATGATCTGAAAACAAAGATTATTCAACATAGTGGTTCAGGGGAAGGATACAAAAAGCTGTCTCAGAGGTTTAACCTGTCAATTTCCACTGTGAGGAACATAGTAAGGAAATGGAAGAACACAGGTACAGTTCTTGTTAAGGCCAGAAGTGGCAGGCCAAGAAAAACATCAGAAAGGCAGAGAAGAGGAATGGTGAGATCAGTCAAGGACAATCCTCAGACCATCTCCAGAGAGCTGCAGCATCAACTTGCTGCAGATGGTGTCACTGTGCATCCGTCAACTATACAACGCACTGTGTTTTTTTGCCGCCATGCATAACGCCTTTTTGTATGACCAAACAACTCAATCTTGGTTTCATGAGTCCACAGGACCGTCTTCCAAAAAGAAATTGGCTTCTCCAAATGTGCTTTTGCATACCTCAGCCGACTCTGTTTGTGGCATGCTTGCAGAAACGGCTTCTTTCGCATCACTCTCCCATACAGCTTCTCCTTGTGCAAAGTGCGTTGTATAGTTGACCGATGCACAGTGACACCATCTGCAGCAAGTTGATGCTGCAGATTTCTGGAGGTGGCCTGAGGATTGTCCTTGACTGATCTCACCATTCTTCTTCTCTGCCTTTCTGATGTTTTTCTTGGCCTGCCACCTCTGGCCTTAACAAGAACTGTACCTGTGTTCTTCCATTTCCTTACTATGTTCCTCACAGTGGAAATTGACAGGTTAAACCTCTGAGATAGCTTTTTGTATCCTTCCCCTGAACAACTATGTTGAATAATCTTTGTTTTCAGATCATTTGACAGTTGTTTTGAGGAGCCCATGATGCCACTCTTCAGAGGAGATTCAAACAGGAGAACAACTTGCAAGTGGCCACTTTAAGTAGCTTTTCTCATGATTGCATACACCTAGGTATGAAGTTCAAAGCTCAATGAGGTTACAAAACCAAAAAAAGTGCTTTAGTAAGTCAGTAAAAAGTAGGTAGGAGTATTTAAAACAAGAAAATGATAAGGGTGCCCATACTTATGCACCTGTCAAATTTTGTTTGAATGCAGATTGCACATTTTCTGTTAGTACAATAAACCTCATTTCAAGGCAGAAACATTACTGTGTCCAACAGTTATTAGATATATGAAACTGAAATAGCTGTTGCAAAAAAAAAACAATTTTTATAAAACATTAAGCTTAAGATTAATAGGGGTGCCCAAACTTTTTCATATGACTGTATACACAGTATAATGCCCCCTCACTGTATAGTATCACCCACACAGTATACTGACCCCTTAGTAGCCTCCAAACTGTTTGATGGCTCCAACACTGTATGATGGCCCCTTCACTGTAATCCCCACTCTGTACGATGGCCCCCTCACTGTAATCTCCACACTGTATGATGGCCCCCTAGATAGCCTCCATATAGTTTAAGGCACCAGATTGTCCTAGATATAGTATAATGCACTCCTCATAGTTCTCCATATAGTATAATGCACTCCCCATAAGCCTACTTTATATTGTATAATGCACCCCCAGAGGCAGACTCTATAGCACAAGGCAGCACCCATAGGCAGACTCTGTAGCACAAGGCAGCACCCATAGGCAGACTCTGTAGCACAAGGCAGCACCCATAGGCAGACTCTGTAGTATAAGGCAGCACCCCCATAGGCAGACCCTGTAGTAAAAGGCAGCACCCCATAGACAGACCATTTAGTATAAGGCAGCACCTCATAGACAGACCCTGTAGTATAAGGTAGCACCCCCATA
Source organism: Ranitomeya variabilis (assembly GCF_051348905.1). NCBI lineage: Eukaryota > Metazoa > Chordata > Amphibia > Anura > Dendrobatidae > Ranitomeya > Ranitomeya variabilis. The sequence continues at coordinate 152,483,712 of NC_135239.1, forward strand.
GACAGACTCTGTAGTATAAGGCAGCACCCCCATAGGCAGACTCTGTAGTATAAGGCAGCACCCCCATAGGCAGACCCTGTAGTATAAGGCAGCACTCCAGAGGCAGACCCTATAGTGTTAGGCAGAACCCCCATAGGCAGACCCTGTAGTATAAGGCAGCACTCCAATAGGCAGACCCTGTAGTATAAGGCAGAACCCCATAGGCAGATCCTGTAGTATAAGGCAGCACCCCCATATGCAGACTCTAGTATAAGGCAGCACCCCCATAGGCAAACCCTGTAGTATAAGGCAGCACCCCCATAAGCAGACCCTGTAGTATAAGACAGCACCACATAAAAAACTATAAATAAATACTCACCTCTCTTCTTCTTTGTTCCTGCGGTGCTCCAAGCTCCCATCATCGTACCCGCTGTCAGGGTCAGCGTCGGTGACATCAGTCGCTGACAGGGGGATGATGGGAGGAGCATAGCGCTCCTTCCCTCATCAATGCGGTCAGCTGTATTGGCTAAATGTCAAAACAACTAACCTTGCGATGATGGGCGGGGGGCCCACTGCTGGCACCGGGCCCCCCGCCTGCTCAGGGGCCCCATAGCGGCAGAGCAGGGAGATCGATTCTCTCTGCTCTGCCACAGAATGTAACTGTATCGGCACACCGTTGTTTGTTGTTCTGATTACCACTGTTATTTGACTTCTGCTTGATTTCTGACTGCCCACTTACTTTACGATTTTGTCCCCGATGGTAACCTTTTGACTTTGATCTTGCTTGATGACCCCCTCTTGCCGGCTTGCACCACTGAAATGCAGCTGACTGTGGTTCTTGCTCAGGGACCTCTGTGTAAGGCTAGTTTCACATTTGCGTTAGAATCCGCAGCACTTGTGCCGCAACCTGAAATGCACGATAAACCGCATGCAAATGCGTGCAAACGCGTGCAAACGCAGTGTTTTTTAGACGCATAATGTAACGCATGCGTTAAAAAAACGCAACGTTTACACAGTTTTTCATGCATTTTGCAAGCGTTTGCGTTTTCTGTGTGCATTGTGGAAAATTTAACAGGAGAAAAATCTAGATAAACAAACACCGCCAATAGGACTACAGTGGGCGTGTATTATGGGATATCTTTATATAGACCCTTGGACTGCTGAAATCTTCACAGTTTGCTACAGTATCCTGTGTCATGATGGATCTTCGCATGGAGAGCTTTTATTTCAACCTGGATTTAAGTATCAAGCTGTTTTTTGCCTGTGCGTTTGCATGGGAGCAACAAAACAATCGAGAAAGACAGAGAAGGACACGTCGTTGGCGGTTTTGGAGACACCCCATTATTGAACTCCGGGAGAGCCGTGGAGCCTACCACACGCTATATGGTGAGCTTAATGCCAACCTGGACAAATTCCCGGAATATTCCAGGATGTCTCAAGAGACTTTTCAGGATTTGCTTGGTCGTGTCCAAGGAGCCATCCGAAGACAGGACACCCAGCTCCGTAGAGCGATTCCTGCAGAGGAATGTCTCCTGGTCACACTAAGGTACGTAATAATTATAAACAAATGCCTGTCATAATTATTATTGGTCTGCCATGTATTCTTTGTATTTTCCTTTATGTCTTTAGCTAAACACCACCATAAATAGAATTTTTCTTAATTTTTGTTTCTTTGTTTCTTTCAGATTTCTGGCTACCGGAGAGAGCTTATCATCGCTCCACTTTCAGAACCGGCTTGGAATTTCCACCTTGTCTGGAATAGTTGCGGACACCTCCCGGGCTTTGTGGAACATTCTCTGTGATGAATTTATACCCCTACCCACCGCGGACATGTGGATGGAAATGGCCGAAAAATTCTGGAGTGTGTGTAATTTCCCCAACTGTTTGGGAGCGGTAGATGGAAAGCACATACACATTATGAAACCTGTTATGATCTGGTGGCCTAGGAGCAGCATCAGACGTACTCTGGAGAAGGTGGTACCTGTACTGACCGCAGACCCTAAACTTAACACCGCAACTAGAAGTAGCCGTGGAATGTACCTAGTGCTCCCTAGACATCTCGACACAGCCGGAGGACTAATTACCCCTAGAGATAGAAAAGGGAAAACTATCTTGCCTCAGAGAAAATCCCCAAAGGATAGACAGCCCCCCACAAATATTGACTGTGAGAGGAGAGGGAAATAACATACGCAGACTGAAATCAGAATTTAGCAAAGGAGGCCACTTCTAGCTAAATAGAAAGGATAGGACAGAGTACTATGCGGACAGTATTAAAACACTAGAAAATATCCACCACAGAAAATACAAAATCTACACATCTAACTAAAGATATGGAGGGTATATCTGCATCTCCAGAGATACCAGCTTGGCTAAACAAATCCTTATACAGACCAAGCTGGACAAGACAAAACATGGAAAATAACTAGAACGATAAGGCCCACAGCATGTGGACTGCAGAAAACAAAGCCAGAACTTATCTTTGTTGAAATGAACAGCAAGCAAGAGAGACCAGGCAGGGAAGTGAATCCTCCAGGAAACAATGGACAACTGGCACTAACTAAAGGGTCAAGCAAGACTAAATAGCCCAGTCAGAATTGCAAACACCTGATGAATGCTGCGATCCAAAGACAGCAGCACTACCACTTATAACCACCGGAGGGAGCCCAAGAGCACAATTCACAACAGTACCCCCCCCCCCCTTGAGGAGGGGTCACCGAACCCTCACCAGAGCCCCCAGGCCAATCAGGACGAGCCAAATGAAAGGCATGAACCAAATCGTCAGCATGAACATCGGACGCGACAACCCAAGAATTATCCTCCTGGCCATAACCCTTCCATTTGACAAGGTACTGAAGCCTCCGCCTCGAAAAACGAGAATCCAAAATCTTCTCAACCACATACTCCAACTCCCCGTCAACCAACACCAGGGCAGGAGGATCAACAGAGGGAACAACAGGCACCACATATTTCCGCAACAAAGATCTATGAAAAACATTATGGATGGAAAAAGAGGCCAGAAGGGCCAAACGAAAAGACACCGGATTGACAATCTCAGAAATCACATAAGGACCAATAAACCGAGGCTTAAACTTAGGGGAAGAAACCTTCATAGGAACATGACGGGAAGACAACCAAACCAAATCCCCAACCCGAAGCCGGGAACCAACACACCGACGACGGTTAGCAAAACGCTGAGCCTCCTCCTGAGACAACAGCAAATTGTCCACAACATGAGCCCAAATCTGCTGCAACCTGTCAACCACAGAATCCACACCAGGACAATCAGAAGGCTCAACCTGCCCTGAAGAAAAACGAGGATGAAAACCAGAATTACAAAAGAAGGGTGAAACCAAGGTAGCAGAACTAGCCCGATTATTAAGGGCAAACTCGGCCAATGGCAAGAAAGCCACCCAATCGTCCTGATCAGCAGACACAAAGCATCTCAAATAAGTTTCCAAAGTCTGATTAGTTCGCTCGGTTTGGCCATTTGTCTGAGGATGAAATGCGGAAGAAAAAGACAAATCAATGCCCAGCCTAGCACAAAAGGCTCGCCAAAACCTAGAAACAAACTGAGAACCTCTGTCGGACACAATATTCTCCGGAACGCCATGCAAACGAACCACATGCTGAAAAAACAACGGAACCAAATCAGAAGAGGAAGGCAATTTAGGCAAAGGTACCAAATGAACCATCTTAGAAAACCTGTCACAAACCACCCAGATAACCGACATCCTCTGGGAAACTGGATGATCTGAAATAAAATCCATGGAAATATGCGTCCAAGGCCTCTCAGGGACCGGCAAAGGCAAAAGCAACCCACTAGCGTGGGAACAGCAAGGCTTGGCCCGCGCACAAGTCCCACAGGACTGCACAAAAGAACGCACATCCCGTGACAAAGAAGGCCACCAAAAGGACCTACCAACCAAATCTCTGGTACCAAAAATCCCAGGATGGCCAGCCAACACAGAACAATGAATCTCAGAAATCACTTTACTAGTCCATCTGTCAGGAACAAACAGTTTCCCCACTGGACAGCGATCAGGTTTATCGGCCTGAAACTCCTGAAGAGCCCGTCGTAAATCAGGGGAGATGGCAGAAAGAATCACCACTTCCTTCAGAATGCCGACCGGCTCAAGGACCCCAGGAGAATCAGGCAAAAAGCTCCTAGAGAGGGCATCCGCCTTAACATTCTTAGAACCCGGAAGGTACGAGACCACAAAATCAAAACGGGAGAAAAACAGGGACCATCGGGCCTGTCTAGGATTCAGCCGTCTGGCAGACTCGAGGTAAATCAGATTCTTATGATCAGTCAAGACCACAATACGGTGCTTGGCCCCCTCAAGCCAATGACGCCACTCCTCAAATGCCCACTTCATAGCCAACAACTCACGATTGCCGACATCATAATTGCGTTCCGCAGGCGAAAATTTTCGAGAAAAGAAGGCACACGGTTTTAACAAGGAACCATCAGAATTCCTCTGAGACAAAACGGCCCCAGCCCCAATCTCAGAAGCGTCAACCTCAACCTGAAATGGAAGGGAGACATCCGGCTGAAGCAACACAGGGGCAGAAGTAAATCGGTGTTTAAGCTCCTGAAAGGCAGAAACAGCCGCAGAGGACCAATTCGCCACATCAGCGCCCTTCTTCGTCAAATCGGTCAGGGGTTTAACCACACTGGAGAAGTTGGCAATAAAGCGGCGATAACAATTAGCAAAGCTCAAAAATTTCTGAAGGCTCTTCACAGAAGTGGGCTGGATCCAATCATGAATGGCCTGAACCTTAACCGGATCCATTTCTATAGATGAGGGAGAAAAAATGAAGCCTAAAAAAGAAACCTTCTGTACTCCAAAGAGGCACTTAGACCCCTTCACGAACAAAGCATTATCACGAAGGATCTGAAATACCAGTTGATTAATAATACTATTAACCACCGCGCTAAACCGAAACTGGAATATCAATGTACTTACTTTTGATATGGCTATTACTATGTTGTCTGGGGTCCCTTGTGAGTGAAGGGTTACACCTGGTTACAGTGGTTTGCTGAAAGGTAAAGTGTGCAGCAGAGTGATATATTATTTGATTTGGACCTTACAAAAAAAAAAAAAAGGTGTTGGTTACAAACACTTACTCTTTTTATGAGGCTGTATAGGTTGCACCTGTGGTGTTTCAATGTGGGGTTAATAGTTTCTCTTTCCACAGTGTAGTGAACCGATACTGGAAGGCAAAGTGTGTTTGTTAATCTGTGCTAATACACTCCGGCAGCTTCACCATGGCCATTGATGCGTTAAGGAAGGATAGAGATTTTCGGCGTACATTTATCCATAAACAATTTGTTCACCATAGCAACACCACTAATGAACTTGACCAAGCTAAAAGTCTATTAAAGCTACTAGAAAAACAATTAATCAACGAAATGAGGGATCTGTGGGAAATCGCCTCACTGGAAAAATATGCACAAAGAGGCATGGTCCCTAAAGGACTAGTAATCTATAAAACACTAGCTGGAGATTTTGGTGACCCCGACATCCAACGTGAATGGGATAATTTATTCGCACAGTTCTCTAACCAAGTATTACAATTTATAATAAACAAACGTATGTCTAACCTCAATAAAACAAGTGATTTAATAACCAGCTTATTTGAACAACTCAATGCTTTCAACCATCTTGATGGCATTCAAGATCTCACTGCCAACATTATGTGTAGATTGAAAGAAAAAGAAAAAGAAATAATATCCAAGAAAATGAGGAAATTTGCTAGGGATAATATCCCTATAGATAACACCCCCAAAACAGCAACTCCTAATGAGCCCGACACACCTGTTTTGAGCCCTACAAACAGGTTCGTTACTTTGGATGAGTATAATCTAACTCCTACGCAAAATTCAATGGACACCTCTATGGTTTTCTCAACATATTCCAATTCTACGCAATATACTCCAGTATCTGTCCGAACCAATGGCAGAACACAATCTACAACACCAATGAGAGAGGGTGAGGTTCTTAATGATTTCCAAAATAACATGCATACCCCTATAGGGCAGGGCCCATCAGGTACCGAAATGATGGATATCCCTATTTCCAATAGATACACCCAGCTATCCTCACTCGTAGAGGAACCAGTTAATAATGAAAACTGGGGAATCCCCACCCCCACACGCAACAGCCAATTGCCACATGGGACACAACCCAACAGACAAAAACAAGGACAATCCTTCCTCACTAAACAATTAAAACCAACCAGCAAAAAAGTACAAGGTAGCAATTACAGGAACCCCCTAAGCAAATCTACTATGGGCGCTCACAGTAATACTACTAACAATAAAAAAGGATTAAGACCCAGAGTAAATACAACTACCAATAAGGATTTTTTTCGGGCTTTAGGCGCCAGACCAAAAGAGGTAAGAGAGGAGGGTCACTCTCCCAAAAGAAAATAAGGAAACAAACACAAACAGCTACAAGCACACAAAAAATCTTTAACCTTAGCTCATATGTACTCTCTCAAAATGAACAACTACTTTTGCAGAAAGGTCTGAAATTCGCGACAACAGCTAAAGCTAAACCCTTTAACTTATACATAAGTACCAAAAAATACTTGCGCAACTTAGCTCTCAAGAAATATTTTCTCAAAAAAGGTAACAATAATCTTAGGACTACTAATCCTACTCTAGACCAGCCACCCACAGAACATATTCATACCAACTTATCTTGCCCGTTTACATTCAACCCTTTAAATGAGTATTGAAACTCATTCCGGGCATTTGAAACAATGGTAACAACAGACATCAAAAAAATGCATAAAAAGAATTTAAAGTACCCCCCACACAATTTGAATCCCGGTGAGAGAAATGCAATCATTCGATTACAAGAAAATAATAACATTATAATCCGCCCAGCAGATAAGGGGGGCGGGATTGTCATACTCGACCACATAAAATATCACAGTGAATCCCTGAAATTGCTGGGGGACAGGATCACGTACAAAAAGTTGACATTTGACCCTACATCAAGTTTCATGAAGCAGCTCAACACATTGGCTTTGAAAGGAAAAACTCTGGGCATCCTAAATAAGAAAGAATATCAGTTCATAAACAATAAGACTCCCTCCACAGCCATTTTCTACCATATTCCAAAAATCCATAAAGATACGGTGAATCCACCAGGCAGGCCCATCATATCAGGGATAAATTGTCTAACAGCTAACCTATCCAGATATGTGGACACCCATCTACAGAAGTGTATGCCATTACTACCGGCATATCTTAAAGACACTACCCACACATTACAAATTTTAGAATCAATAGAATGGAACAATGGCTTCATTCTAGGAACCTTGGACATTAAGTCTCTTTATACTGTTATTGACCCGCAGAAGGGCTGCCAATCAGCAGAATTCTTTCTTAAAAGCTTAGGCACCTGTCATGATCTCAATGGCAAGAGAACATAGCATAAGCATATATAGGAACTAGCTCTTGGAAGATGGGAACTGAGCTGACCATGAACTAAACCTAACGCACAACTAGCAGTGGCCGGGTAGCATGCCTACGTTGATTCTAGATGCCCAGCCCAGCCGGAGGACTAAATAAAGCTAGCAGAGGAAAATATTAGTCCTAGCTCACCTCTAGAGAAATACCCCGAAAGGAGACAGAGGCCCCCCACATGTATTGGCGGTGAGTTAAGATGAAATCACAAACGTAGTATGAAAATAGGTTTAGCAAATTTGAGGTCCACTTACTACATAGCAGAAGACAGAAAGGACACTTTCATGGTCAGCTGAAAACCCTATCAAAAGACACCATCCAGAAATTACTTTAAAACTCTGGCATTAACTCATAACACCAGAGTGGCAATTCCCGTTCACAAGAGCTTTCCAGACACAGTAACGAAACTACAGCTGTGAACTGGAACAAAATGCAAAAACAAACATGGACAAGAGTCCAACTTATCTAGTAGTTGTCTAGGAGCAGGAACAAGCACAGAGAGGCTTCTGATAACATTGTTGACCGGCAAGCAACTAACAGAGCAGCAAGGTTATATAGCGACTCCCACATCTTGATGGGAACAGGTGAACAGAGAAGATGAAGACACCAGTTCAATTCCACCAGTAGCCACCGGGGGAGCCCAAAATCCAAATTCACAACAGTACCCCCCCCTCAAGGAGGGGGCACCGAACCCTCACCAGAACCACCAGGGCGATCAGGATGGGCCCTATGAAAGGCACGAACCAGATCGGAGGCATGAACATCAGATGCATTCACCCAAGAATTATCCTCCTGGCCGTATCCCTTCCACTTGACCAGATACTGGAGTCTCCGTCTGGAAACACGAGAGTCCAAGATTTTCTCCACAACGTACTCCAACTCACCCTCAACCAACACCGGAGCAGGAGGCTCAACGGAAGGCACAACCGGTACCTCATACCTGCGCAATAATGACCGATGAAAAACGTTATGAATAGAAAAGGATGCAGGGAGGTCCAAACGGAAGGAAACAGGGTTAAGAATCTCCAATATCTTATACGGGCCGATAAACCGAGGCTTAAACTTAGGAGAAGAGACCCTCATAGGGACAAAACGAGAAGACAACCACACCAAATCCCCAACAGAAAGCCGAGGACCAACACGACGGTGGCGGTTGGCAAAAAGCTGAGTCTTCTCCTGGGACAACCTCAAATTGTCCACCACCTGCCCCCAGATCTGATGCAATCTCTCCACCACAGCATCCACTCCAGGACAATCCGAAGATTCCACCTGACCAGAGGAAAATCGAGGATGAAACCCCGAATTACAGAAAAACGGGGACACCAAAGTGGCAGAGCTGGCCCGATTATTGAGAGCGAACTCCGCCAATGGCAAAAAAGCAACCCAATCATCCTGGTCAGCAGACACAAAACACCTCAGATATGTCTCCAGGGTCTGATTAATCCGCTCGGTCTGGCCATTCGTCTGAGGATGGAAAGCGGACGAAAAAGATAAATCTATGCCCATCCTAGCACAGAATGCCCGCCAAAATCTAGACACGAATTGGGTCCCTCTGTCAGAAACGATATTCTCAGGAATACCATGCAAACGAACAACATTTTGAAAAAACAGAGGAACCAACTCGGAAGAAGAAGGTAACTTGGGCAGAGGAACCAAATGGACCATCTTAGAAAAACGGTCACACACCACCCAGATGACAGACATCTTCTGAGAAACAGGCAGATCTGAAATAAAATCCATCGAGATGTGCGTCCAAGGCCTCTTAGGAATAGGCAAGGGCAACAATAATCCACTAGCCCGAGAACAACAAGGCTTGGCCCGAGCACAAACGTCACAAGACTGCACAAAGCCTCGCACATCTCGTGACAGGGAAGGCCACCAGAAGGACCTTGCCACCAAATCCCTGGTACCAAAAATGCCAGGATGACCTGCCAACGCAGAAGAATGAACCTCAGAGATGACTCTACTGGTCCAATCATCAGGAACAAACAGTTTATCAGGTGGGCAACGATCAGGTCTCTCCGCCTGAAACTCCTGCAAGGCCCGCCGCAGGTCTGGAGAAACGGCTGACAATACCACTCCATCCTTAAGGATACCTGTGGGCTCAGAGTTACCAGGCGAGTCAGGCTCAAAACTCCTAGAAAGGGCATCCGCCTTAACATTCTTAGAACCCGGTAGGTATGACACCACAAAATTAAACCGAGAGAAAAATAATGACCAGCGCGCCTGTCTAGGATTCAGGCGCCTGGCGGTCTCAAGATAAATCAAATTTTTGTGGTCAGTCAATACCACCACCTGATGTCTGGCCCCCTCAAGCCAATGGCGCCACTCCTCAAAAGCCCACTTCATGGCCAAAAGCTCCCGATTCCCAACATCATAATTCCGCTCAGCGGGCGAAAATTTACGGGAAAAGAAGGCACAAGGCCTCATCACGGAGCAGTCAGAACTTTTCTGCGACAACACTGCCCCAGCTCCGATCTCAGAAGCGTCGACCTCAACCTGAAAAGGTAGAGCAACATCAGGCTGACGCAACACAGGGGCAGAGGAAAAACGGCGCTTAAGCTCCCGAAAGGCCTCCACAGCATCAGGGGACCAATCAGCAACATCAGCACCCTTCTTAGTCAAATCGGTCAATGGCTTAGCAATATCCGAAAAACCAGCAATAAATCGACGATAAAAGTTAGCAAAGCCCAAAAATTTCTGAAGACTCTTAAGAGAAGAAGGCTGCGTCCAATCACAAATAGCTTGAACCTTGACAGGATCCATTTCAATGGAAGAGGGGGAAAAAATATATCCCAAAAAGGAAATCCTCTGTACCCCAAAAACACACTTAGAACCCTTCACACACAAAGAATTAGACCGCAAAACCTGAAAAACCCTCCTGACTTGCTGGACATGAGAGTCCCAGTCATCCGAAAAAATCAGAATATCATCCAGATACACAATCATAAATTTATCCAAATAATCGCGAAAAATATCATGCATAAAGGACTGGAAAACTGACGGAGCATTAGAAAGACCAAAAGGCATCACTAAATACTCAAAGTGGCCCTCGGGCGTATTAAATGCGGTTTTCCACTCATCCCCCTGCCTGATTCGCACCAAATTATACGCCCCACGAAGGTCAATCTTAGAGAACCACTTGGCCCCCTTTATGCGAGCAAACAAATCAGTCAGCAACGGCAATGGGTATTGATATTTAACAGTGATTTTATTCAAAAGCTGATAATCAATACATGGTCTCAAAGAGCCGTCTTTTTTTGACACAAAGAAAAAACCGGCTCCTAAGGGAGATGACGATGGACGAATATGTCCCTTTTCCAAGGACTCCTTTATATATTCTCGCATAGCAGCATGTTCAGGCACAGACAGATTAAATAAACGACCCTTTGGGTATTTACTACCCGGGATTAAATCTATGGCACAATCGCACTCTCGGTGCGGAGGTAACGAACCAAGCTTGGATTCTTCAAAGACGTCACGATAGTCAGACAGGAACTCAGGAATTTCAGAGGGAATGGATGATGAAATGGAAACCACAGGTACATCCCCATGAGCCCCCTTACATCCCCAGCTCAACACAGACATAGCTCTCCAGTCGAGGACTGGGTTGTGAGATTGCAGCCAAGGCAATCCTAGCACCAAATCATCATGTAGATTATACAGCACCAGAAAGCGAATAATCTCCTGGTGATCCGGATTAATACGCATAGTTACTTGTGTCCAGTATTGTGGTTTATTATTAGCCAATGAGGTGGAGTCAATCCCCTTCAGAGGAATAGGAGTCTCCAAAGGCTCTAAATCATACCCACAGCGTTTGGCAAAGGACCAATCCATAAGACTCAAAGCGGCGCCAGAGTCGACATAGGCGTCCGTGGTAATAGATGACAAAGAGCAAATCAGGGTCACAGATAGAATAAATTTAGACGGTAAGGTGCAAATGGAAACAGATTTACCAAGCTTTTTAGTGCGCTTAGAGCATGCTGATATAACATGAGTAGAATCACCACAATAGAAACACAACCCATTTTTCCGTCTAAAATTCTGCCGCTCGCTTCGGGACAGAATTCTATCACACTGCATACTCTCTGGCGACTTCTCAGTGGACACCGCCAGATGGTGCACTGGTTTGCGCTCCCGCAAACGCCTATCGATCTGAATAGCCATTGTCATGGACTCATTCAGACCCGCAGGCACAGGGAACCCCACCATAACATCCTTAATGGCATCAGAGAGACCCTCTCTGAAAGTCGCCGCCAGGGCGCACTCATTCCACTGAGTAAGCACAGACCATTTACGGAATCTTTGGCAGTAAATTTCCGCTTCATCTTGCCCCTGAGATAGGGACATCAAAGTTTTTTCTGCCTGAAGCTCCAAATGAGGTTCGTCATAAAGCAACCCCAAGGCCAGAAAAAACGCATCCACATTGAGCAACGCAGGATCCCCTGGTGTCAATGAAAAAGCCCAGTCTTGAGGGTCGCCCCGGAGCAAGGAAATCACAATCCTGACCTGCTGTGCAGGGTCTCCGGCAGAGCGAGATTTCAGAGACAAAAATAATTTGCAATTATTTCGAAAATTCTGAAACCCGGATCTATTCCCCGAGAAAAATTCCGGCAAAGGAATTCTCGGCTCAGATACAGGTGCATGACAAACAAAATCTTGCAAATTTTGTACCTTCGTGGCGAGATTATTCAAACCTGCAGTTACACTCTGAAGATCCATTACAAACAGGTGGACACAGAGCCATTCAAGGGTTAAGAGGAGGTAAGAAGCAGCTAGACAGCAATTAAGGGCTAGGCAGCAAAACTCTGAGGGGAGAAAAAAAAAAAAAAATTTCCCTTCAACACTTCTTTTTCTCCTGCTTCAGCCCAAACAATTAACACTTTGTCGGCCGGTCAAACTGTCATGATCTCAATGGCAAGAGAACATAGCATAAGCATATATAGGAACTAGCTCTTGGAAGATGGGAACTGAGCTGACCATGAACTAAACCTAACGCACAACTAGCAGTGGCCGGGTAGCATGCCTACGTTGATTCTAGATGCCCAGCCCAGCCGGAGGACTAAATAAAGCTAGCAGAGGAAAATATTAGTCCTAGCTCACCTCTAGAGAAATACCCCGAAAGGAGACAGAGGCCCCCCACATGTATTGGCGGTGAGTTAAGATGAAATCACAAACGTAGTATGAAAATAGGTTTAGCAAATTTGAGGTCCACTTACTACATAGCAGAAGACAGAAAGGACACTTTCATGGTCAGCTGAAAACCCTATCAAAAGACACCATCCAGAAATTACTTTAAAACTCTGGCATTAACTCATAACACCAGAGTGGCAATTCCCGTTCACAAGAGCTTTCCAGACACAGTAACGAAACTACAGCTGTGAACTGGAACAAAATGCAAAAACAAACATGGACAAGAGTCCAACTTATCTAGTAGTTGTCTAGGAGCAGGAACAAGCACTGAGAGGCTTCTGATAACATTGTTGACCGGCAAGCAACTAACAGAGCAGCAAGGTTATATAGCGACTCCCACATCTTGATGGGAACAGGTGAACAGAGAAGATGAAGACACCAGTTCAATTCCACCAGTAGCCACCGGGGGAGCCCAAAATCCAAATTCACAACAGGCACCTATAATAACACACAGATTCAATTCATAGTTGATAGTATCGATTTCATTTTAAAGCACAATTATTTTTTATATGAGAAGCAGTACTACCTACAAACGCACGGGACCGCTATGGGTACTCGTTTTGCGCCAAGTTTTGCAAATTTGTACGTAGGAAGGTGGGAGCTTGACCATATTTATGAAAATAACCATCTTCGGAAAGGCCTGAAAATATGGCATCGCTTTATAGATGATATCCTCTTTATTTGGAGTGGCCCATTAGCGGACCTACAAACATTCATTTCTGGTCTTAACTCCAACAATTATGGCCTGGAATTCACGCCTACTCATAGTTACTCTAGCGTGAATTTTTTGGATCTAACAATCTGCGTGGATCAGAACAAATTAATAACAAAAGGCTTCCACAAACAAGTGGATTCAAATAGCTACATCCACATTAACAGCTGTCATTTGCCAGTTTGGCTATCAAATATCCCAAAAAGCCAGTTTTTGAGAATTAGGAGAAATTGCACAGATATTGAGGACTACCGCAAGGAGAGTGATTGTTTATTGGCACAATTTAAGGAGAAAGGCTATAATACATCCACCCTAAACAAAACAAGAACGGAGGTGGAAATCATACCGAGAGAATCCCTGATTCATAAAACTAAAAGCATCCATAACCCCCCCACTATTCAAGAACAAATCCGTCAAGTTCCAATAGTAACCCAATTTCATTCCGATTATAAATGTTTTAAAAAAATTATTCATAAACACTGGCCCATTTTAAAAGGGGGCAAGTGTATTGGGGATTTGTTACCCCCATATCCCAAGTTTGTCTACACAAAAGCGCAGAACTTGGGTCTCCTGCTCGCGCCAACTACCAAACCAGTGATTCCCAACAATAACTTAAACAAAAAACAAACATATCTAACCAACACCAAAGTACAACCATCAGGCTTCATTCCTTGCGGAAAATGCTCAAGCTGCATACGAGTTTCAGCGAAAAAGGAGATCCGTACAAGCTTTAAGGATGCTAATAAAGCAAATGAGTACTTTATTAAGGATCACATCACCTGTCAAACCACAGGGGTTATCTATGCACTAAAGTGTCCATGTGACAAGATCTACGTGGGTCGCACTAAAAGACGATTAACAGATAGGATTAAGGAGCACCTCAATAATATAAGCAAGGGGTTCACAGGACACCCATTATCTCGTCACTTTTTGGACAAACATAATTGTTCCTTCCGCGGGGTCTCTTTTTGGGGCATCCAGGTGGTCCAAGGTAATTCTAGGGGAGGAGATTATTTAAAAGCAATGTCCAGGGTGGAGTCCAGATGGATATTCACCCTGGACAGCTTAGCCCCGAGTGGTCTAAATCAAGAAATAGAATTATATGCATTTTAGCCACCAACCCCCTCTCCCTTCCCTTTTCTGCAATAGCACTCCGGAACACTAGTGGAGAGCAGTGACTATACACACAGAGACCACCATATTCATAGTGGTCAATATGGGAAGGTGACCCGCGAAGGGGCATAGGCGCAATACGTGCGAATGCGTGTGTGTACATACATCTACAGATATATATATGTATACGTTTGGAAGCTCAACCTTCCAGAAATAAATGGGGTATTTTAAGTAATTGACAAATAAGTAGAGCAACACGAATAATTTTGTATACAGTTCTCCCCATTCGCCGTGCGGACTATTTATCTGGATGATTCCGTTCTGGAACATTCCCTTTTTTTATGCATTTATTTTATGTATTTTTTGATTTTTAATTATTTTGTGTATTCAACATTTTTTTTTTTTTTAAATCATTCCCCCATTCTATCCTCTATGTTTATACCTGTTGAAAGAATTTTCCTATCTCCCATATTCTTTCAGTAGTACAGTTTTTAATAAATGAAAACATAGGGAGAGATGTAGAATAATTGTATTTTAATTCACACTCCTAGTACAACGTTTTTAATTTATTCGTTAATAAAAGATGGTTTTATTATCGACAAAATGTTCTATGTTTGATCCATTTTTTAATTCGTTAATATATAAAAACTGGCTCACGAAACATCCCTAATTTATTAATTAATTCATTTATTCACTTATTCCAGCCCAAATAAAGAGTCTTTCTGTGGAGATATTCAAAGGGGTTAAAGGAAGGAAGAGAAGAAAAAAAACAAAAAAAAACAAAAAACTGAAGCATTAACGTTTTAAATTGCACCATTATCAGCATTTAGCTCATTTAGAGTATATATTGGCGCTGCATTGTGGCTTGCTCTCTAATTCATCCTACAAAACAAGCAGCCAGAAACAGAAACAATTATAACCTGGCAATCTGAGTCCTATTCACAAACGGCCAAGTAGCAATTAATGGTTCCTGGGTGTAACTAATCAGCGAAGTAATGATGAGGCTATTTAAAGACGGGTGTCCACAGGCAGAGACATAGCCCTGACGAAGAGGGGAGTTACCTCTCGAAACTAGTTGGCAGCTTGTCTCTCTCGCGCACCCGTCCCTGCTTTCTGTGACGTCACACTAGCTCTGCCCCATCTCGGCACCGCATCCTCAGCGTTGCTTCCGGCCGGGGCACGCGAGGCGCTGGTACCTCCTCACCACTCGCCGGTACGTTCTCGTCCAGGAACCGCGGCCTCTGGCACGCACACCGGACTCTAACCCTCCCAGCTCAGCGGGCTACTTTATCGGCACCGTATCCAGTGGACTACCTTGCCTACCTCACCGCGGGTACCTTCATAAGCAAACATGTGGTGAGTGCCAACTAATTCCTATTAATACCATTGCAATTATTGTGGCCAGTAACTTCCTACTATTCTAGTGTATTGCTTGCAAATCACTTTATTCTCTACTTTGTTTACTCACCAGCATCAGTTTAGCACACTGTGGAAAGACAAATACCAAAACCTCACATAAGAACATCCCAAGTGTAAACTGTACAACCTTATATAAGGAGTAAGTGCACCCAGCTAATACCCTTGATACTTTGTGTGTACAATATAAACAATATACCGAGGTTTTACACACTTTGCCTTCCAGTATCGGTTCACTACACTGTGGAAAGAGAAACTATTAACCCCACATTGAAACACCACAGGTGCAACCTATACAGCCTCATAAAAAGAGTAAGTGTTTGTAACCAACACCTTTTTTTTTTTTTTTGTAAGGTCCAAATCAAATAATATATCACTCTGCTGCACACTTTACCTTTCAGCAAACCACTGTAACCAGGTGTAACCCTTCACTCACAAGGGACCCCAGACAACATAGTAATAGCCATATCAAAAGTAAGTACATTGATATTCCAGTTTCGGTTTAGCGCGGTGGTTAATAGTAATATTAATCAACTGGTTTAATTTTTAACAGAGTTTTGCACAGAACCTGTTTTAACCACCTGCAGCTTCCGTGGCTTCCTACCTCATCCTTCCAGGTGAATAAGCGCCAGTGTATATACGTTTTGATCTGAAATACCATCCTGACTTGTTTCATATGAGACTCCCAATCATCTGAAAAAATCAAAATATCATCCAAATATACAATCATGAATTTATCAAGATAATTCCGAAATATATCATGCATGAAGGACTGAAACACAGATGGGGCATTAGAGAGCCCGAATGGCATCACAAGGTATTCAAAATGGCCTTCGGGCGTATTAAACGCAGTTTTCCATTCGTCACCCTGCTTAATACGAACAAGATTATATGCCCCTCGAAGGTCAATCTTAGTAAACCAACTAGCCCCCTTAATCCTAGCAAACAAATCAGAAAGCAAAGGCAAAGGGTATTGGAATTTGACCGTGATCTTATTCAAGAGATGATAATCAATACAGGGTCTCAAGGAGCCATCCTTCTTGGCAACAAAAAAAAACCCCTGCTCCCAGTGGTGAAGAAGATGGCCGAATATGCCCCTTCTCCAAAGATTCCTTAACATAGCTCCGCATGGCGGTATGTTCTGGCACAGACAGGTTAAAAAGTCGGCCCTTAGGGAACTTACAACCTGGAATCAAGTCGATAGCACAATCACAGTCCCTATGTGGTGGAAGGGAACTGGACTTGGGCTCATCAAATACATCCTGGAAATCTGACAAAAACTCAGGAATTTCAGAAGAGGGGGAGGAGGTAATTGACATCAAAGGAACGTCACCATGAACCCCCTGACTACCCCAACTAGTCACAGACATAGATTTCCAATCTAATACCGGATTATGCACCTGTAACCATGGGAAACCCAGCACAATAGCATCATGCAAATTATGCAACACCAGAAAACGACAATCTTCCTGATGAGCTGGTGCCATACACATGGTCAACTGTGTCCAAAACTGAGGTTTATTTTTAGCCAGCGGTGTAGCATCAATGCCCCTCAAAGGAATAGGGTTCTGCAAAGGCTGCAAAGGGAACCCACAACGTCTGGCAAATTCTAAGTCCATTAAGTTTAAAGCGGCGCCTGAATCCACAAATGCCATGACAGAAAATGACGATAATGAGCAGATCAGGGTCACAGATAACAGAAATTTAGGTTGTACAGTACTGATGGTAACAGAACTAGCGATTCTCTTAGTACGCTTAGGGCAATCAGAAATAACATGAGCAGAATCGCCGCAGTAAAAACACAACATATTCTGACGTCTGAATCCTTGTCGTTCAGCTCGAGACACAATCCTATCACACTGCATAGGCTCAGGACTCCGCTCAGAAGACAACGCCACAGTGCGCACAATTCTGCGCTCGCGCAAGCGCCGATCAATCTGAATGGCCAGAGACATAGAATCACTCAGACTAGCAGGCGTGGGAAACCCCACCATAACATCTTTAACAGATTCCCAAAGACCCTTTCTGAAAATTGCAGCCAAGGCATCCTCATTCCATTTAGTCAGCACAGACCATTTTCTAAATTTCTGGCAATATAACTCTGCCGCTTCTTGACCCTGAGACAGGGCCAACAAGGTCTTCTCAGCATGATCCACTGAATTAGGTTCATCATACAATAACCCTAGCGCTTGAAAAAAGGTGTCTACATTAAGCAAAGCAGGATTTCCAGCTTCCAGGGAGAACGCCCAATCCTGAGGGTCACCGCGCAGCAGAGAAATGACTATTTTAACCTGCTGGATGGGATCACCAGAGGAACGGGGTTTTAGAGCTAAAAACAGTTTACAGTTATTTTTAAAGCTCAAAAATTTGGACCTGTCCCCAAAAAACAAATCAGGAGTTGGAATACTAGGCTCTAAAACCGGAGTCTGAACGATAGAATCGGAAATACCCTGTACTCTAGCAGCAAGCTGGTCCACACGAGAAGCCAACCCCTGAACGTCCATACCAGCGCCAAACTCCTGAACCACCCAGAGGTAAAGAGGAAAGAAAAGGCACAACAGACTACAGAAAAAAAAATGACTCAGCACTTTCCTTTCCTTCTTCTGAGATGCAATTAACTCATTGTTGGCCAGTTGTACTGTTATGATCTGGTGGCCTAGGAGCAGCATGAGACGTACTCTGGAGAAGGTGGTACCTGTACTGTCCGCAGACCCTGAACTTAACACCGCAACTAGAAGTAGCCGTGGAATGTACCTAGCGCTCCCTAGACATCTCGACACAGCCGGAGGACTAATTACCCCTAGAGATAGAAAAGGGAAAACTATCTTGCCTCAGAGAAAATCGCCAAAGGATAGACAGCCCCCCACAAATATTGACTGTGAGAGGAGAGGGAAATAACATACGCAGACTGAAATCAGAATTTAGCAAAGGAGGCCACTTCTAGCTAAATAGAAAGGATAGGACAGAGTACTATGCGGTCAGTATTAAAACACTAGAAAATATCCACCACAGAAAATACAAAATCTCCACATCTAACTAAAGATATGGAGGGTATATCTGCATCTCCAGAGATACCAGCTTGGCTAAACAAATCCTTATACAGACCAAGCTGGACAAGACAAAACATGGAAAATAACTAGAACGATAAAGCCCACAGCATGTGGACTGCAGAAAACAAAGCCAGAACTTATCTTTGTTGAAATGAACTGCAAGCGAGACCAGGCAGGGAAGTGAATCCTCCAGGAAACAATGGACAACTGGCACTAACTAAAGGGTCAAGCAAGACTAAATAGCCCAGTCAGAATTGCAAACACCTGATGAATGCTGCGATCCAAAGACAGCAGCACTACCACTTATAACCACCGGAGGGAGCCCAAGAGCAGAATTCACAACAGAAACCCGCCAGAACTGGATCTGAGTACTTCAACTACAAAAAATATTTTTCTGTAGTGCTCATGGCAATAGCAGATGCCGACTGTCGCTTTATCGCCATGGACATTGGAGCTTTTGGCCGTAGCAATGACTCCCAGACTTTCAAGAACTCAGATATGGGCCGACGTTTGTGTGGCAAAAATTTTAATTTTCCCCAGCCACGACCTCTCCCCAACACTCAAGGCCCACCGATGCCATTTGTTATGGTTGGGGATGAGGCATTTCAGATATATATTCCAGTCGGAACTTGAACCACACTAAAAGGATTTATAACTACAGACTGACCAGGGCCCGAAGAACATTTGAGTGTACCTTTGGGATTCTTGTCTCAAAATGGTGCATTCTTAGGACAGCCATTAATGTAAAAATGGAGACAGTCGATGAGGTTGTCAAAGCCTGTGTGGTTCTCCACAATTACATAATGGCTAAGGAGCGACCCAACATTGAACTGGATGAACCAGTTGCAAACCCATTGCCAAATTACCAGCATCACTCGCTGCGGTCAACTGTTGAAGTTGGCCACATGTGGGACCAATTTGCTGCCTATTTTGCTTCTGATATTGGACGTGTGGCATGGCAAGATAATATTGTGTAAAATGTGCTGTTGGGTTTGGGTCTGTACCAGTTATGTTTTAAATATTACTAATATTTTTCGTTAATAAACAACATGTTTTGATATCTGTACCGAGTCTCATACGTATTTCCTCTAAAAACCACTTAGGTTGCTAGTGGTAAGGTAGTTGACATCATTACATCCTGATTCAGTATCTATTGGACGCAGACTGAAGAGACGATGGAGGTATAATACAAAGCAGATCTATACTCACCAAGTCATGTGTGAGAAATAATGACTTCATGAGCACAAAACCCAGCCTCATGAATTCACTATTTCTGACACCTGTCCAGGTGAGTATAGATATGCCTTGTGTGACCTCCATCGTCTTTTCAGTTTGTGTGAATTAGTTTATGTAGACTGAAGAGAAAATGGAGGTTATACAAGGCAGTTCTCTATTCACCAGGTCAGGTGTCATAAATAATGAGTTTTTTGACACATGACCTGTTGAGTATAGTTCTGCTTTGTATTACCGCCATTGTCTCTTCAGTCTGCAACACAGATTAAGCACACTGAAGAGATTATGGAGAAAATAAAAGTAATAATATTTTTTGACCACTCATAGCTCCATACCAAACACACAAAGCTGCAGTGTTGTACTTAATAACTACTGGAGCTATGAGGTGGCAAAAAAACGAAGTGTACGGCACAGTGTGTTTATTCGGCGCACGGTGTGTGCTGCCAGCGGCGAAGTACACAAATAACCAAACAGTATTGCGGGCAAAAAACATTAACATTTATTTAAAAAAAAACCCCACAAATTAAATGCGCCTGTTTGGGGTAGAGTGATGTAACTGGGGGGTGTGTAGCTGTGAGGCCTGGCTAACTGTAGACAACGCAGGGGTTGCAGGAGAAGGGGCAATTAAAGTAGTGGGGTTTGGGAGTTCGGGGATGGCGCTAGACACATGAGAAGGCAGAGACACGCTGGAAGGGTGAGACAAGCCTGACATCACAGACACATTGGGAGGTGAGGGGGGAGGAATAGCGATAGTCCGCTGTTTTTTTGTTTTCCTTTCCCTTTTTGGGCTCTGTGCTGTGGTCTAGTGAGCCTCGGTGGGCTAATTTGTTGCGGCCTGGTCATGGTGGCCGACCTGTCAGGGTCCGTGGCCGCTGCTGCTGCACTGTTGTGGTGGGGGGGAAGGCCATGCCAGGGTCCTGCTGCTGCATGGTAGTGGTGGGGAAGGCAATGCCAGGGTCCGGCTGCTGCTGCATGGTGGTGGTGGGGAAGGCCATGGCAGGGTCCGGGTGCTGCTGCTACATGGTGGTGCTGAAAAGCATGCCAGGATCCGGGTGCTGCTGCTGCAGCAGCAGCTGGGACTATGTGATGGTGGCCAACCTGTCCAGATCCGGGTGCTGCTGCATGATAGTGGCAGTGGAGGATGTCCAAGCAGGAGCAGCAGTTGGCATGGTGGTGGCGGTGGGCTGTCCAACAGCACTCAGCATGGTGGTAGCACTGTAGTGGTGTCCGTCAGTGCTTGGAATGGTGGCGGTCATGCAGTGGTATGCAGCAGAGCTCTCAGGAGTTTCTCTCATCACACACAGTTGTGCCAAGGTCACTGCTGCAGCACACCACACTGCAATACTTACGAAATGCATTGCGGACCCGAGTCTGGGCATTGTCGCAGCCATCCCACATCGCTTTGGCCACCTCATTCCATAGCCGCCAGATCGTCACATTGTCCGAGTGCTGCGGAACCCGGGTGTCCCACAACGAGACTTGCTCATGGACCAGGGAGATGAGGATATCATTGTCAATTAGGTCCTCATCCCGTTCTGGAACCTAAAAAATAAATAAATACATTAATGTTGGAGACATTAATAAAAGGAAAAGAAAGAAAACAACAGAGACAAAAAACAGGCAAGAATATTCAAAGTCAAGAAAAAAAAAAAGGAGTCAAGAAGAAAATGGGAAAGAAAGAGGAAAGTAAAGAAATGAACAGTCAAGAATAGTAAGGTCAGGATACAATAAACAGAGTACAGTCAGCCAGGTATACTTACACGCCGCCTTGCCACACATCCGTGTGCACGCTGCTCCTGCTCTGCCTCTGCTGCAGTGGAAGAACTGTTCTGAAGAAGAAAAAAAAAGTGTCATATGTGTAGATGTGACAGTGAATACTTACCGTATATACTCGAGTATAAGCCGACCCGAGTATAAGCCAACCCCCCTAATTTTGCAACAAAAAACTGGGAAAACTTATTGACTCGAGTATAAGCCTAGGGTGGAAAATGCAGCAGCTACCGGTAAATGTCAAAAATAAAAATAAATACCAATAAAAGTAAAATTAATTGAGACATCAGTAGGTTAAGTGTTTTTGAATATCCATATTGAATCGGGAGCCCCATATAATGCTCCATACAGTTCATTATGGCCCCATAAGATGCTCCATATACAAATATGCCCCATATAATGCTCCATGCAGTTCTTTATGGCACCATAAGATGCCCCATATAATGCTCCATTCAGTTCTTTATGGCCCCATAGATGCCCCATATAATGCTCCATGCAGTTCTTTATGGCCCCATAGATGCCCCATATAATGCTCCATGCAGTTCTTTATGGCTCCATAGATGTCCCATATAATGCTCCATGCAGTTCTTTATGGCCCCATAGATACCCCATATAATGCTGCATACAGTTATGTCCCCATAGATACTCCATATAATGCTCCATGCAGTTCTTTATGGCCCCATAGATGCCCCATATAATGCTCCATGCAGTTCTTTATGGCCCCATAGATACCCCATATAATGCTGCATACAGTTATGTCCCCATAGATACTCCATATAATGCTCCATGCAGTTCTTTATGGCCCCATAGATGCCCCATATAATGCTCCATGCAGTTCTTTATGGCCCCATAGATGCTCCATATAATGCTCCATGCAGTTCTTTATGGCTCCATAGATGCTCCATATAATGCTCCATGCAGTTCTTTATGGCCCCATAGATGCTCCATATAATGCTCCATGCAGTTCTTTATGGCCCCATGGATGCCCCATATAATGCTCCATGCAGTTCTTTATGGCCCTATAGATGCCCCATATAATGCTCCATGCAGTTCTTTATGGCCCCATAGATGCTCCATATAATGCTCCATGCAGTTCTTTATGGCCCCATGTAATGCTCCATATAATGCTCCATGCAGTTCATTATGGCCCCATAGATGCCCCATATAATGCTCCATGCAGTTCTTTATGGCCCCATAGATGCTCCATATAATGCTCCATGCAGTTCTTTATGGCCCCATAGACGCTCCATATAATGCTCCATATAATGCTCCATGTAGTTATGGCCCCATAGATGCCCCATATAATGCTCCATGCAGTTATGGCCCCATACATGCCCCATATAATGCTCCATGCAGTTATGTCCCCATAGATGCTCCATATAATGTTCCATGCAGTTCTTTATGGCCCCATAGATGCCCCATATAATGCTCCATGCAGTTCTTTATGGCTCCATAGATCTCCCATATAATGCTCCATGCAGTTCTTTATGGCCCCATAGATACCCCATATAATGCTGCATAGTTATGTCCCCATAGATGCTCCATATAATGCTCCATGCAGTTCTTTATGACCCCATAGATGCTCCATATAATGCTCCATGCAGTTCTTTATGGCCCCATAGATGCCCCATATAATGCTCCATGCAGTTCTTTATGGCCCCATAGATACCCCATATAATGCTACATGCAGTTATGTCCCCATAGATGCTCCATATAATGCTCCATGCAGTTCTTTATGGCCCCATGTAATGCTCCATATAATGCTCCATGCAGTTCATTATGGCCCCATAGATGCCCCATATAATGCTCCATGCAGTTCTTTATGGCACCATAGATGCTCCATATAATGCTCCATGCAGTTCTTTATGGCCCCATAGACGCTCCATATAATGCTCCATATAATGCTCCATACAGTTATGTCCCCATAGATGCTCCTTATAATGCTCCGTGCAGTTATGGCCCCATAGATGCCCCATATAATGCTCCATGCAGTTATGTCCCCATAGATGCTCCATATAATGCTCCATGCAGTTCTTTATGGCCCCATAGATGCTCCATATAATGCTCCATGCAGTTATGTCCCCATAGATGCCCCATATAATGCTCCATGCAGTTATGGCCCCATAGATGCTCCATATAATGCTCCATGCAGTTATGGCCCCATAGATGCCTGTTATGATCTGGTGACCTTGGAGCCGCATGAAAACTTTCTCTGGAGTCGGTGGAACCTGTACTGACCGCAAATCCTGAACTAACACCGCAACTAGAAGTAGCCGTGGGGTGTGCCTAACAAACTCTAGACACCTCGACACAGCCGGAGGACTAAATACCCCTATAGATGGAAATAGGAATGCTATCTTGCCTCAGAGCAGACCCCCAAAGGATAGGCAGCCCCCCACGAATAATGACTGTGAGTAGGAGAAGAATAGACACACGCAGGTAGAAAACAGGATTTAGCAAAAGAGGCCACTCTAGCTAAATAGGAAAGGATAGGACAGATTACTAGGCGGTCAGTATTAAAACCCTTCCAAAAATATCCACAGCAGATAATACAAAAAGTTCCACAATCTAACTAAAGACATGGAATGTATATCTGCCACTCCAGAGAATCCAACAAGACTGAGAAAATACTGACACAGTCTAAGCTGGACAAGAAGACACAAAGCACTGAATTGTGAAGCACACAGCATGTGTGCCACAGGAAAAAAAAACAGACACTTATCTTTGCTGATTTGGCAGAAAGGCAGGAGGAACCAGGCAGAGGTCCAACACCTCCCAACAACAATTGACAACTGGCAAGGACTAATGAATCCTGCACACCTAAATACCCCAGTCAGAACTGCAATCAGCAGACACACCTGACCAGGACTGCAACCCAGGGACAACTGCATTACCACCTACTACCACCGGAGGGAACCCAAAAGCAGAATTCACAACAGATGCCCAATATAATGCTCCATGCAGTTATGGCTTCATAGATGACCCATATAATGCTCCTTGCAGTTATGTCCCCATAGATGCTCCATATAATGCTCCTTGCAGTTATGGCCCCGTAGATGCCCCATATAATGCTCCATGCAGTTATGTCCCCATAGATGCCCCATATAATGCTCCATGCAGTTATGGCCCCATATAATGCTCCATGCAGTTCTTTATGGCCCCATAGATGCTCCATATACCATTGTGCCACATGTAATGCTGCTGCTGCACTAAAAAAAAAACCTGACATACTCACCTCTCGTCGCTGCTTGCTGCTCCTCAGCGTCCCGTCTCTCTGCACTGACTGTTCAGGCAGAGGGCGGCGCGCACACTAATACGTCATCGCACCCTCTGACCTGAACAGTCACTGGCGAGGACGCGGAAGATGGGGCAGCGGTGGAACGCGGAAAGGTGAATATGACATACTCACCTGCTCCCGGCGCTCCTGACGCGGTCCCTGCATGTCCCACGGTCTTCGGGTGCGGCAGCTTCCTGTAGTGAGCGGTCACATGGTACCGCTTATTACAGTAATGAATATGCGGCTCCACCCCTATGGGAGTGGAGTCCATATTCATAACTTTAATGAGCGGTACCAGTGACCGCTGAACAGGGGAAGAAGCTGCCGTGCGCGGAGACGTGGGACATGCAGGGACCGCACCAAGAGCGCTGGGAGCAGGTGAGTATTTGACAGGCATCACTCCCCCTCACCCGCCGACCCCCCGCCTTCCATGACTCGAGTATAAGCCGAGAGGGGCACTTTCAGTCCATTTTTTGGGCTGAAAATCTCGGCTTATACTCGAGTATATACGGTACCAATCTGAAGAGGTGAGTACTCACTTCACTGTCATTTCCACCTTGTGCAGACCCAAGACGTTGCTCCTCAGAAGAAGAAGATGACATTCTGATGCATGCAGCAAGAAAAAAAAGACATAAATTATTAGGACATATAGAGATAGAAAAAAGAAAATAAAGACATCGGCTTTGATACTCACATTGTTCAGAGTGCAGATTCCTCCCAGGTTCTTTCCAGCGTCTGATCTTCTTCCCATTCTGCTGAGTAGTGACCTGCAAATGCTCACTCCCTCCTTTTATCAGTATGTGGGCGGTGGCTAATCAGTGTCTAGACATGTTTTCCTGTGGTGCAACGCATGCGTTCACATAGACTGTAATGCGTTTTTTCGACGCATTCCTTCCACTAACAACCCCATACGTTTCGAGGCGGCAAATTGATGCCTCTGAAATTACTACATGTAGCATTTACCCGCCAAGCCGCAGACAACAAAACGACGCATGCGTTGTCAAACTCGGCAAAACGCAACCTATCACAGGCACCTGCGTCCCTAATGTTAGATAGAATTTTGGCACAAAAAAATGGGAAAACTTAATGACTCAAGTATAAGCCTAGGGTGGAAAAAGCAGCAGCTACCGGTAAATGTCAAAAATAAAAATAGATACCAATAAAAGTAAAATTAATTGAGACATCAGTAGATTAAGTGTTTTTGAATATCCATATTGAATCAGGAGCCCTATATAATGCTCCATACAGTTCTTGATGGGCCCCATAAGATGCTCCATATTAAAATATGCCCCATATAATGCTGCACAAATGTTGATTATGACCCCATAAGATGCTCCATAGACACATTTGCCCCATATAATGCTCCACAAATGCTGATTATGGCCCCATAAGATGCTCCATAGACACATTTGCCCTGTATAATGCTCCACAAATGCTGATTATGGCCCCATAAGATGCTCCATAGACACATTTGCCCTGTATAATGCTCCACAAATGCTGATTATGGCCCCATAAGATGCTCCATAGAGACATTTGCCCCTTATAATGCTGCACAAATGCTGGGTATGGCCCCATAAGATGCTCCATAGAGACATTTTCCCCGTATAATCCTCCACAAATGCTGATTATGGCCCATAAGATGCTCCATAGACTATTATGCCCCATATGCTGTAGCTGAGATTTAAAAAAAAAACATCATATACTCACCTCTTGTTGCTCAGGCCCCCGGCACTTGCTATAGTCACCTGTCCCCCGTTCCACCGCTGGGCGCCGCTGTGTTTTCCGCGTCCTCTGCACTGAAGTTCAGGCAGAGGGCGGTAAGCACACTAATCGCGTCATCGCGCCCTCTGACCTGAGCTCACTGCAGAGGACGCGGAAGACACAGCGGTGCCGGTGGTGGAACGGGGGACAGGTGACTATCGCACAATGCCCCCGTTATACTCACCTGCTCCTGGCGCGGTCCCTGCACATCCCTGGTTCTCCGGGCGCTGACAGCTCTTCCAGTGTTGAGCGGTCACATGGTACCGCTCATTACAGTAATGAATATGCGGCTCCACCCCTATGGAAGTGGAGTCGAGTCCATATTCAATACTCTAATGAGTGGTACCATGTGACCGCTCACTACAGGAAGAAGCTGCCGGCGCCCGGAGAACCAGGGATGCGCAGGGACCGCGCCAGGAGCAGGTGAGTATGATTAGACAGCTGCCGCTCCCCCTCCCCTGCCGACCCCTGGGAATGACTCGAGTATAAGCCGAGAGGGGCAATTTCAGCCTAAAAAAATGGGCTGAAATTCTCAGCTTATACTCGAGTATATACGGTATGTTTTGGAGGAGATAACAGTGGATTGTGGGTGTGCTGGATGTTGGACCCCATTGATCTTATATGCATGACCTATGCCGTGAATAAGTTATCATTGCAGTAGTAGTTTACGACTCTTTAAAATTGAAAGTGGGAGGCTAACTAATTTTCAACTCTCTTTTATGCTTTTTATGAAGTATTGCTATTCAATTATAGAAGATCTCTGGATTCTTCTATAATTAAAGACAGATTTTTGGCATAAATATTAGTTTTTTACTTTTTTTTTATTTAGAATTACATATTACAAGCACATTTGAGTAATGCATTCACTAGTGCAGAAGACATGTTCTGGGTCACTGGGTGTGTATGGAAAGTCGGTGATATTGTAATAATATATTCAGAACTTGTACTAATATAGGAGTTTTTTACCATGAAAAATGCTCTAAAATAGTTAAAGTGTACTTTCCTTACTCATTCCCGCCGCTTCTCTTCCAATCCTGCCTGATTAGAGCCACATAAAGCAGGGCTAATAAGTGAAAGAGCTTAATGTGCATTTGAGGAATAATCTGGGGATTTAAATGACGCAGGTCAACAATTGCAGAGGCTCCGAGTTGAAATAAACTTCCTGAGGTGTGACCCCCATTGTGGAAACTACACCCATCATTTTATTCACCTAGGGATGCAGTTACCTCTTTGATCCCACAGATGTTTTCCAGAAATCAGCAATGCAGCATATGTTACAGAGTGAAAACTGCAAATATACCATTTTAGCCTAATGCATTGTGTTCAGCTTGTTCTTATGGGGACACGCACACGTGAATTGTTTAACTTTCATCTGTGTTAAACATTAACATTATCTCAATGGAAAAGAAACAGACCATCAATAGGCTGAAAAATAAGAAATTGATCAGAGAGATAGCAGAAATATTAGGAGTGGACAAATCAACAGTTTGATACATTCTGCAAAAAACTACATTGGTGAGCTTGGCAACTCAAAAAGGCCTGGATGTCCACAGGAGACAGTGGTGTAAGATCACAGAATCCTTTCCATGGTGAAGAAAAAGCCCTTCACAACATTGAACCAAGTTAAGAACACTCTCTGGGAAGTAGGTGTTTCGCATTTAAGTCTACCATAAAGAGAAGACTTCATGAGACCAAATATAGGGGGTTCACCACAAGGTGCAAATCATTAAAAAAAAATCCTTAAAATAGAAAGGCCACATTAGAATTTAAATATGTAAAGAAGCCAGCCCAGTTCTGGAAAAGTATTATTTGATGAGACAAAACTAAGATCAACCTATAATGATAATAGGAAGAAGAAAATATGGAGAAGGCTTGGATTGGCTCATGTTCCAAAGCACACCACATCCTCTGTAAAACATGGCGGAGGCAATGTGATGGCATGGGCATGCATGGCTGCCAGTGGCACTGGGTCACTAGTGTTTATTGATGAGGTGACTGAACACAGAAGCTGCAGGATGAATTCTTAAGTGTACAGGGCTATACCTACTGCTCAGATTCAACCAAAAACAGCAAGGATGGTTGTACGTTGCATGACAGTACAGATGGACAATGACCCAAAACATATTGCAAAAGCAACCCAGGAGGTTAAGGCAAAGAAGCAAAATATTCTGCAATGGCCGAGTTAATCCCCAGATGTCAACGCAATTGAGCAGCATTTTATATGCTTAAGACAGAACTTAAGACAGAAAGAGGCAAAAACAAGCAACAACTGAAGTCATCTGCAGTAAAGGCCTGGCAAAACATCACAAAGAAGGAAACCAAACGTTTGGTGGTGTCCATGACTTCCAGTCTTCAGGTAGTCATTGCCTGAAAAGGATTCTCTACAAAGTGTTAAAACATTTTACTTTTGGTAAAACCAATCTGCCCAATTAGTTTGGAGACCCTGAAATGAGGAGGCTTGTTAGAAAAATGGTTGCAATTCCTAAACATATTTTTTTCAACCCCTTTTATTAAACCAGAAAATCTACACTTCAATTTCATCTCAGTTGTTTCAATTTAAATAAAAAAATGCCATCACGTGGATTTAGTCCCTGTCCAAATACCCTTGGACCTACTACTACTCCTTACTAGTGAACCTGAACAGTAAATGTTGTGGTCCGTTATCAGACACCTAGTGTCCATGCATGGACCCTAAACAAGGACTGTTCATGGAAGTCGGTGTTATTGTTCACGTTCAGCAGCCCGAACAAAACTTGTTGAAAGGCTGCAGGGCAGCAAATCAACATTAGCTTTTCTGGTGTGGGCACTTCTGGCTCCATCACAGCCATGCCAAGTATTGACATGGTTGTGATTGGCCAGCGCAATATGTCTAAATAAATAATAAAATAAGATGTAAGGGCCCCTCTATTTTGCATAACAATTGCAGGTAAACCAGACAGCTGCAGGCTGACATCAAGTCCAAGGGTTAGTAATGGAGAAGCGTCTATCAGACACCCCCAATACTAACTATGTAGTCAAAAGTAACAAACACACAAACACAGAGTCCTTTAATTGTACAAAACACTCTCCAGCCCTCTTTTACCCATTTATTACCTTTAAAAAAATAAAATAATCCAAAGAGGTCCGCTGTAAATCCATTCCATGTCCCACAATGAACCCCAACTGCTATATCCAGATGCAGTGCTGAGCTGTGACATAAGTAATGTGACCGCTCAGCACGGCTGCTGGAAAGCAATGACTGTATTGTGAGCACCCGGCTGCAGTGATGAGTGCTGATGAAGGTTACCAATGAACTGCGGTAACCTCGCGGACATCACCGCTCGCAGCGTGAGAAATTTCTCACGCTGCCAGTGGTGAAGTCAGTAAGGTTACTGCAGTTCATCGGCTGTGTTGGAAATATGGAAAAATGTATTAGAAATAGAAATTATTCATGTCACAGTTATGTTTTGTATACATTTTCCATTATATATCTGACAAAAAAACGGTACTTGATACTTTGGAAATTGTTGTTACTAGAAAAAATTAGCTCTGTATATATATGGCCATATGACAGAGTATAGAAAAGTGACACACAGTGTCTCTGCGGCTTCAGCGCTGTATAATACTCCTTGTGCTGCTGTACGTCGCCCATCCTGTGTACTTATTGGACATATCGTAGTACAGAACATTCATTTTAAAGTTCATCATGTTTTCTGGCAATGATGACAATTAAGTGAACCCCTGAGTCCTCTGCTGCTCATAATAAAAGCTATTTCCGACCAATTGCTTTATCTGCTTCCAATTCTAATTTGCCATTTTTGTGGTTTTTCTAATGTCTATACACATGTGTTGTACATTTGCTGCTATTATTTATTGACACTGAATTTAATTAAAGAACCAAAAATGTGAAAAATTGTATTTGTGACTACAGAAATATTTAGGGCATCAAAAACCATAAAAATGAGTGATGGTTCAAATCAAGGTTTAAGAATGCACTTAATGGCTTTAATGTGGTGGCCATGTTCTGACACAGTCAGGCGAGGAGAAGACCTGCCACCGCTCCTGACACCTGGTTTTATTAAATTCTTGTATTTTCCATGAAATGTCAAATCTAAAGAATTGATTCTTAGGATTTTGTATTGCACTTTTGCTTTGTAAATCCCCTTAGAAATGTATTAAACTTGTCAAAGGGGTGTGTCCCTACACAGTCTGCTACTCTGAGCACTGATTGGACAGTGCTCGATCTGTAGAGACACGCCCACAATTGGTAACACCCAGTTGTGAATTTATTTAGACATTACTAGGAAATAAAACAAAGGAACAACACAATGTGGAGTTCTAGGGAAAGATGATCCAGAGCTGATTACAACAGATCCCATCAGGAAATACAGGAAAACCTTTCCAAGTCTTCTGGTTTGTATGATACGTAAGAAAACCCACTATCATTATCATTATCACCTGACTCTATCACTTTATATCACAGATCTGTCCATAATGAAAGTGAATCGCCTGCTCTCTGCGTTCACCTTCCTTTCGTTGGCTGCTCTTTCACATGGAAAGAAGGATGTCATTGATCAGCTTGAAAAATGGAATTATAGAGAAGGAGGTAAATTAATGTTACAGACTGTAATATGTACTGAATAAAATGTCATTGCTGGATTTTAGGGAAATTAACATTTGCTTTATCCTCCGGATATGGCTTTGACCTTAAGGAGGTGCCGGCCACTTGGCCGCAAGTCTGAAAAGAAGCTCTAAAGGCCAAATATATGAATGTCATAGAGATGTTCATTCCCTTGAGTGTTTATTCATTGCGTTTTCAGGCAGGTTACGAAGTGGACTGGTCTAATAGAATCCCATCAAACCACCATGGTCACCTTACAGAGGTGCCGATATGGTGACAGATAAAGCCAAGCTGTCTGCAATCTCAACCGCTGCAGCAGGGTGTTCTCTGTCATGCACAGCACAAGGGCCAAGACCTGCTGCCATCATACCAGCATACCAGAATATGGGCAAAGGACTACTTTAAAGTACACCAATCCACACCATACATTTCTGGGTCTGAGCAGGAAGAAGTTCGGTATCATGATGACATTATTTCTTTTGTACAGTTGTAATGTATACACGATAGACAGCGCTTTGGATCCATACATGATTCACATACTACTCTTCTGCTCATTTTACAATTTCTTCCGTGCACTTGATCTTACCACTAGAGAGAGCTTACAAAGTGTAAAGAAGCCTTTTGCATTAAAGTGAATAAATATATATCTCTTTGTTTTATTTTATATCACAATTTGTATTAAAAATACAAAATAGAAATTTAGCAATTTTCACACTGGTCACTTGGACTTTTTTAGACTCTACCGTGCCGTTGTTTCAGTAAACACATTGACATTACCCACAATATTTAGACTCGGACCCCTTTTTTATTAGAGCATCCAATTATTATTATTTATCTCTCTATTTATTCCATGGCACTTTACGTTTCAAAGGGGTGTACATAATACAAGCACAATAATCTTAAACAATTCAAGTCACTGACTGGTCCAGGGGAATTGAGGACCCTGCCCATGAAGGCTCACAGTTCAGAAGGGATGGGTGAGGATTAGTGTTGAGCGATACCGTCCGATACTTGAAAGTATCGGTATCGGAAAGTATTGGCCGATACCGGCAAAGTCTCGGATCTAATCCGATACCGATACCCGATACCAATACAAGTCAATGGGACTCAAGTATCGGACGGTATTCCTGATGGTTCCCAGGGTCTGAAGGAGAGGAAACTCTCCTTCAGGCCCTGGGAACCATATTAATGTGTAAAATAAAGAATTAAAATAAAAAATATTGCTATACTCACCTCTCCGACGCAGCCTGAACCTCACCGAGGGAACCGGCAGCGTTCTTTGCTTAAAATGCGCGCGTTTCCTTCCTCCCGTGACGTCACGGCTTGTGATTGGTCACGTGCCGCCCATGTGGCCGCGACGCGACCAATCACAGCAAGCCGTGACGTAATTTTCAGGTCCTGAATGCCGAATTCTAGGCATTCAGGATTTTAAAATTACGTTCCGGCTTGTGATTGGTCGCGTCGCGGTCACATGGGCGACGCGACCAATCACAAGCCGTGACGTCACGGGAGGCAGGAAACGCGCGCATTTTAAAATTACGTCCCGGCTTGTGATTGGTCGCGTCGCCCATGTGACCGCGACGCGACCAATCACAAGCCGGAACGTAATTTTAAAATCCTGAATGCCTAGAATTCGGCATTCAGGACCTGAAAATTACGTCACGGCTTGCTGTGATTGGTCGCGTCGCGGCCACATGGGCGGCACGCGACCAATCACAAGCCGTGACATCACGGGAGGAAGGAAACGCGCGCATTTTAAGCAAAGAACGCTGCCGGTTCCCTCGGTGAGGTCCAGGCTGCGTCGGAGAGGTGAGTATAGCAATATTTTTTATTTTGATTCTTTATTTTACACATTAATGTTGTTTCGATACCGATACCCGAAACCACAAAAGTATCGGATCTCGGTATCGGAATTCAGATACCCGCAAGTATCGGCCAATACCCGATACTTGCGGTATCGGAATGCTCAACACTAGTGAGGATACATTAGGTGAGGGCAGAGCTGGACCACCGAATGTGTGTAGAGGTCCTTGAGCCGGTCAGCTGTGTCATTGCCTATGGTGATTGATGGATCCTGTGTTATTAGATGTGTATAGCGGTGTTGCCTAACATTTTAATCCTGCCTTTGGTGATAATGAATATGCTAAAAACTCTTCCTGGTGAAAAGACAGGAAGTGTGAGTCTAACATATCCCCAGTGGCCAGTGTGAAAATTGCAAGATTACTAATCAAATTTTGTTTTTAATTAAAGTTTGCAATGTGGAAATAAAAAGTTGTCCTTTTCTCATAAAAATATATGTATCACAAAAAGCTGAAATAATAGATTATTTTCTTTTCATAGCTTCTCATTAAATTTGATTCACTTTCAAGAAAAAGAAAGGCATTCATATTGCTTCTTTATCATGTGTTTTTGTTTGGTTTTACTTTTTTTATTGTTTCTAATGTAAAACTAGTAAATTATAGAAGAACCTCCAGAATCTCATGGTTGGAAGACAGTTGTCTTTAGTTCCTGGTATAGATTAGATAAGGGCTTGTTTCTTACTGTAGCTACGTGAATTTACTAACCCAGAAGCCTATGGCAGATCCACAGAATCAATCTCTTTATTTCTTTTCTCCCTTTTAGCAGGGAAGGTAAACCTTCTTGGAACTCGTAGCATAACCAGAACCCTAGAGAAATGGGGAAATGAAATCTTTAGTGAAGGAAAGAACATCCTGATGTACCAACCCCAAAGTCTCCTTCCAGATTACAATGGGTATTAATGTCTTCCTGTTATCACAATCATGCACTTTAGTTTTGTGAATATTAAGTGGATGAAATAAAATTGTCATCTGAAATTTTGGAAGGTGTAATTGTTTATTACATGAACTTAGAAGGAACTTGTCAATCTTACTGCCCAGACCATACCCAGCCTAGGATTTCAGCCAGGTTATGCTCTTCTCTGAATTACTGCTGCGTTTCAAAGACAACATAGTTTGAACATAGATCCGGGATAGGTGAAATGCGTCAGATGCAACTTCTCCTTACTCCAGGTGATTGACAAGCCGCTCCCTATGCACAGACCTGTCATTCACCTGGATTGGGTATGGGAGAAGCGGCATGGGACTCGTTTCTACTGTCCGTCTCTTGAAACGATGCTTTCTCTGAAATGTCAGGGTGCATTTCCGATAAAAACATAAAATGGTGCAATCACACAGCCAGGTTCTCATTCATTGTGCCTGTGGTTTGACAGGTTCCCTTTAAATTACAGATGTATTTGTGAATGTCAACACTTTTCTCCCAAACTTTTCATGCTGCTTTGACTTCCATCTAAGTCCTGATAAATGATTATTTTGTCTATATCAATCATTTAGTGACAAAACAAATAAAACAAACTTTTTTCTTCTATTCTGCAAGAGAAGAAAAATAACTTTTATTATACTCACCTGTGGGGAGGTCCGGTCCGATGGGCGTCGCTGGTCTTGGTGCGGCACCTCCCATCTTATAATCACCGCCCTCCTGCTTGCTTCGTGTGGATGACACGTCTCCTCGGCATCGAGCTCCTGTGCAGGAGTATTTCTCTGCCCTGTTGGGGAAAGAGTAAAGTACTGCAGTGCGCAAGCGCTGGGAAAGGTCAAAGAGCCCTAGCGCATGCGCACTGCAGTACTTTAGTCTTCCCACAACAGGGCAGAGAAGTACGCCTGCACCGGAGCTTGATGCCGGGGAGACGTGTCATCCAGGAAGCAGGAGGGCGGTGATTATAATATGGGAGGCGCCGGACCCAGACAAGCGACATCCATTGGACCGGACCTCCCCACAGGTGAGTATAATAAAAGTTATTTTTCTTCTCCTACAGGTCCGGTTCGGGGCAGCTATAAAGCATTATAGAATGCTGTATATTAGCCCTGAAAGGTGATGGCCGTATCTCTTATCGGCCAAACCTGGTGACAGGTTCATTTTAATTTGGTAAAGTGCAGCATAATGCATCATGTTTGACATACAGTATAGATATGTTTCAAGCAGATACTGGAAAACGCAGTGTGAAAACCACCAAACATCTACCATTTATTTTACTCACTCATACAGCGCTTTATAGACATCATCATGTCACCGTTGGGGCTCACAATCTAAATTCCCTATCATTCCAAAAATACAAGAGAAAGAGGAGTCAAAGCGCAATAAAAATTTAAATTTTTTATTTCATTACATTGAAAAAAATCCCTATCAGTGTGTCTGTGGAGTGTGGGAGAAAACCCACGCAAACACGGGGAGAACATACAAACTTATTTCCAAGAAATATAAGGATTCAGAAGAAATATCAAAAAAGAACTCTGGCACACAAAAGGTTCCAGATGAATAATAAAGTTTATTATGATCTTCTGAATTTTCTATATTTCAAAAGTAAATTCCGCATACGGTAACAGAACAGGATGAGTGTATCAGGTATCAATTTCAACGTTTCGGCTCGCTATGAGCCTTTATCAAGATACATCTGTATCTTACAATAAGAGAATGTCCGGGTGATCAATGTCCGTAGTGCGGACATTGATCACCCGGACATTCTCTTATTGTAAGATACAGGTATATCTTGATAAAGGCTCATAGTGAGCCGAAACGTTGAAATTGATACCTAATACGCTCATCCTGTTCTGTTACCGTATGCGGAATTTACTTTTGAAATATAGAAAATTCAGAAGATCATAATAAACTTTATTATTCATCTGGAACCTTTTGTGTGCCAGAGTTCTTTTTTGATATTTACATGTTTTTCTCCTGAGCACCTTTTGAACACAGTGAGCACCCCTTTTATAACTTTAGGATTCAGAAGAAGTCACATTGTGCTCTGTGCGCCATCATTTTCAACCGTATACGCCTTAGTGGAGGTAGGCACCAAGACATAGCTTAACTATACATATAATGATGTACAACAGAGCGCACTGCTACTTCATCTCCAGCATCATAGTTAATGTGAACATAGCCTTACTGATAATTGCTCATTGGAATTTAACATTTAAAAGTATTCTCCACCACTTTGATATTGATGACCTATCCTCAGGCTGTAGTCACTAAACAGTGTGATGGAGTGTTGGTATCCACTCTAGACACTATTTACATCCAGCATCTGCAAAAAGCTGATCGGTTGGGTTCAAAGGCGTAGCTAGGGTTTTGGTTCATGGGGGGTGAAACTTCTGAGTGGGCCCCTAACCAGGTAACCCTGATTTTACCTATGATGGCGCACCCTAATAGTGGATGCAAGTGAACCTCAGCAGATGACTGCGCTGTTACTAATAAAAATCTCTATACAAAGACCAACTATGATAATACTGTCATATCGTGACCATATAGTGGTAGATACCAGTGCTGCAGAACATATAATGGATTGCAGTACAGTTACAGGTAATGACTTACCACTGACGTTCTTTCTGATGGAGTCATTCACTTTTTTTCCAGTCTTTTCCATCTGGCCCAGACCAAAAGACAACTTCTCCAGCCACGACTCAGCTCCAGAGATTACAACAAAGACACATCTGGCTTCTCACATTTCAGGCACTGTTCCCATCTACTCCCACCCTGTACAAACTCCTGATCCTGCTGATACCCCAATGCTGAGCCTCTGATGCCATTACTTGTCCCTATTACTGCACCTACTGTGTGTTACTGTGTGAATCTAGATGGTAAAACAAACCTCTAGGATATATTAATGCCCTGTGCAAGTGCAATAGAAAATAGTGCCCACATTTGCCCACCTAGAAAGTAATAATGCCTCCATATAGTATAATGCACTCCCCATAGGCCTCCATATAGTATAATGCACTCCCCATAGACCTCTATATAATATAATGTATTCCCCATAGGCATTTGTATAGTATAATGCATTCGCCACAGGTCTCCATATAGCATAATGCACTCCCCATAGGCCTTTATGTAGTATAGTTAACTCCCCATATGCCTCTATATAGTAAAATGCACTCCCCATAGGCCTCCATATAGTATAATGCATTCCCCATATGGCTCTTTATGGCATAATGCATTCCCCATAGGCCTCCATATAGTATAATGCACTCCCATAGGTCTCCGTGTAGGATAATGCACTCCCATAGGACTCCATATAGCTTAGTGCACTCCCCATAGGCCTCTATCTAGTATAATACACTATCCATAGGCCTATATATAGTATCATGCACTCCCCATAGGCTTCTATATAATATATAATCAACATAATATACTATGGTAAGTGCCATATAGATAAGAAGTGATAGGAAAATATGTAATAATAAAAAGAATACCTTTATTAAATAACAATCATATAAAAATCAGTTAAAAAGACAGGGCATGGCAAGATGGGGCCTCCAAAATGGTGGGGAAAGATAGGAGCAGATAGTAAATATAAATATAAAGTGCACAGTAAAATGAAATATATTACAAGCGCTACTAATAAAGAAACTGGGCCTAGCTTTATAGTCTTTAAATCTATCTATTACTATTTTGTGCTAAGTAGGAAAAAGGAAGTTTTAGATAGCGGCCTGTAAGGACAATGGATAAAGACAAAGGCCCTGAATAAAATACTGTATGAGCAATAGAGCGCTCAGGAATTGTAAGATGTAGAGGCTAAATACTTGATATCACATCACTTGGCAGTCACGCCCCCGTAAGAAGCAACCTTGCGAGATGGCGCTCGTCGGGCGAGGGGATCCTTAGCAGCAGCTGATCCTACTGCACAGCTTCACAGCACCAGTCCCACAGCAGGTATTTCACTGAATATGTTGAACGTCTTTTGACATCTAATGGACCTGCTCCTTTACTGCGATCTACTGGTACATGTGATATCAAGTATTTAGCCTCTATTTCTCACAATTCCTGAGCACCCTATTGCTCATATTTTATTCGGGGAGTTTGTCTTTTTCCATTGTCCTTACAGGCAGCTATCTAAAACTGCATTTTGCCTACTTAACACAAAATAGCAATAGATAGATTTAAAGACTGTAAAGCTAGGCCCGGTCTCTTTATTAGTGGTGCTAGTATTGCATTCCGTTTCACTGTGCACTTTATACTTATATTTATTATTATTATCTGCTGCTGCTTCCTTTCCCTACCATTTTGGAGGCCCCATCTTGCCCTGTCTTTTTAACTGATTTTATATGATTGCTATTTAATATATTATTTTTATTATATTATTTCCTATCACTTCTTATCTAAATGGCACTTACCATAGTAGATTATGTTGATTACGGTATATACTGTTGAAGTGTCCTTAGCCTCTTTCCATATAATATAATACACTCCCATAGGCCTCTATATAGTATAATGCACTCCCCTTAGGACTCAATACAGTATAATGCACTCCCCATAAAAAAAAATACAATACTCACCTCTCCTCATTCCCCAGCTGCTTCGAGCGCCTGCACATCTCAGCACAGCAGTTGACTGACGTCATCACGCCCACTGTCAGTGTCTGCTTCACTGACGTCAGAAGCAGAAGGGGAATGATGGGAGAGGGAGCATCACGCTCCCTGTGTCATCATTGCTTTCAACTGTAACGGCATCACGTCAATAAAGTGGAACTTGGGATGACACGTGGGGGATCCAGTGCTGGTTCCTGCCCCCCACTCCTACCCAAGGAACACAGAGCGTCCGGATGGCAGTACAGGGAAATCGAGTCCCCCTGCTCCGTTACAGAGTGTAACTGTATGCGCTCGCTGTACACACCGATACCATTGCAGTAGCGTAGTTCCGTTGGGGGTACTGGGTTTCAGAGCCCCATCTATCTGATACTTAAGCCCTAACTTATTGATTGGTCATCAATATCAAAGAGGAATAGTCACAGCATGAAAACATGATACTTACATGGCACGTTTATGCACATCTTCTCACATTATATATGCACACCATGTAAACATATATGTATGTCAATTTTGGCCAACCCACCACATTATGGAGCACAGGAATATACAAGGTTTTAGCACTATCACATGTCACAGGCAGGATATACTGCTCTAAAAATATGTTTTCAAGATGTAAAATATGCATGTGATTTAAAGAAATATTGTCAAAATAATTGGAACTTCCCATTGAAAGTGTATGAAGGATTGTGGTTTTGGCCTATAAGAGCATATTAAATTTTACAGGAACATTGTCGTTCTGTTTCTTGTAGCATCCGCTCCTTTGCTGAAGCTATTGATGACCTCCTCAGAGATGTCAATTCTTTGAAAAAACGGCTTAGTGAACTAAATGACCGTCTGGATAGTATCAACAGAGGTGTCATCAGGATGAAGCTACGTATGGCACCTAAGAACCCTGCAACTTATCCAAGAACTCTACGTGCTTTTCCACAGAGGCAAGAAAAACTCACCCACCCTCCTAACCGGCCATTCAGTGTTAAGAGAAGAGTATATATCAGAAGACGGAAAATAAAAGCCTAGAGCTGAATGCCAATTGTTGTAATGTAATAAGCTCCAGTCCTCATGTATACTATTTTTATAAAACAATATACATATTATATTCAGCATATCGAACGCAAAGAATAAAATATTGATCAGAATTCTAACGCTATTTTAGGAGTTGAACATATTTGAGTAGCTATAATATTTGCAACGTGTATGACAAGAGGTACTTTTGGCTCTCATGCCCAGAGTAAAGGTTCACCTTTTGTAATTTCTTATTCACGCACACTTTTTCTGCTTTACTAAATGCTTGAAAAAGACCATGTCATCTTAAAAAAAAAAATCCAGTGCTAGCCACATCCCTCTGAACTATCGTCAAGCTAAATTAAGTATAGAATTCACGTTATGCCTTGTACATTGTCTTCTCCTTTACAGTACCTGCCTGATTTTATCTTTTGCTATCTATATCAGTAAGCTGCCTGTGTAGTTTAACATACTGTTATTGTCAGCTCCAGTCTAGCAGAGCATAATTCTTCTGTGCTCCGCCACAACAGAGCTGGTAATTATTAGACAGTATAGAGCTTGTTGCATGCTGCTGGAAGATCACTTATATAAAACAGCAAATGCTGCTCTAGATATATATGCATATTTCAGAAGATTATCTTCTGTCATGTGCATCAAAACAGCAATATTTAGGCTATGCGCACACGTTCAGGATTTTTAGCGTTTTTCAGCCGTTTTCTGCCAAAAAAAGCTAAAAAAAGGCTTACATAAGCATCCCATCATTTTTAATGCATTCCACATTTTTTATGCACATGCTGAGTTTTTTCCGCAGCGGAATCGCACTCCAGAGAAAAAATGCAGCATGTTCATTCTTTGTGCAGAATTACGGCGATTCTGCACACATAGGAATGCATTGATCTGCTTACTTCCTGCATGGGGCTATGCCCACCATGTGGGAAGTAAGTGGATCATGGTCGGTTGGTGCCTCAGTGTGGAGGAGAGGAGACTCTCCTCCAGGCCCTGGGAACCATACACCTGTAAAAAAAAAAAAAAAAGAATTAAAATAAAAAATCGTGATATTCCCACCTTCTGGCGGCCCCCTCAGCCTTCCCGCTCCTTGCCATGCTCCCGTTCCCAGTAATGCCTCGCGGCAATGACCTGTGACGTAGCAGTCTCGCGTGATGCTATGTCATCTGGGGTCATTGCCGCGAGGCATTACTGGGAACGGGAGCTGCCGGGAGCATCGCGAGGAACGGGAAGGCTGCGGGGGCCGTCGGAAGGTGAGAATATCATGATTTTTTATTTTTTTAACATTAGATCTTTTACTATTGATGCTGCATAGGTATCATCAATAGTAAAAAGTTGGTCACACTTGTCAAACACTATGTTTGACAAGTGTGACCAACCTGTCAATCAGTTTTCCAAGCGGTGCCATTTCCGCATGCGTTATACCTGCGTCAGGGAGTTGCGGAATTGCTGCGGAAATTTCCGCGGCAATTCCAGATGTGTGCACATAGCCTTACAGTTTCACTGTCATGGATTTACCGCGACAGAGGAACCAGAAGACGGCGACTTCTGATTTCTCCTACTCCTGCACTGACTAGAAACATTTGTCCTTCATATTAAATAATGCAGATTTCTTTTAGCAGTGCAGAGGTTACTCTGCTCAGTTGAGAGCTCCTGGAAGCTTACCTGCATTAAGGCTCTTAGCTGTGCACTGTTAGCCACTCCACCCTCCTATGTAAACAGGATTCTGACAAGTAGACATTGCCAGAGCTAGTTTCATTGCTGCATGGTTCAGGATTTGGTGGATTTGTCTAAGGCTACTTTCACACTTGCATCGGTATGGGTTAGTCGCTAAGCGTCGGCGTGCCGTACCGACCCACGTTGTGAAAATTTGGCACAACGTGGCTAGCGGATGCAGTTTTTCAACTCATCCACTACCCATTGTAAAGTTTGGT
This sequence comes from Ranitomeya variabilis, assembly GCF_051348905.1. Lineage (NCBI taxonomy): Eukaryota > Metazoa > Chordata > Amphibia > Anura > Dendrobatidae > Ranitomeya > Ranitomeya variabilis. The sequence continues at coordinate 152,525,617 of NC_135239.1, forward strand.
GGAGGAGGGGGCGGAGTTCCCTTGAACGTTTTTTCTTGCCGACGGTCCGCCAAAACACGACGCATCCAGTGCACGACGGACGCGACGTATGGCCATACGTCGCGATCCATCGGCAATACAAGTCTATGGGCAAAAAACGCATCCTGCGAGCACATTTGCAGGATCCGTTTTTTACCCAAAATGACGGATTGCGACGGATTCCAAAAAACGCTAGTGTGAAAGTAGCCTAAGATTGTTGTGTGGTTTAGGTTGTGTACTAATCCTCTTCTTCTCCTACTTTAGTTTTTCCCATTCTTCATTTCCCCGTGTCTTCCTCTGTTGTTTGTGTGTCAGTTTTTGTATGATTGGTATTTTCCTTTATCCCTTTTCATATTACCTTGTTAGTTGCGACATTCACATTTTATTCATTTCTCTGGTCATTGGTCTCATCACTTTTCTGCCTACTAGATTGAAAATACCAAACTGAGACATCAGGACTTCTGCTGCACCAAATTCTATATGCACTAAAGAGAGTTGTGCCTCCAGCACAACTGACCAAGGTGAGCAGTTAAGCTATTGCTCTCTGTTATCAACCAAACTCTCATGAGGTAGTACTGACCTCCCTGTCATTCAGGAAGCCAGATGAAAGAGACTGCACTGTGCATGATCAACCAGGAGAATGGGAACAACAGCAGGACAGTTCAAAAGGCAATTAGAGTAGATAGAACATGGAATGGATTCATGGGGGGGGGGGGCAAACCTGGAAAGATTTCAAAATAAATTATATTGGCACATATGTATAAATATTTTGGTCCATTATTATGCGACCACCTTGTAAATTGGAGAATAACCTTTTGAGGGTGTGTTTGTGTTAAACAAATAAAAAATGGGGTTGTAATAAGGTATTGCAACATATCTAGGCTGATTCTCCATGCAGAACAGAGTTATGGAAGTTGAAGGGTTTGTTACAAACTTGTTTTAAGCAGGTCAATTTTTGAAGTTGATGAAGAAAAAGAGGCCATGCATAAGAATCTGAGCAGTTGTGAAGCTGTATAAGGTTTGATGACCGTCATTATTTTCAATAGTACTGCAACTCTTGTGAGACCTTTCCAGTATTCAGTGGCTAGTGCCTACCAAAAGGTTTACCACTTACAGCTTATCTAATCATTTGTGGAAAACTGTATTTAAAAGGGTCTGTCTATTCTATTTATATTTAACAAATATGGAGACATGATGTATAGAAGCCCTCCCACGAAGATCTTTTTAAATAAATTAATATGTCCATATACTGCAGTGTGTATGTTTTAAGATAGTCACCTACCGCCAACTTCTACGGGATCCAGTGCCATTATGTACCTCTTCTCAGTGATGTCACCGCATTTCAGACTCTCCGGCTCACTCTATACTCCATGTGTGAGCAGTAGGTCTTTTACAATGTAAGTCTATGGGGGTACGTTCTGACATTCCATTGGCATATATTGTAAAAACTATTTCCGATTCACGCAGAGCACAACAAGACACATAGGGTTTACAGAGCAGTGACATCACAGAAGAGTAGCAGAACAGAGCTGAATCCCGCAGCAGTAAGTCAGTATATTAACACATATACACACACTACATGCACATATACAGGGAATTAGTTACAAAAGGTTTAGTAAGAGGGCTTCTTTTATGGCACTTACTAATAATATCAAAGTAAGTACAGCCTTCCTCATACACACATGGTCAAAATTGTTGGTACCCCTCGTTTAATGACAGAAAAACCCACAATGGTCACAGAAATAATTTTAATCTGACAAAAGTAACAATAATTAAAAGAGCTATGAAAATGAACAAATGAAAGTCAGACATTGGTTTTCAACCATGCTTGCACAGAGTTGTAAAAAAAATAAAACTCATGAAATAGGCCTGGACAGAAATGATGGTGCCCCAGAAAATAATGTGACAAAAGGGAAATGTTCAATCAAGGTGTGTCCACTAACTAGCATCACAGGTGTCTACAATCTTGGAATCAGTGAGTGGGCCTGTATATAGGGCTACAGATACTCACTCTGCTGTTTGGTGACATGGTGTGTATCACACTCAACATGGACCAGAGGAAGCGAAGGAAAGAGATGTTTCAGGAGATTCGAAAGAAAATTGTAGACAAACATGTTAAAGATAAAAGTTATAAGACCATCTCTAAGCAGCGTGATGTTCCTGAGACTATAGTTGCACATGTTATTCAAAAATTTAAGATGCATGGGACTGTAGCCAACCTCCCTGGATGTGGCCGCAGGAGGAAAATTAATGACAATTCAAAGAGACGGATAATATGAATGATAACAAAAGAGCCCAGAAACACTTCTAAACAGATTAAAGATGAACTTCAAGCTCAAGGAACATCAGTGTCAGATCGCACCATCCTTTGTTGTATGAGCCAATGTGCACTTCATGGGTGACAACCAAGGATGACACCATTGTTGCAAAAAAAACATAAAAAAGCCAGACTGGAATTTGCCAAACTACATGTTGACTAGCCACAAAGCTTCTGGGAGAATTTCCTATGGACAGATGAGACAAAAAAGAACAATTTGGCAAGGCACATCAGCTCTATGTTCACAGATGGTAAAAATGAAGCACATCAAGAAAAGAACTCTCCCTACTGTGAAACATGGAGGAGGCTCTGTTATGTTCTGGTTTTGCTTGCTACATCTGGCACAGGGTGTCTAGAATCTGTGCAGGGTACAATGAAATCTCAAGGCTATCAAGGGATTCTAGAGAGAAATGTGCTGCCCAGTGTCAGAAAGCTTGGTCTCAGTCGCAGTTCATGGGTCTTGCAACAGGATAATGACCCTAAACACACAGCTAAAAACACCCAAGAATGGCTAAGAGGAAAACATTGGACTATTCTGAAGTGGCCTTCTATGAGCCCTGACCTACCGTATTTTTCGGACTATAAGGAGCACCGGACCATAAGATGCATTCCAAATTTTCAGAAGGAAAATAGAGAAAAAAAAATAATGTGTCAAATGGGGGTCCGTCTTACAGTCCAAATTCAGCTTACCAGTGAAGGGATTAGCACAGGTGGAGGAGTGGTCTTAGGGGTCGTTCGGTGGTCCAGGCTGGTGCGGTGACCTCCGGGAAATCCCATCCCAGACAAATGCGGTGCTCTGTGCTGGGGCAGGGGTCGTGGCTCTGTGCTGGGACAGGGGCTCTGTGCTCTGGGGCAGTGGCAACAGCTCTCTGTGCTCCGTGGGGGGCTCCGCCTGCATTTTGTCAAAGCCCGGAGGCCCCTGCTCATCCGTTAATGTCATGTTGCGGTGGCCTCTGTGAACATGGCCTCCAGGAACATGGCCGCCGGGCCGGCGCATGCTCAGATTCAGATCTTGTTGCAGAGATCTCACCCCGAGAATCTGAGCATGCGCCGGCCAAGGTCCTGGAGGCCATCTTCCCGGCGGCCGCCGCAACATGGCATTAACAGATGAGAGGGGCCACTGGGCATTGACAAAAGGCCGGCGGAACCCCCCACGGAGCACAGAGAGCCGCTGCCACTGCCCCGGAGCACAGCCCGCCACCACACCACAGAGCCTAGCCGCACCAGCCTGGGAAGGGAGGCTGCATCGGGACCGCCGCCGCTGCCGCCGCCACAGGATTTGTAAGTATATTGCGACCATAAGATGCACCCCCATTTTCCCCAAAAAAATTTTGAGAAAAAAGTGCATCTTATAGTCCGAAAAATACGGTAAATCCTATTGAGCATCTTTGGAAGGTGCTGAAACATGCTGTCTGGAAAAGGCAACCTTCAAACATGAGACAACTGGAGCAGTTTGCTCTTGAGAAGTGGGCAAAAATACCTGTCTAGAGGTGCAGACATCTCATTGACAGTTACTGGAATTGTTTGATTGCAGTGATTGCCTCAAAAGGTTGTGCAACAAAATATTAAGTTAAGGGTACCATAATTTCTGCCCAGGCCTATTTCATGAGTTTTATTTTTTATTTTATTCTGTAGAAGCAAGGTTGAAAAATAATATCTGACTTTCATTTGTTCATTTTCAGAGATTTTTAATTTATTATTACTTTTGTCAGATTCAAGTTATTTCTGTGACCATTGTGGATTTTTCTGTTATTAGACGAGGGGTACCAACAATTTTGACCATGTGTGTAAATCTGGTATCACTGTAATTGCACCGACCCGAAGAATAAAGTTGTCTAATCACTTATACTGCACGAAGAACAGTGTAAAAGTAAATATAACCAATTCTGGACCTACTACAGATTTGTTCATTCTGCCTCCCAGAGATCGCAGTAAGGCTACTTTCACACATCAGGTTTTTGGCGCCTTGCCGATTCCTGCAATGCGCCGCAGAGCCGGATCCGACATAATTTGTGAAAACCGTATGGAACGGATCCGGTTTTCCGCCAGATCCATACAGTTGGCATCCGTTTTTTCATCCGGTTTTTGTCAGATCCGGTTTTTAAAAACGCCCCTTGGAGGCTGCAAAGTGTGATTGGCCCCCTGAAAACTATATATACAGCCCATCAGTGACAGGTTGTAGAGGAGCAAGTGTTTGGAGAGCAAGATGGATGTTGTTATTGCGAATATTCTGAAGATCAACGTGGATTTCACTGTGGAGGCGAATCGCTTGAAAACTATTGTTCTGGAGAAGGGGCGAGAGAGACAACGCATCATGCGTTTGCGCCGACGGCGTTTGTGGATCCACCCCATCACTGCACAGAGAATGACACGTGGGGTGTTTTCTACACTGTACATGGAGCTACGAGGAGACCCAGAGAAATTTTTCTCATGTGTGCAGATGAAAGCGGAGAACTTCGATCTATTGGTGGACCGAATTGGCCATCTAATCCGAAGGAGTGATACGTATTGCCGATTCTCCATTTCACCGGCGGAGCGTCTGATGGTCACTCTTCGGTAAGCCATTTTTATTGTACAGGTCCTTCTCAAAAAATTAGCATATAGTGTTAAATTTCATTATTTACCATAATGTAATGATTACAATTAAACTTTCATATACTATAGATTCATTATCCACCAACTGAAATTTGTCAGGTCTTTTATTGTTTTAATACTGATGATTTTGGCATACAACTCCTGATAACCCAAAAAACCTGTCTCAATAAATTAGCATATCAAGAAAAGGTTCTCTAAATGACCTATTACCCTAATCTTCTGAATCAACTAATTAACTCTAAACACATGCAAAAGATACCTGAGGCTTTTAAAAACTCCCTGCCTGGTTCATTACTCAAAACCCCCATCATGGGTAAGACTAGCGACCTGACAGATGTCAAGAAGGCCATCATTGACACCCTCAAGCAAGAGGGTAAGACCCAGAAAGAAATTTCTCAACAAATAGGCTGTTCCCAGAGTGCTGTATCAAGGCACCTCAATGGTAAGTCTGTTGGAAGGAAACAATGTGGCAGAAAACGCTGTACAACGAGAAGAGGTGACCAGAACCTGAGGAAGCAGTGGACTGAGTCTGGTGTGGAAACATCCAGAGCCACCGTGCACAGGCGTGTGCAGGAAATGGGCTACAGGTGCCGCATTCCCCAGGTAAAGCCACTTTTGAACCATAAACAGCGGCAGAAGCGCCTGACCTGGGCTACAGAGAAGCAGCACTGGACTGTTGCTAAGTGGTCCCAAGTACTTTTTTCTGATGAAAGCAAATTTTGCATGTCATTCAGAAATCAAGGTGCCAGAGTCTGGAGGAAGACTGGGGAGAAGGAAATGCCAAAATGCCTGAAGTCCAGTGTCAAGTACCCACAGTCAGTGATGGTGTGGGGTGCCATGTCAGCTGCTGGTGTTGGTCCACTGTGTTTCATCAAGGGCAGGGTCAATGCAGCTAGCTATCAGGAGATTTTGGAGCACTTCATGCTTCCATCGGCTGAAATGCTTTATGGAGATGAAGATTGCATTTTTCAGCACGACCTGGCACCTGCTCACAGTGCCAAAACCACTGGTAAATGGTTTACTGACCATGGTATTACTGTGCTCAATTGGCCTGCCAACTCTCCGGACCTGAACCCCATAGAGAATCTGTGGGATATTGTGAAGAGAAAGTTGAGAGACGCAAGACCCAACACTCTGGATGAGCTTAAGGCCGCTATTGAAGCATCCTGGGCCTCCATAACATCTCAGCAGTGTCACAGGCTGATTGCCTCCATGCCACGCCGCATTGAAGCAGTCATTTCTGCCAAAGGATTCCCGACCAAGTATTGAGTGCATAACTGAACATTATTATTTGATGGTTTTTTTGTTTGGTATTAAAAAACACTTTTATTTGATTGGTCGGGTGAAATATGCTAATTTATTGAGACAGGTTTTTTGGGTTATCAGGAGTTGTATGCCAAAATCATCAGTATTAAAACAATAAAAGACCTGACAAATTTCAGTTGGTGGATAATGAATCTATAGTATATGAAAGTTTAATTGTAATCATTACATTATGGTAAATAATGAAATTTAACACTATATGCTAATTTTTTGAGAAGGACCTGTATTTCATCCTGTAAAGCACACTTTTATGTTGTTGCTGCCTTATAACTGTAATTTTATTGCTGGTATTTTGTAGTAATGTTTGCCTTGCTATTATTCACAGATTCCTTGCAACTGGAGAATCCCTTTTGTCACTCCATTTCCAGTTCAGGCTTGGGATTTCGACCATCTGCGGAATTGTCAAGCACAGCTGCTGTGCACTGTGGGACTCTTTACATGGTGAATTTATGCCACATCCCACAATGGAGAGTTGGTTGGAAGTACCCAAGGAACTCTAGCAAGTGTGTCAGTTTCCCAATTGCGTGGGCGCAGTGGACGGGAAACATATCTGCATCGTGAAACCGGCTGGTTCTGGCTCAGAATATTTCAACTATAAAAAATATTTCTCCATTGTGCTGATAGCCATCGCCGATGCGGAGTACAAATTTATAGGGGTGGATATTGGGGCGTATGGCCGCTCCAATGATTCCCAAGTTTTTAAACTGTCTGCAATGGGGCGTCATCTGTATGCAAACACCTTCCAATTCCCCCCCCTCCAAGACCACTGCCTCAAACCTCTGGGCCACCAATACCTTTCGTTTGTGTTGGGGATGAAGCTTTCCAGCTGTCAGAACATCTGCTGAAACCCTACTCCAGTAGTGGATTAACGCAAACTAAAAGAATTTTTAACTACCGCCTCACACGAGCACGGAGAATGGTGGAGTGCGCTTTTGGGATTTTGACCGCCAAAAGGCGAGTTCTATTCACAGCTATAAACTTGAAGACTGACATTGTTGACGAGGTGGTGAAAGCTTGTGTTGTTCTGCACAATTATGGATATGCAAGGAACATATTTCCATTGAAGACCACTCTGAAGAAACCACCTTGGTTGATTAGAACAACATTATGTATAGAAGTTCTATGGCAGTTTTCCGAATGAGATACCAGTTCGCAGAATACTTTATCTCACCTGAAGGAAGAGTAGACTGGCAGGATGAGAGAGTTTGAACAATTTTTCTTGGACCTTGTTAACCATATTTTACCTTATTGTACCCAAGTTGTGTACCTGTTTGTGTTGCCCCCAAAGTATTTAACCTTTAACCTTATATTACCAAAGTTGTGTACCTGTTTCGGTTGTACCCAAAGTATTTTACCTTCTTTTACCCAAGTTATGTACCTGTTTGGGTTGTACCCAAAGTATTTTACCTTCTTTTACCCAAGTTATGTTCCTGTTTGGGCTGTGCCCAAAGTATTTTACCTTCTTTTACCCAGGTTATGTACCTGTTTGAAGTATTTAACCTCTAACCACATTCTTAAATGCACTACTATACCTTATAAATAAAATACAAATTTTGTTTTACCAAAACAGTTTTATTAAACACATTTTTTAAACAAAAATAACTTTTATAAGTTAGCATAATTTGGGGTGGAGATATTGCTGGAGGGGCTGTTAGATTGGGACACTTTGACAGTGGGAGTGTGGGGAGAGGAATGTGGTGGTGGTGGTGAAAAACCAGTAGATAGCGGTGAAGAGGTGGAGAAAGAAAGTGAACGGGTGGACAGGAAACTGGGAGTTGGATTTGGGATTCGAAATGATGGAGGGGTGTAGTTGATGGATTAGGAGGCAAAAGAGGTGATGGGTGGAGAAGAGGGTTGGGATAGTGACATGATGGGTGAAGGAGACTGGTGGTAGTGGGCAGGGAGAGGAGGAGCGGAAGATGTTGTTGGGAACTGGTATGGGGCGGGATCTTGGTACGGGTCAGGATGCTGGGACTGGGCACGAGCAGGATGTTGGTAGGGGTCAGGATGCTGGAACTGTGCACGATGCTGGTACAGGTCAGGATGCTGGGAAGAGACACGGGCAGGATGCTGGTACGGGTCAGGATGATGGTAGTGGCTGGAGTGAGGGACAGTGCCTGGAGGGGGGGCAGGTGCAGGAGGGGGGGCAGGTGTGGTGGCTTGAGAGGTGACAAGCGGTAGAATAGACTGGCATGATTGCATTACTTGAATCTGCTGATCAGGAGATAGCTTATCCATGAACTCGAGTACCGACCGGAAAAGTGTGGTTCGGTGATTGACTTGCTTCTGAATGCATCCGTAGCAGAAGTGTGTGCAACTCGAGAATGCTTTTATTTATCAAATTGAAACCTGCAGCCATTTGCTCGGACAAAACTTTGAGACAGTTCTGGAAGGATGCATTCAGGTGCAAGAACTCGGGCGCATAGCTCTGTACCTGACCCCTCTGGCGCTGCCGCCCCGAAGCCACAGGTGTAGTAGAGGTGGCAGCATTAGAGGGGTGGGGTAAAGGAAAAGCTATATCCTCACCAGCAGATTCATGCAACGCAGGCGGCCAGGATGCTCCAGCGCTGGTGGATGGGACTGAGGGATCAGATGTGAGGGAAGGCTGGGAAGGTGCAGAGGGGCCGGGATTGTCGAAGTGTCCCGCGGTGGCGGACTCCTGAGGGATCGCCGCAGAAGGGTTCAACTCTGCTGCAGGCTCCCGAGTGCTGCCGATGGTGCTGTGGAACAAAGAGAAAGGAAAATATAATTAATATACTGATATTGCATGGCCCTGGCTGAAACAGCAAAAGAGGGTTAGACATGTAAAACATTGGTTATTAAATGTGGTGGGTAATATTTACCTTTGGCTCACCATCCTTGACCTCAGGAACGTTAGGGATTGGGCATATTTATATCTGCTCTTGCGTCTTCCAGATTCACTCGGGGCCCACATCTCTTTGTTGAACTCCTTCTTGAAGCGATCCCTGATCGACCGCCACCGCTTGACAATCCTCTCACCTGTAGAAAAAGGAGAAACACAAATTGGTTACGACACAACACTTTAAATCCATCAACATAACTGAACTGTGCATACTTACGTGCCTGATTCTGGGCCCGAACATCGAGGTCCTCCCAGTTGCCTACAAGCTGTTCGCAGACTTGCTCCCAGAGCCGACGGGTCACAATGACATCAGCGTGGCGGCGGTCAGCCATGTTCCACAGCAGCTCCCTCTCTCGGATCAGATCGATGAGGAGGTCAATATTTAGCCCAACCTCCTCACCGTCCGAGTCAGGAGCAAGTTGTGAAGCCTGTTAAAAAAGATGAAAAAAAACCATTACATTCAAAACAACATTAAGTTCAAATAAAAAAAAAATAAAAAAAATAAGGAGAGGCTTACATGATGACGGCCACCCACACTCTCATGCTGAAGATCCTGGGAGCCGCTCTGAGGACCTCTGGATTGAGCACCAGAATCAGAAGACTATAAGAAAAAAATATTATGTGTGCAGCGCCCCAGAGTCCTGGTCGTTGCAGTATTGTCGCTCCGCCGCTAAGGGGAGTGATGGTACGTCTGATGGCACTAAAGGAGTTCACCTGACCAGGTATCACAGTCACACATTACACTTCACACTCTGGCCACTAGGGGGAGCAAAAGGTTCTATTTACTAGGCCACTCCTCACACTCTGGTAAAACTGGGGGTTGGATAGAAAGTTAGGGAGAAAGCTGACTGGGTTTTGCCCAGGCAACATTCAGTGAGAGAGGGTGTTGCGGGGAAAGATTCAGGGGGGTCCCTGTCAGGGGTGGGATCCTGACAGAGGCCTAGCAAGAGACAGATCGTTACGGAGCCGTGCCTGCACTTCATTGCGGCGGCATCTTAAGAAAGGACAAGAAGCGAAGTATATTGTGGAGAAGTGAGAAACGAGATCACAGCAACAAAGGAGATAATACCGGGAGGAGTCGTGCCCTAAGATCGTGGCAACATCCTTCTGAGGCGCGTAGCCGGTGGCCAGAACACCGAGGGAGTACTGGCTCTACGCTTTACTTCAATCACGGCAGGGCAGTTGACTTTAGGTTGGCTGTCTCACCTTTTCACCTAAGCAGACAACGGAGGCAAATTGTGGGAGAGGGGCGTCTCTAGGGTCCCTATAAAACAGCTCCAGGCCTACCCCCGTCATACGGGTGCATCCTATCCAAACTGGGGGACGGAGAGAGAGAACATCAGAAACAGATACAAGAGTTGTGAGGACTATCCCGTGGTGCTCAGCAGGTTGGTACTACAACACACAGGCGCAAGTAGGAAGGCTACTGATTTCCACCTGCAAAGAGAACTCTGGATGTGCCTTCGGACCGGCCGGTCTCAGCAAGCCCTGTTAGCAGTGCTCTGGATTGTGAATGCCGAAGTCTACAGTAAAAGGTAAAGAGACTGCAACCTTGTGTCCTCGTTATTTACCACGACCTAAACCACCGCCACCTACACCTTTAATTGGACGCCCCTTAGCAGGGCCACGGACCGGGTCGGGCCACAGTGACATCCCCAGAACCGCGACAGAGGGACCCGGTACCGAGTATCCTATTGCCCTGCGTCTGGAGGCGCTCCATGTGCTTGTGTATTGGCATTTTATGTCCACTCCACTTGGTCCACTCCCGTCTAATCCACTATCTCTCAGATAACTCTCTTCTTGACCCCTTACAATCTAGTTTCCGCTCTTTACACTCCACTGAAACTGCCCTCACTAAAGTCTCTAATGATCTAATAACAGCTAAATCCAAAGGTCATTGCTCTCTGCTGATTCTCCTGGATCTTTCTGCCGCATTTGACACTGTGGATCACCAGCTCCTCCTCACTATGCTCCGCTCTATAGGCCTCAAGGACACAGCCCTCTCCTGGTTCTCCTCCTACCTTTCTGACCGCTCCTTCACTGTATCTTTTGCCAGCTCCTCTTCCTCTCCTCATCCCCTTACTATCAGGGTTCTGCAAGGCTCAGTCCTAGGCCCCCTCCTCTTCTCTCTTTACACGGCCCCTGTTGGACAAACAATCAGATTTGGGTTCCAGTATCATCTCTATGCTGATGACACCCAATTATACACTTCTTCCCCCGACATCACCCCTACCCTAATTCAAAATACCAAGGATTGTCTGTCTGCTGTCTCTAAGGCTACGTTCACATTTGCGTTGTGCGCCGCAGCGTCGGCGCCGCAGCGCACAACGCAAACAAAAACGCGGCAAAACGCACGCTAAAACGCTGCGTTTTGCGCCGCATGCGTCCTTTTTGGCCGAAAGTTGGACGCAAAAAAAATGCAACTTGAAGCGTTTCTTGCGTCCAACGCTTGCAGCCATGCGGCGCAAAACGCAGCACAACGCATGTCCATGCGCCCCCATGTTAAATATAGGGGCGCATGACGCATGCGGCGCCGCTGCGGCGCCCGACGCTGCGGCGCTGACCGCAAATGTGAACGTAGCCTAATATCATGTCCTCCCTCTACCTGAAACTAAATCTCTCCAAAACGAAACTTCTTGTGTTTCTCCCTTCTACTATCCTCACTCTAAACAACATCGAAATTACCCTGGAGGGTTCAACCATAACTCCCAAGCAGCATGCCCGCTGTCTTGGGGTCATACTCGACACCGAACTTTCCTTTACTCCCTATATCCAATCACTCACTCGCTCTTGTCACCTGCATCTTAAAAACATCTCCAGAATCTGACCTTTTCTCACCGTTGAAACTGCTAAGACTCTAAGGCCATGTTCACACTTTGCGGTTTTTACCGCGGAACCGCTGCGATTTTGATGCTGCGGGTCCGCAGCAGTTTCCATAGCGTTTCCATTTACATGTAAACCCTATGGAAACCGCAAACCGCTGTGCACATGCTGCGGGAAAAACCGTGCAGAAACGCAGCGGTTTAAAACCCGCAGCATGTCACTTCTTTGTGCAGAATCGCTGCGATTCTGCACCCATAGGAATGCATTGAACCGCTTACTTCCCGCATGGGGCTGTGCCCACGTTGCGGGAAGTAAGCGGTTAATGTGTGGGTGGTACCCGGGGTGGAGGAGAGGAGACTCTCCTCCAGGCCCTGGGAACCATATTTGGGGTAAAAAAAAGAATACAAATAAAAAATCATGTTATACTCACCTCTCAGCGCTGCACGCGGCCGGCCAGTCAGAGTTGCTGTGCGAACAGGACCTGCGGTGACGTCGCGGTCACATGACCGTGATGACGCCCGGGTCACATGACCGTGACATCACGAAGGTCCTTCTCGGCACAGCATCTTTGGAACCGGAGCGCCGCGTGCAGCGCCGAGGAGATCCGGACATCGGAGGGTGAGTATAACCAATTTTTATTATTTTTAACATTACTATTGATGCTGCATATTGCTGCATATGCAGCATCAATAGTATAGGAGTAATCCCGCAGCGGAAACCGCGGAACAAACCGCGATAAATCTGCAGGGATAACCGCAGCGGTTTTGCCCTGCAGATTTATCAATTCCGCTGCGGGAGAACCCGCAGAGGGACGCCGCAAAGTGTGAACGTGGCCTTACTGTCGCTCTTATTCATTCTCCTCTGGACTACTGCAACTCTCTTCTAATCGGTCTCCCTCTTACCAAACTTTCTCCTCTCCAATCCATCTTGAATGCTGCAGCCAGAGTCATATTTCTGTCCAGCCGCTTCACCGATGCCTCCATCTTGTGCCAGTCATTACACTGGCTACCCATTCGCTACAGGGTCCAGTATAAACTCATCTCTCTCACCCACAAAGCTCTCCACAGTTCTGCACCGCCTTATATCTCCTCTCTCATCTCTGTCTATCGCCCTACACGTGCCCTCCGTTCTACAAAAAACCTAAGACTAACATCCCCTGTAATCCGAACCTCACACCTCCATCTCCAAGACTTCTCTAGTGCTGCGCCAGCTCTCTGGAATGCACTTCCCCAGACAATCAGACTGATACCTAGCCCCGACCTATTCAAGCGTGCTTTGAAAACCCATCTCTTCAAACAAGCCTACCACATCAACTACTCAGTAACCTAACTTTGCCCTGTTCCCTCCTTCCAAATATGACTCTGAATCTGCACCCTACTATTCATCTGTCTCCACACCCTCCATGCACATGATAACTGCACTTGATACTTGACTATTGCACTTAAACACACGGGCTGATGACTGGATCATGCAGCTTTGTATGAAAATCCCTATGTATTATAATTGCCAGACCTGAAATAACAAGCACTTTTCACCTATTGTGTCTCCCCATTTCCTTGTAGATTGTAAGCTTGCGAGCAGGGACCTCACTCCTAATGTCACTGTTTAAATTGTCTTAACTCGTACCGAATTTATTGTTTGTACATGTCCCTGCTTAATTGTAAAGTGCTGCGGAATATGTTGGCGCTATATAAATAAAAATTATTATTATTATTATATGTGTTGTGTGAAGTGTTTTGTCTATAATGATCATTTTGTATGTGTTGTATGTTGTGTGATGTCTATAATGATCAGTTTGTATGTGTTGTGTGCAGTGTTCTTTCGGTAAGGATCTTTTGTTTGTATGTGTTGGGTGTAGTGTGAGGTTTTAGTTCCGCGATGCATGCAAGACACTTACCAATTGCGATCCCACTCCAGGTCTCTCTCCACCCCTTCAGTCTTCTTCTGGAAGCACCTCTTCTGCTGCAGCTTCCTACAAAAATTAGAGATTGATAAATACATTAATAAAATATATATAATAGATAGATATGAGATAGATAGATAGATAGATAGACAGACAGACATTCAGGGGCAAAAAAACCCCTCTAAAAACAGAACTTTTATTTACCTCAGTGCGCTGACGACGTTCAGGAGGGCTCCCCGAAGACATGGCTGATATGCTCTGTGGCTGGCAGGCTAGGCTCTCTGGCTGGCAGGCTCTTGGTTCTCTGGCTGGCAGGCTCTTGGCTCTCTGGCTGGCAGGCTCTTGGCTCTCTGGCTGGCAGGCTCTTGGCTCTCTGGCTGGCAGGCTCTTGGCTGTCTGCTGGCAGGCTCTTGGCAGTCAGGCAGGCTAGGCTCTCTGGCTGGCAGGCTCTTGGCTCGCAAGCTCTTGGCTCCCTGGCTGGCAGGCTCGTGGCTCTCTGGCTGGCATACTCTTGGCTCTCTGGCTGGCAGGCTCTTGGCTCTCTGGCTGGCAGGCTCTTGGCTCTCTGGCTGGCAGGCTCTTGGCTCTCTGGCAAGTAGGCTCTTGGCTCTCTGGCAAGCAGGCTCTTGGCTCTCTGCTGGCAGGCTCTTGGCAGGCAGGCAGGCTAGGCTCTCTGGCTGGCAGGCTCTTGGCTCTCTGGCTGGCAGGCTCTTGGCTCTCTGGCTGGCAGGCTCTTGGCAGACAGGCTAGGCTTTCTGGCTGGCAGGCTCTTGGCTCTCTGGCTAGCAGGCTCTTGGCTCTCTGGCTGGCAGGCTCTTGGCTCTCTGGCTGGCAGGCTCTTGGCTCTCTGGCTGGCAGGCTCTTGGCAGACAGGCTAGGCTCTCTGGCTGGCAGGCTCTTGGCCCTCTGGCTAGCAGGCTCTTGGCTCTCTGGCTGGCAGGCTCTTGGCAGGCAGGCAGGCTAGGCTCTCTGGCTGGCAGGCAGGCTCTTGGCTCTCTTGCTGGCAGGCTCTCTATGGCTGGTAATGAGTGAGGGCCTCACTGGCATTGCTTACATATGTGTCCTGGGGGCAGGCCAATATGTTCTGAGCATGCTCAGATTAAAAAGCCGGATCAGGTCGCCGGATCCAGCTTTTTCTGGATCCGACACATTACGGCGTCCATAGACATGCATTGTAGCAAAAAGCCGGATCCAGCCTTTCTGGCTTTTTTGCCGCAGACAAAAAACGTTACTGTCAAAATTTTCGCTGGATCCGGAAAAACAGGAAGGAACGCTGGACCATGCGGTGCAATCCGGCGCTAATACAAGTCAATGGGGAAAAACCAGTTCCGGTTCTTAATTTCGCCGGTTCCGTTTTTTTTTTAAATAGCCGTAATGGGCCGCAATGAAAAAAAGTGATGTGTGAAAGTAGCCTAAGGCTCGGCTCACATTTATCCTAAGAGGAGCGCTTCCACCGGTGTTCCTGTGTAAATCTCTGAAATACATGATTCAGATGGAACCCCGGGTGGAAGATTCCCTATAATGATGCAGATGAAGGCACTTTGGACGCCATCTGGCCTCTGATCAGGCAGTGTCTGTCTTCTTAGGCATGCCTAAAAGTGCCATTGTCCAGAGTTTTGTGCACCTGTGATAAAGAAACTGCTGAACAGAGTCCAGACGTAGTCCAGAGTAACTCTGTTGCCTCATTGCAGTAAGTGGATCCCTCGGGGCTTTCATCTGAATCACATCGTTTGCAGATTTAGATGGAAACCCTGATGTAAGTGCTCAGCGTAGAGTGCAGGATAAATGAGATGCCAAATGTTATGTGAAATGTTCCCAATAAAAGCTGAAACTCAATCCACAATGAAGTCCCCACTCAGGTCCGTCATGTGTTATTGGAAATATAGAGGGCTTCCACATTAATGGTAGTACAAAGGCTCTGGAAAAGAAAAATGGCCCTCACGCCCCAAAAGAAATTAAGCAAATTCTGCACTCCCAAATCCAAATACCCCCCTTCTAAGCCCCAGTGTGCCTAAACCACATTTAGCATCCACGTTTGGCATTTCTGTAGCAACGAAAGCCTGCCTAATTTACAGGTGTGTGTCTAGAGAAGAACAAGCTGGTCACCACAGCGTATTGGTCACTACAGCGTACTGGTCACTGCAATGGCAGTTTGCAGTTTTCACTCTGTAACATCCAATGTTTCTTGTTTCTGGAAAACACCCATGGAGTCAAAATCATCACTACACCTGTAGATAAATTCCCAAACTGGTATAATTTCCAAAATGGCATCACTTGAGGGGGAAGCTCTTCTCATTTAGCACTTAGGGGCTCTGTATATGGAGTCTGCAAACTATTCTAGGAAAATCCAAGCAGAGAACAGAAGCCAATGCCATAAAATAAATCAATTTTTAATTAGCACAATATTTTAAAAAAGGTACGAGACCTTATAAAAATGGAGACACAATACAAATAAGACTGCCCAATCTTATAGCACACCCATAAATAATAGACATAGTCATATACAGTTTATCCCTCAGTTCCAATTAACAATACAAATCCATATATGGCCTCTTCGCTCACTGAATTATTCTAGGGCTGAGACTTGTATAAAGTTGGTGTATTAAGGCTATAAAAAACCTGCATCATGAATGAATATCTAAATAATGTCTAAAGATATAAATGTACTTATGTCATGGAGGTAATAAACTTGCATTGCTGAAAAACAGTGGTTTTCGTTTTCCCCCACCTATTGGGTATGAGCATACTCAGGAGAAATTGCACAAATACTGGGGTTCATTTTCTCCTGTTACCCTTGTGAAAATATACTTGGGACTAAAGTAATTTTTGTGAAAAAAAGCAAAATGGTTTATTTTGGTTCCACATTCCATTAATTTTTATGAAGCATCTGAAGGATTAATAAACATCTTCAATGTGGTTTTGAATGGTGTCACTTTTAGGTATTTTCTGTCATATAGGTCCTTCAAAATGACTTCATACATGATGCGGTTCCTAGACAGTTTTACAAATTTTCTTGGAAAAATGAGAAAGCGCTGGTCAACTTTTAAGGCACACAACCCGGAAGTAGCAGAGTATGTTCGCTGCGCCCAAAGTGCTGCCATCTATTGAACACAGGTGTATCCGCATGTGATTACTGAACCGTGCAGATTCACCGCGTCCAATACATTCTATTGCTGAAAGTAGACATGCTGCGGTCTGGAGAGATGCACCGCATAGAAGTCTCCGCAGGTGAGCCGTAGGCATCTATGCATAGTGGACGTGGGATTTCCCCCACTATGCTATAACAGCTGGACCCTGCAGAAGTACACAGCGTCAACCCGCAGCGTTTACCCATTGTGGGCACATACCCTTTGAACCCTTATAACTTCCTAACAAAAAAAAATTCATACAGAAGGGGGGGGGGGGGGACTGAGCCATTCATACAAGGGGGGAAACTGAGCCATTCATACAAGGGGAGGAAACTGAGCCATTCAAACAAGTGGGGGAGAGCTGAGCCATTCATAAAAGGGGGAGGAAACTGAGCCATTCATACAAGGGGGAGGAAACTGAGCCATTCAAACAAGTAGGGGAGAGCTGAGCCATTCATACAAGGGGGAGGAAAGTGAGCCATTCATACAAGGGGGAGGAAAGCTGAGCCGTTATTACAAGGGGGGGGGGGAAACTGAGCCATTCATACAAGGGGGGAAACTGAGCCATTCATACAGGGGGGGGAAAGCTGGGCCATTCATACAAGGGAGGGAAAGCTGGGCCATTCATATAAGGGGGAGGAAACTGAGCCATTCATACAAGGGGGCGGAAACTGAGCCATTCATACAAGGGGGGAAAGCTGGGCCATTCATACAAGGGGGGAAAGCTGAACCATTCATACAAGGGGGGAGCTGAGCCATTCATACAAGGGGGGGAAAGCTGAGCCAGTCATACAAGGGGGGAAAGCTGAACCATTCATACAAGGGGGGAGCTGAGACATTCATACAAGGGGGGGAAAGCTGAGCCAGTCATACAAGGGGGGAGCTGAGCCATTCATACAAGGAGGAGGAAAGCTGAGCCATTCATACAAGGGGGAGGAAAGCTGAGCCATTCATTCAAGGGGGGAGAGCTGAGCCATTTATACAAGGGGGGGAAGCTGGGCCATTCACAAAGGGGGGGGGAAGCTGATCCATTCATACAAGGGGAGGAAAGCTGATCCATTCATACGAGATGGGAGGGGGGAACAATTTGAGTGGGGATGAGGGGATTTATTATGTGTGTGGTGAGTTTGAGTGGGGATGAGGGGATTTATTATGTGTGGGGACAATTGGAGTGGGGATGGAGGGATTTATTGTGTGTGGGGACAATTTGAGTGAGGATAGGGGGATTTATTATGTGTGGGGAGAATTGGAGTGAGGATGGGGGATTTATTGCGTGGGGGGATATTTGAGGACACAAAATGAAGAGCAAAGGGGGAGATGGGGAAACAGTATGGGGGAATGGGGGTTATGTATGAGGAAACCGTACTGGGGAATGGGGGGCATGTATGAGGAAACAGTACTAGGCAATGGGGGGCATGTATGAGGAAACAGTACGGGGGAATGGGGGCATGTATGAGGAAACAGTGCTGGGGAATGGGGGGCATGTATGGGCAATGGGGGCATGTATGAGGAAACAGTACGAGGGGATGGGTGCAGACAGTATGGGGAGCGAACGGGGGAATGTATGCGGGCACAGTATGAGTAGTCATGTGAAAAATGTATGTGGACAGAGTACGGGGAGTGAGGTTGATGGGATGTGTGCACAGTATGGGGAGTCAGGTGCACAGGCAGTATAGAAAGCGAGGGGGTAAATATATGAGGAGACAGTATGGTGAACAGGAGGGATGTGAGAGGAGACAGTATGAGGAGAGAGGGGAATAGTGTGATGAGACAGTATGGGGGGAGAAAAGTGAGTGGGCACAGAAAAGAAACTGAGTAGTGGGTTCGTAGCATGGGGGACAGTGTAAGGGTACAGCCAGGAGCAGACAGTATACCAAGGAGGGGGAGTGTGATGAGAGTGTACAGTATAAATACTGGGCCCTATAGGGGGGACACAGTGTGAGTGGACAGTGTGAAGAGGGGGCCGGTATAGAAAGGAGAGGTCAGTGTAAAGAGCATGTACCATAAGAGGGACAGTGTGGGGGTCATGCTTTGTGCAGACAATATAGTGAGCGGCAATTTTTCATTCAGGAGCATTATAATGACACTTGTATCTTTAAGGGCATCGTGGAGATTTTCTGCAAAAGAGCGGAGAAGATGGAGGTCTGCAGAGACAGCTGTGGATGAGAAAACTCATCATGGGATCTGGACAAGATGAAGAAAATAAGGAGAACGGCTCCAGAGGCAATGTCATCTATCAGGTACCTGGATGTAAATGTTATTTGTGATACTCTCATGTTTTATTTATGTTAGGAGCAGGGGATGTCCAGGTTTGTAATGAGTCTGCAGTCATTCTTTGTGACTGCAGACTTCTGACTTCTCACAGTGCGCACTGCACGCTGTCAGGATTCTCTCGTGCCGGCGATTTACATACATGCGGTCACGTGCTGACTTGACATATGTAGCCTCCGTCAATGAAAATGAACTGAGCGAGGCCGGGAACGTCTAGTCGGAATGTGGTCAGAAGTATACAAATCACATGCTTGTGCTGACATGACTGTCCTACGGCAAGGGAGAATCCTAAAAGTGTGCAGTGCATGCGTTGTGAGAATTCAGAAGCCTGCGATGTCAGGATTCAGCTCTGCAGGTTCCAGTAGTTGTCACATGGACACTTCACTCGCATGCGACTTTCACACTTATGGTCCTGTGACAACGAGCTTCTCTTCTGCTTTTCTCTGTTTTTCAATGAACATTGAGAGTATTAGGAAAAGGAGCTTGTGGGTACATGACTAAGTGTGCAAATCGCATATGCCCTCTCCTCAGTGTGAGCCCCTCTCCTCAGTGTGAGCCCCTCTCCTCAGTGTGAGCCCCTCTCCTCAGTGTGAGCCCCTCTCCTCAGTGTGAGCCCCTCTCCTCAGTGTGTCTGAGCCCCTCTCCTCAGTGTGTCTGAGCCCCTCTCCTCAGTGTGAGCCTCTCTCCTCAGTGTGGCCCGTCTCCTTAGTGTGGCCCGTCTCCTTAGTGTGGCCCCTCTCCTCAGTATGAGCCCCTCTCCTCGGTGTGAGCCCCTCTCCTCAGTGTGAGCCCCTCTCCTCAGTGTGGCCCCTCTCCTCAGTGTGAGCCCCTCTCCTCAGTGTGGCCCCTCTCCCCGGTGTGAGCCCCCCTCCCCGGTGTGAGCCCCTCTCCTCGGTGTGAGCCTCTCTCCTCAGTGTGGGCCCCTCTCCTCAGTGTGGCTCCTGTCCTCAGTGTAGCCCGTCTCCTCAGTGTGGCCCGTCTCCTCAGTGTGGCCCCTCTCCTCAGTGTGGCCCCTCTCCTCAGTGTGGCCCGTCTCCTCAGTGTAGCCCCTCTCCTCAGTGTGAGCCCCTCTCCTCAGTGTGGCCCCTCTCCTCAGTGTGAGCCCCTCTCCTCAGTGTGGCCCCTCTCCCCGGTGTGAGCCCCTCTCCTCGGTGTGAGCCTCTCTCCTCAGTGTGGGCCCCTCTCCTCAGTGTGGCTCCTGTCCTCAGTGTAGCCCGTCTCCTCAGTGTGGCCCGTCTCCTCAGTGTGGCCCCTCTCCTCAGTGTGGCTCCTGTCCTCAGTGTGGCCCGTCTCCTCAGTGTGGCCCGTCTCCTCAGTGTGGCCCGTCTCCTCAGTGTGGGCCCGTCTCCTCAGTGTGAGCCCCTCTCCTCAGTGTGAGCCCCTTTCCTCAGTGTAGCCCGTCTCCTCAGTGTGGCCCGTCTCCTCAGTGTAGCCCGTCTCCTCAGTGTGGCCCGTCTCCTCAGTGTGGCCCCTCTCCTCAGTGTGGCTCCTGTCCTCAGTGTAGCCCGTCTCCTCAGTGTGGCCCGTCTCCTCAGTGTAGCCCGTCTCCTCAGTGTGAGCCCCTCTCCTCAGTGTGAGCCCCTCTCCTCAGTGTAGCCCATCTCCTCAGTGTGGCCCGTCTCCTCAGTGTGAGCCCCTCTCCTCAGTGTGAGCCCCTTTCCTCAGTGTAGCCCGTCTCCTCAGTGTGGCCCGTCTCCTCAGTGTAGCCCGTCTCCTCAGTGTGAGCCCCTCTCCTCAGTGTAGCCCATCTCCTCAGTGTGGCCCGTCTCCTCAGTGTGAGCCCCTCTCCTCAGTGTGAGCCCCTTTCCTCAGTGTAGCCCGTCTCCTCAGTGTGAGCCCCTCTCCTCAGTGTAGCCCCTCTCCTCAGTGTAGCCCGTCTCCTCAGTGTGAGCTCCTGTCCTCAGTGTAGCCCGTCTCCTCAGTGTAGCCCCTTTCCTCAGTGTAGCCCGTCTCCTCAGTGTGAGCCCCTCTCCTCAGTGTAGCCCCTCTCCTCAGTGTGAGCCCCTCTCCTCAGTGTAGCCCATCTCCTCAGTGTGGCCCGTCTCCTCAGTGTGAGCCCCTCTCCTCAGTGTGAGCCCCTTTCCTCAGTGTAGCCCGTCTCCTCAGTGTGAGCCCCTCTCCTCAGTGTAGCCCATCTCCTCAGTGTGGCCCGTCTCCTCAGTGTGAGCCCCTCTCCTCAGTGTAGCCCGTCTCCTCAGTGTGAGCCCCTCTCCTCAGTGTAGCCCCTCTCCTCAGTGTAGCCCGTCTCCTCAGTGTGAGCTCCTGTCCTCAGTGTAGCCCGTCTCCTCAGTGTAGCCCCTTTCCTCAGTGTAGCCCGTCTCCTCAGTGTGAGCCCCTCTCCTCAGTGTAGCCCGTCTCCTCACAGTGTGAGCCCCTCTCCTCAGTGTAGCCCGTCTCCTCAGTGTGAGCTCCTGTCCTCAGTGTAGCCCGTCTCCTCAGTGTAGCCCCTTTCCTCAGTGTAGCCCGTCTCCTCAGTGTGAGCCCCTGTCCTCAGTGTAGCCCGTCTCCTCAGTGTGAGCCCCTCTCCTCAGTGTAGCCCCTCTCCTCAGTGTAAGTGCAGGACTCCCCGCCTGTCTCTGACAGGATCTGCCTCACACTCCCCGCAGATGGCGCAGTCAGCTGATTTCTCACTGTGCCGCCGTCAGCTGACTTATGACTCACGCGTTTCACAACGTGCAGTGACGTGCCCGGCCCCGCCCCCTAACGACTTCCTCAGTCCGTTGTGTCGGTGGAGTCGGCGCGGCCCAGAGATATGGCGCTGAATAAGAACCATTCTCAGAACGGCGGCGTCATCGTCAACAATGGCGAGAGGTGAGTGTGTCAGTTGCTGTGGAACTACAAGCCCCAGAAGGTCATCAGTTCTCTTAGGGAATAAAAAGGCTGCGGAGCTGATGTACACGGGAGCTGTCAGGATAGAGGCACAACTACTCCCAGCGTCCTCCCTTCTGTGCAGGTGGGAGCCGTAGTCTCAGTGTCCCGCAGGAGGCTCTGAGATGTTCTGTCCCCCATTCTACCAAGGTAGTCCGGCTGCCCCGTCCGTCACCAGTGGCCGGCAGTCCGGCTGCCCCGTCCGTCACCAGTGGCCGGCAGTCCGGCTGCCCCGTCCGTCACCAGTGGCCGGCAGTCCGGCTGCCCCGTCCGTCACCAGTGGCCGGCAGTCCGGCTGCCCCGTCCGTCACCAGTCCCCTGCCGCCGCCACACACTGTACTGTCCCCATCATCGCTGCAGCAGTCACATGACTGATGGATGGCAGCGGGCCGTAGAGTGGCAGGAGAGGGGAGTGAGCAGTTGTTGTTCTCCTGTAAGAGCATGTTCACACCTGCAGAAATACTGCGGTTTATTCTCAGGTTATTGCAGTTTCCCCTTTATATCTTTGTGTGTTTCTAGTGCAGAGTTCTTGTAAAGGGGACCGGTCGCCTCAGAAAGTGCTATTCATCTGCAGATACAGGGTTAATGTGCAGCGTTACACTGCATGCCTTCCTATGGGACTTCCGGGAGAAAATGAACTTCTTTCCTCCTTGGAGCTGCCAGCTTTCAGTCATGGGGGGCAGAGAGTGGCGGCTAACCCTTTCCCCTCCCCCCATCACTTTGACAGCTGGCTGTACCCACGGATGCTGCAGAGCATTTTGCCTGTGTGTGCTGGGACCTGCTTACCTCCGTCGCTCAGTGAGTGGTGACTGGAGCCGCTCTGAGCAGGTCCCCATGACTGAAAGCTGGTGGCTCCTGGGAAGAAGTACGTTTATTTTCTCCCTGTAGCTGCGATTCCGGTAAGGCTGCCGGGCAGTAGTGTAACTAGGTAGCTGCAGAGTAACCCTATATCTTAATGTAAATGGCAGGTTCCCTTTAAATACTCTGAATTTAAACTCAATTACCTCATGTACATGCAATTGTAGGCACAAAACTCCAGACAGTTCTGCAGCGTCTTTAAGCACAAAGTCAGCATGAGTTTTCATGTGACCACAAACACTTTGCTTGACCAACTTTTGGGCCACCCCTTTTATAACATTGGTTTTAATCCTAAATGTCTATTTAATGTCATAATCTAATCATTCCTGTTTTACTTTAATTAAAAAGTGGCCACAGTTCTTCACTACTTTAACTGCTTTTAATTAATTTATAATTTGTTTGCCTACTTCTGTTTTGATGTTTTGTTTAAAAATCCTCACTTCATGCTGTGATAGTCAAACGACTCGTCATCAGGGGGCAGAGGTTGTGGTCATTGCCACAGCCTCCGCCCCCACCCTGAAACAAATGTCATCAGCTAATCCCTGCTCTGCTGAGTGATATTCCTTTTTAGTGCACAGTGACAGTGCTCTCCCTCGCCAGTTATGACTGGAAGAGAGGTGCACTGTCAGTGCGCATTGTAAGGAGGGAACACGGCAATCAGAGATCAGCCCTGCCACCGAAAGTGACATCTGTTTGTTTTTTTTTTTAAATTATTGGGAAAATAGGAGCTTCACTTTCATGTTGTATTTTAAATTCCACTGATCGCTAGTTAGACAACCTGTCAGCAGGATTTAGGGTATGTGCACACGTTGTGGACTCTCTGCGGATCCGCAGCGTTTTTTGCAGTGCAGAAACGCTGCAGATCCGCAATTGATTTACAGTACAATGTAAATCAATGAGAAAAAAAAAATGCTGTGCACACTTTGCGGAAAATCCGCTGCGGAAACGCTGCAGTTTAAAAGAAGTAGCATGTCATTTCTTTTTTGTGAATCTGCAGCGGTTTTGTACCCATTCCATTATACAAAACCGCAGGGGTAAAAACCGCAGGAAAACCGCAGCAAAAACGCACAACAAACCGCAGGTGCGTTTTCTGCCAGGAGAGACAGAATCCGCACCAGAAATGCCTAATCCGCAACGTGTGCACATAGCCTTAGTCCTATAAATTAAAGGTATGGCTGTAATGGCGCTGTGATTCCGATTAATATGATACCTGATGTGTAGGGATCCGCTCAGTGGCTGCTGAATACTCACTTTGTTAAGTTTTCATAAAATGATGTCTCGTGTGCTTTGGGGTGGTACGTGGGTCTTCTAATTCTTCATCCCCCTTCTTGTACAGGTCCCTGAATCAGTGAGTTGCCTCCTTTTTAAAATGGCGCTCCACCGTCGCTATCATTTGTGGACGGCACCTGCGCAGTGTCAGTCTGCATCATGTGTGCAGGGCTTCAATAAAATGGCGCCAGAGGTGTTGAAGTCATGCACATAGGATGCAGACTCGCACTGCGCAGGTGCGGTCCACAAATGATGGCGGCCCAGGATTTTAGAAAGTAGGCATATCACTGAATCGGTGACCTGTACAAGAAGCAGAGGAGGCTGGTGGGGGGGATAGAGAACCAGAAGAAGACCCTACCCCCATGTCTTGCCCAAAGCACAGTCATTTTCTGAAAACTTCACAAGGTGAGTATTCAGCAGCCACTGAGCAGATCCCTTCACATCAGTATCATATTAATCACAGCGCCATTATAGCCATGTCTTTATAGGGTTAAATGCTGCTGACAGGTTCTCTACAGTATTTGTGATTTATGTTCAGCGCTGCGTGTCATAATTCAGTGGCCGTGATGTGACTTATTGTACTTTCAGAAAACGTGATCTCATTTAAAAATGTACAATCTGCAAATCGTTTTATTAAATTGTCTCTCCCCTGAAAAAAGTGCAGCCACCAGCTATCTCCCTTGCTCTCCATTGTGTAATCTATCTCTGACAGCAGAGACCCTGAGATGCTTTACAGGAGGTGGTCCGGGCTTTCATCTGGAGGCCGTGAGAGGCTCAGTGTGTATTAGGGAAGTTTCGGTAGTTATAGTACTGTGAGAATGCTGATGGTGACAGTTCCTGGAACAATTGTACAACTGTGTATCAAAAGCAGTTTCAGCTTATTGTATGGGATGAAGGCAACAAGGCCATGCATTACTACAGGTCTGTGCACTTCTGTGATGGCAGAACTTCAGCAGCCTCTCTAAAAAGAAAGTTTCATCTGTGCTACCAAAGCGAGGAACATCTTCCCCCTGCTCTCCGGTTTGAGTGCACCTGGCAGGAATCATTTACAGCACCACTCCAGCATATTTTGTGTTTTTTCCAATCCTGAGTGGTGCTGGTAATGTAAGTTCCCTACTCCTAGTCTTATACTCGCCAGCCACCGTCGTCCGCTCTTCCTGGCGCTGCTCTGGTCCCACGACACTATTTTGTGACTGCAACCTCTGACTGACCGGAAATCAGAGATAACGGTCACCACCTCTCGGTGTAAGACTATGAGACCCTTGTCCTGGCTCTCATAGACTTACCTTGAGTAGTGACCTCTGGCTCTTACAGCAAACACCGGAGCCATCCGACAGGTCACAACCTGCAGAAGACCAGCGGGAGCAGAGGTGAAGATGGCAGCTGGTGAGTATATTACGTGGGGCATGGGACTTAGATTAGTGATAAATCCAAAATGTTTGATAGTTTGTGTTCTACCAAAACTCAGAAATGTGTCGGACACATCAGATCCAGTGTGATCTGCTGCCTAATCTGTGGACACCAGCTCGGGTGCCGTACAATGGCCGACAGCAGTGACACCCGGTCATACGTCTCTAGTGCTGAAGTGAGAAATCAGCAGATCGCTGTCACATGACTCCACGTGAGCGGAGGGAGGGCAAACAACCAGGGCGATTAGGGAATGGCTGATAGGAGAGATTAGCAGAAAACGCTCCGCTGCCTCTTACTAATGTTACTCACTCTTTTGTTTCTAGCGTCCTGAAAATGTGTAAAGATGTGGAGCTTTCCTTCAGTGACATGGCCCTCAAGACCGAAGCCTTCAAGGGCACGAAAAAGGGCTTGCTGTACCTCACCCCATACAGGGTAGGTGAAGCTGAAGTGTCAAATGTTTCCTTTAATTAGATGGGAAAAATATATTTATACACAGTATGCTGCTCCAGTGTAGCATTAACACCTGGGGAAGAGAATAATGTAGGACAGCTCCTGACCATGGATGACACATCTGGTATCAAGTGCTCGAGGTTTATGTACTGGAAGCAAGGCAAATGGCCGAGCATTAGAGAACTGGAGGCCGAACAACCCTTTTCACCCAGCAGCAATCTCTTCCAACTCCCCCGTACATAGCAGTACATAGCTCAGCTGAACAAAATGATCGGTCAATTCCATGTATACCCTGATCCTCTTGATTTCTAATAGATTATGTCCCCCCACAGTCATGAGACCCCCTTACATTAGATGGTTGGTGGATCTCACTAAAATTAGCTGGTTTAGACAATTTTATCTAATGTGTATGATGGCCTTAAAGGGGTTTTCGTCTTTCAGGACCTTGGGAAACAGACTTTGTAAAATAACAAACTGAGCAGGTACATCCCCCCCCCCCCCCCCCTCCCCTTCGCTTCATAGATCCAGCTACGGCTACCCGCCGCTCTTCCGGTCTCAGTGTTTTGGCAGCAGCAGTGACGTCATGTAAGCAATGTGTGTTACCAATAAGCCAATCACTAAGTGCAGCAGCGTTTGATGTCAACTGCGGCCTAGCCGCCTATTGCAGTGATTAAAAAGAGCGGTAACGTGATGGCACTGCTGCTGCCAGGACAGTGGCATTGAGCGGGCACTGGACCCTGGGAGGGTGAGAACCTGTTGAGTTTACCTTCCTGACCTGGGATGGGAGGCTCCATAGTTTTCTAGATTAGCACTCCATGACAACACAGGGTCAGCCTTTAGAGTAAATATTCAGGAGTACTGAACCCGCCACACAGCCTGAATATTTACTAACTAGATGGTGGCCCGATTCTAACGCATCGTGTATTCTAGAATATGTATGTATGTATATAGCAGCCACATAGTATATAGCACAGCCCACGTAACACACAGCCACAGAGTATGTAACACAGACAGCCACGGAGTATATAGCAGCGTTGGCACCATATCCCTGTTAAAAAAAATAAATAAATAAAAAGTAATAATAATAATTAAAATAAAAAAATAGTTATATACTCACCCTCCGGCGTCCAGCGAAGCTGTGCCGATGCGCTCGATGCTGCCGCCAGCTTCCGTTCCCAGTTATGCATTGCGAAATTACCCAGATGACTTAGCGGTCTTGCGAGACCGCCAAGTCATCTGGGTAATTTCGCAATGCGTCTCTAGGAACGGAAGCTGGCGGCAGCATCGCGCGCATCGGTGGACGTCGGAAGGTGAGAATAGCACAATTTTTTTTTTTTAATTATTATTTTTAACATTATCTTTTTACTTTTGATGCTGCATAGGCATAGTAATTTGTTGACAATTACTGCCTGAAGTCTTGAACTCATGAACATCACCAGACGCTGTGTTTCCTCCTTTTTGATGCTCTGCCAGGCCTTCACTACTGTGATTTTCATTTGCTGTTTGTTTGTGGGCCTTTCTGTCTGAAGTTTAGTCTTTAAAGGGAACCTGTCACCCCGTTTTTTCAGTATGAGATAAAAATACCGTTAAATAGGGCCTGAGCTGTGCGTTACAATAGTGTATTTTGTGTACCCTGATTCCCCACCTATGCTGCCGAAATACCTTACCAAAGTCGCCGTTTTCGCCTGTCAATCCAGGTGGTCAGGTCAAATGGGCGTGGTGACATCGCTGTTTCTTCCCCCAGATCTTGCTTATTTTTCCGTTGGTGGCGTAGTGGTTTGCGCATGTCCAACTGCCGAATCCACAGCGCAGGTGAAGAAAAAGAGCGCGATCAGCGCTATTCCCCTTGTTATCGGTGGGGTCGGCCATCTTCCTGAGGCCGCGCGTGCGCAGATGGAGCGCTCTGCTGACCCGGGGCTTCAGGAAAATGGCTGCGGGATGCCGCGCGTGCGCAGATGGAGATCGCGGTGGCCATTTTTCTGAAGCCTTGGGCAGGCGCAGTGAGCGCTGGCCGTCTGTTTTCTATGCGTACGTACGCCCTGCCTGTGAATCCCAGCCCCCCAGTGTCTTATGATTTATTCATACTACGAGGCTGGGATTCCTGGGCATGCGCATTGTGTGTCTAAGCCTCTCACCCTCTCCCACCGCCTGCTACACACACACACACACACACACACACACACACACACACACCAGCTGTGAGGATTTGGCAAGGTTCCAGGCGATTGCACGGAGGAGGGATCACCTGAGGATGCACACGCTGTAGCAGGCGGTGGGAGAGGGTGAGAGGCTTAAGGTGCCGTCACACTCAGCGACGCTGCGGCGATCTAGACAACGAGCCGACCTAAACTGGATCGCTGGAGCGTCGCTGTTTAGGTCGCTGTAGAGACGTCAAACACAGCAACTCCAGAACGATGCAGGAGCGATCCAGTGACGTAACGGCGACTCGCTTATCGTTCTCGCTGGTTGATAGCTCCATGTCTGGCATTGCTGGCGTCGTTGCTTTTGATGTAAAACATGACGATACACGCCGACCTAGCGACGAAATAAAGTTCTGGACTTCTAGCTCCGACCAGCGATGGCACTGCGGGATCCAGATCGCTGCTGCTTGTCAAACACAACAAGATCGCTATCCAGGATGCTGCAACGTCACGGATTGTTGTTGTTCTCGTTGCAAAGTTGCTGAGTGTGACGGTACCTTTAGACACGCAATGCGCATGCCCAAGAATCCCAGTCCCGTAGTATGAATAAATCATAAGACACTGTGGGGCTGGGATTCACAGGCAGGGCGTACGTACGCATAGAGGATAGACGGGCAGCGCTCACTGCGCCTGCCCAAGGCAGGAGAAAAGAGCGCAGGCGCCGCATCATTTCAAAACAGCGGTGGTGAGGAGGCGGCGCCAAGAAGATGTGAGTGACAGCTGTGTGTGGCGTCTAAAGCAGGGGGGAAAGGCCTGCCTCCTTGACGGAAGACAAGGTATTCTGGACAAATTATAAAACTGATTATTTCGGCAGTTACAGCACACAGAACTAAAAGAGCCACCTTGTCAGAATGCAGCATTACTGCTGCACAAGGTGGCTTTTAGTTAAAACCACCTGGGGGGGTGACAGGTTCCCTTTAAGGATGGCTTGTTTCACCTGCATGGAGAGCTCCTTTGACCACATGTTTACTTCACAGCAAAACCTTCCAAATGCAAGCACCACACCTCAAATCAACTCCGGGCCTTTTATCTGCTTAATTGAGAATGACATAACGAAGGGATTGCCCACACCTGTCCATGAAATAGCCTTGGAGTCAATTGTCCAATTACTTTTGCCCCTTTAAAAACAGTGGCACATGTTAAGGAGCTGAAACTCCTAAACCCTTCATCCAATTTTAATGTGGATACCCTCAAATGAAAGTTGAAAGTCTGAACTTCAACTGCATCTGAATTGTTTTGTTTAAAATTCAAAAGCACAGGTTGGCTAATTACAGGGCAGTGCAGCCACAGTCATGAGGTGTAGAGTTCTCACAGGGTTAGTGCTTCCCATCTATCTATATAATTGTCTAAGGCAGTGATGGCGAACCTATGACACGCGTGTCAGTGCTGACACGCGTAGTCATTTTCAGTGGCCGCCGGCCGCGGCCCCATAGAAATTGCATCCTTAAATTGCATGGCGAGCCGTTCCGATTTTTTTATCGGATCGGATGCCATGCAGGAGGCCTGTAGGCCGAAACAACAGAGCTCCGGCGCAGAGCGTCTAGGCCTGGGACTTCCGGTAGACCCGGCGCAGCTCCCGGAAGTCCCAGGCCTAGACGCTCTGCGCCGGAGCTCTGTTGTTTGGGCGGCGTTGCGCTGCTCCCTGCTGGGCCGGCCGGAAGTTCGGGCCTACCGGAAGTCCCAGGCATAGTATGTTCCCCCCCGAACACCAGGGAGTCTGCTGGAGTGTACACGGCATGGATCCACCCTAGAAGCAGAAAGTCAGCGCCAGTGAGCAGGAGGTCGGCGGCGGCACAGGCAGGCTGGCTGCACAGCGGAGGGGGCAGCCTGCTGCAGAGCACGGCCGGCGGAGAGCACGGAGCGGAGCCGCGGAGAGCTGCTCATCGCGCTTCACTCTCCGTCACCGCAGCCAGCAATGCATGGCCTCCCAGCGGCAGGAGGAAGCAGGCGGACTCTGGCCACGGCTCACGCTCCCAACCCCCTCCCGGGGGGGAAACACACACACACACACACTTGAGCCATTATTGACGGAGCTACGTGTGCTCCGAGGAAGCGATCCCAGGCCAGTTCAGAGGAAAGGAAGTGAACAAAAATCCTCAGAGGAGCTCATCACACGCTATGTATGGAGGGCGCCTGCCATTGTCGCACACTGCCCCTGGTGCCGCCACTAGAATGACTGGGGGTATTGTAGAGTACACCAAGGGCCGGAGGGAGAAAAGCAAAGGACTTTCACTAATGTCCTGGACAGTCACAGGACACTTCTAATTATAAGCTAGTGATTAGCATCTGCCCTGCACCCCAGCATCAGTGTACAGGAGGGACCCATCATCTGCCCTGCACCCCAGCATCAGTGTACAGGAGGGACCCATCATCTGCACTGCACCCCAGCATCAGTGTACAGGTGGGACCCAACATCTGCCCTGCACCCCAGCATCAGTGTACAGGAGGGACCCATCATCTGCCCTGCACCCCAGCATCAGTGTACAGGAGGGACCCATCATCTGCCCTGCACCCCAGCATCAGTGTACAGGTGGGACCCAACATCTGCCCTGCACCCCAGCATCAGTGTACAGGTGGGACCCAACATCTGCCCTGCACCCCAGCATCAGTGTACAGGTGGGACCCAACATCTGCCCTGCACCCCAGCATCAGTGTACAGGTGGGACCCAACATCTGCCCTGCACCCCAGCATCAGTGTACAGGAGGGACCCAACATCTGCCCTGCACCCCAGCATCCGTGTACAGGAGGGACCCATCATCTGCCCTGCACGCCAGCATCAGTGTACAGGTGGGACCCAACATCTGCCCTGCACCCCAGCATCAGTGTACAGGTGGGACCCAACATCTGCCCTGCACCCCAGCATCAGTGTACAGGTGGGACCCAACATCTGCCCTGCACCCCAGCATCAGTGTACAGGTGGGACCCAACATCTGCCCTGCACCCCAGCATCAGTCAGGAGGGACCCATCATCTGCCCTGCACCCCAGCATTAGTGTACAGAGGAGACCCATCATCTTAGTTCACGGCACCCCACACAAGTTAAATAATAGCAAGACCAACAAAAGAAACCAACTGACAGATGAACAAAGAAGTCACTAAGCAAGTAAGTTAATTATAATTATACATATTTGTTATTTAAACTATACATGTCGCAAAATTATGGATTTTTTATCAAGGTGACACACCACCCAAGTTATGTTCGTTTTTTTGGCGAATTTTGACACACCAAGCTCAAAAGGTTGCCCATCACTGGTCTAAGGGGTACTTCTGTCTGTCTGTCTGTCTGTAACGCAAATCCCGCGTCGCTGATTGGTCGCGGCCTGCCGGCCACGACCAATCAGCGACAGGTGCAGTCCGGCCGCGAATTCGCCCCTCCCTACTTCCGTCCAGTCACTGCCCGCTCCATGCTCCCCTCCAGTCAGCGCTCACACAGGGTTAATGGCATTGTTATGCCGCGGTGTAACGCACTCCGTTATTAACCCTGTGTGACCAACTTTTTACTATTGATTCTGCCTATGCAGCAGCAATAGTAAAAAGATATAATGTTAAGAATAATGAAAAAAAAAAAAGAGCTATTCTCACCTTCCGACGTCCACCGATGCGGGCGATGCTGCCGCCAGCTTCCGTTCCTAGTAAAAACATAAATGTTAAAAATAATTTAAAAAAAACAAAAACATATTCTCACCCTCCGAAGTCTGCCGCAGCCTTACCCGCTCCTCGCGCTCCGGTCCCAAGAATGCATTGTAGCGGTCTCACGAGATGATGACATGGCGGTCTCGCGAGACCACTACATGATCTCAACTCATTAGCACAATGCATTCTTAGGACCGGAGCGCGTGGAGCATTGGTAAAGGCCTCGGCTCGATCCGGGGGCCGACGGAAGGTGAGTATATAACTATTTTTTATTTTAATTATTTTTTTAACAGGGATATGGTGCCCACATTGCTATATACTGTGTGGGCTATGTTATATACTGCGTGGGCTATGTTATATACTGCGTGGGCTATGTTATATACTGCGTGGGATGTGCATTCTAGAATACCCTATGCGTTAGAATCGGGCCATCAGCCAGGGATCTCATCAAAGGGAGGGAATCTGTCACCCCTGGGGATGCTATTACTATGGGCATACAGGTAATAGAATGGTTGAAATAGTCTTACCTGTGTGCCTCATAGCTGCGGTCTAGTTGTTGAGAAATTGCATTTTATTCTTTTAAGTTAATGATTTCTTCCATGCTCTGGGGCTCACGGTTCCTGAAAGAAATGTCTCCTGGCTTCATGATCATACCACCCATACCAAACCTTATCTGCCCTGCTATGGGCAGTGTCTTCATCCTTCTTCTGCTCAGTAGCGGTGACTCGCCGGAGCCTGCGCAGAAGAAGGATGAAGACCCTGCCCATAGCAGGGCGGATAAGTTTCGAGTAATAGCGCGAGTGCAGGGAGCAGGATTACTGCACGTCACAGTATGATAATGAAGCCAGGAGGCAGAGCTTTCCTCTAAAAAGTAGTGATGAGTGCTCGCTCTGGTCACAGCTGATACCTACAGATGCCTGCTGTATACTACGGCCAGCATATACCACATGTGGATCCAGCGCGGATGTGGAGGGATGTTGAATTGCACTGCAGGTTTTCCCCTTAAGTTATTATGAGATTGATCTATCCTGTGAAAAATTACTGAGGAGGTACACTTTCACCTTTTCTAATGCATCATGCAGCTCTTGACAATTTACTCAGCATGTACACAAGACTTCTTAAAATCTCGAACACTGCTGTCCTGTATAATGCTTATTTTTGTTATAGGGGATTTGTCATGCTGAACATGGTATAACTTATATATTTTCTTCATTTAAATCCCTGATCTTTTAGTCCTCAGGTGTCCAGTGGGTGGTCATGCATAGCAATTGGCAGTCTTCCTTGAATCTGTGGAAAAGAACATGGAAATGGTGGTCAATGATTGCTAGGACCACCTACTGGACTTTTACACAATGAGAGAAAGGGGATTTATATAAATCAAATTCAATTTACTTAGAAAGGAGGATCCGAGTCATTTTACATAACAATATAAAGGTTTTATTAATACAAAAAAATAATTTGTCAAGGATACACATGTACACAAGGATTTGATCCAAGGTGAAGGGAAAGCAGTGGCCGGAGGCTATGGTCAAGATTACATAGTTATGAAGCAAATCACCAGTATGTTGTATAAAAAAAAAACAAACTGCTCCTGAAGAAGCGACATCCACGCGAAACGCGCATCGGGGTATGTGGCTGCAGTCTTGGTAGGATCCCTCATTCAATGGGTAATTAACCTTATATTTTCCCTAATCCAATTTATATATATACCGCACACCAAAAAAACCTATGTCACTCCACAGTAGGAATTGCATAGCAGCATGTTGGTCTAGACTGTTTGCTTGCCATGTTTGGGTATAGAGTACTATATTAAAACAACTAGACATTGGAACCTCTGTGCTGTTATCTGCTAAGGAAATTTTTTGATACAACATATTGGTGATTCGCTTCATAACTATGTAATCCTGACCATAGCCTCCGGCCACTGCTTTTCCTTCACCTTGGATCAAAACCTTGTGTACCCACATCAGATTTTATAGTGTAAGGGTATGTGCACACGTTGCGGATTTCTTGCAGAAATTTCCTGAAGAAAACCGGAAATTTTCTGCAAGAAATCCGCATTTTTTTTTTTTGCGTTTTTTTAGCATTCTGCAAGCGTAATTAGCTTGCAGAATGCTAAAGTTTTCCAAGCGATCTGTAGCATCGCTTGGAAAACTGACTGACAGGTTGGTCACACTTATCAAACATAGCGTTTGACAAGTGTGACCAACTTTTTACTATAGATGCAGCTTATGCAGCATCTATAGTAAAAGATAGAATGTTTAAAAATAATAAAAAAAAATTAAAAAAATGCTTATACTCACCCAGACATCTCCTCACCGGCGTCCGTTCCTCTTCCTATAGCTGGTGTGTGCGCACAGGACCTTCCGTGACGTCACGGTCACGTGAGCGGTCACATGACCGCTCACGACCAATCACAGGACAGTGACGTCATCGGCAGGGTCCTTCACCGCACATCAGCTACAGGAACCGAAGCGACAGCGTGCAGTGGAGGCGGGAAGACATCGAGGGTGAGTATAGGACTATTTTTTATTTTAATTCTTATTTTTTGACCACTTATATGGTGCCCAGTGCGTGGAGGAGAGTCTCCTCTCCTCCACTCTGGGTACCAACCGCACATAATCTGCTTACTTCCCGCATCGTGGGCACAGCCCCGTGCGGGAAGTAAGCAGATCAATGGACCCCTAGGTGTGCGGAATCCCCTGCAATTCCGCATTTTAATGAACATGTTGCTTTTTTTTCCGCGATGTGATTTTTTCGCGGAAAAAAAGGCTACATTTGCACAAAAAATGCGGAATACACTTAAAATAATAGGCATATGTAAGCGTTTTTTTCGCGTTTTTATCACGTTTTTATAGCGAAAAAACGCGAAAAAAACGCGAAAAATACTTAACGTGTGCACATGGCCTTAAACTGTAACACAGAATGCAGATATGGAACACTCGCTTATCGCTTGTCAAAGGCAAGCAAGTAGTGAGTAGTACTGTCAGTCACTAAGTAGGACCCCCTACTGGACTCCTAGCCACAGAGGGATTTAGATGAATGAGAAAGAAGTTATACTGAATCTTTCCACCAATCTATAAATCAATCTGTTCTGCTCCTCCAGCTCTGTACCATTGTGCTGCCCACAGACAGGACTGCATGTGACAGGTCCTCCTTAAATGTACCCACAGTAGGCAGTGGTGACAGCGAAAGGTGACCGTGGTGTTGATTTCATGCTCTTCCAGGTGATTTTTCTTAGTAAGGGGAAGGATGCGATGATGTCCTTTATGATGCCGTTCTACCTTGTGAAGGGATGCTCCATAGAACAACCAGTGTTCTCTGCAAACTACATCAAAGGAAATGTCAGTTCTGAAGCAAATGGTAAGTTCAATACTGAATAAGGCGAATTGTATTTTCAATAGTTTCAAAACTGAGGCACAAAGTAAATGAACCAAGAAGCGGTATGAAGTTAGACTGGACAGCATTCATGTGCTGGGTGATAAATCTGCTGCATCTTTAGGAACATTTGTCTAAGTTTTCATTCTCTGCATATTGCACAAGAATATTAAATTGCCCCATAGTCTTTTAATGTCTAATTTTATGCAGAGATTTTCATTCACAAAACCATTACATTTTGGCACTTGGTACAGCTGCAAACCACCACATGTGTGCTCAATCAAAAAATCCTGCACCTTTCTTTGTCCAGGCGCTTACTTACCAAAGTCCAAGGAGCGGTAAGGAAATAATGCTCAGGGCACCCTTCCTCACTGCAACCATGGCATATAAATGCATTACATAGACCTCAATCCTTGAGGCAGATTTACACACTTTGTAACCCGTTTAGCATCTGTATGGCTAGGTTCACATTGTGTCAGGGCATTCCGTTAAACAGATGATCTACCGATGTGTCCCAAATTCTTTAATTTTGCGATTGCGCTAACGCATGGTTGCAATGCATCGGCATGCGTTAGCAACAGAGTTCAATGCACAGCGAACGCTTCCGTTCAGTGTGCGTTAGCCATAACGGACCCGAAAACGCGGTAGTCCGCGTTCAATGGTGTCGCAACGTAATGGACCATCGCTAATGCATGACGATTTTGACATGCATTAGGATGCGTTATGCTAATTGAAGTCTATGGGCACGTTAATGGATCCATTACAAAGCGTTAGTGCCGCTTTGAAACGGATCCGTTAAACGGATTGTCCTAAAGCGATGTGAACCTAACCTATCGGTGATATAGATCATTTTAGGCATGCACAGATCTGTGATCGCCCACACTTGTGCTCTAAATATACAGGAAACCCCGACATAAGCGCTCAGTGCAGAGCACAAGATAAATGTGAGCCAAGCCTTATTCCAGTTTAGAGGTAGAATGAACAAATAGACAGCAGTACAAGAATAGTTCTTATTTTTATTTTTGTGCGGTTTACCGTGTGTTGTAAGCGATAAGGCGGATCTATTCTTCGGGTCGGTGCGATTACAGTGATACCAGATTTATATTGTGTTTTGTATGCTTTGCTCTTTTTACAGAATAAAAACAATATTTTACAAAAACGAATTTGTATTTGCACAATCATATTCCGAGAGCTATAACTGTTTTATTTTTTTTTACCACATGAGTCCTATTAGGAACTGATTAGTTATTCATCTGTATGGCTTACGACAGGTCCCTGATCCCTCACTGACCTGCCCCCTATATTACATACTGAATATAATATGTATTGGAAAATAATAAACCAAAAAAATCATTGAGCCGGCAAGTGCCTGCGCTGTAGCATGATTGCATCTATAATATGCATTCAGTTATTTTATTTAATGATATACATTTATTCTGAAAAAAAAAATATTTCTCATAATGGCGCCAGCTTTTTTTTTTCCAGAATAAATGTATATCACTAAATAAAATAATTCAGTTTGTAAACTAGGGATCAGTGACCTGTCAGAAGCCATACAGATGAATATCTAATCAGAGCACCACATGAAGACCCCCACATGCCGCCCCCGGAGCACGGGCATATCATTAACACAAAACTGAAAATAAAGATTACACAACAACCACAAGACGAATCTCATGAACCAAAGTATCATTGTAATCAGTATAACGGTGTCAATCTGACAGTGTCTGTAGGTTACTCAGCACAATCCTGCGGACAGGTTCATTTTAAATATTGCTGTTGAGATTGACAGTGGTATTTAAAGGGAACCTGTCAGCAGGATTGTGCACAGTAACCTACAGACCGTGTCAGATCGGCGCCATTATACGGATTACAATGATACCTGGTGATGAAATCCGTCTTGTGGTTGTTGTTTAGTTTTTATTTTCAGTTTTGAGTTAATGAGATTCTCGTGCTCTGGGGCGGCTGGGGGGGTCTTCATGGATTTTTTGTGTTTTGTTACTTCACAACCTGAAATTTCACTACTAATATGTCTGCATCCAGTGGTGCTGTCATGAGACAGCACTGCCATGGCATACTGGAGAGTTCATACATTACTTAAATTGATGAATGACCTTACTAAACCTCATCCATCCAAGTGCTATACATGTATGCCCCCCAAACAATGCCCCCATCTCTGTCTGTGACAAGTTAATTATACTAATGCCACACTGTAATTGCTCTAAATGTTTCCTTCATTTCCAGGTGGTTGGGAAGGACAGGCGTCATTTAAGTTTACCTTTAACAGTGGTGGAGCTATTGAATTTGGGCAGCAAATGTTTAAGTTGGCAACCAATGGTATGTTTTGTTTTTTTTTGTTTTGTTTTTTTTCTTGTTTTAATCTTTGTTTTGATCAGACAGCAGTTTAATTCTTGATGTTATAGAACAAATTGAGGCTCTGTGGTATACACGTATACATTAGGAGGATTTTCTGACCGGCACTGGCATTGGTTTTTCCTATGTTTGCAGAAGGATTATGTATCAAATAGCATAACTGGGAAAATAAAAGGGTATACCCCTGTAAGGTGGTCTAAAAGACGATCATTTTGCCTTCCATTGGGTGAATGGGTAAGTTTGGCGCATGTGATGGGAGCTTTTTTAGCACTTAAGCTCACTGGATACTGCAGACACATAGTTAATTCTGCCTCACATTTAATAACCCAGATTATTTTTTACTGTGGATTGAGTCACTATGGCGCTGATTTATCAAGATCTGCAAACTGAATGTTTTAGTCTTCATTAATATTGGTTAACTCTTTTGTTTAGCTTCTAGACCACCACATGTTCCTAATCCTGGCTATGGGTACACTCCTGTTCCTGGAGTTTATGGTCCTGGAGGATACCCCCCTGCTCCTGGAGGATATGCTCCAGCCCCTCCTGCGGGACCCTACCCCTATGTGCCAGCTATGAATGGATATGGTCCAGCACCTCAGCCCATGGGTTATCCATACGCCGCACCAACAGGTATTAAAATGATAGAGAAGTTAATGAAGCTCTTCCAGTAACCTTTTTTATTCGTTAAATGTGTGTATTCGCATGTAATGAAGTGTGGGTGTACTATTATTATGGTCATCCACCGTTCTGTCTCCGGTGTCCAGCGCCGTTCTTCTCAGTGACATCACCACCATGTAGACTGGCTGTGTTCTGCGTCACCCTGATGTCTGTTTTGCAATGAAAGCCTGTAGAGCTCCATAGACTTTCATTGTAAATGCGACTTCCTGCTCATGCGTAGCCCTTTGTGAGCCGGATAGTCAGAATTTCTGTGCTTCCTTAATATGTAAGCCATTGACACGTCATAGAGACAGCTTTGATTTTTGGGGGTCCAGTTACCGTTTCCATCACTGACCTTCATAATGAAGGAGCCGAGGTGTTCGGTCAACTGTC
Source organism: Ranitomeya variabilis (assembly GCF_051348905.1). Taxonomy (NCBI): domain Eukaryota; kingdom Metazoa; phylum Chordata; class Amphibia; order Anura; family Dendrobatidae; genus Ranitomeya; species Ranitomeya variabilis. The sequence goes on from NC_135239.1 coordinate 152,564,348, forward strand.
AAAATTATTTTAGATGCTGTTTATTTTCTGGGACATACTGATAGTTTTAAGCAAGTGACTATTCTTGATAAGGACGTGCTATAGTTTCTCGTAATATCTAATATATAATTGCCTAGAATACTACTTCCTGCAATTTGTGCCAACTTCCGTGGCTTTGTCCGGAGCTAATGTCCGGAGCTAATGTCCGGAGCTAATGTCCGGAGCTAAGTGACGTCACCAGTGTCCTACACCCAGGCAGAGCACAGTGGCCCCAGGCAGAGCACAGGGGCCCCAGGCAGAACATGGGGCCCCAGGCAGAGCACAGGGGCCCCAGGCAGCATATGGGGCCCCAGGCAGAGAACAGTGGCCCCAGGCAGAGCACACACCAAATCGGAGGCCGAGGGGCCCCGCCCACCAAATCGGAGGCCGAGGGGCCCCGCCCACCAAATCAGAGGCCGAGGAGCCCCGCCCACCAAATCGGAGGCCGAGCGGCCCCGCCCACCAAATCGGAGGCCGAGAGTCTCCGCCCACCAAATCGGAGGATAAGGGGCCCCGCCCACCAAATCGGAGGCCGAGGGGCCCCACCAACCAAATCGGAGGCCGAGGAGCCCCGCCCACCAAAAGTAAGTGCGGCCCCAAAAGTAAGTGCGGCCCCAAAAGTAAGTGCGGCCCCAAAAGTAAGTGCGGCCCCAAAAGTAAGTGCGGCCCCAAAAGTAAGTGCGGCCCCAAAAGTAAGTGCGGCCCCAAAAGTAAGTGCGGCCCCAAAAGTAAGTGCGGCCCCAAAAGTAAGTGCGGCCCCAAAAGTAAGTGCGGCCCCAAAAGTAAGTGCGGCCCCAAAAGTAAGTGCGGCCCCAAAAGTAAGTGCGGCCCCAAAAGTAAGTGCGGCCCCGGGTGCAAAAGTAAGCGCGCCCCCGGGTGCAAAAGTAAGCGCGCCCCCGGGTGCAAAAGTAAGGCTACGTTCACATTTGCGTTGTGCGCCGCAGCATCGGCGCCGCAGCGCACAACGCAAACAAAAACGCGGCAAAACGCTGCGTTTTGCGCCGCATGCGTCCTTTTTGGCCGAAAGTTGGACGCAAAAAAAATGCAACTTGATGCGTTTCTTGCGTCCAACGCTTGCGGCCATACGGCGCACAACGCAGCACAACGCATGTCCATGCGCCCCCATGTTAAATATAGGGGCGCATGACGCATGCGGCGCCGCTGCGGCGCCCGACGCTGCGGCGAGGACCGCAAATGTGAACGTAGCCTAAGCGCGCCCCCGGCCCCGGGTGCAAAAGTAAGCGCGCCCCCCAGTCCCGTGTGTGAAAAGTGCTGCTGTAAAGCTGGTAGCGCTGTTCAAGCACCATGTATTTCCTTCAGGAAATGCCCATCTAATATATAATTGCCTAGAATACTACTTCCTGCAATTTGTGCCAACTTCCGTGGCTTTGTCCGGAGCTAATGTCCGGAGCTAATGTCCGGAGATAAGTGACGTCACCAGTGTCCTACACCCAGGCAGAGCACAGGGGCCCCAGGCAGCATATGGGGCCCCAGGCAGAGCACAGTGGCCCCAGGCAGAGCACAGGGGCCCCAGGCAGCATATGGGGCCCCAGGCAGAGCACAGGGGCCCCAGGCAGCATATGGGGCCCCAGGCAGAGCACAGGGGCCCCAGGCAGCATATGGGGCCCCAGGCAGAGCACAGTGGCCCCAGGCAGCATATGGGGCCCCAGGCAGAGCACAGGGGCCCCAGGCAGAGCACAGGGGCCCCAGGCAGCATATGGGGCCCCAGGCAGAGCACAGGGGCCCCAGGCAGCATATGGGGCCCCAGGCAGAGCACAGTGGCCCCAGGCAGAGCACAGGGGCCCCAGGCAGCATATGGGGCACCGGGCAGAGCACAGGGGCCCCAGGCAGCATATGGGGCCCCAGGCAGAGCACAGGGGCCCCAGGCAGCATATGGGGCCCCAGGCAGAGCACAGTGGCCCCAGGCAGCATATGGGGCCCCAGGCAGAGCACAGTGGCCCCAGGCAGAGCACAGGGGCCCCAGGCAGCATATGGGGCCCCAGGCAGAGCACAGGGGCCCCAGGCAGCTTATGGGGCCCCAGGCAGCTTATGGGGCCCCAGGCAGAACACAGGGGCCCCAGGCAGAGCACAGGGGCCCCAGGCAGAGCACAGGGGCCCCAGGCAGAGCACAGGGGCCCCAGGCAGAGCACAGGGGCCCCAGGCAGAGCACAGGGGCCCCAGGCAGAGCACAGGGGCCCCAGGCAGAGCACAGGGGCCCCAGGCAGAGCACAGGGGCCCCAGGCAGAGCATATGGGGCCCCAGGCAGAGCGCAGTGGCCCCAGGCAGCATATGGGGCCCCAGGCAGAGCACAGTGGTCCCAGGCAGAGCACAGGGGCCCCAGGCAGCCTATGGGGCCCCAGGCAGAGCACAGGGGCCCCAGGCAGAACATGGGGCCCCAGGCAGCATATGGGGCCCCAGGCAGAGCACAGTGGCCCCAGGCAGAGCACAGGGGCCCCAGGCAGAGCACAGGGGCCCCAGGCAGCATATGGGGCCCCAGGCAGAGCACAGGGGCCCCAGGCAGAACATGGGGCCCCAGGCAGAGCACAGGGGCCCCAGGCAGCATATGGGGCCCCAGGCAGAGCACAGGGGCCCCAGGCAGCATATGGGGTCCCAGGCAGAGCACAGCGATATTTTGGACCACTGTGCGGTGTTTCAGACCCCCTGTGTGATGTCTGGGGCCCTGTTCTTAAGTATATTAAAGATTAAAGTAACGTATATTAAAGTATATTATAGATCAAATTTGACACGTTTATGAGCACCATTGAGTGATATACTCAAGAATGACATAATTTTTCAACATTTTATGGTTTCAAACTGTAAACACTCAGAGTTTTGTTTACTTCAACCAGAAAACCTTAACGGTTCATAAAAAACTTGACTGTTCAGGATATGATAAAAGTCATAGTATTCTGAATCTTTAACTTATAAAGATACCTTTACATGGGGTGATTATTGGTTCCAGAGAGGCTTTCGGCCGATAATCGTACACATGGCTGGTGACAGGACAATACAATATAAACGTTCAAAGGTAAACACTGATAACATTAAAATCTAATATATAATTGCCTAGAATACTACTTCCGGCAATTTGTGCCAACTTCCGTGGCTTTGTCCGGAGATAATGTCCGGAGATAAGTGACGTCACCAGCGTCCTACACCCGCTCAGGGTGGACAAAGATATATGCCTTCGTGGTGCGCGGCACTTTTCTGATTGGTTGCCGCCTGCCGCGAGCGACCAATCAGAAATGTGCCGTACTGTCAAGAATTGTCAAGAGCTGGTGAGTGCAGCCATTTTTTGTTCTTTCTTACTATTATTTATTAATTGTATTATTCTTACATTTGAATAAAGTAAGTATATATGGATTCTAGACTCCCGATTCTTTAGAATCGGGCTGCCATCTAGTTGTATTAATAAAGGACTTATGCCTTTTGAGAAATATTTATGTGGAATTCTGCACCATTATTTAGTCGTCTGTGGCACCTTAAAAGCTTAGGCAAAAAAATAGTTATAAATGATCTCCACTAGGATATTTTGGACTTCGTTTAATACGTGGCCAAGCATTATTCTTGTATTGATGCGTTATTGCAGTCACGAGATGTATGGGCAGACCTGCCATGATTATTGGTATAGCATGAAAGCTGGCCATCACGAGCTGTGATTGGAGGATCCCAGGTAGGACTTGTCAGGGTAAAGAGACGCCCTGCTGAGCATCTGAGTAAAACAGCAAAATTGTGAAAATACCATGTCAGAATAAAGAATGTATGATGTATACCACCATAGGAGCAGTCGGGAACCTATTACCAGGGGGCTGTGAAGTCGGTAATACAAACCTCCAACTCCTCAATCTCCATGACTCCGACTCCCTCATACCAGGGCTGTGGAGTCTGTAAGCCAAACCTCCAACTCCGACTCCTCAATTTCCATGACACCGACTCTGACTCCACCAAAATGGGCTCAGACTCCTATTCCATGACTCCGACTCCACAGCCCTGCCTTTTACATATGTACCTTGTAAACTCAATACCCGAACGCCATGGTCAATGTTAACCGTGACTCCAATATCTCCTCTCCATCTGGTCCTCAGCTAGCTACACCTGTACGGTTCCTTTACACTTTGTTTTGGCTCAGATTCTGGCTGATTGCTTTGTGGAGCCTTATTTACATAGGCCTGGATAAAATTTAACACCTTCACTATTAACTATATAACTATTTTGAAAAGGATGTAAAATGAAGGTGCCTGGATGTGTTGTATTTGATTCTTTCTGTTTCGAGTCACCTACAGGTCCTTCTCAAAAAATTAGCATATAGTGTTAAATTTCATTATTTACCATAATGTAATGATTACAATTAAACTTTCATATATTATAGATTCATTATCCACCAACTGAAATTTTTCAGGTCTTTTATTGTTTTAATACTGATGATTTTGGCCTACAACTCCTGATAACCCAAAAAACCTGTCTCAATAAATTAGCATATTTCACCCGTCCAATCAAATAAAAGTGTTTTTTAATAACAAACAAAAAAACCATCAAATAATAATGTTCAGTTATGCACTCAATACTTTGTCGGGAATCCTTTGGCAGAAATGACTGCTTCAATGCGGCGTGGCATGGAGGCAATCAGCCTGTGACACTGCTGAGATGTTATGGAGGCCCAGGATGCTTCAATAGCGGCCTTAAGCTCATCCAGAGTGTTGGGTCTTGCGTCTCTCAACTTTCTCTTCACAATATCCCACAGATTCTCTATGGAGTTCAGGTCAGGAGAGTTGGCAGGCCAATTGAGCACAGTAATACCATGGTCAGTAAACCATTTACCAGTGGTTTTGGCACTGTGAGCAGGTGCCAGGTCGTGCTGAAAAATGAAATCTTCATCTCCATAAAGCATTTCAGCCGATGGAAGCATGAAGTGCTCCAAAATCTCCTGATAGCTAGCTGCATTGACCCTGCCCTTGATGAAACACAGTGGACCAACACCAGCAGCTGACATGGCACCCCACACCATCACTGACTGTGGGTACTTGACACTGGACTTCAGGCATTTTGGCATTTCCTTCTCCCCAGTCTTCCTCCAGACTCTGGCACCTTGATTTCCGAATGACATGCAAAATTTGCTTTCATCAGAAAAAAGTACTTGGGACCACTTAGCAACAGTCCAGTGCTGCTTCTCTGTAGAAAAAAAGTGGCTTTACCTGGGAAATGCGGCACCTGTAGCCCATTTCCTGCACACGCCTGTGCACGGTGGCTCTGGATGTTTCCACACCAGACTCAGTCCACTGCTTCCTCAGGTTCCCCAAGGTCTGGAATCGGTCCTTCTCCACAATCTTCCTCAGGGTCCGGTCACCTCTTCTCGTTGTACAGCGTTTTCTGCCACATTGTTTCCTTCCAACAGACTTACCATTGAGGTGCCTTGATACAGCACTCTGGGAACAGCCTATTTGTTGAGAAATTTCTTTCTGGGTCTTACCCTCTTGCTCTTGAGGGTGTCAATGATGGCCTTCTTGACATCTGTCAGGTCGCTAGTCTTACCCATGATGGGGGTTTTGAGTAATGAACCAGGCAGGGAGTTTTTAAAAGCCTCAGGTATCTTTTGCATGTGTTTAGAGTTAATTAGTTGATTCAGAAGATTAGGGTAATAGGTCGTTTAGAGAACCTTTTCTTGATATGCTAATTTATTGAGACAGGTTTTTTGGGTTATCAGGAGTTGTATGCCAAAATCATCAGTATTAAAACAATAAAAGACCTGACAAATTTCAGTTGGTGGATAATGAATCTATAGTATATGAAAGTTTAATTGTAATCATTACATTATGGTAAATAATGAAATTTAACACTATATGCTAATTTTTTGAGAAGGACCTGTATATATTTGGGGTTGGAAAAAATCAGTAAATCGCAACATCCTAGTGAGATGCTTATCTTTAGTGATTTGGGTAAGCGATGGTCTTTATAGCTGTAGGTCACTGGATGTCAGACTTGCTTGTTAGGGCACATTTTCATGTGCCGATCGGGGCTTTTATACTACCTATAATCAGTGCTAGTCGGTCTGCGGTTGTATAATGGCTTGCTTAGACAGTCCGAGAAACCTTCTGTGCACAGGATGGTCGTTAGCACAGTCGCAGAGATCATCTCTCCATCAGCAGCACACTGCCAAGTTTACATCGGTAATGTGCTTCTGAGAGCAATAATTGCTTAAAAATTATCGTTTTCGACAAATGAGCCTTCTGCTTGTTTGTTACATTATGGCCGGCCTATTTAGATGAGAAGAGATTTGGAAACAAGCTGTCACAGGAACACTTGTTCCTGGTTATCAGGACGTCTAAACGAGCCGTTAGTTATTCTCCTGTATCAAGAAGATAACTAACTGCAGCGCTGGGATTCTGGCGCCAGAACTGATTGTATTATAATGAAGACGGGAGGCAGCGATTTCTTACAGCACCGCATCCTGGAAAAAATCATTAAAATAAGGAAAGAATATAGGATTTCTCAACAAGACCATTAATATGAGACAGACAGGTAGGACTAGTGTAACATTTCTATGCCCATATTAATAGGTCGTATATGTCGCAAGGGTGACACTCCCTTTAATAGTGTCTTTAGTAGGTTGCAGTGATATTCATACCAGTTATATTTGGCCTTTAATCTTCAGTATGAAAAAAAATGTTTTTCTTTGTTTAAAATGTAGTTTTTACTTTATCCTTTTATTACACTACCACAATTTTACAAAGGATTTGATTCATCCCTATTTACTCTGTAATCTAGGTCCTGGGATGTTTCCACCTGAAATAAATCCTATGTACATGGCACCTCCACCACCTTACCCAGGGCCGCCATATTCTGGAGCCCCTGCCCCCACTGTTCCCTCAGCTTGGGCAGAACCAGGAATGCCAGGTAAGAATGGGACCAATATGTAGGAAAGCAAAAGCAGTATTACAGCTTATGAGCACTAGATTCTGCCGTGGGACGTTGATCCAAGTAACTAGTCTGGTTCCGGTATGTGGAGTCAGGAAGGAATTTTTCCCCTAATGTGGAGCCATTAGTGTCTGCCTCATTAGGTGTTTGCCTTCCTCTGATTTATTGGTGAAGTTCGATTGACCGGTCTTTTTTAAAATCTTTTTAGGAGGTGGCAAAGCTGCAGAAGCTGCTTCAAGTGCATATTACAACCCCGCAGATCCTCACAATGTCTACATGCCCATGGTAAGTATTTGACATATTTCTTAATTGCATGTACAATATTTGCATGGGAATACACAAGTTATTTTGAATGGCAAATGTTCCTGTGTAAAGTGGATAAACGCATCTGTTACTTGTTTAAGCACACTTCATATTAAAGCTTGTTTGTTGTGTTCCTGAAATCTACAATAGACTAGATAAATTACGGTTTCCAAATGTAGATCTGATTCACCCTCCTCCTCACGTAAATGTAATAGAAATAGCCATATATCCTGCATTTAATAACTAATTAAGTGCAGTATCTGAGCTTAGCACAGGCATGAACAGCAAGCTGACCCTGGCTCCAAGCTGCCTTCAGTTTTCATCTCTGTGACCTGTACACTGATCCATATTCACTAGAAATGGGTGAATCGATTTGCAGGACTCGGGTCCATCAATCAGGTCAGTAATCTGTGACCATTGGATCCATGCCATGCAAATCTTTGGTATCCATGGCTTCTGGTTTGAATTGCTGGGCTGCTGTGACGTTATCATTTCGGCGAGACACACGCACAACGTCACACCAGCCCAGGTAATCAAGAAGCTGGAGATACCTGGAGGTAAGGAGATTTATATTGCCTCTCGTCCAGAGGTCACAGGTTACAGGCGTGCAGATGGCCCGAGTCCTGAAAATCGTTTCTTCCATCTCAAGTGTTAATGTTAAAAAGCTACTGACAGGTGTTTTGATTGCCATTGATCATCTTGTGACACCGATCAAGGAGTTATATATGGCAGCAACTGAATGAAGGTCATGAATTAATGGGAAAGGATCTGAGTGACTTGAACATGTCCCAGATTGTGATGACCAGAAGATGACTAGTCATGGACTAAGGCTTATTGAAGCATATGGGGAGTGAAGACTAGCCAATCTTGTTGGATCTTATAGAAATGCTACTGGAGCTCATTTTGCTATTAAAGTTAATGCTGATGGCCAGACAAAAAGGACCTGCTGTTAAGGTCTTCTATACACATACCACAGGCATCTTCATAGGTCTTCTGGAGTACTGCACACCTTGACAGATTGACAGATCAGAACTATTTTAGGTTTCAGGCAGGTGGTTTTAATGTTTTAGGCCTGTTTCACACTTGTGTTTGGATAGTGTGCGTAGCACTGCGTTCTTCCTCCCTTAAGCTCCGCCTACTTCCGGGCTTCTTCCCTTAAGCTCCACCTACTCTTGCATGCATCCTGCGTACCTATCTTTAACATTGGGTACGCAGGGATATACGTTGTATGCGTCGTTTTGACATGCCCACCGATCGCACGGGAGTGCTATGTGTCACCGCTGCCTCCCTGGACATGTACCGGTCACTGATGACCCTGGGGTGCATACACCCAGCTTACTGCACATAGTCAGGGAGGAAAGAGTCGGTATTGACTCCGCTCTTGAAAATGTGTCGCGATCACAAGGGTGTGATAACATGATTAGTGGGAGGATTAGTCTGACCGGTCACCTACTAATTGGCTTATTGCCTCAGCAGTTATAAAGTTGATTTTTGAGTTTATACAAAAATTAAAGGGAATCTGCCACCAGGGTTTTGTCACCTAATCTGAGAGCAGCATAATGTAGATACAGAGACCACCTCTACTAATAAAACTGTACTTTTATCATTAGAGGACTAGTAAACCTGCTGCCACGTAGTCAAGCACATTCGTGACTCCTGCATAACCTACTCCCCACCGCTGAGTGCCAGCCTTCCATGTGCACAGGCAGCTTTCAGCCCATGAACCATCACTGGTAGGGAGCGGGGGTCATACAGAGCTCGGCAGAGAACTGCTAGATATGCAGCTGATACAATTAGTTTTATCAAAATGACAGAAAGCAGCCCAGTAAGTGACACATCACTGAAATCGGGGTCTTGCCCCTACATCATGTTGCTCCCAGATGGGGGATCAAAAACCTGGTGACGGATCCCTTTTAATAAGACACTAAAAGGGGCATATTTGGGTATACATGGATCAATAAATACCTGGTGGTGATGTGGGGGTCCTGGGGAAGCTTACAGGCTCTCTTTAACCCTAATAATAATAATAATAATAATAATAATAATAATCTTTATTTTTATATAGCGCTAACATATTACGCAGCGCTTTACAGTTTGCACACATTATCATCTCTGTCCCCGATGGTGCTCACAATCTAAATTCCCTATCAGTATGTCTTTAGAATGTGGGAGGAAACCGGAGTACCCGGAGGAAACCCACGCAAACACGGGGAGAACATACAAACTCTTTGCAGATGTTGTCCAAGGTGGGAATAGAACCCAGGACTCCAGCGCTGCAAGGCTGCTGTGTTATCCACTGCGCCACCGTGCTGCCCGTACATATTTCCCACTATATGCATTTATAGCATATTGACTGGACATATCAGTTAGATTTCATCTGGAACATCCAAACTTTCCCAGAAAACGAGGGCGCGGGCCCTTCTTGTTATTGCTAGTTACTCTGAATGCACTCTCACGGAAACTGCTCTATCTGCCATATAGTACAATGGATGTACATAATCCCCTCTCGCTGCAGACCTAAGACCCAGAACCCTGCCCATTGTATGGGGCCTTTGGATTCAGTTATGGACCACATCTGAGGCCTCCACAATATGACAGATAGACCCTCATTGACTTTGTATCTTTGTATATACAATTTTCTCTTAATTCATCAACCATGTTGTAGATGATCCCTTATATTGTAATTTTGTGAATATGTTTACTGATTGTATTTTTTTTTTTTTTTACCTTTTTAGGATCGGCCTCCTCCCTATGCACCTACAGATGACAAGAAGACAAATTAAGACGGCATGTTATTGCTTCTATACCTCCAGGAACACTGTCTCATCAAGTCTGCTCCCTAATTCTCAGTACCCTGTTACAGGCCAGCCCTCTTTGCCTAGAGGTCCCCGGGGCCGGTATCAATAAATGACTCCAGTATTAGAGGATATTGACATATATTTATTATTGTAGGGATAGTAACCTAACTTGGATACTGCTGGAAGTTTTCTAACTTCACTTGCAGTCATTTATGTTCCCATAGAAAGCTGGTTAAAGAGCAGCTGAGACTCCAAAGACGTGAGACCTTGACACCTTTCCTTTTACATCTCATTTTCATAGTTTTCTTTCCTCACTTTATACCTTTATATTAGTGATGTAAGACGTAAATCTCGAGGCCACATCTTAGATGATGTGCACATAACAGGGTGGATAAAAATCAATGTTTTTTTAAAAAAATCAAAAAAATCGGATTTTTTTGATTTAAATCGGATTTTTTTGATTTAAATCGGATTTTTTTCAATAAACTGCTTTTTGAGGAAAATATTTTACCATCCAAAGGTTCTTCCATCATGAGATAAAGCTGAGTTGTTTAACTCAGTAGAATAAAGGCTGTATATGTGTAACATTCACAATGCCATGCTCTTCCAGAGGTTTCTGTAGGATGCTGACTATCCAACAAGTTTGGGCATGTCAACTGAATGGAAAAAGAAACTAAACCAAAAGTGAAACCAAGCTAGAAGTGTGGAATTAAAGGGGCAGTATGAACAAAATGTGGAGGCTATTAATAGTTTATACAATTAAGACATGCTGCTTTTAAACACCTACCTATTGCCATATAGTAAAACAAAAAAGATTTTTACTTACTTTGGGGTCCCCCCCTCACCCTGGCGTTAGATCGTTGCCCCTAGTTTCGTCCGTGTAACTATGGGCGCACATGCGCACTGCTCTCACTTCTCATTTTAATCGTGATTTATATTAAAAAAAACCTTTTGATATAAATCAGTGATTTAAATCATGATTAAAATCATGATTTAAATCGATCCGATTTAAATAGAAAAAAATCTTTTGATTTAAATCGTGATTTAAATCATGATTTAAATCGGCGTGATTTAAATCAATCCACCCTGGCACATAAGACTATGAATTTGGATTTTCGACACAGAACATGCAATAAATATAGATCTGTACATATATAGAATAAGTTCATAGGTTAAGAAATATCTTATTCATTTTCCTTTTCAATAAAAATCTATATTTGTTGGTTGTCCCTATCATAACCATAGAATACATTTCCCCGTCCTTGGGGAATATAATGACTTTACATTTTGTATTGCACATTAGAATCTTTTCCTGTATATATGTAGACTGTTAACCTGCTGTATATGATGGATCGTGCTACGCAGTGACGGAGCTCTCACGGGACGGTCAGTGTGCGACGTGTCTGTCGGTGGTGCTCAATAAATGGGATCCAGCCTCAGCTGTACATTACATTTGCATCAGTGGGACAATAGAAATGGTTTGTCACACAGTGTGGGGGTGTTTGGTACAGAGCGTAGTTTGGATCCCAAACCTTGATTCTTGTTATAGGTTTTCTCTGGGAAAGAAAATTAATAATTGAAAAAAATTGCATCATAAATTGATAAGGCCTAAAACAAGATCTTGTGCTTTTCTTTCTTGCCCCCCTGACAAGATGAGGGTAAATAAATGAAAGTATTTAGCACTTTGCTTATAATAAAGTATTTTTTCATTTATTACATTTTTGACCCATTATGCCTAGTTTTTAATGTGACCAAATATGTTCATTACTGCTTGCACTTTGTATTAAAATCCTGCAATAATAACTTTATTACATTCTTCAATAATCCTGATTTCTAGGAATAGTAACTGTTGTAATTTACTTTACTGAATTTTCCTCCCCCTCGGTCATCATTGGAGTCTTGGGTCTCTTGAGGCGCTGTGTAAGAGCCCTGTTTGCAATCCCTTTGATGACATGATATACGCAGGAGCGTCACATCACATGACTATGATGGTTATTGTCGCAAGCCACAGTTAGAATGGCATGATCGAGATCGGCATCAGTGGGATGGAAAAGAAGGTATATGTGAAATATTGGGAAATCCCTTTTTAAACCATTGTGGATGTCTGTGAATGGGTGTGTGAGCTGCCTGCCCTGGCAAACATCCTTCAGATCAAAGCTGTGATCAGGTATTCTTTGATGAGAGCAGTAGATGGTAATACTGCTTTAATGGATGAGAGTTGTTAGCCTTTTAGAAAGTTTCTAAACAAACGTTAGAACCGCTTGATAACATTTTACATTTGTGAGATCGACATCCTGAGCTCCCCAGCAGTCACCATGAACCTGTCACTTCCAGAAACACCATTTACCTACAGTTCTAGTTGTAATCTGCAGGTAAATCGCATGTAATGCATGTCTGCCTGGCTTACAGGAGCAGCAGCTACAGGGAGAAAATAAGTTATATTTCTGCATCTGCTTGCTTCTACCGACTGCTATCTATACAGTACTGAGCGCTCAATAATTATACTCCCTGGCATATTGATTGTGCGTGTATACGTATCACAAAAGTGAGTCCATGACCTTAGTTACCTGCTAGGCCATTTCTATACAAATTATGCTTTATACACCCTATTTACTTCATAGGTTTGACCATTCTGTATTTAAAATTAAACGCATGCCCCTACCCAGAAAGGCCATACGTTTAACTCTTGCTGCCCTGTAGCTATATAGAAAATTTGTGATAACATTTGAATTGGGGTAGGGGAAATCTTGAGCTTTTTTTCATGTATAATAAAATTATATTGTAAGTAGAGATGAGCCAACTTTTCAAGGTTTGGCAAACGTCCACGAACCCTATTGAATTCAATGTAAGGCGAAACCAAACGCATAGGCCAAAAAGCTTCCCAAACAGCTCAAATTAGGGACAGACACCAGGAAAAGTGATATCAATTGACTCAGAGTACAAATAGTGTAATTGCGCAGCATGGGACAGTGCTTGGACCAGCATTTCTAGCTGAAACATTGATCAGTAACTGGTGGATGAGTGATGGGTTTAGACCTGGTGTTCTGAGAGCCCTGCCAAAATCAGACAAAACATATGAAGGAGACCCAACTTGGAGTCCAAACATTTCCAAAAATTAGGGGTAGACAACAGGAAAAGTGTCATCAATTGACACACAGTAGAAATTGTATAATGGCACAGCAGCAGTCATCCATGGTCCATGCATGAGGTATCAGGGTCTGGGCTAGCATTTAGAGCATTAAATTTAAAGCTAACCGTTCATCAGGTTTGGCCAATATAAGATACGGCCACTGCCTTTCAGGGCTTGTCTACAGCATTCTATAATGCTGTAGATAAGCCCCCGATCCAACCTGAAAGATGATAAAAATAAGTTTTATTATACTCGCATTAGAGTAGAAATAGTATAGTTGCGCAGTATTTTGGCAACTTCTGTTACTGGATGGGCTACTGTACTCCCTCACTTTGGCAACCGCACAGCGGTATTATTATTTATTGTTATAGAGCCATTCCATGGCACTTTACATGTGAAAAGGGGTATATATAATAAAAACAAGTACAATAATCTTAAACAATACAAGTCACTGACTGGTACTGGAGGAGAAAGGACCTTGCCCGTGATGGCTCACAGTCTACAAGGGATTGGTGAGGATACAATAAGTTAAGGCCCCGTCTCACATAGCGAGATCGCTGCTGAGTCACAAGTTTTGTGACGCAACAGCGACCTCAGTAGCGATCTCGCTATGTTTGACACGTACCAGCGACCTGGCCCCTGCTGTGAGATCGCTGGTCGTGTCGGAATGGCCTGGACCTTTTTTTGGTCGTTGAGGTCCCGCTGACATCGCTGAATCGGTGTGTGTGACACGGATTCAGCGATGTCTTCACTGGTAACCAGGGTAAACATCGGGTTACTAAGCGCAGGGCCGCGCTTAGTAACTCGATGTTTACCCTGGTTAACATCGTAAATGTAAAAAAAAAAACAGTACATACTCTCATTCCGGTGTCCATCAGGTCCCTTGCCGCCCGCTTCCCGCACTGACTGACTGCCGGCCGTAAAGTGAAAGTACAGCACAGCGGTGACGTCACCGCTCTGCTGTTAGGGCCGGCGCTCAGTCAGTGCAGGAAGCGGACGCCGGGGGACGCGAAGGTGAGTATGTACTGTTTGTTATTTTACACTGGTAACCAGGGTAAACATCGGGTTACTAAGCGTGGCCCTGCGCTTAGCAACCCGATGTTTACCCTGGTTACCCGGGGACCTCGGCATCGTTGGTCGCTGGAGAGCGGTCTGTGTGACAGCTCTCCAGCGACCACACAGCGACTAAACAGCGACGCTGCAGCGATCGGCATCGTCTGTATCGCTGCAGCGTCGCTATGTGTGACGGGGCCTTTAGGGTAGAGCTGCTTGTGCAGCAGTATGGTGATGGTTACTGTAGGCTTACCAGAAGAGGTGGTTAGTCAGTTTCCTTTTGAAGGTTCCCATGGTAGGCAACAGTATGATAGGTTGGCATAGAGAGTTCCAGAGTAGAGTTGATGCTCGGGAGAAATTTACTACACGATTGTGGGAAGAGGTGAGTAGAGAAGAAGATCTTGTGAGGATCAGAGATTGCAGTTAAGTATCGGGAGACTAGGTCATAGATGTGTGGAGGAGACAGGCTGTGGATGGCTTTGTATGCCATGGTTAGGGTTTTGAACTGGAGTCTCTGAGTAATGGGGAGCCAGTGAAGGAATTAACAAAGGAGAGGCTGGGGAATAGTGGGGGGGAGGGAGATAGGTGGATTAATTGTGCAGCAGAGTTTAGGATAGATTGGAGTGTTGCAAGACTGTAAGGCCATGTGCACATGTAGGTTGGGGTCCCTGCGGGTTCTCCCGCAGCGGATTTGATAAATCTGCAGGGCAAAACCGCTGCGGTTATCCCTGCAGATTTATCACGTTTTGTCTTGCGGTTTCCGCTGCGGGTTTTGGTTTTACTATTGATGCTGCATATGCAGCATCAATAGTAATGTTAAAAATAAAAAAAAAAGGTTTATACTCACCCTCTGACATCCCGATCTCCTCGGCGTTGCACGCGGCGGTCCGTTTCCAAAGATGCTTGGCGAGAAGGACCTTTGTGACGTCACGGTCATGTGACCGCGACGTCACGGTCATGTGACCGCGACGTCACCACAGGTCCTGCTCGCACAGCAAACCTGAGACCGGATGGCCGCGTGCAGCGCTGAGAGGTGAGTATAGCATTATTTTTTATTTTAATTCTTTTTTTTTTTTTACCACAAATATGGTTACCAGGGCCTGGAGGAGAGTTTCCTCTCCTCCACCCCGGGTAGCAACCGCACATTATCCACTTACTTCCCGCATCGTGGGCACAGCCCCATGCGGGAAGTAAGCGGATCAATGCATTTCTATGTGTGCAGAATCGCTGCGATTCTGCACAAAGAAGTGACATGCTGCGGAATGTAAACCGCTGCGTTTCTGTGCGGTTTTTCCCGCAGCATGTGCACAGCAGATTGCGGTTTCCATAGGGTTTACATGTAAATGTAAACGCAATGGAAACTGCTGCAGACCCGCAGCTGCAGAAAAGCTGCGGATCCGCGGTAAAACCCGCAAAGTGTGAACATGGCCTTAGAAGGGAGGCCATAAAGCAAGAGCTTGCAGTAGTCGAAGCGGGAGATGAGTGCATGACTAGGGTTTTTGCAGATTCTTGATTAAGGAATGTACGGGTTCGGGAAATATTTTTGAGTTATAGTTGTCAGGAAGTGGAAAGGGCATGGATAATGGTTTTGAAAGAGAGATCAGAATCCAGGCTTGTCAATGAGGGCCAGAAAGACCATGTGCTCTAGTGGATGAAAGCTCTGAATCAAGTGGCCTCTCCTCCTCTTTCTCCACCTTAACATTACACAGTACAGTTCTCAGAGGTGGCACCCCAATTAACCTTGTTTTCCCAACGCGTCACAACTCTCCAACCGCCCAACTGACTGTAGAGAACCACAGATGAGCGAATATACTCGTTACTCGAGATTTCTCGAGCATGCTAGGGTGTCCTCCCGAGTATTTTTTAGTGCTCGAAGATTTAGTTTTCCTCACCGCAGCTGAATGATTTACATCTCTTAGCCAGCTTGATTACATATGGGGATTCCCTAGCACCCAGGCAACCCCCACATGTACTTATGCTGGCTACCAGATGTAAATCATTCAGCTGCGGCGATGAAAACTAAATCTCCGAGCACTAAAAAATACTCGGTCACCCGAGCGTGCTCGGGAAATCCCGACTAACGAGTATATTCGCTCATCACTAATGTTCACACATTCTATTCTTTGGGCATTAGGTCTGCTCCAAGGATTAGAAGAAAACAACCGCACTCAAATTGTAGATTTGCGTCATAGAAGAGAGAACTTTAATAGGAACACCACAGTGATACAATAAATTGTTGAGGTATTGTAGAGGTTGAAGGATTGACAGACTCAAGAGGAGGAAAGCATCTGCACCGATAGCAAATATTTTAACCCACGGGGTGGAGGTGATCCTCATGAGAGTCAGATACCTGAGGCACACGCGGACTGTTCTGTGAAGTCAGAGGTGGAGGGTGACGAAGTTGTAGAACCCACTTGTGAAACCAGAGTCACGTAGCTGAGTAGCTCAGCAGAAGAGGAGGTTACGTTGCGGCAGCGCAAACATAGTGATACAAACATGGAGTGATGCAACCACCCCAACTCTGGCTGTTGCCAGCAGCGATCACGGGTCTGTAGTTCACATGGGCGTCAAAGGTTGTCTAGCCTGAGCCTTTTTCCACACTGAAATGGATGACCCAACTCTTTATCTGCCAGCATTGTAAAAAAAACACTCCGTAGAGGCAAAAATTCCAATAATTTGACTACTACATGCATCAAACGGTACCTGCGCGATCAACATGCGTTAGTCTGGGAATCTCACAGCGATAAATTGCGGCCTTGTGGGCCTCGCCAACCACTGGACGCCTCATCATCTGCTGCTTCCTCCTCCCTCACTGTGGCAAGTGTTTTCACACAGGACTCTGGCAGCAGAACCTCCACTTGTTTACCCGCTACAGTCAGGGTGAGTGAGAGCCCATCAGCTGTTATGGAAGCAGACAAGCTTGCTGTTTTTGACAGATCTCAGACACCAAGCACAGCACATCACATCTTTCTCAATTGACCATAACATCTCTGCCTACGCCTCATTCACAGTCCAGCAGTTTGTTGTGTTCACCCTACTCTACCATCACACAGCACAGAAGCTAGTCCTTGGTCACATAGTTGTGGTCACGTAAAAGATTGTTTCCTCCTACACATGGCAAAGCTAAGAGCTTGAACTTCATCTCCAATTTTTGGCCACAGAAATGCGCTTTCCAAAAGCTGATGACCGTCACAGTCCCCCAGTACCAGTTGCCATTACTTCTCCAAGAAAGTTGTGCCTGTTACACAAGCATGTCGCAGACAACACCACCCGTTCCTTGAAAAAAATTGTCAGGATGCATTGCACCACTCACACCTGTATGAGCAAACATGGCCGGGGCATTATATCTTGGTGACTGGCCACTGGATTGTTGTGGGGGCTGGTGGGGGAGGGTCTGCTTCACAAGTCTTGGAATCCGCAAGACTTGCAGGGCACTTGGGGGTGGAGAACTAAAACAGTGCACACTAGAGGATGGAGAACTAAACTACTAGATAACAGGTTGGAGAACTAAACTACTAAACACCTAGGGTTGGGTAACCAAACCACTACACACCAGAAGATGAAGAACTTAAAGGGAACCTGTCACCCCCAAAATCGATGGTGAGGTAAGCTCACCGTCATCAGGGGCTTATCTACAGCATTCTGTAATGTGGTAGATAAGCCCCCAATGTTACCTGAAAGAGGAGAAAAAGACGTTAGATTATACTCACCCAGGGGCGGTTCCGCTGTAGTCCGGATCCGATGGGTGTCTCAGGTCCGGTCCGGAGCCTCCCATCTTCATTCCATGACGTCCTCTTCTGGTCTTCACGCCGTGGCTGCGGCGCAGGCGTACTTTGCCCTGTTGAGGGCAGAGCAAAGTACTGCAGTGCGCAGGCGCCGGAACAGGTCAGAGAGGCCCAGAGCCTGCTCACTGCAGTACTTTGCTTTGCCCTCAACAGGGCAGACACAGTGCGCCGCGGCGTGAAGACCAGAAGAGGATGTCATGGAATGAAGATGAAAGGCCCCGCATCGGACCCGGACCGCAGCAGGACCGCCCCTGGGTGAGTATAATCTAACGTCTTTTTCTCCTCTTTCAGGTAACATCGGGGGCTTATCTACAGCATTACAGAATGCTGTAGATAAGCCCCTGATGAAGGTGAGCTTACCTCACCATCGATTTTGTGGGTGACAGGTTCCCTTTAACTAGACAACATGGGTTGGAGAACTAAACTACTAAACACCTAGGGTTGGAGAACTAAACCACTACACACCAAGGGATGGTGAACTTAACCACTAGACACCATTGTGTCACAAGACACCAAGTCTTGGAATCCACAAGGCTTGTGAAACCTGTGTATCTAACACTTCCTCCACTGCTTCTGGCGCCTCCACCTGCGCCCTCAACATCCCCCTTAAAGGGAACCCGTCACCCCGTTTTTTCAGTATGAGATAAAAATACCGTTAAATAGGGCCTGAGCTGAGCTTTACAATAGTATATTTTTTTGTCCCCTGATTCCCCACCTATGCTGCTGAAATACCTTACCAAAGTTGCCGTTTTCGCCTGTCAATCACGCTGGTCTGGTAAAAAGGGCGTGGTGAAATGGCTTTTTCTCCCCCACCTCTTGCTTATCTTCCCGGCGTTGGTGTAGTGTTCTGTGCATGCGCAACTGCCGAATGCACTGCGCAGCGGCAGACAAAGAGCGCGATCTGCGCTATTCACCGGCTTTTCCGTGGCGGCGGCCATCTTCCTGAGGCCGCACGTGCGCAGATGGAGTGCTCTGCTGCCCGGGGCTTCCGGAAAATGGCCGCGGGATGCCGCGCGTGCACAGATGGAGATCGCGGCGGCCATTTTCCTGAAGCCGAGTTCACATCTGAAAAAACGGGGTGACAGGTTCCCTTTAATTGGATACACGTTCCAACAGTGCAGAGAGAATCAACCCCCCCCCCCCCCACTTCCGTACTGCGCAGCCATGGCTGACCGCAATCGGGCAGTGTTTAAATTAATATGCCTTGGAGATTGCAGTCAGATAGCTAAAGAGTTATGGACAGCTATCCAGGCCGAGTTTGAGCAATGGCTGTCTCCACTGAACCTGGAGACAGGGAAGGCCATGTCTCTATGCCGGGGCAACCTCACACACGTGCCTTCCATTGCTCACGTCTCAACCTGATGGTACAGCGATTTCTCCACCACTATCCCAGCCTGGATGCGCAGTTGCAGAAAGCACAGTTGCTGTGTTCTCATTTCTGATGATTGCACCCCGCAGGTCATCGACTTGCATCGCTGCAGAGGTCTTTCAGCCTACCGGTTAATTGTTTAATTTCAGATGCTCCGACATGCTGGAATTCCACTCTGCACATGTTTCAGCGACAGTGGCAGCAGCGACGAGCACTGGTGCAGTATGTCCTTGTGCATAGCCTGGGCCAACGCAGTACAGACATTGGTGCAAATCATGCTTGCTGAGTGGGCACAGATGAAGGACCTCTGCACCATTATGCCCAGTTTTGAAATTAAATACCAGGCTTTATAGGAAAAGGAGTCCTAACTTAAACTGGTGGGACTCGATATGTGAATTGCCTGCCAATGCAGGAATTCTTAAACTCCCACATCTATAATTTTTCTCTCCCCTGATGAATCTTCCGAATGGGGGAGGAAATGCATAGGGAGAATATACATGACTTGGTGGGTACAATTTAGAAGCCTTTCTTGGGGACTATCCTCGTAAGGGCAGGAGCACGACAGGATATTAGAAACTCCCATTTTCCCCTCCGGGATATATAGCCATCTTATGGGCTCCTGCAACCTGCAGAAAAGGACTACAGTTCTGGTGAGATCAAAACCATTTATTATCGAGCACTGTAACATTTAGCACTTTGCACTTTATCACTTTTGGTTTGTTTGTCTTGATTTATCCATTGTTTTTTAAAACACACATTAAAATTTATGTTTTAGTTTACTTTGTCTCTCCTGTCTAGTTTGAATATTAATCTAAAGAGGACATGTAAGTTTGTCAGACAGACTGCGCTTTTTGCTGATTTCTACATTGCTATCATCAGCATCACTATTCCAGTCATTTACATGTTGGAGCACACTTTGAATAGACTGCATGAGGAGGTGGTGGTGTAGGAATCGCAGGAACGTGGGATGCAGTGACAGACAGGAGGCAGAGCAAGGGGTGACAAGTTTAATAACGGGAATACTCCACGCAGGAAGGTAAAGGGTTGAACAGCATAATGGGAAAAGGATGTTGGGAGGTAAAGAGTTAAACGGGATTTAACAGTTTAGATGGCAAAGGATATTGTAAGTAGAAGAACAACGGTTCAGATAACGGCAGTTCTTGTGAAGCACTTGTGTCAGGAGTTCCGCCAACTGTAACTCCTGCTGAGAACTCAATGGTGGCGGCAACGGCTGGTGTAGTGTCTTTTCCAGAAAAGTCCTGCAGGCATCAATGCCCCGTCTTCTGGCGACAGTTGTTGGTCTCCGGTACCTTCCACTGCCCCTAGTCCACATGCTGCAGTGACTAACAAGGGTACAAGCCACAATACTGTATCAGCCCAACGTGGCTCTGTAACTATATTCCAGGTGAAGTCAGGTCACAAGTGTCTGGGCAAATATTTGCTATCAAAGTCAGGGCGCAAGTGTCAATCTTGTATGCGGACACTTAGCGTGTGATGCCTTTCTCCTGATTGGCCACCATGCACACACTGCACGCCCCTCTCGCTCTCTGGTCCCCGCTGCTCGCGGCGGGGCTGCTGTATGGACGCAGGCCTGTGCAATGCTGATGCTCTCGGGACGGGGCACTTCTCTTCCTGGCTGCTGCAGCGCACACCTGGCTCTGCACACTCTGCAGCGGTCCCTATCTCTTGATTGCTGCTGGGCACACTGCTTCCCTCCACGCAGTAGTCCCTGTCCTTCTGGTCTGCTGCAGCACAGCCTGTTGCAGCACCGGTACTCTATGTCGGGAGGGGAGCGGAGCGCACTGCTCACCTGACTGCGCGCTGCCCTCAGTTTGTGCCAAATTCCACTGCTGCACACGCTTCTCTTTCCTCTTTCTCTGCCCCCCCTCGGTCAGCAGTAAGGTGCTTCTCACTAGCGCTTCCCTCAGGCAGCAGGGGAAGGTCTGCTTTACTAATGCTTACCCCCGGGAACAGTGGATGCAGCCTCTCTAGTTCCGGACCCGGCACGTAGGTACCTGCTGTCTCGTTGTCCCCTTTTCACTCCCTCTCTCCTTTAGCTCGCCATTCCACAGGCGAGAACTCTTTGTACTCCACTATGCTCTTCTGAGGGGGGACAGATGCCCACCATTTTCGCATCCACTGCTGCCTCCCTTGCACCGCATTCTGCCAGTAAGGCTCGTTAGTGTTAGAATCTGTTTTGTTTTTTGACCATCCGCCATCTTGTTGCGGTTTTCTGGCTGATGGTCTTTTTCCCCTGGTGCTGGGTTGCCTTAGGTCAGGTGATTGTATCACCCTTTATTACCCCGCACCTGCCTCCCATTCCTTGCTGGACAACAGTGTTAATCTGCTAGAGTTCTGGCTAGGTGCTTTGATAGCGTTCTGTTTTTGATATTGTGCAGTTCTGGGAACTCTGGTTCTGCTATCTTTAGTTTCTGTTTTCAGTTGGTATCTGCAGCCTTCTCTGTGTTTCTATTAGGAGGTGACCTGTTTTTATACCCAGTCCTTAGATCTTTCAGGGATCTCCTTCCCCCTATCTATAGGTCTTTGCCGAGATTAACCTAGGATCGTCAGTGGGTCTATTCGCAAGGAATGGGTCGCCCACTCCATCGTAGGGTATCAGCCTAGTCTCAGTGCAGGGTCAGTTTTCCCCCTTCTATCCTAGTTCTGTGTTGCAGTTCCAAAACAGTTAGGGGTACTCCAAACTTCAGATTGAGTGGTAGAGAGCGGGAGTCCATCCGGGTTCCATGGAGCAGCAATCTTTGGAGCCTGTTCCTCTTCTGATCATCATGTGGCAGATCAAGAAATTCTTCCTCTTTATCTTCCACAGCTGCAGGAGGAAATGTCTCAGATACACTTTGCATCTCTTCCATCTGGTCAGGATCCCTTGGGCTGGTGGGCAGTAAACTGTCCAGTCCAGGGAACAAAGTAAGTGGTTCTTCCTCCTCACAATCTGGAACCATGGGAGCGGGCATTTCAGGAACACTAGTCACTTTCTCCTCTCCGTCAGAAACTTATGGCAGGTGAGGTAGCGATATACTTCTGTGGACTACTTGGGTAGGTGTTCCTTCTTCCCCTTCGGGTTGTTCTTCACAGATGGGACCTTCGGATTCAATTTGGAATTTCACCAGATTCGCCTCCACACGTCTGGGCAGCGCAGTAACCTCACCGTAGACAGTTGACACTTTTTCCATCTCTTCTCAGCGTCCGACATCGTGACTCTGTCTGGCCCTGGGTGGGGTTCTCCTTTTCTCGCCATTTCATTTCTCCCAGGGGCGGTGTTTTCTCAAATTAGCAGGACCTTCAGAGGGGTGAGTGGGTCTTCGCCATCGACTGTCTTGTGTAGGGCACCTTCTGGACTGGTGTCCCAGTCTTTCACACATCCAACAGCCATTTCTGTCTGGTGGGCGCTTCAGTATGGATCGCCGTCCTCTCCGGGAAGCATACCTCTTCGGCATATGCTCTTCACCCCAGAATCCGGCGTTAAATTCTGGAGCTGCTGCTGAAACTTCTTTCATGCTCTGCACCTCTCCTCTAATTTCCTTCATCTTTTGTTGTGGGCTACCTCTGGGTATGGCATTGGACTCCAAGACAGCAGTAAGGGCTTCCTTCAGGCTCCCAATTTCATCCCATATTTTCTTTATTCCCTGCCGTAATTCGCGGGACCACTTTGGCTCTTCCTTGTTCGGGGAGGATATCTCGCAGCTCCGGATCATACCTATTAAGGTTGCAGTCCCCTGCTCCTGTTCTCTTTTGTGCACTTCTGCCCCCACTTCTGAAAGAGTCATGCGTGGGTTAGTTCACAGGCGCTCATGCAGTGCTTGCATAAGCAGCGCATCTCTAAAGCCTGTCACTAGCTGGTCTCGCAGCACTATGTCAGGGGTCCTACGCTTATTCCATCCTGCTTAATCATCGCTGCGTGGATCTCCTGCTCCGCATTCATGCATTGGGTCACAGACTTGGAAAGCCCGCCAGTGCGGAACCGGGTCCGGTATTCACATGGGGATGTCACGGTGGCGTCGATCCGGGCTGTGGCCCTGGGCGCCCATGTTAAAGGGAATGTCCTAAAAGGGGTTTGAATAAAGTTTGAATTCATGACGCCACCTGTGGTATTCGGTTAGTGGGGACCGACGCTGCTTAAAGGGGTCCTCTGGAGTGATGTTATGGCAGCTAGATGGTATAATTTCCCACAGGTGAAGTAGGTCCCCAGGGCTCCCGGTGTATAGATGAGGATGATGGGTGGTGCAGTAAAGAACAGAGGACACAGGTTTGCTGTCTCTTTACCTGGTTTACTGAAGACTTCAGACAGCCACAGTCCAGGGCACCGGATCACAGGTACAAGCAGTGTCTGGCCGGCTTGGAAGCGAATTCAGAGTCCCCTTTACCAGGTAGAGTTAAAAGCCTTCCTCATAGCGCGGTGGTGTTGTAGTCCCTTACTGCCTATGGCTTCTGATAAGGTCCTCACAGTTCTCTCTGTCCTCCATAAAGGTGGGACACAAACCCGTATGACAGGTGACGTGAGCCTTTTTACAGGGTCTCTATCATGACCCGGGCTCTATGTGCCACTGTGCCTTCTGGGTATTCGGGCAGACAGGTGATGTGTAATCCAGCTGTCCTGCCAGTTTCTGCTGTCTTAGAGTCCCTCACAACCTCGGTCTTCCGGCTACCGGTAATCTGCGCTTCACAGGGAGATAGCTCACTCGCAGCTGTCCTCCCCAAATGTCACTCTCCTGTGCTTGGCTTTCCTGCACGCTCACTAAACAATATTCTTCCTTTCGTATTCTCTCTCTTTCTCTAGGAGCTGTAGCAACTCAGGCTACACGGCTCCTTCAGTCCTTCTGTCACTCAATGTCTGACTGCTCTCTTCTCTGTCCTCTGACAGACTGCCTTCCTTTCCCTCCAGACCAGAATATAGGGAAGTTCCCCTTAATCTGGGTTCAGAGCTCCCCCTTCTGGCCTGGAGGGTAAACATATTGTGTGTATTGTGGTTACCTGATAAAAGAGATATTTCTTTGCTTCCCAATCGTGACATCACTCTCCCCGTGAGGAAAGCAATGCCACTGTGACGACCAGACCCTGGGGTGTCACAGACTCCTCCTCCTTTTCGACACGGCAGAAAAAAACACATACGCAAGGCTCCAACTTCTGTGGGGTCCCCGTGCATCTCATCTAGAATCTGTAGCACCTTGCTAAAGGTGTCGCTCTTATGGGGAGGCCGTAACATAACAGAGGTCCTCGCCTCTCCATCCAGAGCCATCAGGGCAATCTCTGCCTCCATTATGAGAGTAACTGAGTACATCCTTAACATTCCCCTGACTCGCTCAGTCCAGCTCCACAGCAGAATATTGCTTAGGGAGGTTACCCAATATTATCCCCAATGATATACTGGCCCTTGGGCACTCCCGACCGCTTGGTCTGCCACCTTTGCGTCCGTAGACTCCATCCTGCCGACTACGCCAAGTGTAAGAATTGCAGGAACGCTGGATGCAGTGATCGACAGGAGGTAGAGCAAGAGTTAGCAAGTTTAATAACAGGGGAATACTCCACGCAGGGAGGTAAAGGGTTGAACAGTATAATGGGAAAAGGATGTTGGGAGGTAAAGGGTTAAACAGGGGATTCAACAGTTTCTATGGCAAAGGATATTGTAAGTAGAAGAACGACGGTTCAGATAACGGAAGTTCATGTGAAGCACTTGTGTCAGGAATTCCACCAACTGTAACTGCTGCTGAGAACTCAATGGTGGCGGCAACGGCGGGTGCAGTGTCTTTTCCAGAAAAGTCCTGGGGGCATCAATGCTCCGTCTTCTGGCGATAATGGTCGGTCTCCGGTACCTTCCACTGCCCCTAGTCCACATGCTGCAGTGGCTAACAAGGGTACGAGCTACAATACTGTACGAGCCGAACGTGGCTCTACAACTATATTCCAGGTGACGTCAAGTCACAAGTGTCTGGGCAAATCTATCAAAGTCAGGGCGCAAGTGTCAGTCTTGTATGCGGTTCCTCTTATTTGGCGCATGTGCAGTACTCACGGACAGGGCTGCCACTAGAAATTTCAGGGCCCCATACTGGCAACATTTTCGGGGCCCCCTTAAGACTCCGCCCAGGCTCCACCCCAGCCCCGCCTCCAACCCTCGAACTGTCTACAGCACCACCGCTGACTCTTGGAAAAACTACACTTCTCACCAATCACACATTAACAGTTCCCATCACCAGATCACACACATAGCCAGCAGATTTTGTTTTGGCCAAAAGGTTTTTTTAATCTGCCACGATGACAAGGTAGACTCTTTTGGCCGGGCCCTACTCTACTCTAACTTATTAAACATTTGTTAAAATATGCAATACAATTTAGGTATATTTTTATTTATTTTTCAATTTTTCAAATGACCAATAATTCCACATACAAGGGACAAATAACACAACACCATGACCAGACACCACATTATCACCACATAGTGACCTATAATACTATCTACAAGGAATAAATACTGCCACACCATGTGCAGACCACATATTACCACCACAGTGACCGAACAATATCGCATACAAGGGACAAATACCAAAGCAGCATGTACAGACCACATATTACCACCACATGGTGACCAACTACATACAAGGAACAAATACCAACACAACATGACCAGACCACATATTACCACCACACGGTGACCGAATAATAGCACGTACAAGGAACAAATTTTCACCACACCATGACCAGACCACATATTACCACCAAATAGTGACCAAATAATAGCACATACAAGGAACAAATACCGCCATACCATGGCCGGACAACATATTACCACCACATTGTGACTGAATAGTACAATACTGATCATTAATAAAAAAAAAATACTATCACCATAAGTGCTATTATACATAGGAGATCTGTACTTAGTATGCAGTGTCTGTGTACAGGTAATACAGTGGTCACCGATGCCATTATACACAGGAGCTCTATATATAGTGTCAGTGTACAGGTAATACAGGGATCACCAGTGACATTATACACAGGAGCTCTATATATAGTGTCAGTGTACATGTAATACAGTGATCACTAGTGACATTATACACAGGAGCTCTGTATATAGTGTTTAGTGTACAGATAATATAGTGATCACCAGTGACATTATACACAGGAGCTCTGTATACAGTATATGGTGTCAGTGTATAGGTAATACAGGGATCACTAGTGACATGATACACAGGAGCTCTGTATACAGTATATAGCGTATGGTGTCAGTGTACAGGTAACATACTGACTCACCAGTGATGTCTCTAGCTGAAGTCCTTCATCTTTGCGTTTCTTTTTAATCCAGCGCAGACCGCCATCACTTCTTTCAGCCAGGACTCGTCTCTGCATAAAATAACACAGTTATCTAGAGCACCGCTTTCAGAGCACATTCCCCACTTTTTTCCTTTCTTCTACACTACCCATCTGAATACAGACATTCACCCACCATTAATATATACTGTAATTGGTTATTATGCAACCCACCATTCCAAATATAAATTATAATACGCCACTGAGCCCCTTCTAGCTATACATAGCCACTTTCCCCATTTAATATATAAATTAATTAGCACCTGTACTCTTTCTCCCAATTTATTTCCAGTCACTTTATCCTCAACGATCCCACTATGCACCTCCCGCTCTAACCCTAACTCCGATTCATTATAGTTACATGCCCCTTCTGCCTCAATTCATTGTCATGTCTTCTCTCTCTCCCACCCTCTATTCATTATCAACTGCTCTTCCCCACCCTCAAAATTCATTATTTGCTCTCCCTACCTTCAATATACCATTGGCTCTCCCCACCCCCACCTACAAATCAATTGCTGTCCACCGTCCCTCACACTCACTTGATGTGCATGCAGTCCCCATCACCCTTACTTTATCATTTGCAGCCCCCTATCATTTCATCATGTGCAGTACCCCCTCAAACACAATTCATCATTTCCAGTCCCCATCACCCCCACTTCATCATCTGCAGTCCCCATCACCCCCACTTCATCATTTGCAGCCCTCTATCATTTCATTATGTGCAGTACCCCCTCAAACACACTTCATCATCTGCAGCCCCCTATCATTTCATCATGTGCAGTGCCCCGTCAACCACACTTCATCATTTGCAGCCCCCTATCATTTCATCATGCGCAGTGCCCCCTTAAACACACTTCATCATCTGCAGCCCACTATAATTTCATCATGCGCAGTGCCCCCTCAAGCACACTTCATCATCTGCAGCCCCCTATCATTTCATCATGTGCAGTACCCCCTCAAACACAATTCATCATTTCCAGTCCCCATCACCCCCACTTCATCATCTGCAGTCCCCATCACCCCCACTTCATCATTTGCAGCCCTCTATCATTTCATTATGTGCAGTACCCCCTCAAACACACTTCATCATCTGCAGCCCCCTATCATTTCATCATGTGCAGTGCCCCGTCAACCACACTTCATCATTTGCAGCCCCCTATCATTTCATCATGCGCAGTGCCCCCTTAAACACACTTCATCATCTGCAGCCCACTATAATTTCATCATGCGCAGTGCCCCCTCAAGCACACTTCATCATCTGCAGCCCCCTATCATTTCATCATGTGCAGAGCCCCCTCAACCACACTTCATCATCTGCAGCCCCCTATCATTTCATCTTGCGCAGTGCCCCCTCAAACACACTTCATCATCTGAAGCCCCCTATCATTTCATCATGCGCAGTGCCCCCTCAAACACACTTCATCATCTGCAGCTCCCTATCATTTCATCATGCACAGTGCCCCCTCAAACACACTTCATCATCTGCAGCCCCCTATCATTTGATCATGAGCAGTGCCCCCTCAACCACACTTCATCATCTGCAGCCCCCTATCATTTCATCATGTGCAGTACCCCCTCAAACACACTTCATCATCTGCAGCCCCCTATCATTTCATCATGTGCAGTACCCCCTCAAACACACTTCATCATCTGCAGTCTCACTCTCCCCCCACCTCACCCATTTAAAAAAACAAAAATAAAAATGTTTTTTATACTTACCTCAGTCGTTCCGGGGCGTCTAGTGTTTCCAGCAGTGAAGCAGCAGCTAGAATGTATGGGCTGCTGAGAGGACCTGACAGGAGGAGCCCCTACATTCTAGCACATTCACTACTGAGACTGCTAGAATCAGAGGCGTAGCTAGGGTTTCAACTTAGGGGGGGGCGAAACATCTGAGTGGGCCCCTAACCAGCTAACCCTGATTACAGCTACGGTTGAGCACTTATTGTGAATATAGGGGAACCTCAGAATATGACCCTACTGTTATTGAAAATAAATCTCTATACAAAAACGAACATTGATTTTACCGCCATATTGTGATAATATGCAACTTTGATGGTCACAATACTCCGAGTGCCCCTATAACAATGATGCTTAAGTGCCCACTTAACATTTAATAATGTCCCCTAAGTTCCCCCTTGTACTGCTCCATTATACACAGTATGGTGAGCTTAAAGCTTCCATATACACTGTATAAGGCCCCCACAGCTCCCCTATACACAGTATAATGATTCTATAACTCCCCCATACACCGTATGATGTTCTCACTTCTCCCCTATTTACACAGTATGATGTTCCCACTGCTCCCCTATAGATAATGAGCCCAATGCTCCCCTATACACAGTATAATGCTGACAGAACTCCACTATAGAAAGCAGAATGCCCCCCAGAGCTCCCCTATATACAGTGTAATGGGCCAACAGCTCCCATATGCACAATATGCCTTCACAGTTTCCTATACCCAGTATGATGGGCCGGCAGCTCCCGTCAAACAGTATGATGTCCCTCACAGTTCTCCTGTACACAGTATGATGGGCCCACAGCTTCCTTATACACAGTATGATGGGCCCACAGCTTCCTTATACACAGTATGATGGGCCCGCAGCTCCCGTATACACAGTATGATGGGCCCACAGCTCCCTTATATGTAGTATGATGGGCCCGCAGCTCCCATATATACAGTATGATGGGCCCGCAGCTCCCTTATACACAGTATGATGGGCCCACAGCTCCCTTATATGTAGTATGATGGGCCCGCAGCTCCCATATATACAGTATGATGGGCCCGCAGCTCCCTTATACACAGTATGATGGGCCCACAGCTTCCTTATACACAGTATGATGGGCCCGCAGCTCCCGTATACACAGTATGATGGACCCGCAGCTCCCGTATACACAGTATGATGGACCCGCAGCTCCCATATACACAGTAAGATGGGCCCACAGCTCCCTTATACACAGTATGATGGGCCCGCAGCTCCCGTATACACAGTATGATGGACCCCAGCTCCCTTATACAGAGTATGATGGGCCCGCAGCTCCGGGCCGTATACACAGTATGATTGACCCCCAGCTCCCTTATACACAGTATGATGGGCCCACAGCTCCCTTATACATAGTATGATGGGCCCGCAGCTCCCGTATACATAGTATGATGGATTCACAGCTCCCGTATACACAGTATGATGGACCCCCAGCTCCCTTATACACAGTATGATAGGGCCGCAGCTCCTGTATACACAGTATGATGGGACCACAGCTCCCTTATACACAGTGTGATGGGCCTGCAGCTCCTCTATACACAGTATGATGGACCTGCAGCTCCCGTATACACAGTATGATGGACATTTACTCATCCTCCGGCGTATTCAGTATTTTGTGGCACTGCTGCAGTGCCGCTGCTCAAACTTGTGAGCGCAGCTTCTGACTGGCCAGAAGTGAGAAGCTATGTCACAAGCGCCCAATGTAAGACTATGAGGCTATGTGCACTTTGTTGCGGATTTACTGCGGATTTCCTGTGTTTTTTGTGCAGATTTCACCTGCGTTTTACCACCTGCGGAATCCTATACAGGAGCAGGTGTAAAATGCTGCGGAATCTGCAAATAGAACTGACATGCTGCAGAAAATACAATGCAGCGTTTCCGCACCATGTGCACTGTGGATTTGGTTTTCCATAGGTTTAAATGGTACTGTAAACCAGATGGAAAACTGCTGCAGATCCGCAGCGGCCAATCCGCACCGTGTGCACATAGCGTGAGAGTGAGAATGAGGCCAGAATGAGGCTCCCATAGACTCACACTGATTAGTGACCTGTGCGCTGCTCCATGAAACACTGGAGCCTCGGACAGGTCACAAACTGCAGGAGACGGAGCCGAGCAGAGACAAAAACAGATGAAAGCGCCAGAAGGTGAGTATCAGACAGGGGGCAGGGGACGGGGATTGTCAGCACCTGGAAGTGGTGCTGTAAATGTGATGCAGCTCTAGGTTACTGTATGGGGGCTCCTTATACTAACACTCATAAAATATCCAGGTGGTACGTATCAAAGGCCCCCTACCCCCCATCTCCAGCCTCCCCGTACATATACTATCATAACATAACATAATATTCAGCCCCCAGTGACCTGTCCCCCTCCCCCACAATACCCCCATCGTCTCACATCCACCCCTCAGTGCCCTGTCCCACCTCACCCACCTTCAGCCCCCACAACACCCCCATGGTCTCACATTCACCCCCCAGTGCCCTGTCTCCCCTCCCCCACAATACCCCCATGGGCTCACATTCACCCCCCAGTACCCTGTCCCCCCTCACTCACTTTCAGCCCCCACAATACGCCAACGGTCTACTAGTGACATACCTGAATTTAATAAACCTAAAATGTCCCATCCCCAGCACTTACTGATAACGTTTGCACTGCAGGACCAGGAAGTGTGAGTGAAATGCAGGGTGGGCACTAGGACCCAGCGTGCCTGAGCCAATCCCAGCGTGCACACACAAAGTGAAGAAAACTGCAGCCAGGAAAAGCTTCATGATCAGGTCAGACGGGCGAAACCATTCACTGCAGGGGGGAGACTCTGCAGCCGGCCACTGTGCTAGTAGCCAGCGTGCAGCTTGTCAGACGGGAGCAGACGTTATACTGCTCTGCTCCTATGTGTTCTGCCTCGTCACAGAAGTCACAGAAGTGGCCCTGCCCTGGCTCCCCGTGGGCCCCTTCATGTGACAGGGCCCGGGGCGATGCCCCCCCCCCCTACGCTACTGGCTAGAATGGATGGGCTGTAGTCAGGACCTGCAGGGAGCCCATACATTCTAGCTACAGCCGAGCAGGAGCTGCGCAGCCGACTATAAGACGGCCGTGCACAGCTCCAAGACGGCTCCCGGGCCCCAGCACCGACATGTGCGCCGCAGTGCACAGTATTTTAGTGCACGATGGGGCCCGATCAGTAGAACCACAACAGTGGGGCCCCGGATCTGCGGGCCCCTCTGTGCACTGCTGCTGACCGGGCCCCATACAGCAGTAATGGCTGTCATGCCCTGATGGCGGCCCTGCTCACGGACATTTAGCGTGTGGTGCCTTTCTCCTGATTAGCCACCGGGCACACACTGCACGTCCCTCTCTCTCTCTGGTCCCCGCTGCTGGTGGTGGGGCTGCTGTATGGACGCAGGCCTGTGTAATGCTGATGCTCCTGGGACAGAGCACTTCTCTTCCTGGCTGCTGCTGCACACACCTGGCTCTGCACACACCTGGCTCTGCGCACTCTGCAGCGGTCCCTATCTCTTGATTGCTACTGGGCACACTGCTTCCCTCCATGCAGTAGTCCCTGTCCTTCTGGTCTGCTACAGTACGGCCTGTCACAGCGCCAGTACTCTGTGTCGGAACTGGGAGCCCTCTGTTCGCATCAAATATCTCTGCTGCGCGCTTTTCTTTTTTCTCTTTCTCCTCCCCCTCGGTCAGCAGGAAGGTGCCCCTCACTAGCGCTTCCCTTAGGCAGCAGGGGAAGGTCCACCTTACTAAAGCTTCCCCCTGGAAACAGTGGATGCAGCCTCTCTACAGTAGTGCCGGACCCGGCACGTAGGTACCTGCTGTCTCATCGTCCCCCTTACACAGTGTCAGGTCGGCGCCGTTATACTGATTAAACTGATACCTTGGTTGATGAAATCTGTCTTGTGGTTGTTGTTTAATCTTTATTTTCAGTTTTGTATTAATGATATTGCCTGTGCTCTGGGGGTCTTCATGTGGTGTTCAGATTAGGTATTCATAATACAGACTGCTGGCAAGTCACTGAGCCCTCACTGATCTGCCCCCTAGTTTGCATGATGAATATCTGTACTGAAGAAAAAGCTAAAATCACTTTTGCAGGCAGGAGTCGGCCGTGTCACCTGCGCTGCAGCATAGTCGCATGTTTAGTGTCCAGTTAATAAGTATTCTTGATGTTATGTTCAATTATAAAAATAACAAAAAATCAATTTGAAAATGGCGCCCGCCACGCCTGCGCAGTAGCATCTATATGTGTATACTGTAGAGATCCAATAGCTGGTAAGCGGGCCCCCTCTGTTCTGCTCACTAGGCCCCAGCTTCAGTAACTGATCGTGCATCCTCAGACGCATGATGAGTTAAGATTCCTCCGCATGGCAACAGTTAAAAGCTGCCAGCCAATCACAGGCCGGCAGATGACATCAGCATGCATGTCGCTGACGTATAACATCATGGTCATAAGCTGTAACGACGGTGCAATTCTAAGCTGAATCGTAGCAGAGGACACCGCTGGTCCTCAGCCAGGTAAGGAGAAACCTTTTTTTTGTAAAGCCGCAGTATAGGGCTGCATTATATTGGTATGGGGGTGCATTATACTGGTATGGGGGTGCATTATGCTACTATGGGGCTGTATTATACTGGTATGGGGGTACATTATACTATTATGGCGGTGCATTATACTGCTATGGGACTGTATTATACTGGTATAAGCTTCCATTATACTGGTATGCCGGTGCATTATACTGGTATGGGCTTGCATTATACTGGCATGAGTGTGCATTATACTATTACAGGGGTGCATTACACTGCTATGGGGCTGCATTATACTGCTATGGGGGTGCATTATACTGGTATGAGGCTGCATTATACTGGTATGGGGGTGCATTGTACTGTTATAGGGGTGCATTATTCTGGTATGGAGCTGCATTATACTGGTATGGGGGTGCATTATAATGCTATGGGGGTGCATTATACTACTATGGGGTGTATTATACAGCTATGAGGGTGCATCATACTGCTATGGGGCTGCATTACATTATTATGGGGGTGCATTATATTACTATTGGGAGTGCGTTATACTGCTATGGGGCTGCATTATACTCCTATAGGGGTGACTTATACTGCTATGGGGGCGCATTGCACTGCTATGGTGGGGCATAATTCTATTATGGGGTGCATTATACTGGTATGGGGGTGCATTGTACTGTATATGACTGGGGATGTATTATACTTCTATGGGGGTGCATTATACTACTATGGGGGTGCATTATACTACTATATATGACTATGGGGGTGCATTATACTACTATGGGGGTGCATTATACAACTATAAATGACTATGGGATGCATTATACTATTATGAATGACTATGGGAGCAATATGGAGAGACATGAGGGAGAATGGGAGGACACCTGGGGTCCAAAATGTGGGATGTTATTACTGTAGGGGCTAATTAAAGGATATTATTTTTGAGGATACTGTTTTCTGTGGGGGGGGGACGTTCTGTTACTATGCAGGCTGTCACGATCACTTTTTTTCTTCATCTGGCATATTGTAGAGGTTGGAGAAAAATTGGGGAATGTGCTCTAGATAACTGTATTATTTTCTGCAGAGACGAGTCCTGGCTGGAGGAAGTGATGTCACTGTGCGCTGGATGAAGATGAAAAGTGAAGATGAAGGACTTCAACTAGAGACGTCACCGGTGATTCAGTGTGTTAACTGTACACTGACACTATACACTGTATACTATATACCGAGGCCCTGTGTATAATGTTACCAGTGATCACTGCATTATCTGTGTAGTGACAATATATACAGACCTCCTGTGTATAATATCACTGGTGATCACTGTATATTTCCTGTACACCGACACTACTGTATATACAGAGCTTCTATAATGTCATTGGTAAAGATTGTATTACCTGTACACTGACACTATATTCAGAGCTCCTGTGTATAATGTCACTGGTGAGCACTGTATTATCTGTACACTACAGTGGGGGAAATAAGTATTTGATTCCTTGCTGATTTTGTAAATTTGCCCAATGACAAAGACATAAACAGTCTATAATTTTAAGGGTTGGTTAATTTTAACATTGAGAGATAGAATATCAAAAACAAAATCCTGAAAATCACATTGTATAAATTATATAGATATACTAGCTGAAGAGCCCGGCGTTGCCTGGGCATAGTAAATATCTGTGGTTAGTTATAGCACCTTGCTTTTCTTATTTTCCCATCACGCCTCTCATTTTCCCCCTCACATCTCTCATTTTCTCCCTCACTCCTCTTATTTTCCCCCTCACTCCTCTCATTCCCCCCTAACACTTGTCATTTCGACCTCACATCTGTCATTTTCCGATCACTCCACTATTTTCCCTCACTCCTCTCATTTTGCACTCACACCTTTTCATTTTCACCTCACACCCCTCATTTTCACCTCACACCTCTCATTTTCCCCTCAGTAAATACATGTTTGTCATCTCCCTTATATATAGTATACACCTGTATGTCATCTCCTGTATATAGTATATACCTGTATGTCATCTCCCCTGTAAATAGTATATACCTGCTGTGTCATCTCCTCCTGAATATTGTATATACCTATGTGTCATCTGCTCCTGTATATAGTATATACCTGTTTGTCATCTCTTCTGTATATACTATATACCTGTATGTCATATCCTCCTATATATAGTATATACCTGTATGTCATCTCCTGTATATAGTATATACTTGCATGTCATCTCCCCTGTATATAGTATATACCTGCTGTATGTCATCTCCTCCTATATATACCTGTGTCATCTCCTCTTTTATATAGTATATACCTGTATGTCATCTCCTCCTGTATATAGTATATACGTGTGTCATCTCCTCCTGTATATAGTATATACATGTAAGTCATCTCCTCCTGTATATAGTATATACCTGTGTGTCATCTGCTCCTGTATATAGTATATATCTGTGTGTCATCTCCTCCTGTATATAGTATATACGTGTGTCATCTCCCCTGTATATAGTATATACCTGTGTGTCATCTCCTCCTGTATAGTATATATCTGTGTGTCATCTCCCCTGTATATATTATGTACCTGTATGTCATCTCCTCCTGTATCTCATATGTACCTGTGTGTCATCTCCTCCTGTATATAGAATATACCTGTGTGTCATCTCCTCCTGTATATAGTATATACGTGTGTCATCTCCCCTGTATATAGTATATACCTGTGTGTCATCTCCTCCTGTATAGTATATATCTGTGTGTCATCTCCCCTGTATATAGTATATACCTGTATGTCATCTCCTCCTGTATCTAATATGTACCTGTGTCTCATCTCCTCCTGTATATAGTATATACCTGTGTGTCATCTCCTCCTGTATATAGTATATACCTGTGTGTCATCTCCCCTATATATAGTATATACCTGTGTGTCATCTCCCCTGTATATAGTATATACCTGTATGTCATCTCCCCTGTATATAGTATATACCTGTATGTCATCTCCCCTGTATATAGTATATACCTGTGTGTCATCTCCCCTGTATATAGTATGTACCTGTATGTCATCTCCCCTGTATATAGTATATACCAGTGTGTCATCTCCTCCTGTATATAGTATATACCTGTGTGTCATCTCCTGTATATAGTATATACGTGTGTCATCTCCTCCTGTATATAGTATATACGTGTGTGTCATCTCCCCTGTATATAGTATATACCTGTGTGTCATCTCCCCTGTATATAGTATATACCTGTGTGTCATCTCCTCCTGTATATAGTATATACCTGTATGTCATCTCCTCCTGTATACAGTATATACGTGTGTCATCTCCTCCTGTATATAGTATATACCTGTGTATCATCTCCCCTGTATATAGTATATACCTGTGTCATCTCCTCCTGCATATAGTATATACTTGTGTCATCTCCCCTGTATATAGTATATACCTATGTGTCATCTCCCCTGTATATAGTATATATCTGTGTCATCTCCTCCTGTATTAGACCTCGTTCACACGTTATTTGGTCAGTATTTTTACCTCAGTATTTGTAAGCTAAACTGGCAGCCTGATAAATCCCCAGCCAAGAGGAAGCCCTCCCCCTGGCAGTATATATTAGCTCACACATACACATAATATACAGGTCATGTGACTGACAGCTGCCGTATTTCCTATATGGTACATTTGTTGCTCTTGTAGTTTGTCTGCTTATTAATCAGATTTTTATTTTTGAAGGATAATACCAGACTTGTGTGTGTTTTAGGGCGAGTTTCATGTGTCACGTTGTGTGTGTTGAGTTGCATGTGGCTACATGCATGTAGTGACTTTTGTGAGATGAGTTTTGTGTGGCGACATGCGTGTAGCAACTTTTTGTGTGTCGAGTTGCATGTGACAGGTTAGTGTAGCAAGTTGTGTGCAGCAAGTTTTGCGCATGGCGAGTTTTGCGCATGGCGAGTTTTATGTGTGGTGCGTTTTGAGTATGTGCAAGTTTTGTGTGAGGCAACTCTTGCATGTGTTGCAACTTTTGTGCATGTGGCAATTTTTCCATGTGTGCAAGTTTTGCGTGTGGCGAGTTTTCCATGAGGTGAGTTTTGCACGTGTGGCGAGTTTTGCGTGAGCCTAGTTTTGCATGTGGTGAGTTTTGCACATGGCGAGTTTTGAGCGGCGACTTTTGTGTTTCGACTTTTATGTGGCGAGGTTGGTGTATGTGTGGTGAAATGTGTGCTGAGGGTGATATGTGTTCAAGCACGTGGTAGTGTGTGGCGCATTTTGTGTGTGTGTTCATATCCCCGTGTGTGGTGAGTATCTCATGTCGGGGCCCCACCTTAGCAACTGTACGGTATATACTCTTTGGCGCCATCGCTCTCACTCTTTAAGTCTCCCTTGTTCACATCTGGCAGCTGTCAATTTGCCTCCAACACTTTTCCTTTCACTTTTTCCCCATTATGTAGATAGGGGCAAAATTGTTTGGTGAATTGGAACGCGCGGGGTTAAAATTTTGCCTCACAACATAGCCTGTGACACTCTCGGGGTCCAGACATGTGACTGTGCAAAATTTTGTGGCTGTAGCTGCGACGGTGCAGATGCCAATCCCGGACATACACACACACATACACACACACACACACACACACACATTCAGCTTTATATATTAGATTTGAATTTTACAGTGAGAAATAAGTATTTGATCCCTCTGGCAAACAAGACTTAACACTTGGTGGCAAAACCTTTGTTGGCAAGCACAGCAGTCAGACTTTTTTGTAGTTGATGATGAGGTTTACACACATGTCAGGAGTACTTTTGGTTCACTCCTCTTTGCAGATCATCTCTAAATCATTAAGATTTTGAGGCTGTCGCTTGGCAACTCAGAGCTTCAACTCCCTCCATAAGTTTTCTGTGGGATTAAAGTCTGGAAATTGTTTAGGCCACTCCAGGACCTTAATGTTCTTCTTATTGAGTCACTCCTTTGTTGCCTTGGCTGTAAGTTTTGGGTCACTGTCTTGCTGAAAGACCTAGCCACAACCCATTTTTAATGTCCTGGCAGAGGGAAGGAGGTTGTCACTCAGGATTTTACAGTACATGGCTCCATCCATTTTCCCATTGATGCGGTGAAGTAGTCCTTTGCCCTTAGCATAGAAACACCCCCAAAATATAATGTTTCCACCTCCATGCTTGACAGTGGGGACTGTGTTCTTTGGGTCATAGGCAGCATTTCTCTTCCTCCAAACATGGCAAGTTGAGTTAATGCCAAAGACCTAAATTTTTGTCAAATCTGACCACAACACCTTCTTCCAATAACTCACAGAATCTTCCAGGTGTTCATTGACAAACTTCAGATGGACCTGCACATGTGCCTTCTTGAGCAGGGGGACCTTGCGGGCACTGCAGGATTTTAAACCTTTATGGTGTAATGTGATACCAATGGTTTTCTTGGTGAATGTGGTTCCAGCTGCCTTGAGATCATTAGCAAGTTCCCCCTGTGTAGTTTTAGGCTGATCTCTCACCTTCCTCATGGTCAAGGATACCCCACTCGGTTATATATTGCATGGTGCCCCAGACTGATGTCGATTGACAGTCATTTTGTAATTCTTCCATTTTCTTACTATTGCACCAACAGTTGTCTCCTTCTCACCCAGTGTCTTACTTATGGTTTTATAGCCCATTCCAGCTTTGTGCAGGTCTGATCTTGTCCCTGACATCCTTATAAAGCTATTTGGTCTTGCCCATGTTGTAGAGGTTAGAGTCTGCCTGATTAATTGAGTCTGTGGACAGGAGTCTTTTATAAAGATGACTATGTAAGACAGCTGTCTTTAATGCAGATAACGAGTTAATTAGGAGCGTCTAACTGGTCTGTAGGAGCCAGAGCTCTTTAAGGTTGGTAGGGGATCAAATACTTATTTCTCACTGCAAAAAGCTAATAAATTTATATAGTTTATATAATGTGATTTTCTGGATTTGATTTTTGATATTCTATCTCTCAGTGATAAATTTAACCTACCCTTAAATTGATAGATTGTTCATGTCTTTGTCAGTGGGCAAACTTACAAAATCAGCAAGGGATCAAATACTTATTTCCCCACACTGTATGTAGAGCTCCTGTGTATAATGTAATTGGTGAACATTTTATTACTTGTATATGCAATATACAGTGCTCCTGTGTATAATGTCACTGGTGATCTATGCATTACCTGTACACTGACACTATATACAGAGCTCCGGTGTATGTCATCGGTGATCACAGTATTACCTGTACACTATATACTATACACAGAGTTACCGTGTATAATGTCACCGGTGACCACTATATTACGTGTACACTGACACTAAACACTGTGTACTATATACAAAGCTCCTGTGTATAATGAAATTTATGGTAAAATTAGTTGTTTTTTTTAATTAATGATCAATATTGTAGCATTCGGTCACTATGTGGTTGTAATATGTGATCCGGCCATGGTGTGGCCGTATTTGTCCCTTGTATGTGGCATTATTTGGTAACTATGTGGTGGTAATGTCACAATCCTTTTTTGGATCTGTGGCAGATCTGGTTTCCCTCAGATTAAAACCTTTTTCCTTTCAGGTCATCAGGGGTTAATGCAGTTTCCCCCCCCTGGTGGCCGCTGGTTTAATTACATTGCTGCCTAGTCTGCTGATGCGGGTGGAGACCACTCCCACCATCCTTCAAAAGGTCGCCTGATGCATCAACTGACGGTTGGTTATGCAGGTCCTTTTGGAGACCAACCTGGCTGGAGAAGGAGCTTGCTGAGTGCTGTTGTTCTTCAGCTGAATTT
This sequence comes from Ranitomeya variabilis, assembly GCF_051348905.1. Classification (NCBI taxonomy): domain Eukaryota; kingdom Metazoa; phylum Chordata; class Amphibia; order Anura; family Dendrobatidae; genus Ranitomeya; species Ranitomeya variabilis. The sequence goes on from NC_135239.1 coordinate 152,604,078, forward strand.
TTATCTGGTGCCTTATATGCTGCGCGGTGCATTACAGCATAGAAAGCTAAGTGTGGTGTTGTTTCTTTGTCCCTTTTTTATCTGTATCTTCCCCTCTGTTGTATTAGCGCAGCGATGGGACCAGTGCTCTCACCTGCCAGTTCTCTACTTAGGGATAGGTGCAGGGCAAGCGAGTGCTTAGGTATCCTTCTCGGCAACAGGTTGAAAAAACCTGTATAAGGATGCCAGGGAGATCAGGGCACATCCTTTGGAGAGTGCAGGAGGTATCCATTTCCCTGTTTCCTATCGCAGGGCCCACCATTGTTAAAGTGTCCCCGGTGTACCATTGTGTATTTTGCCGTTTGGTGACCGTCCATTTGTCAGGTCGTGTCACGTTAGGACAGTCACTTCGTGACATTATAACCAACCAACCCATTTTTTCTGGTGAGCCATGGCTAAAAAGCAGACCTTTGCCCAACCGCTTCAGAACCTCACCGAGGAGTTTAAGGTGCTGCGTGGCGAGGTGGTGCAGCAGCTGCAGCCGTTTGTGGGGTTTTGGGCTTCGTCCCAGGTGCAGGTTCAACCAGAACCCAAGATATCTCTTCCTGACAGGTTCTCTGGAGGGAGAGATACATTTTTGGTTATTCAGGAGGCCTGCAAGATATACTTCAGGCTCCGCCCTCGTTCATCAGGGAGTGAGGAACAGCGTGTGGGGATTATAATCTCCCTTCTTAAGGGTAATCCCCATTCCTGGGCTTTCTCCTTGCCAGACGGTTCTCCATCTTTACGGTCGGTGGACGAGTTTTCTGCGGCATATGGGGATCCTGATGGCATCTCCCTAGCGGAATCCCGACTGCGTAAAATCAAGCAGGGGGGTCGGCCGGCTGAGGAGTACTGCTCGCAGTTCAGGAGGTGGGCCACTGGCACACAGTGGAATGACCCTGCCCTTAGGAGCCATTTTAGGCAGGGTCTGTCTCCAAGGTGGCAGGATACTCTTGTGCAGTACGCCGCCCCCAGGTCATTGGAGGCCACAATTTCACCTGCCATCCGGGTAGATAGATGCTTGAGGGAGAGACATACACCAGATATGCTCCCGGTAGTCCTTGCTAGGGAGGGGGACACAACTGAGCAGGCGGACAAACCCATGCAGGTGGGAGGAGTTGGTTCCCAAACAGGGTTGCCTGCAGTTCGCCATGGTGTGGGGGCATGTTTTTACTGTGGGCAGACTGGTCATTTCATCGTGCTTGATAAAGGCCTGTTGCCCGAAACGTCGCTACAGGAGGCAGAAAAAATGTAAACTCCTATTTTTTCACCATCCATTGTGGCGCTGTCTTTTTGTTCTTTGTGGTCTTGGTACTGTCCGGGATCGGCTCCCTGGTTTTGGATGTGCACCCTTGTGTCTGCTGAGACCTTCAATTTATATATGAAAGGGTGCGGTTTTGATTTTCTTTTGTTTTGACTCTGATGGTCATTTTATCGGTGTCTGCCCAGCTCACGCCAAAATACCTGTACCACCTAAGAAGCCGTGTCCCCCTGGATGTGTGGAGCGATGCGACCAGGGAGTGTATATTTCCTCCATTTCTTCTCCTCAGTGTACCCTGTCAGCTGAAGTAGTGGTAGGCAGGGTAACTGAGTGTATACCAGTGCTTTTGGACAGTGGAGCAGGTGTCAGTCTGGTGAATGCTCATTTTGTCCAGACCCATGGCCCCTGAGGAAGGAAGACTTCCGAAACGCGCGTCGGGGAGGGCGGGAGATTGCATGTGTCCTTGCCACATATCACTATGTATGTTATCTTTACTGTGACGTTGCTGTTATTACTATTTATGGATCCACTATCCGTGCCATTGAATAGCTATGGATGCTTTTTTGATTAACTGTTGTTGTCACTATTGTTTGGTGATCCATTACCAGTATTATTCAACAGCCATGGACATCATGCTGTCGGTCACCGCCTATGTTTGTGCGGTATTGCCGGTCACCTTTTAACCATGTCCTCTGTCTATTGATCTTTTTGGTATGAATAAATATTTTTTGCATATAGTTATGATCTTGTTTTGGACTTTTTTCCACTGAAAGTTTGTCTGTGGTGATTTTCATATTGATGTCAGTGGGTCCTTTACTAGTCGCATATTCTGGCCATGGAATACATGTTTATGGATATACAACTATAATCTAAATTTACATTAATTATGCTGTTTTTCAGTGGCTGTTTGTGTATATCTGTTTGCCATGGCCTGAGTTGTAGGACACTAACTAAACCTCTAAGTGTCCAGGCCATTGACTCCGTACCACTCAACCAGGGGTGGGTGACCCATATAGTGGATGTTATACACCTTCGTATAGGGACTTGTCATGAGGAGTCCCTGTCATGCTACTTCTTGGGGGGAACCAACACCCATCGTTTTAGGACTCCCTTCCCTTGGTTGAAAAAAAACAAAACCCGGTCATAGATTGGCGGTCAAGGGAAATGGTCATCTGGGATCAGCCTGTGAGGGCTGCTGCCCAGGGGCAACTGTCTCTGCCGTCCTTCTACAACCTACCCCTTCTTCTCCAGTGGGGGCAGCAGAGGTGCTGTCAGTGAGTAGGGGCAGGACTCAACCCTCTCCACATGCTAACCTTGAGTGTCTGAGTCTTCTTAGGAAGAGGGGTCAGGGGAGGGTGGTGGTTCCCCCTGAGCATTGTGGGGGTGTGAGTGTGGTGACCCAGGGGGACACCTCTGTTGTCAACTCCTCAAAGAATTCACCGTCTTGTGGCAAACGTTTGCATGGAAATAAACGTTCAGATCCAGACCTGTGTGTAAATGAGTTTGTATGGGTGTCCACCAAAAACATCAGGTGGAAGTGTGCAACTGGGACTTGGAATTCCAGGGTGATTGGACCATATCGGGTGTCGGCCATTCTCAGCCCAGGGACTTTTCAGTTGGAGTCACCCCCAGTTATGCATGTACACAACTCATTCCCCAGGTTGGCGCTCTGGAGATTTATGGCGCCTCCAGAGCCTACGTTGTTGGCATTTTCATCAGGCCACGTTAGCATAAATTTGAAAGACAGGTGACTGCCGAGATGAACTCTGTGGATTGAGGCATCCTTACCGTAGGTTGCTACCTGGTGAGGTCTGGTGTTGAGTGTCCAGAGTCCCCTCATTGAAAGGGGGTTACTGTCATGATCCTTGTTGGGATCTGTGGCAGATCTGGTTTTTTGGTTAAAACCTTTTTCCTTTCAGGTCATCGGGGGTTAATTCAGTTTTCCCCCTGGAGGCCGCTGGTGTAATTACATTGCTGCCTAGTCTGGTGATGCAGGTGGTGACCACTCCCACCATCCTTCAAAAGGTCACCTGATGCATCAGCTCTCTGTTGGTTATACAGGTCCTTTTGGAGACCAACCTGGCTGGAGAAGGAGCTTGCTGAGTGCTGTTGTTCTTCAGCTGAATTTTTATCTGGTGCCTTACTCTGCTGTGCGGTGCATTGCAGCATAGAAAGCTAAGTGTGGTGTTATTGTTTCTTTGCCACTTTTTTGTCTGTATCTTCCCCTGTGTTGTATTAGTGCAGTGGTGGGACCAGTGCTCTCACCTGCCAGTTCCTTACATAGGGATAGGTGCAGGGCAAGCGAGGGCTTAGATATCCTGCTCAGCAACAGGTTGAAAAAACCTGTATAGGGATGCCAGGGAGACCAGGGCACATCCTTAGGAGAGTGCAGGAGGTGTCCATTTCCCCATTCCCTATCGCAGGGCCCACCATTGTTAACCCCTTCATGACACAGCCTATTTTGACCTTAATGACCTGGCCATTTTTTGCAATTCTGACCAGTGTCCTTTTATGCGGTAATAACTCAGGAAAACTTCAACGGATGTTTTTTCGTGACATATTGGGCTTCATGTTACTAGTAAATTTAGGTCGATAATTTTTGCGTTTATTTGTGAAAAAATCAGAAGTTTGGAGAAAATTTTGAAAATTTCGCAATTTTCAAATTTTTAATTTTTATTCTGTTAAACCAGAGAGTTATGTGACACAAAATAGTTAATAAATAACATAACCCACATGTCTACTTTACATCAGCACAATTTTGGAAACTAATTTTTTTTGTTAGGAAGTTATAAGGGTTAAAATTTGACCAGCGATTTCTCACTTTTATAACAAAATTTACAAAACCATTTTTTTAGGGACCACCTCACATTTGAAGTTAGTTTGAGGGGTCTATATGGCTGAAAATACCCAAAAGTGACACCATTCTAAAAACTGCACCCCTCAAGGTGCTCTAAATCACATTCAAGAAGTTTATTAAGCCTTCAGGTGCTTCACAGCAGCAGAAGAAACATGGATGGAAAAAATGAACATTTCACTTTTTAGTCACAAAAATGAACTTTTAGCAACAATTTTTTATTTTCCCAACGGTAAAAGGAGAAACTTGACCACGAAAATTGTTGTCCAATTTGTCCTGAGTACGCTGATCCCCCATATGTGGGGGGGAACCACTGTTTGGGCGCACGACAGAGCTCAGAAGGGAAGGAGCGCCATTTGATTTTTTGAATGAAAAATTGGCTCCAATCTTTAGTGGACACCATGTCGCGTTTGGAGAGCTCCTGTGTGCCTAAATATTGGAGCTCCCCCCACAAGTGACCCCATTTTGGAAACTAGACCCCCAAAGAACTTATCTAGATGCATAGTGAGCACTTCGAACCCCCAGGTGGTTCACAAATTGATCCGTAAAAATGAAAAAGTACTTTTTTTTCACAAAAAATTTATTTTAGCCTCAATTTTTTCATTTTTACATAGACAACAGGATAAAATGGATGTTAAAATTTCTTGGGCAATTTTTCCTGAGTACAACGATACCTCATATAAGGTCAGAAACCACTGTTTGGGCGCACAGCAGGGCTCGGAAGGAATGGAGTGCCATTTGACTTTTGAATGAAAAATTAACTCCAATCGTTAGCGGACACCATGTCGCGTTTGGAGAGCCCTGTGTGCCTAAACATTTGAGCTCCCCCGCAAGTGACTCCATTTTGGAAACTAGACCCCCCAAGGAACTAATCTAGATGTGCGATGAGCACTTTGAAACCCGTTTTGAAATGCAGACTTTGATGGAATGGTCTGCGGGCATCACGTTGCTTTGCAGAGCCCCTGATGTGCCTAAACAGTAGAAACCCCTGACAAGTGACCCCATTTTGGAAACTAGACCCCCCAAGGAACTTATCTAGATTCACCACGAATCGACCACGAGCACTTTGAACCCCCAAGTGCTTCACAGAAATTTATAACACAGAGCCGTGAAAATAAAAAATCATATTATTTCCCACAAAAATAAGTTTTTAGCCCCCATTTTGTTATTTTCCCAAAGGTAACAGGAGAAATTAGTCCCCAAAATTGTTGTGCAATTTTTCCTGAGTATGCTTATGACCCATATGTTTGGGTAAACCATGTTTGGGTGCACGTCGGGGCTCGGAAGGGAGGGAGCACCATTTGGGGCTGGAATCAATGGTGGCGCCATGTTGAGTTTGGAGACCCCTGATGTGCCTAAATAGTGGAAACCCCTCAATTCTAACTCCAACACTAATCTCAACACACCCCTACCATAATCCCAACTCTAGCCATAACCCTAATCACAACCCTAACCCCAACAAAACCCTAACCACAACACTAACCCCAACACACCCCTAACCCTAACCACAACCCTAACCCCAACACACCCCTAATCCTAATCCCAACCCTAACCATAACCCTAACCACAAGCCTAACCCTAACCCCAACACAACCCTAACCCTAATTTTAACCCTATTTCCAACCCTAACCCTAATTCCAACCCTAACTCTAATTCCAACCCTAAGGCTATGTGCCCACGTTGCAGATTCGTGTGAGGATTTTTCCACACAGTTTTTGAAAAATCCGCAGGTAAAATGCACTGCGTTTTACCTGCGGATTTACCTTGGATTTCCAGTGTTTTTTGTGCAGATTTCACTTGCGGATTTCTATTGAGGAACAAGTGTAAAACGCTGCAAAATCCGCACAAAGAATTGACATGCTGCGGAAAATACAACGCAGCATTTCTGCGCGGTATTTTCCACACCATGGGCACTGCGGATTTTGTTTTCCATAGGTTTACATGGTACTGTAAATGTGATGGAAAACTACTATGAAAACGCAGTGGCCAAACCGCTGCGGATCCGCAGCCAAATCCGCACCGTGTGCACATAGCCTAATTCTATCCCTAATTCTAACCCTAATTGCAACCCTAACCCTAATTCTAACCCTAATTCTAATTACAACCCTAACCCTAACTGCAACCCCAACCCTAATTGCACCCCTAACCCTAATTTTAACCCTATTTCCAACCCTAACCCTAATTCCAACCCTAACTCTATTTCCAACCCTAAGGCTATGTGCCCACGTTGCAGATTCGTGTGAGGATTTTTCCACACAGTTTTTGAAAAATCCGCAGGTAAAATGCACTGCGTTTTACCTGCGGATTTACCTTGGATTTCCAGTGTTTTTTGTGCAGATTTCACTTGCGGATTTCTATTGAGGAACAAGTGTAAAACGCTGTAAAATCCACACAAATAATTGACATGCTGCGGAAAATACAACGCAGCATTTCTGCGCGGTATTTTCCACACCATGGGCACTGCGGATTTTGTTTTCCATAGGTTTACATGGTACTGTAAATGTGATGGAAAACTGCTATGAAAACGCAGTGGCCAAACCGCTGCGGATCCGCAGCCAAATCCGCACCGTGTGCACATAGCCTAATTCTATCCCTAATTCTAACCCTAATTGCAACCCTAACCCTAATTCTAACCCTAATTCTAATTACAACCCTAACCCTAACTGCAACCCCAACCCTAATTGCACCCCTAACCCTAATTTTAACCCTATTTCCAACCCTAACCCTAATTCCAACCCTAACTCTAATTCCAACCCTAAGGCTATGTGCCCACGTTGCAGATTCGTGTGAGGATTTTTCCACACAGTTTTTGAAAAATCCGCAGGTAAAATGCACTGCGTTTTACCTGCGGATTTACCTTGGATTTCCAGTGTTTTTTGTGCAGATTTCACTTGCGGATTTCTATTGAGGAACAAGTGTAAAACGCTGCAAAATCCGCACAAAGAATTGACATGTGATGTGATGGAAAACTGCTATGAAAACGCAGTGGCCAAACCGCTGCGGATCCGCAGCCAAATCCGCACCGTGTGCACATAGCCTAATTCTATCCCTAATTCTAACCCTAATTGCAACCCTAACCCTAATTCTAACCCTAATTCTAATTACAACCCTAACCCTAACTGCAACCCCAACCCTAATTGCAACCCTAACCCTAATTGCAACCCTAACCCTAGTTCTAACCCTTACCCTAGTTCTAACCCTAACCCTAGTTCTAACCCTAACCCTAGTGGAAAATTAAAAGCAAATATATTTTCTTTATTTTATTCTGTTCCTCACCTATGGGGGTGATAAAGGGGGGTATTTATTTATTTTTATTTTGATCACTGTGATAGGTTCTATCACAGCAATCAAAATGTATCTGGAATTAATCTGCCGGCCAGCAGATTCGGCGGGCGCACTGTGCATGTGCCCACCATTTTGGAAGATGGAGGTGCCCATAGAAAAGACGGACGGACACCGGGAGGGACACCGGAGCTCGGTAAATATGTGGGGGTGGGATCAGACCACAGGGGGTGAGATCGGGTTGCGGGGGGAGCAGACAGGAGGACGGAGGGGAGCGAAGGACAGCAGAAGACAGGATGGAGGATGGGGGCGGTGGATCGGTGGCAGGGGCAGATCGTGGTCTCCAGCCATGGCCAATTGCAGCATCGCCATGGCTGGATTGTAATATTTCACCAATTTTCATTGGTGAAATATTACGATTGCTCTGATTGAAAGTGAAACGTCACTTTCAACAGCCAATCAGAGCGATCGTAGCCACGGGGGGGGCAAAGCCACCCCCCCTGGGCTGAAGTACCACTCCCCCTGTCCCTGCAGGTCAGGTGAAATTACAGTTAACCCTTTCACCCGATCTGCAGGAGCGCGATCATTCTGTGACACAGCATTTGCATCACATGTCGGATTGGCACCGACTTTCATGATGCATACGCTGTGTCACAGGTCGGGAAGGGGTTAAAGTGTCCCTGGTGTACCCTTGTGTGTTTCGCCGTTTGGTGACTGTCCATTTGTCGGTCGTGTCACAGTAAGACAATCACTTCATGACAGGTAATATGTGGTCCGGCCATGGTGTGATGGTATTTATGCCTTGCATGTGGTATTATGGGTCACTATGTGGTGGTAATATGTGCTCTGGTCATGGTGTGTGTTGTGAATTCTGTTTTTGGGCTCCCTCTGGTGGTTACTGGTGGTACTGGTTGACTGGTGTCTTGTTTTTTCCAGTGCACCTGTTTCCATTAGGAAACTGGGAGTCTCCTATTTAGTCTGGCTTCTCAGTCATTGTAGTGCCGGCAATCAATGTTATCAGAGCACCTTGTTGCTTGCTTCCTGCTCCAAGTCTGCAATTCAGCTAAGTTGAATCTTTGGCTTTTGTGTTTGTTTTGTCCAGCATGCATTTACATTTCTTGTGCTGCTGGAAGCTCTAGTGATCTGGAATTGCCACTCCGGTGTCATGAGTTGACAACGGAGTTAAGGTAATTCCAGGATGGCTGTTTAGGGTTTTGAGGTGACCGCGAAGTCCTCTTTTGTATATTCCGCTATCTAGTCAGAGGGCCTTGCTTTGCTGAATCTATATTCATACTGCGTTTGTGTTTTCCTCTTACCTAACCGTTATTATATGTGGGGGGCTACTATAATCTTTGGGGTTTCCCTGGAGGCAAGCCAGGTCTGTGTATTCCTTTAATAGGGGTAGTTAGATCTCCGGCTGGTGCGAGGTGTCTAGAGACAACGTAGACACACCCCCTGACTACTTTTAGTTGCGTGTTAGGTTCAGTATCGCGGTTACCTAAGATACCATCCTTCCTAGAGCTTGTCCGTTTTTTGCCTAAGTCCCTGCCATTGGGAATCATGACAGTATTGCCGGCCTAATGTAATAAGAGTATTGGCTGAAGAAAGAGAGAAAAGGGAAGTCTCTGACACTTTTTTTTTTTTTTTTTTTTTACTCAGAAGTTCTGTCTAGCCATAATTGCAGTCTGCTGTTTTTTTTTTTTTTTTTTTTTTTTCTCTCCTCTTAACCCCTGAATGGCTCAGATCTCTGCTATTGAAAAATGGATATCCAGAGTTTAGCTTCTAACCTAAATGCTCTCGCTTCTAAGGTTCAAAATATCCAAGACTATGTTATGCATGCTCCTGTGTCTGAACCCAAGATCCCTATACCCGAGTTCTTTTCTGGAGATAGATCTCGTTTTTTGAATTTTAAGCACAATTGTAAATTATATCTTTCTCTGAGATCTCGCTCCGCTGGAGATTCCGCTCAGCAGGTTAAAATTGTTATTTCCTTGTTGCGGGGTGACCCCCAGAATTGGGCATTTGCATTGGCACCAGGGGATCCTGCGCTGCTCAGTGTGGATGCGTTTTTTTTGGCACTGGGGTTGCTCTATGAGGAACCTAATTTGGAGATTCAGGCTGAAAAGGCCTTGATAGCCCTCTCTCAAGGGCATGATGAAGCTGAAATATATTGTCAAAAATTTCGAAAATGGTCTGTGCTTACTCAGTGGAATGAGTGCGCCCTGGCGGCGAATTTCAGAGAAGGTCTCTCTGACGCCGTTAAAGATGTCTTGGTGGGGTTTCCTACGCCCACAGGTCTGAATGAATCCATGACTATGGCTATTCAGATTGATCGGCGTTTACGGGAGCGCAAACCTGTGCACCATTTGGCGGTGTCTTTTGAGCAGGCACCAGAGATTATGCAATGTGATAGAATTCTGTCCAGGGGTGAACGGCAGAATTATAGGCGCAAAAATGGGTTGTGCTTCTACTGTGGTGATTCTGCTCATGTTATATCAGCATGCTCTAAACGCACAAAAAAGGTTGATAAGTCTTTTTCAATTGGCACCTTACAATCTAAGTTTATTTTGTCTGTAACTTTGATTTGTTCATTGTCATCTATCACTGTGGATGCCTATGTGGATTCTGGCGCTTCCTTGAGTCTTATGGATTGGTCCTTTGCCAGACGCTGTGGGTTTAGCCTAGAGCCTTTGGAAGTTCCTATCCCTCTGAAGGGTATCGATTCCACACCTTTGGCTAGGAATAAACCACAATTCTGGGCACAAGTGACTATGTGTATGACTCCTGACCATCGGGAGGTGATTGGCTTCCTTGTGTTGCATAACTTGCATGATGTCTTAGTGCTTGGATTGCCATGGTTGCAAACTCATAATCCAGTCCTCGACTGGAAAACAATGTCTGTGTTAAGCTGGGGATGTCGGGGGGCTCATGGGGAAGTTCCTTTGGTTTCCATTGCTTCATCTACTCCCTCTGAAATTCCGGCATTTTTGTCTGATTTTTGTGATGTTTTTGAGGAGCCTAAACTTGGTTCTCTTCCCCCTCACCGGGAGTGTGATTGCGCTATAGAATTGATTCCTGGCAGCAAGTTTCCCAAGGGTCGTTTGTTCAATCTGTCTGTGCCTGAGCATGCTGCTATGTGAGAGTATATTAAGGAGTCCTTGGAAAAGGGACATATCCGTCCATCCTCATCCCCTTTAGGAGCAGGTTTTTTTTTCGTGGGTAAAAAAGATGGCTCCCTGAGGCTCTGTATTGATTATCGCTTGTTGAATAAGATTACAGTCAAATATCAGTATCCTTTGCCACTTTTGACTGATTTATTTGCTCGTATTAAAGGGGCAAGGTGGTTCTCTAAGGTTGATCTTCGGGGTGCGTATAATTTGGTGCGGATTAAGCAGGGTGATGAGTGGAAAACTGCATTTAATACGCCCGAGGGCCATTTTGAGTATTTGGTAATGCCTTTTGGTCTTTCTAATGCTCCTTCAGTCTTTCAGTCCTTTATGCACGATATTTTCCGTAAATACCTGGATAAATTTATGATTGTGTATTTGGATGATATTTTGATTTTTTCGGATGACTGGGAGTCGCATGTTCAACAGGTTAGGAAGGTTTTTCAGGTTTTGCGGTCCAATTCTTTGTTTGTAAAGGGTTCAAAGTGCATTTTTGGGGTTCAGAAGATCTCCTTTTTGGGGTATATTTTTTCCCCTTCTTCTGTTGAGATGGATCCTGTCAAGGTTCGGGCTATTTGTGATTGGACACAGCCTACTTCCCTGAAGAGTCTTCAGAAGTTCTTGGGCTTTGCTAATTTCTATCGTCGATTTATAACTGGGTTTTCAAGTGTGGCTAGACCTTTGACTGATTTGACTAAGAAGGGTGCTGATGTTGCCAATTGGTCCTCTGCGGCTGTGGAGGCCTTTCGGGAGCTTAAGCGCCGCTTTTCTTCTGCCCCTGTGTTGCGTCAGCCTGATGTTTCGCTCCCTTTTCAGGTTGAGGTTGATGCTTCCGAGATTGGAGCAGGGGCGGTTTTGTCGCAGAAAGGTCCCGATTGCTCAGTGATGAGACCATGTGCATTCTTCTCTCGAAAGTTTTCGCCCGCCGAGCGAAATTATGATGTCGGTAATCGGGAGCTCTTGGCTATGAAGTGGGCATTTGAGGAGTGGCGTCATTGGCTTGAGGGTGCTAGACATCAGGTGGTGGTCTTGACTGATCACAAGAATCTGATTTACCTTGAGTCTGCCAGGCGTCTGAATCCTAGACAGGCGCGCTGGTCTTTGTTTTTCTCCCGGTTTAATTTTGTGGTTTCATACTTGCCGGGCTCCAAAAATGTGAAGGCAGATGCTCTTTCTAGGAGTTTTGAGCCTGACTCCTCTGGTGATTCTGAGCCTACGGGTATCCTTAAGGATGGAGTGATTTTGTCTGCTGTCTCCCCAGATTCGCGGCGTGCTTTGCAGGAGTTTCAGACTGATAGGCCTGATCGTTGTCCGCCTGGGAGATTGTTCGTTCCAGATGAGTGGACCAGTAGAGTCATCTCGGAGGTTCATTCTTCTGTGTTGGCAGGCCACCCTGGAATTTTTGGTACCAGAGATTTGGTGGCCAGATCCTTCTGGTGGCCTTCCCTGTCTCGGGATGTGCGTACCTTTGTGCAGTCTTGTGATGTTTGTGCTCGGGCCAAGCCTTGCTGTTCTCGGGCTAGTGGATTGTTGTTGTCCTTGCCTATTCCGAAGAGGCCGTGGACGCACATCTCTATGGACTTTATCTCGGATCTCCCGGTTTCTCAGAAAATGTCTGTCATTTGGGTGGTGTGTGACCGTTTTTCTAAGATGGTTCATTTGGTACCCTTGCCCAAATTGCCTTCTTCATCGGAGTTGGTTCCTTTGTTTTTTCAGAATGTGGTTCGTTTACATGGTATCCCGGAAAACATCGTTTCTGACAGGGGATCTCAATTTGTGTCCAGGTTCTGGCGAGCGTTCTGTGCCAGGATGGGCATTGATTTGTCTTTTTCGTCCGCGTTCCATCCCCAGACTAATGGCCAGATGGAGCGAACTAATCAGACCTTGGAGACTTATTTGAGGTGTTTTGTGTCTGCTGATCAGGATGATTGGGTCGCCTTTTTGCTGTTGGCAGAGTTTGCCCTCAATAATCGGGCCAGTTCTGCCACTCTGGTTTCTCCTTTCTTTTGCAATTCAGGGTTTCACCCTCGTTTTTCATCTGGCCAGGTGGAATCTTCGGATTGTCCTGGAGTGGACACTGTGGTGGATAGACTGCACCAGATTTGGAGTCATGTGGTGGACAATTTGAAGCTGTCTCAGGAGAAGACTCAGCAGTTTGCTAATCGTCATCGTCGTGTGGGTCATCATCTCCGTGTTGGGGACTTGGTGTGGTTGTCTTCTCGTTTTGTCCCTATGAAGGTCTCCTCTCCTAAGTTTAAGCCTCGGTTTATAGGTCCTTATAAGATATTGGAGATTCTTAATCCTGTATCTTTTCGTTTGGATCTACCAGCATCTTTCACCATTCATAATGTCTTCCATCGGTCGTTGTTGCGGAGGTACGAGGTACCGGTTGTTCCTTCTGTTGAGCCTCCTGCTCCTGTGCTGGTGGAGGGTGAATTGGAGTATGTTGTGGAGAAGATTTTGGACTCTCGTATTTCCAGACGGAGACTTCAGTATTTGGTTAAATGGAAGGGATACGGTCAGGAGGATAATTCTTGGGTGACTGCCTCTGATGTTCATGCCTCTGATTTGGTTCGCGCCTTTCATAGGGCGCATCCAGATCGCCCTGGTGGTTCTCATGAGGGTTCGGTGCCCCCTCCTTAAGGGGGGGGGTACTGTTGTGAATTCTGTTTTTGGGCTCCCTCTGGTGGTTACTGGTGGTACTGGTTGACTGGTGTCTTGTTTTTTCCAGTGCACCTGTTTCCATTAGGAAACTGGGAGTCTCCTATTTAGTCTGGCTTCTCAGTCATTGTAGTGCCGGCAATCAATGTTATCAGAGCACCTTGTTGCTTGCTTCCTGCTCCAAGTCTGCAATTCAGCTAAGTTGAATCTTTGGCTTTTGTGTTTGTTTTGTCCAGCATGCATTTACATTTCTTGTGCTGCTGGAAGCTCTAGTGATCTGGAATTGCCACTCCCGTGTCATGAGTTGACAACGGAGTTAAGGTAATTCCAGGATGGCTGTTTAGGGTTTTGAGGTGACCGCGAAGTCCTCTTTTGTATATTCCGCTATCTAGTCAGAGGGCCTCGCTTTGCTGAATCTATATTCATACTGCGTTTGTGTTTTTCTCTTACCTAACCGTTATTATATGTGGGGGGCTACTATAATCTTTGGGGTTTCCCTGGAGGCAAGCCAGGTCTGTGTATTCCTCTAATAGGGGTAGTTAGATCTCCGGCTGGTGCGAGGTGTCTAGAGACAACGTAGGCACACCCCCTGGCTACTTTTAGTTGCGTGTTAGGTTCAGTATCGCGGTTACCTAAGATACCATCCTTCCTAGAGCTTGTCCGTTTTTTGCCTAAGTCCCTGCCATTGGGAATCATGACAGGTGTGACAGTATTTGTCCATTATATATGGTATTATTGTTCATTTTAAATATTGCATGTGACTCATTCCCTTGATAAAAATATACTTCAAAAGAGTACAGGCTATTTTAGCAAATATTTAATAGGTTAGAGTAGAGTAGGACCTGGCCAAAAGAGTCTACCTAGTCGTGGTGGTGGCTTAAAAAAATCTTTTAGCCAAAACAGAAGCTGCTGGCTATGTATGTGATCTGCATAAACGTAACCTTAAGCACTCATCCGTGAAGAATTTCTTTATTAACAGAATTCACAGCCAATAATAATAACAGAAAAAAACTTTTCCCAACGTTTCGACCTACTTCTGGCCTTTTTCAAGGGTATTTTTCTACATAAAAACATAAATATGCAGATTATATAAATCCATCAGATAGTAATATGACATCATTATGTTATACATACGGCAAAAACCAATGGAAAAAAAACACATAACATACTTGCTTGTGAATTCACCTAAAGTAAAAAAAACAAACTTATCCTCATTAAAAAGCCAGTACATTAACAGAGGATTTCCAACAGGCCAAAGGAAAAGAAGGAAGATATGACAAATTATCTCTTCAAATGACAGGGGAGAAGACTAAACACCACTCGTCAGAGACAGGTGCCAGAGAGTAATGATAAAGCGTGACATTAATCTATCGGCTACAACCCTAATACTAATCCTAGAGATCGCAAAGCTATAAAATAATAACGAAAACTGCCAACCACTATACCTGTAAGTAGGGGAATCGGCAATTGTGATGTGCACCAGTTCCGGTGTGATGAGAAGTGCACGCTGTGCTGGAGGAAGCCCTTTTTAAGCGCCATAGTCGCTTAGTCCGCTGCTCACTTCCGGGTGCATCATGTGATACAAGGCAGCTGAGTACTGCCGGAAAGAAACGAACGAGAGGGGGGAAGAAAGAAAGAAAGTGCGCAGACGCAGTGCTAAAGGAAGTGCGCATGCGCTAACGAATAGATCCGGGAAAAAGCCGAAGAGTACAAAAACAAATGTATTACTGACGGCTCTGCGCGCGCGCAAGGAAAAGGATTCCACCACTGTGTATGGCAACCTGAAATCGGTGGTTAAAGCAAGAGCAAAGAATAGAGAATAATAGAGAGAATAATAATGCAGGGGTGAACTTGAAGGGTTAATATTATGAAAAAAATGTAAGAAAAGAACATTATATACAGAAGTCAGAAAAGAAAAAGCATAAAAAGTAGACATATATATAATGATATATAAAGAGAAAAAAAGGGGGAAGAAAAAGAGAAAGGGAGATGGGGATAATAAAGGAGAAGACATTGCCAGGCTCATTATGTGACCTAAAACAAGAAGAGAGGGATATTAATATATTTATATATCCACACTAAAGCCATATATGTAAATGAAAATACATCATAACCAATCATTACAAATTATTATAAACGGGTAACCTCGTATTCTCTATTGAGACCCCATGGCTCCAGGGTCTGCAACGTGTATATCCAATATGCCTCCCGAAGTTTTAATCTCCTGATTCTATCACCCCCCGTCTTGACAACGGAACATGTTCAAATATTTGGTACTTCAGCTGAGATATATTATGACCCATCTTAATAAAATGGGCCGGAATGGGTAACATCAATCTTTTGCATCTAATAGTCGACTTGTGCTGGGAAATGCGGTCTCGGATATGCTGGGTAGTTTCACCCACATATCTGAGACCGCATGGACATTTAATGAAATATACGACATAGGACGAGTCACAAGAAAAATAGCCTTCAACCGGAAATATTTTGCCTGACCGTGGATGGGAGAAAGTATTGCCCTTAGAAATGTTGGAACATTGTAGGCAGTGCAAACATGGAAAAGTTCCATGTTTCTGTGTCATTAAAGTCCTCTGAGTTGTTACTCTACTGGAACCAATATCTGCTCGGATTAGAATATTCTTAATGTTAGAGGGTCTTTTGGAACACATCATAGGCAATGCACTAAAATCCGGAACATCTGGATATGATTGACCTAAAACGTGCCAATGTTTGAAAATACAGTTCTTTATGATCTGCGCATAAGGATGGTAAGTATTCACAAATGGAATTCTACATTTTTCTACAGTCCTGGTAATGGAAGCAATATCAGTAATTGTCAGCAATTCATTTGGATAACCACGTTGTTGAAATTTATGTGTCATTTCTTCCATACGTATGGACCGTTTCGATGTATCCGAGACAATTCGTGCAACTCTCTTAAATTGGGATTTCGGTAAAGATTTTTTTACATGTTTAGGGTGACAACTGGTATAGAACAACAGGCTATTCTTATCTGTCGGTTTGGTATAAATGTCAATATCCAAAGATCCATTTTCACCAAAGCCAATTAATGTATCCAAAAAATTAATCTGGCCAGTACTCTTGTGCAGGGAAAAGGTAAGGCCAGGGACACATAAAATAATCTAATTGAAAAACTGAAACAAGAGTGACTCATCACCGTTCCAAATAAAAAAAACATCATCTATGTACCTTTTCCATAAAAGTGAATGTGCCTGAAATAAAGGATTAGTATAAACATACATTTCTTCAAAAACTGACATGAAGATATTGGCGTAAAGGGGTGCCATATTGGACCCCATGGCAGTGCCAGTTTTTTTGTACATAAAACTGATCAGAGAATAAGAAAAAATTCCAGTGTAAAATAAGGTGAAGTATCCTCAGACAGAAATCCACCTGTGACGCTGAAAAAGTAGTATATCTAGTCAAAAATTGTTGTACGGCTTCAGTACCAAGATCATGGGCTATGCATGTATAAAGACTGTTCACGTCTAAAGTAACCAAAAAACACCCTGGGGGGACAAGACCAACAGAGTTCAATTTAGTAAAAAAATCGGAAGTATCCTTCAAATAAGATGTGATATGTATTAGAAGAAGGGTTAGAATGCGGTCTAAAATAATTGCAAGAGGTGACAAAATAGAATTCGTTGACGCCACTATGGGCCGACCCAGTGGATTCCAAAGGTCCTTGTGGACTTTGGGAAGAATATAAAATACGGGACAGTAGGATGTAAATTAATAAGAAATTCACCAAATTCATATGTATGTGATCTGGCGTTAGATGGGAACAGATAATGTGTGATTGGTGAGGACATGATGCAGATATGGAGTTTTTCTATGAGTGGGCGGTGGAAGGTTTGAGGATTGGAAGCAGAGCAGGGGTGGAACCTGGGTGGAGTCTCAAGGAGGCCTGAAAATTTTGCTAGTATGGGGCTCCGAAATTTCTGGTGGCAGCCCTATCTAAACCTACAAGGCCCTGTGTGAAAAAGTAATTGCCCCCTAAACCTAATAACTGGTTTGGTCACCCTTAGCAGCAACAACTGCAATCAAGTGAGTCGCCCGCCAGGGCCTAGGGGTACTCGTTACCGGATCCGGTAGTTGTTAAAGGGGAGGTCACTGTGGCAGCGACCTGGTCCGTGGCCCTGGGCACCCAATTAAAAGGGATAGTCTTTAAAGGGATTTGTAAAGTGTAAAAGTTTGTGATGCCACCTGTGGTGCTCAGTCAGGGGTGACCGACGCTGCTTAAAGGGGTCCACTGGGGGCGATGGTGCTGCAGCTAAGATGATGTCGCTTCTCAAAGGTGAGACAGGGTCCGCAGGGCTCCCGCTGTGTTTGGCCAGAGTGGTGTGGTCAGTGGCGTATCTAGGGGGGCAGCCGGGGCATGTGCCCCAGGCGCAGCCGGCAGGGGGGCGCAGTTGGACCGCCTAATGCGGCAATCCAAAGTGTCTCCCCCTGAGGCTGCATTCTGCCGCCCCCTGGACTGGGAGTCAGCTGTTCTCTGTGCCACCTGTCAAGCTGACAGCCGGCACAGAGAAGCTGCAGCGGGCCAGCTCCCGGAGATCAATTATACTCACATCTAACAGCTGCGAGTACAATTGAGGCACTGACCACTGGGTCAGAGCGACGCCAGCAGCATGATCAAGTCATGTGATCACGCTGCTGATGTCACTATCTAGCGCGCAGGAGAAAGAAGAGACTCGGTGGTAAGTGCTCCTGTAGTTGTGGAGCTGAAGACACCGAAGATTCAGCGTGGGGTGGGTTTATGGGGAATATTTATTCAGTGTTTGAGGGGGAGATTTATTTAGTGTGTGTGTTGGGGAGTCAGGATTTAATCACTGTGTTGGGGGGTAGGGATTTATTCACTGTGTTGGGGGGGAATTATTCACTGTGTGTGGGGGGGATTTATTCACTGTGTGTGTGGGGGATTTATTCACTGTTTGTGGGGGGGATTTATTCACTGTGTGTGTGGGGGTTTATTCAGTGTGTGTTGGGGGGGATTTATTCAGTGTGTGTGGGGGGGATTTATTCAGTGTATAGGGGGGATTTAGTCAGAGTGTATGGGGGGATTTATTCAG
Organism: Ranitomeya variabilis; assembly: GCF_051348905.1. Lineage (NCBI taxonomy): Eukaryota > Metazoa > Chordata > Amphibia > Anura > Dendrobatidae > Ranitomeya > Ranitomeya variabilis. The sequence continues at coordinate 152,622,417 of NC_135239.1, forward strand.
TGTGTGTGGGGGATTTAGTCAGAGTGTGTGGGGGGATTTAGTCAGTGTATGGGGGGGATTTAGTCAGTGTGTGTGTGGGGGGATTTAGTCAGTGTGTGTGGGGAGGGATTTATTCAGTGTGTGTGGGGGGATTTATTCAGTGTGCGTGGGGGGATTTATTCAGTGTGTGTGTGGGGATTTATTCAGCGGTGTGTGTGGGGATTTATTCAGTGTGGGGGGGATTTATTCAGTGTGTGTGGGGAAGATTTATTCAGTGTGGGGGGGGTTATTCAGTGTGTGTGTGGATTTATTCAGCGTGGGGATTTATTCAGTGTGTGTGGGGGGATTTATTTGTTCTGTGTGGGGATTTATTCAGTGTGTATGTGGGCGGGCGGGAATTTATTCTGTGTGGAGGGGGATGGATTTATTCTGTCAGAAGGGGAGTGGATATATTCTGTGGGGGTGAGTGGGGAGATGGGGTGGACTGTTATGGACCTGGTGGTTAGGAGCACCAAGTGGGAACTCTGCTGACCGCAAACTCTACTCCTATCACACACACTAGAAATAGCCGTGGAGCGTACCTAACTCTCCCTAGACGCCTCTTCACAGCCTAAGAGCTAACTACCCCTAAAGATAGAAATAGAGCCTAACCTTGCCTCAGAGAAATTCCCCAAAGGTAAAGGCAGCCCCCCACATATATTGACTGTGAGTTAAGAGGAAAGTCACAAACACAGGAATGAAATAGGTTTTTAGCAAAAGAGGCCAGACTTCACTAAATAGTCAGAGGATAGAAAAGGGAACTATGCGGTCAGCACAAAAGACTACAAAAAACCACGCAGAGTAAGCAAAAAGACTCCCCACACCGACTCACGGTGTGGAGGTGCCACTCTGCACCCCAGAGCTTCCAGCTAGCAAGGGAATATCATGATAGCAAGCTGGACTAGAAATTAGCAGTACTAAGAAATATATTCAGGAAGCAGTAACAACAAATGAACTAGCAAAGACTTAGCTTCTGCTGGAGTAGACAGGTCCTCAGAGAAGTCCAAGAGAGCTCTGAACCAATACTGAAACATTGACAGCTGGCATGAAGTAATGATCTGAGTAGAGTTAAATAGGGAAGCCAGCCTAACAGTAAACGAGGTCAGCTGAGAAAGCAAACCTCAGAGACCAGCAGTTCCGCTCAAAGCCACCAGAGGGAGTCCAAGAGCAGAACTAACCAAAGTACCATTCATGACCACAGGAGGGAGTCCGAGAACGGAATTCACAACAGTACCCCCCCTTGAGGAGGGGTCACCGAACCCTCACCAGGGCCCCCAGGCCGATCAGGATGAGCCAAATGAAAAGCAAGAACTAAATCGGCAGCGTGGACATCGGAGGCAACAACCCAGGAATTATCCTCCTGACCATAGCCCTTCCACTTAACCAGGTACTGAAGCTTCCGTCTCGAAATACGAGAATCCAAAATTTTTTCCACCACATACTCCAACTCCCCCTCAACCAACACCGGGGCAGGAGGATCAACGGAGGGAACCATAGGCGCCACGTACCTCCGCAACAACGACCTATGGAACACATTATGAATGGCAAAAGAAGCTGGAAGGACCAAACGAAATGAGACAGGGTTGAGAATTTCAGAAATCTTATAAGGACCAATGAAACGAGGTTTAAACTTAGGAGAAGAAACCTTCATAGGAACATAACGAGAAGACAACCAAACCAAATTCCCAACACGAAGTCGGGGACCAACACAACGACGGCGGTTAGCGAAACGTTGAGCCTTCTCCTGGGACAACGTCAGATTGTCCACTACGTGAGTCCAAATTTGCTGCAACCAGTCCACCACAGAATCTACACCAGGACAGTCAGAAGGCTCAACCTGCCCCGAAGAAAAACGAGGATGAAAACCAGAATTGCAAAAAAAAGGCGAAACCAAAGTAGCCGAACTAGCCCGATTATTAAGGGCGAACTCAGCCAATGGCAAGAAGGTCACCCAATCATCCTGATCAGCAGAAACAAAGCATCTCAGATAGGTTTCCAAAGTCTGGTTGGTTCGTTCGGTTTGGCCATTTGTTTGAGGATGGAAAGTCAAAGAAAAAGACAAATCAATGCCCATCTTAGCACAAAAGGACCGCCAAAACCTAGAGACAAACTGGGAACCTCTATCCGACACAATGTTCTCCGGAATGCCATGCAAACGAACCACATGTTGAAAAAATAATGGCACCAAATCAGAGGAGGAAGGTAATTTAGGCAAGGGTACCAAATGGACCATCTTAGAAAAGCGATCACAAACCACCCAGATGACAGACATCCTTTGAGAGACAGGAAGATCTGAAATAAAATCCATGGAAACATGCGTCCAAGGCCTTTTCGGGACTGGCAAGGGCAAAAGCAACCCACTGGCACGAGAACAGCAGGGCTTAGCCCGAGCACAAGTCCCACAGGACTGCACAAAAGAACGCACATCCCGAGACAAGGAAGGCCACCAAAAGGACCTAGCCACCAAATCTCTGGTCCCAAAAATCCCAGGATGACCAGCCAACACTGAGCAATGAACCTCAGAAATAACTCTGCTAGTCCATCTATCAGGGACAAATAGTTTCTCCGCTGGACAACGGTCAGGTCTATCAGCCTGAAACTCCTGCAGCACCCGCTGCAAATCAGAGGAGATGGCAGACAGAATTACCCCCTCTCTGAGAATACCAGCCGGCTCAGGGACTCCCGGAGAATCAGGCACAAAACTCCTAGAAATGGCATCCGCCTTCACATTCTTAGAACCTGGAAGGTTATGAGACCACAAAATCGAAACGGGAAAAAAACAGCGACCATCGAGCCTGTCTAGGATTCAACCGCTTGGCAGACTCGAGATAAGTCAGATTTTTGTGATCCGTCAAGACCACCACGCGGTGCTTGGCTCCCTCAAGCCAATGTCGCCACTCCTCGAATGCCCACTTCATAGCTAGCAGCTCCCGATTGCCAACATCATAATTACGCTCAGCAGGCGAAAACTTTCTAGAAAAGAAGGCACATGGCTTCATCACAGAGCCATCAGAACTTCTTTGAGACAAAACAGCCCCTGCTCCAATCTCAGAAGCATCAACCTCGACCTGAAAAGGGAGCGAAACATCTGGCTGACGCAACACAGGGGCCGAAGAAAAACGACGTTTCAGCTCCTGAAAAGCCTCAACGGCCACAGAGGACCAATTCACCACATCAGCACCTTTCTTGGTTAAATCAGTCAAAGGTTTAACCACACTAGAAAAATTAGCGATGAAGCGACGGTAAAAATTAGCAAAGCCCAGGAATTTCTGGAGGTTCTTCACAGATGTAGGTTGAGTCCAATCATAAATGGCCTGAATCTTTAACAGGGTCCATCTCGATAGTAGAAGGGGAAAAAATGAAGCCCAAAAGGAAACCTTCTGAACTCCGAAGAGACATTTAGACCCCTCCACAAACAAGGAATTAGCACGAAGGACCTGGAACACCATTCTGACCTGTTTCACATGAGACTCCCAATCATCCGAAAAGACCAAAATATCATCCAAATATACAATCATGAATCTATCCAGATACTTTCGGAAGATGTCATGCATAAAGGACTGAAACACAGATGGAGCATTTGAAAGCCCGAATGGCATTACCAGGTACTCAAAATGGCCCTCGGGCGTATTAAATGCTGTTTTCCATTCATCGCCCTGTTTAATACGCACAAGGTTATACGCCCCTCGAAAATCTATCTTGGTGAACCAACTAGCCCCCTTAATCCGAGTAAACAAATCAGACAGCAGAGGCAAAGGGTACTGAAATTTGACCGTGATCTTATTGAGAAGGCGGTAATCTATACAGGGTCTCAGAGAACCATCCTTCTTGGCCACAAAAAAGAACCCTGCTCCCAACGGTGATGAAGACGGGCGAATATGCCCTTTCTCCAAGGACTCCTTTATATAACTCCGCATAGCGGCGTGCTCTGGCACAGATAAATTGAAAAGTCGGCCCTTAGGAAACTTACTACCAGGAATCAAATTTATAGCACAATCACAATCCCTATGAGGGAGTAGGACACTGGATTTTGGCTCATCAAATACATCCTGGTAATCCGACAGAAACTCAGGGACTTCAGAAGGAGTAGAAGCAGAAATTGACACCAACGGAACATCGCCATGTACCCCTTGACAACCCCAACTAGACATAGACATTGATTTCCAATCCAATACTGGATTATGAACCTGTAGCCAAGGCAAACCCAACACGACCACATCATGCAAATTATGCAACACCAAAAAGCAAATATCTTCCTGATGTGCAGGAGCCATGCACATGGTCAACTGAGTCCAATACTGAGGTTTATTCTTGGCCAACGGCGTGGCATCAATTCCCCTTAATGGAATAGGATACTGCAAAGGCTCCAAGGAAAAACCACAGCGCCTGGCAAACTCCAAGTCCATCAAATTCAGGGCAGCGCCTGAATCCACAAATGCCATAACCGAGTAGGATGACAAAGAGCAAATCAGAGTAACAGACAAAAGAAATTTAGGCTGTACAGTACCAATGGTGACAGACCTAGCGAACCGCTTAGTGCACTTAGGACAATCAGAGATAGCATGAGTGGGGTCACCACAGGAAAAACACAGCCTATTCTGACGTCTGTGTTCTTGCCGTTCAGTTCTGGTCAAAGTTCTATCACATTGCATAAGCTCAGGCCTCTGCTCAGAGGACACCGCCAAATGGTGCACAATTTTGTGCTCACGCAAACGCCGATCAATTTGGATGGCCAAGGACATTGATTCATTCAGACCAGCAGGCGTGGGGAATCCCACCATAACATCCTTAAAGGCTTCAGAAAGACCCTTTCTAAAAATTGCTGCCAGGGCACCCTCATTCCATTGAGTAAGCACAGACCATTTTCTAAACTTCTGACAATATATCTCTGCTTCATCCTGACCCTGACACAAAGCTAGCAAGATTTTTTCTGCCTGATCCACTGAATTCGGTTCGTCATAAAGCAATCCAAGCGCCAGAAAAAACGCATCTACATTAAGCAATGCAGGATCTCCTGGCGCAAGGGAGAATACCCAGTCTTGAGGGTCGCCACGCAACAAAGAAATAATAATTTTTACTTGCTGAATGGGGTCACCAGAGGAGCGGGGTTTCAAAGCAAGAAACAGTTTACAATTATTTTTGAAATTCAGAAACTTAGATCTATCCCCAGAAAACAAATCAGGAATTGGAATCCTAGGCTCTAACATCAGATTCTGAACTACATAATCTTGAATGCTTTGTACTCTTGCAGTGAGATGATCCACACAAGAGGACAGACCTTGAATATCCATATCTACACCTGAGTCCTGAACCACCCAGAGATTAAGGGGAAAAGAGAGACAAAACACACTGCAAAGAAAAAAAAATGGGTTCAGAACTTCTCTTATCCCTCTTTTGAGATGCATTAACACTTTGTTGGCCAGCTGTACTGTTATGGACCTGGTAGTTAGGAGCACCCGGAATGACCAGATGAGTAAACTAGTAATCGGAACAAGCTCTGGGAAAGTGGGAACTCTGCTGACCGCAAACTCTACTCCTATCACACACACTAGAAATAGCCGTGGAGCGTACCTAACTCTCCCTAGACGCCTCTTCACAGCCTAAGAGCTAACTACCCCTAAAGATAGAAATAGAGCCTAACCTTGCCTCAGAGAAATTCCCCAAAGGTAAAGGCAGCCCCCCACATATATTGACTGTGAGTTAAGAGGAAAGTCACAAACACAGGAATGAAATAGGTTTTTAGCAAAAGAGGCCAGACTTCACTAAATAGTCAGAGGATAGAAAAGGGAACTATGCGGTCAGCACAAAAGACTACAAAAAACCACGCAGAGTAAGCAAAAAGACTCCCCACACCGACTCACGGTGTGGAGGTGCCACTCTGCACCCCAGAGCTTCCAGCTAGCAATGGAATATCATGATAGCAAGCTGGACTAGAAATTAGCAGTACTAAGAAATATATTCAGGAAGCAGTAACAACAAATGAACTAGCAAAGACTTAGCTTCTGCTGGAGTAGACAGGTCCTCAGAGAAGTCCAAGAGAGATCTGAACCAATACTGAAACATTGACAGCTGGCATGAAGTAACGATCTGAGTAGAGTTAAATAGGGAAGCCATCCTAACAGTAAACGAGGTCAGCTGAGAAAGCAAACCTCAGAGACCAGTAGTTCCGCTCAAAGCCACCAGAGGGAGTCCAAGAGCAGAACTAACCAAAGTACCATTCATGACCACAGGAGGGAGTCCGAGAACGGAATTCACAACAGTGGACACAGTAGCGAGGGGAAAAATGTGTGCTGACACAGTATTGGGAGCAAGAGTGATGGGATGTGTGAGGACAGTATGGGGAGTCGGGGGAATGTGTGAGGAGGAAATATGGAGAGCAAAGGGGTATGTTAGCAGGGGGGATGAACATGAGGAGGCTAGTAGAAATGTGTGCAGACAGTATGGGGGGAGGAAAGTGTGAGTGGGCACCGAATAGATTCTGAGTAGTGTGAGGGTATAAGCCAGGAGGAGACAGTATGCCAAGTAGGACAGTATGCCAAGTAGGCACAGTAGAGAGATTGGGCTCTCTAGGAGGGACACAGTATGAGAAGGCAGTGTGAAGTATGGAAAAGAGAGAGGGCAGTGTGGATGGCATGTACCATAAGAGGGACAGTGAGGGTCATATTATGTGCTGGGAATAAAGTGAGGGGCAATTATTTACTCAAGGGCTCAGCCTAGGGCAGAAATTTTTATTCCGGAGCATTATAATAACACTGCTATCTTTAAGGGTGTTGTGTCGGGATGTGCTGCAGAAGACAGGAGAAGATGGAAGTCTGCAGAAATGAGCTCTTCTTGTGGATGAGAAGAGTCATCATGGCAGGGCCGGACTGGGACTAAAATTCAGCCCTGGCATTTGAAGTCACACAGGCCCACTTGTCACATGGTGACTGTATAATATCTTTGTACACTTTTAGGCTACAAGAAGCGAGGGGAGTGTAACACGACTATATAACATATAATTACAGCTGTATCCAGCATTACAGCTCAGCCCCCATAGACTGTAATACAGCACAGCCCCCATAGACTGTAATACAGCACAGCCCCCATAGAATGTAATACAGCACAGCCCCCATAGAATGTAATACAGCACAGCCCCCATAGAATATAATGCAGCACAGGCCCATGGAATGGAATGCAGCCAGCCCCCATAGAATGTAATGCAGGCAGCCCCCATAGAATGTAATACAGCACAGCCCCCATAGAATATAATGCAGCACAGCCCCATAGAATGTAATACAGCACAGCCCCATACAATATAATGCAGCACAGCCCCCATAGAATGTAATGCAGCCAGCCCCATAGAATATAATGCAGTACAGGCCCATAGAATGGAATGCAGCCAGCCCCATAGAATATAATGCAGCACAGGCCCATGGAATGGAATGCAGCCAACCCCATAGAATATAATGCAGCACAGGCCCATGGAATGGAATGCAGCCAGCCCCCATAGAATGTAATGCAGGCAGCCACCATACAATATAATGCAGCACAGCCCCCATAGAATGTAATGCAGGCAGCCCCCATAGAATGTAATGCAGGCAGCCCCCATAGAATGTAATGCAGCACAGCCCCATAGAATGTAATGCAGCACAGCCCCATAGAATGTAATGCAGCACAGCCCCATAGAATATAATGCAGCACAGGCCCATAGAATGGAATGCAGCCAGCCCCATAGAATATAATGCAGCACAGGCCCATGGAATGGAATGCAGCCAGCCCCATAGAATATAATGCAGCACAGGCCCATGGAATGGAATGCAGCCAGCCCCATAGAATATAATGCAGCACAGGCCCATGGAATGGAATGCAGCCAGCCCCATAGAATATAATGCAGCACAGGCCCATGGAATGGAATGCAGCCAGCCCCATAGAATATAATGCAGCATAGGCCCATGGAAAGGAATGCAGCCAGCCCCCATAGAATGTAATGCAGGCAGCCACCATACAATATAATGCAGCACAGCCCCCATAGAATGTAATGCAGGCAGGCAGCCCCCATAGGATATAATGCATGCAGGCAGCCCCCATAGAATGTAATGCAGGCAGGCAGCCCCCACAGAATGTAATGCATGCAGGCAGGCCCCATAGAATGTAATGCATGCAGGCAGGCCCCATAGAATGTAATGCAGGCAGGCAGCCCCCACAGAATGTAATGCAGGCAGGCAGCCCCCACAGAATGTAATGCAGACAGGCAGCCCCCATAGAATGTAATGCAGACAGGCAGCCCCCATAGAATGTAATGCAGGCAGGCAGCCCCCATAGAATGTAATGCAGGCAGGCAGCCCCCACAGAATATACTGCAGGCAGGCAGCCCCCACAGAATGTAATGCAGGCAGGCAGCCCCCACAGAATGTAATGCAGGCAGGCAGGCCCCATAGAATGTAATGCAGGCAGGCAGCCCCCATAGAATGTAATGCAGGCAGGCAGCCCCCTTAGAATGTAATGCAGGCAGGCAGCCCCAACCGAATGTAATGCAGGCAGGCAGCCCCCACAGAATGTAATGCAGGCAGGCAGCCCTGTTATGACCCCAGTGGACAGGGTCTCAGAGGAACGTGTAAGTCTGCAAGATACAAAAATCCAGCTCATAGGGCTGTGGTAACTGGGTTGACCAAATAGCTACTCCTAACGCCAACACTAGAAGTAGCCGGGGATCATGCCTACGGTGATCGCTAGATGACTCGCGCCAGCCGGAGAATCTAACTACCCCTAGGAGAAGAAAACAAAGACCTCTCTTGCCCCCAGAGAAAGGGACCCCAAAGCAAGATACAAGCCCCCCACAAATAATAACGGTGAGGTAAGAGGAAATGACAAACACAGAAATGAACCAGGTTCAGCAAAGAGAGGCCAGCTTACTAATAGCAGAATATAGCAAGATAACTTATCTGGTCAACAAAAACCCTATAAAAATCCACGCTGGAGATTCAAGAACCCCCGAACCGTCTAACGGTCCGGGGGGAGAACACCAGCCCCCTAGAGCTTTCAGCAAAGGTCAGGATACAGATAGGAACAAGCTGGACAAAAATACCAAACAAAACAAAAGCAAAAAGCAAAGAAGCAGACTTAGCTTGAAAAACAGGAACCAGGATCAGAGGACAAGAGCACAACAGATTAGCTCTGATTTCAACGATGCCAGGCATTGAACTGAAGGTCCAGGGAGCTTATATAGCAACGCCCCTGAACTAACGGCCCAGGTGAGGATATAGAAAAAGACAGACGCTCCAGAGTCAAATCACTAATGACCACTAGAGGGAGCAAAAAGCAAAATCACAACAGTACCCCCCCCTTAGTGAGGGGTCACCGAACCCTCACCACGACCACCAGGGCGATCAGGATGAGCGGCATGAAAGGCACGAACTAAATCGGCCGCATGAACATCAGAGGCGACCACACAGGAATTATCTTCCTGACCATAGCCCTTCCACTTGACCAGGTACTGAAGCCTCCGCCTGGAGAGACGAGAATCCAAGATCTTCTCCACCACGTACTCCAACTCGCCCTCAACCAACACCGGAGCAGGAGGCTCAGCAGAAGGAACCACAGGCACAACGTACCGCCGCAACAAGGACCTATGAAACACGTTGTGGATAGCAAACGACACAGGAAGATCCAGGCGAAAGGATACAGGATTAAGAATTTCCAATATCTTGTAAGGACCAATAAAACGAGGTTTAAATTTGGGAGAGGAAACCTTCATAGGAACAAAGCAGGAAGAAAGCCACACCAAATCCCCAACACGTAGTCGGGGACCCACACCGCGGCGGCGGTTGGCAAAGCGCTGAGCCCTCTCCTGTGACAACTTCAAGTTGTCCACCACAAGATTCCAGATCCGCTGCAACCTATCCACCACAGAATCCACCCCAGGGCAGTCAGAAGGTTCCACATGACCCGAAGAAAAACGAGGGTGGAAACCAGAGTTGCAGAAAAACGGCGAAATCAAGGTGGCGGAACTAGCCCGATTATTAAGGGCAAACTCAGCTAACGGCAAGAAGGTCACCCAATCATCCTGATCAGCAGAGACAAAACACCTCAAATAAGCCTCCAAAGTCTGATTAGTTCGCTCCGTCTGTCCATTAGTCTGAGGATGGAAAGCAGATGAAAACGACAAGTCAATGCCCATCCTACTACAAAAGGATCGCCAGAATCTGGAAACGAACTGGGATCCTCTGTCTGACACAATATTCTCAGGGATGCCGTGCAAACGAACCACGTTCTGGAAAAACACAGGAACCAGATCGGAAGAGGAAGGCAGCTTAGGCAAAGGAACCAAATGGACCATCTTGGAGAAGCGATCACATATCACCCAGATAACAGACATGCCCTGAGACACCGGAAGATCAGAAATGAAATCCATGGAGATATGTGTCCAAGGTCTCTTAGGGACAGGCAAGGGCAAGAGCAACCCGCTGGCACGAGAACAGCAAGGCTTAGCTCGAGCACAAGTCCCACAGGACTGTACAAATGACCGCACATCCCTAGACAAGGAAGGCCACCAAAAGGATCTGGCCACCAGATCTCTGGTGCCAAAAATTCCTGGGTGACCTGCCAACACCGAGGAATGAACCTCGGAAATGACTCTGCTGGTCCACTTATCAGGCACAAACAGTCTGTCAGGTGGACAAGAATCAGGCCTATCAGCCTGAAATCTCTGCAACACACGTCGCAGATCTGGAGAAATAGCTGACAAGATAATACCATCCTTAAGAATACCAACAGGTTCAGCGACTCCAGGAGCATCAGGCACAAAGCTCCTGGAAAGAGCATCGGCCTTCACATTCTTTGAACCTGGTAAATACGAGACAACAAAGTCAAAACGGGAGAAAAACAATGACCAGCGGGCCTGTCTAGGATTCAGGCGTTTAGCAGACTCGAGATACATCAGATTTTTGTGATCAGTCAAGACCACCACACGATGCTTAGCACCCTCGAGCCAATGACGCCACTCCTCAAATGCCCATTTCATGGCCAACAACTCCCGATTGCCCACATCATAATTTCGCTCCGCAGGCGAAAACTTCCTAGAGAAAAAGGCGCAAGGTCTCATAACAGAGCAACCAGGGCCTCTCTGCGACAAAACGGCCCCTGCTCCAATCTCTGAAGCATCCACCTCAACTTGAAAGGGAAGCGAGACATCAGGCTGGCACAAAACAGGCGCCGAAGTAAACCGACGTTTCAACTCCTGGAAAGCCTCCACGGCAGCAGGAGCCCAATTAACCACATCGGAGCCCTTCTTGGTCATATCCGTCAAAGGTTTCACAATGCTAGAAAAGTTAGCGATAAAACGACGGTAGAAGTTAGCGAAACCCAAGAACTTCTGAAGACTCTTAACTGACGAGGGCTGAGTCCAATCAAGAATAGCTCGGACCTTGACTCGGTCCATCTCCACAGCAGAAGGGGAAAAAATGAACCCCAAAAAGGGAACCTTCTGTACACCAAAAAGACACTTTGAGCCCTTGACAAACAAAGAATTTTCACGCAAAATTTTAACCCCTTCCCGACATTTGACATACTATCCCGTCGAGGTGGGGTGGGCCCGTATGACCGCCGACGGGATAGTACGTCATCACCGATCAGCGGCGCTCACGGGGGGAGCGCGGCCGATCGCGGCCGGGTGTCAGCTGCATATCGCAGCTGACATCCGGCACTATGTGCCAGGAGCGGTCACGGACCGCCCCCGGCACATTAACCCCCGGCACACCGCGATCAAACATGATCGCAGTGTACCGGCGGTATAGGGAAGCATCGCGCAGGGAGGGGGCTCCCTGCGGGCTTCCCTGAGACCCCCGGAGCAACGCGATGTGATCGCGTTGCTGCGAGGGTCTCCTACCTCCTTCCTGGCTGCAGGTCCCGGATCCAAGATGGCCGCGGCATCCGGGTCCTGCAGGGAAGGAGGTGGCTTACCGAGTGTCTGCTCAGAGCAGACACTTGGTAAGCCTGCAGCCCTGCACAGCAGATCGTCGATCTGGCAGAGTGCTGTGCACACTGCCAGATCAATGATCTGTGATGTCCCCCCCTGGGACAAAGTAAAAAAGTTAAAAAAAAAATTTTCCACATGTGTAAAAAAAAAAAAAAAAAAAAAATCCTAAATAAATAATAAAAAAAAAATATATATTATTCCCATAAATACATTTCTTTATCTAAATAAAAAAAACAAAACAATAAAAGTACACATATTTAGTATCGCCGCGTCCGTAACGACCCAACCTATAAAACTGCCCCACTAGTTAACCCCTTCAGTAAACACCGTAAGAAAAAAAAAAAAAAAACGAGGCAAAAAACAACGCTTTATTACCATACCGCCGAACAAAAAGTGGAATAACACGCGATCAAAAAGACTGATATAAATATCCATGGTACCGCTGAAAACGTCATCTTGTCCCGCAAAAAACAAGCCGCCATACAACATTATCAGCAAAAAAATAAAAAAGTTATAGTCCTGAGAATAAAGCGATACGAAAATAATTATTTTTTCTATATTTTAGTTTTTATCGTATAAAAGCGCCAAAACATAAAAAAATGATATAAATGAGATATCGCTGTAATCGTACTGACCCGAAGAATAAAACTGCTTTATCAATTTTACCAAACGCGGAACGGTATAAACGCCTCCCCCAAAAGAAATTCATGAATAGCTGGTTTTTGGTCATTCTGCCTCACAAAAATCGGAATAAAAAGCGATCAAAAATGGTCACGTGTCCGAAAATGTTACCAATAAAAACGTCAACTCGTCCCGCAAAAAACAAGACCTCACATGACTCTGTGGAGCAAAATGTGGAAAAATTATAGGTCTCAAAATGTGGAGACGCAAAAACTTTTTTGCTATAAAAAGCGTCGCTGGTTTCACACTTGCGTTTTTGTCTGCAGCGTTTTTTGCACAAAAAAACGCATGCGTTTTTTCCCTATATTTAACATTGAAAACGCATGCGGTTTTTTTGTACGCGTTTGGTCGCGTTTTCAAACGCATGCGTTTTTTTTCTGCATGCGTTCATTTTCAGAAATACAACCTGCAGTATTTTCTTGCGTTTTTAAGCACATGCGTTTGTTTGCGTTAAAAACGCATGCATTTAAACACACTGAAAAGCCACCCACCACCATCAAGGTGATAAAGGGATCCAAACCCTAACCCTAACTCTACCCCTAACCTCACCCCTAACCGTTTAATGAACATTTTCTGACAGTCATAGTGCCACGTATTTCAGTGCCACGTATTTCAGTGCCACGTATTTCAGTGCCACGTGTTTCAGTGCCACGTATTTCAGTGCCACGTATCACATATTTCAGTGCCACGTATCACGTATTTCAGTGCCACGTATCACGTATTTCAGTGCCACATATTTTAGTACCACGTATTTCAGTGCCACGTATTTCAGTGCCACGTATTTCAGTGCCACGTATTTCAGTGCCACGTATTTCAGTGCCACGTATTTCAGTGCCACGTATCACGTATTTCAGTGCCACGTATTTCAGTGCCACGTATTTCAGTGCCACGTATTTCAGTGCCACGTATTTCAGTGCCACGTATCACGTATTTCAGTGCCACGTGTTTCAGTGCCACGTATTTAAGTGCCACGTATCACGTATTTCAGTGCCACGTATTTCAGTGCCACGTATTTCAGTGCCACGTATCACGTATTTCAGTGCCACGTATTTCAGTGCCACGTATTTCAGTGCCACGTATTTCAGTGCCACGTATTTCAGTGCCACGTATTTCAGTGCCACGTATTTCAGTGCCACGTATCACATATTTCAGTGCCACGTATTTCAGTGCCACGTATTTCAGTGCCACGTATTTCAGTGCCACGTATTTCAGTGCCACGTATTTCAGTGCCACGTATCACGTATTTCAGTGCCACGTGTTTCAGTGCCACGTATTTAAGTGCCACGTATCACGTATTTCAGTGCCACGTATTTCAGTGCCACGTATTTCAGTGCCACGTATTTCAGTGCCACGTATTTCAGTCACGTTTAGGGTTAGGGTTAGGGGTAGGGTTAGGGTTAGGGTTAGGGCTAGGGTTGGAGGTAAAGTTAGGGTTGGGGCTAAAGTTAGGGTTGGGGCTAAAGTTAGGGTTAGGGTTTGGATTACATTTACGTTTGGATTAGGGTTGGGATTAGAATTATGGGTGTGTCAGGGCTAGGGGTGTGGTTAGGGTTACCGTTGGGATTAGGGTTAGGGGTGTGTTTGGGTTAGGGTTTCAGGTAGAATTGGGGAGTTTCCACTGTCCAGGCACATCAGGGGCTCTACAAGCGCGACATGGCGTCCAATCTCAATTCCAGCCAATTCTGCGTTGAAAAAGTAAAACAGTGCTCCTTCCCTTCCGAGCTCTCCCGTGCGCCCAAAAAGGGGTTTACCCCAACATATGTGTTATCAGCGTACTCGGGACAAATTGAACAACAACTTCTGGGGTCCAAGTTCTCTTGTTATCCTTAGGAAAATAAAAATTTGGGGGGCTAAAAATCATTTTTGTGGGAAAAAAAAGATGTTTTATTTTCACGGCTCTGCGTTATAAACTGTAGTGAAACACTTGGGGGTTCAAAGTTCTCACAACACATCTAGATAAGTTCCTTGGGAGGTCTAGTTTCCAATATGGGGTCACTTGTGGGGGGTTTGTACTGTTTGGGTACATCAGGGGCTCTGCAAATGCAACGTGACGCCTGCAGACCAATCCATTTAAGGCTGCATTCCAAATGGCGCTCCTTCCCTTCCGAGCTCTGTCATGCACCCAAACAGTGGTTCCCCCCCACATATGGGGTATCAGCGTACTCAGGACAAATTGGACAACAACTTTTGGGGTCTAATTTATCCTGTTACCCTTGTGAAAATACAAAACTGGGGGCTAAAAAATCATTTTTGTGAAAAAAAAAAAGAATTTTTATTTTCACGGCTTTGCGCTATAAACTTTAGTGAAACACTTGGGGGTTCAAAGTTCTCAAAACACATCTAGATAAGTTCTTTGGGAGGTCTAGTTTCCAATATGGGGTCACTTGTGGGGGGTTTGTACTGTTTGGGTACATCAGGGGCTCTGCAAATGCAACGTGACGGCTGCTGACCAATCCATTTAAGTCTGCATTCCAAATGGCGCTCCTTCCCTTCCGAGCTCTGTCATGCGCCCAAACAGTGGTTCCCCCCCACATATGGGGTATCAGCGTACTCAGGACAAATTGGAAAACAAATTTTGGGGTCCAATTTATTCTGTTACCCTTGTAAAAATACAAAGCTGGGTGCTAAAAAATCATTTTTGAGAAAAAAAATAAAAATTATTTTCACGGCTCTGCGTTATAATCTGTAGTGAAACACTTGGGGGTTCAAAGCTCTCAAAACACATCTAGATAAGTTCCTTAGGGGGTCTACTTTCCAAAATGGTGTCACTTGTAGGGAGTTTCAATGTTTAGGCACATCAGGGGCTCTCCAAACGCAACATGGCGTCCCATCTCAATTCCAGTCAATTTTGCATTGAAAAGTCAAATGGCGCTCCTTCCCTTCCAAGCTCTGCCATGCGCCCAAACAATGGTTTACACCCACATATGGGGTATCAGCGTACTCAGGACAAATTGCACAACATTTTTTGGGGTCCAATTTCTTCTTTTACCCTTGGGAAAATAAAAAATTGGGGGCGAAAAGATCATTTTTGTGAAAAAATATGATTTTTTATTTTTACGGCTCTGCATTATAAACTTCTGTGAAGCACTTGGTGGGTCAAAGTGCTCACCACACATCAAGATAAGTTCCTTAGGGGGTCTACTTTCCAAAATGGTGTCACTTGTAGGGGGTTTCAGTGTTTAGGCACATCAGGGGCTCTCCAAACGCAACATGGCGTCCCATCTCAATTCCAGTCAATTTTGCATTGAAAAGTCAAATGGCGCTCCTTCCCTTCCAAGCTCTGCCATGCGCCCAAACAATGGTTTACACCCACATATGGGGTATCAGCGTACTCAGGACAAATTGCACAACATTTTTTGGGGTCCAATTTCTTCTCTTACCCTTGGGAAAATAAAAAATTGGGGGCAAAAAGATCATTTTTGTGAAAAAATATGATTTTTTATTTTTACGGCTCTGCATTATAAACTTCTGTGAAGCACTTGGTGGGTCAAAGTGCTCACCACACATCTAGATAAGTTCCTTAGGGGGTCTACTTTCCAAAATGGTGTCACTTGTAGGGAGTTTCAATGTTTAGGCACATCAGGGGCTCTCCAAACGCAACATGGCGTCCCATCTCAATTCCAGTCAATTTTGCATTGAAAAGTCAAATGGCGCTCCTTCCCTTCCAAGCTCTGCCATGCGCCCAAACAATGGTTTACACCCACATATGGGGTATCAGCGTACTCAGGACAAATTGCACAACATTTTTTGGGGTCCAATTTCTTCTCTTACCCTTGGGAAAATAAAAAATTGGGGGCAAAAAGATAATTTTTGTGAAAAAATATGATTTTTTATTTTTACGGCTCTGCATTATAAACTTCTGTGAAGCACTTGGTGGGTCAAAGTGCTCACCACACATCTAGATAAGTTCCTTAGGGGGTCTACTTTCCAAAATGGTGTCACTTGTAGGGAGTTTCAATGTTTAGGCACATCAGGGGCTCTCCAAACGCAACATGGCGTCCCATCTCAATTCCAGTCAATTTTGCATTGAAAAGTCAAATGGCGCTCCTTCCCTTCCAAGCTCTGCCATGCGCCCAAACAATGGTTTACACCCACATATGGGGTATCATCGTACTCAGGACAAATTGCACAACATTTTTTGGGGTCCAATTTCTTCTCTTACCCTTGGGAAAATAAAAAATTGGGGGCAAAAAGATCATTTTTGTGAAAAAATATGATTTTTTATTTTTACGGCTCTGCATTATAAACTTCTGTGAAGCACTTGGTGGGTCAAAGTGCTCACCACACATCAAGATAAGTTCCTTAGGGGGTCTACTTTCCAAAATGGTGTCACTTGTAGGGGGTTTCAGTGTTTAGGCACATCAGGGGCTCTCCAAACGCAACATGGCGTCCCATCTCAATTCCAGTCAATTTTGCATTGAAAAGTCAAATGGCGCTCCTTTCCTTCCGAGTTCTGCCATACGCCCAAACAGTGGTTTACCCTCACATATGGGGTATCAGCGTACTCAGGACAAATTGTACAACAACTTTGGGGGTCCATTTTCTCCTGTTACCCTTGGTAAAATAAAACAAATTGGAGCTGAAATAAATTGTGTGTGAAAAAAAGTTAAATGCTCATTTTTATTTAAACATTCAAAAAATTCCTGTGAAACACCTGAAGGGTTAATAAACTTCTTGAATGTGGTTTTGAGCACCTTGAGGGGTGCAGTTTTTAGAATGGTGTCACACTTGAGTATTTTCTATCATATAGACCCCTCAAAATGACTTCAAATGAGATGTGGTCCCTAAAAAAAAATGGTGTTGTAAAAATGAGAAATTGCTGGTCAACTTTTAACCCTTATAACTCCGTCACAAAAAAAAATTTTGGTTCCAAAATTGTACTGATGTAAAGTAGACATGTGGGAAATGTTACTTATTAAGTATTTTGCGTGACATATGTCTGTGATTTAAGGGCATAAAAATTCAAAGTTGGAAAATTGCGAAATTTTCAAAATTTTCGCCAAATATTCGTTTTTTTCACAAATAAATGCAAGTTATATCGAATAAATTTTACCACTAACATGAAGTACAATATGTCACGAGAAAACAATGTCAGAATCGCCAAGATCCGTCAAAGCGTTCCAGAGTTATAGCCTCATAAAGGGACAGTGGTCAGAATTGTAAAAATTGGCCCGGTCATTAACGTGCAAACCACCCTTGGGGGTGAAGGGGTTAAAGACCATCCTGACCTGCTCCACATGCGAGTCCCAATTATCAGAAAAAACCAGAATATCCAGATAAACGATCAGAAATTTATCCAGATAGTTCCGGAAAATGTCATGCATAAAGGACTGAAAAACTGAAGGGGCATTAGAGAGCCCAAAAGGCATCACCAAGTACTCAAAATGACCTTCGGGCGTATTGAATGCGGTTTTCCATTCATCCCCTTGCTTAATGCGCACAAGGTTGTACGCACCACGAAGGTCTATCTTGGTAAACCACTTGGCACCTTTAATCCGGGCAAACAAGTCAGACAACAGCGGCAAAGGATACTGAAATTTGACAGTGATCTTATTTAAAAGCCGATAGTCAATACAAGGCCTCAAAGATCCGTCCTTTTTAGCCACAAAAAAGAATCCCGCACCAAGAGGGGAAGAAGACGGACGGATGTGTCCTTTCTCCAGAGACTCCTTGATATATGAACGCATAGCGGTATGTTCAGGTATCGACAGATTAAACAGTCTTCCCTTAGGAAATTTACTGCCTGGAATCAAATCTATTGCACAGTCACATTCCCTATGAGGAGGCAATGCACTGGACCTGGACTCGCTAAAGACATCCTGATAATCAGACAAGTACTCCGGAACTTCCGAAGGCGTAGAAGAAGCAATAGACACAGGCAGGGAATCCTCATGAATACCACGACAGCCCCAACTAGACACTGACATAGCCTTCCAGTCAAGGACTGGATTATGGGTCTGTAACCATGGCAGCCCCAAAACAACCAAATCATGCATTTTATGTAGAACGAGAAAACGTATCACCTCGCGGTGTTCAGGAGTCATGCACATGGTAACCTGTGTCCAATACTGCGGCTTATTTTCTGCCAATGGCGTAGCATCAATACCCCTAAGAGGGATAGGATTTTCTAATGGTTCAAGAATAAAACCACAGCGCTTAGCAAATGAGAGATCCATAAGACTCAGGGCAGCACCTGAATCTACAAACGCCATGACAGGATAAGATGACAGTGAGCAAATCAAAGTTACAGACAGAATAAACTTAGGATGCAAATTACCAACGGTGACAGGACTAACAACCTTAGATATACGTTTAGAGCATGCTGAGATAACATGTGTAGAATCACCACAGTAGTAGCACAAGCCATTCCGGCGTCTATGAATTTTCCTCTCATTTCTAGTCAGGATTCTATCACATTGCATCAAATCAGGTGTCCGTTCAGACAACACCATGAGGGAATTTGCGGTTTTTCTATCACATTGCATCACATCAGGTGTCTGTTCAGACAACAACATGAGGGAATTTGCGGTTTTGCGCTCCCGCAACCGCCGGTCAATTTGAATAGCCAGGGACATGGTATCATTCAGACCTGTGGGAATGGGAAAACCCACCATAACATTCTTAATGGCCTCAGAAAGGCCATTTCTAAAATTAGCGGCCAGTGCACACTCGTTCCAATGTGTCAGCACGGACCATTTCCGAAATTTTTGGCAATACACCTCAGCCTCGTCCTGGCCCTGAGACATAGCCAGCAAGGCTTTCTCTGCCTGAATCTCAAGATTGGGTTCCTCATAAAGTAAACCGAGCGCCAGAAAAAACGCATCAATATCAGCCAATGCCGGATCTCCTGGCGCCAACGAAAAAGCCCAATCCTGAGGGTCACCCCGTAAGAATGAAATAACAATTTTTACTTGTTGAGCAGAGTCTCCAGACGAACAAGGTTTCAGGGACAAAAATAATTTACAATTATTCCTGAAATTCCTAAACTTAAATCGGTCTCCTGAAAACAGTTCAGGAATCGGAATCTTGGGTTCAGACCTAGGATTTCTGGTAACATAATCTTGTATACCCTGCACACGAGCGGCAAGCTGGTCCACACTTGTAATCAAGGTCTGGACATTCATGTCTGCAGCAAGCTTAAGCCACTCTGAGGTAAAGGGGAAAAGAAAAAAAAAAAAAAAAAATGAGAGAGGGAAAAAAGACCCTCAAAATTTTCTTTCTTATAATCCCACTTCTGCAATGCATTAAACATTTAATACTGGCCTGGCATACTGTTATGACCCCAGTGGACAGGGTCTCAGAGGAACGTGTAAGTCTGCAAGATACAAAAATCCAGCTCATAGGGCTGTGGTAACTGGGTTGACCAAATAGCTACTCCTAACGCCAACACTAGAAGTAGCCGGGGATCATGCCTACGGTGATCGCTAGATGACTCGCGCCAGCCGGAGAATCTAACTACCCCTAGGAGAAGAAAACAAAGACCTCTCTTGCCCCCAGAGAAAGGGACCCCAAAGCAAGATACAAGCCCCCCACAAATAATAACGGTGAGGTAAGAGGAAATGACAAACACAGAAATGAACCAGGTTCAGCAAAGAGAGGCCAGCTTACTAATAGCAGAATATAGCAAGATAACTTATCTGGTCAACAAAAACCCTATAAAAATCCACGCTGGAGATTCAAGAACCCCCGAACCGTCTAACGGTCCGGGGGGAGAACACCAGCCCCCTAGAGCTTCCAGCAAAGGTCAGGATACAGATAGGAACAAGCTGGACAAAAATACCAAACAAAACAAAAGCAAAAAGCAAAGAAGCAGACTTAGCTTGAAAAACAGGAACCAGGATCAGAGGACAAGAGCACAACAGATTAGCTCTGATTTCAACGATGCCAGGCATTGAACTGAAGGTCCAGGGAGCTTATATAGCAACGCCCCTGAACTAACGGCCCAGGTGAGGATATAGAAAAAGACAGACGCTCCAGAGTCAAATCACTAATGACCACTAGAGGGAGAAAAAAGCAAAATCACAACACAGCCCCCATAGAATGTAATGCAGGCAGGCAGCCCCAACCGAATGTAATGCAGGCAGGCAGCCCCCACAGAATGTAATGCAGGCAGGCAGCCCCAACCGAATGTAATGCAGGCAGGCAGCCCCCACAGAATGTAATGCAGGCAGGCAGCCCCCACAGAATGTAATTCATGCAGGCAGCCCCCACAGAATGTAATGCAGGCAGGCAGCCCCCACAGAATGTAATGCAGGCAGGCAGCCCCCACAGAATGTAATGCAGGCAGGCAGCCCCCACAGAATGTAATGCAGACAGGCAGCCCCCACAGAATGTAATGCATGCAGGCAGCCCCAACCGAATGTAATGCAGGCAGGCAGCCCCCACAGAATGTAATGCAGGCAGGCAGCCCCCACAGAATGTAATTCATGCAGGCAGCCCCCACAGAATGTAATGCAGGCAGGCAGCCCCCACAGAATGTAATGCAGGCAGGCAGCCCCCACAGAATGTAATGCAGGCAGGCAGCCCCCACAGAATGTAATGCAGACAGGCAGCCCCCACAGAATGTAATGCATGCAGGCAGCCCCCATAGAATGTAATGCAGGCAGGCAGCCCCCATAGAATGTAATGCAGGCAGGCAGCCCCCACAGAATGTAATGCAGGCAGGCAGCCCCCACAGAATGTAATGCATGCAGGCAGCCCCCATAGAATGTAATGCAGGCAGGCAGCCCCCACAGAATGTAATGCAGGCAGGCAGCCCCCACAGAATGTAATGCATGCAGGCAGGCAGGCAGGCAGCCCCCATAGAATGTAATGCAGGCAGGCAGCCCCCACAGAATGTAATGCAGGCAGGCAGCCCCCACAGAATGTAATGCAGGCAGGCAGCCCCCATAGAATGTAATGCAGGCAGGCAGCCCCCACAGAATGTAATGCATGCAGGCAGCCCCCACAGAATGTAATGCATGCAGGCAGCCCCCAACCGAATGTAATGCAGGCAGGCAGCCCCCACAGAATGTAATGCAGGCAGGCAGCCCCAACCGAATGTAATGCAGGCAGGCAGCCCCCACAGAATGTAATGCAGGCAGGCAGCCCCCACAGAATGTAATGCAGGCAGGCAGCCCCCACAGAATGTAATGCAGGCAGGCAGCCCCCATAGAATGTAATGCAGGCAGGCAGCCCCCACAGAATGTAATGCATGCAGGCAGCCCCCACAGAATGTAATGCATGCAGGCAGCCCCCAACCGAATGTAATGCAGGCAGGCAGCCCCCACAGAATGTAATGCAGGCAGGCAGCCCCAACCGAATGTAATGCAGGCAGGCAGCCCCCACAGAATGTAATGCAGGCAGGCAGCCCCCACAGAATGTAATGCATGCAGGCAGCCCCCACAGAATGTAATGCAGGCAGGCAGCCCCCACAGAATGTAATGCAGGCAGGCAGCCCCCACAGAATGTAATGCAGGCAGGCAGCCCCCACAGCATGTAATGCAGACAGGCAGCCCCCACGGAATGTAATGCATGCAGGCAGCCCCCATAGAATGTAATGCAGGCAGGCAGCCCCCATAGAATGTAATGCAGGCAGGCAGCCCCCACAGAATGTAATGCAGGCAGGCAGCCCCCACAGAATGTAATGCATGCAGGCAGCCCCCCATAGAATGTAATGCAGGCAGGCAGCCCCCACAGAATGTAATGCAGGCAGGCAGCCCCCACAGAATGTAATGCATGCAGGCAGGCAGGCAGCCCCCATAGAATGTAATGCAGGCAGGCAGCCCCCACAGAATGTAATGCAGGCAGGCAGCCCCCACAGAACGTAATGCAGGCAGGCAGCCCCCATAGAATGTAATGCAGGCAGGCAGCCCCCACAGAATGTAATGCATGCAGGCAGCCCCCACAGAATGTAATGCATGCAGGCAGCCCCCATAGAATGTAATGCAGGCAGGCAGCCCCCACAGAATGTAATGCAGGCAGGCAGCCCCCACAGAATGTAATGCAGGCAGGCAGCCCCCACAGAATGTAATGCAGGCAGGCAGCCCCCACAGAATGTAATGCATGCAGGCAGGCAGGCAGGCAGCCCCCCCCAGCTCCACAATCCAGTTATCAATCATTGATAAAAAACAAACAAACACACTACTCACCTCTCTCCTCGTGCCCCGCGCTGCTCCGGTCTCAGCAGATGCAGTCTGCCCGCCCGGTCACACAGCAGGTGCGCGATGATATGACGTCATCGCGCACCCGCAGTGTCAGCGGCAGGCAGAGCGGGGAATGATGGGAGAGGGGGCGTCAGCAGACGCTCTCTCCTCCATCATTGCATTCAACTGTACCGGCGTCTATGACGCCGGTATAGTTGAATGCGGGGCCGGGAGTGTGCCGCGACAGCGTGGGGAGTGTGCTGACAGCGGCACACTCGAGCGGCCCACTACTGCCATCGGCCCTTCTGGCATTTGCCAGAACTGCCCGATGGCCAGTCCGGCCCTGCATCATGGCATCTGGACAAGATGAAGATGAAAAGAAAGAGGCGACTCCACAAACAACGTAATCTATCAGGTACCTGGATGTAAATCTGTTTTTTTTTCGTGATACTAATTCTCATATTTTTATTTATGTTAGGAGCATTAAAGGGGATTCCAAGGTTGTGATGAGTCTGCAGTCATACTATGTGACTGCAGACTTCTGAATTCTCACAGTGCACACTGCTATCATAATTCTCTGATGTTGGTGATTTACATACATGTGGTCACTTGCTGACTAGACATGTGTGGCCTCATTCAATGAAAATGAATTGACTGAGGCCGGACACGTCTAGTTGGAATGTGGCCAGATGTATACAAATCACATACTTGTGCTGTCATGACCGTCCACTCTGGCCACCGGCAAGGGAGAATCCTAAAAGTGTGCAGTGCTTGCGCTGTGAGAATTCAGAAGCCTGCAGTCACATAGAATGAGGTGTTCTTCCTGCTTCTCTCAGGTTTTCACTGAACATTGAGAGAATTAGGGAGAGGAGCTCTTTGGCGCGTGACTGAGTGTAGAAATCGCGTATGTGCTGGGGGGGGCAAGCTGAATTCTTGCCCCGGGTGCCAGAAAACCTAGATACACCTCTGGGTGTGGTGCCAGAATAAATGAAGGACACGGGGTTGCAATGTCTTTACCTCTTTACTGTTGGCAGTCAGTCCAGGCAGCCTGGAAACGGATTGAACCCCCTTGATCAGGTCAGATTGGGAGCCTTCCACTACGCACGGAACTCTTTCTCTCCTGTCCTGGGACAGTACCTGCACGATACTCAACTCGAGCCATTTCCTTGGGGTTTCTATTCACAGTGACTCTGGGCTCTGGTTGTTACTGTACCTCAGGTGTAATGTGGGCAAGCCCCTTTCAGTTTCCTGCCCTCCGGTTCTGCCGTGGGACTTGTAGTTCCACACAGCCTCGGGCTCCCGATGCCTGGTTTCTGTGCTCTAGCTTAGAGGGAGCCCACTCGCAACTCTCCTGTAGCTCCTGACTTCTCCTGTGCTCCTTCTCCATTCCTTGTCTGCACCAGACTAACTAACTCCTCCAGACCAGAATGTATATTATCTAGGGAAGCTCCCCTTGAAACCAGGTTCAGAGCTCCCCCTTCTGGCCTGGAGTCAGAATGTGTTGAATGTACAGCTTACCTGCCAAAGGGATTCTCCTCGTTTCCTTTGATGGCATCACCCTCCCCGAGAGGAAGGCAATACCACTGTGGTACATGAACTCCTGGGGTGCCACTCAAGCATTAGTGATAACTGGTAATTAGTCTTTTACAACACTCTATAGGAATTTTGGCCCACTCATCTTTGCAGAATTGCTGTAACTTAGCCACATTGGAGGGTT
Source organism: Ranitomeya variabilis (assembly GCF_051348905.1). NCBI lineage: Eukaryota > Metazoa > Chordata > Amphibia > Anura > Dendrobatidae > Ranitomeya > Ranitomeya variabilis. The sequence goes on from NC_135239.1 coordinate 152,646,910, forward strand.
TCCGAGCATGAACCACCTTTCTAAGGTCATGCCACAGCATCTCAATAGGATTAAAGTTAGGCATTTGACTAAGCCACTCTAAAATCTTAATTTTGTTTTTCTTAAGCCATTCAATAGTGGACTTCCTGATGTGTTTTGGATCATTGTACTGATGCATAACCCAAGCGCCCTAGAGTTTGAGGTCAAAAACAGATAGTTGCATATTCTCCTTCAGATTGTTTTGGTTAGCACCATTTACCACAACAAGCCTTCTAGTTCCTGAAGCAGCAAAACAGCCCCAGACCCTCACACGACCACCGCCATATTTTACTGTTGGTATGAAGTTCCTTTTTTGAAATGCTGTGTTACTTCTACACCAGATGTAATGGGACATACACCTTACAAAATGTTCAACATTTGTCTCATCAGTCTACAGGTTATTCTCCCAAAAGTCTTTGGGATCATCAAGATGTTTTTTGGCAAAACCAAGATGAACCTTTATATTCTAATTGCTCAGCAGTGGTTTTTGTGTTGGAACTCTGCCATGCAGGCCATTTTTGTCTCTTTCTTATGATGGAGTTATGAACACTGACCTTAACTAATTCAAGTGTGGCCTGCAGTTCTTTTTATGTTGTTGTGGTTTTTTTTGTGACCTCTTGAATGAGTTATCGCTGCTCTCTTTGGGTCATTTTGGTCTTCCAGCCACTCTTGGGAAGGTTCACCACTGCTCTACGCTTTTGCCATTTGTGGATAATGGCTCTCATTGTGGTTCGCTGGAGTACCAAAGCTTTAAAAATGGCTTTATAACCTTTTCCAGACTAATAGATCTGAATTACTTTGTTTCACATTTGTTCCTGAATTTCTTTGGATTGTGGCATGATGTCTAGCGTTTGAGGATCTTTTGCCCTACTTCACATTGTCAGGCAGGTCCTATTGATTTCTTGTTTGAGAAGAGGTGTGGCAGTAGTCAGGCCTGGGTGTGGCTAGGGAAATTGAAATCATCTTCCCAAAGATGTGGTAAATTAGCTGTGGTTTATGTTTTAAGGGAGAAGGGGCCATTTATATTTTCACACAAGGGGCTTTAAGTTACACTACTATATATATATATATATATATATATATATATATATATATATATATATATATATAAAATTAGTGATGAACGAATACATTCGGCACTATACATTACTAGAACGACTAGTACGGTATTCAGGCTATTCGTTAAGGTACCTTCACACGAAACGACTTTGTAACGATATCGCTAGCGATCCGTGACATTGCAGCGTCCTCGCTAGCGATATCGTTTAGTTTGACACGCAGCAGCGATCAGGATCCTGCTGTGATGTCGCTGGTCGCTGAATAAAGTCCAGAACTTTATTTGGTCGTCCGATCGCCGTGTATCGTTGTGTTTGAAAGCAAAAGCAACGATACCAGCGATATTTTACAGTGGTAACCAGGGTAAACATCGGTTTACCAAGCGCAGGGCCGCGCTTAGTAACCCGATGTTTACCCTGGTTACCAGCGTAAAAGTAAAAAAAACAAACAGTACATACTCACCTGCGCGTCCCCCAGCGTCTGCTTCCTGACACTGACTGAGCGCCGGCCCTAAAAAGAAAGTGAAAGCACAGCGGTGACATCACCGCTGTGCTGTTAGGGCCGGAGCTCAGTCAGTGTCAGGAAGCAGACGCTGGGGGACGCGCAGGTGAGTATGTACTGTTTGTTTTTTTTACTTTTACGCTGGTAACCAGGGTAAACATCGGGTTACTAAGCGCGGCCCTGCACTTAGTAACCCGATGTTTACCCTGGTTACCCGGGGACCTCGGCATCGTTGGTCGCTGGAGAGCGGTCTGTGTGACAGCTCCCCAGCGATCAAACCGCGACGCTGCAGCGATCGGCATCGTTGTCGCTATCGCTGCAGCGTCGCTTCGTGTGAAGGTACCTTTACTCTGCGACTAATTAGGTATTCACCTCGATATATTCGAGTGACCCGCCCAGCATGTTTGGCGCTTTATTTGCAACTTATGAACATGCTGGGCTGGCTTTCCAATCACAGTAATGTTGGCACCATCTTTGGTGTGGCACTGCTGTGATTGGCTGGCCTTCCAGTGTTATAGGGACTATTTAAAAGTTGCCAGCACCATCTTGCGCAGATTGCAGCCAGAAACAGCTTAGGCAGAGTGTGGTTTCAGCATAGGGACAGTGAACGGAGCATAGGGAGAGACTGGCGCAATCCAGGTAGAGATGATCTTAAGTGACAATTTAGCAGGGGCAATAATCTTTATTACTCCACTATTGGAGTCTGTCAACAAGGCAATCTACAAAAAATCCTAATATTCTATTGGTTTAACCCCTTCACCCCCAAGGGTGGTTTGCACGTTAATGACCGGGCCAATTTTTACAATTCTGACCACTGTCCCTTTATGAGGCTATAACTCTGGAACGCTTTGACGGATCTTGGCGATTCTGACATTGTTTTCTCGTGACATATTGTACTTCATGATAGTGGTAAAATTTATTCGATATAACTTGCGTTTATTTGTGAAAAAAAATGGAAATTTGGCGAAAATTTTGAAAATTTTGCAATTTTCCAACTTTGAATTTTTATGCCCTTAAATCACAGACATATGTCACACAAAATACTTAATAAGTAACATTTCCCACATGTCTACTTTACATCAGTACAATTTTGGAACCAAAATTTTTTTTTGTGACGGAGTTATAAGGGTTAAAAGTTGACCAGCAATTTCTCATTTTTACAACACCATTTTTTTTTAGGGACCACATCTCATTTGAAGTCATTTTGAGGGGTCTATATGATAGAAAATACTCAAGTGTGACACCATTCTAAAAACTGCACCCCTCAAGGTGCTCAAAACCACATTCAAGAAGTTTATTAACCCTTCAGGTGTTTCACAGGAATTTTTGGAATGTTTAAATAAAAATGAACATTTAACTTTTTTTCACACACAATTTATTTCAGCTCCAATTTGTTTTATTTTACCAAGGGTAACAGGAGAAAATGGACCCCCAAAGTTGTTGTACAATTTGTCCTGAGTACGCTGATACCCCATATGTGAGGGTAAACCACTGTTTGGGCGTATGGCAGAGCTCGGAAGGAAAGGAGCGCCATTTGACTTTTCAATGCAAAATTGACTGGAATTGAGATGGGACGCCATGTTGCGTTTGGAGAGCCCCTGATGTGCCTAAACACTGAAACCCCCTACAAGTGACACCATTTTGGAAAGTAGACCCCCTAAGGAACTTATCTTGATGTGTGGTGAGCACTTTGACCCACCAAGTGCTTCACAGAAGTTTATAATGCAGAGCCGTAAAAATAAAAAATCATATTTTTTCACAAAAATGATCTTTTTGCCCCCAATTTTTTATTTTCCCAAGGGTAAGAGAAGAAATTGGACCCCAAAAAATGTTGTGCAATTTGTCCTGAGTACGATGATACCCCATATGTGGGTGTAAACCATTGTTTGGGCGCATGGCAGAGCTTGGAAGGGAAGGAGCGCCATTTGACTTTTCAATGCAAAATTGACTGGAATTGAGATGGGACGCCATGTTGCGTTTGGAGAGCCCCTGATGTGCCTAAACATTGAAACTCCCTACAAGTGACACCATTTTGGAAAGTAGACCCCCTAAGGAACTTATGTAGATGTGTGGTGAGCACTTTGACCCACCAAGTGCTTCACAGAAGTTTATAGTGCAGAGCCGTAAAAATAAAAAATCATATTTTTTCACAAAAATGATCTTTTTGCCCCCAATTTTTTATTTTCCCAAGGGTAAGAGAAGAAATTGGACCCAAAAAAATGTTGTGCAATTTGTCCTGAGTACGATGATACCCCATATGTGGGTGTAAACCATTGTTTGGGCGCATGGCAGAGCTTGGAAGGGAAGGAGCGCCATTTGACTTTTCAATGCAAAATTGACTGGAATTGAGATGGGACGCCATGTTGCGTTTGGAGAGCCCCTGATGTGCCTAAACATTGAAACTCCCTACAAGTGACACCATTTTGGAAAGTAGACCCCCTAAGGAACTTATCTAGATGTGTTTTGAGAGCTTTGAACCCCCAAGTGTTTCACTACAGATTATAACGCAGAGCCGTGAAAATAATTTTTATTTTTTTTCTCAAAAATGATTTTTTAGCACCCAGCTTTGTATTTTTACAAGGGTAACAGAATAGATTGGACCCCAAAATTTGTTTTCCAATTTGTCCTGAGTACGCTGATACCCCATATGTGGGGGGGAACCACTGTTTGGGCGCATGACAGAGCTCGGAAGGGAAGGAGCGCCATTTGGAATGCAGACTTAAATGGATTGGTCAGCAGCCGTCACGTTGCATTTGCAGAGCCCCTGATGTATCCAAACAGTACAAACCCCCCACAAGTGACCCCATATTGGAAACTAGACCTCCCAAGGAACTTATCTAGATGTGTTTTGAGAACTTTGAACCCCCAAGTGTTTCACTAAAGTTTATAGCGCAAAGCCGTGAAAATAAAAATTCTTTTTTTTTTCACAAAAATGATTTTTTAGCCCCCAGTTTTGTATTTTCACAAGGGTAACAGGATAAATTAGACCCCAAAAGTTGTTGTCCAATTTGTCCTGAGTACGCTGATACCCCATATGTGGGGGGGAACCACTGTTTGGGTGCATGACAGAGCTCGGAAGGGAAGGAGCGCCATTTGGAATGCAGCCTTAAATGGATTGGTCTGCAGGCGTCACGTTGCATTTGCAGAGCCCCTGATGTACCCAAACAGTACAAACCCCCCACAAGTGACCCCATATTGGAAACTAGACCTCCCAAGGAACTTATCTAGATGTGTTGTGAGAACTTTGAACCCCCAAGTGCTTCACTACAGTTTATAACGCAGAGCCGTGAAAATAAAACATCTTTTTTTTCCCACAAAAATGATTTTTAGCCCCCCAAATTTTTATTTTCCTAAGGATAACAAGAGAACTTGGACCCCAGAAGTTGTTGTTCAATTTGTCCCGAGTACGCTGATAACACATATGTTGGGGTAAACCCCTTTTTGGGCGCACGGGAGAGCTCGGAAGGGAAGGAGCACTGTTTTACTTTTTCAACGCAGAATTGGCTGGAATTGAGATTGGACGCCATGTCGCGCTTGGAGAGCCCCTGATGTGCCTGGACAGTGGAAACTCCCCAATTCTACCTGAAACCCTAACCCAAACACACCCCAAACCCTAATCCGAACGGTAACCCTAACCACACCCCTAGCCCTGACACACCCATAATTCTAATCCCAACCCTAATCCAAACGTAAATGTAATCCAAACCCTAACTTTAGCCCCAACCCTAACTTTAGCCCCAACCCTAACTTTACCTCCAACCCTAGCCCTAACCCTACCCCTAACCCTAACCCTAAACGTGACTGAAATACGTGGCACTGAAATACGTGGCACTGAAATACGTGGCACTGAAATACGTGGCACTGAAATACGTGGCACTGAAATACGTGGCACTGAAATACGTGATACGTGGCACTTAAATACGTGGCACTGAAACACGTGGCACTGAAATACGTGATACGTGGCACTGAAATACGTGGCACTGAAATATGTGGCACTGAAATACGTGGCACTGAAATACGTGGCACTGAAATACGTGGCACTGAAATACGTGGCACTGAAATACGTGATAAGTGGCACTTAAATACGTGGCACTGAAACACGTGGCACTGAAATACGTGGCACTGAAATACTTGGCACTGAAATAGGTGGCACTGAAATACGTGGCACTGAAATACGTGATACGTGGCACTTAAATACGTGGCACTGAAACACGTGGCACTGAAATACGTGATACGTGGCACTGAAATACGTGGCACTGAAATATGTGGCACTGAAATACGTGGCACTGAAATACGTGGCACTGAAATACGTGGCACTGAAATATGTGCAACTGAAATACGTGGTACTAAAATATGTGGCACTGAAATACGTGATACGTGGCACTGAAATACGTGATACGTGGCACTGAAATACGTGATACGTGGCACTGAAACACGTGGCACTGAAACACGTGGCACTGAAACACGTGGCACTGAAATACGTGGCACTGAAATACGTGGCACTGAAATACGTGGCACTGAAATACGTGGCACTATGACTGTCAGAAAATGTTCATTAAACGGTTAGGGGTGAGGTTAGGGGTAGAGTTAGGGTTAGGGTTTGGATCCCTTTATCACCTTGATGGTGGTGGGTGGCTTTTCAGTGTGTTTTCTGTTTTTTTTCGATAAAAATGCATGCGTTTTTAACGCAAACAAACGCATGTGCTTAAAAACGCAAGAAAATACTGCAGGTTGTATTTCTGAAAATGAACGCATGCAGAAAAAAACCGCATGCGTTTGAAAACGCGACCAAACGCGTACAAAAAAACGCATGCGTTTTCAATGTTAAATATAGGGAAAAAACGCATGCGTTTTTTTGTGCAAAAAACGCTGCAGACAAAAACGCAAGTGTGAAACCAGCGACGCTTTTTATAGCAAAAAAGTTTTTGCGTCTCCACATTTTGAGACCTATAATTTTTCCACATTTTGCTCCACAGAGTCATGTGAGGTCTTGTTTTTTGCGGGACGAGTTGACGTTTTTATTGGTAACATTTTCGGACACGTGACCATTTTTGATCGCTTTTTATTCCGATTTTTGTGAGGCAGAATGACCAAAAACCAGCTATTCATGAATTTCTTTTGGGAGAGGCGTTTATACCGTTCCGCGTTTGGTAAAATTGATAAAGCATTTTTATTCGTCGGGTCAGTATGATTACAGCGATATCTCATTTATATCATTTTTTTATGTTTTGGCGCTTTTATACGATAAAAACTAAAATATAGAAAAAATAATTATTTTGGTATCGCTTTATTCTCAGGACTATAACTTTTTTATTTTTTTGCTGATGATGCTGTATGGCGGCTTGTTTTTTGCGGGACAAGATGACGTTTTCAGCGGTACCATGGATATTTATATCAGTCTTTTTGATCGCGTGTTATTCCACTTTTTGTTCGGCGGTATGGTAATAAAGCGTTGTTTTTTGCCTCGTTTTTTTTTTTTTTTCTTACGGTGTTTACTGAAGGGGTTAACTAGTGGGGCAGTTTTATAGGTTGGGTCGTTACGGACGCGGCGACACTAAATATGTGTACTTTTATTGTTTTGTTTTTTTTATTTAGATAAAGAAATGTATTTATGGGAATAATATATATATTTTTTTTATTATTTATTTAGGATTTTTTTTTTTTATTTTTGCACATGTGGAAAAATTTTTTTTTAACTTTTTTACTTTGTCCCAGGGGGGGACATCACAGATCATTGATCTGGCAGTGTGCACAGCACTCTGCCAGATCGACGATCTGCTGTGCAGGGCTGCAGGCTTACCAAGTGTCTGCTCTGAGCAGACACTCGGTAAGCCACCTCCTTCCCTGCAGGACCCGGATGCCGCGGCCATCTTGGATCCGGGACCTGCAGCCAGGAAGAAGGTAGGAGACCCTCGCAGCAACGCGATCACATCGCGTTGCTCCGGGGGTCTCAGGGAAGCCCGCAGGGAGCCCTCTCCCTGCGCGATGCTTCCCTATACCGCCGGTACACTGCGATCATGTTTGATCGCGGTGTGCCGGGGGTTAATGTGCCGGGGGCGGTCCATGACCGCTCCTGGCACATAGTGCCGGATGTCAGCTGCGATATGCAGCTGACACCCGGCCGCGATCGGCCGCGCTCCCCCCGTGAGCGCCGCTGATCGGTGATGACGTACTATCCCGTCGGCGGTCATACGGGCCCACCCCACCTCGACGGGATAGTACGTCTGATGTCAGGAAGGGGTTAAAAAATAGCATATCTTTTTCTAGCAGTTGTGCGACTGACACAAGCCTGGTAGACATTATCTTAAGTGACAATTTAGCAGGGGCAATACTCTTCATTACTCCGCTGTGTGTGTGTCAGTAAGGGAATCGATAGGGAATACATGGTTCACAATTGCACAATGTGACAAGTTTTCACAAAGTACAAAACATTAGCCACGTGGGGGATACATAGATGACCACTAAGTACTTGTTGCAGAAGCAGGAGGAGGTGATTTCATGAAAAGAATGGGTTTAGATGAGAAGGGGTGGATGTTAAGACAACTTCCCAACAAAAACAATTGGGCCTGCTTTTACATTAAGTTGCTGTCATCTGTAGGACTTACAAAGTTGCAGGAAATTCAGCCCTTGTTCAATTGTAGAAGAGCCAGCCTGTCTGCATTTTTCTTTGACAGGCGTGTGCACCTATCTGTTATGATTGCACCAGCTGAACTAAAAACCCGCTCAGACAACACACTTGAAGCAAGGTGTAGAAGGAGAGGTCGGTCCAATTGTGCGGCTTGGACATACAATAGTTAACGGGCACTGAAGAATCAGGAAGAACGCTGGTATGGTCACTTAAGTACTCCTTCACCATCTTGGTGAACTTCTCCCTCCTCATCATTATTATTATTATTATTCATTTTTTATTATTTTTATTTTATTTTATTTATTTTATTTAAATTTTATTTTATTATTATTATTCATTTTTATCATAGTTACATCATCATAGTTACATCCACAGATATCCCTTGTCGATGTGACGGTTTCAAAAAAATGGCTCAACTGGTGGACATTCCCCCTTACCCTGAGTTGCACCTGGTGTGCGTGTCCCTCCCCTGTTATCCTTGTGGGTGAAAAGAGCCAGTACCACTGCCAGCAGAGTTGTTTGAGGGTAACCTATTTAGCAAGCCTTCAACAACGGTTCTCTGGCATGCATGCCATGTGTGGCAGACTACAGTGAGTCAAACATTCAGTGTCCTCACCAGGAGGAACACTAACCATCCTCTCCACATGACGCATAGCCTCCTCCTCCTACTTCTCCTCTTCAGGCCATCCATGCTGGACTGGCATAAAGCTGGGATTGGGAGTCCCCTCTGTAGTGCAGACCAAAAACTACTGTTCCTCCTCATCCTCCTCCTCCTTTTCCTCGTCTTCACCTAATGTGGCTTGAAGATATTGTGTGAGACTTCTTGGCTGTGTGGTATCAGCCACTGTAAAATATTGCTCCATAGTCACCTCCTCGACATTCAAAGTTTCCTCTTTGAGATTCTGCAGCGAACGTTTTAATAGACAGAACAGTGGGATGGTTATGCTGACAATAGCGTCATCAACGGATACCATCTTGTACTCAAAGTTTTGAAGAACCTTACAAATGTCATCGATCCATACCCACTCGGCAATTGTTACGTGTGGTTTCTCAGTGTTACTATGAAAGGCATTGAGAAGCTGGAATTCAGGCACTGCTCTCTGCTGCTCACTAAGCCTTGCCAACATATGAACCGCCTATCGCCTCAACACATTTATCTAACTATCCCTGTGTTACACATTAAAGCTTTTCTGCATAACCAGGATCCTTGTATCTTGTTCTCACATGCTTTATGCATTTATTAGCCCCCTGAGTCTGTACTTTTACACATACTGGTTGGTAACCAGTTCATGCAGCATTACATGAACACCTGATTTCTTACATTGTGGCTGGTCTGAACAATGAAAGTAATTGTTACCATTCAAAAAACTATAAAAAGCTGTGACCACCAATCCAACAATATCGTACAAAAAAGCAGGGTGTGATTAGTTAGTTAAAAATAAGTATACTTTATTTATTTGGGGTTTGTTTATGAGAACTGGTGACACTCAATTATGGGTTATTTGTATGGTTGAGAAGGTGCCATCTCCCTGGATATAGCACCAGATGTAAACGGTTACTAGCTCACCTAGCATGACAATAGGGTAAGATTGTTTATTTTTGTAGTTGTATTGTTTAACACACCATTCAGAAACTATTGAAAGGAATTATTGCTGCATACCCAGCCTTGGGTGTTCTGTATGGAGAATATATATTGTTTACATGGATTTTGGTTTACTGAAAGATATTTGGTGTGAATTTGCACGGTTCTCTGCCGAGAAGAACTGTGTAATAAGATACTTAACAGATTGAAGTCGTGGTATCGTTTTATTGGCATTTCGTTTGGAATGTGATGTCTTGTGAGTCCTATATGTATTGTTTGTCACTACCTCTGGTATACTATTTTAAAATGAATACATTAAAAGTTAATTTTTAACTAACTAATCACACCTTGCTTTTTGTACGATAATTGTTACCATTCACCTTTCCTGTATCCCCTATTTCCTCATAGATTGTAAGCATGAGAGCAGGGCCCTCATTCCTCTTGATATCTGTTGTTTATGATTATTGTTATTCTTTAATGTCTTTTATTGTCTGCAGAAGTCCCCTCTAAAATGTAAAGTGCTATGGCATATGTTGACGCTATAGAAATAAAATTGTTATTATTATTATTATTATTATTATTATTAAAGGTCGAATTATACCAAATTAAAGTGCTGCTGCAGCAAAGCTAGTCTGCCGAAAGCCTGAGATGACTCTTGGAAATGTGCGCTGGCACGCCATACCTTGGCAATTAGGTCCGGCAAGTCAGGGTATGTTTTAAAAAAAATGCTGTACAACCAAGTTCAGCACATGGACCTTGCAAGGAACGTGTTTACCAGCTTTCCAAGCTTTAAAGCTGCCATGAAGGTACACCCATTATCACACACAACCAGACCTTGGAGGTTCAGTGGGGAGAGTCACTGATTGGTCTGTTCTTTTATCGCCTTCAGCAGCTTGGCTACGTTGTGAGCTTTATCCCCTAAACAGATGAGCTTCAGCAGAGCTTGCTGCCGCTTCGCCAATGCAGTGCTGCAGACCTCCCAGCTGGGGAGTGATGGGGACTCTACTTTTAGTGAGGAGGAGAAGAGACAGGAACTACAATATGAGGAGAGTAAATCCTGGTGGAAGTTGAGCCCGATATTCTTGGTGTGGGTAAGATGTGTGATGTCCCAGCCGCTGACTCTGTCCCAGACTTCACCAGGTTCAGCCAGTGTGCCATAAGGGAAATATAGCATCCCTGTCCACAAGAACTTGTCCACGTGTCTATGATAAAGTAGACTTTCTCTGTGGCTGCATTGGCCAGAGCACGGCTAATATTGTGTAACGTGCTTGTATAACGTGTTGACGGCACACCGGGAAAAATAGTGTTGGATGGGAATCGAGCCTGCCGCCGCCAATAGGTTGCAGAAAGACTCAGTTCACACAAGTCGAAATGACAAAATTTCCAGGGCTACCAATCTGACTATCTGGGTGTTTAGCGTTTTGGCTTGTGGGTGGGTAGATATTTCCGCTTTCTGTTAAACCTCTGTCAGGACTCTGAACATTTTTTACCTTTTGTGCATTACTGCCCTTTTCCAAGATGGCATCTTTGGTCTCATGTGCATTGTGTCTTTCTGCTATAAAACTCCACCCCAGCCTTTAGTCTGTGCTAGAGTATTCTGCCTTGCATCCAGCTCCTGACCTCTGATTACTCCCTGGCTATATACCTGCTCCTGCTCCTGTGAACCTGTGTGGTTATCCTGCTACTCTGCTCTGAGTTCCTGCTGCATACACCAGATCCAGTAATCCTCCTTCATCTGCTGCTCGTGTTTACTTCCATCTGCATTTGCTGGACATGTATGAATTACCGTGTGATAATATAGATTTTACCACTTATAAAACTGTGTCCTGTAGTTGTCTTGTTCCACGCAAAGAGTCTCCTGAGTTATCCCCTATAATTATTACAGGATACTCTAGCCATAAAAAAAAGGAGACTGCTGGAACAATGACTGCAGAAAGCAGATTAGAGCAGGTGTTTTCCATAATTAGATCACTGCAGAAAGATGAGGAAGGTCTGCAAAAGAAGTTTGGAAGCTTTGAACACAATCAACAAGTGTTTGGACAGACTTTGCAGGACTTAAGCAACCGCATGGCAGCCCAGGAAAACAAACTTGCTGGCATAGAGTCCCAGTATGGATGGGCTTTTCAGGACATAAGCACGCAAATAGCTGCACAAGCGACTTTTCCCTCTGGGCAACCGCCACCAGCTAGCCCACCTAAGTTTCCCCCATTCAGATTTAATGGTGATCGCGACAAATTTTGTGGCTTTGTGAATCAATGTATGCTATATTTTGATGTGTATGCTGACCGTTTTCCTACTGATAGATCCAAAGTATTGTGTGTAATAATGCTATTGACCTCACGAGCGCTCGCCTGGGCGAATCCGATGATTGAGTTTCGTGACCCACGGTTAAATAACTTGGATGATTTCTTGGCCGCTATGGCATTAATGTTTGATGACCCTAATCGCCGTGCAACCGCTGAATCTGCTTTGTTGTCTTTACACCAGGCTAAACATTCTGTTATTGAGTATGACACTGAATTCAGGAGATTAGCGGTAGATATCAATTGGGACAGTTATGCACAATTGCCTATTTTTAAAAGGGGTTTGTCTAGTATTATAAAAGATGAACTAGCCTGCTCTGAGTCACCACAAGAACTAGAGACATTTATACAGCATTGTGTGTGCATTGACATTCGCCTTACTGAGCGTAGGCAGGAGAAATTTGCTGCATATAACCGTGTTTCTAACTTTTCCCTTCCTTCCAAAGAGCCTGCAGGTAAAACCTCTCGGGAGGTGGAGGAGGTGCCCATGCAAATTGATTCCGTTCAGAGGCGCGAGATCAATGAGCGCCGGGAGCATTGCCTTCGTGAAAGTCTATGTTTCTACTGCGGCCAGTCTGACTACTTCTTGATCAATTGTCCTAAGTGTCCTAGATGGCCTAACAAGGTGCTAGCAGCAGTAGGGGAGTATGACAACTGTGATGATGAATCTGACATCTCTGAATGTAGCCTGCCTTTAAACACTGTATTCCATTCACTTTCTATGACTTCACCCCCCAAGGAGCTTAAGGAAAGGAACTCTCACTGTTCTCTCCCTATTAAGATCCTGTGTTCAGGACAGTGGATTTCCAGTGCAGCTATGATTGACTCTGGTGCAGGTGGCAATTTCATGGATATCGCATTTGCCAAGGAACATGGTATTGAAATTCAGCAAAGAGCCTCTCCAATTACCATGGAAACAGTGGATGGGTCACCTTTAATTTCTGGGCCTGTGGATCAGGAGACCGTACCCCTTGAAATTTTGTTGGAGCCTAATCATCAGGAGCAACTTTATTTTCTTTACCTCCAGCATATAAAGAGTTCTCTGACATCTGTGACAAGAAGAATGCAGATCAGCTTCCTCCACACAGGCATTATGACTGTCCCATTGAGCTGCTTCCTGGGGCAGCTATTCCTTTTGGTAACGTATGCCCTTTGGCGGCACCTGAGCTTCAAGCCTTAAAAGGAATATATTGATGAAAATCTGGCCAAAGGCTTCATACGTCCTTCTTCCTCACCAGCATGGGCACCTATATTTTTTGTAAAAAAGAAGGATGGGACCCTGAGACCCTGTGTTGACTATCGGGAACTCAATAAGGTAACCGTACGAAACCATTACCCTTTGCCTCTGATTCCCAAATTACTGGAAAGAGTCAGCCATGCTAAGGTGTTCTCTAAACTGGATCTTCGTGGGGCTTATAATTTGGTGCATATTCGTCCAGGGGATGAGTGGAAGACAGCATTCAGATGCCGGTATGGACACTTTGAATCTCTTGTGATGCCCTTCGGGCTTTGTAACGCCCCTGCAACATTTCAACACCTTGCTAATGACATTTTCATAGATTTGTTGGACCAGTTTGTGGTGATCTATTTGGACGATATACTAATCTTTTCTGACTCTTTACAGGAACATGATGAACATATCAAAATTGTTTTAAGACGTCTGAAAGAGAACCATCTGTATATTAAGCCGGAGAAATGCGAGTTCCATCGTTCTGAGATACAGTTCTTAGGTTATATCATCTCTCCCCAGGGGCTGAACATGGAATCTGGTAAGATTCAGACTATCCTTGACTGGCCGGTACCCAAGAACGTTAAGGAAGTCCAACGTTTTATTGGTTTTGCAAATTTCTACAGACGCTTCATTCGAAATTTTTCTGATATTGTCCGTCCCATTACTTCCTTGACAAAGAAGGAAAAGCCCTTTAAGTGGTCATCACAGGCTCAAGAAGCTTTTGATCGGCTTAAGATCTGTTTCACATCAGCACCGCTGTTGATACACCCAGATCCAACACTTTCATTCATTGTGGAGGTGGACGCTTCTGATAATGCTTTGGGGGCTATTCTCTCCCAAAGAACTGGAGAGAAGGGTCTGCTACATCCTTGTGCTTTCTTTTCCTGTAGACTAACCTCAGCAGAGAAGAATTAGGACGTGAGAGACAAGGAATTGCTGGCTATTATTGCGGCTTTCAAAGAATGGAGGCATCATCTGCAAGGAGCTGCACAACAGATCATAGTGCTAACTGACCATCGCAATTTAGAGTTCCTTAGATCCGTTAAATGTCTTTCTCCTCGTCAGGCTCGTTGGAACTTATTTTTAAATCAATTTAACTTTGTTATCTCGTACCATCCAGGTTCTCGTAATGGGAAGGCTGATGCTTTATCCCGAATCCATGCTGCGGATTCCGTACCTGGAGCCCCGTCCAAGACCATTCTATCTGATGCCAATTTCATCGGAGTTATCCACGATCAGGACTTGTGGAAGGAGTGCAGGGAGGCCTATGACGGTGATGTATTTCTGGCCAACCCACCTGTGGATATTAATCTTGTCTTTAATGGTGGCATGTGGTTCAGAGATCGACGTATCTACGTCCCTGAGGTCGTCCGTCTGCAGATCCTCAAGTTGGTACATGACTCCAAGTTGGCTGGTCACAGGGGGGTACAGAAGACACAAGAGTTCCTGAGCCGATTCTTCTGGTGGCTAACTTGCCTGAAGGACACCAAGGACTATGTTCTCTCTTGCGAGGTATGTGCCCATTACAAGACTCCTCATGTGGCACCTACGGGTCTTCTACAACCATTACGTGTTCCGTCCCGCCCTTGGGGTCTATATCAATGGACTTTATTGTGGAGCTGCCTACATTGGGGGGCATGAATACAATCATGGTGGTAGTTGATCGCCTGACTAAAGCTGCTCATTTTGTTCCATACACCGGCCTCCCCTAAGGTAAAGATACAGTGAACTTGATTATACAGAATGTCTTTCGGTTGCATGGGGTCCCGGATGAGATCATCTCTGACCGTGGAGTACAGTTCACTTCAAGATTCTGGAAGGGGTTTTGCTCTGCACTCAATATTAATGTCTGTCTCTCTTCCGCTTACCATCTGCAGACAAATGGTCAGACTGAGCGTATCAACCAGACGCTGGAACAATATCTAAGATGATATGTCAGCCATCTCCAGGATGATTGGTTGGAATTGCTGCCGTTAGCCGAATTTTCATATAATAATTCTCAGAGCGCCTCCACTAAATTTACACCTTTCTTTGCCAATCTGGGTTATCATCCGTGTATTTTACCTAGGTCTCCAATTAATTCTTCGGTTCCTGTAGTGGAGGAAAGGCTGACTGCGATGAGACAAAACCTGGAGGTTCTGAAGGAATCCCTGTGAAGGAACAGATGATTGGCCTCGGGGAGACCAAAACATCCAACACCGCGGAGACACCATCACGTGTTTCTCAACGCAGTGATCCAGAACACTGCCCCCATCCCTTATGGGAAATATGCAAATGCATGTAGGATAGCTGCGGAGACTAGGGTTGAGTGACCTTTACTTTTATAGGATCGGGTCGGGTTTCACGAAACCCGACTTTTTCAAAAGTCGGGTCGAGTGAAATCGGCCGATCCTATAAAAAAGTCGGGGTCGGGGTCGGCCGAAACTCGAAACCCAATGCAGTGCATTGGGTTTCCAATGGTTCCCAGGGTCTGAAGGAGCGGAAACTCTCCTTCAGGCCCTGGGATCCATATTTAAGTGTAAAATAAAGAATTAAAATAAAAAATATCGCTATACTTACACTCTGACGGGCCCTGGTACTAAGCGGGAACCTTCCTTCCTTAGAATCAGCCTTCCAAGACCTGCGGTGACGTCACGGTGACGTCGCGGCTTGTGATTGGTCGCGCGGCCCCCATGTGACCGCTCGCGCGACCAATCACAAGCCGCGACGTCACCGTGACATCACCGAAGGCCCTGGAAGGGCTGATTCTTAGGAAGGAAGGCTGCCGGAACGAAGCCGAGGGTGAGTATATTCCTATTAGGTATATACTCACCCTCGGACACGCCCTGCTTCTTTCCGACCGCCTTCCTTCCTAAGAATCAGCCCTTCCAGGGCCTTCGGTGACGTCACGGTGACGTCGCGGCTTGTGATTGGTCGCACGAGCGGTCACATGGGGGCCGCGCGACCAATCACAAGCCGCGACGTCACCGCAGGTCTTGGAAGGCTGATTCTAAGGAAGGAAGGTTCCCGGTTAGTACCAGGGCCCGTCAGAGTGTAAGTATAGCGATATTTTTTATTTTAATTCTTTATTTTACACTTAAATCTGAATTCCGATACCAATTCCCGATATCTTAAACATATCGGGAATCGGTATCGGAATTCCGATTCCAGATTCAGAAGATCGCCGACCTCATGGCCGACCCCACACAGGGGTCGGGTCGGGTTTCATGAAACCCGACTTTGCCAAAAGTCAGCGACTTCTGAAAATTGTCAACCCGTTTCGCTCAACCCTAGCGGAGACACCATCACGTGTTTCTCAACGCAAGCAGTGAATAGCCAGACCTTTCCCCGGGAAGGAACAACCACGGGAAGGGCAGCATCCAATAAAGGAAAACATCCAATACAGGAAAACCACCTATGCCAAGCATGGTATCCATCCACAGACAGCTGTTTCTGGGAGTTTGCCCCTCATCAGTGTGGAGTAGGAATCTGGCTATTAGGAGCAGTGCCTAGTAATAGGCTGTGAAGGAACAGATGATTGGCCTCGGGGAGACCAAAACATCCAACACCGCGGAGACACCATCACGTGTTTCTCAACGCAGTGATCCAGAACACTGCCCCCATCCCTTATGGGAAATATGCAAATGCATGTAGGATAGCTGCGGAGACACCATCACGTGTTTCTCAACACAAGCAGTGAATAGCCAGACCTTTCCCCGGGAAGGAACAACCACGGGATGGGCAGCATCCAATACAGGAAAACCACCTATGCCAAGCATGGTATCCATCCACAGACAGCTGTTTCGGGGTGTTTGCCCCTCATCAGTGTGGAGTAGGAATCTGGCTATTAGGAGCAGTGCCTAGTAAAAGGCTGTGAAGGAACAGATGATTGGCCTCGGGGAGACCAAAACATCCAACACCGCGGAGACACCATCACGTGTTTCTCAACGCACTTTTTCCCGGGGAAAGGTCTGGCTATTCACTGCTTGCGTTGAGAAACACGTGATGGTGTCTCCGCAGCTATCCTACATGCATTTGCATATTTCCCATAAGGGATGGGGGCAGTGTTCTGGATCACTGCGTTGAGAAACACGTGATGGTGTCTCCGTGGTGTTGGATGTTTTGGTCTCCCCGAGGCCAATCATCTGTTCCTTCACAGCCTTTTACTAGGCACTGCTCCTAATAGCCAGATTCCTACTCCACACTGATGAGGGGCAAACACCCTGAAACAGCTGTCTGTGGATGGATACCATGCTTGGCATAGGTGGTTTTCCTGTATTGGATGTTTTCCTTTATTGGATGCTGCCCTTCCCGTGGTTGTTCCTTCCCGGGGAAAGGTCAGGCTATTCACTGCTTGCGGTGAGAAACACGTGATGGTGTCTCCGCAGCTATCCTACATGCATTTGCATATTTCCCATAAGGGATGGGGGCAGTGTTCTGGATCACTGCGTTGAGAAACACGTGATGGTGTCTCCGCGGTGTTGGATGTTTTGGTCTCCCCGAGGCCAATCATCTGTTCCTTCACAGCCTTTTACTAGGCACTGCTCCTAGTATCCAGATTCCTACTCCACACTGATGAGGGGCAAACACCCCGAAACAGCTGTCTGTGGATGGATACCATGCTTGGCATAGGTGGTTTTCCTGTATTGGATGTTTTCCTTTATTGGATGCTGCCCTTCCCGTGGTTGTTCCTTCCCGGGGAAAGGTCAGGCTATTCACTGCTTGCGTTGAGAAACACGTGATGGTGTCTCCGCAGCTATCCTACATGCATTTGCATATTTCCCATAAGGGATGGGGGCAGTGTTCTGGATCACTGCGTTGAGAAACACGTGATGGTGTCTCCGCGGTGTTGGATGTTTTGGTCTCCCCGAGGCCAATCATCTGTTCCTTCACAGCCTTTTACTAGGCACTGCTCCTAATAGCCAGATTCCTACTCCACACTGATGAGGGGCAAACACACTGATGAGGGGCAAACACCCCGAAACAGCTGTCTGTGGATGGATACCATGCTTGGCATAGGTGGTTTTCCTGTATTGGATGTTTTCCTTTATTGGATGCTGCCCTTCCCATGGTTGTTCCTTCCCGGGGAAAGGTCTGGCTATTCACTGCTTGCATTGAGAAACACGTGATGGTGTCTCCGCAGCTATCCTACATGCATTTGCATATTTCCCATAAGGGATGGGGGCAGTGTTCTGGATCACTGCGTTGAGAAACACGTGATGGTGTCTCCGCGGTGTTGGATGTTTTGGTCTCCCCGAGGCCAATCATCTGTTCCTTCACAGCCTTTTACTAGGCACTGCTCCTAATAGCCAGATTCCTACTCCACACTGATGAGGGGCAAACACCCCGAAACAGCTGTCTGTGGATGGATACCATGCTTGGCATAGGTGGTTTTCCTGTATTGGATGTTTTTCTTTATTGGATGCTGCCCTTCCCGTGGTTGTTCCTTCCCGGGGAAAGGTCTGGCTATTCACTGCTTGCGTTGAGAAACACGTGATGGTGTCTCCGCAGCTATCCTACACTGAAGGAATCCCTGACCACAGCTCAAGAACGTTATAAGAGATCGGCTGATAGATTCCGTAAACCTGCACCCATGTTCAAGGTAGGAGATTCCGTGTGGTTAGCAACTAAGAATCTGAAGTTAAATGTTCCTTCACAAAAACTTGGACAGAAATTCATTGGCCCTTTCAAGATCAACGGTATTGTGAGCTCTGTGGCCTGCCGGTTGAAGCTACCTAGGACAATGAAGGTACACCCAGTTTTTCATGTATCTTTACTAAAGCCTGTATCTCCTAATACCTTCCAGGGACGTGTTGTGCCACCTCCGCAGCCTGTGGTGATTGATGGGCAAGAACAATTCGTGGTGGAGGAAATTATTGATTCCAGGATTCGCAGGAATCGGCTCCAATATCTGATAAGATGGCAGGGATATCCCCCTGAGGAAGACTCTTGGGAACCTGTGGACAACATCAATGCCCAACAGAAGATTTCTCGTTTTCATCAGAGATTCCCTGAGAAAACAGGTCCAGGATCGTCCTGAGGCCGCTTCTAAGGAGGGAGCAATGTCAGGACTCTGAACATTTTTTACCTTTTCTGCATTACTGCCCTCTTCCAAGATGGTGTCTTTGGTCTCATGTGCATTGTGTCTTCCTGCTATAAAACTCCACCCCAGCCTTCAGTCTGTGCTAGAGTATTCTGCCTTGCATCCAGCCCCTTACCTCTGATTACTCCCTGGCTATATAACTGCTCCTGTGAACCTGTGTGGTGATCCTGCTACTCTGCTCTGTGTTCCTGCTGCATACACCAGTTCCAGTAATCCTCCTTCATCTGCTGTTCATGTTTACTTCCATCTGCATTTGCTGGACATGTAAGCTGTTTCTGCTCTGCAAGAACCTGAGACTATTAACCAGGCCTCCCTGGTTGAGCTAAGATATGATTTGAACTGCCTTATAGCATATCTATCTGTGTTTGGACTAAGACAAGGATTTATTCGTGTCAAGTATCCTCAAGTATAATTGTGCTTCATAGACTTTCTGCTTGATTGCATTTTCCTCTGAAGTTTCCTAAAGACTGCTAAGCTGCATTTAATATTTACTCCAAGTGTTGTGGACTTGAGTTTCTCTCTGCACCTGTTTGAATCACCGTGTGATAATATATATTTTACCACTTATAAAACTGTGTCCTGTAGTTGTCTTGTTCCACGCAAAGAGACTCTTGAGTTATCCCCTATAATTATTACAATGTCTGAGGCAGGGAAAGTGAATGCTGTGCTGGGACAATGAACTGGACGTGTTTGCTGATTGTTGCTTCTGTGCAAATGTAAGTTGTGGGCAGGAGGCGTCAGCGCCTGCTTCACGGACAGCTGATTTGAAAGGCTATAACACAGGGGAAGAGGCAGTGGTTTCACCATCAGACAAAGATGTTGTGCCCAGGCTTTCTGCTCACCTACTGGGGTGCTTGGCTGCCATGTGCTTTTGCATACTGGTGGTGCTCAGGTTGGCAATGTTCCTGCCTCTTCTTAGGTTTGGCAGATGATGCAAATTACAGTTGTTTTGTATGAAGGAATTTCAGAACAAAATTGCCATACATAGTAACAGTGCACCCTTGGCCTGTTATCTAGCTGAGTGGGAGGGCTCTGAGGAACAGTTGACCCAGTTCTCCCTCTGGTCAAACCACTACCTCTTCTTGACTGTTTTTGTGCTACGGTTCCATCCCTCTCTGCACTGCTGTGCTCACAAGGCTTGCCACCATGCCAGGTTGGATCAATGGCCTTATCATTGACCACATCATCTTCCAATTCCTCAGTCTCATCCTCCTTCTGAATTGACCTGATGTCAACTGCGCATCATGATTATCCTTCACCTCTTCAGACATGAATTGACTTCTCCAACGTGGCTTTCTCCTGGCCATGGGTATTTACTGGTTCAAAAGCAAGTTTGAGTCCATAGATTCACTCACAGAGATGTGTACGGACCCATAGACTTACTATTGAACCCATAGTCAGCTCTTTGTGTGCAGCTCATACAGCAGCTGTGGACTTCAGAGAGGTATTTTGACTGATCAGCCCCACCGATCAGCAGCATTGTGCAGCTCCTGTCATATATAAAACCTTATATATAATGACAGTTACAATTTAATCTAGGTATAATTTATTTCCTTTAACTAAATGTCACAAGAGACTAGCAGATTCCAGAATTATGGGAAATATGTCATTATAATCAGACATTTCCATGAATGACTGTGAATATTGTTTTAATCATCAATGGTTGTAACTAATGATGAGCGAATTTGTTTGAAAAACGATTGCCAAACATAAAACCGGCACGAATATGGCACATTTGGACTCGTGACTGGAAACACGAGCAAACTTTTATAAAATTGGTAACATTCGGTAAAAAGTGCAGGAAAATATTTGCATTGCCACAAAAGTATTTTCAGCACTTTGACTACGATAATGGTGGTGTATGATGAGTGTGGGGTTACGTGTTTGATGAAGGGAAAGGGTTTGCAGAGCTTTTTTTTGTCAAACTTTTTGTGTGCACATTGTAGCTAGCCAATCAGTGCGCAGGTAACATCTGTTGCACCCCAGGAGTTCGGGTACCACAGTGGTGCTGCCTTCCTCTCTGGGAGGGTAATGCCATGCCTGGAGGCAGGAAGGATCCCTTTGGCAGGTAATGTCACATTCAACACATTCTGACTCCAGGCCAGAAGGGGGAGCTCAAAATCCGGTTTTAGGGGAATTTCCCTGATTATACATCCTGGTCTGGAGGAGAAGTTAGTTAGTAGTAGACAGTGAAGGAGCACAGAAGGAGTGATTAAGAGCTTGAGGAGGGCTGTGATTGAGCCCCTCAGAGCTGAAGCGCTGAGGCCGGGCATCGGGAGCCTGAGGTTGTGGGCAACTGAAACTCCCACAGCAGAACCAGAGGGCAGAGGGCTGAAAGTATCCTGCCCCATTAAACCTGAGGTACTGCAGCATTCCAGAGTCCGGAGTCATCGTATACAGAGACCCCAGAGAAATGGCTCAAGCTGCCCACCATACAGGTACTGTTCCAGGACAAGAGAGAATGAGGACCTTGTTAGGACACTTCAGGCAGAAAGGGACTAATAGCCAGCGCAAAGTGGAAGGCTCCCAACCTGACCGGCCAAGGGGGTTTCCACCTATCTTCAGGCTGCCTGGACTCCATCTACACCTGTTGCCGGAATCCTGGACTGTGGCCTGCTACTATTAGTAAACCAGGTAAAGACTGCAACCCTGTGTCCTTCTTTTTATTTACTTGCAACCCACCATCCTTGTCCACTCCACTGGGAGCCCTGGGAACCCCTCTTCACCTGTCGGAAGCATCACCATCTATGCTGCAGTAACATCACCCCAGAGGCCCCCTTGAAGCAGCGTCGGTCCCCTCTGACCGAGAACGACAGGTGGCGTCACGAATATAGACTTTATTACAACTCCCCTTAAAAGACCTTTCCCTTTTAATTGAGTGCCCAGGGCCATGGACCGGGTCGTAGCCACTGTGACATCCCCTTTAAGTGCGACCGGACCCGGTACCGAGTATCCCTATTGCCCTGGTGGGCAACTCACATCCACAATGTCCTGGCACAACGGCTTGTGTCATTGGCTACTGAATTCACATGTTCCCCTCCATGTAAAGAGCGTACATCTTGTTTTAGTGCCATTTTGACAGTGTAACAGAAAGGCTGTTCCTGACTACAGATGAGTGAACATTGTCGTCTCCCTCCTTATTCGGCGAGCCATAGCGCTTAGCGAAGAAGCTTCCCCAGGAACCAGGATACCTGGAGCGCTCCCAATAATCAGCTCCATGTATGTGTTGTGACTGTCACACAGCCGCAACACATGCCGACTAAGGAGAGAGCGGACGATGTTCGCTCATCTCTACTCTTAATGCTGGCACTGTTTGCAGATAGATTTTAGCTAGTTAGGTAGGTGGTTGTTTATTAGTCAAATAGTTTAGCTAGGTAGTGTCTTATGCGGCTGTGAAATCGACCTTCCAACAGATTTTTTTTGTGACATTACTGAGGTCCACAGACAAAGACAGCAGGGCACATATCATACAAGTGTGTTGTGCACTGCTTTTATTGTGCTCCATGCACGAGAAGACCGTTCTAAATCTTATTTTTTCACTTGCTAAATGTGAAACAGCATGCCATGCCATGCCACCTTGTCATTTAGTGGTGTGGTGACATTATTCTGTGATTTGGACTGCTGTGCATGAATATTTTTGCTACCGTGATTTACCATGCCATATCTCACCTTGTTACTTAGTGGCAGTGAAATTCCCGTCTGCATAGGTCATGCACATTAAAAAAATAATTCTGTTGCAAAACGTGATACAGTCCGCCGTATCCCACATTGTAATTTTGTGACGGTGATATGAAGCTGCCTACAGATCTCACGCACATTAAAAAAAATGTTTTTCTGTTGCAAAACAAGATACAGACCGCCGTATCCCGCATTGTAATTTTGAGGTGTTGGTGTGAAGCTGTCTTCAGACCTAACACACATTCAAAAAAAAAAAATTTTCTGTTGCAAAACGTGACATAGCCCTCCGTATTCCATGTTGTGATTTTGTGGCGGTGATATGAAGCTGTCTGCCTAACGCACATAAAAAAAATAATTTTTCAATCATGTTGCAACTAGTGCTGCAAGAAGGTGCTCATGGGTCAGTCTCTTTCATGAGGTCCAACTCCACAGTTTGTTGGTGGTGGGACTACACTCAAGCTTTCTTCCTCCATCCCCTCCTGACAATCACGCACAACATAGATGGAATCCTTATTGTCTTTATCTCCTAACTGATGCACGTCCATCACCTCTTTCTTCTCGTCCTTTTCATGGTCCTTCTCCATTTTTCCTCCCATGGCAATCACCTGTGAGATGACAGACCTGAACATACAGATATTGTTAATCCTTCCGCATCATCCTCTGCTTCCTCCTCTTCCCTCGTGACCACCATCACCTCCTCACCAAGACTAATTAAAGTGTGCTCTAGCATGTAGATGAGAGTAATAGTGATGCTGATGACTTTCTTGTCATCTAACCATCTTAGTAGCTATTTTGAAAACGTGCAGAAGGGTGCAGAGGTCTTTTATCTGTGTCCGCTACACAATTGTCAATTGCACCACGTCGGTACTGCGCTGTGCTAGGCTATGCAAAATGTCTTATTGCACCTGGTCTCAGTGCTACTGCTACAGTCACTGCAACATGTGCAGAGTTTCATTCCACAGTGTGGTCACATCGCATATCAATCGGTTAACCAGTAAGACCAAAAGAAGAAAGCTGAACATGTGGTCAGAAAAATATAGGAACAATCATATAAGTAAAATACCTTTATTATTGCATATCTTGGTAAGTGGTAGCACCATACACCCAGGTGCACACACAGTTAAAAATGAAATATAGTGTAAATATAAAAAAGATAAAAATGATCCTTAATAGCCACCAGGTGAAAGATATATCATACTAAGTACAAATGAGTATGCCATACAATATAGCTTCAAAATCACATTTGTATATACTATATTCCTGGCAATCCTCGCAATTATCTGGGTTTGTAAGTGGTGTAACGCGCTGACCACATTTTGACAGGAAGCTAGAATGAGATCCGGTCACCTTCTGATCTGTAACACGGCCTTGGCGGGCACCACCACATCCACGTCACTTAATGTCACCCTTTCTTATATTGAATGCTTTATGCTTATAAAAAAAAACTACTGGCTTTATTTTGGACAAGTACCCTCACTGAGGTGTTATGTACAAATTCAATATACAGTATCTAGCAATGTGTGGCAATTTTTTGTTAAGATATCACCTTTATTACACATGGCAACAACAGACTCATGAAAATTTGAGATAAATTGTCACGTTTGCGTATCTCGGCAGGCTTTGTTCCTGTCAAATAACTTCTAGATAAAGATACGCTATTTATTAAACCAATAGAATTTTTTTATATATATACCTCTTGTGATGTCCTCATCATGGCGTCTTTCAGCGTGTATGATACAGACCCCTTGAGTTAATTTTTGGAAAATTTTGTACATTTTGCAAAGGTCAAAATTTCTAGTTTCAATCTCTATATATTCTATTATTAGAATTTGTTTATTCTGTTGCCCTTCTCACAATCTCTTCCAGCATGTATCTGTTAGCCTGATGTTGATTTTTGGGTCTGCACTTGGACATTTTGGAACATGAATGCATTAATATGCTACACACAATTCTTCAGTTTTCAGCCTTACACAGAATAATAATATAAGTAATGAAATATGCTTTTATGTACATTTTAAGCATTTCTAAGAGACTGGTTAATACGCTCCACAGCCCTATTCAGTCCACAGCCTTACACATATTGGAACATGGTCATTGCCACGCTATGGCCTTTACCTGAGCTCTGTACCTGAGTAATACACTCCACAGACCTCGTCACTCTTTGGGAAATATCCAGTAATTAATTACTCCATTGTTGGTCAAAACCATGCAAAAGATACATTCTTATATAGTGATTATTGGGGGGGTCTATAATCACTATATGGCTACTTTCACATTAGCGTTGTGCACTGCACGTCGCAATGCGATGTTGCGGCGCACCGACTCATACTGTGGAAGCGCCGCACAACGGGGGCAGCGGATGCTGTTTTTCAACGCATCCGCTGCCCCATTGTGAGGTGCGGGGAGGAGGGGGCGGAGTTCCGGCCGCGCATACGCGGTCGGAAATGCTGGACACGACGCACCAAAAAACGTTACATGCAATGTTTTTTGGTGGCGACGGTCCGACGCAACACGACGCAACCGTTGCACGACGGTTGCGACGTGTGGCAATGCGTCGCACTGCGTCGCTAATGCAAGTCAATGGAGAAAAAACGCATCCTGCAAGCACTTTTGCAGGATGCGTTTTTTCTACAAAACGACGCATAGCGACGTGCAGTGCACGACGCTAGTGTGAAAATAGCCTTAAAGATCTTTTTTGAGCTTTGTAGATCTTTTCTTGGGATACATCAACACGCTTATCTCAACCTATCCCCACTACAGAATTAATCATTATATCTCGTCCTAAGGAAGGTATGTACAGCGCAAATCATTGATTTTGAATTTTATATTCTGACAGCCCTGTGGTGTTGTCTCATTTGCTGTTGATACCCTCTTCATTACTCTTGCGCCTCCTACTGCTTATTGAAAAAATACATTCTGCCTGGTTGGGTGGTTTCCTGAATAAGTACGTAGGCTTGTGCAGATTGGTCAATGGCACTCCTGTCTCTTTCCCTTGAGGAGGCTGCTTCCAAATATAATGAAGCTTGTACATGTTCCTGACATGGGTTTCAGGCCTGACAGACTGAGCCCAATACAGGACT
This sequence comes from Ranitomeya variabilis, assembly GCF_051348905.1. Taxonomy (NCBI): domain Eukaryota; kingdom Metazoa; phylum Chordata; class Amphibia; order Anura; family Dendrobatidae; genus Ranitomeya; species Ranitomeya variabilis. The sequence goes on from NC_135239.1 coordinate 152,673,069, forward strand.
TCGATTGCTTACACTGTATTCATAATTTAATTCTAATGTTTTTTGTGTCTGGTAGAATCCAATTTCCTGACACTGATCATACAGCTCCCCCAAGTCCTGTATTATATTCACCTCACAGCGGCTTCACCTGCTATAACAGTGGCTCCAGTAGGATCCGGTGGCAAAAATGAACTGTGGACCTTACAAAACGCAGGTTTCACAGCACCTGCTAGCCCTCTGAAAATTAAAAGCGACTGCCGCATAATGACATAGCGGTGGACATGGTGGTGGTGGCGAGCAAACGCCAAAATTCAAATGGGCATGTTTGAAATGGCATTGCAAAGGGATGTGGAATATGTATTCCACTGTGTTGCTAACTATTTGGCATGAGGGAGGGACCTCCCGAATGTAGGAGTGAGACCTCTCTTAAATGTATGATACAGGGCCACCTGAGGGCCCTTACCAAACTCAGGTTTCAAGGCACCTGCTGGCACTCTGCAAATTGCAAGCGAGGGCCACATAATGACAAGGCAGTGGAAATGGTGGTGGTGGCAGGCAAAGCCCAAAATTCAAATGGGCATGTTTTCAATTGCATTTTAAATGGATGGGGAATATGTATTCCACTATCTTGCTAACTATTTGGCATGAGGGAGGGACCTCCCAAATGTAGGAGTGAGAGCTCTCACAAATGTTAAAGGAAAAAATAAAGCCTAAACGCTCTATGTGAACATACGCTAAAGGGAAGATATATATTTCTTATTTTTATTTTGCATTATATATGTAATTATGAAGGAAAAAATGTTTCTTAGCATTTTTCCCTTTAAAAAATTTTTTGGGTTTGGTAGGTCTTTTTAAAAATCTGTTGAACCAGCGTAATAGTCTGACAGCATTATTCCCAGATACCATATGTGAGTCGGAAAGGCATGCAGGCACCTTCTCCATGATGTTCCCATTTAGTTTTAGCTCTGTCCCACCAATTTCAGCTTTTTTCTCAGGCCCCCAGACCTGTATGTTGGGTCCAGCTGAAAAATATTCGGCTTTCCTATTGATTTGCATTGGATTCGTTATTCGGTACGAATACATGGATATTGGAACTTATTTGTGCCCATTTACACGAATCCGAATATTTCATTATTCAGTCATCACTAATAAATATCCATGCTCACAAAAATTGATTTGCTGAAATAGAAATAATATTTGTAATGCAAAGAAATCAGCTCTTTTGAATAAATAAAATATCCAAGACAAAACAACATGGAGCACCCTTTGCCTGTTGTCCCACTTGCTTACTTTTGTAGAGACTTGGGTAATTTTTCCTAAGCACCTTGGGTAGAAGAAACCGCTTGGCTTCTGCTTGCAACTACATCACTGTGTGCATCACTGTACAACAGGGGTGGGAAACCTCAGGCCCCAGGGCCATTTACGGCCCTCGATGACCTTTAATCAGGCCCCCGAGCAGATTCTCAAGGACTGCATTCTTGGGCAAGGAGCTGTATTTTGATTGCCTCAAGCTTATTAATTTATTCTTGCTCTGTTAGCACACACAGTGTTCACTACTGAACACTGAAGGGCATGCAATGAAAGATTACATCCTGAAACCAGTGCCAAAGTCAGGATGTACTTTGTGGGTGGAGTTTGTACGGCCCCCCGAAGGCTGGTATAAATATCCAAATGGCCCTTTGCAGATAAAAGATTCCCCACCCACCCCTGATGTGAATGGTGAATGCAGCAGGAGCAGCCAGCCATAGATTGGTGAAGCCGAGCAGCTGAGCCAAACATGCAGGTAAATGTAGAAAGATCCGCTCTTCACTACACTGTTGAGTGTAGGTTGACGCGCCCACAGGGCAGTGGGGTACTCGGTACCGGGTCTAGTCACAAAGGGGGATGTCATGGTGGCTGCGACCCGGTCCATGGCCCTGGGCATCAACGTTAAAAGGGGATTAAATGTTCAAAGTTTGTCGTAACGCCACCTGTGGGGTTCGGTCAATAGGGGGACCGATGCTGCATTAGAGGGGCCTCCTGGGGGATGTTGCAGCAGCCCAGATGTTACACTTCCCACAGGTGAAGCGGGGTCCCCAGGGGTCCTATGGTGTGTGGCGTAGATGGTAAAGCCGATGAATAAATGGAGGAGACAAGTGATAAGTCTTTACCTGGTTTACTCATGGGTGACAGGCCACAGTCCAGGGTACCAGGCATGGGTGATGGTGGTCCGGCCAACTGAGAGATAAATTAGAGTTCTCTTTTCCCAGTAGAGGTCCATGAGCCTTTCCTTCCTACTTGCGCATTTCTAAGTGATGTCCCTGCTGCTTTAAGCTTCGTACAAGGTCATCCGGTTTCCCCGTGTCCTGGGACAGGTACCTGCACGACGGGCAGCTTGAGCCTTTTTACAGGGACTCTCAGATGCCCCGGGCTCCTCAGGTGCTGCTGCATCTCAGGCGTGGTGCGGGCAGGTGACGTATAGTGTAGTGCCCTCCGATTCTGCTTCTTGTCCTAGAGTCCACGAAAGCCTTGGGCTCCCGGTACCCGGATTCTTGTGATTCAACTCCGAGGAGGCCCTGCCAGAGTTCCCCTCTGGGCTCTGTCTCTCTCCTGTTCTCCTTCCCTTCCAGCTGCTCCACATGCAACCCAACAAGTTACTACTTCCCAGAGGCTGCAGCTTCCTCGTGGCTGCCAGGCCTCTCTGTCTGTACTGCATCTCTCCTAGACGCTGCTCTGCTTGGTCTCCCTGGACCAACTCCCTATGAACAACTAACTAGCTCCTCCTCCAGGTCAGGATCTTTATACAGGGAAGCTCCCCTAAATCCGGGTCTTGAGCTCCCCCTCCTGGCCTGGATTCAGAATGTGTTGCATGTGTGTGCCTTACTTGGTGAAGAGAACTCCTTTGCCTCTGAGCATGACATTACCTTCCCCGAAGGAAAAGCAACATCACTGCAGCAACCGGCCACCTGGGGTGCTGCAAGGACACAGTGGAGTGGATTTGGAATAGATGGCTTCCACCTTCCTCTTTGCTTGGAATTGTCCACATAACAATGCACATTCCTATACAGCGCTTTGATGTGGGCCCTGACTGTGAGTGTATCCACTGTCTGCTACACTAGTGAGTGGGTGGCACGGTATTGTTTTTTCTTAACCGCAACCCACCCAGAGTGATTAGGTGTCAAGTCCCTCTTTATTGGCCTGCAAATATGCCTTAGCTTGTCATGTGGCCACCCATCCACATGGTGGCAGTATTTTGGCTACAAATTGCTACAGAGATGTGTTCTGGTTGATACAAGCAACAGCACATTAATGCAATGTACACATATTAGATTGCTATCTGATATTATAATTGTTATCGTGATAAGGCTTAAAAACAATTCTAGTCTTTAAAAGCATAATAATTAAGTTTATAACTCTATTCTTAAAGCTAATTATTTAGTACAAATAAACCCTTAAAATTAATAGGAAATGGAAGAGTTGTCATCTGTAAATAGCTTTTAACATCAGCAAAGATTCCTAGCGTTATTGATGAGAATCCAATACAATCCAAAGAGGCAAGCATAGTAATATAAAATAAATCAGATGTGGGTATTTGAAAGCTACACCCTAGCTACAACACGAATATTGTAGGGATGTGGACATTGCGTAAGCGCATAGATAGGATCTTCTCTTGGGCGAGGTTGATCACTTGGAATCTCAAAAGCAAGGTGCTGTAAAAATGTGGTAAAAAACAGGAAGAGTTCCATCCTGGCAAGTTGTTCTCCCAAGCAAACCCTCCGACCTACAAAAGAAAAAGATTTTTTGCATATTAGCGCATATTGCTGTTCAATCAAATTTGGATGGACAAGAGAATAGACACAGTTTAGGTATCTTTAAGTGTAATTGTCATTATATTTACAATTGGTGTTGGTCCAGGACCTGAATCCCCCACTGATCAGTCAGAATACTACTCTGAAATCTTTAGATGCTGGGTTAACTACATACACAGAGCTATCTACTGGTTCAATAGCAAGTCTATGAGTCTGTAGATTCACTCACAGAGCTGTGTACGGACCCATAGACTTACTATTGAACCCATAGTCAGCTCTGTGTGTGCAGCTCATACAGGAGCTGTGGACTTCAGAGCAGTATTTTGACTGATCAGCCCCATCGATCAGCAGCATTGTGCAGCTCCTGTCATATATAAAATCTTTTATATAATGACAGTTACGATTTAACCCCTTCAAGACCCAGCCAGTTTTCACCTTTCTGACCCAGCCAATTTTTACACTTCTGACCACTGTCAATTTATGAGGTAATATCTCTGGAACGCTTCAACGGATCCTGATTATTCTGACATTGTTTTCTCTTGACATATTGCACTTCATGTTAGTGGTAAAATTTCTTTGATATGACTTGCGTTTATTTGTGAAAAAAATGGAAATTTGGCAAAAATTTAGAAAATTTAGCAATTTTCAAACTTTTAATTTTTATGCCCTTAAATCAGAGTCATATCACACAAAATTGTTAATAAATAATATTTCCCACATGTCTACTTTACATCAGCACAATTTTGGAACCAAAATTTTTTTTCGTTAGAAAGTTATAAGGGTTAAAAGTTGACCAGCGATTTCTAATTTTTTCAACAAATTTTACAAAACCATTTTTTTTAGGGACCACATCACATTGGAAGTCACTTTGAGGGGTCAATATGAAAGAAAATACCCAAAAGTGACACCATTCTAAAAACTGCACCACTTAAGCTGATCAAAACCACATTCAAGAAGTTTTTTTAACCCTTCAGGTGCTTCACAGAAGCTAAAGGAACGTGGAAGGAAAAAATGAACATTTAACTTTTTAGTCACAAAAATGATCTTTCAGCAACAATTTTTTTTATTTTCACAATTGTAAAAGGAGAAAATGGACCATAAAAGTTGTTGTGCAATTTCTCCTGAGTACGCCAATACCCCATATGTGGGGGAAAACCACTGTTTGGGCGCACAGCAGGGCTCAGAAGGGAAGGAGCACCTTTTGACTTTTTGAACGCAAATTTGGTTGGAATTTATAGCGGACCCCATGTCGCATTTGAAGAGCCTCTGATGTGCCTAAACATTGGAAAACCCCCACAATTGACCCCATTTTGAAAACTAGACCCTTCAAGGAACTTTAATATAAACCAATCTGAAAAAGGCGGAAGCAAATGCCAATTTTAAAATTTAAACACTTTATTATTAAACAGATTTTAATACAAGTACAAAAGGTTAAAAAATGGAGATACTAGTGCACAATATGGCTGCCTAGATGGGTAGTTTACCCCAAAAACATCCTAAGTATCCCTACTGGTTAACACCCATTTGGCTAAACAACACATGTATCCTGAGGGCTATTGTATTTATGTTTCCCAATCTGTAACTTACTCCCTTTCAAAGTGGCTCAACTGTCATGGTTCTCAACGGCAAGAGAACGTAGTAAAGCATACAAAAAGGACTAGCTCTTGGAAGATGGGAACTCGAGCTGACTGTGAGCTAAACCTACCGCACAAATAACAGTGGCCGGGTAGCGTGCCTACGTTTTATCCCTAGACGCCCAGCGCCAGCCGGAGAACTGACTGACCCTAGCAGAGGAAAATACAGACCTGGCTTACCTCTAGAGAAATTTTCCCCAAAAGGCAGACAGTAGCCCCCACATATATTGTCGGTGATTTCAGAGGAAATTGACATACGAAGTATGAAGATAGGTTTAGCAAATTGAGGTCCGCTTACTAGATAGTAGGAAGACAGAAAAGGGAACTTCACAGTCAGCTGAAAACCCTTTCAAAACACCATCCTGGAATTACTTTAAGACTCTAATATCAACTCATGACACCAGAGTGGCAATTCCAGCTCACAAGAGCTTCCAGCCTCAGAAATAAACAATCACAGAGAACTGGAACAAAAATGCAAAACAAACTTAGGACTACAAGTCCAACTTAGCTGATAGTAGTCTAGGAGCAGGAACATGCAACAGAAAGGCTTCTGGTAACATTGTTGGCCGGCATAGAAATGACTGAGGAGCAAGGCTAAATAGACAACTCCCACATCCTGATGGAAACAGGTGAACAGAGGCGATGAAGCACACAAGTTCAGTACCACCAGTGACCACCGGGGGAGCCCAGAAACCAAATTCACAACAGTACCCCCCCCTCAAGGAGGGGGCACCGAACCCTCACCAGAACCACCAGGGCGATCAGGATGAGCCCTATGAAAGGCACGGACCAAATCGGAGGCATGAACATCAGAGGCTGTCACCCAAGAATTATCCTCCTGACCGTAGCCCTTCCACTTGACCAGATACTGAAGTCTCCGTCTGGAAACACGGGAGTCCAAGATCTTCTCGACAACGTACTCCAACTCACCCTCAACCAACACCGGAGCAGGAGGCTCAACGGAAGGCACAACCGGTACCTCATACCTGCGCAACAATGACCGATGGAAGACATTATGAATAGAAAAAGATGCAGGGAGGTCCAAACGAAAGGAAACAGGGTTAAGAATCTCCAATATCTTGTACGGGCCGATGAACCGAGGCTTAAACTTAGGAGAAGAAACCTTCATAGGGACAAAACGAGAAGACAACCACACCAAGTCCCCAACACAAAGACGAGGACCAACACAACGACGGCGGTTGGCAAAATGCTGAGTCTTCTCCTGGGACAACTTCAAATTGTCCACCACATGCCCCCAAATCTGATGCAACCTCTCCACCACAGCATCCACTCCAGGACAATCCGAAGACTCCACCTGACCGGAAGAGAAACGAGGATGAAACCCCAAATTACAGAAGAAAGGAGAAACCAAGGTGGCAGAACTAGCCCGATTATTGAGGGCAAACTCCGCCAAGGGCAAAAAGGCAACCCAATCATCCTGATCCGCAGACACAAAACACCTCAAATAAGTCTCCAAGGTCTGATTACTTCGCTCGGTCTGGCCATTAGTCTGAGGATGGAAAGCAGACGAAAAAGACAAATCAATGCCCATCCTAGCACAGAACGCTCGCCAAAATCTAGACACGAATTGGGTTCCCCTGTCAGACACGATATTCTCCGGAATACCATGCAAGCGAACCACATTTTGAAAAAACAGAGGAACCAACTCGGATGAGGAAGGCAATTTAGGCAAGGGGACCAAATGGACCATCTTAGAGAAACGGTCACACACCACCCAGATGACAGACATCTTCTGAGAAACAGGGAGATCAGAAATAAAATCCATGGAGATGTGAGTCCAAGGCCTCTTCGGAATAGGCAAAGATAACAACAATCCACTAGCCCGAGAACAACAAGGCTTGGCCCGAGCACAAACATCACAAGACTGCACAAAACCTCGCACATCTCGCGACAGGGAAGGCCACCAGAAGGACCTAGCCACCAAATCCCTGGTACCAAAGATTCCAGGATGACCAGCTAACGCAGAAGAATGGACCTCTGATATGACTCTACTGGTCCAATCATCAGGAACAAACATTCTACCAGGCGGGCAACGATCAGGTCTATCCGCCTGAAACTCCTGCAAGACCCGACGCAAGTCTGGGGAAACAGCAGATAATATCACTCCATCCTTAAGGATACCTGTAGGTTCAGAATTACCAGGGGAATCAGGCTCAAAACTCCTAGAAAGGGCATCCGCCTTCACATTTTTAGAACCCGGTAGGTAAGAAACCACAAAATTAAACCGAGAGAAAAATAACGACCAGCGCGCCTGTCTAGGATTCAGGCGCCTGGCAGACTCAAGATAAATCAAATTCTTGTGGTCAGTCAATACCACCACCTGATGTCTAGCCCCCTCAAGCCAATGACGCCACTCCTCAAAAGCCCACTTCATAGCCAAGAGCTCCCGATTACCAATATCATAATTTCGCTCAGCGGGCGAAAATTTACGAGAAAAGAATGCGCAAGGTCTCATCACGGAGCAGTCGGAACTTTTCTGCGACAAAACCGCCCCAGCTCCGATTTCTGAAGCGTCGACCTCAACCTGAAAAGGAAGAGTAACATCAGGCTGACGCAATACAGGGGCGGAAGAGAAGCGGCGCTTAAGCTCCCGAAAGGCCTCCACAGCAGCAGGGGACCAATCAGCAACATCAGCACCCTTCTTAGTCAAATCAGTCAACGGTTTAGCAACATCAGAAAAACCAGTTATAAATCGACGATAAAAATTAGCAAAGCCCAAAAACTTCTGAAGGCTCTTAAGAGAAGAGGGTTGCGTCCAATCACAAATAGCCTGAACCTTGACAGGGTCCATCTCAATGGAAGAGGGGGAAAAAATGTACCCCAAAAACGAAATCTTTTGAACCCCAAAAACGCACTTAGAACCCTTTACACACAAGGAATTAGAGCGCAAAACCTGAAAAACCCTCCTGACCTGTTGGACATGAGAGTCCCAGTCGAACGAAAAAATCAAAATATCATCCAGATACACAATCATAAATTTATCCAAATATTCACGGAAAATGTCATGCATAAAAGACTGAAAGACTGAAGGGGCATTTGAAAGACCAAAAGGCATTACTAAATACTCAAAATGGCCCTCAGGCATATTAAATGCGGTTTTCCACTCATCCCCCTGCTTAATTCGCACTAAATTATACGCCCCACGAAGATCAATCTTAGAGAACCACTTGGCCCCCTTTATTCGAGCAAACAAATCAGTAAGCAGTGGCAAAGGATACTGATATTTAACCGTGATTTTATTCAAAAGCCGATAATCAATACATGGCCTCAAAGAGCCATCTTTTTTAGATACAAAGAAAAAACCGGCTCCTAAGGGAGATGACGAAGGACGAATATGTCCCTTTTCCAAGGACTCCTTAATATATTCCCGCATAGCAGCGTGTTCAGGCACAGATAGATTAAATAAACGACCCTTTGGAAACTTACTGCCCGGAATCAGATCTATTGTACAATCGCAATCCCTGTGCGGAGGTAGTGAACCAAGTTTAGGCTCCTCAAAAACGTCACGATAATCAGATAAAAATTCCGGAATCTCAGAGGGAATAGATGACGAAATGGAAACCAAAGGTACGTCCCCATGAGTCCCCTGACATCCCCAGCTTAACACAGACATAGCTTTCCAGTCGAGGACTGGGTTATGAGATTGCAGCCATGGCAATCCAAGCACCAACACATCATGTAGATTATACAACACAAGGAAGCGAATAATCTCCTGGTGATCCGGATTAATACGCATAGTTACTTGTGTCCAGTATTGTGGTTTATTACTAGCCAATGGCGTGGAGTCAATACCCTTCAGAGGTATAGGAACTTCCAGAGGCTCTAAATTAAACCCACAGCGTTTGGCAAAGGACCAATCCATAAGACTCAAAGCGGCGCCAGAGTCGACATAGGCGTCCGCGGTAATAGACGATAAAGAGCAAATCAGGGTCACAGATAGAATAAACTTGGACTGTAAAGTACCAATTGAAACAGACTTATCAACCTTCTTAGTACGTTTAGAGCATGCTGATATAACATGAGTTGAATCGCCACAATAGAAGCATAACCCATTTTTTCGCCTAAAATTCTGTCGTTCGCTTCTGGACAGAATTCTATCACATTGCATAATCTCTGGCGCCTTCTCAGTAGACACCGCCAAATGGTGCACAGGTTTGCGCTCCCGCAAACGCCGATCAATCTGAATAGCCATTGTCATGGACTCATTCAGACCTGCAGGCACAGGGAACCCCACCATAACATCTTTAATGGCATCAGAGAGACCCTCTCTGAATTTCGCCGCCAGGGCGCACTCATTCCACTGAGTAAGCACAGACCACTTACGAAATTTTTGGCAGTATATTTCAGCCTCATCTTGCCCTTGAGACAGGGCCATCAAGGCTTTTTCAGCCTGAATCTCTAAATGAGGTTCCTCATAAAGCAACCCCAAAGCCAGGAAAAACGCATCCACATTGAGCAACGCAGGATCCCCTGGTGCCAAAGCAAATGCCCAATCCTGAGGGTCGCCCCGGAGCAAGGATATTACAATCCTGACCTGCTGTGCAGGATCTCCAGCGGAGCGAGATCTCAGAGACAAAAATAATTTACAATTATGTTTGAAATTCTGGAAGCGAGATCTATCCCCGGAGAAAAATTCAGGCAAAGGTACTCTAGGTTCAGATATAGGAGCATGAATTACAAAATCCTGTAAACTTTGAACCTTCATAGCGAGATTGTTCAGACCTGTAGCTAAACCCTGAGGATCCATTTTCATCAGGTGAAGTCAGAACCATTCAAGGATTAGAAGGAGAGAGAGACGAAGGCTGCAGTAAGCAGAGATGCAAGTAAATGAACTAATGAGCAAACTCAGGAAAAAGAAAAAAAAAAAAAAAATCTCTGCAGACTTCTATTCTCTCCTTTCTTCTGCCAATAATTTTAACCCTTGGCCGGCCAAACTGTCATGGTTCTCAATGGCAAGAGAACGTAGTAAAGCATACAAAAAGGACTAGCTCTTGGAAGATGGGAACTCGAGCTGACTGTGAGCTAAACCTACCGCACAAATAACAGTGGCCGGGTAGCGTGCCTACGTTTTATCCCTAGACGCCCAGCGCCAGCCGGAGAACTGACTGACCCTAGCAGAGGAAAATACAGACCTGGCTTACCTCTAGAGAAATTTTCCCCAAAAGGCAGACAGTAGCCCCCACATATATTGTCGGTGATTTCAGAGGAAATTGACATACGAAGTATGAAGATAGGTTTAGCAAATTGAGGTCCGCTTACTAGATAGTAGGAAGACAGAAAAGGGAACTTCACAGTCAGCTGAAAACCCTTTCAAAACACCATCCTGGAATTACTTTAAGACTCTAATATCAACTCATGACACCAGAGTGGCAATTCCAGCTCACAAGAGCTTCCAGCCTCAGAAATAAACAATCACAGAGAACTGGAACAAAAATGCAAAACAAACTTAGGACTACAAGTCCAACTTAGCTGATAGTAGTCTAGGAGCAGGAACATGCAACAGAAAGGCTTCTGGTAACATTGTTGGCCGGCATAGAAATGACTGAGGAGCAAGGCTAAATAGACAACTCCCACATCCTGATGGAAACAGGTGAACAGAGGCGATGAAGCACACAAGTTCAGTACCACCAGTGACCACCGGGGGAGCCCAGAAACCAAATTCACAACACTCAACCATGCCTACATATTATTAAGACGGTCAAGAGAAACATTATACATGACGCCAATACAAAAATTCATAGCTAATAAACTGATACCACATAATAAAAGTGCCTAGTGCTGAAAACCGGACTGTCATAAGTCATATATAGTTAATAGGGTAAGGTATACCTCAATATGATTTCAACAACAACCAAAAAAAATAAGGAAAATCCCCCAGGAAGAAGCGGAACGCGAAACGCGCGTCGGGGACCCACGCTGCTAAACTAGGTCGTATACCCCTTTATCCTCATGTTTATTTAGACTGATCTCTGACTGCCCATTTTTTTGGTTGTTGCTAATACTGCCACTTTATAGATGTTTGCTTCAATATATTGAACGCATGCCTATGCCCTTTACAATTGAATTATGTTTATCACAAAGATCTTATGGATCTATCTGTGTCTGCCATACGTGAAATCATATTGAGGTATATCTTACCCTATTAACTATATATGACTTATGACATGCCGATACCCCATATGTGGGGGAAAACCACTGTTTGGGCGCACGGCAGGGCTCGGAATGGAAGGAGAGACGTTTTGGATTGCAGATTTTGATGGAATGGTCTGCAGGCATCATGTTGCGTTTGCAGAGCCCCTGATGTGCCTAAACATTGGAAAACCCCCACAAGTGACCCCATTTTGGAAACTAGTCCCTTCAAGGAACTTATCTAGCTGTGTGGTGAGCACTTTGAACTGCCAGGGGCTTCACAGAAGTTTAGAACGTAGAGCCATGAAAATAAAATAATCACATTTTTTCCACAAAAATGATTTTTCAGCAATGATTTTTTTTTATTTTCACAAGTAAAAAAGGAGAAAATGGACCATAAAAGGTGTTGTGCAATTTCTCATGAGTACGCCGATACCCCATACGTGGGGGAAAACCACTTTTTGGGCGCACGGCAGGGCTCGGAATGGAAGGAGTGACGTGTTGGATTGCAGATTTTGATGGAATGGTCTGCAGGCGTCATGTTGCATTTGCAGAAACCCTGATGTTCCTAAACAGTGGAAACCCCTCACAAGTGACCCCATTTTGGAATCTACACCCCTGAATAAATTTATCTAGAGGCACAGTTTTATAGTATTGATTATAATGCTTTTTGTTTTACTGGTGTATGAATTTATAATGTGGTGTTATATGTAAGATGTGCGAGGTACATCAGATTTATAAAAGTGTGATGTGTCAACAGGGTATAAATTTGTTTTATTAATTTGTGAACGTGAGGTACGCTTTGAAGCAATCCTTGATGCAAAGGCCAGGTTTCTCAGGGCAGGTTTCACAATGGTAAATTGTGTCCTTTCGGATTCCCCTTTTGGAGCATGTAATAATATGCAGGTACTGAGTATGTCACCACGGAACAGACAGACCAACAGTTGAGGGGTTTAATAACAGGAATCAGGTTCTCCTCGCAGGGAGGAAGCTATGGAAAATAACCAGCAATAAAACAGTGCAAAAATATGGGAGTCAAACAATGTAACTGAAGTAAGCAAGATTTCTTGAGAAAAGAACACTTATCCGTCTGATGAGGACTTGCTTGAAGGGTCGTCTTCTCCAACGTAGGCGCCGAGAAACAGCGGCACTTGTCGTCCCTCTGATGTCCGTGGGCTGAGTAGTCTCTAGGAGCCTGTTGCCTGGGGTTTCAGGAGTTAATGTGGTATGCACAGGCTCTGAGTCTTTAGCTTTTACAGCACAGCCAGGAATCAGGGGCTCTGCACTGTTAAGTCTCTGTACCAGGAATCAGGGGCTCTGCACTGTTAAGTCTCTGTACCAGGAATCAAGGGCTCTGCACTGTTAAGTCACTGTACCAGGAATCACAGTCTCTGTACTGATACCGCGGGGACCAGGGGGTCGAAGTCTCTGCATGGGCCAATATCTTTACACGGGTCTCAAAGTGCCGCTCTCCAGTCACAGCAGAGTCCGCTTTCATGTACTCACAAGATGCAGTCTTTCTGGGCAGTCTCCCTCTATTTGTCCTCAGACCGGGAGCTCTCTCTCTCCATGGAGTGCAGCTGCACCCTGCTCTGACCGCTGCTCAAGCTGCTCTGTCCCCTGCGTGTGTGCCTTTCCCGCTCTCTGCCCGCTTCCTTCCTGTCCCAGTCTCTAAGTCTGCCCTTTGGGGAATCTGCAGCACAACTCAATGGTTCCAGGCACAGAGCCGAGAAGGTAACCACCCCGAGACTCTTCTTGTGTTTTACCTCCTTACAGCATATTCTGCACCATTTTTGTGATCGTCCTGTTCTCGCTGTTTGGGGAACCTGTCCTGGGAAATGTTGACCTGGGACAATACGGGCACTATCAGATTCAGAAGTACTGGGACCCTCACTTCCCTGAGTGCCAAACATTAGGGCCTTTATGACTACCTCCTGAAACTGAAGGAAGGTCCCCGTATTGCCTGCAGATCGGAACAGCACAAAAGCATTGTACATTGCCATCTGTACAATGTGCACGGACAATTTTTTGTACCATACTTTGGCTTGTCGCATGGCACTGTATGGTTGGAGGACCTGATCTGAAAGAACCACACCCCCATGTACCGATTGTAAACCAAGATACAATCTGGCTTTGGGACTTGTGTTGTGGTTCCATGAACAGTGACAAGGGTGCTGTTGTCACGGTGTATGGTGGTCAGAATAAGGACATCCCTTTTGTCCTTATACTTGACCACCAGCATGTTGTCGCTGCATTGGGCTCTGCTTTCCTCTTTTCTCAGCATTTGCCCAATTAGCGGCTTAGGGAGGCCTCGCTGATTTTTTTCGCACGGTGCCACATGCAGCTGTACCTCTGGCAGAGAGGGCCTTGAAGAGTGGAATGCTGGTGTAAAGTTAAAAAGTTATCAGTGTAGAGGTGATAACCCTTATCCAGCAGTGGGTGCAGCAATTGCCACACAATTTTCCCACTCACCTCCCAGGACGGGGGGGGGGGGGGGGGGGCTTCAGGGGGGTTAATTTGGGTGTCCTTCCCCTCGTAGACCCTAAATCTGTGGGTGTACCTTGAGGTACTCTCGCACAGTTTGTAGAGCTTTATTCCGTACCTGGACCTCTTACTGGGCGGGTATTGTCAAAATTTTAGCCTCCCTTTGAAGTGAACGAGAGATTCATCAATAGCGATGTCCCTCTGGGGTATGTATGCCTCAGCAAATTTTCTCCTGAAGTCTTCAACTATTGGCCGAATTTTATATAGACGATCAAAGTTAGGATTGTCTCGGGGAGGACACTGAGCATTATCATTATAATTCAAAAATTTATGGATCCCTTCAAAATGTTTCCTTGTCATGGCCATGCGGAATACCGGTGTACTGTAGAGAATATGTTTTTTTAATTATGTCCATATGCAGCACAATTCCCCAAAATGTCATCATCTCTGCTGCATTTACGGGGGTCCGTTTGGCGTATGATGATGTGGAATTTTGGGTGAAAAATTGTTGAGCATACAGGTTCGTCTGAGCCACCATAAGATTTATTATTTCATCACTAAAAAAGGATTTGAAGAAGTCAATTTCAGTGAGGCCAGTGGTGTCAAACTGGATTCCTGAGCTGCTGCTGAAATCCGGAATGACGGGCTGAAAATTTTCAGGGGGTGCAATCCATATGGGATCGATTGCTGCAGGAGTTGCCTGGGTCATAGGGCACCTTGCTGGGGGTCCTTCCTCACCAGATGAGGAGGAGGAGGAGGAGGAGGATGATGAGGAATAGAGGAATGTGGGATCTTCCTCACTGGCTGAATCCTGGTCAGACACAAGGATGGCGTAAGCTTCCTCTGGTGATTAGCGCCTTGTTGACGAATGGGTAATTTTTTTTTTTTTTTCCCAAACCCTGGGGATATGTGTGTAAGTGGTGCTTTTACACGTGTAATGTGTGGGGCTTGTGTAATAGGGTACTCTTTATTATAACAAAACGGAGAGAAAAAAAGTAGAGAGATAAAATGTAGAAAAGAAAAAAAAGAAAAGAAAAATCAGATGTTAAAAAAAAGTTTGTAAAGAAAAATGAGATGTTCACTACACTAATGCCCCCCTATAAATTTACC
This sequence comes from Ranitomeya variabilis, assembly GCF_051348905.1. Taxonomy (NCBI): domain Eukaryota; kingdom Metazoa; phylum Chordata; class Amphibia; order Anura; family Dendrobatidae; genus Ranitomeya; species Ranitomeya variabilis. Next base: position 152,688,214 of record NC_135239.1, read on the forward strand.
CGCTGCAAATAATTATTTTTTACAAAAGAAAAATGGACGTCAGCAACAATGTGACGTACGCTCCCCTAATGCACTTGCTAAAAAGTTAATTGACGCAACTAATTCTTTTTTTTACAAAAGAAAAATGGACGTCAGCAACAATGTGACGTACGCTCCCCTAATGCACTTGCTAAAAAGTTAATCGACACAACTAATTATTTTTTTTTACAAAAGAAAAACATACGTCAGCAACAATGTGACGTACGCTCCCCTAATGCACTCGCTAAAAAGTGGCATAGGTGGTTTTCCTTTATTGGATGCTGCCCTTCCCGTGGCTGTTCCTTCCCGGTGAAAGACCTGGCTATTCATTGCTTGCGTTGAGAAACACGTGATGGTGTCTCCGCAGCTTTTCTACATGCATTTGCATATTTCCCATAAGGGATGGGGGCAGTGTTCTGGATCACTGCGTTGAGAAACACGTGATGGTGTCTCAGCGGTGTTGGATGTTTAGATCACCCCGAGGTCATTCATCCTTATTTTTATAGCCTTTTCAGTAGGCACTGCTCCTAATAGCCAGTTTCCTACTCAACACTGATGAGGGGCAAATACCCCAAAACAGCTGTCTGTGGATGGATACTATGTTTTGGCATAGGTGGTTTTCCTTTATTGGATGCTGCCCTTCCCGTGGTTGTTCCTTCCCGGAGAAAGACCTGGCTATTCATTGCTTGTGTTGAAAAACACGTGATGGTGTCTCCTCGGCTTTTCTACATGCATTTGCATATTTCCCATAAGGAATGGGGGCAGTGTTCTGGATCACTGCGTTGAGAAACACGTGATGGTGTCTCAGCGGTGTTGGATGTCTTGATCTCCCCGAGGTCATTCATCCTTATGTTTATAGCCTTTTCACTAGGCACTGCTCCTAATAGCCAGTTTCCTACTCCACACTGATGAGGGGCAAATACCCTGAAACAGCTGTCTGTGGATGGATACCATGTTTTGGCACAAGTGGTTTTCCTTTATTGGATGCTGCCCTTCCCGTGGTTGTTCCTTCCCGGTGAAAGACCTGGCTATTCATTGCTTGCGTTGAGAAACACGTGATGGTTGTTGTGGATTCTGTTTGTGGGCTCCCTCTGGTGGTTACTGCTGGTACTGGGTGACTTTGGTGGGTTGCGGCCTTTGGTTTCCACCTGTCCATCAGAGGCTGGGTGTTTCCTATTTTACCTGGCCTTTCTGTCATTCCCTTGCCGGCTATCAATGTATTCAGATGTGCTCTGTTTGGTTCCTGCCTACCTGCTCCCAGATCTTTCAGGATAAGCTAAGTGCTGATTTTCAGTTGTTGGTTTTTTTGTCCAGCTTGCTTATTATGTCTCTATGCTGGCTGGTAGCTCTAGTGGACTGAGGTTCTCCCCATGTGCCATGAGTTGGCACATGGGTTCTTGTAATCTCAGGATGGTTTTTTGATTAGGGTTTTTTGCTGACCGCTCAGACCCCTTTTGTATCGTTCTGCTTTCTAGTTTACAGCGGGCCTCAATTTGCTGAACCTATATATATCATCTCTATGTGTGTGCCTTCCTCTCATTTCACCGTCAATACATGTGGGGGGCAACTATACCTTTTGGGGTTCATTCCTCTGGAGGCAAGTGAGGTCTTTATTTTCTCTGCAGTACTAGTTAGCTCTTAGGCTGGTGCGTGGCGTCTAGAACCAACGTAGGCACGCTCCCTGGCTATCTCTAGTTGCGTTTGTCAGGCGTAGGGCAGCGGTCAGCCCAGGTTCCATCACCCTAGAGCTCGTCCGATATTTTGTATTACTTTGCTTGTCCCTTGCTATCCCTAGCCATTGGGATTCATGACAGATGGTGTCTCCGCGGCTTTTCTACATGCATTTGCATATTTCTCATAAGGGATGGGGGCAGTGTTCTTGATCACTGCGTTGAGAAACACGTGATGGTGTCTCCGCGGTGTTGGATGTTTTGATCTCCCCGAGGTCATTCATCCTTATGTTTATAGCCTTTTCACTAGGCACTGCTCCTAATAGCCAGTTTCCTACTCCACACTGATGAGGGGAAAATACCCCGAAACAGCTGTCTGTGGATGGATACCATGTTTTGGCATAGGTGGTTTTCCTTTATTGGATGCTGCTCTTCCCGTGGTTGTTCCTTCCCAGTGAAAGACCTGGCTATTCATTGCTTGCGTTGAGAAACACGTGATGGTGTCTCCACGGCTTTTCTACATGCATTTGCATATTTCCCATAAGAGATGGGGGCAGTGTTCTGGATCACTGCGTTGAGAAACACGTGATGGTGTCTCCGCGGTGTTGGATGTTTTGATCTCCCCGAGGTCATTTATCCTTATTTTTATAGCCTTTTCACTAGGCACTGCTCCTAATAGCCAGTTTCCTACTCCACACTGATGAGGGGCAAACACCCCAAATCAGCTGTCGGTGGATAGGATTGCTTCTCGGCCTTTTGGCTGCGACCCTGTGTCGCGGTCAGAGGGTGCGGGTATTTCTTGGCAGCGTGCTGCTAATTTTCGTCTGCGGTATTCGTATCAGCAGTGAAGACTGAAGATGTTCATTAAGAATACGATTCGTGTGGTCGTGGAGGATGGTGCCAAAAATAACGTGGTGTATGTGGTTCGTGACCTGCTGGAGGGAAAGGCTGGAGCTCATCGGACTGACATTTTCAGTGTGAATGAATTTCACAACCAAGGTATATATGACGTTACCTTTGTGAGTGAGCCTTGCTGTCTAACTGTCTTCGAGTGGTTAAGAAGCCATGATGGTGACCCCTGCCTGGGGGGAGTGCGGGTGGAGCCTCTGTTTGGCTCATGGAGAAAGTAGTGACTGTTACCCTGTATAATCCTTACACAGAAGTAAGGCTGCTGGAGCAGTTCCTGGCTCGGTACTGCGAATATGTGAAAAGTGGAGAGAAACAGAGAAATTGTTTGGGCATTTTTAATTGTAAATATGTGTTTCGTGTGAAACTGAGGAAAGACCCAAGCTGTTTGGGAGGTTTTACCCATCCCCCGGCGAACTTTTCAGTGGCGGGTCATGGGGGCTTTCTGTCGTATGCAGGGCAGCCTCTATACTGCAGGAAGTGTTTCCAATTTGGGCACTTACAGAATACGTGTGAGAAGAGCATGGTTTGTCGTAACTGCAAGCAAGAAGGCCATGCATCAGTGTCCGATGCCACGTGAATGTGACCAGTGTGGTAATACAGGGCACCTGTATAAGGACTGTCCATATGGTGTGCCAAGGAGGCCAACTAGAGAGGAGGAGAGGCGGGAGGAGGAAGAAAAGAAACGTAAGGAGGAGCGGAGGCAGGAGGAGGAAAAAAAGAGAGAGGAGGAGGTTAAGAAACGGGAGGAGGAGAGGAAGCGGGAGGAAAGCGAGGAATCTGCACAGCAAAGCGCTGAGGTAATTCCGCCCTCCATGGTTGAGAGACGGCGGGATAGACCGCAGGAGGACAAGGAGGCTGAAAGGAGGAAGGAGGAGCTGGAGGACAAGTTATTCTGGAGAGCTGCAAAGCAAGATGAGCGTGCTATGGTTAAAAATAAAAAGAAAAAAAGGAGGCCCCAGTTACCAAAGATGAGGAGTTGGGTGTTTTGATGGATTTTGACACTTCTGGGGCGGAGGAGATGGCTGCGTCATTGATTCTTGATTCTGATCCAGTAAGCATTGGCGTTTTTTCCTCACAAGAGGAGCCTGGAGGTTGAAAGTGTCCCAGGGAGGGTGGTGGGGAAATCTGTGACTCTGAGGTTCGTGAAGGTGGAGGGCCCCAGAGGAAGGCTGGGCAGAAGAAGACGCGTGTGGAGGAGTGTATGGAGGTCAGCGGCTCTGAAAGCTGCTCAGCGCAGATGGTGGAGGAGGACAGTGGCGGTGCTGTGTAGTTATGTGCTATTATTTCAGTAGCTAGGTGGTTTTGTATATAGCATTTGCCTTTAAAAATGTTTTTTTTGTTTTTTGTGTTTTTTATGTAAGTTGAGTAATGTCATGTTCGTAAGTTGTTTTCTTTAGTATTTTTTTGTGTATGTGATGGGTTTTGTACTCATATCACAAAATGTGAGGGTCTTTAAAAGCAGGTTGCGGCGGGCAGCCATTTTGGATTTTTTTGCAACCCAGAATGCAGGAATTTTTTGTCTGCAGGAGTGTGGGATTGTGGATGGTGTGAAGGGGAGTGAATGGCCTCATGGTGCGTCTGTGTGGTCAGGGAGTGCCTGTAGTGGAAGGAGGGACCGCAGACAGGCTTCAAAGGCCTAAAATAACAAACAATAGGCTCATGGCAGTTTTACAGCGGTTACATGGATACACGGGCAGGCAGCTTGGTGGTCAGTGGAGGAGTATTTAAAGTAGGGACCGCAGACAGGCTTCAAAGGCCTAACATAAGAAAATGGGCTGGCTGTAGGCACTTTATAATTGGTTCCAGGGGTACACGGGCAGCAGTGGTCTGGTCAGTGGAGGAGTATTGCAAGTAGGGGCTGCAGACAGGCTATCAAAGGCCTAAAATAACAAACAGTAGGCAGTCATGGCAGTTTTACATCGGTTACATGGATACACAGGCAGGCACTCCAGGCAGCATTGTGGTCAGTGGAGGAGTATTGCAAGTAGGGGCCGCAGACAGGCTATCAAAGGCCTAAAATAACAAACAATAGGCTCATGGCAGTTTTACAGCGGTTACATGGATACACGGGCAGGCAGCTTGGTGGTCAGTGGAGGAGTATTTAAAGTAGGGACCGCAGACAGGCTTCAAAGGCCTAACATAAGAAAATGGGCTGGCTGTAGGCACTTTATAATTGGTTCCAGGGGTACACGGGCAGCAGTGGTCTGGTCAGTGGAGGACTAGTGGAAGGAGGGACCGCAGACAGGCTTCAAAGGCCTAAAATAACAAACAATAGGCTCATGGCAGTTTTACAGCGGTTACATGGATACACGGGCAGGCAGCTTGGTGGTCAGTGGAGGAGTATTTAAAGTAGGGACCGCAGACAGGCTTCAAAGGCCCAACATAAGAAAATGGGCTGGCTGTAGGCACTTTATAATTGGTTCCAGGGGTACACGGGCAGCAGTGGTCTGGTCAGTGGAGGACTAGTGGAAGGAGGGACCGCAGACAGGCTTCAAAGGCCTAAAATAACAAACAATAGGCTCATGGCAGTTTTACAGCGGTTACATGGATACACGGGCAGGCAGCTTGGTGGTCAGTGGAGGAGTATTTAAAGTAGGGACCGCAGACAGGCTTCAAAGGCCTAACATAAGAAAATGGGCTGGCTGTAGGCACTTTATAATTGGTTCCAGGGGTACACGGGCAGCAGTGGTCTGGTCAGTGGAGGAGTATTTAAAGTAGGGACCGCAGACAGGCTATCAAAGGCCTAAAATAACAAACAATAGGCTTATGGCAGTTTTACAGCGGTTACATGGATACACGGGCAGGCAGCTTGGTGGTGAGTGGAGGAGTATTTAAAGTAGGGACCGCAGACAGGCTATCAAAGGCCTAACATAACAAACAATAGGCTCATGGCAGTTTTACAGCGGTTACATGGATACACGGGCAGGCAGCTTGGTGGTGGTGAGTGGAGGAGTATTTAAAGTAGGGACCGCAGACAGGCTATCAAAGGCCTAAAATAACAAACAATAGGCTTATGGCAGTTTTACAGCGGTTACATGGATACACGGGCAGGCAGCTTGGTGGTCAGTGGAGGAGTATTTAAAGTAGGGACCGCAGACAGGCTATCAAAGGCCTAAAATAACAAACAATAGGCTCATGGCAGCTTTACAGCGGTTACATGGATACACAGGCAGCTTGGTGGTGAGTGGAGGAGTAGTGCAAGGAGTGTCTGTCCCAGTACTCCCAAAATATAAATAGATGTTAATGTCTCGCAAAACAACCACAACAAAAAAAAAGGTGGCATACTTAGGTACAGGGGTGGGCTCATCTACTGAGTTTCTGACATAGTAATTTGGCAGTAACTATTTAATGGTGCCAATATAGGACACAGACACAGACTACTTTAAGTTGCATCATAGATGTCTACAAATTTGTATTGTCAGTGCCAGACATTGAATGATGTCAGCGAATAGACTAAAGATTGGTGGAGCTGTGCGACATAATTTTGGACGTGGTAGAGCACATTTTGAGCTGGGGTAGAGGGGAACTCTCTTGAGGCCGGCGGGACCGCCCCAGGGCCCCTCATGTTACAACGGTGTGTCTGACGTTGGGTGCGCACCACCACCGCCAGAGACACTACATTGTACTATGAGGGACCCAGTAGCAATGCCGTCAACCAAAAGCGAGCACACCCACCTCTTCAGACAAACAGCAGTCTCACGGGTGCTTGCGCCAAGTCGCGATACCACGGCCCCGTGTGGGGAGTTTTGCCATTTAGGGAGGTGTAAACATGTCGTATGCTGTACAATCAGCTGCAGCAAATTAGACATTAGAAAAGTAATTCACAGGCAAGAGCTTTTCATAGGAAAGCTAGGTGTCGGCCGGGCAAGGTGGGGCAAAAGATTTCGAAATCCAGTTGTGGTTCATTTTAATGAATGTTAGATCGTCAACATTTTGGGTAGCCAGACGAGTCCTTTTTTCGGTTAATATTGAACCTGCAGCACTGAATACTCTTTCTGATAGGACACTTGCTGCCGGGCAAGCAAGCTCCTGCAATGCATATTCTGCCAATTCTGGCCAGGTGTCTAATTTGGAGGCCCAGTAATCAAATGGGAATGACGGTTGAGGGAGAACATCGATAAGGGATGAAAAATAGTTAGTAACCATACTGGACAAATGTTGTCTCCTGTCACTTTCAATTGATGCAGCAGTACCTGTCCTGTCTGCGGTCATAGCAAAATCACTCCACAACCTGGTCAGAAAACCCCTCTGTCCAACGCCACTTCTGATGTGTGCACCCCTAACACTCCTAGTCTGCTGCCCCCTGGAGCTCGTGTGAGAACGATCACGTGCGCTGTGTGCTGGGAATGCCTGAAGCAAACGGTCAACAAGAGTTGATTGTTTGGTTGCTAATATTAGTTCCAAGTTCTCATGTGGCATAATATTTTGCAATTTGCCTTTATAGCGTGGATCAAGGAGGCAGGCCAACCAGTAATCGTCATCGTTCATCATTTTCGTAATGCGTGTGTCCCTTTTTAGGATACGTAAGGCATAATCCGCCATGTGGGCCAAAGTTCCAGTTGTCAAATCTCCGGTTGTGATTGGTTGAGGGGCAGTTGCAGGCAAATCTACGTCACTTGTGTCCCTCAAAAAACCAGAACCCGGCCGTGACACGCAACCTATTTCCTGTGCCCCCGGGAAAGGTTCGGCATTAAAAATATACTCATCCCCATCATCCTCCTCGTCCTCCACCTCCTCTTCGCCCGCTACCTCGTCCTGTACACTGCCCTGACCAGACAATGGCTGACTGTCATCAAGGCTTTCCTCTTCCTCTGGTGCAGACGCCTGCTCCTTTATGTGCGTCAAACTTTGCATCAGCAGACGCATTAGGGGGATGCTCATGCTTATTACGGCGTTGTCTGCACTAACCAGCCGTGTGCATTCCTCAAAACACTGAAGGACTTGACACATGTCTTGTATCTTAGACCACTGCACACCTGACAACTCCATGTCTGCCATCCTACTGCCTGCCCGTGTATCCTCCCACAAATAAATAACAGCACGCCTCTGTTCGCACAGTCTCTGAAGCATGTGCAGTGTTGAGTTCCACCTTGTTGCAACGTCTATGATTAGGCGATGCTGGGGAAGGTTCAAAGACCGCTGATAGGTCTGCATACGGCTGGCGTGTACAGGCGAACGTCGGATATGTGAGCAAAGTGCACGCACTTTGAGGAGCAGGTCGGAGAACCCAGGATAAGTTTTCAATAAGCACTGCACCACCAGGTTTAAGGTGTGAGCCAGGCAAGGAATGTGTTTCAGTTGGGAAAGGGAGATGGCAGCCATGAAATTCCTTCCGTTATCACTCACTACCTTGCCTGCCTCAAGATCTACTGTGCCCAGCCACGACTGCGTTTCTTGTTGCAAGAACTCGGACAGAACTTCCGCGGTGTGTCTGTTGTCGCCCAAGCACTTCATAGCCAATACAGCCTGCTGACGCTTGGCAGTAGCTGGCCCATAATGGGACAACTGGTGTGCAACAGTGTCATCTGCCGATGGAGTGGTTGGCAGACTGCGTTCTGTGGAAGAGCTGTAGCTTCTGCAGGAGGACGAGGAGGAGGAGGAGGAGGGGGTGCGAACGCCTACAGCCAACTGTTTCCTAGACCGTGGGCTAGGCACAACTGTCCCTAAATTGATGTCGCCTGTGGACCCTGCATCCACCACATTCACCCAGTGTGCCGTGATGGACACATAACGTCCCTGGCCATGCCTACTGGTCCATGCATCTGTAGTCAGGTGCACCTTTGTACTCACAGATTGCCTGAGTGCATGGACGATGCGCTGTTTAACATGCTGGTGCAGGGCTGGGATGGCTTTTCTGGAAAAAAAGTGTCGACTGGGTAGCTCGTATCGTGGTTCAGCGTACTCCATCAGGGCTTTGAAAGCTTCGCTTTCAACTAACCGGTAGGGCATCATCTCTAACGAGATTAGTCTAGCTATGTGGGCGTTAAAACCCTGTGTACGCGGATGCGAGGATAAGTACTTCCTTTTTCTAACCAGAGTCTCATGTAGGGTGAGCTGGACTGGAGAGCTGGAGATCGTGGAACTTTCGGGTGTGCCGGTGTACATGGCAGACTGAGAGACGGTTGGAGACGGTATTGTTTCCGCCGGTGCCCTAGATGCAATATTTCCTCCTACAAAACTGGTGATTCCCTGACCCTGACTGCTTTTGGCTGGCAAAGAAACCTGCACAGATACTGCCGGTGGTGCGGAAAATGGTGGCCTTACAGTGACGGAAGGGATGTTGCGTTGCTGACTAGCTTCATTGGCCGAGGGTGCTACAACCTTGAGGGACGTTTGGTAGTTAGTCCAGGCTTGAAAATGCATGGTGGTTAAGTGTCTATGCATGCAACTAGTATTTAGACTTTTCAGATTCTGACCTCTGCTTAAGCTAGTTGAACATTTTTGACAGATGACTTTGCGCTGATCAGTTGGATGTTGTTTAAAAAAATGCCAGACTGCACTCTTCCTAGACTCGGATCCCTTTTCAGGGATTGCAGACTGAGCTTTAACCGGATGGCAACGCTGTGCTCCAACAGGTTTTGGCTTTGACACGCGTTTTGGGCCAGATACGGGCCCGGCAGATGGAACCTGTTGCGATGTTGATGCCTGCTGCGGCCCCTCCTCCACCTCCGCTTCTGAACTACTGCCGCCTGCACCCTGTTCCCCCAATGGCTGCCAATCGGGGTCAATAACTGGGTCATCTATTACCTCCTCTTCGAGCTCGTGTGCAACTTCGTCTGTGTCACTGTGTCGGTCGGTGGTATAGCGTTCGTGGCGGGGCAACATAGTCTCATCAGGGTCTGATTGTGGATCTGTACCCTGAGAGGGCAATGTGGTGGTCTGAGTCAAAGGAGCAGCATAGTACTCTGGCTGTGGCTGTGCATCAGTGCACTCCATGTCAGAATCTACTTGTAATGGGCATGGCCTGTTAAATGTTTCACTTTCTAAGCCAGGGACGGTATGTGTAAAGAGCTCCATGGAGTGACCCGTTGTGTCGCCTGCTGCATCCTTCTCTCTTGTTGTAGTTTTTGCTGAGGAGGACAAGGAAGCGACTTGTCCCTGACCGTGAACATCCACAAGCGACGCGCTGCTTTTACATTTACCAGTTTCGGAAGAGGAGGCAAAAGAGCTAGAGGCTGAGTCTGCAATGTAAGCCAAAACTTGCTGTTGCTGCTCCGCCTTTAAAAGCGGTTTTCCTACTCCCAGAAAAGAGAGCGTTCGAGGCCTTGTGTAGCCTGACGACGAAACTGGCTCCACAGCTCCAGACTTAGGTGGAATATTTTTATCCCCACGACCACCTGATGCTCCACTACCACTACCATCATTACCAGCTGACAATGAACGCCCACGACGACCTCTTGCACCAGACTTCCTCATTGTTTTAAAATCTTAACCAAAGTAACTTTATTTGTTGCTGTCAAACAACTTACACGGTGAGCTATAACTTCAGTATGATTTCAATATCCCTTAACAGGTTGGTGAGACCACAAGGAAAATCAGGCACAATGTTACACACTCTGTTTTCTGTGGGACAAAATCACAGAGATGACACACACGCAGGACTGTCACTCAAGCACTAATGTCAATATTAATCTCCCACTTAATTTATGTATTTTTTTTTTTCAGGGAGACTTTAGAAACCAAATAATAAGAAAATAAATAAATAAATAAATAGGCTTTCTATAGCCCACTGAATGAGAGATAGCACACACAGCAGTGGCACACAAGCCCTGACTGAGGCCAATATTTTTCTCCCACTGATTGATGTAGTGTTTTTGTGTTGAGGTAGAATTTAGAACACAAATCACGGGAAAAATAAATAGGCTTTCTATGGCCCACTGAATGAAAGGGAGAGAGGTGGCACACCCAGGAGTCAAGACTGTCACACAAGCTGAAAGGGCAATATTACTCTCCCACTGTTTTTTTATGTATTTTTTGTTTTTTAAGGGAGACTTTAGAAACCCAATAATATTTAAAAAAATAAATAAATAGGCTTTCTATGGCCCACTGAATGAGAGGGAGAGAGGTGGCACACCCAGGAGTCAAGACTGGCACACAAGCTGAAAGGGCAATATTACTCTCCCACTGTTTTTTTATGTATTTTTTGTTTTTTAAGGGAGACTTTAGAAACCCAATAATATTTTTTAAAAAAATAAATAGGCTTTCTATGGCCCACTGAATGAGAGGGAGAGAGGTGGCACACCCAGGAGTCAAGACTGGCACACAAGCTGAAAGGGCAATATTACTCTCCCACTGTTTTTTTAGGTTTTTTTTTTTTTTCAGGGAGACTTTAGAAACCAAATAATATTAAAAAAAAAAAAAAAAATAGGCTTGCTATAGCCCACTGAATGAGAGATAGCACACACAGCAGTGGCACACAAGCCCTGACTGAGGCCAATATTTTTCTCCCACTGATTGATGTAGTGTTTTTGTGTTGAGGTAGAATTTAGAACACAAATCACGGAAAAAATAAATAGGCTTTCTATGGCCCACTGAATGAAAGGGAGAGAGGTGGCACACCCAGGAGTCAAGACTGGCACACAAGCTGAAAGGGCAATATTACTCTCCCACTGTTTTTTTATGTATTTTTTGTTTTTTAAGGGAGACTTTAGAAACCCAATAATATTTTAAAAAAAAATAAATAGGCTTTCTATGGCCCACTGAATGAGAGGGAGAGAGGTGGCACACCCAGGAGTCAAGACTGGCACACAAGCTGAAAGGGCAATATTACTCTCCCACTGTTTTTTTAGGTTTTTTTTTTTTTTTCAGGGAGACTTTAGAAACCAAATAATATTAAAAAAAAAAAAAAAAAAATAGGCTTGCTATAGCCCACTGAATGAGAGATAGCACACACAGCAGTGGCACACAAGCCCTGACTGAGGCCAATATTTTTCTCCCACTGATTGATGTAGTGTTTTTGTGTTGAGGTAGAATTTAGAACACAAATCACGGAAAAAATAAATAGGCTTTCTATGGCCCACTGAATGAAAGGGAGAGAGGTGGCACACCCAGGAGTCAAGACTGGCACACAAGCTGAAAGGGCAATATTACTCTCCCACTGTTTTTTTATGTATTTTTTGTTTTTTAAGGGAGACTTTAGAAACCCAATAATATTTAAAAAATAAATAAATAGGCTTTCTATGGCCCACTGAATGAGAGGGAGAGAGGTGGCACACCCAGGAGTCAAGACTGGCACACAAGCTGAAAGGGCAATATTACTCTCCCACTGTTTTTTTAGGTTTTTTTTTTTTTTTCAGGGAGACTTTAGAAACCAAATAATATTAAAAAAAAAAAAAAAAAAATAGGCTTGCTATAGCCCACTGAATGAGAGATAGCACACACAGCAGTGGCACACAAGCCCTGACTGAGGCCAATATTTTTCTCCCACTGATTGATGTAGTGTTTTTGTGTTGAGGTAGAATTTAGAACACAAATCACGGAAAAAATAAATAGGCTTTCTATGGCCCACTGAATGAAAGGGAGAGAGGTGGCACACCCAGGAGTCAAGACTGGCACACAAGCTGAAAGGGCAATATTACTCTCCCACTGTTTTTTTATGTATTTTTTGTTTTTTAAGGGAGACTTTAGAAACCCAATAATATTTAAAAAAATAAATAAATAGGCTTTCTATGGCCCACTGAATGAGAGGGAGAGAGGTGGCACACCCAGGAGTCAAGACTGGCACACAAGCTGAAAGGGCAATATTACTCTCCCACTGTTTTTTTATGTATTTTTTGTTTTTTAAGGGAGACTTTAGAAACCCAATAATATTTTTAAAAAAAATAAATAGGCTTTCTATGGCCCACTGAATGAGAGGGAGAGAGGTGGCACACCCAGGAGTCAAGACTGGCACACAAGCTGAAAGGGCAATATTACTCTCCCACTGTTTTTTTAGGTTTTTTTTTTTTTTTCAGGGAGACTTTAGAAACCAAATAATATTAAAAAAAAATAAAAAAAAATAATAGGCTTGCTATAGCCCACTGAATGAGAGATAGCACACACAGCAGTGGCACACAAGCCCTGACTGAGGCCAATATTTTTCTCCCACTGATTGATGTAGTGTTTTTGTGTTGAGGTAGAATTTAGAACACAAATCACGGAAAAAATAAATAGGCTTTCTATGGCCCACTGAATGAAAGGGAGAGAGGTGGCACACCCAGGAGTCAAGACTGGCACACAAGCTGAAAGGGCAATATTACTCTCCCACTGTTTTTTTATGTATTTTTTGTTTTTTAAGGGAGACTTTAGAAACCCAATAATATTTAAAAAAAAAATAAATAGGCTTTCTATGGCCCACTGAATGAGAGGGAGAGAGGTGGCACACCCAGGAGTCAAGACTGGCACACAAGCTGAAAGGGCAATATTACTCTCCCACTGTTTTTTTAGGTTTTTTTTTTTTTTTCAGGGAGACTTTAGAAACCAAATAATATTAAAAAAAAAAAAAAAAAATAGGCTTGCTATAGCCCACTGAATGAGAGATAGCACACACAGCAGTGGCACACAAGCCCTGACTGAGGCCAATATTTTTCTCCCACTGATTGATGTAGTGTTTTTGTGTTGAGGTAGAATTTAGAACACAAATCACAGAAAAAATAAATAGGCTTTCTATGGCCCACTGAATGAAAGGGAGAGAGGTGGCACACCCAGGAGTCAAGACTGGCACACAAGCTGAAAGGGCAATATTACTCTCCCACTGTTTTTTTATGTATTTTTTGTTTTTTAAGGGAGACTTTAGAAACCCAATAATATTTAAAAAAAAAAATAAATAGGCTTTCTATGGCCCACTGAATGAGAGGGAGAGAGGTGGCACACCCAGGAGTCAAGACTGGCACACAAGCTGAAAGGGCAATATTACTCTCCCACTGTTTTTTAGGTTTTTTTTTTTTTTTCAGGGAGACTTTAGAAACCAAATAATATTAAAAAAAAAAAAAAAAAAAAAAAATAGGCTTGCTATAGCCCACTGAATGAGAGATAGCACACACAGCAGTGGCACACAAGCCCTGACTGAGGCCAATATTTTTCTCCCACTGATTGATGTAGTGTTTTTGTGTTGAGGTAGATTTTAGAACACAAATCACGGAAAAAATAAATAGGCTTTCTATGGCCCACTCAGTGAGAGATGGCACACACAGGGATGGCACTGTAGCAGAAATGCCAATCTTAATCTCCCACAAAAAAAAACAAAAAAAAAAAAAAAAACTGTCCTACAATTACTATCTCCCTGCAGTAATGTAAGCCAGGTATGGCAGGCAGCAATAGGAGTGGACTGATGCACAAATTAAATAAAAAGTGTGGACAAACAAAAAAGATAGCTGTGCAGAAAGGAAGGAACAAGAGGATATGTGCTTTGAAAAAAGCAGTTGGTTTCCACAGTGGCGTACACACAGCAATACAGCTATCACGGAGCCTTCTAGGGCAGCCCAATGAGCTACAGCGCTGAGGGGAAAAAAAAAAAAAAATAGCTTCCACAGTCCCTGCACACCGAAGGTGGTGTTGGACAGTGGAAATCGCTGCAGCACAAGCGGTTTGGTGGTTAGTGGACCCTGCCTAACGCTCTCCCTGCTTCTGACGAAGCGGCAGCAACCTGTCCCTAAGCTCAGATCAGCAGCAGTAAGATGGCGGTCGGCGGGAACGCCCCTTTATAGCCCCTGTGACGCCGCAGACAGCAAGCCAATCACTGCAATGCCCTTCTCTAAGATGGTGGGGACCAGGATCTATGTCATCACGCTGCCCACACTCTGCGTTCACCTTCATTGGCTGAGAAATGGCGCTTTTCGCGTCATTGAAACGCGACTTTGGCGCGAAAGTCGCGTACCGCATGGCCGACAAGCACAGGGGTCGGATCGGGTTTCATGAGACGCCGACTTAGCCAAAAGTCGGCGACTTTTGAAAATGATCGACCCGTTTCGCTCAACCCTAGTCCGCAACATTCAAAGGCTGACTCTCGAGCCAAAGAAGCTCGTAGCTCCGTTCATTACGAGATTATATGTGTGTTTCACCTCTGAATAAAGAACTCATACGAGTTCGTGTCCCACTTCAGGCGACTTTGTTTTCCCTTATAAGAATTTTTTTTTTCCCTCCCATGTAAAATTGTCATCAAATTAAGTGGATTAGGTTGCTTTTATATATATAAATTTGAATTTATATTTAAAAACAGTATTTTTTTCATATTGTCATTAGAATAGATTCTATTATATATCTTAAATAAATTGTTCTATATATTTTAGGTTATTTAATTACAATCATAATTATTATATTTAAACTTTGTATAGATTTATTTAATTAATTATTTCAGTGTTAAATTTTGTATGTGTTTTTTTATGCTTTTTCTGTATTCCTTTTTCTGTAATTCCATCCAACTAGAATATTTGCCTAAGTTTTATTACCATGTTTGTTTTGTGCTTATTTTTCATGTGTGTTCATTCAATTGGATTGATTAATTGTCATGCCGGTGTGCCGACCGGATACTAGTATAAAAGCATGAGACATGACATGTGCCAGGTATCATGATTAAGGGTGCTTAGTCACCGGAAACGCGTTGATCTTGGCTTTTAACTCTTTTGTATGCTGATGTTTTGTCCTTACACGATGCTATTTTCGAGGTGAAATAAAACTATGGACTTTTCACTATATCGTTGAGCTGGATCTCCTTCCTTTTTCCAGTATATAGCACAGCCCACGCAGTATATAACACTGCCCATGTAGTATATAGCACAGCCCACGCAGTATATAACACTGCCCATGTAGTATATAGCAGCCATGTAGTATATAACACTGCCCATGTAGTATATAGCAGCCATGTAGTATATGATGCAGCCCACGCAGTATGTAGCAGTGTGGGCACCATATCCCTGTTAAAAAAAATAATTAAAATAAAAAATAGTTATGTACTCACCCCCTGGGATCCAGCGAAGCTACGACGATGCGCTCACGCCTGCCACCATATTCCGTTCCCAGGATGCATTGCAAAATTACCCAGATGACGTAGCGGTCTTGCGAGACCGCTAAGTCTTCTGGGTAAGTTCGCAATGCATCTTTGGGAATGGAAGATGGCGGCAGGCGCGAGCGCATCATCGGACGACCGAGGGTGAGTATAGCAGGTTTTTTGTTTTTTTTTTATTATTTTTAACATGACATATTTTTACTATTGATGCTGCATAGGCAGCATCAATAGTAAATAGTTGGGGACACACAGGGTTAATAGCAGCGGTAACGGAGTGCGTTACACCGCGGCCCGTTACCGCTGCCATTAACCCTGTGTGAGCGGTGACTGGAGGGGATTATGGAGCGGGCGCCGGGCACTGACTGCAGGGGAGTAGGGGAGGGACTAATGGGACTGTGCCCATCGCTGATTGGTCGCGGCAGCCATGATAGGCAGCTGCCAAGACCAATCAGCGAAACGGGATTTCCGTGACGGAAGTTGAGGACAGAAAGACGGAAGTACCCCTTAGACAATTACAGTATATATATAGACAATAGCTTATTTTTCATTGTGATTTTCTCCTTTTTTACTCAAGACTGTGCTTGAATTGTATGTGGTGCCCTGATCTCCTTGTTTTTAATTATTTGTATCATACGTTTTTATCATGTCTTGTGTAATTTTGATTGGTGTCCTTAATAAAATTGTGTTTATCATGTAGTTGAATTTTTGTATTATGTTGTTATGATGGATTCTGATGTTCAAGCAGTTTTTTTGGTATAAGATTCGGTTGTCTACTTGAACAAAATTTATATATTTATTCTTGTCTGCGAATTGAGATACTGATTTGGCTTTTATCCTAAGTCATATTGCACGACTCGTTAGAGGGTTGATTGTGACTTGTAGGATCGCTACTTCCAACAGGTGGCGCTACAGAGTTAAGTCCTCTTTTTCTCAGAAGAGACAATTTGCATATTTAATTTCCCAGAGGAGCATTGTATGGCAAATAAGCCTCCTTACCTTGACAAGCCAGCTGGTATGTCACTCTCCATAAGGAGATATATTTATTAGGTAATTTATACTCCTATTTATTTTTTGGTTTAAAATTAATTTTTCTTTGTCTTTCTGCACCTGGGAAAACACTGCTCCCAGTCCCACGTTGCTGGTGTCTGCATAGAGCACAAAAGGTTGGTCATAGTCAGGGTAGGCCAATACCTCATCTCCCTTGAGAGCCAATTTCAACCGAGTGAAGGATCCTTCCAGCCTGTCATTCCACTCAAATGGAGGAGCCTTGTTCTTGGTCTTCTTGGATTGGCCCACTAACAGTTCTTGCAGTGGTGTGGCTATCTTCGTGAAGTCCTTAATGAACCTTCGGTAGTAGCCTACCAACCTGACGAACTTCCGGACTTCCCGGATGTTGCTGGGTTTCGGCCAGTCCCTGATTACGGTGACCTTGTCAGGGTCTGGGGCCACTCCTTCAGCACTTACCACATGGCCCAGGTATTGTACTTTGGGCTTTAACAGGTGGCATTTGGATGGCTTTACCTTCAGGCTAAAGTTAGACAGAGCTTCAAACGCCTCGGCCAGGTACTTCAGGTGGTCTTCATATGTCTTGGAGAAGACAATCACATAGGGGGCGTGGCCAGCAGCTGAAGGAGCAGGACGCATCCTCCTTGAGCTCCTCCGACAGCTGCTAAAATCTAAGTAATCTGGCTATTTTAAAACTCCATCCTGATCACTAGAAGGCTTCATCCAATAGCCCATAAGCCCTAGAGGCAATATATCGCCTTCTTGGATGATATTCTGAGCTCCGGACAGTGATCGCCTGAGGCCTACAAGCAGGCCTGAACCTGCAGGAGGAACTCCCAGACTGTCATATATCTGGAACCTCGTGTACCTCCCTGACCGAGAGACTGCACCAGATATCTTACTACTGGTGCTCTCGCTTATGAGCCTGGGGATCTGTTGAGCTCTTCCACAGGAACTCCGGCACTCAAGGGAGCGAGGGGCCACCAGAGGGTGAGTGGACCGCGGCCTTTCCCTGCATACCCCCCCAAGACCGGCAGCGGCTATTGTGACCTTGGCCCTGGTCCGGCGGGACGACACGGCATTCGAGGAGGACCGGCATACCTGACCGCCTGGCGTCTCGGAGCCGCTTTCTAGTCAGGGGTTCGCCCTCCCCGCTTGCATCCGAGCGCTCGGTTTTCCCGCCGCTGACGCTGACAGGAGACCGGAAGCTGTGAGGGACCAGCCACGCGGTGCGAGCAACTGAGCTTTTCCTAGAATCACTGCCGCCTATCCGGACGTGCTGCCTAGAGACCTGCGGTGAGCCGCTCTGCATTGCGGGAGCCGGGTGTTGAGTGACACCCTCCTGCCCCCACCCGCCCGCCGCCTGCTGCGGCAGTTACCGTGGCTTCACTCCTCCTAGATCGGAGTCGGCGCTGCACGGAGAGGGGTCTGGTGCCGCTTGCCCGTTCGGTGTGTGACTTGGGGCTGAGCATCTGCCGTGGTGTTGGCCTCCTGACCGCACTCCCCCACACCTGGTTATCGGACTGATCTGCCGACTGGGAACTGACTACGGAGAGTGATTTGTCTGCCCAACATAAGAGGTGAGAGGGAACTGGGCTCTCTGCAGCTTTGCTGGACTTGGCGCTCATATAACTTACGGTGTGTGGATCGGAACTAAGACACCATAAGATTTTCATCACCCCCATAGCTAGAGAGCCTATCCAGACCCACGCAGCAAACTCTCCACCAACACTAACGCTGCCATCCCAAACCTAACTCCCTTGGTTGCTTAGTTGCATAACTTTATAAGCAGATTCCCCTGAAACTAGTGACCATTAGACCACACAAAACTAAGAATCCCACAGTTTTTTTTATAACTAAAACATCAAAAATACCACTGCAGGATAACCTCTGAGAAATTCTGGGAAGGAGAGATCTGTCATAATCCTAAATACATTCATAAGGCCCTTTGCTGACACCTAGTGTCCATTTACAAAACAACAGCTTTCTGATATTCAGAACTGTGATCGCAACAAATATTTGACTATCTACCCTGCAAATACTTAAGTATTCTATTTGGTCACTTAAACCCCAACCCCAAACCTTAGTGGCCGCCTCCCGCTGAAGCTACTAATCCTCTTGACAATAAAAACTAGCTTTATCAGCGTGACTACTATATCTGGACAGTTGAAATGATTAATTGACCTCCTCATCTTGTGGGCTGAGGGAGAGCTTTGACGACAAACAATAAATGACAATCCGAAGCCTGTTTTAATAGCCATGGGGAAATCAGGGGTTAAAACAGTTCGAGGAACCTCAAAAGCCTCTAAATCCATAACCCAAGCTGATGTGGATAAGTTTCTGAAAAAACAATCTGCCCTCTCTGACACTACTACAGCATCAAGACATATAGACTTACAAACAGAGGATGCCTCAGATTCAGACCTCGAAAGTGACTCTGATCTGGGAGGGAATGTAAAAGACAGTCTGGTGACCCGCTCATTTATCAAAAGAATACTATCTAAGGTGCTAGAGCCTATAGGGAAGGAGCTGTCGGAAATAAAACAAGACCTAGTGCAACAGTGACATAGACTGGAAACAGTCGAAATTGCCCAATCATCAATGACACAACATGCTACTACCCTATTAGACTGCCTCAAGGAACATGAGACGCAGATCCAAACAATCCAATCAACATTGGAAGATCACGAGAACCGAGAAAGGAGAAACAATATCCGCATCAAGGGTCTTCCAGAAACAGTTGCTTCCGACGCGTTAACTAAAGCTGCTGTGGAGATTTTCGGTAAACTCTTACTGGATGTAGATTCTAAAAACATCGAGCTTATCAGAACTCATATAACTCTCCGCCCAAAGCCCAAACAGGGAGAACCTTCACGGGACGTAATATGCCGCTTCCTCGATTACAGGATGAAAGACCTTATTCTTCGACGAGCACGAGAGGCACAAGATATCACATATGAAGGTTCTCAAATAAGTTTATTTCAGGATCTTTCAGCACTGACTCTGAAAAAACGAAGAGTACTGAAACCAGTTACCGAAGCCCTGATACAGAAAGGATATCGTTTTCGCTGGCTATTCCCTTTCGGAATTTTCATCACCGCAGAAGAAAAAAAAATTCAAGACCGAACATCTGCAGGCATCAAAGATCTTTGTAAGACCTTAAACCTGGACACATACCCAGACCTGGAAACGTTCCACACAGCATCACAGCTACAACCGCTTCCAACACCAACCCCGTGGCACCTTGCAGAGACTCCTAAATCACACAGACTGAAAAGAAAATCAACAAAGACACCACCTTCAAAAGGAGACCCTGAAATAACCTGAACACAGTTCCCGACTACAGTAATGGTTCTATCAAGCCTACAATCTGCAGTAACCACCAATCGACCAAACCGCTGCACGACCAGCTCTATCCTCACCTACTGTATCCTCACCCATCCCTTGTAGATTGTGAGCCCTCGCGGGCAGGGTCCTCTCTCCTCCTGTTCCAGTTGTGACTTGTATTGTTCAAGATTATTGTACTTGTTTTTATTATGTATACCCCTCCTCACATGTAACGCGCCATGGAATAAATGGCGCTATAATAATAAATAATAATAATAATAATAATAATAATCTAAACTGAGAATTGAGTCAACATTGGCTCAAAATGGTTAATCATTGATCCTAAACCTCTTCCCCTAATTTCACCCCACCCTCTTTCCGTCTTTACCCTAACCCCTCCCCTTTATGCGATCCTGTTAGCCCCCCCACCCCCCCACCCTACTTCCCTCCCTTCCATCCCCTCCCCCCCTCCCTATACCATACCCTACCCCAACCCTCAAAACTCATTTTATGCCTAGGCTTCGGAAATATGTTATGAATCTCCCTCAAAGAAAGCCTGCGAGTTTGGTTATGTTATCTGACTCTATGTTTACCAAAGTTATTTTTCTCATTAATATGTTGCTATACTAATTATTCTATGTTTTATGTCTATTCCTTTTCTATATCCTTTCTACTTTCTTGCCCCTACCTCTCCCTCTCCAATTACCAATTTAACCCTAGCACCTTGCTACAACGGAAACGTCAGATGAAGACCTCTAAGCGACTACTTGACTCTACTGGCCACTACACCAATGGCAGCACAGGATAAGGTATTTACCATTGCCTCATTTAATGCAAACAGCCTAAACTCACCATCCAATAGACGTCACACACTAGACTTCCTTAAGAGACAAAAAGCGGACATCTTATTCATCCAGGAAACGCATTTCAAACCTGATAAACTACCCAATTTCGAACGCAATCACTATGACACATGGTTCCATGCTACCACACCACAAGTAGGATCTAGAGGTACTTCAATTGCGATAGCAAAAGGAATCCCTTTCCAATCCCACACCATTCTAACAGATCCTAACGGCAGATTCGTCCTGATCAAGGGCTTATTGGCTGGAAACTTGGTTACCCTATGTAGCGCATACGCTCCCAATAAAAAACACTTAAAATGGCTACTATCGTTGTTCAGGAAAATAGAAGATTTCAGAGAAGGTTCCCTCATATTAGGGGGGGATTTAAATATTGCCTTAGAACCCTTAATAGACACATCCACAAAAAAAATACTATCTCTGCGAGAGATCTAATTAGGATTAAAACAAAACTCGGGTCAATGCAAGTATTAGACATATGGAGGCAATTACATCCTTCCGAACTCGACTTCACCTATTACTCCCACCCTCATAGGTCTTACCACAGACTCGACTATATTTTCGTACCTAGACAATTGCTGCCAAATGTAATAAGCTCTACAATCCTCCCTAATGTTCACTCAGATCACTCCATAGTACTACTCCAAACGAAGCTACTCAGACCCCTCTCCGTTATTAGATCTTGGCAACTGAACGAGTCCATTTTAAACTCCCCAGAAGTCGTCAGACGTGTTACAAAAAAACTTAACCAATATTTTGAACAAAACGATACCGATGAGGTCTCGATCCCAACCTTATGGGAAGCACATAAGTCGGTAATTAGAGGAGAACTGATCTCTATTTCTTCCTACCTCAACAAAGAAAGACAACAAGAGCTGAGAGCCTTATATGATGAGATATATGAACTAGAAACACAACACAAAAAACAACAGGAACAACACACTCTAAATGAGCTTATTAAAAAAAGACAACGATTGAAAGAAATTTTAAACTTAAACTCTGCTAAATGGTACTCCTCCTGGCGAAACAAAATGTTCGTACATGGTGATAGAGCTTCAAAACTAATGGTATCTAGACTAAAACGACGCCAAACATGCACATATATCCATACCATCAAATCCTCAAATGGTCAGTGCACCCAAAACTATAAACAAATCGAATCTGAATTCTTAAATTATTATAAACAACTTTACAACCTACGCCCAAAAGGGAATGATACTGACAAAACCAAAAGATTACTAACTATTAAAACCTTTCTGACTCGCTTGAACCTCCCTCAGTTGACAACCTCTCAGCAACACCTCTTAACCAAACCATTCCAACTAGACGAACTCCGGTCCGCCCTGTCGGGGAGCCCTTCCGGGAAAGCCCCCGGTCCTGATGGTTTACCTACAATATACTATAAGTCCTTTTCCCAAGTATTACTCCCACGCCTATTAAACATGTGTTACTCAGTATTGAACGGCGAACAATTCCCTACGCAAGCCCTGGACGCTAAGATTTCGCTAATATACAAGGAGGGCAAGGATCCAGAGCAATGCAGTAGCTATAGACCAATCTCGTTATTAAACGTGGATCTGAAATTATTTGCTAGCATGATAGCACGCAGAATAGCTGGATTTTTGCCATCATTGATATCTTTAAACCAACCAAAAACCAAACTGCTGTATTGCGGAATCCTAGAAACAAGAACTAACCTAGACCAAAACAAGGATCCCTAAAATGTAACCTTTATTAGGGTATTTTAAAATAGACTTTATTATTCAATAGTTATTTAAAAGTAAAAAGGCATACAATGTACCTAAACCGCCCTGTATGGTACTCTAGTTCACCCTACCTAACTGTGGAGGTAGGCACCCTACTTTACCGCGGTAGGCGCCCCCACTCGTCGAAGACTGGCCCTTTTTTTGCCCTCGGGCTCCCTACAATACTGGAAACCTAATAGGCACTACACCAGACCACTATAGTGACAACTACCTAACAGTGGAGGTAGGCACCCTAAGTTGCCACGGTAGGCGCCCCCACTCAGCGGCGGCTGACCCTGGGGTCCCTTACTCGCCCTACAATCAGGAAAGATGAAAGATAAGTGTCCCAATACACCCCACGAACCCGTGACAAGAAAAAACAGAAAAAAATGACCAAAATAACCAGAAAAAATTAACAAAACTGAACCAAAAAATGTAGATATTTTCCAGCCTATTGTAACCCAGAAGGATGATTTAAAATGCTGGTTAAATAAACAGTAGACTGGTACGTCCCATACGGGATCACAGGTCACTGGAGTGTAATAATATACCTTGATCCGAACAGATAATTATACACAGTTAGAGCACCTGGATACTTTCCATAATGCACATATAAAAAATGCTATCAGCATTCCTCTATTGTTTTAAAGAGGTATGGCCTTATCCTGCCATATAGTGCCCAATCAGTACAAGGCTGAGAATTATATACCACTTGAGACTATACTAATCTAGTAGCTTTACTGGCTCAATGGCCAGACTCCAATCTGTCAACTCTGGACAGGGGTAAACATAATTAAGAGAGAAAAATTGTAGGCAGTTGGGACATATTAGTAACCACTAGTAACACATTGTTGAAACTTAATATTACAAGTTCGGTTAAAACGCTCACTCATCTTGCTGAGGTATACTAATAGGTGCAATTGCACAAAGATATACTTATCAGCGTTTTAGAAGTTCCCATTTTGTTCCTCCCGCTTCTGCCCAAGATGCAATGATCAGCTCTCTCAAGTAGTCCCCATTCAATGTCCAGAAGTGGATTGTCTCAGTGGTCAACTCTCACACGTAGTCCCCATCCAATGTCCGACGCGTTTCCCCCCCTTTTTTTGGGGGTATAACGGGGGTTCATCAGGGATAGCACAGCCACATATGCCGATAAGGAGATAGAGGAGCTGTAAAGGTAGGTCCACTCACCATGTGCCCCTTTTTTAAAAGAGCCCTGAGTTAGCATTCTCGGCGTACACGCCACATGGAGTATGCGTCATCAGTATGCGGCTGGGTTTTCATTCAGTGCAGTGGCAAACCGGAAGTGAGAAGTACCGTAGCCGCAGTGTACCATCGGTTCTGTAGGCTACTAAAAAATGGCCAACTGCACCGCTTCTCAGCTGCATAGAGTGCGCGCCTCCAGCGCGCAAAGTTACCTGCACAAAAACTGGCGACGGGCCGGAATTCAAATACTAACAAAAATGTACTGAGTTCAATTGGCTACAAAAAAATGGCCGACAGCGCCGCTCTTGCGCATGCGCTCTACGGTCTTAGGGAACTCGCACAGTCCCAAACCGATAACTCCGGATAGAGATAATGCCGGATAATTTTAATTTCTCCAGCATAGTAGACCATTATAGAAAGGGGTAAATATCACATAGAAGGTAAGTGATGACCTACACATTCAGAAAAAGTGGAACAAACAAAGAAAAATAAAGTCAAAAAATATATATACAATGGGTCATATTTGATGACCCTGAAGAATATACGCGTATCTTTCTTTCTTTATTTTTCTTTATTTTTTTTTATATAGCGCTAACATATTACGCAGCGCTTTACAGTTTGCACACATTATCATCGCTGTCCCCGATGGGGCTCACAATCTAAATTCCCTATCAGTATGTCTTTAGAATGTGGGAGGAAACCGGAGTGCCCGGAGGAAACCCACGCAAACACAGAGAGAACATACAAACTCTTTGCAGATGTTGTCCAAGGTGGGATTAGAACCCAGGACTCCAGCGCTGCAAGGCTGCTGTGCTAACCACTGCGCCACCGTGCTGCCCCGCGTATCCATATACATGGCTTAAACTGACCAATAGAACTAGGGCTAGATGAAACTGCCAAAGGACAATTGTTCATTGAGGCCTACTGGACTCATAGATTTCAATAAATAAATCCATCTACATTCTCGTTGCAGGATCCTTCTGTCCCAATCCCCCTGCCTGACTGATGGTGCAATTACCTCGATAACCTTAAACGATAGTGAGCTCAAATCCCCCCCATGTGTAGTATTGATATGGCGTGCAACTGGTGTGTCTCGACCATGTCTGATATCTCCCAGATGTTCGCTGATGCGAACTCGAAGTTCACGTTTGGTTTTCCCTATGTAGTCCTTATGACAAGAACATGTACATAGGTATACCAAGCCAGTTGTTCTACAATTGGCAAACTGCCTCATTGAGAAAGTCCTGCCTGTGGCCGAGCTCTTAAAAGTCTTTGACACTTCAACAAATTTACAAAAGGAGCAGTGTCCACATTTGTAGGTCCCCGTCGATCTATTCATCAGCCAGGTGTTCTGTCTTTTTGGGGGGATAAAGTGACTATGGACTATACTGTCCTTAATAGATCTCCCCCTACGATAGGTGATCGACGGGTGTGGAGACACATAGTTACCGATCTCAGGGTCAGATCTTAAAATTTGCCAGTGTCGTTTAAAAATATCATATACCCTCCTGGACTGATCATCAAAGGTCCCAATGAGCCTTGTAATCCCTGAGCCATCCACATGGGGTCTAGGTACCAATAGCGATGTTCTGTTTGAGCCTAGAGCAGCAGAATATGCAGACTCTACTACATCACCTGGGTATCCCCTATCACAGAACCGATGTTTGAGTTCTTGTGATTTGGCTTTGAAGTCACTCAAGGAGGAACAGTTCCTGCGAAGTCTCAGGAACTGTCCTTTCGGGATACCTCTTTTTAGCGGGAAAGGGTGGTGGCTCTCCCATCTTAAAAGGCTATTAGTAGCCGTTGGTTTACGAAAGATGCTAGTGCACAGGGAGCCATCCACTTGTCTAGAGATAGTAACGTCAAGGAAGTTTATGCTATGTCCACCAATTTCATAGGTGAAGAACAAACTCTCTAAAGTGGTGTTCAAGTATTGTAGAAAGTTTGTAAAAGAGCAGGCATCACCCTTCCATAATATCAGGATGTCGTCGATGAATCTGCCCCAGAAAATAATTCTGGGGCTCCATGTATCATCCTCATCCTTGAAGACAATAGTGTCTTCCCACCAGCCCAGGAGCAGGTTGGCATAAGTGGGGGCACAAGGGCTCCCCATCGCTGTGCCCCTGAGCTGGTGGTAATACTTCCCGTCAAAAAGAAAGTAATTCCGATGTAACACAAAGTCAAGAAGTTCAAGTAGAAAAGTATTATGTAATGTATATTGAACTCCCCTACTGCTCAAGAAATACCCAATGGCGTGCAGGCCATCTGTGTGCATAACACTGCTATAAAGTGCCTCAACATCAATGGAGGCAATGATAGTATCTGGCTCAATGGAGATCCCCTCCAACTTAGTTAGCAGATCACTGGTATCCCTAATGTGAGATGGGAGAGCTGTCACAAATGGTCTCAATAATCTGTCTAGGTAGATGCTCGAATTTTGGGATAGGGCATCTACCCCTGACACTATGGGGCGTCCCTTTAGGGGGCACAGCCCCTTGTGAATCTTAGGCACAGCATAAAAGGTTGCTACCATAGGGGATTTGGGAAGTAAAAAATCA
The DNA here is from genome assembly GCF_051348905.1 of Ranitomeya variabilis. Lineage (NCBI taxonomy): Eukaryota > Metazoa > Chordata > Amphibia > Anura > Dendrobatidae > Ranitomeya > Ranitomeya variabilis. The sequence goes on from NC_135239.1 coordinate 152,714,497, forward strand.
AATTCACTTTTAGAAATAAGTCTCGACTCTAAGGCTCGTGTTAATATACTCCGTAACTCAGACGTGAACTCAGCCGTCGGATCCTTCTTTAGTACCTCGTATGATGACCTGTCCGACAGAATAGACATACACATCTCAGTGTATTTAACATGATCCATAATGACTATATTACCGCCTTTGTCGGAAGGTTTCACGACTATAGACGTATTATTCCTCAGATCTTCCAGAGATTTCCTTTCTGATTTGGTTAGATTAGGATGAGTAGAATCAAAATCTGGGATAATATTGTTGATCTCATCTGTGACCAGTTTTTGGAACACATCAATACTGCCAAAATTACTTGCCGGTGGCATCTTTTTGCTGACCGATCTGAGTTCAGAAAAGGGTCCCTCACCAGATGTCCTACTACCCTCCATACCCAATTCTGTCAATGTTTCAAGATCGGTCAGGTCATCAAAAGAGATGCCCAGTTGTTGGCACTTTTGTACATCATTTTTATGAAAAAATTGTCTTCATCTGAGTTTCCTCGTGAAAAGATTGAGGTCCTTAATCCAGGAAAACGGGTCAAACCTCATTGTTGGAACAAAGGTGAGACCCTTACTGAGTACTTGTTTTTCTATTGTGGTCAGAAGATATGATGATAAATTGATGATTTGATTATCATCTCTTAACGGCCGTGTCATTACTTTTGATAGCTGATGGGGTTTCGATTCCGAAGATCGTACATAAGTCCCCCCCGATCCTCTAAAAAAGAGGAAGAGGAGGAAGTAGAGGATTGGAAACCCCTGTCTGGACCAAAATTTTGCCATCTTCGCCCTCTCCGACCCCGATTTTTTGGTCTGGAGAATTGTTTAGACACAGACCCCCTCGAAGTTGAATCGATATCTGAGGAGTCAATGTCCGAGGAAGATGCCTCAACCCTCACTGTTGTAGTAGACTGTAAGGAAGGATAAGCTCTCTTCTCTTTAAATTCTAGACAGTCTTTTAAGAAACGTTTATGTTTCCTCTCTTTTATTTCCAGATGGAATTTCTCCACTGAGTTCTTAAGGGTTTCCTCTCTATTTGCAAATTCTGAGTCGTTTTTATATTTCAAGATGTTATCAATAAGTTCCTTTAATTTGGAAGAGGAGTTCTCTAGGGTCTTCTTCTCCTCTTCCAGAAGTACATGCATGAACCTCAGTGAAGAGGCAATTGACTCCTCCTCCCACTTTGCCAGTAAAGTAGGGGACACACACCTTGGAGCTGGCAACAAATGTATTCTCAGACCACGTGGAACTATTTTATGTTTGATGTAATTATCCAAGGATTGGACCTCCCACCAGGATTTGATGTTGTTTTTATATGCTAATAGAACATCCGAAAATTGTGACCTTAAAGTCGGGGTAGATGATGTACCGCTTGCACCATCAATGTCCGAAAAGACCTCTCTCGCATCATCTAGCCATCTTTTATTGTCTAGTGGTCCTGAAAGAAAACTAGCCATAGCTGTTGTGAATTTGGATTCTGGGCTCCCCCGGTGGCTACTGGTGGAATTGAACTGGTGTCTTCATCTTCTCTGTTCACCTGTTCCCATCAAGTTGTGGGAGTCGCTATATAACCTTGCTTCTCTGTTAGTTGCTTGCCGGTCAACAATGTTATCAGAAGCCTCTCTGTGCTTGTTCCTGTTCCTAGACAACTACTAGATAAGTTGGACTCTTGTCCATGTTTGTTTTTGCATTTTTGTTCCAGTTCACAGCTGTAGTTTCGTTACTGTGTCTGGAAAGCTCTTGTGAACAGGAATTGCCACTCTGGTGTTATGAGTTAATGCCAGAGTTTTAAAGTAATTTCTGGATGGTGTTTTGATAGGGTTTTCAGCTGACCATGAAGGTGTCCTTTCTGTCTTCTGCTATGTAGTAAGTGGACCTCAAATTTGCTAAACCTATTTTCATACTACGTTTGTTATTTCATCTTAACTCACCGCCAATACATGTGGGGGGCCTCTGTCTCCTTTCGGGGTATTTCTCTAGAGGTGAGCTAGGACTAATATTTTCCTCTGCTAGCTTTATTTAGTCCTCCGGCTGGTGCTGGGCATCTAGAATCAACGTAGGCATGCTACCCGGCCACTGCTAGTTGTGCGTTAGGTTTAGTTCATGGTCAGCTCAGTTTCCATCTTCCAAGAGCTAGTTCCTATATATGCTGATGCTATGTTCTCTTGCCATTGAGATCATGACAGTTTGACCGGACCACAAAGTGTTAATTGTTTGGGCTGAAGCAGGAGATAGAGAAGTGTTTAAGGGAAATTTTTTTTTTTTTTTTTTTTTTTTTTTCCCCTTCAGAGTTTTGCTGCCTAGCCCTTGATTGCTGTCTAGCTGCTTCTTACCTCCTCTTAACCCTTGAATGGCTCTGTGTCCACCTGTTTGTAATGGATCTTCAGAGTGTAACTGCAGGTTTGAATAATCTCGCCACGAAAGTACAAAAATTGCAAGATTTTGTTTGTCATGCACCTGTATCTGAGCCGAGAATTCCTTTGCCGGAATTTTTCTCGGGGAATAGATCCGGGTTTCAGAATTTTCGAAATAATTGCAAATTATTTTTGTCCCTGAAATCTCGCTCTGCTGGAGACCCTGCACAGCAGGTCAGGATTGTGATTTCCTTGCTCCGGGGCGACCCTCAAGACTGGGCTTTTTCATTGACACCAGGGGATCCTGCGTTGCTCAATGTGGATGCGTTTTTTCTGGCCTTGGGGTTGCTTTATGACGAACCTCATTTGGAGCTTCAGGCAGAAAAAACTTTGATGTCCCTATCTCAGGGGCAAGATGAAGCGGAAATTTACTGCCAAAGATTCCGTAAATGGTCTGTGCTTACTCAGTGGAATGAGTGCGCCCTGGCGGCGACTTTCAGAGAGGGGCTCTCTGATGCCATTAAGGATGTTATGGTGGGGTTCCCTGTGCCTGCGGGTCTGAATGAGTCCATGACAATGGCTATTCAGATCGATAGGCGTCTGCGGGAGCGCAAACCAGTGCACCATCTGGCGGTTTCCACTGAGAGGTCGCCAGAGAGTATGCAGTGTGATAGAATTCTGTCCCGAAGCGAGCGGCAGAATTTTAGACGGAAAAATGGGTTGTGTTTCTATTGTGGTGATTCTACTCATGTTATATCAGCATGCTCTAAGCGCACTAAAAAGCTTGGTAAATCTGTTTCCATTTGCACCTTACCGTCTAAGTTTATTCTATCTGTGACCCTGATTTGCTCTTTGTCATCTATTACCACGGACGCCTATGTCGACTCTGGCGCCGCTTTGAGTCTTATGGATTGGTCCTTTGCCAAACGCTGTGGGTATGATTTAGAGCCTTTGGAGACTCCTATTCCTCTGAAGGGGATTGACTCCACCCCATTGGCTAATAATAAACCACAATACTGGACACAAGTAACTATGCGTATTAATCCGGATCACCAGGAGATTATTCGCTTTCTGGTGCTGTATAATCTACATGATGATTTGGTGTTAGGATTGCCTTGGCTGCAATCTCACAACCCAGTCCTCGACTGGAGAGCTATGTCTGTGTTGAGCTGGGGATGTAAGGGGGCTCATGGGGATGTACCTGTGGTTTCCATTTCATCATCTATTCCCTCTGAAATTCCTGAGTTCCTGTCTGACTATCGTGACGTCTTTGAAGAATCCAAGCTTGGTTCGTTACCTCCGCACCGAGAGTGCGATTGTGCCATAGATTTAATCCCGGGTAGTAAATACCCAAAGGGTCGTTTATTTAATCTGTCTGTGCCTGAACATGCTGCTATGCGAGAATATATAAAGGAGTCCTTGGAAAAGGGACATATTCGTCCATCGTCATCTCCCTTAGGAGCCGGTTTTTTCTTTGTGTCAAAAAAAGACGGCTCTTTGAGACCATGTATTGATTATCGGCTTTTGAATAAAATCACTGTTAAATATCAATACCCATTGCCGTTGCTGACGGATTTGTTTGCTCGCATAAAGGGGGCCAAGTGGTTCTCTAAGATTGACCTTCGGGGGGCGTATAATTTGGTGCGAATCAGGCAGGGGGATGAGTGGAAAACCGCATTTAATACGCCCGAGGGCCACTTTGAGTATTTAGTGATGCCTTTTGGTCTTTCAAATGCTCCGTCAGTTTTCCAGTCCTTTATGCATGATATTTTTCGCGATTATTTGGATAAATTTATGATTGTGTATCTGGATGATATTCTGATTTTTTCGGATGACTGGGACTCTCATGTCCAGCAAGTCAGGAGGGTTTTTCAGGTTTTGCGGTCTAATTCTTTGTGTGTGAAGGGTTCTAAGTGTGTTTTTGGGGTACAGAGGATTTCCTTTTTGGGATATATTTTTTCCCCCTCTTCCATTGAAATGGATCCTGTCAAGGTTCAAGCCATTTGTGATTGAACGCAGCCCTCTTCTCTTAAGAGTCTTCAGAAATTTTTGGGCTTTGCTAACTTTTATCGTCGATTTATTGCTGGTTTTTCGGATATTGCTAAGCCATTGACCGATTTGACTAAGAAGGGTGCTGATGTTGCTGATTGGTCCCCTGATGCTGTGGAGGCCTTTCGGGAGCTTAAGCGCCGTTTTTCCTCTGCCCCTGTGTTGCGTCAGCCTGATGTTGCTCTACCTTTTCAGGTTGAGGTCGACGCTTCTGAGATCGGAGCTGGGGCAGTGTTGTCGCAGAAAAGTTCTGACTGCTCCGTGATGAGGCCTTGTGCCTTCTTTTCCCGTAAATTTTCGCCCGCTGAGCGGAATTATGATGTTGGGAATCGGGAGCTTTTGGCCATGAAGTGGGCTTTTGAGGAGTGGCGCCATTGGCTTGAGGGGGCCAGACATCAGGTGGTGGTATTGACTGACCACAAAAATTTGATTTATCTTGAGACCGCCAGGCGCCTGAATCCTAGACAGGCGCGCTGGTCATTATTTTTCTCTCGGTTTAATTTTGTGGTGTCATACCTACCGGGTTCTAAGAATGTTAAGGCGGATGCCCTTTCTAGGAGTTTTGACCCTGACTCGCCTGGTAACTCTGAGCCCACAGGTATCCTTAAGGATGGAGTGGTATTGTCAGCCGTTTCTCCAGACCTGCGGCGGGCCTTGCAGGAGTTTCAGGCGGATAGACCTGATCGTTGCCCACCTGATAAACTGTTTGTTCCTGATGATTGGACCAGTAGAGTCATCTCTGAGGTTCATTCTTCTGCGTTGGCAGGTCATCCTGGCATTTTTGGTACCAGGGATTTGGTGGCAAGGTCCTTCTGGTGGCCTTCCCTGTCACGAGATGTGCGAGGCTTTGTGCAGTCTTGTGACGTTTGTGCTCGGGCCAAGCCTTGTTGTTCTCGGGCTAGTGGATTATTGTTGCCCTTGCCTATTCCTAAGAGGCCTTGGACGCACATCTCGATGGATTTTATTTCAGATCTGCCGGTTTCTCAGAAGATGTCTGTCATCTGGGTGGTGTGTGACCGTTTTTCTAAGATGGTCCATTTGGTTCCTCTGCCCAAGTTGCCTTCTTCTTCCGAGTTGGTTCCTCTGTTTTTTCAAAATGTTGTTCGTTTGCATGGTATTCCTGAGAATATCATTTCTGACAGAGGGACCCAATTCGTGTCTAGATTTTGGCGGGCATTCTGTGCTAGGATGGGCATAGATTTATCTTTTTCGTCCGCTTTCCATCCTCAGACGAATGGCCAGACCGAGCGGACTAATCAGACCCTGGAGACATATCTGAGGTGTTTTGTGTCTGCTGACCAGGATGATTGGGTTGCTTTTTTGCCATTGGCGGAGTTCGCTCTCAATAATCGGGCCAGCTCTGCCACTTTGGTGTCCCCGTTTTTCTGTAATTCGGGGTTTCATCCTCGATTTTCCTCTGGTCAGGTGGAATCTTCGGATTGTCCTGGAGTGGATGCTGTGGTGGAGAGATTGCATCAGATCTGGGGGCAGGTGGTGGACAATTTGAGGTTGTCCCAGGAGAAGACTCAGCTTTTTGCCAACCGCCACCGTCGTGTTGGTCCTCGGCTTTGTGTTGGGGATTTGGTGTGGTTGTCTTCTCGTTTTGTCCCTATGAGGGTCTCTTCTCCTAAGTTTAAGCCTCGGTTCATCGGCCCGTATAAGATATTGGAGATCCTTAACCCTGTTTCCTTCCGTTTGGACCTCCCTGCATCCTTTTCTATTTATAACGTTTTTCATCGGTCATTATTGCGCAGGTATGAGGTACCAGTTGTGCCTTCCGTTGAGCCTCCTGCTCCGGTGTTGGTTGAGGGTGAGTTGGAGTACGTTGTGGAGAAAATCTTAGACTCCCGTGTTTCCAGACGGAGACTCCAGTATCTGGTCAAGTGGAAGGGATACGGCCAGGAGGATAATTCTTGGGTGAATGCATCTGATGTTCATGCCTCTGATCTGGTTCGTGCCTTTCATAGGGCCCATCCTGATCGCCCTGGTGGTTCTGGTGAGGGTTCGGTGCCCCCTCCTTGAGGGGGGGGTACTGTTGTGAATTTGGATTCTGGGCTCCCCCGGTGGCTACTGGTGGAATTGAACTGGTGTCTTCATCTTCTCTGTTCACCTGTTCCCATCAAGTTGTGGGAGTCGCTATATAACCTTGCTTCTCTGTTAGTTGCTTGCCGGTCAACAATGTTATCAGAAGCCTCTCTGTGCTTGTTCCTGCTCCTAGACAACTACTAGATAAGTTGGACTCTTGTCCATGTTTGTTTTTGCATTTTTGTTCCAGTTCACAGCTGTAGTTTCGTTACTGTGTCTGGAAAGCTCTTGTGAACAGGAATTGCCACTCTGGTGTTATGAGTTAATGCCAGAGTTTTAAAGTAATTTCTGGATGGTGTTTTGATAGGGTTTTCAGCTGACCATGAAAGTGTCCTTTCTGTCTTCTGCTATGTAGTAAGTGGACCTCAAATTTGCTAAACCTATTTTCATACTACGTTTGTTATTTCATCTTAACTCACCGCCAATACATGTGGGGGGCCTCTGTCTCCTTTCGGGGTATTTCTCTAGAGGTGAGCTAGGACTAATATTTTCCTCTGCTAGCTTTATTTAGTCCTCCGGCTGGTGCTGGGCATCTAGAATCAACGTAGGCATGCTACCCGGCCACTGCTAGTTGTGCGTTAGGTTTAGTTCATGGTCAGCTCAGTTTCCATCTTCCAAGAGCTAGTTCCTATATATGCTGATGCTATGTTCTCTTGCCATTGAGATCATGACACATAGCTATTTGACCAACCAAAAACCAAACTGCTGTATTGCGGAATCCTAGAAACAAGAACTAACCTAGACCAAAACAAGGATCCCTAAAATGTAACCTTTATTAGGGTATTTTAAAATAGACTTTATTATTCAATAGTTATTTAAAAGTAAAAAGGCATACAATGTACCTAAACCGCCCTGTATGGTACTCTAGTTCACCCTACCTAACTGTGGAGGTAGGCACCCTACTTTACCGCGGTAGGCGCCCCCACTCGTCGAAGACTGGCCCTGTTTTTGCCCTCGGGCTCCCTACAATACTGGAAACCTAATAGGCACTACACCAGACCACTATAGTGACAACTACCTAACAGTGGAGGTAGGCACCCTAAGTTGCCACGGTAGGCGCCCCCACTCAGCGGCAGCTGACCCTGGGGTCCCTTACTCGCCCTACAATCAGGAAAGATGAAAGATAAGTGTCCCAATACACCCCACGAACCCGTGACAAGAAAAAACAGAAAAAAATGACCAAAATAACCAGAAAAAATTAACAAAACTGAACCAAAAAATGTAGATATTTTCCAGCCTATTGTAACCCAGAAGGATGATTTAAAATGCTGGTTAAATAAACAGTAGACTGGTACGTCCCATACGGGATCACAGGTCACTGCACTGAATGAAAACCCAGCCGCATACTGATGACGCATACTCCATGTGGCGTGTACGCCGAGAATGCTAACTCAGGGCTCTTTTAAAAAAGGGGCACATGGTGATTGGACCTACCTTTACAGCTCCTCTATCTCCTTATCGGCATATGTGGCTGTGCTATCCCTGATGAACCCCCGTTATACCCCAAAAAAAAGGGGGGGAAACGCGTCGGACATTGGATGGGGACTACGTGTGAGAGTTGACCACTGAGACAATCCACTTCTGGACATTGAATGGGGACTACTTGAGAGAGCTGATCATTGCATCTTGGGCAGAAGCGGGAGGAACAAAATGGGAACTTCTAAAACGCTGATAAGTATATCTTTGTGCAATTGCACCTATTAGTATACCTCAGCAAGATGAGTGAGCATTTTAACCGAACTTGTAATATTAAGTTTCAACAATGTGTTACTAGTGGTTACTAATATGTCCCAACTGCCTACAATTTTTCTCTCTTAATTATGTTTACCCCTGTCCAGAGTTGACAGATTGGAGTCTGGCCATTGAGCCAGTAAAGCTACTAGATTAGTATAGTCTCAAGTGGTATATAATTCTCAGCCTTGTACTGATTGGGCACTATATGGCAGGATAAGGCCATACCTCTTTAAAACAATAGAGGAATGCTGATAGCATTTTTTATATGTGCATTATGGAAAGTATCCAGGTGCTCTAACTGTGTATAATTATCTGTTCGGATCAAGGTATATTATTACACTCCAGTGACCTGTGATCCCGTATGGGACGTACCAGTCTACTGTTTATTTAACCAGCATTTTAAATCATCCTTCTGGGTTACAATAGGCTGGAAAATATCTACATTTTTTGGTTCAGTTTTGTTAATTTTTTCTGGTTATTTTGGTCATTTTTTTCTGTTTTTTCTTGTCACGGGTTCGTGGGGTGTATTGGGACACTTATCTTTCATCTTTCCTGATTGTAGGGCAAGTAAGGGACCCCAGGGTCAGCCGCCGCTGAGTGGGGGCGCCTACCGTGGCAACTTAGGGTGCCTACCTCCACTGTTAGGTAGTTGTCACTATAGTGGTCTGGTGTAGTGCCTATTAGGTTTCCAGTATTGTAGGGAGCCCGAGGGCAAAAACAGGGCCAGTCTTCGACGAGTGGGGGCGCCTACCGCGGTAAAGTAGGGTGCCTACCTCCACAGTTAGGTAGGGTGAACTAGAGTACCATACAGGGCGGTTTAGGTACATTGTATGCCTTTTTACTTTTAAATAACTATTGAATAATAAAGTCTATTTTAAAATACCCTAATAAAGGTTACATTTTAGGGATCCTTGTTTTGGTCTAGGTTAGTTCTTATCTTTAAACCAAACAGGCTTCGTCATGGGAAGAGAAGGGAAAGATAACGCTTATAAAATACTGCACCTTATGCACTATGCTAGAGAAAGAAAACTACCTTTAGTTCTCCTAGGGACTGACGCGGAGAAAGCCTTTGACAGGGTGGACTGGACGTACTTAGGAGAGACCCTGGCTCGCTTTGGATTCCCACATCAACTAACTTCCTCAATAATGAGTATGTATCGAGAACCCAGGGCTCGTATCAGAATAAATGGCTCTTTGACAGACACGTTTACAATCTCAAATGGCACTCGCCAAGGCTGCCCCCTATCGTCGATACTCTTCGTGTTAGCGATGGAACCCCTACTAAGTGCTATACAACAGAATCCTGAAATTGAGGGCATTAAGATAGGGAAAACGCAGTACAAAACGACGGCCTTTGCCGATGATCTTCTTGTACTGATGACTAGACCACTCAAAAGCTTTCCAGCTTTGTTGTCATTGCTTGAGGAATATAGTACTCTGTCAAACTTTAAAGTAAATCTTTCCAAATCAGAAGCCCTGGATCTCAACATACCCACTCACACCCTTGTTAAACTGAAAAAACTATATCCTTATACTTGGCCCAAACAATACATCACGTACCTTGGAATTAAGATATCCAGAAAGCACAACGACTTATTTAAACTTAACTACGACCCACTAATTGACAAAGCTAAGTCTACCATACAATCCTGGAGAAACCAATTCCTATCGTGGTCAGGGAGGAAAAATTTATTAATAAGTTTAATACTCCCCAAGTTTGTTTACCTGTTTCAAATGCTGCCTATCCACGTCCCAGAATCTTACCTGGCTCAGGTAAACTCACTATTCCTCAGATATATCTGGAAAAATATCAAACCACGAATAACTTACCGCACGCTAGTATTAGCTAAAGCTATTGGCGGAATGGGTGCACCTGATGCTAGGAAATATTACTACGCTGCAATATTGGCATGCTCAGTTGACCTAATACGCGACATACAGAGTAAGCACTGGCCTATGTTAGAGAATGAGCTCTCATCTCTACCTATCAGAGTGCTCCTGATGACTTATGTCAAGAAGCGACCTCCTCCCTCACAATCTAACCCACTCACTCAAACACTCATCAGGATCTGGGCGAAAGTACATAACATACTAATACCTCCCTCATCTCCATTACTCAAACTTTCAGACATCCTAACCCACACAATCAAAACTAATAATAAAATATATAATAACCAGCAAGGTCCAAACACACCCATAGACCAGCTGTTTGGGGAAGGAGTGCTTCTACCGCTCTCTGAAATTAAAAAATTAATGGGCCTATCGAATCTTAATTTTCTACAGTACACCGCCCTCAAAGAATCACTGAGAATAATGCAATACAACTCTGACACTACCCAAAACCTCACGACCTTCGAAATTCAATGCACCAGAGTATCCAAACCACCGAAAACGCTATCCACTCTATACCAAACCCTTCTAGCTGAAGGCCTTTGCTTAAAAAGAGCATATATAACAAGCTGGGAAAAAGACTTAGGATATACATTTAATAAATCTCAAGTCCAACATATCTAAAAATACTCACATGGCCCCACAAGCTGTGTAAAAACACAGGAAAATTCCTTTAAAATAGTATCCAGGTGGTATACATCACAATCCCAAATACGGATCTGGAAACCAGATGCTCCTACCTTGTGTTGGAGATGCAAAAAAGGAGCAGGTGACTATTTACATCTATGGTGGTCATGTCCCACCCTAAAACAATTTTGGTCTCTTGTAGAGGCGACCATCCTAAACATCACAGGGGAAAAATTGAAGCTAACACCAGAGTCTACTCTCTTAAACCTCCCCATTTGTCCTAATTTACCTCGCCGCTCCTCTACCTTAGCCTACAACATCATAGCGGCTGCTAAGCTACTGGTGCCGACACTTTGGAAATCAACAAAAATCCCCACACTCTCACAATTATTATCCAAAATTGACCAACTTTACAGAATGGCTGAATTAGCAGCCTCCGTGAACCATACGACCCTACCGTTCAAAGAAATATGGAACCCATGGGTTCTCTATAGGTCTAACATCCATCTGATAACTGAAGACTTACATTAAACAAAATCTGCAGCAGAACAAGGTGCATCCCTCCCCATCTACATCTCTGAACCCTGACCCCTCCTTTTCTACCCTCTCTTCCTCTCTATATTCTATCCCATTAAGTTATGTTTTTTGTTTTTTTTTGTTTGTTTTTTTTCAGACGACCAGCAATCTTAGACTGATTTAAAAAAATGATTGATTACAGGATATATTACCTATCGTTTAGTATAAAACCAGATTTCTATACCCTTTAATTGATTACTGCTTGTCTTTCATATATTACACTTGTCATACCTTTATATACTTCGAATAGCCTCAAAGCTCTATACTTGTTCTAAGAGCTCTTATTCGAAGATTCATTATTGTCGTTCTGTTAACTATTTCTTATATTTCATGTATGTTTGTATATCTACTCTTTTATAAAAATTAATAAAAAGAACATTGAAAAGAAAAAAGGAGAAGACAATTACATCATCCAGGTACAACAGGACGGTGTCAAAATTTTTGTGCCCGGGACAGCACTCCATCATCCTCTGGAATGTCCCTGGTGCGTTGCAAAGTCTGAACGGCATGTAGTTGAATTTGGAGAAGCCCATCGGTGTCGTGAAGGCGGTCTTTTCTTTATCCGCCTCTGCCAGGGGAACTTGCCAATACCCACTAGTGAGATCTAAGGTGGATAATAGCTAGCAGATTTTAAAGCAGCTAATGACTCTTCGATTCTGGGCAACGGGTAGTCATTCTTGTGTGTAATGCGGTTTATCTGCCTGTAATCAACACACATCCTCATTGTACCATCCTTCTTTCTAATTAGGACTAATGGAGCTGCCCAGGGGCTATAACTGTCTCTGATTACCCCTGCCTCCTTCATCTCTCGTAACATACTCTTGGCACATTGGTAGTGAGCTGGAGGTACAGGCCGGTACCTCTCTTTAATGGATGGATGACCTCCAGTGGGAATATGTTGTTGAACCCCTTTTACCTGCCCGAAATCTAGTGGGTGTTTGCTGAATACCCGCTCATACTCATGGACCACCCGATAAACCCCATGTTTTTGATGTGAAGGAGTAGAGTTAGTGCCCACGTTGGAGTCAGTGACACCAATCCTCCAACTGTCCTGCAGAACAATTGTTCTCCGCCTGGTCGGACGATCCCAAGGGTTCTGTTGCTTTTATTGCATTATCATTAATAGTAAACAGTTTAGCAAGTGTGGCATGTCTGGGTAATTTGACCTCTTTCTCACCACAGTTAGGGACACATACTGGTACCCTCCCCTTTGCGACATCAACCACCCCTCTGGCTGTCAGGATGGTTTGCCTACTGTCTGAATACACGGGTTCTACCAGGGCCTGGCAGTCTTTACCTCTGAGGCCTATTGCTGCCCAACAACAGATTATCATTTCACTCCTGGGGGGTAATGCAATGATGATCGGATCACTCACTGTGACACGTCCAACTTCTCCACCAGACAATTCTACCTGTTGTCTCTGCATCAGGGCTCTAATTTCTTTTTGCAGTACACGCTGCTCACTGGAACCTGGACAATAACCTCGGCAAGACAGTTTTCTAAGACATTAGTACCTAAGGTCATCATGGGGTTACATTCTCGTTGGTCAATTTCAACAATCACCAGTCCTTGGGCCTTCAATTCTACAAGCCCCACCTTAATGGTTAACTCCTTGTACCCCACCTGTGGCAAAGGCTGACGATTATTGGCTACTATTGTCAAATCACTATCTGGGCCATGGGTAATATCAGAGTCAGCCCAGTACTGTTTTTAGAGAATGTAAGGCATAGTTGTCACCTGAGAGCCGGTGTCCAGTAAAGCGTTCATCGGGATGCCGTCGATCACAATGGGGAGGACTGGTCGTCCTCCGACGTACTTGGCTCACCAGGTTTGTGGGCCTGGTGGTCCTATTCCTGGGGGTTGGCCCTCTGCACCAGGGGTCTCTCATTTAAATGACGGAACCTTGCAATGTGTTCTGCCTGGTTGCAGCGGCGACAGATGGGTCGTCCGTCCTGATGATACCGGTCGTTGTCTCTTCCTCTGATAGGTGGGATCCTCTTCTGTTGTCGCCAAGGGACATCCTCCGGACTGGAAGCCAGCTGGATTTTCACCTCTAGGGATTCCTGCACGTACTGCACGGTTCTGGCTAGTGCAGCTACGCTCTTAGTCAGTTCCTGGACTTGGAGGCGCAATTCCGTTGAGGGATCATCGTCCAGGATCTGTGCGTCAGCCTCAATGGGGACCTAATGACAGGGTGCCACCTCCTGGTGGTAAATGATTGCTGGGTGCCTAGGGGGCACTGTGCGGCTGGGTGGTGGTTCATGCAGCACCCGGATGGCCCTGTCTTTAAATTGTGCAAAGTCCAGGTCAGGGTTTTGCAAGGCCAGGATGCACAGCTGTGTCCTGTGGGTGCTGGACAGGAGTCCCTCAATTAACTGCTCCTTTAATAGCTTGTCCCCATCCTGCACGCTGTTGGGGTCAACCTGTTTAATAGCCCTTGTGCCTCCTGGAGATTAAGGGCATAGTCCCGTATGCTATCCTGTACTCTTTGTTTGCACCCGAAAAACCTCATTTTGATTTCTGTAGCAGTGCGGGTGTCAAAAGTGTTTTTAAGTTTGGTAAATATCTGCTTAACAGTTCTTTTTTCAATATCCGGCCAGGATTTCACTTCTCTCTGTGCTGCGCCAATTAATTGACCAGTTAAAATGTTGACCTTTTGATTTTCTGTCAGGGGATATACTTCAAATAGGCTGCAGAGTCTTTCTTAAAGGTCACTCAGCGTATGGGACTCCCCTGAATATTGTGGCAGCCAAGCTGCTCCTGGTATATAGGGCATGGATAGCGGCATTATAGGAGCTGTTACTGCGGCGGGGTCTGGCCGGTTTGCAGGAGCTGCGGACACCGCGGAACCTGGTGGCATCATTGGGCCTGCGGCTGCATCCACCGCAGAGCCTGGGGGCATCATGCGGCCTGCAACCGCCGCCAGATCTTCTCCCGGGTTGGACATGTCCCTTCCCCTGTGCTAACCTTAAGCAGGGCTGACGTCTCGCCATTGGAGTCTGCAGTGATTCCTCCTGCAATCGGTAAGACGCTCCTCCCGGTCCTCCTTCCGGGGCTTCCGGTGTCCTTACTTGCTGCTCTCCTGCACTGCGCCCGCTTCCTCTTTGCGCTCTTTTGCAGGCTCTGCCAACGAAGGTACACCCCTTTCTTCTCGCGCTCCACGTGATGCAGCAATGGCGAATCACACAGTGTAACGCAGTCATGGCACACAGTACCTGGCAATGCCAGGGCACGAATCCTGTTTGTGACGTCAAGTTGGGTCACCCACCAGGGCCTGGGGATACCGGGTCTGGTCGCAAATAAAGGGGTGGTCATGATGGCAGCGACCCGATCCGTCACCCTGGGTACCCACGTGAAAGGGAATTTTTTTTAAAGGGGTTGTAAAGCAATAAAAGATTGTGACTAGTGATGAGCGAATATACTCATTGCTCGAGTTTTCACGAGCACGCTCGAGTGGTCTCCGAGTATTTGTGACTGCTTGGAGATTTAGTTTTCCTTGCCTCAGCTGCATGATTTAAAACTGCTAGCCAGCCTGAGTACATGTGGGGGTTGCCTTGCTGCTAGAGAATCCCCATATGTAATCAAGCTGTCTAATAGCCGCAAATCATGCAGCTGCGGCAAGGAAAATTAAATCTCCGAGCAGTCACAAGTACTCGGAGACCACCCGAGCATGCTCTGGAAAACCAGAGCAACAAGTATATTCTCTCATCACTATTCGTGACGCGACCAGTGGCACTCGGTCAGGGGTGACCGACCCTGCTTAAAGGGGACCTCTGCAGCGATGTTACTGCAGCAAAGATGGCAACGCTTCCCACAGGTGAAGCTGGATTCCCAGGGCTCCCGGTGTAGTGGGCAAGGATGGTGAATGTCGGCAAATAAATGGAGGACACAGGGTTGCAGTCTTTACTTAGTTTACTGTTGTAGACAGGCTCAGTCCAGGGTACCGGCAACAGGTGTCGATGTAGTCCAGGCAGCCTGAAAACAAGTGGGAATTCCTTTGCCAGGTCAGTTTGGGAGCCTTCCACTATGCTCTGGTTACTAGTCCCTGCTGCCTTTGGCTTCCCAACAGGGTCTACATTTACTTTCTGTCCTGGGACAGTCCCTGCATGGTATACAACGCGAGCCATTTCCTTGGGGTCTCTATACACGGTGACTCCAGGCTCTGAATGTTGCTGTGTTGCTGTATCTCAGGTGTAGTGCGAGCAAGTCACTTTCAGCTTCTTGCCCTCCGGTTCTGCCATGGGACTTGTAGTTCCTCGCGGCTTTGGGCTCCCAGTTCCAGGTTTCTGCACCTCTGCCTCAAAGGAGCCCAGTCATGGCTCTCTTCCAGCTCTGTAGTTCTCCTGCACTCCTTCACTGTTTCTTGTCTGTAGCAGACTAACAAACTCCTCCTCCAGACCAGAATGTATATAGAGAAGTTCCCCTTAACCCCTTCATGACCTAGCCTATTTTGACCTTAATGACATGGCCATTTTTTGCAATTCTGACCACTGTCCCTTTATGAAGTAATAACTCAGGAACGCTTCAACGGATCCTAGCGATTCTGAGAATTTTTTTGTGACATATTAGCCTTCATGTTAGTGGTAAATTTAGGTCAATAATTTTTGTGTTTATTTGTGAAAAAATTGGAAATTTGGCAAAAATGTAGAAAATTTTGCAATTTTCAAATTTTGAATTTTTATTCTGTTAAACCAGAGAGGTATGTGACACAAAACAGTTAACAAATAACATTTCCCACATGTCTACTTTACAGCAGCATAATTTCTGAAACAAAATATTTGTTAAAAGTTGACCAGCGATTTCTCATTTTTACAACAAAATTTACAAAACCATTATTTTTAGGGACCACCTCACATTTGAAGTCAGTTTGAGGGGTCTATATGGCTGAAAATACACAAAAGTGACACCATTCTAAAAACTGCACCCCTTAAGGTGCTCAAAGCCACATTCAAGAAGTTTATTAACCCTTCATGTGTTTCACAGCCGCAGAAGCAACATGGAAGAAAAAAATGAACATTTAACTTTTTAGTCACATAAATGATCCTTTAGCAACATTTTTTTTATTTTCCCAAGGGTAAAAGGAGAAAGTTGACCCCAACAGTTGTTGTCCAATTTGTCCTGAGTACGTGGATACCCCATATGTGGGGTAAGCCACTGTTTGGGCGCATGGCAGAGCTCAGAAGGGAAGGAGCGCCATTTGCCACTTTTGAGTGGAAAATTAGCTCCAATCATTAGCGGACACCATGTCGCGTATGGAGAGCCCCTGTGTGCCTATTCATTGGGGCTCCCTGCAAGTGACCCCATTTTGGAAGCTAGACCCCCCAAGGAACTTATCAAGATGCATAGTGACCACTTTAAACCCCCAGGTGCTTCACAAATTGATCTGTAAAAATGAAAAAGTACTTTTTTTTCACAAAAATTCTCTTTTAGCCTCAATTTTTTCATTTTCACATGGGCAACAGAATAAAACAGATCCTAAAATTTGTTGGGCAGTTTCTCTTGAGTACACCGATGCCTCATATGTTGGGGTAAACCACTGTTTTGGGGCACGGCAGAACTCGGAAAGGAAGGAGCACCATTTGACTTTTTGAATGGAAAATTAGCTCCAGTCGTTAGTGGACACCATATCGCGTTTAGAGAGCCCCTGTGTGCCTATTCATTGGGGCTCCCCTGCAAGTGACCCCATTTTGGAAACTAGACCCCCCAAGGAACTTATCTAGATGCATAGTGAGCACTTTGAACCCCCAGGTGCTTCACAAATTTATCCGTAAAAATGAAAAAGTACTTTTTTTTCATAAAAATGTTATTTTAGCCTCAATTTTTTCATTTTTACATGGGCAACAGGACAAAATGAATCCTAAAATTTGTTGGGCAATTTCTCCTGATTACATTGATGCCTTATATGTGGGAGTAATCAACTGTTTGGGCACACGGAAGGGCTCGGAAGAGAAGGAGCGCCATTTTTGAATGGAAAATTAGCATCAATCGTTAGCGAACATCATGTTGAGCTTGGAGAGCCCCTGTGTGCCTAAACATTGGAGCTCCCGACAAGTGACCCCACTTTGGAAATTAGACCCCCCATGGAATTAATCTAGATGTGTGGTGAGCACTTTGAATCCCCAAGTGCTTCACAGAAGTTTATAACGCAGAGCAGTGAAAATAAAAAAACATTTTTTTCCTCAAAAATGATTTTTTTAGCCTGCAATTTTTTATTTTCACAAGGGTAACAGGAGAAATTGGACCCCAAAAGTTGTTGTCCAGTTTGTCCTGAGTATGATGGTACCCCATATGTGGGGGGAACCATTGTTTAGGAGTGACGTTTTGGAATGCAGACTTTGATGGAATGGTCTGTGGGCGTCATGCCGCATTTGCAGAGCCCCTGATGTGCCTAAACAGTAGAAACCCCCACAAGTTACCCCATTTTGGAAACTAGACCCCCCCAACTAACTTATCTAGATGTGTGGTGAGCACTTTTTACCCCCAAGTGCTTCACAAAAGTTTATAACGCAGAGCCGTGAAAATAAAAAATCCTTTTTTTTTCAAAAACTATTTTTTAGCCCCCAATTTTATTATTTTCACAAGGGTAACAGGAGAAATTGGACCCCAAAAGTTGTTGTCCAGTTTGTATGTGTGTGTGTATGTGTGTGTGAGTGTGTGTGTGAGTGTGTGAGTGTGTATGTGTGTGAGTGTGTGTATGTGTGAGTGTGTGTGTGTGTATGTGAGTGTGTGTGAATGTGTGTATGTGTGTGTGTGTATGTGTGTGTGTGTATCGCGCTGCAGGGGAATGTGCAGAGAAGTGAATGGTGTGTGTGGGGGGAGGAGAGGGCAAAGATGGGGCTGACGGGGAGAGAGCAATGAAGGGGATGGTGGAGGAGGAGAGGGCAATGATGGGGCTGACAGGGGGCATATGTCCTTGGGGGGGCGCCAAAATGAATTCTTGCCCCGGGTACTAGAAACGCTAGATACACCTCTGACCCCAACCCTACCCCTACCCCTAATCTCAACCCTACCCCTAACCCCAACCCTACCCCTACCCCTAATCCCAACCCTTCCCCTAACCCCAACCCTACCCCTACCCCTAATCTCAACCCTACCCCTAACCCCAACCCTACCCCTAATCCGAACCCTACCCCTAACCCTACCCCTAATCCCAACCCTAACCCTACTCCCAACCCTACCCCTAACCCCATCCCTAACCCAACCCCTAACCCCACCCCTACCCTTAATCCCAACCCTACCCCTACCCCTAATCCCACCCCTACCCCTATCTCTACCCCTAATCCAAACCATACCCCTAACCCCATACCTACCCCTAGCCCCATCTCTAACCCTACCCCTAAGCCCAACCCTACCCCTAATCCCAACCCTACCCCTAACCCTAATTTTAGCCCCAACCCTAATGGGAAAACTAGCACAGGGGGCGATCCGCAGGGCAGCGGCGAGATCCGCGGGGCATGGGCGAGATCCGCGGGGCAGGGGTGAGATCAGCGTTGCAAGGGGAGATCAGGGGGGGCAAGGGGAGATGAGCATCACAGAGCGGTGATCAGGGGGGCAGTGGGTGATCAGGGGGCAGGGGGTTATCACTGGGGCGGGGAGGTGATCACCGGGGCGGCAGGAGGGGGCTGTCAAGTGAGAGGAGGGGGGCCGAAGATATGCAGGAGGAGATGGAGCCAGCTGCAGCAGGTGGGGGTGATCACCGGGGCAGGGGGGAGGGGGTGATCACCAGCGCAGGTGGGAGGAAGCAGAGATCGTGGGGGGAGCAGAGGTGAAGGGGGTGGGAGCAGAGGTCGGCGGCGTGGAATTGGACGGCAGGAGGAGCAGAGGAGAGTACTTGTGGCGGCAGCGGTGGTGATGATGGTGGCGGCGGTGGCGGTGATGACGGCGATCGAGGTATGTTTCAGGGCAGCATGCAGACAACTCGCTGTTCAGCTGCCATGGACACCATGAAGCTGGACAGCGAGGCAGCCATCAATCACTCCGCTCCTCCACATCTGAATGGAGAGATAGCATCACATGTATGCTAGCTCCAATCAGATCTGGGGGGTGATGACAAAGTAGACACCAGTGCGATCGTAGCCAAGGGAGGGTAAAGCCACCCCCGGGCTAAAGTACCACTCCCCCTGTCCCTGCAGATCGGGTGAAATTGAAGTTAATCCTTTCACCCGATCTGCAGGAACGCGATCATTCTGTGATACAGCATATGCGTCACAGGTCGGATTGGCACCGACTTTCATGATGCATACGCTGTGTCACAGGTCAGGAAGGGGTTAAAACCGGGTTCAGAGCTCAATTAACATTCACAGAGAAAAAAATAGGCTTGGGAATATACTTGACCAACAGTTCACAGAAAAAACCCACTTTTGAAAGATAAAAATATTAACTTTTATTAATTTAACTTTTTAAAAAAACTCCAATAGTGCACTACAAAAAACCATCACCAAAACAAAAGCAATCAATAGGAAAGGCCCAGGTGGTGCCTAACCCTGCACTATGCTACATGCACCCTACCTATCAGCGGAGGTTAGCACCCTTCTTCCTGCGCAAATGGCGCCCCCGCTCCACGTAGACTCACCCTGCTACCCCTATTGGGCCCTATCAGGGCGGGATGAATATTTACTCATATATACACAACGTGCTATCCTTTTATTATTCAGAGATTATTTAAAGGACATCATGGCACTATGGGGCTGTCCCTTGTCTGTCCCTGCCTATCAGTGGGGGTTGGCACCCTGATCATACGTAATTGGCGCCCCCACTCCTCGGCGGCTGATAAAATATTGCGTCTGTAGATAGGCAGAAGAAGATTTTCTTTGGGTAAGGTGCATGAGTGCTCTAAAGTGCTAGTAGATGGACATATCAGAGTGTCCTATGTATATATGGGTTATAGTATACCAGTCAGTCACAACTCATATACACAACAAAAACAAAGTACCAACTAGATCATGGACTTTATCAAATATATATGTGCTCACAATGATAACACTAGGACCAACTCCAACTATAGCCTTAACAGAGTTCACTTAATAGGCATGTCCTTTACACGACTCACTCGACGCGTTTCCCCTCCACAAGCATATGAGGTTCATCAGGAGTAAAAACATATATGTGCCACAGGACTACTTAGCTTATTCATGGATGGCCGATTTCACATAATCTGATCCTCAGCACTTCAGGGTCGATCCCCTCTTGATATAAGGCTATTATATAGGCAGTTGGCCCTAGTGTTATCATTGTGAGCACATATATATTTGATAAAGTCCATGATCTAGTTGGTACTTTGTTTTTGTTGTGTATATGAGTTGTGACTGACTGGTATACTATAACCCATATATACATAGGACACTCTGATATGTCCATCTACTAGCACTTTAGAGCACTCATGCACCTTACCCAAAGAAAATCTTCTTCTGCCTATCTAGGGACGCAATAGGTTATCAGCCGCCGAGGAGTGGGGGCGCCAATTACGTATGATCAGGGTGCCAACCCCCACTGATAGGCAGGGACAGACAAGGGACAGCCCCATAGTGCCATGATGTCCTTTAAATAATCTCTGAATAATAAAAGGATAGCACGTTGTGTATATATGAGTAAATATTCATCCCGCCCTGATAGGGCCCAATAGGGGTAGCAGGGTGAGTCTACGTGGAGCGGGGGCGCCATTTGCGCAGGAGGAAGGGTGCTAACCTCCGCTGATAGGTAGGGTGCATGTAGCATAGTGCAGGGTTAGGCACCACCTGGGCCCTTCCTATTGATTGCTTTTGTTTTGGTGATGGTTTTTTGTAGTGCACTATTGGAGTTTTTAAAAAAAGTTAAATTAATAAAAGTTAATATTTTTATCTTTCAAAACCGGGTTCAGAGCTCCCCTTTCTGGCCTGGAGTCAGAAATTGTTGCACGTGACATTACCTGCCAAAGGGATCCCTCCTATCTCCAGGCATGGCATTACGCTCTCTGAGAGGCAGGTAGCACCAATGTGGTATCCAAACTCCTGGGGTGCCACCCCCCCCCAGGTCTGCCATCTGGTCCCAGGTTACATCTTTCACTACTGTATGGGCGCTAGGGTCGGCAGGGGTCTTAAATGTCTCACCAGGGTCTCCCCTGCTACCGGGGTAATGCTCATACCTGTTCTTCCGGTGCAGGTCACCTCCTCTGGCTCAGCTGGGGTCGAGAGCACTGGCTCCAGGGGTTTCTTGGGCGCCGCCATCTTCTTCAGCAGCGCCTCCTTCCACGCGGTCACCGCTGCCAGCTGCGACTGCAGGAGTTGTTGTGTAAGCTCCTCCATCTCAGCACCAAGGAGCTCCAGATCCACCACTGCCAGCTGGTCTAGGGTTTCATCTCGCTGACCAAGGAAGCCTTCTTCTCCTTCAGTATGCTCTGGCAGCCCTTCACTGCCGCCCGCCATCGCGTGCACCGGGTAGCGTTCAGCCATGCTTGCAACACTCTTTCCAGCACACTTCTCTTCCTTCTTCTTCCCTGTGCAGTCCTTGCTCCCTCTTCCCACCAGCCATATCAGGAGGCGGATCCATCATCCTGATGGACAAGTCCTTTTTCCAGACAGGTCTTTACAGTGGGTGGGTCCAGCTTTGGCGCCCTTGACAGCACATGTCCTCCATTCTTCACCTGTCATGTGGTGCAACAATGGCATGGTGCAACAATGGCGGCAATTGAACAATTTAATAAATTCCATGGCGCACAGAACCTGATTTAATGGGTCGGTCCACCCTGTTCGTGACACGAAAATGGAGCGCCCGCTAAGATCGTGAGGTACTCGGGCCGGGTCCGGCGGTCCTTAAAGGGGTTGTGTCACTGTAGCAATGACCCAGTCCTTGGTCCTGGGCATCCAACAAAATATGAAAATGGGGAATAGCGTTTATGGGATAAGTGTTCATGATGCCACCTGTGGTACTCGGCCATGGGATGGCCGACGCTGCTTAAAGGGGTCTACTGGGGCTGATGGTAATTCAGCATAGATGGTGGAGCAGAGGCTCCAGGGCTACAAGGACAGTATGAGGGGTTGTAAATGTTGGGGTGCAGGAAATATTTGGAGGACACAGGATTTGCAATCTCTTTACCTTTTACTGGTGAAATTGCAGTCCAGGGCACAGATTACAGGTGATCTTTGAAATCCGGGCAGCCTGGAAGCGGTTCGGAATCCCCCTAACCAGGTGGGGTTGGAAGCCTTCCTTTCTGCACTGAATTCTTGGTTCTTGATGCATTAGCTTTCCTCAAGTCCCTTTCTCAATCTGTCCCTCAGGTGGAACACTACCTGCATGGCAGGCAGCTCTAGCCTTTTCACAGGTGTCTGTCTCTCGTGGTGACTCCGGGCTCTAATCTGCTGCTTTACCTTCAGGTGTGTGTTGTGGTCAGGAGACCTGCAATCTCCTGCCCTCTGGTTTTTGCTGTGAGGCATACAGTTCTCACACAACCTCAGACCCTGGTGTCTGGTTTCTTGTGCAGAATCCTGGGAGTGAGCTCAATCGCAGATCCACTCCCAGTTTCTCTCTCCTTTGCTTCCTCTTCCTTCACTGTCTCACACAGACTGGTCTCTAACTCCTCCTCCAGACCAGAACTTATAGGGAAGCTACCCTAAAACCAAGTCTAGAGCTACCCCTTCTGGCCTTGAGTCAGGAAAGTGTTGTATGCTAGTGTTACCTGCTAAGGGGACTCCTTCTCGCTTCCAGGCATGGTATAACCCTCCCCAGGAGGCAGGCAATACCACTGTAACAACCGGATTCCTGGGGAATCAAAGAGGCTCACTAGTTCCTGTGGATGTGACTTCCAAATTGGCCTTTGGGGTCTCTTTAACTTTTGAGTCAATTACTCTCTATGCTGAGGCTAGCGTGGACTTCGGGGCTGAGGGCAATTTCATGTCTTCAACCTTCGCCCAACAGCATGCAATGCCATTAGTAAAGCTTCCTAAGAAGTTGTCCATTCGGGTAGCTAATGGGTCCATTTTACAATCCCAGATTTCCAATCAGACTATACCTCTTACTCTCTCTGTCTCCAAAACATCTGGAAATAATCTCTCTTCTCGTTATCCCTGAGGGTATGGATGAGATAAGTATGCCTTGGCTGCGCCTCCATTCTACCCAGATTGATTGGGCGACAGGGAGCATACAGAAATGGGGCAGTTTCTGTGAGAATCTGTGTCTTAAGGCCCTGTGCCACCAGGCGAGATCTATGTACCATCTGATCTTCAGCTGGCGGGTAACTCTGGGGCATATATCTGCAAACAGGGTGGTCTCTCCTGTAATAAAAGAGCCACTCTGCGGTTGGAGCAAAAGAGAGCTTCGGCCGATGAGCAAGAGCACATCCATGCCTCCCCCCTTGTGGCGAGTTACAAGCATCGCAAACATCGCCGGGGAGGGGATGTTAAGGCAGGGGGTAATGTTAGGCGTTGGGATTCTCCCACTGCACGGGATAGATCCCAAGCTTTATCTGCCTCTGCAGTCTCCCACTCTGGTTCGGCAGCTGCGGGTGCTGCTGAGCATAAACATCGGTCCCAGCGTCTTGCTCAGGCTCGAGGTGTTTGTTTGGTTACTGCTGGCTCTCCAGACAAGTCTTTGGTTACCAGCAATGGGCAGCGGCAGCCTGGCGCTCTGGAGTCTAAGTCCAGAAATCACCTTACTGAGCATGTCCATGATCTGGCATCTTCCTATTTGTGGTCAGATGTTCACTGCTTTAGTGATGTGGCAGCTCTGGATTGGCCCACCGGTGATGTCACGTCCGGCTGGGCGTGAATGTTTGGGGTGGAGCCTTGGGTTTAAAAGGCTTTCAGCGGCGCACGCAGGTGCGCTAGAATCATTTATGTGTGGCTATGTGAGTAAAGAATCTACCACTCTGTCTGCATGTGTTTTGTGTCTGTCTAGCTGTGGGACTGCACACATAGGTGTCAGTGGGGGCAATTAGCAGCTCGGCTTAAGGTACCTTCACACTAAACGATATCGCTAGCGATCCGTGACGTTGCAGCGTCCTGGATAGCGATATCGTTGTGTTTGACAGGCAGCAGCGATCAGGATCCTGCTGTGACATCGTTGGTCGTTGCTGAAAGTCCAGAACTTTATTTCGTCGCTGGATCTCCCACTGACATCGGTGAATCGGTGTGTGTGACACGGAACCAGCGATGTCTTCACTGGTAACCAGGGTAAACATCGGGTTACTAAGCGCAGGGCCGCGCTTAGTAATCCGATGTTTACCCTGGTTACCACCATAAATGTAAAAAAAACAAACAGTACATACTCACATTCCGGTGTCCGTCAGGTCCCTGGCCGTCTGCTTCCCGCACTGACTGTGAGCGCCGGCCGTAAAGTAAAAGCAGAGCACAGCGGTAACGTCAATGCTGTGCCCTGCTACTGCCGGCGCTCACACAGTGCAGGGAAGCGGACGCCGGGGGATGCGAATGTAAGTATGTAGAGTTTGTTTTTTTACATTTACGCTGGTAACCAGGGTAAACATCGGGTTACTAAGCGCGGCCCTGCGCTTAGCAACCCTATGTTTACCCTGGTTGCCCAGGGACTTCGGCATCGTTGGTCGCTGGAGAGCGGTCTGTGTGACAGCTCTCCAGCGACCACACAGCGACGCTGCAGCGATCGGCATCGTTGTCGATATCGCTGCAGCATCGCTTAGTGTGAAGGTATCTTTAGCCTCTGTTACCTACATGTGTGCGGTTGGCACAGTAGATTTTCAGAGCAAGCTCAATCCCAGTCAGGGTATTATGCTCAGCATCTGTTTCGTTTCTGTGTGCGATTGACACAGCTCAGTTGCAGAGCATCCTTTGACCTCATGCTTTCCCTGTGATATTTAACAGGGCATAGCACTCAGTATACATTTGTTCAGTACCTCTCTGTGGAGTAACGGAGGTTGGTGCAGCTTTGTGTTCCATTCACACTGTGTGGCGTTAACACAGTGTGTCCAAGCAATCGCTCGCTGTCTGTTCCATCATTGCTCACTAGCAGCAGTTTATAATCTCTGCACGGTGGACTGAAGGTTGTGATTGCACTTTATTATTTATTTTATTTAGTGCAATCCACAAACCCTAACAGAATGTCTTGAGAAGCATGAGCTGGGCATAATGTATTGATGACTGCAACATACTGGTCACTACAATGGCAGTTTGCAATTTTCACTCAGCAACATCCAGTGCTGCCTGTTTCTGAAAAACACACATGGAGTCAAAATAGTCACTACATCTGCAGATAAATTACCAAAAGGTTATAATTTCCAAAATGTGGCCATTTGAAGGGGTATTCTGCTGTTCTAGTGCAGCGCCCCAGAGTCCTGGTCGCTGCAGTAACGTCGCTCTGCCACTAAGGGGAGTGATGTTACGTCTGATTGCACTAAAGGAGTTCACCTGACCAGGTAACACACATACTACACTTCACACTCTGGCCACCAGGGGGAGTGGTTCTATCCAGTAGGCCACTCCTCACACTCTGGTAAAACTGGGGGTTGGACAGGAAGACAGAAAGAAGTAACAGGGAAGAGCTAGAGAGAGGACCTGTCAGGGATGGGATCCTGACAGATTCCTAAGAAAGGACAAAAAGTGAGAAAACGGGAATACAGCAAAGAGGCGATAGGACCAGAAGGAGTCGTGCTGTAAGATCGAGGCAACATCCTTCTGAGGCGCAAACAGTCGGTGGCCGGAACGCCGAGCAAGTAAGAGCCTCTAAGCATTACTGCAAACCACGGCAGGATAGCCAAATATAGGTTGGCTGTCTCACCCAAATCACCTAAGCAGACAACGGAGGCAGCTGTGGGAGAGGGGCGACTCTAGGGTCCCGGAAGAACTCCAGGCCTACCCCGTCATACGGGTGCGTCCTAACCATATCATCTGGGGGATGGAGAGAACGAACATCAGAGACAGACAGAATCAGTTGTGAGGACTATCCCGGGGTGCTCAGCAGGGAAGGACTACAACACACAGGCGCTAGAAGGTAGACGCTGATTCCCACCTGTTAAGGGGACTCCTGATGTGCCTTCAGACCGGCCGGTCTCAGACAGCCCTGTTAACAGTGCTCTGGATTGAGTACCTCGAGACCTTCAGTAAAGAGGTAAAGAGACTGCAACTCTGTGTCCTCGTTATTCATCGCACCCCACACCCCAACATCATCACGTTCTATCTTCGCTGGACGCCCCTCAGCAGGGTCACTGACTGGGTCTAGCCACCGTGACAACCCCAGAACTGAGACGCAGAGGCCCGGTACCGGGTGCCCCTCGGCCCTGCGGCAGTGGGGGCGCTCCACTAGCACTTAGGGGCTCTTTATATGGAATCCAGAAAACAGTCTAGGAAAATCTGCCCTTCAGGAGGCAGATAGCGCTCCATCCCTCCCGAGTCTCTCCATATGGCTAAGAAGTATTGTAAATCCACATATGGGGTATTTCTACATTCAGCAGAAATTGTTGGACAAATTTTGATGTAACTTAAACTTATTTCCCTGTGAGAAAATGAATGTAAAACTTGGGGCTAACACACAATCTTGGTGATAAAAATGTAAATTATTTTTTCTTCACTGCCCAATGGTATAAAAGTCTTTGACATACCTGTGGGATCAATATAATCACTGCACCCCTAGATGAATTAATCGAGAGGTTTAATTGGTAAAATGGGGGTTTCTGCTGTTCTGCACCTCAGGGTCTCTGATAGAAAAGAAAAATGTTCCAGCTTCTATTACAA
This sequence comes from Ranitomeya variabilis, assembly GCF_051348905.1. Lineage (NCBI taxonomy): Eukaryota > Metazoa > Chordata > Amphibia > Anura > Dendrobatidae > Ranitomeya > Ranitomeya variabilis. Next base: position 152,741,510 of record NC_135239.1, read on the forward strand.
TTTTCAGAGTAATCTTTATTCCATCAAAAAATAATTTAAAAAAATATGGTGGACAGGAGGAACAGGAGCCAGCTACGCGTTTCAAACACGCTGCTCTTTATCAAGCTACACATGAGTGGTTGGCTCATGGTTCCCTGCAAGCTGGACTCCTATAAACTTCAATGGTGAGCTGGCATTATCCTTTTCTGTTTTCAACCTCCAGGGGCTTTGCCAAAGTAACATGGCACCCTCACACAATTGCAGTAAAATCTGCACTGTAATATGGCGCTACTTCCCTTTGCACTGTGCCTCAAAAGTAGTTTTTGACCACATATGGTGTATCTGTAAACTCAGGAGAAATTGAGCAACAAACTTTCGGATCCATTTTCTCCTTTTGCCCTAGTGAAAATACTAAATTTGTAGCTAAAAAAGATTTTTGTGGGAAATATGTGGGGGGTTTTTTATTATTATTTTCACGGCTTAAAGTTATAAACTTCGGTGAAGCACCAAGGTGCTAAAAACACATCTAGATAAGGTCCCAAAGGGGTCTAATTTCCAAAATGGTATTTTTTTGTGGGGGGGGGGTTCCACTGTTTAGGCACATCAGGGGATCTTCAAACGCGACATGGTGTCCGCTAATTATTCCAGCAAATTTTGCACTCCAAAAGTCAAATGATGCTCTTTGCCTTCCAAGCCCTGCCATGCGCCCAAACAGTTATTTTCCTCCACATATTGGGTATCGGCGTACTTAGGAGAAATTGCACAACAAACTGTATGGAGCAATTTCTCCTGTTACCCTTATGAAAATGCAAAATTTGTAGCTAAACAAAGATTTATCTGGGAAAATTTTGATATATTTTTTTTTATTATTATTTTCACGGCTTAATGGTATAAACTTCTGTGAAGCACTTAAAGGTGCTCAATACACATCTAGATAAGTTCCCTAAGGGGTCTAGTTTCCAAAATGCTCTCACTTGTTCTGGGTTTCCACTCTTTAGGCACAACAGGTGCTCTCCAAACATAACATTGCATCTGCTTATTATGCCTGCAAATGTTACATTCAAAAATTGAAATGGCGCTCCTTCCCTTCCGAGCCTTGCCATGTGCCCAAACAGTAGATTTTCCCCCGCATATGGGGTATCAGCATGGTCAGGAGAAATTGCACAACATATTGTATGGTCAATTTTTTCCTGTTACCCTTGCAAAAGTAAAAAAAAATTAGGTCTAAAGGAAAATTTTTGTGAAAGAAAAGTAAATGTTTATTTTTTTCTTCCACATTCCAAAAATTCCTATGAAGCACCTGAAGGGTTAATAAACTTCTTGAATGTGGTTTTGAGAACCTTGAAGGGTACAGTTTTTAGAATGTTGTAATTTTTGGGTATTTTCTGTCATATAGACCCTCAAAGTAACCTCAAACGTGAGTGGTCCCTTAAAAAATTGGTTTTGCAAATTTTGTTGAAGAAATGAGAAATCGCTGGTGAACTTTTAACCCTTATAACTTCCTAACAAAAAAATGATGTTTCAAACACCAGCAACAGACAATCGAAAGTAGTAACGAATATGTATGGGACATCTAATTAACAATTTGGGAAGAGACATACATGCTGACAAGGGACAACTGAACGTTGCGTTGCGCTGGGAGAAAAAACTGGACGTGGTTGCTGATTGTTGTGTCTTTGCATCTGCAGGTTGCAGGCAAGAGGCAACAGGGCCTCCTTCCTGAACAGCAGACTGGGAAGAACATAACACCGTAGAAGGGCCAGTGGTTTCACCCTCAGACACAGATTTTGTACCCAGGTGTTCAACTCACCTACTGGGGTGCTGCATATGTCAGCAGTATATGGCGTATGCCAACAGAGGTATTATGTCAAATTTCCCTTTATAAAGGGATGTGTGGGTAAGATTTTCAAACTAGCATCATACAGGTGCATCTCAGAAAATTAGAATATCATCAAAAAGTTAATTTATTTCAGTTCTTCAATGCAAAAGGTGAAACTCATATTATAGAGTCATTACAGAGTGATGTATTTCAAGTGTTTATTTCTGTTAATGTTGATGATTATGGCTTACAGTCAATGAAAACCCAAAAGTCATTATCTCAGTAAATTAGAATAACTAACAAAAAACTCCTGAAAAGGCTTCCTATGTGTTTAAAAAGGTCCCTTAGTCTGTTTCAGTAGCTCCAAAATCATGACGAAGACTGCTGACTAGTGTTGAGCATTCCGATACCGCAAGAATCGGGCATCAGCCGATATTTGCTGTATCGGAATTCCGATACTGAGATCCGATACTTTTGTGATATCGGGAATCGGTATCGGGATCGATATTAATGTGTAAAATAAAGAATAAAAAAAATATATATTGATATACTCACCTCTCCGACGCAGCCTGGACCTTACCGATGTAACCGGCAGCTTCCGTTCCTAAGAATGAGCGCTTGAAAGACCTTAGATGACGTCGCGGCCTGTGATTGGTCGCGTGAGCGAGGAGAGGTGAGTATATCAATATTTTTTATTTTTATTCTTTATTTTACACATTAATATGGATCCCAGGGCCTGAAGGAGAGTTCCCTCTCCTTCAGACCCTGGGAACCATACAGGATACCTTCCGATACTTGGTGTCCCATTGACTTGTATTGGTATCGGGTATCGGTATCGGCGATATCCGATACTTTTCGGGTATCGGCCGATACTATCCGATACCGATACTTTCAAGTATCGGACGGTATCGCTCAACACTACTGCTGACTTGATAGATGTCCATAAGCCATTCATTGACACACTCCACAAGGAAAGTAGATTTTGCATTTTATTTGGAAATCAAGATCTCAGAGTCTAGAGGAAGAGTGGAAAGGCCACAATCCAAGCTGCTTGAAGTCTAGTGTGAAGTTTCCACAATCAGTGATGGTTTGGGAAGCCATGTCATCTGCTAGTGTAGGTCCACTGTGTTTTATCAAGACCAAAGTCAGCGCAGCTGTCTACCATGAAATTTTAGAGCATATCATGCTTCCCTCTGCTTACAAGCTTTAGGAGGTGGAAATTTCATTCTGCAGTGGGACTTGGCCCCTGTCCACACTGCTGAAAGTGCCAATACTTGGTTTACAAACAGCAGTATCACTGTGCTTGATTGGCCAGCAAACCTAATAGAGAATCTATGGGGTATTGTCAAGAGGAAGATGAGACACCTGACCCAACAATGCAGACGAGCTTAAAGCTGCTATCAAAGCAACCTGGGCTTCCATAGCACCTCAGCAGTGCTAAAGGCTGATCGCCTCCATGCCACGCCGCATTGATGCAGTAATTGATGCAAAAGGAGTCCCAACCAAGTATTGAGTGCATTTACTGAACATACATTTCAGTAGGCCAACATTTCAGATTTTAAAATCATTTTTCAAGCTGGTGTTATAAAGTATTCTAATCGGGTATCGGCCGATACTTGCGGTATCGGAATTCCGATACCGAGATCCGATACTTTTGTGGTATTGGGAATCGGAATCGGAAGTTTCCAGTGTATGGTTCCCAGGGTCTGAAGGAGAGGAAACTCTCCTTCAGGCCCTGGGATCCATATGAATGTGTAAAATGAAGAATTAAAATAAAAAATATTGATATACTCACCTGTCCGGAGGCCCCTGGACATCACCGCTGGTAACCGGCAGCCTTCTTTGTTTAAAATGAGCACATTCAGCACCTTCCATGACGTCACGGCTTCTGATTGGTCGTGTGCCGCTCATGTGACCGCCACGCGACCAATCACAAGCCGCGACGTCATCCCTCAGGTCCTAAATTCCCTTCTAGGAATTTGGGACCTGAGGGATGATGTCACGGCTTCTGATTGGTCGCGTGGCGGTCACATGAGCGGCACGCGACCAATCAGAAGCCATGACGTCATGGAAGGTGCTGAACGCGCTCATTTTAAGCAAAGAAGGCTGCCGGTTCACAGCGGTAAGGTCCAGGCTGCGTCGGAGAGGTGAGTATATCAATATTTTTTATTTTAATTCTTTATTTTACACATTAATATGGATCCCAGGGCCTGAAGGAGAGTTTCCTCTCGTTCAGACCCTGGGAACCATCAGGGATACCTTCCGATACTTGAGTCCCATTGACTTGTATTGGTATCGGGTATCGGTATCGGATCAGATCCGATACTTTGCCGGTATCGGCCGATACTTTCCGATACCGATACTTTCAAGTATCGGACAGTATCGTTTAACACTAATTGGAACATAAAACTTATTGGAGGTGTGTGGATATCTTCTGCGCTGCCGCAGCAATATAATTTCAAGACTTGATGAGATAGTAACAGTGGTTTATTCAAAACATTTCAGGGTCTCAATGACCCCTTCTTCAGGAAATTCCACACAAGAAATAGAGAAACAGTATGCTTACACTCCTTAAGTACATGGGAAATTTAAAAAAACGGTGCCAAATATACATATGACACCTGATAGCAAAGTTAAAAAATAACAGACAATACATATAAGTTTAACTACATTGAATTTGACCAATTATTGAAAAAAAATAATTCCTTATTAATAATTGCATACCTATTACAGGCAAATAATCAGAAAAATAAAAAGAAAGAAAAAGAGAAAAAAAGAAAAAAGGGGGTTCCTGACGGAAAAAAGGAATGAAGATCTGGCGATAACCCTACAAGCAAGGGATTCACGCACCATATCTAACTCTGCTGTATTTGTACCAACCAGGCAGTCAATTAAATTTGTTTAGAAAAGAACACTACAGCACTACCATCAGAAATGTATATATGTATATAAATATAAAAGAAAAGTCTTTATTATTTCTTAATAACCAATTTACTGTAAATGTTTAAAAACTAATTAATAAAAGTTTAATAAAAAGAGTTTTTGTTGTACAACACAGATTTAAAAAATGCTTCTTTTTCCTTCTCATATTATAAATAATTATTAAAAAATCGAGAAAGAAAATAGTATCCTTCAAAATTGTTACTAAAAGAGGGTATAAATATTTGACATTTAGGAAATTCCAGTTACATTAGGATCATGACAGAGAGTAAAATATAACATAATACATTTTTAGCAAGAGCATACAGTATAAAGTGAGAGAGGAGCAACTGATTCCTGTCTGCAGCTCTGGTAAAGTGGGACCGAAGCAAATACAATGCAGCCAGATTGTCGGCATCATTTCAGGTCAGTATACAGCGGGATCTTGTCCCCACTAGAAGAATTATTCACTACAAAAATATGCTTTCTAGAGGACCCATTAACTAGGAGACATTACTGAGGATGTTTAAGATCTAAAGAGATATATAAGTGCAGGCTTTTTTTCTGTGAATGTCATGTTTAACCCCTTCATGACCTTGGGATTTTCCGTTTTCCCGTGTTCGTTTTCACTCCCGTCCTTCCCAGAGCCATAACTTTTTTATTTTTCCGTCAATATGGCCATGTGAGTGCTTATTTTTTGCGGGACGAGTTGTACTTTTGAACGACATCATTGGTTTTACCATGTCGTGTACTAGAAAACGGGAAAAAAATTCCAAGTGCGGTGAAATTGCAAAAAAAGTGCAGTCCCACACTGGTTTTTTGTTTGGCTATTTTTTCTAGGTTCACTAAATGCTAAAACTGACCTGCCATTATGATTCTCCAGGTCAGTACGAGTTCATAGACACCAAACATGACTAGGTTATTTATTTTATAAGTGGTAAAAAAAAATTCCAAACTTTGCAAAAAAAAAAAAAGCGCCATTTTCCGATACTCGTAGCGTCTCCAGTTTTCGTGATCAGGGGTCGGTTGAGGGCTTATTTTTTGCATGCCCAGCTGGCGTTTGTAATGATATCGTTTTGGTGCAGATACGTTCTTTTGATCGCCTGTTATTGCATTTTAATGCAATGTCGCGGCGACCAAAAAAACGTAATTCTGGCGTTTCAAATTTTTTTCTCGTTACGCCATTTAGCAATCAGGTTAATGCTTTTTTTTATTGATAGATCGGGCGATTCTGAACGCGGCGATACCAAATATGTGTAGGTTTGATTTTTTTTTATTGATTTATTTTGATTGGGGCGAAAGGGGGGTGATTTAAACTTATATTTTTTTTATTTTTTTCACATTTTTTTTAACTTTTTTTTTTTACTTTTGCCATGCTTCTATAGCCTCCATGGGAGGCTAGAAGCAGGCACAGCGCGATCGGCTCTGATACATAACAGCGATCATCAGATCGCTGCTATGTAGCAGAAAATCAGGTGTGCTGTGAGCGCCGACCACAGGGTGGCGCTCACAGCTGCCGGAGATCAGTAACGATAGAGGTCTCAAGGACCTCTATGGTTACCATTCTAAAGCATCGCCGACCTCCGATCATGTGACGGGGGTCGGCGATGACGTCATTTCCGGCCGCCCGGCCGGATGCGGTAGTTAAATGCCGCTGTCTGCGTTTGACAGCGGCATTTAACTAGTTAATAGGCGCGGGCAGATCGCGATTCTGCCCGCGCCTATTGCGGGCACATGTCAGCTGTTCAAAACAGCTGACATGTCCCGGCTTTGATGCGGGCTCACCGCGGAGCCCTGCATCAAAGCAGGGGAGCTGACCTCGGATGTACTATCCCGTCCGAGGTCAGTAAGGGGTTAAGTAAAAGCCGACATGACACAGCGCTAGCACAGGAGCCACATTCCTCAAACCAGTGCAGCCTATCAGAACATCAACTAATAGTTGATGATAGATATAGCCACCCTCAGAGGGACACAAACGGACCTCTATATATAAGTAAGTCAAATGTTACTTTTATATTGTATTCTAGTTTTACCAACAGTTCGTATAAAGCGGTGTGATCTATACAGGAACCGTAGTATACTCATCAGAGAAAAAAGCATTGATTAAACAGAGTTAGAAAATCAAGGTGAAATTAATTACTCGGATTTTATGGCTAATTGTTCAGGTTACGTTTGATGAATGCGCACATATACGCCGATTAATTTGGTGAATATTTACCGATTATAGCCGTACACCATTATAGTCAATGGGAGGCAAAAACAAACGCATGCACAACACATTAGAAAGGCCCCAAATGCTGCCAAAACACATCTAATGATGGACAGACACCAGGAAAGTAGCCTCAATTCACCCCAGTACAAACTTTAGCATGGAACTGCAGCAATCAGCCAGGCATGAGGTATCGGGGTCTGGGACAGCATTTACAGCTTTCCAATTAACATCACATTAAGACGAGGTGGGTGAGGGATCGGTTTAGGGTCCCTTTGCTTGGAACCCTGATAACACATGCAACGCCTCTACCTGCTTTCATGCTGAGCCACACTCAGGTGGCACAAATATCAGTTTTTTAGACTACCATTGTCAGAAAATTTTAAGCATAGTAATACGAGTAGTTGAAAGCAAGGAAGTGGAGGCCTGACGGTCTCGGAGGCCTACTACTACAGGCCACACGCAGGAAGAAGACCTAATCAGGAGGATTCACATTTCCAAAAATTATTGTCAGACAGCACAAAAGTGGCATCAATTTCAGCACAGTTGAAATAGTAGAATAGGGACCGACAGGTTTTTCACTACACCCAGTCAGGCAGATGGATACCCAACCAGGAGTGTTCATGTTTCCTAAAATTATTTAAAGAAACGGGAGCCTTACACCACAGAAGTGGCATCAATTTCACAACATTAGAAATAGTAGAATAGGGACTGACAGGTCTTTCTCTTCACCCAATCCAACAGATGGACACTCCAACATGAGTGTTCACATTTCCAAAAATTATTGGCAGATACCACCAAAGTAGCAATAATTTCAACACAGTAAAAATAGTGCAATAAGGACTATTAAGGTCCTATTAAGGTCTTTCACTACACTCAATCCAGCAGATGGACACCCAACTTGGAGTGTTCACATTTAAAAAAATCAGGGCCTGACACCACGAAGTGGAATAACTTTCATGAGAATAGAAATAGTATAATTGGGACCGACATGTCTTCCACTACAGCTAACTCAGCAGATGTAGACCATGACTGTTCACATTTCCACAAATTTGTGTTAACATCAGCAGCAGCCATAGATTCGACACTAAAGGTATCACAGAGTGCAGTTACGTGACATTAATGAATCACGCTAAACATGCAATATCACCTAGTCTGTACAGTTTGCGATTGGGGTGCAAAAGTCCTTGGAGATCCATGACTTGTTCATCTTAATGAAAGTTAGGCTGTCAACACTTTCAGGGGACAACTGTATGCGCTTATCCGTCGGGACACCACCAGCAGCCCAGAAGACATGTTCTGAGAGAACGCAGGCTGCTGGGCACGATAAAACCTCCAAGGCATGTGAGGCGAGCTCAGCCCACTCCTCCATTTTGGAACATTAAAGTGTGAAAGGGTCCAAACCATCCATGATGGTATTGATATTTAGTTCTAGATACTTTTGCACCATCCTCTCCATTCTTTCACCATGTGTAAGACTCGGACTCTGCTGTGCTGGTCATGAGTTGGTCTAAAAATGTGTCAAAGGACTCACCGAAATCGCTTCTTCCACTTTCACCGCTGCTGCTGCTAATGTTTTGGCATTGAAAAATTGACGGGCCAGAGGTTTGAAGTCTACAGCTGCGATGCGAACTGTGTGCTTCACTGCTGTCTTGGGGAAAAGCTCTCTTAAGGTTGTATAAAAGCATGTTTCGATACTCCAGCATTCGTGGGGCCCTTTCTAGGGTGGGAATCATCTGGCAAAATTTGGTTTTATAATGTGGGTCTAATAAAGTGGCTACCCAGTGGTCAGCATTATTCCTAATCATAACTGTACGGGGATCATGTTGCAGATAGTGCAGCAAGAAGGCACTCATATGTCGGGCTCCACCATGAGGTCCGAGCCCATGCTGTGCTGGTGGCTGGGTATCAATGAGGCTCATTTCCTCCATCCCCAAACAACAGAGAGGAGAGGATTATTCTCTTCATCCAACAGTTGCTCGCCCATCACCTCTCCTCCTCCATTTGTTCCTCGGATCTTGCACCTTCGATAACAGTTTGTCTGTTATCATCAACAGCCCCCCTCGATCGCAGTACTCTATCCACCCTTGGCACCCACCTGTGCGATGACAGTCTTGAACTTAGAGACAATGTTATCTGTTGTGAAATTGGATTTTGGGCTCCCCCGGTGGCCACTGGTGGAATTGAACTGGTGTGCATCATCCTCTCTGTTCACCTGTTTCCATCAGGATGTGGGAGTCGCTATTTAGCCTTGCTCCTCTGTCACTTCCATGCCGGTCAACATTGTAATCAGAAGCCTTTCTGTGCATGTTCCTGCTTCTAGACAACTCCCAGCTAAGTTGGACTTTAGTCCTTGTTTGTTTTTGCATTTTGTTCCAGTTCACAGCTGTAGTTTCGTTTCTGTGTCTGGAAAGCTCTTGTGATCTGAAATTGCCACTCTGATGTTATGAGTTTATACTAGAGTCTTAAAGTAATTTCAGGATGGTGTTTTGATAGTGCTTTTAGCTGACCATGAAAGTGTCCTTTCTGTCTTCCTGCTATTTAGTAAGCGGACCTCAATTTTGCTAAACCTATTTTCATACTACGTTTGTCATTTCATCTAAAATCACCGCCAATATTTGTGGGGGCCTCTGTCTGCCTTTTGGGGAATTTTCTCTAGAGGTGAGCCAGGACTATATTTTCCTCTGCCAGGATTAGTTAGTCCTCCGGCCGGCGCTGGGCGTCTAGGGATAAAACGCAGGCTACGCTACCCGGCTACTGTTAGTTGTGCGGCAGGTTTAGTTCATGGTCAGTTTAGTTTCCATCCTTCCAAGAGCTAGTTCTATGTTTGCTGGGCTATGTTCTCTTGCCATTGAGAACCATAACAGTTTGACCGGCCAATAAGGGTTAAATTAATTGACAGAGAAAGGAGAGATAAGAGAAGTCTGCTGAATATTTTTTTTTTTTTTTTTTTTTTTTCTCCTTCAGTTCTGAGTGTGCTTGTAATTGAATCTCTTGCAAGTCTGCCTATGTTGCAGCCTTTCTCTCTCTCTCTCCTTCTAATCCTGGAATGGCTCTGTGTTCACCTGTGTAAAATGGATATTCAGAGTTTAGCTGCAGGTTTGAATAATCTTACCACGAAAGTTCAAAATTTACAAGATTTTGTTGTTTATGTTCCTATATCTGAACCTAGAATTCCTTTGCCTGAATTTTTCTCAGGGAATAGATCTTGCTTTCAAAATTTCAAAAATAATTGCAAGTTGTTTTTGTCCCTGAAATCTCGCTCTGCTGGAGATCCTGCTCAGCAGGTCAGGATTGTGATTTCCTTGCTCCGGGGCGACCCTCAGGATTGGGCTTTTGCATTGGCTCCAGGGGATCCTGCGTTGCTCAATGTGGATGCGTTTTTTCTGGCCTTAGGGTTGCTTTATGAGGAACCTCAGTTAGAACTTCAGGCGGAAAAGGCCTTGTTGTCCCTATCTCAGGGGCAAGACGAAGCTGAAATATACTGCCAGAAATTCCGTAAATGGGCTGTGCTTACTCAGTGGAATGAGTGCGCCCTGGCGGCGAATTTCAGAGAGGGTCTCTCTGATGCCATTAAGGATGTTATGGTGGGGTTCCCTGTGCCTGCGGGTCTGAATGAGTCCATGACAATGGCTATCCAGATCGATAGGCGTCTGCGGGAGCGCAAACCTGTGCACCATTTGGCGGTGTCTACTGAGAAGACGCCAGAGAATATGCAATGTGATAGAATTCTGTCCAGAAGTGAACGGCAGAATTTTAGACGAAAAAATGGGTTGTGCTTCTATTGCGGTGATTCAACTCATGTTATATCAGCATGCTCTAAGCGTACTAAGAAGCTTGATAAGTCTGTTTCAATTGGCACTTTACAGTCTAAGTTTATTCTATCTGTGACCCTGATTTGTTCTTTATCATCTATTACCGCGGATGCCTATGTCGACTCTGGCGCCGCTTTGAGTCTTATGGATTGGTCCTTTGCCAAACGCTGTGGGTATGATTTGGAGCCTCTTGAAACTCCTATACCCCTGAAGGGGATTGACTCCACCCCATTGGCTAGCAATAAACCACAATACTGGACACAAGTAACTATGCGGATTAATCCGGATCACCAGGAGATTATTCGCTTTCTTGTGCTGTATAACCTACATGATGTGTTGGTGCTTGGATTGCCATGGCTGCAATTTCATAACCCAGTCCTTGACTGGAAAGCTATGTCTGTGTTAAGCTGGGGATGTAAGGGGACGCATGGGGACGTACCTGTGGTTTCCATTTCATCATCTATTCCCTCTGAGATTCCTGAATTCTTGACTGAATATCGTGACGTTTTTGAAGAACCTAAGCTTGGTTCATTACCTCCGCACCGGGAGTGCGATTGTGCCATAGATTTGATTCCGGGTAGTAAATACCCTAAGGGTCGTTTATTTAATCTGTCTGTGCCTGAACATGCTGCTATGCGAGAATATATAAAGGAGTCCTTGGAAAAGGGACATATTCGTCCTTCGTCATCTCCCTTAGGAGCCGTTTTTTTCTTTGTGGCTAAGAAAGATGGCTCTTTGAGGCCGTGCATTGATTATCGGCTTTTGAATAAGATCACGGTTAAATATCAATATCCGTTGCCACTGCTGACTGATTTGTTTGCTCGCATAAAGGGGGCCAAGTGGTTCTCTAAGATAGATCTCCGTGGGGCGTATAATTTGGTGCGAATTAAGCAGGGGGATGAGTGGAAAACCGCATTTAATACGCCCGAGGGCCACTTTGAGTATTTGGTGATGCCTTTTGGTCTTTCAAATGCCTCTTCAGTCTTTCAGTCCTTTATGCATGACATTTTCCGTGATTATTTGGATAAATTTATGATTGTGTATCTGGATGATATTTTGATTTTTTCGGATGACTGGGACTCTCATGTCCAGCAGGTCAGGAGGGTTTTTCAGGTTTTGCGGTCTAATTCCTTGTGTGTGAAGGGTTCTAAGTGCGTTTTTGGGGTTCAAAAGATTTCCTTTTTGGGATATATTTTTTCCCCCTCTTCCATCGAGATGGATCCTGTCAAGGTTCAGGCTATTTGTGATTGGACGCAACCCTCTTCTCTTAAGAGTCTTCAGAAATTTTTGGGCTTTGCTAACTTTTATCGTCGATTTATTGCTGGTTTTTCTGATGTTGTTAGACCATTGACTGATTTGACTAAGAAGGGTGCTGATGTTGCTGATTGGTCCCCTGCTGCTGTGGAGGCCTTTCGGGAGCTTAAGCGCCGCTTTTCTTCCGCCCCTGTGCTGCGTCAGCCTGATGTTGCTCTTCCTTTTCAGGTTGAGGTCGACGCTTCTGAAATCGGAGCTGGGGCGGTTTTGTCGCAGAGAAGTTCCGATTGCTCCGTGATGAGACCTTGTGCTTTTTTCTCACGTAAATTTTCGCCCGCCGAGCGGAATTATGATGTTGGGAATCGGGAGCTTTTGGCCATGAAGTGGGCTTTTGAGGAGTGGCGTCATTGGCTTGAGGGGGCTAGACATCAGGTGGTGGTATTGACTGACCACAAAAATCTAATTTATCTTGAGTCCGCCAGACGCCTGAATCCTAGACAGGCGCGCTGGTCGTTGTTTTTCTCTCGGTTTAATTTTGTGGTGTCCTACCTGCCGGGTTCTAAGAATGTTAAGGCGGATGCCCTTTCTAGGAGTTTTGAGCCTGACTCCCCTGGTAATTCTGAACCTACAGGTATCCTTAAGGATGGAGTGATATTGTCTGCCGTTTCTCCAGACCTGCGGCGGGCCTTGCAGGAGTTTCAGGCGGATAGACCTGATCGTTGCCCACCTGGTAGACTGTTTGTTCCTGATGATTGGACCAGTAAAGTCATTTCTGAGGTTCATTCTTCTGCGTTGGCAGGTCATCCTGGAATCTTTGGTACCAGGGATTTGGTGGCAAGGTCCTTCTGGTGGCCTTCCCTGTCTCGAGATGTGCGAGGCTTCGTGCAGTCTTGTGACGTTTGTGCTCGGGCCAAGCCTTGTTGTTCTCGGGCTAGTGGATTGTTGTTGCCCTTGCCTATCCCGAAGAGGCCCTGGACGCACATCTCGATGGATTTTATTTCGGATCTTCCTGTTTCTCAGAAGATGTCTGTCATCTGGGTGGTGTGTGATCGTTTCTCTAAGATGGTCCATTTGGTTCCCCTGCCTAAGTTGCCTTCTTCTTCCGAGTTGGTTCCTCTGTTTTTTCAAAATGTGGTCCGATTGCATGGTATTCCGGAGAATATCGTTTCTGACAGAGGTACCCAATTCGTGTCTAGATTTTGGCGAGCATTCTGTGCTAGGATGGGCATAGATTTGTCTTTCTCGTCTGCTTTCCATCCTCAGACTAATGGCCAGACCGAGCGGACGAATCAGACCTTGGAGACATATTTGAGGTGTTTTGTGTCTGCAGATCAGGATGATTGGGTTGCTTTTTTGCCTTTAGCGGAGTTTGCCCTCAATAATCGGGCCAGCTCTGCCACCTTGGTGTCTCCCTTTTTCTGTAATTCGGGGTTTCATCCTCGATTTTCTTCTGGTCAGGTGGAATCTTCGGATTGTCCTGGAGTGGATGCTGTGGTGGAGAGGTTGCATCAGATTTGGGGGCAGGTAGTGGACAATTTGAAGTTGTCCCAGGAGAAGACTCAGCTTTTTGCCAACCGCCGGCGTCGGGTTGGTCCTCGGCTTTGTGTTGGGGACTTGGTGTGGTTGTCTTCTCGTTTTGTCCCTATGAGGGTTTCTTCTCCCAAGTTTAAGCCTCGGTTCATCGGCCCGTACAAGATATTGGAGATTCTTAACCCTGTGTCCTTCCGTTTGGACCTCCCTGCATCTTTTTCTATTCATAATGTTTTTCATCGGTCATTATTGCGCAGGTATGAGGTACCGGTTGTGCCTTCCGTTGAGCCTCCTGCTCCGGTGTTGGTTGAGGGCGAGTTGGAGTACGTTGTGGAAAAAATCTTGGACTCCCGTGTTTCCAGACGGAAACTCCAGTATCTGGTCAAATGGAAGGGATACGGTCAGGAGGATAATTCTTGGGTGACTGCCTCTGATGTTCATGCCTCCGATTTGGTCCGTGCCTTTCATAGGGCTCATCCTGATCGCCCTGGTGGTTCTGGTGAGGGTTCGGTGCCCCCTCCTTGAGGGGGGGGTACTGTTGTGAAATTGGATTTTGGGCTCCCCCGGTGGCCACTGGTGGAATTGAACTGGTGTGCATCATCCTCTCTGTTCACCTGTTTCCATCAGGATGTGGGAGTCGCTATTTAGCCTTGCTCCTCTGTCACTTCCATGCCGGTCAACATTGTAATCAGAAGCCTTTCTGTGCATGTTCCTGCTTCTAGACAACTCCCAGCTAAGTTGGACTTTAGTCCTTGTTTGTTTTTGCATTTTGTTCCAGTTCACAGCTGTAGTTTCGTTTCTGTGTCTGGAAAGCTCTTGTGATCTGAAATTGCCACTCTGATGTTATGAGTTTATACTAGAGTCTTAAAGTAATTTCAGGATGGTGTTTTGATAGTGCTTTTAGCTGACCATGAAAGTGTCCTTTCTGTCTTCCTGCTATTTAGTAAGCGGACCTCAATTTTGCTAAACCTATTTTCATACTACGTTTGTCATTTCATCTAAAATCACCGCCAATATTTGTGGGGGCCTCTGTCTGCCTTTTGGGGAATTTTCTCTAGAGGTGAGCCAGGACTATATTTTCCTCTGCCAGGATTAGTTAGTCCTCCGGCCGGCGCTGGGCGTCTAGGGATAAAACGCAGGCTACGCTACCCGGCTACTGTTAGTTGTGCGGCAGGTTTAGTTCATGGTCAGTTTAGTTTCCATCCTTCCAAGAGCTAGTTCTATGTTTGCTGGGCTATGTTCTCTTGCCATTGAGAACCATAACAGTTATCCCTTCCGCTTTCTCCTCTTCTTCTGGGGCCACCATCTCCTCCCACAGGCTATTCAAAATCTGCTTCAGCATATAAATGCAGATGACAGCATCGTCAGCGCTAACCATCTTAGCAGCCATTTCAAAACTCTGCATAATGGTGCAGAGGTCCTTAATCTGTGCCCACTCTGTAAACATGATATGAACCGCATCCATACTGCGTTGGCCCAGGCTATGCAACATGAAATACTGCATCAGGGCTCGTTGCTGCATCCAAAGTCACTGCAACATGTGCAGAGTGGAATTCCACCGTGTCGGCACATCGCATATCAACCTGTTAACTGGCATGGACAAAGACCTCTGGGTCGATGCAAGTCGATGAGCAGAGGGGTTCGAATGGCGGAAATGAGCACACAGCTTACTTTCTTTCTGGAGCAGGTCACCCAGGCCCGGATAGTGGATGAGAAAATGCTGCACCACCAGGTTGAGGACATGAGCAATGCAAGGCATATGTGTCAGCTTGCCTCACTGTAGGGCCGCCACCAGGTTTGCATCATTAACGAACACAGCTTTCTCTGAATGCAGGTTCAGTGGAGACAGCCAATGATCAAATTCAGCCTGGAAATCTGTCCACAACACTTCTGCTGTATGACTGCTATCTCCAAGGCATATCAAGTTTCAGACTGCCTGAATGTGTTGAGCCCTGGCTGTGCAGTATGGAGGTGGTGGGGGTTTGCTATGCACTGTTGGAATGTGTGTCTCATGAAGGCAGAGGTTGACGGTGCAGGTGGAGGCCCCAGAGGAGATAGAGGAGGCAGAAGCAGTGGAGGAAGTGTTAAATGTAGAGGTTTGGCCTTCAAGCCTTGGGTTTTCAAGACTTGTGGAGCAGCGCCTGTCCCTACAACCACCAGAGTCATCCAGTGCCCAGTCAGCGAAATGTAATGCCCTTGGCCATGCTTACTCGTCCAAGTGTCTGTGGTGAAGTGCACCTTGGCAGATTTTGTCAGGGATTGGGTGATGTTGTGGGCTACATGATGGTGCAGGGCAGGCACAACTTTCTTTGAAAAATAATGGTGACTGGGTAATTGGTACTGGGGAACTGCGACGGCCATCACCTTTCAGAAACCGTCGGTATCCACCACATGGAAAAGCAGCATTCCCATGGACAACAAATTGGACATGGTGGAGTTCAACCTCTTTGTCATGTGTAGGAGCAAACAATCTTTTCCATGACTATAACTGCGAAACCGTGGGCTGGCTGCAGTGCTGTGAGAGGTCGGTGAGAGTATGGTGAACAAACTGCTGGACCATGAGAGAGGTGCAGGTGGAGATGTTACTGTGGATTGAGAAACTTGTGGTGTGATCATTCTCTGAGATCAGTCAAAAATAGCAGGCATGTCTGCTTTTGTTGCAGCTGAAGGGAGCCTCTCAGTCAGCGTGACTCGATCGGGTAAATAACCTGAGGTTCTACAGTCAAAGACCTGCATCTCAATAGTTGGCATGGTAGCAGAGGAGGAGGAAGAAGCAACATATGCGATTGATGGGGCGGCTGATGGTTGTTCATGTCTGCTGGTCCGCATTTTTGCACAGTGGCATTCCCATACTAAAGCATGCTGATTGCACAAGTGAAGGTTCACACATGTAGTAATCAAATTATTGCAGTTTTTACCTCGACTCGTTTTTTTTTTGCAAAGTTGTCAGATTACGTGAGTTGGCTCATCTTTTGCAGTGTCAAAAAAGGCCCAGGTTAGGCAACCCTTGCCACTCCTGTGAGTTGCAGACCTGCGCACACTGCTGGTCAGAGGCACAGTTGTGGCTGAGGATTCGTCACTCATCGTGGCTGCATCACTATGTGTCTGCGCCGGACGGTGCAATGTAACCTCCTTGTCTTCCTCCACAGATGACTTACTCAGCTGTGTGCCTCTATGTTCACACCAACTGGGATCTAACACCTCATCATCATTGTAAAAGGACAGGGTTACCTCCTCCAAAATTATAAAACCTTATGGTTACCAAAGGAGGAACTCTCCCTTCACCTCTATTGAGGTCCGATATTAACTATTAAAGTCGAACTTGGCTATTAATAATTAATATCCACTTAATATGCCTCAACGTTATCTTATCCTTATACTATATACTAACTGAGACAAAACAGTAACAATAAAGGATATTTATTACACACACACAAGTCTGCAGTCTATAACATACATATATTTATGCCCAAGCTGGTGACTAGGGTTGAGCGAAACGGGTCGGCAATTTTCAGAAGTCGCCGACTTTTGGCAAAGTCGGGTTTCATGAAACCCGACCCCTGTGTGGGGTCGGCCATGAAGTCGGCGATCTTCTGAATCTGGAATCGGAATTCCGATACCGATTCCCGATATGTTTAAGATATCGGGAATTGGTATCGGAATTCAGATTTAAGTGTAAAATAAAGAATTAAAATAAAAAATATCGCTATACTTACCATCTGATGTGCCCTGGTACTAAGCGGGAACCTTCCTTCCTTAGAATCAGCCTTCCAGGACCTTGCGGTGACGTCGCGGTGACGTCGCGGCTTGTGATTGGTCGCGCGGCCGCCCATGTGACCGCTCGCGCGACCAATCACAAGCCGCGACGTCACCGTGACGTCACCGAGGGTCCTGGAAGGGCTGATTCTTAGGAAGGAAGGCTGTCGGAAAGAAGCAGGGCGCGTCCGAGGGTGAGTATATACCTAATAGGAATATACTCACCCTCGGCTTCTTTCCGGCAGCCTTCCTTCCTAAGAATCAGCCCTTCCAGGACCCTCGGTGACGTCACGGTGACGTCGCGGCTTGTGATCGGTCGCGCGAGCGGTCACATGGGCGGCCGCGCGACCAATCACAAGCCGCGACGTCACCGCGATGTCACCGCAAGGTCCTGGAAGGCAGATTCTAAGGAAGGAAGGTTCCCGCTTAGTACCAGGGCGCATCAGATGGTAAGTATGGTGATATTTTCTATTTTAATTCTTTATTTTACACTTAAATATGGATCCCAGGGCCTGAAGGAGAGTTTCCGCTCCTTCAGACCCTGGGAACCATTGGAAACCCAATGCACTGCATTGGGTTTCGAGTTTCGGCCGACCCCGACCCCGACTTTTTTATAGGATCGGCCGATTTCACTCGACCCGACTTTTGAAAAAGTCGGGTTTCGTGAAACCCGACCCGATCCTATAAATGTAAAGGTCGCTCAACCCTACTGGTGACTATATATATATATATATATATATATATATATATATATATATACAAATATACGAATACTACAACTCTAATACAGTAATATCACTACAGTATACAGTGATATCACAACAATATCACACAGTAATAACCCACAATATCCAGTAATATCACAACAATATCGCCACAATATAAAAACCCACAATTAACTGCCCGATTACCCAAATCAAACATTCAAGAGCAGCCCTCCCATCTATAGCTTACTAATCCTAAGGCCTAAGAGGTTACAGGGCCTAGTAAGAAAAGGGGATACAGAGTATACTCAACCACCATGTGGGTCCATGGTTATTCCAGGATGCAGGCAAAGCAAAAGAGAGGCCTGGGCCACATGCTCTTGTCCATTTGTGTGACAAGCTAAAAGAGGTGTGTCCAGCCCCATGTGTGGGGAATGAGGTCACAAGTCTATTGTCCACTGGCAAAGGTACATCCCCTCAATAACCTGTCTTACCAGCTCATGGCAGACCTACTTTGCAATACAGCAGGCTGGAGGAGGGCTTCGCTCCTCCATGTGGAGGTGTATATACACAAAACATGCATTAAATTCATCTCAATATAAAGATATACATTTTGGGGGCACTTACCTTCTACAATCATCCTCAGTGTGTTATTGTGGCGCCCCAGGGTCCTGGTCGTCACAGTAGCATTGCTTTCCTCCTGGGGAGGGTGATGTTACATTTGGGGGCAAGAGAGGATAGCTGTCACCAGGTACCACAAAAATGCAACACATTCACACTCCAGGCCACCAGGGAGCTTTTGATCCTATTTACTAGGTGACTCCCCATATATATATAACTGGTAGTTTGGAGGGAGAGTTAGTTAGTTCCAGACAGCCGTCTGAGGAGGACAGAGGGTTCACGGAGCTGTGTATGCCCTAAGAGCTGCAGCTCCCAGGAAAAAAACATTCAGAAAGCAGAATTGATTGCAGTGAGCGTGCAGGAGAGGAAGCGCAGGAGAGGATACCAGAGGGGGACCAGCCCCGAGCAGGCTGCCTCCTTCTTAGGCGCAGAAATCCAGTAGCCGGAATACCAAGGTTGTGAGGACCTCCACGCCTTACATCAGAGAATTTGTATTCATTAGCCTTCTGACTGAGGTCTCCACCTTTTAGCTACAGGTTTTAATCGCAGCACGACCATTACCCCTCCACAGACAGAGAGATTTTAGTCTAAGAAGAGGATTCACAGTAGGCTCCCATTCAGATGAAGACGTTTATTCTCAGCGAGGAAAGGAATCTAGGTCCTGGTATACGAGAGATGTCTTAATGTGGCTACCAGGTACACATGAATTGGCCAATTTATGCGCTAAACACTAATTTTTTCATATTTCTAGTGCAGTAATGCAGTTCAAATTTTTGTTTCATGTTGCATGTTTTGGCGCCGCAGTGTGCTGCCTTATTTATTTGACTGTATACGAGTTGGTGACTCTAGGTTCAGCACCTGTTCACACTCAGTCTATGTTTAGATTTGACGGTCAGATTTTTGAAATTTGTATTCATTAGCCTTCTGACTGAGCACTACACCTTTTAGCCACAGGTGTTTTAATCGCACCAGGACCATTACCCCTCCACAGACAGAGAGATTTTAGTCTAAGAAGAGGATTCACAGTAGGTTCCCATTCAGATGAAGATGTTTATTCTCAACGAGGAAAGGAATCTAGGTCCTGGTATATGAGAGATGCCTTAATGTGGCTATCAGGTACACATGAATTGGCCGATTTATGTGCTAAATAGTGTTGAGCATTCCGATACCGCAAGTATCGGGTATCGGCCGATACTTGCGGGTATCGGAATTCCGATACCAAGATCCGATACTTTTGTGGTATCGGGAATCGGTATCGGGATTAATATCAATGTGTAAAAGAAAGAATTAAAATAAAAAATAGGGATATACTCACCTCTCCGACGCAGCCTGGACTTTACCGCCGTAACCGGGAGCCATTGTACCTAAAAATGCGCGCTTGAAGGGCCTTAGATGAGGTCACTGCACTCTGATTGGTCCGTAGCGGTCGCGTGACCGCTTCGCGACCAGTCACAAAGCAGTGACGTCACCTAAGGTCTTTCAAGCGCGCATTCTTAGATACAACGGCTCCCGGTTACGGCGGTAAAGTCCAGGGGCCGCCGGAGAGGTGAGTATATCCCTATTTTTTATTTTAATTCTTTATTTTACACATTGATATGGATCCCAGGGCCTGAAGGAGAGTTTCCTCTCCTTCAGACCCTGGGAACCATCAGGATACCGTCCGATACTTGGTGTCCCATTGACTTGTATGGGTATCGGGTATCGGTATCGGATTAGATCCGATACTTTGCCGGTATCGGACGATACTTTCCGATACCGATACTTTCAAGTATCGGACGGTATCGCTCAACACTAGTGCTAAACGCTCTCATTTTTTCATATTTCTAGTGCAGTAATGCAGTTCAATTTTCGTGTTTCATGTTTGCATGTTTTGGCGCGCAGTGTGCTGCCTCATTTATTTGACTGTATACGAGTTGGTGACTTCAAGTTTCAGCACCTGTTCACACTTAGTCTATGTTTGGATGTGACGGTCAGTTTTTTGAAATTTGTATTCATTAGCCTTCTGACTGAGCACTCCACCTTTTAGCCACAGGTGTTTTAATCGCAGCAGGACCTTTACCCCTCCACAGAGAGAGAGAGATTTTAGTCTAAGAAGAGGATAAAAAGTAGGTTCCCATTCAGATGAAGACGCTTATTCTCAGCGAGGAAAGGAATCTAGGTCCTGGTATATGAGAGATGCCTTAATGTGGCTACCAGGTGTCACGATCCATGTTTGGATCTGTGGCAGATCTGGTTTCCCTCTTATTTAAACCTTTTTTCCTTTCTGGTCATTGGGGGTTAATGCAGTTTTCTCCCCCCAGTGGCTGCTGGTGTTACTGCATTGCATTGCTGCTGGATCAGCTGATGTTTGTGACCACTCCCACCATCCTTTATAAGGTCACCTGGTGCATCAGCTGCCTGTTGGTTATACAGGTCCTTTTGGAGATCAACCTCGCAGTAGCAGCTCCCTGGTGTCAGACAAGTCTGGTGTTTGGAGCTCTGTTGCTGTACAATCTGTGTTGTGGAGTCAGCTGCGGCGTGCACAAGCTAAGTTCTGAGCTTTGTTGCTTTCTAGTTTGTGCATTCACCTTTTGGTATTGTGTTCCCCTCACTCTCATATTGTTTATTCCTATTTATTGCTTTGTGGTGCTGTTTACACTGTTCACCTCCTGGGGTGGGGGTTTAGTTCAGGGTTTAACAGGAGACAGGGACAGGTTGGTGACTTGGGCCTCCCTACTTTCAAGGGTACCCCCAAGTTAGGGAAAGACAGGGCTTCCCTTAGCCTGAGGGACAGTTCAGGGGCCCAGATTCCTCATCTTCTGTTGTCCTGTTTCTGCCTCGTGACATTATAACCAACCGTTCCTTTTTTTCTGGTGAGCCATGGCCAAAATGCAGGCCTTTGCCCAATTGCTACAGACTTTCACCGATGAGTGTAAGGTGTGGCGTGGTGAGGTGGTGCAGCAGCTGCAGCAATTGTTGGGGTTTTGGGCCTCGGCTCAGGTACAGGCTCAACCAGAACCCAAGATATCTCTCCCAGACAGGTTCTCTGGAGGGAGAGATACATTTTTGGTTTTTAAGGAGGCCTGCAAGTTGTACTTCAGGCTCAGCCCTCGTTCATCAGGGAGTGAGGAACAACGGGTGGGTATCATCGTTTCCCTTCTTAAGGGTGATCCCCAATCCTGGGCCTTCTCCCTGCCGACCGGTTCACCATCCCTACGGTCGGTGGATGAGTTTTTTTACGGCTCTGGCTCTGGTGTATGGTGATCCAGATGGCGTCTCCCTGGCGGAATCCCGACTCCGTAAGATCAAGCAGGGGGTTGGCCAGCTGAGGAGTCCTGTCCTGAGTTCAGGAGGTGGGCCACAGACACACAGTGGAATGACCATACCCTTAGGAGCTATTTTGTGCAGGGTCTGTCCCCTAGGTTGCAAGATACTCTGGTGCAGTACGCAGCCCCCAGGTCGTTGGAGGCCGCCATGTCCCTTGCCATCTGTGTGGATAGATGCTTGAGGGAGAGGCATACACCAAGTGTGTCCCCTATAGTCCTTGCTAGGGAGGAGGACACACATGGGCAGGCGGACGAACCCATGCTGGTGGGAAGAGTTGGTTCCCAAACTGGGTTGCCTGTGGTTCGCCGTGGAGTGGGGGCATGTTTCTACTGTGGGAAGACCGGTCATTTTATCAATGTCTGCCCAGCGCATGCCAAAGTACCTGCACCATCCAAAGAGCCGCATCCTCCTGGTCGTGTGGAAAGAGGCGACCAGGGTGTGTATATTTCCTCCATTTTTTCTTCTCAGTGTACCTTACCTGCTGAGGTGGTTATTGGTGGGGTAACTGAGAATATTCCGGTGCTTGTGGACAGTGGAGCAGGAGTCAATTTGGTGGATGCTCATTTTGTCCAGTCCCATGGCCTGAGGTGTAGAACACTAACTAAACCCCTAAGCGTCCAGGCCATTGACTCCGTACCACTCAGCCAGGGGTGGGTGACCCAAGTTGTGGATGATATACACCTGCATATAGGGACTCATCATGAGGAGTACCTGTTGTTCTACGTCTTGGGGGAATGCCAAAACCCATCGTTTTAGGACTCCCTTGGTTGAAAAAACACAACCCCGTCATAGATTGGCGGTTAAGGGAAGTGGTCTGCTGGGATCAGTCGTGTGAGGGCTGCTGCCCAGGGGCAACTGTCTCTGCTGTCCTTCTACAACCTACCCCTTCTTCTCCAGTGGGGGCAGCAGAGATGCTGTCAGAGAGTAGGGGCAAAACTCTACCCTCACTACATACTAACCCGGTGGGTCAGAGACCTCTTAGGAAGAGGGGTCAGAGGAGGGTGTGGTTCTGCAGCACCCCAGAGTCTGGTCGTTGCAGTAACATCGCTCTTCCAACAGGGGGAGTGATGGTACATCTGATTGCACTAAAAGAGTTCACCTTGCCAGGTATCAGTCACACATTACACTTCACACTCCGGCCACCAGGGGGAGAAAAAGGTCCTATCTACTAGGCCATTCCTCACACTTGGGTAAAACTGGGGGTTGGATAGGAAGTTAGGAAGAAAGCAGCCTGGGAGAGTTCGAGAGAGGACCTGTCAGGGGTGGGATCCTGACAGCGGCCTAGGACAGACAGATCGTTACGGAGCCGTGCCTGTACCTCATAGCGGCAGTCTCCTAAGAAAGGACACGAAGTGAAGTATATTGTGGAGAAGTGAGAAACGAGATCACAGCACAAAGGCGATAGAACCAGAAGGAGTTGTGCCCCAAGATCGGCAACATTCTTCTGAGGCGCGTAGCCGGTGGCTGGAGCACCGAGGAAGTGATAGGCTCTACGAATTACTTTGAACTACGGCAGGGCAGTTAACTCTAGGTTGGCTGTCTCACCTTTACACCTAACGAAGACAACGGAGGCAATTGTGGGAGAGGGGCGTCTCTAGGGTCCCTATAAAATAACTCCAGGCCTACCCCGTCATACGGGTGCGTCCTATCCATATCATCTGGGGGACGGAGAGAGAGAACAGAAACACACACAACAGTTGTGAGGACTATCCCGTGGTGCTCAGCAGGGACGTACTACAACACACAGGCGCTGGTAGGAAGGCCACTGATTTCCACCTGAAAAGGGAACTCTGGATGTGCCTTCGGACCGGCCGGTCTCAGCCAGCCCTGTTAGCAGTGCTCTGGATTGTGGATGCCGAAGCCTTCAGTAAAGAGGTAAAGAGACTGCAACCCTGTGTCCTTGTTATTTGCTGCGACCTACACTGTCACCTACATCTTTAATTGGGCGCCCCTTAGCAGGACCACGGACCGGGTCAGGCCACCGTGACATCCACAGAACCGAGAGACCTGGTACCGAGTACCCCGCTGCCCTGCGTTTGGGGGCCGCTCCAGTTCCCTCTGAACATAATGGGGGTGTGAGTTTGGTGACAAAGGGGGACACCTCTGTTGTTAATTTCTCTAAGAATTCACCATCTTGTGGCAGACGCATGCATGGAAATAAACGTTCAGGTCCGGACCTGGGTGTGAATGAGTGGGTGTCCACCAAAAACATCAGGTGGAAGTGTGCAACTGGGACCTGGAGTTCCAGGGTTATTGGGCCATATCGGGTGTCGGCCATTCTCAGACCAAGGACTTTTCAGTTGGAGTTACCCCCAGTTATGCATGTACACAACTCATTCCCCAGGTCGGCACTCTGGAGATTAGTGGCGCCTCCGGGGCCTTCGTTGCTGGCATTTTCATCAGGCCGCGTTTGCTATAAACCTGAGAGTCAGGTGACTGCCGAGGTGAACTCTGGTGGATCGAGGCATCCTCACCATAGGTAGGTTTGGGGAGGTCTGATGTTGAGTGTCCAGAGGCCACTCATTGAAAGGGGGGTACTGTCACGATCCATGTTTGGATCTGTGGCAGATCTGTTTTCCCTCTTATTTAAACCTTTTTTCCTTTCTGGTCATTGGAGGTTAATGCAGTTTTCTCCCCCCGGTGGTCGCTGGTGTTATTGCATTGCATTGCTGCTGGGTCAGCTGATGTTTGTAACCACTCCCACCATCCTTTATAAGGTCACCTGGTGCATCAGCTGCCTGTTGGTTATACAGGTCCTTTTGGAGATCAACCTCGCAGTAGCAGCTCCCTGGTGTCAGACAAGTCTGGTGTTTGGAGCTCTGTTGCTGTACAATCTGTGTTGTGGAGTCAGCTGCGGCATGCACAAGCTAAGTTCTGAGTTTTGTTGCTTTCTAATTTGTGCATTCACCTTTTGGTATTGTGTTCCCCTCACTCTCATATTGTTTATTCCTGTTTATTGCTTTGTGGTGCTGTTTACACAGTTCACCTCCGGGGGTGGGGGTTTAGTTCAGGGTTTAACAGGAGACCGGGACAGGTTGGTGACTTGGGCCTCCCTACCTTCAAGGGTACCCCCAAGTTAGGGAAAGACAGGGCTTCCCTTAGCCTGAGGGGCAGTTCAGGGGCCCAGATTCCTCATCTTCTGTTGTCCTGTTTCTGCCTCGTGACACCAGGTACACATGAATTGGCCAATTTATGCGCTAAATGCTCTAATTTTTTCATATTTCTAGTGCAGTAATGCAGTTCAATTTTTGTGTTTCATGTTTGCATGTTTTGGCGCCGCAGTGTGCTGCCTTAGTTATTTGACTGTATACGAATTGGTGACTCTAGGTTCAGCACCTGTTCACACTTACTCTATGTTTGGATGTGACGGTCAGTTTTTTTAAATTTACATCAGAGACCGGCAGGACAGCTGAACTTCAAGTTCCCTGTCCGACCTAATGCCCAGGAGGCACAGTGACACCCGTCAGAGCCGGGTCATCTAAGAGATCCTATAAACAAGCTCAAGTCACCAGTCATATGGGTTAAGTCCTATCCTAACCGGGGGACAGAGAGAAAGATAACATCTGTGAGGACCTTATGTGAAGCTTCTAGCAGTAAGGGACTACACCACTACAGCACAAGGGAAGGCTTCTATTCTCCACCTGGATAAGGGGACTCTGGACTTGCCTCCAAACTGGCCAGGCCCTATCTGCCCTGTGATCCTGTGCCCTGGACTGTGGCTGCTGAAGACTTCAGTAAACGAGGTAAAGAGACTGCAAACCTGTGTCCTCGTTGCTTACTGCACCTCTCAGTATTCTACCATCTACACACTGGGAAGCCCTGGGGACATACTTCACCTGTGGGAAGGTATACATCTAGCTGCCATAACCCCTTAAAGCACCGTCGGTCACCCTGACCGAATACCACAGGTGGCGTCACGAGCATAAACTTTATTCCCTTTAAAGACCTTTCCCCTTTACATGGGCGCCCAGGGCCATGGACCGGGTCGCCACCGTGACATCCCCATGTGAACAACGCCAGACCCCGTACCGAGTACCCCGCTGCCCTGGCGGGCATTCCATTATCAAATTTCTGGCCATTAGAGTCATTCTCCTTCTCTTCTTGCCCTGACAGGACAGGCCCTTTACTGTGTGATGTTAATAACAGGAATTTTGTTGGTGACCTCTAGATCATGCCTCTACAGCTTAATTTCAACCCAAACAAATTGCAAAGTATGATTCAGGGCGTTGTCTAACTTTTTGCCACTGAAAAATCATAATTTTTTTAATGTGCCTTAAGTCTGCAGACAGGTTCATTTCGCTGCCACAAAATGATTTTGTGGGATACAGCAGACTGTTTCCCATTTAGCAACAGAAAAAAATATAACTTTTTTTAATGTGCCTTAGGTCTGCAGACAGTTTTATTTCACCACAGCACTAAATTACAAGGTGCGATACAGCAGGCTGTTTAACCCCTTCCCGACATGTGACGGGATAGTACGTCACATGTCGGGACCCCCGCTTTGATGTGCGCTCCGGCGGTGAGCGCACATCAAAGTCGCGACATGTCAGCTGTTTTTTACAGCTGACATGTGCGCGCAATAGCGGCGGGTGAAATCGCGATCACCCGCCGCTATTAACTAGTTAAATGCCGCTGTCAAACGCAGACAGCGGCATTTAACTACCGCATCCGGCCGTGCGGCCGGATATGAGCGCATCGCCGACCCCCGTCACATGATCGGGGGTCGGCGATGCGTCAGGAAGGTAACCATAGAGGTCCTGGAGACCTCTATGGTTACTGATCGCCGGTGGCTGTGAGCGCCCCCCTGTGGTCGGCGCTCACAGCACACCTGCATTTTAGCTACATAACAGCGATCTGATGATCGCTGTTATGTAGCAGAGCCGATCGGGCTGTGCCTGCTTCTAGCCTCCCATGGAGGCTATAGAAGCATGGTAAAAGTTAAAAAAAAAAGTAAAAAAAAATGTGAAAAAATTAAAAAAATATAAAAGTTTAAATCACCCCCCTTTCGCCCCAATCAAAATAAATCAATAAAAAAAAAACCCAACCTACACATATTTGGTATCGCCGCGTTCAGAATCGCCCGATCTATCAATAAAAAAAAGCATTAACCTGATCGCTAAACGGCGTAATGAAAAAAAAATCGAAACGCCAGATTTACGTTTTTTTGGTCGCCACAACATTGCATTAAAATGCAATAACGGGCGATCAAAAGAACGTATCTGCACCAAAATGCTATCATTAAAAATGCCAGCTCGGCACGCAAAAAATAAGCCCTCACCCGACCCCAGATCACGAAAAATGGAGACGCTACGGGTATCGGAAAATGGCGCAATTTTATTTATTTATTTTTTTGCAAAGTTTGGAATTTTTTTTCACCACTTAGGTAAAAAACAACCTAGTCATGTTAGGTGTCTATGAACTCCTAATGACCTGGAGAATCACAATGGCAGGTCAGTTTTAGCATTTAGTGAACCTAGCAAAAAAGCCAAACAAAAAACAAGTGTGGGATTGCACTTTTTTTGCAATTTCACCGCACTTGGAATTTTTTTCCCTTTTTCTAGTACACGACATGGTAAAACCAATGATGTCGTTCAAAAGTACAACTCGTCCCGCAAAAAATAAGCCCTCACATGGCCAAATTGACGGAAAAATAAAAAAGTTATGGCTCTGGGAAGGAGGGGAGTGAAAAACGAATACGGAAAAACGGAAAATCCCACGGTCATGAATTTTCACTAGCTACATGTGAATTAGAATGCTATTCTCATGCATCGATCACAATAGAAGCAGTGCACAACACGTGCCTTGCTCAATTTGTTTGTGCACCTCAGTATGGCCAATAAAGAAAAAAACATGCTGGAAGGTAAATTTTACAGCCACACTGGACACTAGCTACACTATCTGACTGATAAGCAACCACCTATTTGCTAGCTAAAATGTGGGATACAGTAGGCTGTTTCACATTTAGCTACTGAAATAATATAATTTAGAATGTTATACACCTGCATGGAGCACTATAGAAGTTGTGCACAACACACTTGTAGGACATGTGCTCTGTCAGCTTTGTCTGAGAACCTCAGTAATGCCCCCCCCAGAAAAAAAAAATCCAGAAGGTAAATTTTACAGCCACACTGGACACTATTTAGCTACACTACCTGACTGATATACAACTGCCTAACTAAATAGCTGAAATCTTGATGCAAACAGTGGCAGCCTCTTTGCTCTGTATCACTGTCAAAATGTTGCTAAAACATGTCCGCTATTTATATGGAGAGGGACATGTGATTTCAGCAGCCAATGACAAAAGCTGTGTTGTGAGGACATTGTGGGTGTTTCCTGCACCATGATTTGCTAGCCACAATGTGCACACATAAAGTTAGGAAAAAAAATGACTGATGTGCTGTGCTTCCAAGAATGCCACGCCTCTGAGCTCTGAAAACCCCCTCCCATCATCAAACACGTGCCAAACGCGCAGGATACATCATCTTTATCATTGCTAAAGTGAGGAAAATATTTTGATGTCAACGCAAATATTTTCCCTTACTTTTACAGAATGTTACCGATTTTTACCGACTTTATGAAATTTTGCTCAGATTTACGATCACGAATCTGAATGTGCCATATTCAAGCTTAATTTATGTTTGGTGATCACTTTCCGAACAAATTCGCTCATCTCTATTCAAAAGTATAATTATATCCAAAAATTGTAGTCGGGACATTTCTTAAGTCAGCACTCACCAGTTTCACGAACAGGTCAATGTTAGCACTCAAGGCTAACGGTGGAAAGTTTTTTGATTTGGGAATCAATACTGTAGTGAACTTACTTTTTACCTGGGGTTCTTGTTCCATCAGGAATTCGTACAGAGTTCCCAAAGCTTCTAATTCTTCCTCTGTATCAAAAATGGCTTCTGCTTTTTCGGTTTGGGGTTTGCGATGTAATTTTTTCTAAAGTAATTTGCGGGCAAAAAGATGCAGATCCATTATTGCTAGAAAGGGATCAAATTTTGCAGTGGGTGAAAAGCTCAATCCAAGTTTAGTACTTCCTTCTGAGGTTCAGTGAGGTCCATACTGGACAAATTAATTAACTTATTATTGGAGCTTGATTCACTGGGAACTGAAGCAGTTTTGTTAATCTCTTCCCCGGAGTTGTAAGTCCTGGGTTGTCTTTACTCTTATAGTTCTGACATCGTGACCCAGCAGCGCTCTGATGGCGGTGATGTTACCGCTGATCAGAATCGCCATGCCGGCGTTTCCTACGCTGCCACACAGTATAAAGAACTACAGCATTTGTGTTGTGTATGTGTTTTTGCCTCCCATTGACTCCAATGACGTTTGGCTATATTAGGCCATTAAATCAGCAATTACATCAGCGAATATTGCAAATTCAGCGATTGTGATCCGAACCGAATATTGAAATATTTGCTCATCTCTAGCTATTACAAATTTTGGAAGTACCCACTTCAAACAGTTTTTGGTCATTTATAGGTATTAATTATAGTTGAATGAGGCCTGCCAGTTGTTGCCTTGTAGGGTCTATGGATGACCCTACTTGTTACTTTTTACTGGTTTTGCACTTTGTGCAAAGCTTTTATCAACCAACACTAGGAGAAATGAAGCTTTTTTGAGAAAGGGCTAAAATACATCTTTATTAAACATATTAAAAAACATGTACTTAAACATGTACAGATATACTGTATAAAACAAGTGTTATCTAAAACAAAGAAAACAGGAGGGGGACATAAAAGCAGGAAGAGAAAGGTGGATAAACCTGGATAAAGACGATAAATTGAATCTGCTGCACTATAAAATCCATAAGAACTTCACATGTAACAGATCAAATATGCAAAATATATAACATATAAGTAATGCATCACAGAATCACACATGTGTGAGTGGCATTCATTAAAGATTTTCCCTGACTCACTTCTATTTATCACAGGTCACTGAAACTGCACATGTGTAATGATATAACTCGTCTGACGGCAGCAGCGTGAACCCAGTAGTCATCTATACTGCAGGTACAGTTTGCGCTGGTGTTAGAGCAGGATCCATTTTATCTTGTTTGCCTCCATCTTGTATAAGTGTTATTAGAGGTCAGAAAAATAAGGCATAATTCACTATTCTTCATTGTGCTGTTATCGCTGATTCCTAAGAACTAATTGTAGCAGTGAATGTCCTTGGTAAAATAACGAATAATGTACTGTGTAAAATATGTTTGCGAACCCGTAGGGAGGCAAGGGAGTAATACACTCCGACGCTTAGCCCATACATGGAGAATCCGCCTCCAACACAAGAATGCATAAAAAGTGTGTGTAAGCTTAAATAAACTAGAGATATTTCAAATACAGCCCTGGTGTATTGTGTCTTATCTCTCCGGTGCCGTGACGTCATCTCTGCGGTGGACTCATCAGAAAGTAGGTCGAGACCTGCGATAACAATTCTGGCTGCCCGAACAGGGACCTGAGTGCTTCATCTGAGACCCGGCCGACTCCAGAAATGGACCAGGGGACTTCCCGGGACTAGTGGCATCACACAGCGCTGGGGTGAGAATACTGATTATACTCTGCCTACGTCATTCCACTTGTGGACGGGTTTTCCCCTGCTTCTAGTCGACCGGGACCAGGTAAGATCACGGGCTTTGCCCAGCTCAGGTACCCTTGAACCCAGATGTTAACCCTCATTGTGTGGTTACTGATGACTCCACTGTTAGACTAAAATGATTGACTCTTTGTATGTTGTGCTTGTGGAGTGTTTGTTGTTTGTCTGTTCATATACCTGTGTTATCAATCTTGGAAGCAAGCCAATACAATAACCTGTAAGCACAGTAAACCTATAGTTTAGGTTTAGGACTAACGCAGGATGACATAGCCTACTCTAGGTGAGGAGGAAAGGTCCGTCTGATAAGTTTTCAGCCTGCACGTATACTAGCAATAGAATTGGGAACTAAGTACAGGATTCCATAGTGCTAGAGAATTAGTCCAGAAGGGAAGGAATCCCAGAAGCAGGTTAGTGTGTTCTTGAAGGCAGGAGGCTTCCACCCCTCAGGGGAATTAGATTCAGGTAAATGGCATGACTTCATGAAAACCCACACGGTGCAACTGACAGTGGACCTCCGACTTACTATGTTGCTAGTAGGTATCAGCCATGGTCTCCCACAGAACAGATGTCTTTGACTGCCCAACTGCCAGACATTAACCAACGACCTATGACTTTTGCCAGACAGTGTGGGGTGATACAGCAGACTTACCAGGCAACCAGACAGGATGTGCAACAGTTAGTGCGTTCAGCCCTGGGGGAAGCACCTTCCACCGACTGACAGCTGAGACATTTAAAATGTACCCGGGGGAAATGGTCCCCAAGACGTAGAACCTAACAATGCCAGGTCAGGGTCTGATTTTGTTGAAGCACTAGAAAAAGCCTGTAAGATTAGACAGGAGGAAGTATCGGTGCATTTAGAAGACTGTATACAGGACCCGAAGGAGCTCCCCATTGATTATTTCTACAGGTTGCAACAACGGTGGTCTGATATGGGTTATGGTAAAGATGATAGAACTGCGACACGTTTGTTAAGTCATGCGTATATGCAAGGGATTGATAAGTATGTGAGAGAGAAGATGATGGCAAGTAGACCAGATTGGAGATCCTGCCCCCCAGTCGATCTTGCTAAGATTGCACATGGAGTCAGTTTGGACTCACAGAAGCAAAAGACTAAGGTTCACTTCCAGAGGAGTGGACCCTCACAGAGAGGTGGAGGACGTGGACGACCCACTACGGGCCCTAGATTGTGTTACGGATGTAAGAAACCAGGACATTTTAGGAAAGATTGTCGCACAAACCCATACCCAGATAAGGTTCCCACCCCTGCTACCCCCCAGACCGACGAATAGGTAACTGGCAGCCTGCAACTGTGTCCTCTAGTCACTCTACCTCCCACCCCCGACTGTACAGTACAGGTGAGCCTGCCAGGAGGAACTACAGCTGACTTTCAGGTTGACACGGGAGCTGACAACTCAGTTATCACGCTTTCAGACTGTCCATTACCCTTCCGTGACACCACCGACTTAGTCATGGCCACACCTTTCAATGCGCCGACCCAGACCTTGGGAATGACGGAAACCATTCCCCTCTCCATTTGTGGGAAGACCATTCTGACTTAGTTAATGGTAGCCCCCAGGGGACAATGTAATTTGCTAGGTGCTGACGTTTTACGGAAACTACAGGTGGTTATTACTTACCATGATGATGGAACAGTGACTATGACCCCTCGACTTAAACCCAGTACCCTCTGCAAGATTATGGCCCTGGATGCAGCTGCAAGTACTGCAGAAAGTGATCCGCCAACTGCACCTGCCCTGGATCAACTCCCCACTGATCTGTGGGCAAAAGGCAAAACTGATGTGGGAAAACTCAAAGTTCCTCCCATAATAGTCAAATTGAAACCAGGGGCAGCACCACCCCTATTGCGTCAATACCCCTTGAGTGCTGCTCAGGAGGCTGCAATAGACGCACAGTTACAAAAATTGCTGGAATCAGGGGTTGTTGTGCCTACACAGTCTGTTTGCAACACTCCCCTGTATCCAGTAAAGAAGAAGGTTAAGCCTGGGGAGCCGGTGAATTATAGAATGGTCCATGACCTCAGAGCAGTCAATGCCGCAACAGAACTGCTTGCTCCCTTGGTTCCTAACCCACACACCTTGTTGGCATGCATACCTGTTAACAGTACTTGTTTTTCAGTGATTGACTTAGCAAATGCCTTTTTCAGTGTTCCATTGCACCCAGATTGCCAGTATCTTTTTGCTTTCACCTTCCGCAACAAGCAGTATACTTGGACTGTCCTACCACAAGGAGCCCAGAATTCCCCTACTATCTTCTCACAGTGCATGGCACAAGTCCTACAAGGCTGGGATGTTAAAGGAGTAGTTCTCATTCAGTATGTTGATGACCTATTGCTGTGTGCTCCTTCTCGTTCTCTTTGTAAAATGGCCACAATCTCTTTACTCTTTTTTCTCCATCAACAGGGGTGCAAGGTATCCAAACAAAAATTACAGTTTTGCTTAAGTACTGTTGTGTTTCAAGGACATTGTCTCTCTCCAGGGAAAAAGCACCTCACCCCTGAGCGAAAACAGGCTATCATGGACATGCAGCCCCCGCGGAATGTCAGATAACCCACACACCTCGACTATGGAAAAAACCAGGATTAGCACCACACCAGGGAATAAGGTTTAAAAAACAACTTTTATTGTACAATTATAGTGGCAACAAATAATTCATAAAACCATATATTAGATAAAATCTCTAATGTGACCGTACGCACCACAGGACATATATGTAAAATATTTCCAAGCTACCCTCAGTATTTTATTATTCTTAGGTCCCACACTTAATAATTATAAAAAGTTGTGCATATCATGAATATATAAAATACATTAACATAAAGTGCAACGTGCTGAACAAATTTTTATTATACATACATATTGCACGTGTGCTTTATATCCAAACAGTATCCATATACTGAAAAAGTGCCATGTGCCAATGAAATCCAAATCTGTGCTGTAAGAAAGTGCTAAGTGCAAAATGCTATAAAGCAACCGTGGGTTCTAATGTTTTCCCAAAATCAAATCATATGACCCAGGCTGGCCAAAAACTTCCGTGCCGTGTAAAAAAATGATGAATAAGTCATGTGAACTGCAAATCTGCACGTGCACAGACCATATGCTTAGGAGTAAATAATCACCGTGCCTAAAGGGGACCTAAGGAAATTATATACCATAAATACCTTCAGTAGCTGAGTCCTGTGGAAACGTGCCCCAACGCGCGTTATTCATCATTTTTTTACACGGCACGGAAGTTTTTGGCCAGCCTGGGTCATATGATTTGATTTTGGGAAAACATTAGAACCCACGGTTGCTTTATAGCATTTTGCACTTAGCACTTTCTTACAGCACAGATTTGGATTTCATTGGCACATGGCACTTTTTCAGTATATGGATACTGTTTGGATATAAAGCACACGTGCAATATGTATGTATAATAAAAATTTGTTCAGCACGTTGCACTTTATGTTAATGTATTTTATATATTCATGATATGCACAACTTTTTATAATTATTAAGTGTGGGACCTAAGAATAATAAAATACTGAGGGTAGCTTGGAAATATTTTACATATATGTCCTGTGGTGCGTACGGTCACATTAGAGATTTTATCTAATATATGGTTTTATGAATTATTTGTTGCCACTATAATTGTACAATAAAAGTTGTTTTTTAAACCTTATTCCCTGGTGTGGTGCTAATCCTGGTTTTTTCCATAGTCGAGGTGTGTGGGTTATCTGACTTCACGTGGTGGTGGGAATCACCCATTCTGCACAGAGAGTACCATAAGGTCACATACATAGGTATACATATATAGATATATATACATATATACGTCCTTATTTGGGACATATTATTGAAACTGGTGGTACATCTGTGTGTTCTAATACCCCGCGGAATGTGCAGGGCCTCCGTGTGTTTCTAGGACTAACTTCCTATTGTCGTCCATGGATTCGTTCTGCCTCCATCTTAATGCAGCCTCTATATGACCGTATGCAACCTGTCCCTTCTGTCTTACACCAGAGGCACTTGACTGTTTTTACTCTCTGAAATTATGCATTGTTTCTTCTCCAGCTTTGGGCATCCCCAATTATGCCCTTCCTTTTAACCTTTTTCTTCATGAAAATGCAGGACATGCTACGGGTGTGCTGACTCAGCTTCATGGAGACAAACAGAGACCTGTTGCTTATTACAGCGGCCGCTTGCATACAGTGGCAAGAGGAAGTCCCTCCTGTGTTCGGGCCGTGTTGTCTGTCCAGCTGTTGCTACACAAGTCTTCAGAGATTGTTTTGGATCACCCACTGATGGTCCATACCCCACATGATGTACATAGTATCCTTAACCAAGTACAACCTAGCCACCTGTCCATGGCCAGACAGCTGCGTCTTCAGTGTGCTATTCTCATGCCTACTAATGTGACTTTGAAAAGGTGCACTGTCCTAAACCTCGCTACTCATCTCCCAGTTCCCATGGATCCAAATGGGGGAGTGGTAGGTGACATGGAAAAGGACACTCTTTTTCTTTCTAGAATGGATCCAGAGGAACAAGATCAGGTTTCCAAACCACATGATTGTCTAGAATTGATGTCTCAGGAAACGGCTGGTCTCCCTACTGTCTCTAGTGTGCCAATACCTAATGCTGATTTTGAGCTTTCTGTAGATGGATCCCGTCACCAAGATGACCAAGGACGCTTCTGTACCGGATATGCTGTGGTCTCAGAACATGAGGTAATCAAGGCAGAGTCAATGCCAGCTCATATGTCTGCACTAGGGTTGAGCGAAACGGGTCGATCATTTTCAAAAGTCGCCGACTTTTGGCTAAGTCGGCGTCTCATGAAACCCGATCCGACCCCTGTGCTTGTCGGCCATGCGGTACGCGACTTTCGCGCCAAAGTCGCGTTTCAATGACGCGAAAAGCGCCATTTCTCAGCCAATGAAGGTGAACGCAGAGTGTGGGCAGCGTGATGACATAGATCCTGGTCCCCACCATCTTAGAGAAGGGCATTGCAGTGATTGGCTTGCTGTCTGCGGCGTCACAGGGGCTATAAAGGGGCGTTCCCGCCGACCGCCATCTTACTGCTGCTGATCTGAGCTTAGGGAGAGGTTGCTGCCGCTTCGTCAGAAGCAGGGATAGCGTTAGGCAGGGTCCACTAACCACCAAACCGCTTGTGCTGTAGCGATTTCCACTGTCCAACACCACCTTCGGTGTGCAGGAACAGTGGAAGCTACATTTTTTTTTTTTTTTCCTCAGCGCTGTAGCTCATTGGGCTGCCCTAGAAGGCTCCGTGATAGCTGTATTGCTGTGTGTACGCCACTGTGGAAACCAACTGCTTTTTTCAAAGCACAAATCCTCTTGTTCCTTCCTTTCTGCACAGCTATCTTTTTTGTTTGTCCACACTTTTTATTTAATTTGTGCATCAGTCCACTCCTATTGCTGCCTGCCATACCTGGCTTAGATTACTGCAGGGAGATAGTAATTGTAGGACAGTCCCTGTTTTTTTTTTTTTTTTTTTTGTGGGAGATTAAGATTGGCATTTCTGCTACAGTGCCATCCCTGTGTGTGCCATCTCTCACTGAGTGGGCCATAGAAAGCCTATTTATTTTTTCCGTGATTTGTGTTCTAAATTCTACCTCAACACAAAAACACTACATCAATCAGTGGTAGAAAAATATTGGCCTCAGTCAGGGCTTGTGTGCCACTGCTGTGTGTGCTATCTCTCATTCAGTGGGCTATAGAAAGCCTATTTATTTATTTATTTTTTTTCTTATTATTTGGTTTCTAAAGTCTCCCTGAAAAAAAAAATAAAAAATAAAAAAAACAGTGGGAGAGTAATATTGCCCTTTCAGCTTGTGTGCCAGTCTTGACTCCTGGGTGTGCCACCTCTCTCTCATTCAGTGGGCCATAGAAAGGCTATTTATTTTTTTGGTTTTTTTAATATTATTTGGTTTCTAAAGTCTCCCTGAAAATAAAAGAAAAAAAACTTAAAAAAACAGTGGGAGAGTAATATTGCCCTTTCAGCTTGTGCGCCAGTCTTGACTCCTGGGTGTGCCACCTCTCTCTCTCTAATTGTGGGCCATAGAGAGCCTTTTTTTTTTTTTTTTTTTTTAATATTATTGGGTTTCTAAAGTCTCCCTTAAAAAACAAAAAATACATAAAAAAACAGTGGGAGAGTAATATTGCCCTTTCAGCTTGTGTGCCAGTCTTGACTCCTGGGTGTGCCACCTCTCTCCCTCTCATTCAGTGGGCCATAGAAAGCCTATTTATTTATTTTTTTAAATATTATTGGGTTTCTAAAGTCTCCCTTAAAAAACAAAAAATACATAAAAAAACAGTGGGAGAGTAATATTGCCCTTTCAGCTTGTGTGCCAGTCTTGACTCCTGGGTGTGCCACCTCTCTCTCTCATTCAGTGGGCCATAGAAAGCCTATTTATTTTTTTGGTTTTTTTTAATATTATTTGGTTTCTAAAGTCTCCCTGAAAAAAAACAAAAACATAAAAAAACAGTGGGAGAGTAATATTGCCCTTTCAGCTTCTGTGCCAGTCTTGACTCCTGGGTGTGCCACCTCTCTCCCTCTCATTCAGTGGGCCATAGAAAGCCTATTTATTTTTTTTTTTAAATATTATTGGGTTTCTAAAGTCTCCCTTAAAAAACAAAAAATACATAAAAAAACAGTGGGAGAGTAATATTGCCCTTTCAGCTTGTGTGCCAGTCTTGACTCCTGGGTGTGCCACCTCTCTCTCATTCAGTGGGCCATAGAAAGGCTATTTATTTTTTTGGTTTTTTTAATATTATTTGGTTTCTAAAGTCTCCCTGAAAATAAAAGAAAAAAAACTTAAAAAAACAGTGGGAGAGTAATATTGCCCTTTCAGCTTGTGCGCCAGTCTTGACTCCTGGGTGTGCCACCTCTCTCTCTCTAATTGTGGGCCATAGAAAGCCTTTTTTTGTTTGTTTTTTTTTTAATATTATTTGGTTTCTAAAGTCTCCCTTAAAAAACAAAAAATACATAAAAAAACAGTGGGAGAGTAATATTGCCCTTTCAGCTTGTGTGCCAGTCTTGACTCCTGGGTGTGCCACCTCTCTCCCTCTCATTCAGTGGGCCATAGAAAGCCTATTTATTTTTTTTTTAAATATTATTGGGTTTCTAAAGTCTCCCTTAAAAAACAAAAAATACATAAAAAAACAGTGGGAGAGTAATATTGCCCTTTCAGCTTGTGTGCCAGTCTTGACTCCTGGGTGTGCCACCTCTCTCCCTCTCATTCAGTGGGCCATAGAAAGCCTATTTATTTATTTTTTTAAATATTATTGGGTTTCTAAAGTCTCCCTTAAAAAACAAAAAATACATAAAAAAACAGTGGGAGAGTAATATTGCCCTTTCAGCTTGTGTGCCAGTCTTGACTCCTGGGTGTGCCACCTCTCTCTCTCATTCAGTGGGCCATAGAAAGCCTATTTATTTTTTTGTTTTTTTTAATATTATTTGGTTTCTAAAGTCTCCCTGAAAAAAAAAAAACATAAAAAAACAGTGGGAGAGTAATATTGCCCTTTCAGCTTCTGTGCCAGTCTTGACTCCTGGGTGTGCCACCTCTCTCCCTCTCATTCAGTGGGCCATAGAAAGCCTATTTATTTATTTTTTTAAATATTATTGGGTTTCTAAAGTCTCCCTTAAAAAACAAAAAATACATAAAAAAACAGTGGGAGAGTAATATTGCCCTTTCAGCTTGTGTGCCAGTCTTGACTCCTGGGTGTGCCACCTCTCTCTCATTCAGTGGGCCATAGAAAGGCTATTTATTTTTTTGGTTTTTTTAATATTATTTGGTTTCTAAAGTCTCCCTGAAAATAAAATAAAAAAAACTTAAAAAAACAGTGGGAGAGTAATATTGCCCTTTCAGCTTGTGCGCCAGTCTTGACTCCTGGGTGTGCCACCTCTCTCATTCAGTGGGCCATAGAAAGCATTTTTTTTTTTTCCTTGATTTGTGTTCTAAAATCTACTTCAACACAAAAACACTACATCAATCAGTGGGAGAAAAATATTGGCCTCAGTCAGGGCTTGTGTGCCACTGCTGTGTGTGCTATCTCTCATTCAGTGGGCTATAGAAAGCCTATTTATTTATTTATTTTTTTCTTATTATTTGGTTTCTAAAGTCTCCCTGAAAAAAAAAAATACATAAATTAGGTGGGAGATTAATATTGACATTAGTGCTTGAGTGACAGTCCTGCGTGTGTGTCATCTCTGTGATTTTGTGCCACAGAAAACAGAGTGTGTAACATTGTGCCTGATTTTCCTTGTGGTCTCACCAACCTGTTAAGGGATATTGAAATCATACTGAAGTTATAGCTCACCGTGTAAGTTGTTTGACAGCAACAAATAAAGTTACTTTGGTTAAGATTTTAAAACAATGAGGAAGTCTGGTGCAAGAGGTCGTCGTGGGCGTTCATTGTCAGCTGGTAATGATGGTAGTGGTAGTGGAGCATCAGGTGGTCGTGGGGATAAAAATATTCCACCTAAGTCTGGAGCTGTGGAGCCAGTTTCGTCGTCAGGCTACACAAGGCCTCGAACGCTCTCTTTTCTGGGAGTAGGAAAACCGCTTTTAAAGGCGGAGCAGCAACAGCAAGTTTTGGCTTACATTGCAGACTCAGCCTCTAGCTCTTTTGCCTCCTCTTCCGAAACTGGTAAATGTAAAAGCAGCGCGTCGCTTGTGGATGTTCACGGTCAGGGACAAGTCGCTTCCTTGTCCTCCTCAGCAAAAACTACAACAAGAGAG
The DNA here is from genome assembly GCF_051348905.1 of Ranitomeya variabilis. Taxonomy (NCBI): domain Eukaryota; kingdom Metazoa; phylum Chordata; class Amphibia; order Anura; family Dendrobatidae; genus Ranitomeya; species Ranitomeya variabilis. The sequence continues at coordinate 152,780,772 of NC_135239.1, forward strand.
AAGGATGCAGCAGGCGACACAACGGGTCACTCCATGGAGCTCTTTACACATACCGTCCCTGGCTTAGAAAGTGAAACATTTAACAGGCCATGCCCATTACAAGTAGATTCTGACATGGAGTGCACTGATGCACAGCCACAGCCAGAGTACTATGCTGCTCCTTTGACTCAGACCACCACATTGCCCTCTCAGGGTACAGATCCACAATCAGACCCTGATGAGACTATGTTGCCCCGCCACGAACGCTATACCACCGACCGACACAGTGACACAGACGAAGTTGCACACGAGCTCGAAGAGGAGGTAATAGATGACCCAGTTATTGACCCCGATTGGCAGCCATTGGGGGAACAGGGTGCAGGCGGCAGTAGTTCAGAAGCGGAGGTGGAGGAGGGGCCGCAGCAGGCATCAACATCGCAACAGGTTCCATCTGCCGGGCCCGTATCTGGCCCAAAACGCGTGTCAAAGCCAAAACCTGTTGGAGGACAGCGTGGCCATCCGGTTAAAGCTCAGTCTGCAATCCCTGAAAAGGGATCCGAGTCTAGGAAGAGTGCAGTCTGGCAGTTTTTTAAACAACATCCAACTGATCAGCGCAAAGTCATCTGTCAAAAATGTTCAACTAGCTTAAGCAGAGGTCAGAATCTGAAAAGTCTAAATACTAGTTGCATGCATAGACACTTAACCACCATGCATTTTCAAGCCTGGACTAACTACCAAACGTCCCTTAAGGTTGTAGCACCCTCGGCCAATGAAGCTAGTCAGCAACGCAACATCCCTTCCGTCACTGTAAGGCCACCATTTTCCGCACCACCGGCAGTATCTGTGCAGGTTTCTTTGCCAGCCAAAAGCAGTCAGGGTCAGGGAACCACCAGTTTTGTAGGAGGAAATATTGCATCTAGGGCACCGGCGGAAACAATACCGTCTCCAACCGTCTCTCAGTCTGCCATGTACACCGGCACCTCCGAAAGTTCCACGATCTCCAGCTCTCCAGTCCAGCTCACCCTACATGAGACTCTGGTTAGAAAAAGGAAGTACTTATCCTCGCATCCGCGTACACAGGGTTTTAACGCCCACATAGCTAGACTAATCTCGTTAGAGATGATGCCCTACCGGTTAGTTGAAAGCGAAGCTTTCAAAGCCCTGATGGAGTACGCTAAACCACGATACGAGCTACCCAGTCGACACTTTTTTTCCAGAAAAGCCATCCCAGCCCTGCACCAGCATGTTAAACAGCGCATCGTCCATGCACTCAGGCAATCTGTGAGTACAAAGGTGCACCTGACTACAGATGCATGGACCAGTAGGCATGGCCAGGGACGTTATGTGTCCATCACGGCACACTGGGTGAATGTGGTGGATGCAGGGTCCACAGGCGACATCAATTTAGGGACAGTTGTGCCTAGCCCACGGTCTAGGAAACAGTTGGCTGTAGGCGTTCGCACCCCCTCCTCCTCCTCCTCCTCGTCCTCCTGCAGAAGCTACAGCTCTTCCACAGAACGCAGTCTGCCAACCACTCCATCGGCAGATGACACTGTTGCACACCAGTTGTCCCATTATGGGCCAGCTACTGCCAAGCGTCAGCAGGCTGTATTGGCTATGAAGTGTTTGGGCGACAACAGACACACCGCGGAAGTTCTGTCCGAGTTCTTGCAACAAGAAACGCAGTCGTGGCTGGGCACAGTAGATCTTGAGGCAGGCAAGGTAGTGAGTGATAACGGAAGGAATTTCATGGCTGCCATCTCCCTTTCCCAACTGAAACACATTCCTTGCCTGGCTCACACCTTAAACCTGGTGGTGCAGTGCTTATTGAAAACTTATCCTGGGTTCTCCGACCTGCTCCTCAAAGTGCGTGCACTTTGCTCACATATCCGACGTTCGCCTGTACACGCCAGCCGTATGCAGACCTATCAGCGGTCTTTGAACCTTCCCCAGCATCGCCTAATCATAGACGTTGCAACAAGGTGGAACTCAACACTGCACATGCTTCAGAGACTGTGCGAACAGAGGCGTGCTGTTATTTATTTGTGGGAGGATACACGGGCAGGCAGTAGGATGGCAGACATGGAGTTGTCAGGTGTGCAGTGGTCTAAGATACAAGACATGTGTCAAGTCCTTCAGTGTTTTGAGGAATGCACACGGCTGGTTAGTGCAGACAACGCCGTAATAAGCATGAGCATCCCCCTAATGCGTCTGCTGATGCAAAGTTTGACGCACATAAAGGAGCAGGCGTCTGCACCAGAGGAAGAGGAAAGCCTTGATGACAGTCAGCCATTGTCTGGTCAGGGCAGTGTACAGGACGAGGTAGCGGGCGAAGAGGAGGTGGAGGACGAGGAGGATGATGGGGATGAGTATATTTTTAATGCCGAACCTTTCCCGGGGGCACAGGAAATTGGTTGCGTGTCACGGCCGGGTTCTGGTTTTTTGAGGGACACAAGTGACGTAGATTTGCCTGCAACTGCCCCTCAACCAATCACAACCGGAGATTTGACAACTGGAACTTTGGCCCACATGGCGGATTATGCCTTACGTATCCTAAAAAGGGACACACGCATTACGAAAATGATGAACGATGACGATTACTGGTTGGCCTGCCTCCTTGATCCACGCTATAAAGGCAAATTGCAAAATATTATGCCACATGAGAACTTGGAACTAATATTAGCAACCAAACAATCAACTCTTGTTGACCGTTTGCTTCAGGCATTCCCAGCACACAGCGCACGTGATCGTTCTCACACGAGCTCCAGGGGGCAGCAGACTAGGAGTGTTAGGGGTGCACACATCAGAAGTGGCGTTGGACAGAGGGGTTTTCTGACCAGGTTGTGGAGTGATTTTGCTATGACCGCAGACAGGACAGGTACTGCTGCATCAATTGAAAGTGACAGGAGACAACATTTGTCCAGTATGGTTACTAACTATTTTTCATCCCTTATCGATGTTCTCCCTCAACCGTCATTCCCATTTGATTACTGGGCCTCCAAATTAGACACCTGGCCAGAATTGGCAGAATATGCATTGCAGGAGCTTGCTTGCCCGGCAGCAAGTGTCCTATCAGAAAGAGTATTCAGTGCTGCAGGTTCAATATTAACCGAAAAAAGGACTCGTCTGGCTACCCAAAATGTTGACGATCTAACATTCATTAAAATGAACCACAACTGGATTTCGAAATCTTTTGCCCCACCTTGCCCGGCCGACACCTAGCTTTCCTATGAAAAGCTCTTGCCTGTGAATTACTTTTCTAATGTATAATTTGCTGCAGCTGATTGTACAGCATACGACATGTTTACACCTCCCTAAATGGCAAAACTCCCCACACGGGGCCGTGGTATCGCGACTTGGCGCAAGCACCCGTGAGACTGCTGTTTGTCTGAAGAGGTGGGTGTGCTCGCTTTTGGTTGACGGCATTGCTACTGGGTCCCTCATAGTACAATGTAGTGTCTCTGGCGGTGGTGGTGCGCACCCAACGTCAGACACACCGTTGTAACATGAGGGGCCCTGGGGCGGTCCCGCCGGCCTCAAGAGAGTTCCCCCCTACCCCAGCTCAAAATGTGCTCTACCACGTCCAAAATTATGTCGCACAGCTCCACCAATCTTTAGTCTATTCGCTGACATCATTCAATGTCTGGCACTGACAATACAAATTTGTAGACATCTATGATGCAACTTAAAGTAGTCTGTGTCTGTGTCCTATATTGGCACCATTAAATAGTTACTGCCAAATTACTATGTCAGAAACTCAGTAGATGAGCCCACCCCTGTACCTAAGTATGCCACCTTTTTTTTTGTTTTGGTTGTTTTGCGAGACATTAACATCTATTTATATTTTGGGAGTACTGGGACAGACACTCCTTGCACTACTCCTCCACTCACCACCAAGCTGCCTGAGTATCCATGTAACCGCTGTAAAGCTGCCATGAGCCTATTGTTTGTTATTTTAGGCCTTTGATAGCCTGTCTGCGGTCCCTACTTTAAATACTCCTCCACTGACCACCAAGCTGCCTGCCCGTGTATCCATGTAACCGCTGTAAAACTGCCATGAGCCTATTGTTTGTTATTTTAGGCCTTTGATAGCCTGTCTGCGGTCCCTACTTTAAATACTCCTCCACTGACCACCAAGCTGCCTGCCCGTGTATCCATGTAACCGCTGTAAAACTGCCATGAGCCTATTGTTTGTTATTTTAGGCCTTTGATAGCCTGTCTGCGGTCCCTACTTTAAATACTCCTCCACTGACCACCAAGCTGCCTGCCCGTGTATCCATGTAACCGCTGTAAAACTGCCATGAGCCTATTGTTTGTTATTTTAGGCCTTTGATAGCCTGTCTGCGGTCCCTACTTTAAATACTCCTCCACTCACCACCAAGCTGCCTGCCCGTGTATCCATGTAACCGCTGTAAAACTGCCATGAGCCTATTGTTTGTTATTTTAGGCCTTTGATAGCCTGTCTGCGGTCCCTACTTTAAATACTCCTCCACTGACCACCAAGCTGCCTGCCCGTGTATCCATGTAACCGCTGTAAAACTGCCATGAGCCTATTGTTTGTTATTTTAGGCCTTTGATAGCCTGTCTGCGGTCCCTACTTTAAATACTCCTCCACTGACCACCAAGCTGCCTGCCCGTGTATCCATTTAACCGATGTAAAACTGCCATGAGCCGATTGTTTGTTATTTTAGGCCTTTGATAGCCTGTCTGCGGTCCCTACTTTAAATACTCCTCCACTGACCACCAAGCTGCCTGCCCGTGTATCCATTTAACCGATGTAAAACTGCCATGAGCCGATTGTTTGTTATTTTAGGCCTTTGATAGCCTGTCTGCGGTCCCTACTTTAAATACTCCTCCACTGACCACCAAGCTGCCTGCCCGTGTATCCATGTAACCGCTGTAAAACTGCCATGAGCCTATTGTTTGTTATTTTAGGCCTTTGATAGCCTGTCTGCGGTCCCAACTTTAAATACTCCTCCACTGACCACCAAGCTGCCTGCCCGTGTATCCATGTAACCGCTGTAAAACTGCCATGAGCCTATTGTTTGTTATTTTAGGCCTTTGATAGCCTGTCTGCGGTCCCTACTTTAAATACTCCTCCACTGACCACCAAGCTGCCTGCCCGTGTATCCATGTAACCGCTGTAAAACTGCCATGAGCCTATTGTTTGTTATTTTAGGCCTTTGATAGCCTGTCTGCGGTCCCTACTTTAAATACTCCTCCACTGACCACCAAGCTGCCTGCCCGTGTATCCATGTAACCGCTGTAAAACTGCCATGAGCCTATTGTTTGTTATTTTAGGCCTTTGATAGCCTGTCTGCGGTCCCTACTTTAAATACTCCTCCACTCACCACCAAGCTGCCTGCCCGTGTATCCATGTAACCGCTGTAAAACTGCCATGAGCCTATTGTTTGTTATTTTAGGCCTTTGATAGCCTGTCTGCGGTCCCTACTTTAAATACTCCTCCACTGACCACCAAGCTGCCTGCCCGTGTATCCATGTAACCGCTGTAAAACTGCCATGAGCCTATTGTTTGTTATTTTAGGCCTTTGATAGCCTGTCTGCGGTCCCTACTTTAAATACTCCTCCACTGACCACCAAGCTGCCTGCCCGTGTATCCATTTAACCGATGTAAAACTGCCATGAGCCGATTGTTTGTTATTTTAGGCCTTTGATAGCCTGTCTGCGGTCCCTACTTTAAATACTCCTCCACTGACCACCAAGCTGCCTGCCCGTGTATCCATTTAACCGATGTAAAACTGCCATGAGCCGATTGTTTGTTATTTTAGGCCTTTGATAGCCTGTCTGCGGTCCCTACTTTAAATACTCCTCCACTGACCACCAAGCTGCCTGCCCGTGTATCCATGTAACCGCTGTAAAACTGCCATGAGCCTATTGTTTGTTATTTTAGGCCTTTGATAGCCTGTCTGCGGTCCCAACTTTAAATACTCCTCCACTGACCACCAAGCTGCCTGCCCGTGTATCCATGTAACCGCTGTAAAACTGCCATGAGCCTATTGTTTGTTATTTTAGGCCTTTGATAGCCTGTCTGCGGTCCCTACTTTAAATACTCCTCCACTGACCACCAAGCTGCCTGCCCGTGTATCCATGTAACCGCTGTAAAACTGCCATGAGCCTATTGTTTGTTATTTTAGGCCTTTGATAGCCTGTCTGCGGTCCCTACTTTAAATACTCCTCCACTGACCACCAAGCTGCCTGCCCGTGTATCCATGTAACCACTGTAAAACTGCCATGAGCCTATTGTTTGTTATTTTAGGCCTTTGATAGCCTGTCTGCGGTCCCTACTTTAAATACTCCTCCACTCACCACCAAGCTGCCTGCCCGTGTATCCATGTAACCGCTGTAAAACTGCCATGAGCCTATTGTTTGTTATTTTAGGCCTTTGATAGCCTGTCTGCGGTCCCTACTTTAAATACTCCTCCACTGACCACCAAGCTGCCTGCCCGTGTATCCATGTAACCGCTGTAAAACTGCCATGAGCCTATTGTTTGTTATTTTAGGCCTTTGATAGCCTGTCTGCGGTCCCTACTTTAAATACTCCTCCACTCACCACCAAGCTGCCCGTGTATCCATGTAACTGCTGTAAAACTGCCATGAGCCTATTGTTTGTTATTTTAGGCCTTTGATAGCCTGTCTGCGGTCCCTACTTTAAATACTCCTCCACTGACCACCAAGCTGCCTGCCCGTGTATCCATGTAACCGCTGTAAAACTGCCATGAGCCTATTGTTTGTTATTTTAGGCCTTTGATAGCCTGTCTGCGGTCCCTACTTTAAATACTCCTCCACTGACCACCAAGCTGCCTGTGTATCCATGTAACCGATGTAAAACTGCAGTATTTTGCTTATAAAAAAGAAAATACTGGAGAGATATCAAATGCAGACATTTTAACATTAAAAACAAAAACACATACAACAAAAAACTGGTACAGTACAAAAATTGGCCACCAGCTACAAAAACTTTCTCCTGCAAGTAGTTAACTGAAAGGTTTTTTTCCATTGAAAACACAGATATGGCATCCACCGAGTGTTGTCCTGTCGCGTCTTCTTTATATTATTGCCAAGAAGCTGCAACTGAATAAAGCTGAGCTTCTACCTTCTGCCTCTTATTAACTGCTTTTTTTTAAAAAAATTGTCCACCAGCTACAAAAACTTTCTCCTGCAAGTAGTTAACTGAAAGGTTTTTTTCCATTGAAAACACAGATATGGCATACACCGAGTGTTGTCCTGTCGCGTCTTCTTTATATTATTGCCAAGAAGCTGCAACTGAATAAAGCTGTGCTTCAACCTTCTGTTCCAAATTACCATTTTTAAAAATGCCATTGGCTGTTCCGGCCTACTAAAGGTGTCTGTCTGCCCCTGCCTAGTGTTGTCCTCAACTGAATAAAGCTGAGCTTCAACCTTCAGTTCCAAATTACCATTTTTAAAAATGCCATTGGCTGTTCCGGCCTACTAAAGGTGTCTGTCTGCCCCTGCCTGGTGTTGTCCTCAACTGAATAAAGCTGAGCTTCTACCTTCTGTTCCAAATTACCATTTTTAAAAATGCCATTGGCTGTTCCGGCCTACTAAAGGTGTCTGTCTGCCCCTGCCTGGTGTTGTCCTCAACTGAATAAAGCTGAGCTTCTACCTTCTGTTCCAAATTACCATTTTTAAAAATGCCATTGGCTGTTCCGGCCTACTAAAGGTGTCTGTCTGCCCCTGCCTGGTGTTGTCCTCAACTGAATAAAGCTGAGCTTCTACCTTCTGCCTCTTATTAACTGCTTTTTTTTTATAAAATTGGCTGTTCCGGCCTACTAAAGGTGTCTGTCTGCCCCTGCCAGGTGTTGTCCTCAACTGAATAAAGCTGAGCTTCAACCTTCAGTTCCAAATTACCATTTTTAAAAATGCCATTGGCTGTTCCGGCCTACTAAAGGTGTCTGTCTGCCCCTGCCTGGTGTTGTCCTCAACTGAATAAAGCTGAGCTTCTACCTTCTGTTCCAAATTACCATTTTTAAAAATGCCATTGGCTGTTCCGGCCTACTAAAGGTGTCTGTCTGCCCCTGCCTGGTGTTGTCCTCAACTGAATAAAGCTGAGCTTCTACCTTCTGCCTCTTATTAACTGCTTTTTTTTTATAAAATTGGCTGTTCCGGCCTACTAAAGGTGTCTGTCTGCCCCTGCCAGGTGTTGTCCTCAACTGAATAAAGCTGAGCTTCAACCTTCAGTTCCAAATTACCATTTTTAAAAATGCAATTGGCTGTTCCGGCCTACTAAAGGTGTCTGTCTGCCCCTGCCTGGTGTTGTCCTCAACTGAATAAAGCTGAGCTTCAACCTTCTGCCTCTTATTAACTGCTTTTTTTAAAAAAAATTGTCCACCAGCTACAAAAACTTTCTCCTGCAAGTAGTTAACTGAAAGGTTTTTTTCCATTGAAAACACAGATATGGCATACACCGAGTGTTGTCCTGTCGCGTCTTCTTTATATTATTGCCAAGAAGCTGCAACTGAATAAAGCTGTGCTTCAACCTTCTGTTCCAAATTACCATTTTTAAAAATGCCATTGACTGTTCCGGCCTACTAAAGGTGTCTGTCTGCCCCTGCCTAGTGTTGTCCTCAACTGAATAAAGCTGAGCTTCAACCTTCAGTTCCAAATTACCATTTTTAAAAATGCCATTGGCTGTTCCGGCCTACTAAAGGTGTCTGTCTGCCCCTGCCTGGTGTTGTCCTCAACTGAATAAAGCTGAGCTTCTACCTTCTGTTCCAAATTACCATTTTAAAAATGCCATTGGCTGTTCCGGCCTACTAAAGGTGTCTGTCTGCCCCTGCCTGGTGTTGTCCTCAACTGAATAAAGCTGAGCTTCTACCTTCTGCCTCCTATTAACTGCTTTTTTTTTATAAAATTGGCTGTTCCGGCCTACTAAAGGTGTCTGTCTGCCCCTGCCAGGTGTTGTCCTCAACTGAATAAAGCTGAGCTTCTACCTTCTGTTCCAAATTACCATTTTTAAAAATGCCATTGGCTGTTCCGGCCTACTAAAGGTGTCTGTCTGCCCCTGCCTGGTGTTGTCCTCAACTGAATAAAGCTGAGCTTCTACCTTCTGCCTCTTATTAACTGCTTTTTTTTTATAAAATTGGCTGTTCCGGCCTACTAAAGGTGTCTGTCTGCCCCTGCCAGGTGTTGTCCTCAACTGAATAAAGCTGAGCTTCAACCTTCAGTTCCAAATTACCATTTTTAAAAATGCAATTGGCTGTTCCGGCCTACTAAAGGTGTCTGTCTGCCCCTGCCTGGTGTTGTCCTCAACTGAATAAAGCTGAGCTTCAACCTTCTGCCTCTTATTAACTGCTTTTTTTAAAAAAAATTGTCCACCAGCTACAAAAACTTTCTCCTGCAAGTAGTTAACTGAAAGGTTTTTTTCCATTGAAAACACAGATATGGCATACACCGAGTGTTGTCCTGTCGCGTCTTCTTTATATTATTGCCAAGAAGCTGCAACTGAATAAAGCTGTGCTTCAACCTTCTGTTCCAAATTACCATTTTTAAAAATGCCATTGGCTGTTCCGGCCTACTAAAGGTGTCTGTCTGCCCCTGCCTGGTGTTGTCCTCAACTGAATAAAGCTGAGCTTCTACCTTCTGCCTCTTATTAACTGCTTTTTTTTTATAAAATTGGCTGTTCTGGCCTACTAAAGGTGTCTGTCTGCCCCTGCCAGGTGTTGTCCTCAACTGAATAAAGCTGAGCTTCAACCTTCAGTTCCAAATTACCATTTTTAAAAATGCAATTGGCTGTTCCGGCCTACTAAAGGTGTCTGTCTGCCCCTGCCTGGTGTTGTCCTCAACTGAACAAAGCTGAGCTTCCACATTCTGGCTTTCGCCCTATACTATCAGATATTAAACTGCATTTGGCCTACTAGTGTGGTTAGGCCCTTGAAACAGTGTCTGCTGCTCTTGGGTTTGCTACTCCACTGAACAAAGCAATGCCGCCTGTTTAGTCCTGTTACCAATTTTGAACTGCATTTAGCCTACTTTATTCTTTGGCCCTATATCTGTTTCCTCCTCATCCTGCCCATTGCCCAGCCACTGCTAGATGAGTCTGCTGGTACATTGACCTAGACCACTACATTCCCCTTATACTCTACACAGCCAGAATCTGACCCTGCTGAAAGTAAGGTTCCCCTTCCCGCATGTTATACCACCTTACACAGGGACAGAGAGGAAGGTGCAGATGAAAGTGCAGGTTCCTTCATCAGGTGGGGGGGCATACTTGTTGGCGACGTCACTGGCACAGGGCCCCTCAGAGTACGCAAAAGTGTCGCTGCTGGTGGGAGGCGCCCCCGCCATGCAAACACACCGCCGTACTTTGAGGGGTCCTGTGCCAGTGCCAATGCGAACGAGTGGCCCCCCCCCTGCTTGCTCAGGATCACAGCACTTGCAACGTTGAAATACTTACCTCTCCCTGCTCCACCGCCATGACGTAGTCCATGTTTCCTGGGCCCACTAAAACCTTGAACCAGCCCTACCCCCACAACTTTTGCCAAATGACCCCCAATTTCCAGTGCCCAACTATTATTATAAAGTTAATTAAGATTGACAAGCTTCAGAAAACAAGAATGGATGTTTTTGGCAGTAAAATGTGCACTGTAGGTGTTTTCCTGGCCTCCACTCACTGCCGGCTATGCTTCCCCATTGACTTGCATTGGGTTTCGTGTTTCGGTCGATCCCCGACTTTTAGCGATAATCGGCCGACTTCACTCGACTCGACTCTGGACTAAATCGGGTTTCACAAAACCAGACTCGATCTTAAAAAAATGAAAGTCGCTCAACCCTAGTCTGCACAAGAAGCAGAGCTCAAGGCGCTCACAGAAGCGTGCAAACTAGCAGAAGGTAAGACTGTAAATATCTACACTGATTCCAGGTATGCTTTTGGCATTGCACACGATTATGGGCCTATCTGGAGAGCCAGGGCTTTCCTGACAGCAAATGGCCACCCCATTAAACATGCTGAGGCAGTCCAGCAACTTATGAATGCACTACAGCTTCCCACCCAAGCAGGCATCATAAAGGTAAAGGCACATACCAAAGGCACTGATGGACAGGCAAAGGGTAACGCACTGGCAGACCAGGCTGCCAAGAAAGCAGCAAGCACTCCTGTAGCCTCTAAAGTACATCACCTGGACACCCCACCATCTCCACTTGTGTCAAAAGACATCTTAGCCCGGTTACAAGAACAGGCAAGTAAGGAGGAGAAAGATAGGTGGCAAAAGATAGGGGCTTGCTCTGATACCGTCACTGGGTTATGGGGGAGGGGTGAAAAGGTCTGCCTACCACAGGTACTGTACCCAATGATGGCACAGGTTCTGCACGGGAATGTGCACCACTCGAAGACGGCCATGTGTGACACCCTACAGAAACAATGGATTGCCCCAGGGTTTTCCACCTGCGCAGAAAGGCAGATACAGAGCTGCATGATATGTGCCACACATAATCAGGGTAGGACAGTGAAAACTCCATCCAAACACACTCGCCGGCCCCTTTACCCATTCCAGAGACTGCAGATTGATTATATTCAGTTGCCTAGGGTAGGGACGTATGAGTATGTGTTGGTCTGCATTGATTTATTTTCAGGTTGGCCAGAAGCCTACCCAGTTGCCAAAGCTACGGCAAAGACAACGGCGAAGAAACTGATGGCTGAGATCATATGCAGGTATGGAGTTCCTGAAGTCATTGAAAGCGATCGGGGTTCCCATTTTACTGGAGAGATCATGTCAGAGGTAATGGCAGCACTGGGGGTAAGTCAAGCATTGCATACTCCAGACCATCCACAGAGCAGTGGAAAAGTGGAGAGACTAAATGGAACTCTTAAGCTTAAAATCCAGAAGGCAATGGCAGAGACTGGTAAACCATGGACAGAATGCCTTCCTCTGGCTTTGTTTTCAGTAAGATATACCCCAAACAGGAAGACAGGACTGTCACGGTATGAGATTCTGTTTGGCAGGGGCCCCAATCTTGGATGTTTCTTTCCACAACAGTTGCAGCTCAAGTACCAGGACTTGACTAGCTATGTGCAGGCCTTACATGGACACCTTGCCAAAGTGCATTTAACTGTCTTCAGTTCTCTTCCAGACCCAGACAAGGTTCCTGGACACCATCCCTTGGAGACTGGGTAGTGATAAAGCGGCACGTCCGGAAGAGCCTGGTACCAAGATTTGACAGACCATACCAAGTGCTCCTGACCACAGTCACAGCTGTCAAGCTCGAAGGAAAATCTAGTTAGATCCACGCATCACACTGCAAGCGAGTTAAAGAACTCGACAATCGATAAAGGAAACATAATGTTTTGGCTGGTTTCGATTTCCATGATATTATGTGTAATCACATGGGACAGTCTAAATTCTCCAACATCCTTGAACAATAAGTTTGTGCAACATCACCGAAAACTGATAGATGACTTGTTGAGAAATTTCCAGCCCTTATCAGACTGTTGGATCTGTACGCATTCACCAACGTCAGCCACAAGTATTCCCTTCCTAGCTATCCCTGTGTCACCTGAGGAACTGTTTGTCTGGACTGATTGTTCTGACACACTTGCCAACAATGCCACGAACAATGTTCAGCTGTGGAACACTACTGTCGGACAGCTGGTGGTCAGATACTTTCTCTTTCCTAAACCCAGCCAATTGGTTTAAGGGGATCGGGGGATGGGTAGCTGGGGTTTTGCAAAGCCTATTGCATATAGTTGCGATTGTCCTTATTGCATATATAGTGTTCAAAATAGTTTTTAAGTGTATCTCTGTATGTACTGGGAAATTCTGCACTCACACAGCTGATGATGATGATATATACTAACAAATCCTACAGCCATACAAAAAAAAAGGGTACAGCTTATTCAGAATAGTGAATAAATGGGGGAATTTGTTAGAGCAGGATCCATTTTATCTTGTTTGCCTCCATCTTGTATAAGTGTTATTAGAGGTCAGAAAAATAAGGCATAATTCACTATTCTTCATTGTGCTGGTATCGCTGATTCCTAAGAACTAATTGTAGCAGTGAATGTCCTTGGTAAAATAACGAATAATGTACTGTGTAAAATATGTTTGCGAACCCGTAGGGAGGCAAGGGAGTAATACACTCCGACGCTTAGCCCATACATGGAGAATCCGCCTCCAACACAAGAATGCATAAAAAGTGTGTGTAAGCTTAAATAAACTAGAGATATTTCAAATACAGCCCTGGTGTATTGTGTCTTATCTCTCCGGTGCCGTGACGTCATCTCTGTGGTGGACTCATCAGAAAGTAGGTCGAGACCTGCGATAGCACTGGCGAACACTACTAACCACCTAACTAAGGAGAGAAAGCGAGAAAGCGCACTAACTGCGCACGGCGTCGCACTGGCGAACGTCACCATTTTGATGCTGATAATCCTGCATAGTGTTGGTATGCACTGACTGGTGCTATACTTGCTCCAAACACCCAGACTCAGACAATAATGCTAGGGAGGGGGATCATTAGGAACTTTCACCAGTATCACACATGTATCCACACACACCCCGATTTCTGAATATACTAGAGCATGGCAGAGCAGCCATGCAAACCTTTTATAGTCTCAGCCTTCTGGGACCTTGCCAGTGGTCCAATCAGCCACTTGAGGACCTGGGCATGTGACCTCTGACCTCCAATGAGAGGTCGTCTCACAGGCATGCTCAGTAGGCAAAAAGCAGTACTTAGTCCCAGGAGCGTCTGCTCACCGCTGACTAATGCTGGTTACAATAGCTGAACCTGGGACAGCAGCAGTAACCAGACGCACAGCATCAGCTTGAGCAAGACGCTGGGACCGATGTCTCTGCTAAGCAGAATCCTCTGCCGCTGAGAAAGAAATGGAGACTGCAGAGGACATGGTTTGAGATTCCCCCTGTGCAGCGGCGGGAACTCGACACTTAACAGGCACACTATTAATTTATAAACCATGTATATATACTATTTATTTATTTTTTTCTTATTAAATGACCAGATTTTCTACTATAACATATGCTTTAATTTGTACTGTATACTATACTATTTGAGCACAGCTCACTGGAGTTGTGACTGGCCTACTATTACTGCACTCGTCAGATGTCCTCCACATTCTGAGACACTTTGTTATGTATCCTTTTAAACTATTTTTCCAATAAAATACTGCTTTTAAACTTATTTGATTGTCACATGTATCCCTCCTATCACATGAGTGATCTGTTAGTGGTGGGACACTTGGTTCTATGTATTTCCCAGTGACATATCTTATTGCTTTCAATGGATCTACTCCTTTTGATATCAGAGAATAAATATTAAAAAACATGAGCCAAACATAAATAGGACATGTGAGAGGATTCAAATAAAGATTAAATCAAGTAGAAAAAAGGTGGCAGGGTTAGGTCAAGGTAAGGGTAGCAATATGGTCTATATCAGACAAAGAGAGCTACTAACTAGGCTCCATTATTCACAAAAATGCATGTGGAACATAAGAGAATCAATCACTATGGACTATGATACAATATCATATAAGATAATATGCAAAAAAATGTAAAAATAAAATAATTAGTCCATCCACACACAAATCATGCAGTGCAATATTGAATATCAATGTGAAAAACTTATCAGGCCATGTATGGCAGAGATGTAGTATAAAGCTTACCCATGTTGAAGTAAAGAGACCCCACATGTAGCCACCTGTGCCCCGAAGCGCGTTTTGCTGTTACGCTTTCTCAAGAGGAGTGTGTGAATTCTTTGAATCCTCTCACATTTCCTATTTATGTTTGGTTCATGTTTTTTAATATTTACTCTCTAATAAATGTTTATATTTTTAATATCTTTTTTTGAGTTGCACTTTCCAGGGTACTCCATTTACTGATATTTACTGTAGTAAATCATGGCAAATTAGAGAATCATGGTATTAACAAATAAGCAACCAAGATATACAGGATATAAACATACAGTACATATATGGATAACAGGTTTTATGATTATGGGAATACCACAACTACACTTTGTTCACAATATTTGAATGAAACAATACAGTTGGTGCCTTCAAGGTTATATGGATAACCCTGCTTGTAATTTTTGGCAGGATTTGCACTTAGTGCATAGCCTTTATAAGTCTAGGAGTACCAATACATTGCAATTTGAACAGAATGTGTGTGAGACCCTCTTTTATGTATAATATAGGGTGTATCTGAATCCCTCTGTGTCCCTAATTTTTGACAGTTCATGCTTCTTTCATAAATTACACTAAAATGTCATATTCAAATAAAAATATTCAATAAAAAAATTAAATTTGGTTTACTTAAGTTATGTTTTTTTAAATCATTTTTAAATTTTGCTTTTTATACAAGTCACTACAGGAAAAAAATGTTTAACATTTTTTTCCTCCTGTAAATGTAATTTCTTGCTGATTTGGAATGTTTATTGTCAGTTGTTAAAGTGGAGTGAAAGTGTGACACCATTTTTCTGTCAGTTAGAGATGCTTCCTGTTCTCCTATCATTCAGCACTTTTCCCATTCATTTCAACATTTTCACTGCCCTTAGACCTCTTTGTAGGGTCTGCCGGAAAAAAACTTGGCTTTGCTATTGACCCCCATTATACTCATTACTAGTGTTGAGCGATACCGTCCGATACTTGAAAGTATCGGTATCGGAAAGTATCGGCCGATACCGGCAAAGTATCGGATCTAATCCGATACCGATACCCAATACCAATACAAGTCAATGGGACACCAAGTATCGGACGGTATCCTGTATGGTTCCCAGGGTCTGAAGGAGAAGAAACTCTCCTTCAGGCCCTGGGATCCATATCAATGTGTAAAAGAAAGAATTAAAATAAAAAATAGGGATATACTCACCCTCCGACGCAGCCTGGACTTTATCGCCATAACCGGGAGCCGTTGTACCTAAGAATGCGCACTTGAAGGGCCTTAGATGAGGTCACGGCGCTCTGATTGGTCCGTAGCGGTCGCGTGACCGCTACGCGACCAATCACAAAGCCGTGACGTCACCTAAGGTCTTTCAAGCGCTTGAAATACCTTAGAAGACGTCCGCAGCTTCTGATTGGTCGCGTAGCGGTCGCGTGACCGCTACGCGACCAATCACAAAGCAGTGACGTCACCTAAGGTCTTTCAAGCGCTTGAAAGACCTTAGGTGACGTCACTGCTTTGTGATTGGTCCGTAGCGGTCACGCGACCGCTACGGACCGATCAGAGCACCGTGACGTCATCTAAGGCCCTTCAAGCGTGCATTCTTAGGTACAACGGCTCCCGGTTACGGCGGTAAAGTCCAGGCTGCGTCGGAGAGGTGAGTATATCCCTATTTTTTATTTTAATTCTTTCTTTTACACATTGATATTAATCCCGATACCGATTCCTGATACCACAAAAGTATCGGATCTCGGTATCGGAATTCCGATACCCGCAAGTATCGGCCGATACCCGATACTTGCGGTATCGGAATGCTCAACACTACTCATTACTCAAAATGAGAATTCGAGTATTAGAAATAGCTCGGTTTGATCAACGAGCACTGAGCATCTTAGTGCTCGCTCATCTCTAATTAAACCCTGCTTTGATGTGGGCTCCGGCGGTGAGCCCACATCAAAGCCGCGACATGTCAGCTGTTTTGAACAGCTGACATGTGTGCGCAATAGCGCTATTAACTAGTCAAACGCTGACAGTGGCATTTAACTACCGCTTACAGCCGCGCGGTCGGAAATGCGCTCATCGCCGACCCCCGTCACATGATTGGGGGTCAGCGATGTGTCGGCATAGTAACCAGAGGTCTCCTTGAGACCTCTATGGTTACTGATGCTGGCTTGCTGTGAGCGCCACCCTGTGGTCAGCGCTCGTAGCAAGCCTGTAATTCAGCTACATAGCAGTGATCTGGCTATGCCAGCTTTTAGCCTCCCATGGAGGCTATTGAAGCATGGCAAAAGTTGTAAAAAAATGTTTAAAAAAATATGAAATATATAAAAAAAAATAAAAGTTTAAATCACCCCCCTTTCTCCCCATTCAAAATAAAACAATAAAAATAAAATCTATACATATTTGGTATCGCCGTGTTCAGAATCGCCCGATCTATCAATAAAAAAAAGGATTAACCTGATCACTAAACGGCGTAGAGAGAAAAAAATTAGAGATGCCAAAATTACGTTTTTTTGGTTGCCGCGACATTTCATTAAAATGAAATAACGGGCGAACAAAAGAACGGATCTGCACCAAAATGGTATCACTAAAAATGTCAGCTCGGCACGCAAAAAATAAGCCCTCACCCAACCACAGAACACGGAAAATGGAGACGCTACGGGTATCGGAAAATGGCACAATTTATTTTTTTTTTAGCAAAGTTTGGAATTTTATTTTTCATTTTTATAAAAAATAACCTAGACATGTTTGGTCTATGAACTCGTAATGACCTGGAGAATCATAATATCAGGTCAGTTTTAGCATTTAGTGAACCTAGCAAGAAAGGCAAACAAAAAACACACATGGGATTGCACTTTATTTGCAATTTCACCGCATTTGGAATTTTTTTTCCAATTTTCTAGTACACAACATGGTAAAACCAATGAGGTCGTTCAAAAGTACAACTCGTCCCACACAAAATGAGCCCTCACATGGCCATATTGATGGAAAAATAAAAAAATTATGGCGCTGGGAAGGAGGGGAGCGAAAACTCAAACACGGAAAAACGGAAAATCCCAAGGTCATGAAGTGGTTAAATGGCTTCCACCTCCATCTTTGCGAGGAACTGCCCACATCACGATGTACATTCCTAAATAGTTACTTGATTTGGGCCCTGACTGTGAGTGTAGCCACTACATCATTCTCTCTCAACCCCCACCGACAGTGCTCAAGGCCAAGCTGATCCACACGTGGTTATGACGTGTAAGATGGTCTCGCTTATTTATCTTTCTTGACGTTAGTCTGCTTCACTCTCAGCTTTTACAGCATAACAATGATTATAAAGTTAAACACTATTTTCATGAAGAGCTATAGAGGCTAAAGTGGATAGAAATATATAATGTTGGTTGTTTAGTTAATATTGATCATAGGAAATTAAAGAGGCAGGTATAGTATAAAATAAATCAAATCGCTCTGTAATTTTAAAGTTACACCCTAGTTACAACATGAATATTGTAGGGGCGAGGAATTAGTCCAAGTGCAAAGATAGGATCTTCTCTTGGGCGAGGTTGGTCATTTGGAATTTCAAAAGTAAGTTGCTGTAAAAATGTGGTAAAAAACAGGAAGAATTCCATCCTGGCAAGTTGTTCTCCCAAGCAAACCCTCCGACCTACAAGAGAAAAAGAATTTTTGCATATTACCACATATTGCAGTTCAATCAAATTGGATGGACAGAAAAAGAGACACAGTTTAGGTATCTTTACGTGTAACTGTCATACACAATTGGTGTGGGTACGGGACCTGAGACTTCCCACTGATCAAAATACTACTCTGAAGTCTGTAGCTCCTGCATTAGCTGTGTGCACAGAGCTTGGCTTTTGGATATGGGATGGACCCCCACTCCACCTTAAAACAACCATAGTACAGTAAACCTAGACACTGGAATAAATACACAAACCACATTATTTTGGTTGTCAAAATGGCCTCAGATTTTTTTAAATCACATGATTAAGACAATCACAGTAAGAGTCAGGTAAAGTGCTAGTGTATTGGGATTCACAAGTACTGTGATATCCCCTGCTGTCTGACATACAGGGCTGACAGCCATAAAGGAGTGGCACGCACTAGCTTGCCTTTCAAGCAGAGCCAAGGGAAGGACACAGTATGTTGCAGTTTTCACAGTTTTACTTACAGTTCGGGCCCCCAGCTGAGGTGCTTCTCCTCCAGGTAAGAAGTCCAGGAAACTCTCTGGCAAGTCGGGCACCTGTCCAGAACTCCTCTTATATATAAGCCTCTCCTGGCCGTATTTCTGCGCTGGCTATTGCCTCTCCACCCGGTGTCCCAAGCCAGTGAACGCGGGCCTTATCGGGCGACGTATTCTCTGTCCCCTGGACCCTATGTGTTCACCTTTTCGGCGAGTAGGTGCAAAGGTGCCTGCTGCACCTGCAATCACAGCAGCCTCCGGATTCTTATCTGGAGCCTGCAGTGTTCCAACTAATTCAGGGGCCGGATCCCCTACTGCAGCCTGGTCTCTCCACTGACACTGGTTAGCCTGGAAATGGGTACCACGGGTGGAATCCACACTTCCCGTGTCCATGGAACCCCTTCTTTTTGGGAGATTCCTCTCCCTTTCAATTCTCTTGCTCTTTCTCTTTCAGGAGCTGCAGACCTGCATGTCTGTCCAGCTACACTTCCTTTATCCCACTCCTCAGACTTCCTTCTACTTTGGTCTCTCAGGACCAACTGCTCTCACACACTCCTTCCCGCCTGATTAGCTCCTCCCCTTTTCCCTACCTTCTCCACCCACTCCCCAACACCCTTTCCCATCCAGACTGGGATGAGGTCATCCTCCCTTAGGGTTCACCCAGATGCCCCTTCTAAACTGATATCTTTTGGGTGCGAGTGTTAGAGTTCTGTATAAAGTTCCCTTCTTACCAGAGAGTTTGGATGCTACACCTCTGGCTGAGATGCAGTACCTCTGTGGCATCTGGACCTTCAGGGGCACCACACCTGTATGTCCTTCTGACTCACATATGGTATTTGGGAATAATGTTGTCAGACAATTGCGCTGGTTTTACGGATTTATAAGAAATCTTATCAAAACAAACCTATTTTTTTTTAAAGGAAAAAATGCTAATTACATGTATATAACAAAAAAACAAAAAAAATACATACATATATATATATATATATATATATATATATATATATATATACATATACCTACCCTTTACCCTATGTACACACAAAGCGATTTGGCTTTAGTTTTTCATTTCATTTTCATTTGGGAAGGCTCTCACTACTACATTTGGGAGGTACCTTCCTCATGCAAAATTGTTAGCCAGATAGTGGAATACATTTTCATCATCACTTCGGAATGCCAGCTAAAACATGCCCATTTGAATTTTGGGCTTCGCCCGCTACCACCATCATGTCCACTGCCATGTTATTATTTAACACCCCAGGTAACAGGTTGTTACAGTGATGTTGCTTTCCCTTCGGGGAGAGTAATGTCATGCTTAGAGGCAATGGAATTCTCTTCACCAGGTAATGCACCCACATACAACACATTCTGAATCCAGGCCAGGAGGGGGAGCTCAAGACCCTTATTCAGGGGAGCTTCCCTCAAATATGGATATATGTCCTGGTCTGGAGGAGGAGTTAGCCAGTTAGAGAGAGACACGAAGTAAGCAGGACGTCTGGGACAGACAGAGAGGCCTGGCAGCCACGTGGGAGCTGCAGCCTCTGAAAGGAGGAACAACCTGAGGGGTTGAATGTGGAGGAGCTTGAGAGGAAAGGAGTGCAGGAGTGGAACAGGGCTCAGAGGGGAACTGTGTCCGGGCACCCTCAGAGTCGAAGTGCAGTACCGGGAGCCGGAGACCTTAGTAGGACACTTGGCTGAACCGGAGGACTAAGAACTTTATGTGATTGGCCCATACCACACCTGATACGCAGCAGCACTTAAGGAGCCCGGGGCATGATAGAGTCCCTATAAAAAGGCTCAAGCTGCCCATCGTGCAGGTACCTGTCCCAGGACAGGGGGGAAACAGAGGACCCTGCAGAAAGATTCAGGCAGCAGGGACTACACATATAACGGCACAAGTTGGAAAGGCTCACAGACCTCAACTGGAAAAGGGATTGCTCCATTGCCTCTGAGCCGGCCGGGCCATACCATCACCCGTGCCTGGTACCCTGGACTGTGTATAACTAACTACAGTAAACCAGGTAAAGACTTACAAATTGTGTCCTTTGTTTATTTACCGGCATATGACATCATCGCCATACATGGTAGGACCCCTGGGGATCCCGCTTCACCTGTGGGAAGTGTACCATCAGTGCTGAAACAACATCCTCCAGAGGACCCCTTTAACGCAGCGTCGGTCCCACTATTGACCGAACACCACAGGTGGCGTCACAACAGACTTATAGACATTTTTCCCTTAAAAGACCTTTCCCCTTTAATTGAGTCTCAGGGCCACGGACCGGGTCACAGGCACCGTGATGTCCCCTTTAAGACCGGACCCAGTACCAAGTACCCGACTGCCCTCCTGGGGTGACTCAATTATGCGGCACTCGCTTCACATTTTCAGAAGGCCAGCAGGTGCCATGAAACCTGTGTTTTGTGAGCTCCACAATTCATTTTGGCCACCGGATCCCAATCGAGCCACTCTCGTAGTGGGTGAAGCTGCTGTAAGATGAATATAATACAGGAGTTGGGGGAGCTGAATGTTGAATGTCAGCAAATTGGATTATACCACACAACAAAAGCATTAGAATTAACTTTTGAACATAGTGTATGCAAGCAAGGGCCTATATTGTGGTCAGTCTGTCTGGCCTGAAAACTATGTCAGGAACATGTACGAGCTTCATTTTACTTGGAATCAGCCTCCTCGTGGGAAGGACATAGGATTGCCCTTGTCCAATCTGCACAAGCCTATTCACTTCTTCTGGAAACTACACAACCAGGCAGAATGTATCTTTTGCATGCTTTTGAGCAACAATGAAGTAATCACAGGATATGTCTCACAGAGTGACAAGGTCTATGGTGTGTATTTCTCAGGTGACGGACAGTGCTATAGAGCTCAGGTAAAGGCCTTAGCTTGCCAATAACCATGTTCCAATATGTGTAAGGTTGTCACCTGAATAGCTCTGCGAAGCATATTTGCAGCGCCCCAGGGTCCTGGTCGTTGCAGTAATGTTATTCTTCCACCAGGGGGAGTGATGTTACATTTGAAGGCAATAAAGGAGATCTTCTTACCAGGTATCACAAACCACACAACACTCTTCACACTCCTGTCCACCAGGGGGAGCTATGCTCCTATTTATTAGGGCACTCTTCACAATTAGGTAAAACTGGTGGTCTGGATAGGAAGTTAGGCAGAAGCTGACTGGGCTTCACCCAGGCAGCACCTGTCAGGCAGCCAGAGGGGAAGGAGAAACATCTAAGAGCTGCAGACAGAGAGGTGTTATGATGACCTGGTGGTTAGGAGCACTAGTAATGACCTGATGAGCAAACTAGTAATACAGGACAAGCTCTGAGAAGTGGGAGCTCTGCTGACCGCAACCCCTAATCCTATCACAACAACTAGAAATAGCCGTGGAGGGTACCTGACTCTGCCTAGACGCCTCTTCACAGCCTAAGAGCTAACTACCCCTAAAGATAGAAAATAAGGCCTAACTTGCCTCAGAGAAATTCCCCCAAAGAGAAAGGCAGCCCCCCACACATATTGACTGTGAGTTAAGATGGAAGTCACAAACACAGGAATGAAATAGGTTTCAGCAAAGGAGGCCAGACTTAACTAAACAGACTTGAGGATAGAAAAGTGTTATGACCAAAATGGCGAGGGTCTCAGAGATATCAGCAAGTCTGCAAAGTACAAAAATCCAGCTCATAGGGCAGTGGTAACTGGGTTGACCATATATCTACTCCTAACGCCAACCCTAGAAGTAGCCGGGGAACATGCCTACGTTGGTCGCTAGATGTCTCGCGCCAGCCGGAGAGCTAACTACCCCTAGAAGAGGAAAACAAAGACCTCTCTTGCCTCCAGAGAAAGGACCCCCAAAGTAGGATACAAGCCCCCCACAAATAATAACGGTGAGGTAAGAGGAAATGACAAACACAGAGATGAACTAGGTTTAGCACAGAGAGGCCCACTTACTAATAGCAGAATATAGTAAGATAACTTATATGGTCAACAAAAACCCTATCAAAAATCCACGCTGGAGATTCAAGAACCCCCGAACCGTCTAACGGCCCGGGGGGAGAACACCAGCCGCCCTAGAGCTTCCAGCAAGGTCAGGATACAGATAATATACAAGCTGGACAAAAAATGCAAACAATAACGAATAGCAAAAAGCAAAAAAGCAGACTTAGCTTAATCAAGCAGGAACCAGGATCAGTAGACCAGAGCAATACAGATTAGCTCTGATATCAACGTTGCCAGGCATTGAACTGAAGGTCCAGGGAGCTTATATAGCAACACCCCTGACCTAACGACCCAGGTGAGCATAAAAGGAATGACTGACAAACCCAGAGTCAAATCACTAGTAGCCACTAGAGGGAGCCAAAAAGTAAATTCACAACAGTACCCCCCCCCTTAGTGAGGGGTCACCGAACCCTCACCAAGACCACCAGGGCGATCAGGATGAGCGGCGTGAAAGGCACGAACTAAATCGGCAGCATGCACATCAGAGGCGACCACCCAGGAATTATCCTCCTGACCATAGCCCTTCCACTTGACCAGGTACTGAAGCCTCCGCCTGGAGAGACGAGAATCTAAGATCTTCTCCACCACGTACTCCAACTCGCCCTCAACCAACACCGGAGCAGGAGGCTCAGCAGAAGGAACCACAGGCACAACGTACCGCCGCAACAAGGACCTATGAAATACGTTGTGAATGGCAAACGACACCGGAAGATCCAGGCGAAAGGATACAGGATTAAGGATCTCCAATATCTTGTAAGGACCAATGAATCGAGGCTTAAATTTGGGAGAGGAGACCTTCATAGGAACAAATCGAGAAGACAGCCATACCAAATCCCCAACACGAAGTCGGGGACCCACACCGCGGCGGCGGTTGGCAAAACGCTGAGCCTTCTCCTGTGACAACTTCAAGTTGTCCACCACATGATTCCAGATCCGCTGCAACCTATCCACCACAGAATCCACCCCAGGACAGTCAGAAGGCTCCACATGTCCCGAGGAAAAACGAGGGTGGAAACCAGAGTTGCAGAAAAATGGCGAAACCAAGGTGGCAGAACTAGCCCGATTATTAAGGGCAAATTCAGCCAACGGCAAGAAGGTCACCCAATCATCCTGATCAGAAGAGACAAAACACCTCAAATACGCCTCCAGAGTCTGATTAGTTCGTTCCGTTTGTCCGTTAGTCTGTGGATGAAAAGCGGACGAAAACGACAAATCTATGCCCATCCTACCACAAAAGGATCACCAGAACCTGGAAACAAACTGGGATCCTCTGTCCGACACAATATTCTCAGGAATGCCGTGCAAACGAACCACGTTCTGGAAGAACACAGGAACCAGATCAGAAGAGGAAGGCAGTTTGGGCAAAGGAACCAGATGGACCATCTTGGAGAAACGATCACATATCACCCAGATGACAGACATGCCCTGAGACACCGGAAGATCCAAAATGAAATCCATAGAGATGTGTGTCCAAGGTCTCTTCGGGACAGGCAAGGGCAAGAGCAACCCGCTGGCACGAGAACAGCAAGGCTTAGCTCGAGCACAAGTACCACAGGACTGCACAAATGACCGCACATCTCTTGACAAGGAAGGCCACCAAAAGGACCTGGCCACCAGATCTCTGGTGCCGAAAATTCCCGGGTGCCCTGCCAACACTGAGGAATGAACCTCGGAAATGACTCTGCTGGTCCATTTAGCAGGCACAAACAATCTGTCAGGTGGACAAGAGTTAGGCCTACCAGCCTGAAATCTCTGCAACACACGTCGCAGATCTGGAGAAATAGCTGACAGGATAACTCCTTCCTTAAGAATACCCACAGGTTCAGCGACTCCAGGAGCATCAGGCACAAAGCTCCTAGACAGAGCATCGGCCTTGACATTCTTAGAACCTGGTAAATACGAAACCACAAAGTCAAAACGGGAGAAAAACAATGACCAGCGGGCCTGTCTAGGATTCAGGCGTTTAGCAGACTCGAGGTACATCAGATTTTTGTGATCAGTCAAGACCACCACACGATGCTTAGCACCCTCGAGCCAATGACGCCACTCCTCAAATGCCCACTTCATGGCCAACAACTCCCGATTGCCCACATCATAATTTCGCTCTGCCGGCGAAAACTTCCTAGAGAAAAAGGCACAAGGTCTCATAGTAGAGCAACCAGGGCCTCTCTGCGACAAAACGGCCCCTGCCCCAATCTCCGAAGCATCCACTTCAACCTGAAAGGGAAGTGAGACATCAGGCTGGCACAAAACAGGCGCTGAAGTAAACCGGCGCTTCAACTCCTGGAAAGCCTCCACGGCAGCAGGAGCCCAGTTAGCCACATCAGAGCCTTTCTTGGTCATATCCGTCAACGGTTTAACAACGCTAGAAAAATTAGCGATAAAACGACGGTAGAAGTTAGCAAAACCCAAGAACTTCTGAAGACTCTTAACTGACGAGGGTTGAGTCCAATCATGAATAGCTCGAACCTTGACTGGGTCCATCTCCACAGCAGAAGGGGAAAAAATGAACCCTAAAAAGGGAACCTTCTGTACACCAAAGAGACACTTTGAGCCTTTAACAAACAAAGAATTTTCACGCAAAATCTTGAAAACCATCCTGACCTGTTCCACATGCGAGTCCCAATCATCAGAAAAAACCAGAATATCATCCAGATAAACGATCTAAAATTTATCCAGATACTTCCGGAAAATGTCATGCATAAAGGACTGAAAAACTGAAGGTGCATTAGAGAGCCCAAATGGCATCACCAAGTACTCAAAATGACCTTCGGGCGTATTGAATGCGGTTTTCCATTCATCTCCTTGCTTAATGCGCACAAGGTTGTACGCACCACGAAGGTCTATCTTGGTGAACCACTTGGCACCTTTAATCCGGGCAAACAAGTCTGACAACAACGGCAAAGGATACTGAAATTTGACAGTGATCTTATTCAAAAGCCGATAGTCAATACAAGGCCTCAAAGATCCGTCCTTTTTAGCCACAAAAAAGAATCCCGCACCAAGAGGGGAAGAAGAAGGATGGATATGCCCCTTCTCCAGAGACTCCTTGATATATGAATGCATCGCGGTATGTTCAGGTACCGACAGATTAAACAGTCTTCCCTTAGGAAACTTACTGCCTGGAATCAAATCTATTGCACAGTCACATTCCCTATGAGGAGGCAATGCACTTGACCTAGACTCGCTGAAGACATCCTGATAATCAGACAAATACGCCGGAACTTCCGAAGGCGTAGAAGTAGCAATAGACACGGGCAGGGAATCTCCATGAATTCCATGACAGCCCCAACTTGACACTGACATTGCCTTCCAGTCCAAGACTGGATTATGGGTCTGTAACCATGGCAACCCCAAAACAACCAAATCATGCATCTTATGCAGAACAAGAAAAGGTATCACCTCCCGATGTTCAGGAGTCATGCACATGGTAACCTGTGTCCAAAACTGCGGCTTATTTTCTGCCAATGGCGTAGCGTCAATACCCCTAAGAGGGATAGGATTTTCTAATGGCTCAAGAACAAAACCGCAACGCTTGGCAAATGACAGATCCATAAGACTCAGGGCAGCACCTGAATCTACAAATGCCACGACAGGATACGATGACAGTGAGCAAATCAAAGTTACAGATAGAATGAACTTAGGTTGCAAATTACCAATGGCGACAGGACTAACAACCTTAGTAAGACGCTTAGAGCATGCTGAGATAACATGTGCAGAATCACCACAGTAGTAACACAAGCCATTCTGGCGTCTATGAATTTTCCGCTCATTTCTAGTCAGGATTCTATCACATTGCATTAAATCAGGTGCCTGTTCAGATAACACCATGAGGGAATTTGCGGTTTTGCGCTCCCGCAACCGCCGGTCAATTTGAATCGCCAGGGCCATGGAATCATTCAGACCTGTGGGAATGGGAAAACCCACCATCACATTCTTAATGGCTTCAGAAAGGCCATTTCTAAAATTTGCAGCCAATGCACACTCGTTCCACTGGGTCAGCACGGACCATTTCCGAAATTTTTGGCAATACACCTCAGCCTCGTCCTGGCCCTGAGACATAGCCAGCAAGGCTTTTTCTGCCTGAATCTCAAGATTGGGTTCCTCATAAAGCAAACCGAGCGCCAGAAAAAACGCATCAATATCAGCCAATGCCGGATCTCCTGGCGCCAGCGAGAAAGCCCAATCCTGAGGGTCGCCCCGTAAAAAAGAAATAACAATTTTCACTTGCTGAGCGGAGTCTCCAGAGGAACAGGGTCTCAGGGACAAAAACAATTTACAATTATTCCTGAAATTTCTAAACTTAAATCGGTCTCCGGAAAACAGTTCAGGAATCGGTATCTTAGGTTCTGACATAGGATTTCTGGTAACATAATCTTGTATGCCCTGCACACGAGCAGCAAGCTGGTCCACACTTGTAATCAAGGTTTGGACATTCATGTCTGCAGCAATCACAAGCCACTCAAAGGTAAAGGGGAAAAGAAAAAAAAAAAATGAGAGAGAGAAAAAAAAACTCAGAACTTTCTTTCTTATAATCCCACTTCTGCAATGCATTTAACATTTAGTACTGGCCTGGCAAACTGTTATGACCCCAATGGCGAGGGTCTCAGAGATATCAGCAAGTCTGCAAAGTACAAAAATCCAGCTCATAGGGCAGTGGTAACTGGGTTGACCATATATCTACTCCTAACGCCAACCCTAGAAGTAGCCGGGGAACATGCCTACGTTGGTCGCTAGATGTCTCGCGCCAGCCGGAGAGCTAACTACCCCTAGAAGAGGAAAACAAAGACCTCTCTTGCCTCCAGAGAAAGGACCCCAAAAGTAGGATACAAGCCCCCCACAAATAATAACGGTGAGGTAAGAGGAAATGACAAACACAGAGATGAACTAGGTTTAGCACAGAGAGGCCCACTTACTAATAGCAGAATATAGTAAGATAACTTATATGGTCAACAAAAACCCTATCAAAAATCCACGCTGGAGATTCAAGAACCCCCGAACCGTCTAACGGCCCGGGGGGAGAACACCAGCCGCCCTAGAGCTTCCAGCAAGGTCAGGATACAGATAATATACAAGCTGGACAAAAAATGCAAACAATAACGAATAGCAAAAAGCAAAAAAGCAGACTTAGCTTAATCAAGCAGGAACCAGGATCAGTAGACCAGAGCAATACAGATTAGCTCTGATATCAACGTTGCCAGGCATTGAACTGAAGGTCCAGGGAGCTTATATAGCAACACCCCTGACCTAACGACCCAGGTGAGCATAAAAGGAATGACTGACAAACCCAGAGTCAAATCACTAGTAGCCACTAGAGGGAGCCAAAAAGTAAATTCACAACAGAAAAGGTATATTTGCGGTCAGCATAAAAAACTACCAAAAAAAACACGCAGAGTGTGCAAAAAGAGACCCCACACCGACTCACGGCGTGGAGGTGCCACTCTGCATCCCAGAGCTTCCAGCTAGCAAGGCAGAATCATGATAGCAAGCTGGACAAGAAAACAGTGGTAAACAAATAAGCTAGCAGGGACTTAGCTTTTGCTGGAGTCGACAGGTCATCTGAAAGATCCAAGAGAGAACTGAACCAGTACTAGGACATTAACAGATGGCATCAAGTAACGATCTAAGTGGAGTTAAATAGAGCAGCCAGCCAAGGACTAAACGAGGTCAGCTGAGGAAGGAACCTCAGAACCAGCAGCTCCACTCACAGCCACCAGAGGGAGTCCATGGACAGAACTCGCCGAAGTACCATTCATAACCACCGGAGGGAGTTCGAGAACAGAATTCACAACAGTACCCCCCCTTGAGGAGGGGTCACCGAACCCTCACCAGAGCCCCCAGGCCGATCAGGACGAGCCAAATGAAAGGCACAAACAAGATCGGCGGCATGAACATCAGAGGCAACCACCCAGGAATTATCCTCCTGACCATAAGCTTTCCACTTGACTAGGTACTGAAGTTTCCGTCTCGAAATACGAGAGTCTAAAATCTTCTCCACCACATACTCCAACTCCCCCTCAACCAACACCGGGGCAGGAGGGTCGACGGAGGGAACCATAGGAGCCACATATCTCCGCAACAACGACCTATGGAACACATTATGGATGGCGAAAGAAGCTGGAAGGTCCAAACGAAATGACACAGGATTAAGAATTTTAGAAATCTTATAAGGACCAATGAAACGAGGCTTAAACTTAGGAGACGAAACCTTCATAGGAACATAACGAGACGATAACCAAACCAAATCCCCAACACGAAGTCGGGGACCAACACAGCAACGGCGGTTAGCGAAACGTTGAGCCTTCTCCTGGGACAATGTCAAATTGTCCACCACGTCAAAACGTCTCTAAGAGGTTGCAGCGCCGACCTGTGGATCTGCAGCAGCTGACAAACTACACGCCTTTACTGTGTACCACCAGGTGAGCAGTTCTCTCATAATTGATTAGAAGCAATCCTAAGGATAAGACCCTATTTGTGCTTTTTTTGTCTCCTACTTTTCTATACTAGAAATTGTCCACCACGTGAGTCCAAATCTGCTGCAAGCTGTCCACCACAGAATCCACACCAGGACAGTCCGAAGGCTCAACCTGTCCTGAAGAAAAACGAGGGTGGACACCAGAATTACAGAAAAAAGGCGAAACCAAAGTGGCCGAGCTGGCCCGATTATTAAGGGCGAACTCAGCCAAAGGCAAGAAGGACACCCAATCATCCTGATCAGCAGAAACAAAGCATCTCAGATATGTCTCCAAAGTCTGATTGGTTCGTTCGGTTTGGCCATTTGTCTGAGGATGGAAAGCTGAAGAAAAAGACAAATCAATGCCCATCTTAGCACAAAAGGACCGCCAAAACCTCGAAACAAACTGGGAACCTCTGTCCGACACGATGTTCTCCGGAATACCATGTAAACGAACCACGTGCTGGAAAAACAATGGAACCAAATCAGAGGAGGAAGGCAATTTAGGCAAAGGTACCAAATGGACCATCTTAGAGAAGCGATCACAAACCACCCAGATAACCGACATCCTTTGAGAGACAGGGAGATCTGAAATAAAATCCATGGAAATATGCGTCCAGGGCATTTTCGGGACCGGCAAGGGCAAAAGCAACCCACTGGCACGAGAACTGGAGGGCTTAGCCCGAGCACAAGTCCCACAGGACTGCACAAAAGAACGCACATCCCGTGACAAGGAAGGCCACCAAAAGGATCTAGCTACCAAATCCCTGGTACCAAAGATTCCAGGATGACCAGCCAACACCGAACAATGAACCTCAGAGATAACTCTACTAGTCCATCTATCAGGGACAAACAGTTTCTCCGCTGGGCAACGGTCAGGTCTATCAGCCTGAAACTCCTGCAGCACCCGCCGCAAATCAGGGGAGATGGCAGACAAAATTACCCCCTCTTTGAGAATACCAGCCGGCTCAGGAACTCCCGGAGAATCAGGCACAAAACTCCTTGAAAGGGCATCAGCCTTCACATTCTTAGAACCCGGAAGGTACGAAACCACAAAATCGAAGCGGGAGAAAAACAGCGACCATCGAGCCTGTCTAGGATTCAACCGCTTGGCAGACTCGAGATAAGTCAGATTCTTGTAATCCGTCAAGACCACCACACGATTCTTGGCTCCTTCAAGCCAATGTCGCCACTCCTCGAACACCCACTTCATAGCCAACAACTCTCGATTGCCCACATCATAATTGCGCTCAGCAGGTGAAAACTTTCTAGAAAAGAAAGCACATGGCTTCATCACCGAGCCATCAGAACTTCTTTGAGATAGAACAGCCCCTGCTCCAATCTCAGAAGCATCCACCTCGACCTGAAACGGGAGCGAAACATCTGGCTGACACAACACAGGGGCAGAAGAAAAACGACGCTTCAACTCCTGAAAAGCCTCAACGGCCGAAGAGGACCAATTGACCACATCCGCACCTTTCTTGGTTAAATCAGTCAATGGTTTAACAACACTAGAAAAATTAGCGATGAAGCGACGGTAAAAATTAGTAAAGCCCAGGAATTTCTGAAGGCTCTTCACAGAAGTAGGCTGAGTCCAATCATAAATGGCCTGAACTTTAACAGGATCCATCTCGATAGTAGAAGGGGAAAAAATTAAGCCCAAAAATGAAACCTTCTGAACTCCAAAGAGACATTTAGACCCCTTCACAAACAAGGAATTAGCACGAAGGATCTGGAACACCATTCTGACCTGCTTCACATGAGACTCCCAATCGTCCGAAAAGACCAAAATATCATCCAAATATACAATCATGAATCGATCCAGGTACTTTCGGAAGATGTCATGCATAAAGGACTGAAACACAGATGGAGCATTAGAGAGCCCGAATGGCATCACCAGGTACTCAAAATGGCCCTCGGGCGTATTAAATGCTGTTTTCCATTCGTCGCCCTGTTTAATACGCACAAGATTATACGCCCCTCGAAGATCTATCTTAGTGAACCAGCTAGCCCCCTTAATCCGAGCAAACAAATCAGACAGTAGCGGCAAAGGGTACTGAAATTTGACGGTAATTTTATTGAGAAGGCGGTAATCTATACAAGGTCTCAGAGAACCATCCTTCTTGGCCACAAAAAAGAACCCTGCTCCCAACGGTGACGACGACGGGCGAATATGCCCTTTCTCCAAGGACTCCTTTACATAACTCCGCATAGCGGCGTGTTCTGGCACAGATAAATTGAACAGTCGGCCCTTCGGAAACTTACTACCGGGAATCAAATTAATAGCACAATCACAATCCCTATGAGGAGGTAGGGAACTGGATTTGGGCTCATCAAATACATCCCGGTAATCTGACAAGAACTCAGGGACTTCAGAAGGATGGGAAGACGAAATTGACAACAATGGGACATCCCCATGTACCCCTTGACAACCCCAACTAGATACAGACATTGATTTCCAATCCAATACTGGATTATGGACCTGTAGCCATAGCAAACCCAAAACAACCACATCATGCAGATTATGCAACACCAAAAAGCGAACATCCTCCTGATGTGCAGGAGCCATGCACATGGTCAATTGAGTCCAGTACTGAGGCTTATTCTTGGCCAAAGGCGTAGCATCAATTCCTCTCAATGGAATAGGATACTGTAAAGGCTCCAAGAAAAAAACCACAGCGCCTGGCAAACTCCAAGTCCATCAAATTCAGGGCAGCGCCTGAATCCACAAATGCCATAACAGAATAGGATGATAAAGAGCAAATCAGAGTAACGGACAAAAGAAATTTTGGCTGTACCGTACCAATGGTGGCAGACCTAGCGAACCGCTTAGTGCGTTTAGGACAATCAGAGATAGCATGAGTGGAGTCACCACAGTAAAAACACAGCCCATTCTGACGTCTGTATTCTTGCCGTTCAGCTCGGGTCAAGGTCCTATCACATTGCATAGGCTCAGGCCTCTGCTCAGAAGATACCGCCAAATGGTGCACAGTTTTGCGCTCACGTAAGCGTCGATCGATCTGAATGGCCAAGGACAAAGACTCATTCAGACCAGCAGGCGTGGGGAAACCCACCATAACATCCTTAAGGGCTTCAGAAAGACCCTTTCTGAAAATTGCCGCCAAGGCACACTCATTCCACTGAGTAAGCACAGACCACTTTCTAAACTTCTGACAATATACCTCCGCTTCATCCTGACCCTGACACAAAGCCAGCAAGATTTTCTCTGCCTGATCCACTGAATCTGGTTCATAATAAAGCAACCCAAGCGCCAGAAAAAACGCATCTACATTACGCAATGCAGGATCTCCTGGCGCAAGGGAAAATGCCCAGTCTTGAGGGTCGCCACGTAGCAAAGAAATAATGATTTTTACTTGCTGAATGGGGTCACCAGAGGAGCGGGGTTTCAAAGCAAAAAAAGTCTACAATTATTTTTGAAATTCAGGAACTTAGATCTATCCCCAGAAAACAAATCAGGAATTGGAATTCTGGGTTCTAACATCGGGTTCTGAACTACATAATCTTGAATGCCTTGTACCCTTGCAGTGAGTTGATCCACACAAGAGGACAGACCTTGAATGTCCATATCTACACCTGTGTCCTGAACCACCCAGAGATTTAGGGGAAAAGAAAAACAAAACACGCTGCAGAGGAAAAAAAAAAAATGGTCTCAGAACTTCCTTTATCCCTCTATTGAGATGCATTAACACTTTACGGGCCAGCTGTACTGTTATGATGACCTGGTGGTTAGGAGCACTAGGAATGACCTGATGAGCAAACTAGTAATACAAGACAAGCTCTAGGAAGTGGGAGCTCTGCTGACCGCAACCCCTAATCCTATCACAACAACTAGAAATAGCCGTGGAGCGTACCTGACTCTGCCTAGACGCCTCTTCACAGCCTAAGAGCTAACTACCCCTAAAGATAGAAAATAAGGCCTAACTTGCCTCAGAGAAATTCCCCCAAAGAGAAAGGCAGCCCCCCCACACATATTGACTGTGAGTTAAGATGGAAGTCACAAACACAGGAATGAAATAGGTTTCAGCAAAGGAGGCCAGACTTAACTTAGCAGACTTGAGGATAGAAAAGGTATCTTTGCGGTCAGCATAAAAAACTACCAAAAAAACCACGCAGAGTGTGCAAAAAGAGACCCCACACCGACTCACGGCGTGGAGGTGCCACTCTGCATCCCAGAGCTTCCAGCTAGCAAGGCAGAATCATGATAGCAAGCTGGACAAGAAAACAGTGGTAAACAAATAAGCTAGCAGGGACTTAGCTTTTGCTGGAGTAGACAGGTCATCTGAAAGATCCAAGAGAGAACTGAACCAGTACTAGGACATTGACAGCTGGCATCAAGTAACGATCTAAGTGGAGTTAAATAGAGCAGCCAGCCAAGGACTAAACGAGGTCAGCTGAGGAAGGAACCTCAGAACCAGCAGCTCCACTCACAGCCACCAGAGGGAGTCCATGGACAGAACTCGCCGAAGTACCATTCATAACCACCGGAGTGAGTTCGAGAACAGAATTCACAACAGAGAGGTCCCTGACAGGGGTGGGATCCTGTCAGAGGCCTAGACAGAAGGCCACGGGACTGCACCTGCCCGACGTGCGGAAGCATTCTAAGAAAGTGACAAGAACAGCGAATTGTATTGTAGAGGATGAGAAACGAAGTCATAGCAAAAGGAGAGGAAACCAGAAGGAGTTCTGCCCTGCAAAAGGCTGTCTCCTTTCTGAGGCGCAGGATCTGGTAGCCGGAACCCCGAGGGAGTATCGTCTCCAAGCTTTGCTCCAGAGACCGGCAGGACAGTTAATTCCATATTATCTGCCTGACCCATACCCAGGAAGCACGGTGGCAACTTGTGGGGGCCAGGGCGTGCTAGACTCCCAGTAAAAAGCCCCAGGCCACCAGTCATACGGGATTGTCCTATCCATTCCATCAGGGGGAGAGAGAAAGAGAAATAACATCTAGAACACCAACATCAGTTGTGAGGACCTTACCGAGATGCTGAGCAGGGAGATACTACAACACCCAGGTGCTAGAGGAAGGCGACTGATTTCCACCTGGATTAGGGGACTCTGGATTTGCCTTCAAACCGGCCGGACTCTGCCTACCCTGTGGTCCGTACCCTGGACTGTGGATGCTGAAGCCGTCAGTAAAAAGGTAAAGAGACTGCAACCTTGTGTCCTCGTTCTTCACTGCGCCTCACACCATCCACCATCTACACCACTGGGAAGCCCTGGGGATACACTTCACCTGTGGGAAGGTATACCATCTAGCTGCCATTACTTCACCCCAGCG
Source organism: Ranitomeya variabilis (assembly GCF_051348905.1). Lineage (NCBI taxonomy): Eukaryota > Metazoa > Chordata > Amphibia > Anura > Dendrobatidae > Ranitomeya > Ranitomeya variabilis. The sequence continues at coordinate 152,815,338 of NC_135239.1, forward strand.
GACCCCTAAGCAGCGTCAGTCACCCTGACTGAATACCACAGTTGGCGTCACGAACATTATCCCTTTAAAGACCTTTCCCCATTTACAACGGACATCCCTAGGGCCACGGACTGGGTCAGCCACTGTGACATCCCCACTGAGAACCGAAAGGCCCCGTGCAAAGTACCCCACTGTCCTAAGGGGGCGATCCAACTTTGGCGTCATGAACAGGATCTACTTAAGCCTGAAAATCGGGTCATGTGCGCCTAAGAACTGTGCCAGAACTGTATTTGAACTGCGATTTACTAAAAGACTGTGTATTGCCATTTGCCACCAAAATTCCAGCCAAAACCGCCGCCATTACAGCGCTACAAGGAGAGGAGAGGAAGAAGGGCGTGCCAACATGGGGGAGACTACGAAAGCGGCGCCAAAAGTTGCGACCGCCCCCTCCGACTACTGCTACCAGATGACGACGTGCCCAGCAACCAAGGAGCTCCACCCCAAAAAAATGGAGGAGCAGCGTGCCTGTGTGGCCGCAGATCCAGGAGCAGAGATGGAGACCAGCGGGTACCTGAATGACGACGAGGCGACCCCGGACCATCTCAAGCGACCAGAGATGAACCCGAACTTGCCGCTGCTGGGGGCCCTGGACATCTTGGATCCGCAGGTGGAGGAGCCGAGCCACCAACTCCTAGATGCAGAACCGACGACAGTGAAGAAATGGAAGTCCGAGCAGTGCAGGAAGATTGCACTGGAAGAACCGCAATCCGGGCAGCAGCAGACTCCAGCATCCTCTTCAACGGAGCGGATCGACATCGGTGGAACCACATCAGACGCAGTTACCGAAAACGCCCCTGCCCCACCGACCGATCCTGCTCAAGTGACCGCTCCCCGCCCAGACTGTGACCGACCACCAGCCGCCGCTCCAGTCCCAGCGATTTCTCGCACCACTGACGAAACACCACTCCCGCGCCTAACGAACGAGGGCATACCAGTGGATGTGAGCCCTGAGGGGGTTATCTTCCTCTGGGACGCACCAAGAGATGGAGTGAGCGGGTCCAATATTGCCATGCTCACCTGGGAGGAGTATAAACAATGCCTACTCTCACACTGGAAATACCGACAAAAGGAAGAACAGAGTGCCCTCTGTAAAACACCGACTGGTAGGGCCAAACACAGCAAACCACGTCCCGTGATGCTGGGGACAGTCACAGCCTTTCACCCGAAAAGGGGTTAGGGCTTCATACAGGAGCCGGGACTACCAACAGAAATCTTCATTGCCAGCTATAATGTGGAGGTCCATTTTAGGGATGGTCGCTCCACCTGGAGGTTGTGCAAGGGGGGTAATGTGACCTATACCCGCCACTGGGGTGACCAAGGTTGGTGCGCCAAGAACGTTAAACGATGTGAACCTGCAGTAGTGCCATCTGCTGCCACAACTAAGACTAACAACATTACCCCTCTAATCTCTGAACTAGCAAGTCCTCAAACCAAAACCACCACTACTGTGTGCATCATTTCTACTACTGAACCTGCCACTGTGACAGATGCTGACATCCGTACCCAGAAAACTAATGACTTGATCACACCTGAGACCCAAACCAATGACGTCAATACAGCATTAGATGCGAACCTGGATACAAACCTTCCCCGGCCAGGAAGTGTTCGCTACCGACTGATGCCTTGCAACCTACTATAAAAGTACACTGAAAAGATTGTAAATAGTTCCCAAAACTTTCCTTTTTCTACTTTAAAACCCGTCTAGGGTTAACTCTTAAAGGGATCCCCTGCTTAAAGGGATCCTATGTTTTCTTATTATTTCAATGAACTGAGGAATCATGAACTGTGCATGATCTTGAACTGTCCATTGTATAGTTGGCATCTTCTTAAAGGTGCTTTCTACTGGTTTTACAAAGGAGGCTTTTACAGAGACTGCCTCTTAACAGAAACTGCTGTTAAACTTGCTGTAAAAATAACTGCTTTGCTTTTCAGACCTGAAGAAAAACCCATTAGTGTGGCAGAATTCCGGGTCAGGATTACACGTCTTGTAGCCTGTTATGATCCTTAGTGGTTGAGGATCACAAATTACTCCAGCTAAGTAACAAACATAGGACAAGGTCTAGGGAGGTGGCAAACTGGACTGACCGCAAATCTGAACCTATCTAAACACACAAGAAGTAGCCGGTGAACGCGCTTAAAAATCCTAGACGTCTCGAGCCAGCCTGAGGAACTAACTACCCCTAGAGAGAAAGAAAGACCTCTCTTGCCTCCAGAGAAATAATCCCCAAAGATATAGAAGCCCCCAACAGATAATAACAGTGAGGTAAGAAGAAGGCACATACACAGGGGTGAAAACAGATTCAGCAAATGAGGCCCACTAATACTAGATAGCAGAAAATAGTAAAGGGGTCTGTGCGGTCAGTAAAAAACCCTTACAAAATATCCACACTGAGATTTCAAGAACCCCCGCACCAACTAACGGTGTGGGGGGAGAAACCCAGTCCCCTAGAGCAACCAGCAAGCGAGGAGATCACATCTTAGCAAGCTGGACAAGAAACATGATGAATGCTGATAATCAAAAAATGAACGAACAAAAACTTAGCTTGTCTTGGAGAGGCTGGGAGCAAGGTAATCACAAGGAATTTGAAGAGCACTGAATACATTGATAGCAGGCAAGGAACTGAGTATCCAGGTGAGCTAAATAGGAAACAAACCAAGGATAACGAACCAGCTGATGCAGCCAACCTGCAGAAAGACAACACTACACAGTACCGCTTGTGACCACTAGAGGGAGCCTAAAAATAGAGTTCACAACAGTACCCCCCCTTGAGGAGGGGTCACCGAACCCTCATCAAGACCCCCAGGGCGATCAGGATGAGCCGTGTGGAAGGCACGAACCGCATGAACATCAGAGGCGACAACCCAGGAATTATCCTCCTGACCATAGCCCTTCCACTTCACCAAATACTGAAGCCTCCGTCTAGAGATACGAGAATCCAAAATCTTCTCCACCACGTACTCCAATTCTCCCTCGACCAGCACCGGAGCAGGAGGCTCAACAGAAGGAACCACAGGTACCACATACCTCCGCAACAAAGACCTATGGAACACATTATGAATGGCAAACGATGCTGGGAGATCCAAACGAAAAGACACCAGGTTAAGGATTTCCAAAATCTTATAAGGACCGATGAAGCGAGGCTTGAATTTAGGAGAGGAGACCTTCATAGGAACATACTGAGAAGACAGCCACACCAAATCCCCAACACGAAGTCGGGGACCTACACTGCGGCGGCGGTTGGCAAAGCGCTGAGCCTTCTCCTGTGACAACCTCAAATTGTCCACCACATGGTTCCAAATCTGCTGCAACCTGTCCACCACAGAATCCACCCCAGGACAGTCAGAAGACTCAACCTGACCCGAGGAAAAACGAGGATGGAAACCAGAATTGCAGAAAAAAGGCGAAACCAAAGTAGCAGAACTAGCCCGACTATTAACTCCTTTCTGACATCGGACGTACTATCCCGTCGAGGTGGGGTGGGCCCGTATGACCACCGACGGGATAGTACGTCCAGCGCGATCGGCGGCGCTCACGGGGGGAGCGCGGCCGATCGCGGCCGGGTGTCAGCTGCCTATCGCAGCTGACATCCGGCACTATGTGCCAGGAGCGGTCACGGACCGCTCCCGGCACTTTAACCCCCCGGCATACCGCGATCAAACATGATCGCGATGTGCCGGCGGTGCAGGGAAGCATCGCGCAGGGAGGGGGCTCCCTGCGGGCTTCCCTGAGCCCCCCGCAGCAACGCGATGTGATCGCGTTGCTGCGAGGGTCTTACCTCCCTCCCTGCCTGCTCCAGACCCGGATCCAAGATGGCCGCGGATCCGGGTCCTGCAGGGAGGGAGGTGGCTTCACAGAAGCCTGCTCAGAGCAGGCACTGTGAAGCAGCCTGCACTTCTCTCAGATCGGTGATCTGTCAGAGTGCTATGCAAACTGGCAGATCACCGATCTGTATTGTCCCCCCCTGGGGCAAAGTAAAAAAGTAAAAAAAAAAAATTCCAAATGTATAAAAAAAAAAAAAAAAATATTCCAAAATAATGAAAAAAAATATATATATTATTCCCATAAATACATTTCTTTATCTAAATAATAATAAAAAAACAATAAAAGTACACATATTTAGTATTGCCGCGTCCGTAACGACCCGACCTATTAAACTGGTCCACTAGTTAACCCCTTTAGTAAACACCGTAAGAAAAAAAAAAAAAAAACGAGGCAAAAAACAACACTTTATTATCATACCGCCGAACAAAAAGTGGAATAACACGCGATCAAAAAGACAGATATAAATAACCATGGTACCACTGAAAGCGTCATCTTGTCCCGCAAATAACAAGCCGACATACAGCATGATCAGCAAAAAAATAAAAAAGTTATAGTCCTGAGAATAAAGCGATGCAAAAATAATTATTTTTTCCATAAAATAGTTTTTATCGTATAAAAGCGCCAAAACATAAAAAAATAATATAAATGAGGTATCACTGTAATCGTACTGACCCGAAGAATAAAACTGCTTTATCAATTTTACCAAACGCGGAACAGTATAAACGCCTCTCCCAAAAGAAATTCATGAATAGCTGGTTTTTGGTCATTCTGCCTCACAAAAATCGGAATAAAAAGCGATCAAAAAATGTGACGTGCCCAAAAAGTTATCAATAAAAACGTCAACTCGTCCCGCAAAAAACAAGAACTCACATGACTCTGTGGACCAAAATATGGAAAATTTATAGCTCTCAAAATGTGGTAACGCAAAAAATATTTTTTGCAATAAAAAGCGTCTTTCAGTGTGTGACGGCTGCCAATCATAAAAATCCGCTAAAAAACTCGCTATAAAAGTAAATCAAACCCCCCTTCATCACCCCCTTAGTTAGGGAAAAATAAAAAAAATGTATTTATTTCTATTTTCCCATTAGGGTTAGGGTTAGGGCTAGGGTTGGGGCTAGGGTTAAGGCTACAGTCAGGGTTGGGGCTAAAGTTAGGGTTAGGGTTGGGGCTAAAGTTACGGTTAGGGTTTAGATTACATTTACGGTTGGGAATAGGGTTGGGATTAAGGTTAGGGGTGTGTCAGGGTTAGAGGTGTGGTTAGGGTTACTGTTGGGATTAGGGTTAGGGGTGTGTTTGGATTAGGGTTTCAGTTATAATTGGGGGGTTTCCACTGTTTCGGCACATCAGGGGCTCTCCAAACGCGACATGGCGTCCGATCTCAATTCCAGCCAATTCTGCGTTGAAAAAGTAAAACAGTGCTCCTTCCCTTCCGAGCTCTCCCGTGTGCCCAAACAGGGGTTTACCCCAACATATGGGGTATCAGCGTACTCAGGACAAATAGGACAACAACCTTTGGGGTCCAATTTCTCCTCTTACCCCTGGGAAAATACAAAACTGGGGGCTAAAAAATAATTTTTGTGGGAAAATTTTTTTTTTTATTTTCATGGCTCTGCGTTATAAACTGTAGTGAAACACTTGGGGGTTCAAAGTTCTTACAACACATCTAGATAAGTTCCTTGGTGGGTCTAGTTTCCAAAATGGGGTCACTTGTGCAGGGCTTCTACTGTTTAGGTACATTAGGGGCTCTGCAAACGCAATGTGACGCCTGCAGACCATTCCATCTAAGTCTGCATTCCAAATGGCGCTCCTTCCCTTCCGAGCCCTCCCATGCATCCAAACGGTGGTTCCCCCCACATATGGGGTATCAGCGCACTCAGGACAAATTGGACAACAACTTTTGGGGTCCAATTTCTCCTGTTACCCTCGGGAAAATACAAAACTGGGGGCTGAAAAATAATTTTTGTGGGAAAAAATTTTTGTTTTATTTTTACGGCTCTGCATTATAAACTTCTGTGAAGCCCTTGGTGGGTCAAAGCACTCACCACACATCTAGATAAGTTCCTTAGGGGGTCTACTTTCCAACATGGTGTCACTTGGGGGGGTTTCTACTGTTTAGGTACATTAGGGGCTCTGCAAACGCAATGTGACGCCTGCAGACCATTCCATCTAAGTCTGCATTCCAAATGGCGCTCCTTCCCTTCCGAGCCCTCCCATGCATCCAAACGGTGGTTCCCCCCACATATGGGGTATCAGCGCATTCAGGACAAATTGGACAACAACTTTTGGGGTCCAATTTCTCCTGTTACCCTTGGGAAAATACAAAACTGGGGGCTGAAAAATAATTTTTGTGGGAAAAAATTTTTGTTTTATTTTTACGGCTCTGCATTATAAACTTCTGTGAAGCCCTTGGTGGGTCAAAGCACTCACCACACATCTAGATAAGTTCCTTAGGGGGTCTACTTTCCAACATGGTGTCACTTGTGGGGGGTTTCTACTGTTTAGCTACATTTATTGGCTCTGCAAACGCAATGTGACGCCTGCAGACCATTCCATCTAAGTCTGCATTCCAAATGGCGCTCCTTCACTTCCGAGCCCTTCCATGCATCCAAACGGTGGTTCCCCCCCACATATGGGGTATCAGCGCACTCAGGACAAATTGGTCAAAAAATTTTGGGGTCCAATTTCTCCTGATACCCTCGGGAAAATACAAAACTGGGGGCTAAAAAAATAATTTTTGTGGGAAAAATTTTTTGTTTTATTTTTACGGCTCTGCATTATTAACTTCTGTGAAGCCCTTGGTGGGTCAAAGCGCTCAAAACACATCTAGATAAGTTCCTTAGGGGGTCTACTTTCCAAAATGGTGTCACTTGTGGGGGGTTTCAATGTTTAGGCACATCAGTGGCTCTCCAAACGCAACATGGCGTCCCATCTCAATTCCTGTCAATTTTGCATTGAAAAGTCAAACGGTGCTACTTCCCTTCCGAGCTCTCCCATGCGCCCAAACAGTGGTTTACCCCCACATATGGGGTATCAGCGTAATCAGGACAAATTGTACAACAACTTTTGGGGTCCAATTTCTTCTCTTACCCTTGGGAAAATATAAAATTGGGGGTGAAAAGATAATTTTTGTGAAAAAATATGATTTTTTATTTTTACGGTTCTGCATTATAAACTTCTGTGAAGCACTTGGTGGGTCAAAGTGCTCACCACACCTCTAGATAAGTTCCTTAGGGGGGTCTACTTTCCAAAATGGTGTCACTTGTGGGGGGTTTCAATGTTTACGCACATCAGGGGCTCTCCAAACGCAACATGACGTCCCATCTCAATTCCTGTCAATTTTGCATTGAAAAGTCAAACGGCGCTCCTTCCCTTCCGAGGTCTCCCATGCGCCCAAACAGTGGTTTATCCCCACATATGGGGTATCAGCGTACTCAGGACAAATTGTACAACAACTTTTGGGTTCCAATTTCTTCTCTTACCCTTGGGAAAATAAAAAATTGGGGGCGAAAAATAATTTTTGTGAAAAAATATGATTTTTTATTTTTACGGTTCTGCATTATAAACTTCTGTGAAGCACTTGGTGGGTCAAAGTGCTCACCACACCTCTAGATAAGTTCCTTAGGGGGTCTACTTTCCAAAATGGTGTCACTTGTGGGGGGTTTCAATGTTTAGGCACATCAGGGGCTCCCCAAACGCAACATGGCGTCCCATCTCAATTCCAGTCAATTTTGCATTGAAAAGTCAAATGGCGCTCCTTCGCTTCCGAGCTCTGTCATGCGCCCAAACAGTGGTTTACCCCCACATATGGGGTATCGGCGTACTCAGGACAAATTGTACAACAACTTTTGGGGTCCATTTTCTCCTGTTACCCTTGGTAAAATAAAACAAATTGGAGCTGAAGTAAATTTTTTGTGAAAAAAAGTTAAATGTTCATTTTTATTTAAACATTCCAAAAATTCCTGTGAAGCACCAGAAGGGTTAATAAACTTCTTGAATATGGTTTTGAGCACCTTGAGGGGTGCAGTTTTTAGAATGGTGTCACACTTGGGTATTTTCTATCATATAGACCCCTCAAAATGACTTCAAATGAGATGTGGTCCCTAAAAAAAAATGGTGTTGTAAAAATGAGAAATTGCTGGTCAACTTTTAACCCTTATAACTCCCTAACAAAAAAAAATTTTGGTTCCAAAATTGTGCTGATGTAAAGTAGACATGTGGGAAGTGTTACTTATTAAGTATTTTGTGTGACATATCTCTGTGATTTAAGGGCATAAAAATTCAAAGTTGGAAAATTGCAAAATTTTCAAAATTTTCGCCAAATTTCCATTTTTTTTGCAAATAAACGCAGGTAATATCAAAGAAATTTTACCACTATCATGAAGTACAATATGTCACAAGAAAACAGTGTCAGAATCGCCAAGATCCGTTGAAGCGTTCCAGAGTTATAACCTCATAAAGGGGCAGTGGTCAGAATTGTAAAAATTGGCCCGGTCATTAACGTGCAAACCACCCTTGGGGGTGAAGGGGTTAAGGGCAAACTCGGCCAATGGCAAAAAAGTCACCCAATCATCCTGATCAGCAGAAACAAAACATCTCAAATAAGTTTCCAACGTCTGATTAGTTCGCTCGGTTTGGCCATTAGTCTGAGGATGGAAGGCCGACGAAAAAGATAAATCAATGCCCATCTTAGCACAAAAAGTCCGCCAAAACCTGGAGACAAACTGGGATCCGCTATCAGACACAATATTTTCAGGAATGCCGTGCAAGCGAACCACATTCTGAAAAAATAGAGGAACCAAATCGGAGGAGGAAGGCAACTTAGGCAAGGGCACCAAATGGACCATCTTGGAAAAACGATCACACACCACCCAGATGACAGACATTTTCTGATTTTCTGAGATACTGGAAGATCCTAAATAAAATCCATGGAAATGTGCGTCCAAGGCCTTTTCGGGACAGGCAAAGGCAAAAGCAACCCGCTGGCACGAGAACAGCAAGGCTTAGCCCGAGCACAAATCCCACAAGACTGCACAAAGGAACGCACATCCCGCGACAAGGAAGGCCACCAGAAGGACCTAGCCACCAAATCTCTGGTACCAAAAATCCCAGGATGACCCGCCAACACCAAAGAATGAACCTCGGAAATAACTCTGCTGGTCCATCTATCCAGGACAAACAGTCTCTCTGGTGGACAACGGTCAGGTCTATCCGCCTGAAATTTCTGCAGCACTCGTCAAAAATCTGGGGAAATGGCAGACAAAATCACTCCCTCTCTGAGAATACCAGCCGGCTCAGAAACTCCCGGAGAGTCAGGCACAAAACTCCTAGAAAATGCATCAGCCTTCACGTTCTTCGAACCAGGCAGGTATGAGACCACGAAGTTGAAACGGGAGAAAAACAGCGACCAACGAGCCTGTCTAGGATTCAGGCGCTTGGCAGATTCGAGGTAAATCAGGTTTTTGTGATCAGTCAAGACCACCACACGATGTTTAGCTCCTTCGAGCCAATGTCGCCACTCCTCAAATGCCCACTTCATAGCCAACAACTCCCGATTACCAACATCATAATTCCGCTCGGCAGGCAAAAACTTTCTTGAAAAGAAAGCACATGGCTTCATCACAGAGCCATCAGAGCTTCTCTGCGACAAAACAGCCCCTGCTCCAATCTCAGAAGCATCAACCTCGACCTGGAAGGGGAGAGAGACATCTGGTTGACATAAGACTGGAGCTGAAGAAAACCGGTGCTTCAGTTCCCGAAAGGCCTCCACGGCCGCAGGAGACCAATTAGTCACATCAGAACCCTTCTTGGTCAAATCCGTCAAAGGTTTAACCACGCTAGAAAAATTAGCAATGAAACGACGGTAAAAATTAGCAAAACCCAAGAACTTCTGAAGACTCTTAACAGACGTAGGCTGAGAACAGTCATGAATAGCCTGGACCTTGACTGGGTCCATCTCCACAGTAGAAGGAGAAAAAATAAAACCCAAAAAGGAGACCTTCTGTACTCCGAAGAGGCATTTTGAGCCCTTCACAAATAAAGCATTAGCACGCAGGACCTGAAACACCATCCTGACCTGCTTCATATGGGACTCCCAATCATCAGAAAAGACCAAAATGTCATCCAGATAAACAATCATAAATGTATCCAGATATTCTCGGAAGATGTCATGCATGAAGGACTGAAACACAGAAGGAGCATTAGAGAGTCCAAAAGGCATCACTAAGTACTCAAAATGGCCTTCGGGCGTATTAAATGCTGTTTTCCATTCATCTCCCTGCTTGATGCGCACAAGGTTATACGCACCACGGAGATCTATCTTAGTGAACCAACTGGCCCCCTTAATCCGAGCAAACAAATCAGACAATAGTGGCAAAGGATACTGAAATTTGACTGTGATTTTATTCAGAAGACGATAATCTATACAAGGTCTCAAAGAACCGTCCTTCTTGGCCACAAAAAAAAATCTCATGCTCTGGTATAGACAAATTAAAAAGTCGTCCCTTAGGGAATTTACTACCAGGAATTAAATTTATAGCACAGTCACAATCCCTATGAGGGGGCAGGGCACTGGACCTGGGCTCATCAAATGCATCCTGGTAGTCAGACAAAAACTCAGGGACCTCAGAAGGAGTGGAAGAAGCAATAGACACCAACGGAGTATCGCCATGAATTCCCTGACAACCCCAACTTGACACAGACATAGCTTTCCAATCTAAAACTGGATTATGAGTCTGCAGCCATGGCAGACCCAAAACGACAACATCATGCAAGTTATGCAAAACAAGAAAGCAAATCACCTCCTGATGTACGGGAGTCATGCACATGGTCATTTGCGTCCAATACTGAGGCTTATTCTCAGCCAATGGCGTAGCATCAATTCCCCTCAGAGGAATAGGAAATTCCAAAGGCTCCAGGACAAAACCACAGCGCCTGGCAAACGACAAATCCATCAGATTCAGGGCAGCACCCGAATCCACAAAAGCCATAACCGGGTAGGACGACAAAGAACAAATCAAAGTAACAGACAAAATAAATTTAGGCTGTATCGTACCAATGGTGACAGGTTTAGCGATTTTTTTAAAAAGTTTAGAGCATGCTGAGATAACATGAGTAGAATCACCACAGTAAAAGCACAACCCATTTTGACGTCTATGACTTTGTCGCTCAATTCTGGTCAGAGTTCGGTCACATTGCATAGACTCAGGTCTCTGTTCAGAAAATACCGCCAAAGGATGAGCAGATTTGCGCTCCCGCAAACACCGATCAACCTGATCGGCTAAAGCCATAGAATCACTCAGACTTGTAGGGGTGGGAAACCCCACCATAACATTCTTAACGGCCTCAGAAAAACCCTCTCTGAAATTTGCAGCCAGGGCACACTCATTCCATTGAGTAAGCACCGACCACTTCCGAAATTTTTGACAATACACCTCTGCTTCATCCTGACCTTGAGAGATAGCCAGCAATGCTTTTTCTGCCTGATTCTCAAGATTAGGCTCCTCATAAAGCAGTCCAAGAGCCAGAAAAAATGCATCTACATTAAGCAATGCAGGATCTCCTGGCGCCAGAGAGAAGGCCCAATCTTGAGGGTCGCCACGCAACAAGGAGATAACAATTTTAACTTGCTGAGCGGAATCACCAGAGGAACGAGGTCTCAGAGACGGAAATAACTTACAATTATTCTTAAAATTCTGAAACCTAGATCTATCTCCAGAAAACAACTCAGGAATGGGTATCTTTGGTTCTGACTAGTGTTGAGCGATACCGTCCGATACTTGAAAGTATCGGTATCGGAAAGTATCGGCCGATACCGGCAAAGTATCGGATCCAATCCGATACCGATACCCGATACCAATACAAGTCAATGGGACTCATGTATCGGACGGTATTCCTGATGGTTCCCAGGGTCTGAAGGAGAGGAAACTCTCCTTCAGGCCCTGGGAACCATATTAATGTGTAAAAGAAAGATTTAAAATAAAAAATATTGCTATACTCACCTCTCCGACGCAGCCTGCACCTTACCGAGGGAAGCGGCAGCGTTCTTTGTTTAAAATTCGCGCTTTTCTTTCCTTTACAAGAAGTCCAGGCTTGTGATTGGTTGCGTGCCGCCCATGTGGCCGGGACGCAACCAATCACAGCAAGCCGTGACGTAATTTCAGGTCCTTCAGGATTTTAAAATTACGTTCCGGCGTTGTGATTGGTTGCGTCGCAGTCACATGGGCGACGCAACCAATCACAGCAAGCCGTGACGTAATTTCAGGTCCTTAAGGATTTTAAAATTACGTCCCGGCTTTGTGATTGGTTGCGTCGCAGTCACATGGGAGACACAACCAATCACAAGCCGTGATGTCACGGGAGGCTGGACACGCGCGCATTTTAAAATGGGCGCGTGTCCAGCCTCCCGTGACGTCACGGCTTGTGATTGGTTGCGCCGCGGTCAACCAATCACAAGCCGAGAGGCTGGACACGCGCGCATTTTAAAATGGGCGCGTGTCCAGCCTCCCGTGACGTCCCGGCTTGTGATTGGTTGCGTCTCCCATGTGACTGCGACGCAACCAATCACAAAGCCGGGACGTAATTTTAAAATCCTTAAGGACCTGAAATTACGTCACGGCTTGCTGTGATTGGTTGCGTCTCCCATGTGACTGCGACGCAACCAATCACAAAGCCGGGACGTAATTTTAAAATCCTTAAGGACCTGAAATTACATCACGGCTTGCTGTGATTGGTTGCGTCCCGGCCACATGGGCGGCACGCAACCAATCACAAGCCTGGACTTCTTGTAAAGGAAAGAAAAGCGCGAATTTTAAACAAAGAACGCTGCCGCTTCCCTCGGTAATGTGCAGGCTGCGTCGGAGAGGTGAGTATAGCAATATTTTTTATTTTAATTTTTTCTTTTACACATTTTTACATTAATGTTGTTTCGATACCGATACCCGATACTACAAAAATATCGGATCTCGGTATCGGAATTCCGATACAGCAAGTATCGGCCGATACCCGATACTTGCAGTATCGGAATGCTCAACACTAGTTCTGACATAGGGCTATGAATAACAAAATCCTGAATACTTTGCACCCGTGCAGTAAGATGATCCACACTAGAAGTCAGAGTCTGAACATTCATGTCTGCAGCTGAGCTCAAAACCACCCAGAGTTCAAGGGGATGAAAGAAGCTAAACAGACTGCAGCAAAGGAAAAGCGGGAGGAAAAAAAAAATGTACTCAGGTCTTCTTTTTATTCCACTTCTGCGATGCATTAAACACTTTTTTGGCCTGCTATACTGTTATGATCCTTAGTGGTTGAGGATCACGAATTACTCCAGCTAAGTAACAAACATAGGACAAGCTCTAGGGAGGTGGCAAACTGGACTGACCGCAAATCTGAACCTATCCAAACACACAAGAAGTAGCCGGTGAACGTGCCTAAAAATCCTAGACGTCTCGAGCCAGCCTGAGGAACTAACTACCCCTAGAGAGAAAGAAAGACCTCTCTTGCCTCCAGAGAAATAATCCCCAAAGATATAGAAGCCCCCAACAGATAATAACGGTGAGGTAAGAGGAAGGCACATACACAGAGGTGAAAACAGATTCAGCAAATGAGGCCCACTAATACTAGATAGCAGAAAATAGTAAAGGGGTCTGTGCGGTCAGTAAAAAACCCTTACAAAATATCCACACTGAGATTTCAAGAACCCCCGCACCAACTAACGGTGTGGGGGGAGAAACTCAGTCCCCTAGAGCAACCAGCAAGCGAGGAGATCACATCTTAGCAAGCTGGACAAGAAACATGATGAATGCTGATAATCAAAAAATGAACGAACAAAAACTTAGCTTGTCTTGGAGAGGCTGGGAGCAAGGTAATCACAAGGAATCTGAAGAGCACTGAATACATTGATAGCAGGCAAGGAACTGAGTATCCAGGTGAGCTAAATAGGAAACCAACCAAGGATAACGAACCAGCTGATGCAGCCAACCTGCAGAAAGACAACACTACACAGTACCACTTGTGACCACTAGAGGGAGCCTAAAAATAGAGTTCACAACAGTAGCCCACCCAAGACCAACGTTGGGGGTTCGTCACGGGTCCATTGCTTCACGTCACCTTTAAATTAACTTGAATACTGATGATGTGATTACTTTGCACTACCTCATTGAAAGACTTGAATGTTGTTTTACCCTTAAAGAGAATGTTGAGTCGTTGCACTTTGCTAAAGAGTTAATATATTACATTATATTAGTACATCTGTTATTGGTCAGAAAAAGAAGCAAGTCAGTAATGTAAATATGTTCATGTTTTGCAACATTCAAGTGTCCTCACCTCCCATAAAGGGAAGCATAGTTAATTAATTTGTTTTATAGCATTTCAAAAATGTGTATGTCTTTTTGCTAATGCATTGTTGTTTTCTTTTCCCAGTCCAGGAGTACTGGATTTAAAAGTGGGGGAGTGCAAAGCCCCAGGGTCCTGGTCGTTGCAGTAATGTCATTCTTCCACCAGGGGGAGTGATGTTACGTCTGAAGGCAATAAGGGAGATCTTCTTACCAGGTATCACAAACTACACAACCCACTTCACATTACAGTCCACCAGGGGGAGCTATGTTCCTATTTATTAGTGCACTCTTCACAATTAGGTAAAACTGGTGGTATGGATAGGAAGTTAGGCAGAAGCTGACTGGGCTTCACCCAGGCAGCACCTGACTGGACTTCACCCAGGCAGCACCTGTCAGGCAGCCAGAAGGGAAGGAGAAACATCTAAGAGCTGCGGACAGAGAGGTCCCTGACAGGGGTGGGATCCTGTCAGAGGCCTAGACAGAAGGCCACGGAGCTGCGCCTGCCCGACGTGCGGCAGCATCCTAAGAAAGAGACAAGAACAGCAAATTGTATTGTAGAGGGTGAGAAACGCAGTCATAGCAAAAGGAGAGGAAACCAGATTGAGTTCTGCCCTGCAAAAGGCTGCCTCCTTTCTGAGGCGCAGGATCTGGTAGCTGGAACACCGAGGGAGTATCGTCTCCAAGCTTTGGTCCAGAGACCGGCAGGACAATTAATTCCATATTATCTGCCCGACCCTTACCCAGGAGGCACAGTGGCAACTTGTGGGGGCCCAGGCGTGCTAAAGTCCCTGTAAAAAGCCTCAGGCCACTGGATTTGTCCTATCCATTCCATCAGGAGGGCAGAGAGAAAGAGAAATAACATCTAGATCACCAACATCAGACCTTACCGAGATGCTCAGCAGGGAGATACTATAACACCCAGGCGCTAGAGGAAGGCTACTGATTTCCACCTGGATAAGGGGACTCTGGATTTTCCTTCAGACCGGCCGGACTTTGCCTACCCTGTGGTCCGTACCCTGGACTGTGGATGCTGAAGCTGTCAGTAAAAAGGTAAAGAGACTGCAACCTTGTGTCCTCGTTCTTCACTGCGCCTCACACCATCCACCTGTCACGGGGAGACTAGATGAGCGAGAGCTAATAATCCGGGCCCCTGCAATTTCCCTCAGACTAGGGAAATCCTGACTGACCCTCTACCTGGAGTTTACACTGATGGTGTGCATGTCCAGGCCTCGAACCTCACCCTGTCTCCTGTTTCAACCCTAGGCTGAAACCTTCGCCCACCACCCAGTGAAGAGGTAATACACCAATACCCACAGTTAGCACAGACAAGGATAAAGGAAAATATACACCACGCCGCAGTCACTCAGGAATACACTATAAATGTGCAGGGCAAAATAAATACAAATATAGGAAGGAGTAAATAAGACTAAGGAAAATACATCACCACAACGAATCTCCAACAACCAGCTCTCCACTCCAGACCGAGATAACAATGCACAAGACTGAAGCTATAATCGGCAACGCCCAATGATCAGGAGAACTATTTAAAGGCAATGGGCATGGCCCAGCTTCCAATCCGAGGATCAGGTAAATTAACCCCGGAACAGCTAGATAAAATCTAGCCGACGCCAATGAGCAAATAGTGGTCAAAAGCGGAATTACCGCTGTCTGTCGAACGACCTGGTCTCAACAGCGTCCGACATGACACCACCATCTACACTACTGGGAAGCCCTGGGGATACACTTCACCTGTGGGAAGATATACCATCTAGCTGCCATTACTTCACCCCAGCGGACCCCTAAGCAGCGTCGGTCACCCTGACCGAACAGCACAGGTGGCATCACGAACATTATCCTTTTAAAGACCTTTCCCCCATTTACAACGGACGCCCTTAGGGCCACGGACCGGGTCAGCCACCATGACATCCCCACTGAGAACTGAAGGGCCCGGTGCCGAGTACCTCACTGTCCTACGGTGGTGATCCAACTTAACCCAGTTTCTTAGACATGCTTAGAATGTACAGAAACTGGGCAATACCCCACCACCATTTATTTAGGACCCAAATTTAGAAGATGTAAGGGAAGTGAAAGTTTAATAAAGAGACACAAATCTCATTTAGGAGCCTGGAAAAGCCAATAGAGTCTTTGTACAGCACAGGACAATGAAAAGGGCTAATTAATATGTACTGTATGCATTATCTAACTAACAATTTGTAAACAGACATATATGCTGACAAAGGACAACTGCACGCTTCGCTGGGACAACAAACTGGATATGGTTGCTGACTGTTGTGTCTGTGCAACTGCAGGTTGAGGGCAGGAGGCATCAGCACCTGCTTCCTTGACGTAAGGGGTACACGTGACTCATGACCGCCTTTACTGACTTAAATTGCCTAACCTTAATTACTTACTGAATCCAATCTATAGTAAACTGCCTTATCATAAGGTCCCCTCCTGAATAATGACATTACACCAGATTTGGATTAAATGGCCACAGCAGCCTTTTATTAAACATACAATACAACATGTAAACAATATCCCCCCCAGGGAGTGGTGGTCCTCGAAGCCTAAAAAATAACCTTGAATAAATTCAAATTGTGTACCTTGGCCTCCAGGCTTAGTCTTGCCTCCAGCCGCTAAGCACCAGCTCGGAGGCAGGTAATGACCAACCCGGCCAAACCAACCGATTACCAAATCCTTTAATCAGCCCCTCCACGGGCAGATCTACCACAACCACTTGCAATCCACTCCGGGGGAGTCCAGGACCACTAGAGGTCCCCCCTACAATCCGCCATTCCCCTCTTTCCACCAACTTCGAGGACCTCCCTCCCCCGCCACCAACATAAATGTTTTGACACCTCAAACATTTGTGTCCCTCCACACCTTCAAACCCATCTCAATTCCTTCCTGAACAGCGAGACACCACATGTCGACCCCGATTGCATTTAAATGCACGCCATCTGCCCTCCAATATTCGCCCTTTCCGGATTCCAAATTTACATGACGTACTACCAACGCCCTATTCCGTGCCATGAACCGAGATACCGCCCTATTTACTTTTATTCTGGCCTTATTTATCCACTCAATTGAGTGAGCACCGCGCCACACCTTCTTAGGGATAATATCCGACCAGACAACTAACAACTTTGGAAACACAGCCCAAAGTCTTAAAATGTCGAACTTTATGTCCTTTATCAATTCCCTACAGGGCCTCTTGCCCAAGTCATTCCCGCCCAAATGAATTACTACCACATCCGGAACTCAATCCAAATGAACAAACTGATGGAACTCCGGCAAAAACTGGCTCCATATCATTCCGCGTTTCCCGATCTACCGCAGAATCGCTGTCTCTCTTGAGAACCCCAGTTGCTGCCCATCTGGCCGAATTGCGGCCCGCAAAGCCGCCCAAAAAAACAAAAGAATGGCCCATGATCCACACCAGCCGGTGCTTGCAGCCTGAAATAGATAACACAACAATAAGAAAAAACCAACTCAACTATTAAACCATTAGACCAAGTCCGGGCGGATATAGGAAATGAATCTCCTCGACTTCCACCGCCTGATCTTTTTAACCACCTCCTCACTCAGGCCCCTCCTGGCAGCTTCCGTCGCTGTGCCGATCCTAAATGAGTGCCCACTGTAATCCCCTGGTGAAATTCCCCCTGCGATCAAACATTTCTTAAAAACCGCTATGAACTGAAATCGAGATAAAAAGGTACCGTCCTCATGGACCAAAAGGGGGTTGGACAACCCTCCGCCCATCTTCATGAAAGCATTGACACACAGGACCGGGCATAATGGGGAACCGGCCACCTTAAATAACACCACTTTACAGCCTTTACCTTGACTGTCTGTCTTGGAAAATCGAAGCCGAATAACTACCCTATCATTATACACGTCCACGTCTTCCCTCAACAAACCCCCTTTGGTTCTTTTAGAGGGGCTGACCAACTCCCCTAACCGAAAGGCTCCAAAGAACGCTAATGCGAAGGCCGCCTTAAAAAGAATTATTTCCCATTGCGTTGAACAGACAGAAGCTAACTGATTGCCCAAAATTAGCAATACCTCGTATGATACCGGGTGTCTTTTATCGCTCACCGCCCAACCTTTTCTCCATCCCTTTAACGTCTGAACTACCAAAAAAGACTTTGTGACGTCCTTAAGGCCCCGAGCCTTGAAACCAAATGCAATGCCCCGCCCCTAAAGAAACATCCCACTCTTCCCAAGTACCCATGCCTGCTGATACTGCCTCCAAGACCTAGCCGATAAAGAATTCTGAAACAGATAATTTACTGCCCGCCAGGAAGCTTCCATAACTCCGCTGGGCACTCCCGGCCTGTTGACTCCGCCTGAGGTACCAATTCTCGAAAACGATCTCCCTGCAAGTGAGAAAGAGCAACAGAGACAGGGTTAGAAGCCATCGTCCTGACCTCTGCCACAATCCACAAATTCAAAGATGAGCCCAAAAACACCAAACGCTGCAAAATTTTAACTACTGCTGGTGAATCAGCCGACAGTGAATTTATCGCCACGGCAACCGCATCGGACCCACATGGAAAACGAATCTTCCTGTCTTGCACACTGTTACCCCATAAAGACAATGCAACAATGATAGGAAACAAATGAGGAAGAACCCGATTTTGTAGCCAACCTTGGTCCCGCCAGAAACCAGGCCATTCAGCCAACAACCAACTGCCTTGAAAAAACAAACCAAATCCACGATCGTCCACCACGGCAATGATGAAACCCAAATCATCTGAATTCACGACCGGTTTTATCCAGATAGACTTTCCGTTGTAATTCTCAAAAAAATTTGCCCATACTGCCAAATCTTCACGCAATTCCTTCTTTAGTCTGATAAAATGAACCGGAGATCGAACGCCCTTGGTCGCCAAAGACAGCCTGCGGCAGAATGCCCATTCCATCGGCATGATACGGCAAGCGAAGTTCAATTTGCCAAGCAAAGATTGTACCTCCCTCAGCTTCAATTTTTTAGCACTACATGCCCTAGACACCTATTCGCTCAGAGCGCTAACCTTCTCTCCAGGCAACCTGCACACCATTTCTAAGGTATCGATTTCTATACCCAGAAAACTCAGAACAGTGACTGGACCCACAGTTTTCTCCGCAGCTAAAGGAACCCCGAAAATCTTGCACACTCTCTCCATAGTGTGCAATAGCACCGAGCAATCAGTACTTTGAGCCGGGACTATAAACAGGAAATCATCCAGATAGTGAATGCAAGATTTCAAGCCCTACACGTCTTTCACCACCCAGTCCAAAAAGGTGCTAAAAGTTTCGACGTATGCACAGGAAAGGGAACAACCCATGGGGAGACATCGATCGACAAAAACACCTCCATCCCAATAGCAACCCAGAAGATGCATACTCTCCGGGTGAACCGGTAGTAGCCTGAACGCGGCTTCGATATCCGTTTTCGCCAACAGTGCGCCACCCCCGCATACCTGCACCCAATCCATAGCCGCATCAAATGAAGTGTAAATCACTGAACATAACTGAGGGTCAATTCCGTCATTTACTGAGGACCCTTTTGGAAAGGACAGATGATGAATCAATCTGAATTTATTGGGTTCCTTTTTTGGTACCACGCCCAACGGGGAAACCCTCAAATTGCACATAGGCGCAACTGGAAAAGGGCTGGCCATCCTGCCCAATTTAACTTCACTTTCCAGCTTATTAGCAACCATGTCAGGAAATTGCAGAGCCGATTTCAATTTTTTTGTGGAAAAATTATGTGCCGCATCCACGAATAGAATACGGAAACCATCCTGAAAACCTCCTTCTAAAAAAGCTGCAGCTGGTGTATCAGGGTACCTATTTAGAAATGGCACCATCACGTCCAGATGAATTGGCATCATTCCTTTTTTCAGAACCGTCTCTGCTTCTCTGTCTGCCACCCTTAAAACATTTGGATGTCCCGTGTGGTCCCCCGCAAGTTGCACATTCATGCTTGAATTTGCATTTTCCCCCAAATTTACATGATCCCTCATTGAATGCAAAGCACAGTCCTCTCTGCATTGCCGCTGAGTGACCCGACTGCCCTGAACCCCCAGCGCTTCCAGGAAAAAACTGGCTGCCTGACCCGAAGCGTGACGGAACTATAACCTTCATCCACAAAGCTATATCTTTGTGATCCCACCGAATACTGGGCCTAATGGCCTTCCGCTGCCGGAATTGCTCATCATATCTGAGCCAACCTTGACCCCCGTAAGTTTGATAAGCTTCCCGAATAGCATCCATGTAACAAAAGAGCCCCGAGCAGTTCTCGGGGGACCTCTCCCCAATCACACTCTCCAAAATGGCGAATGCCTGCAACCAATTAGAAAACGTCCTAGGAATCAGCCTAAAACGCCTTTTCTCTTCCTCCTCTTTTTTTAAATCATCTTTGCGCAGCCTGTCCAATTGAAAACGCTCAAGTGGTAATAAGGAGAATATTTCCACGTAATCCCCTTTCCAAATTTTCTCCCTAGTTTCACTTTTTAATTGTGCACCCAACGGTCCCTCAAAACAAACGTATACCTCCCCACGGGCCGCGTCATCCAAACGCACTGAGGTATCTTTTTCCGCTTCCCCTGCCTGACTGGCAACAGACATGCTAACCAATGGTACGGCAGCACTCGGCGCTGCAGCATAATTCCCCACGTTATCTGATGACATACTCCCAGAACTAATACCAGCGAACCCCAGCAGAGAGCCCCTCAAACCCGAAACTTTCCCCGGATTCCCAAGCCATGCCACAGAAGGAGAATATCCCAGGTTTGAACCCCCCGATCCCCATAGCGCCGCCAGATCTCTAAGCCCATGCATGATAAGACCTAACCCCCTCTGACTCCCCCCATAAATACATCCCGACTAACACCGACAGAGGGAGCTAACACAGGGGTACATGAAAGAAAAGGATTATCCTCACCTAGCTGCCCGAGCGCTGTGGACCCGCAGCTGAAGATCCTGAAGCCAGACGAACGTGCTCCTCTCCTGGGCTCTCCATCCGTTGATCCCCGGGTAAGTCAGACAGCCGACTGCTGTCCTGTGATACCCCATCCGAAGGTGCAGGGTCCCTTGCTGCTGACGCCACCGCTGTGAAGATGCCTGAGCCAGCGTAGCGCTGCCCGTGCTGGGAAGTGTTCCTGTCTGCAGCTGTGACTAGCGGTGGACTCCGCGTCTGGCAGCATGCACGCCTACACCTCGCTCTCCTAAAGCACTTCTCTCTGCATACCTCGGCTGTGGTCCCCCAGCATAGAATTTGTGTGGCCCACTGACTTCCGGGCCCATTCATCACATTTATTTCGTATACGTAACTGAAGAAGGTTCATGTTGAACCGAAACGTTTTGAGTATACTGCAAAATAAATTCTTCTGTTCCAAGCATCCTAAGTTGAGTGCTAAGTTTCATGTTGATTAAGTATATGGCGTGGGAGCCTAACTATAGCACCACTTCGTAGCTGTGTTCACGGTGTTGTTTCACGCAGCTGTGACATGACCTGACCCCCTGGTTGGACTCAGCCCTGGCCTGCGCTGGCTAGAGGAAGTCAGCCCTCCAGCTCCGTGCCCCGTCCCAGGCAGAGAAATGCTGACAGGGCCAGCAGAACGCCGCTCGCTAGATGCCCCACGCCGAGAGGCCTGGGAATAAGGCCCCCGCCTCCTGGAAGCGCCCGATCCTCCGCGCCGAGCAGGCTCACCTGACCTGGTGCAGCCCGCTGCTCCTGGTCCCGACACCTGGTGAGACACACACGCCGAGGAGAAGGCCGACACCTCCCCCTGCTGCAGGCCCCGCCGTGCCGCCGGATTCCTCCCGGCTCTGCCGCGGGCCGCTGCTGCACCGCTGCTCGCGTCTCCCGCCGGAAGGTCCCGAGAGGGGCTCCTGATATGGCGCCAGGCCTGAGGGGTGACGTCAGGGATAGTGTTGAGCATTCCGATACCGCAAGTATCGGGTATCGGCCGATACTTGCGGTATCGGAATTCCGATACCGGGATTCCGATACTTGCCGCGCATCGGATACCGGAATCGGAAGTTCCCAGATTCAAACTGCACAAATTCAGCCAATGACAATGATTCCAAGTGTGGGCACATCCTGTTCAGCATGGAGGGCATGAAACTACTGGCATGGCTGTGATTGGCTGCTGAAATGATGTCATGATGCAGTTTAAAAGTCGCTGGCGCCATTTTGCGCTCACTCTGCTGTGAATTCAGTTAGTGACAGGACGCTGTTTGCTGACTGAGGGCCAGTTTAGAGATAGCGATTTGCTTTTTTGTGCTTTTCAAAGGCTAATTTAGCAACCGCTGTGTTCACCTACTATTCACCTTGCTTTTGCCTTGTAGCGCTGTTTTCACAGCGATCAGCAAGGTCTGTGTGTGTGTGTTTGTGTGTGAGTGCAGCCCACTCTCTAGTCTGAGTGCAGCCACAATGGCCATCCATAGCTGGTTGTATTCAGTTCAGGGAGGGTGGTTCATTGCCTCATACTGTTTTTTTTTTTTTTTTTTCCAAGTAGTGTAGTCTGCTGCTAATTTTTTCAAAAAAATCCTATTAGTGTCTTTCCACCCGTCTCCAGCTAATTTGTGGAAAAACACTACATAGGATAACGTAGAGGAGGGTTTTTGGGCCTTGCAGCGCCGTTTACGGCTGTCTGCACGGTCTCCGTGTGACTGCAGCTCGCCCTGTAGTCTGTGAGCAGCCATAGCCTGGTTGTCTCCAGCTCAGGGTTCTTCACTGCGTCATACTGTAAAATCAATTTTCCTTTTCTTTTAAGTAGTGCAGGCTGCTGCACATTTTTTCAAAAAAATCCTATTAGTGTCTTTCCACCCGTCTCCAGCTAATTTGTGGAAAAACACTACATAGGATAACGTAGAGGAGGGTTTTTGGGCCTTGCAGCGCCGTTTACGGCTGTCTGCACGGTCTCCGTGTGACTGCAGCTCGCCCTGTAGTCTGTGAGCAGCCATAGCCTGGTTGTCTCCAGCTCAGGGTTCTTCACTGCGTCATACCGTAAAATCAATTTTCCTTTTCTTTTAAGTAGTGCAGGCTGCTGCACATTTTTTCAAAAAATTCCTATTAGTGTCTTTCCACCCGTCTCCAGCTAATTTGTGGAAAAACACTACATAGGATAACGTAGAGGAGGGTTTTCTGGCCTTGCAGCGCCGTTTACGGCTGTCTGCACGGTCTCCGTGTGACTGCAGCTCTCTCTGTTGTCAGTTCAGCCCCCCCAAAAAAAATAAATAATAAAGTTCACCAAACACACCAGTGACACCACTTTACATTTGTGTAGGCCACATTAGCTCATATTAAAGTCTAGTCCACACTTTAGAAAATTAGTGTTTCTTATACCTGTTAGGAGTTGTTCAGGAATAAGCACACAAAGCCGTTAGTACTTTTCTGCTTATCTTTATCAGTCAACCAAGATGAAGAAGGCAGTGAGTAAGGCACGTGGGCGTGGGCATGGGCGCGGAGCAGGGAGGGGATGTGGGGATTCTGTGCCTGCTGTGGGCACCGGTGACTCATCAGCACCCACTTTCACCAGGGAACAGTCATTCATGCGCAGCTTTGTCGCAGAGCGCCGTACACCGCTGCTGGATGAAGAACAAATTGAAGCCGTTGTCGGATGGATGGCAGCTAATGCATCAACTTCAATTAGTGCCACATCCTCTCAGACACAGAGCACTGGAGAGCAGCCATCTGTCTCTTCACCACCTGCCAAATTGCCCAGGCAGACAGAGAGCCCAGGACAGGAGCCGTCTCTACTTCTGTTCTCTGAATCTCTTGGCTTGGAAACAGGGGGCCAGCCAAGCAGCATTGGAGAAATGGAAGAAGAGGCAGGGTGCAGTGATGCCCAACAGCTTTTTTTCTCTGAGTCTGAAGAGGCGGGTGGGCCAGTGCCTCCGGTCACCACATCGCAGGCCGCATCGGCTGATGATGACACTCAGGTGCCACTTACTGGTGCGTGCTCTGCTGCTGAGACTACCCAGGAGGAGCAGTTGGGGGCAGAGGGTAGTGTAGATGATGAGGTCCTTGACCCATCTTGGCGTGAGGGACAGGAAGGTGGTGGGAGCAGCTCTGAGGAAGAGATTCCCCATACAGCCCAAAGAGGGAGAGGGAGGGGGAAGACTGCGGATCCTGCAGCCTCCGCTTTGGCACCCGTTAGGAGCATGTCTCTTCCAAAAGCCAAAAAGGGCGCTCCCAAGACTTGCAGTGCCTGGTCCTTTTTTGACACAGTTGCAGATGACATTTTCTATGTCAAATGCAAGGTGTGTCATCACAAAGTAAAAAGAGGTCGAAATGTCAGCAACCTCAATACCTCCAACATGTGGAAACATGTGAGCAACAGGCACGCGGCGGAGTTACAAAAACACACTGAAGAGCTAGGCCAAACAACAGTGGCAGCTACCACCTCTTCAGCTCGTGTTGCCTCTTCCTCCAGCTCACATGCAGCTGGTTCGGCTTCCTCCCAGGATCGCCGTGGAAGAACCTCTGGCCCTGTTGTCCAGAGACCCGCTGTAATTCCACCCGCAGCACCACTTTCCCAGTCATCCACACACTCCCAGCCCAGTGTACAGCCATCGGTAGTACAGGCATGGGAGAAAAGGCGGCCTTTCTCGGCAAACCACCCACGAGCACAGGCTCTGACTGCAGGCATTGCCAAACTTCTGTCACTGGAAATGCTGTCATTCAGGCTGGTGGAGACTGACAGCTTCCGTGACTTGATGTCATTGGCAGTCCCACAGTACAATGTGCCCAGCCACTTTTATTTCAGCAGGCAAGCCGTCCCTGCCCTGCACAAGCATGTGGAGGGACACATAAAACACGCGCTACTGAACGCCGTCAGTAGCAAGGTCCACCTCACCACCGATGCGTGGACCAGTCAACATGGACAGGGGCGATACCTTTCCCTCACTGCCCATTGGGTTAATGTCGTTGAGCCGGGTACAGACCGTGCGAGTGGCGCAGGACGTGTCCTGCCCACTCCAAGGATTGCAGGAATCCATTCTGTACGCATTGACTCCTCCTCTTACACCAGTTCCTCAGAATCATCGCTGCAGGAGCCGTCACAGTCCACCTCCACATGGACCCGTGATGAACGTTTACCTGTTACGACCGACATGAGCACAGCCGTGGCCAAACGTCAACAGGCCGTCTTGAAATTAATTTCTTTGGGGAATCGAAGCCACACAGCGCAGGAGCTCTGGAATGCCATCAAGCAGGAGAGCGATGTGTGGTTTGTGCCAGCGAATCTCCAGCCAGGCATGGTAGTGTGTGATAATGGCCAAAATCTGGTGGCAGCTCTGGGCCTCGGCAACCTCACTCACATCCCTTGTCTGGCACATGTGCTCAATTTGGTCGTGCAGAGTTTTTTGAGGGACTATCCGGATCTTGATGCACTGCTGCACAAGGTCCGCCTAGAGTGTGCTCACTTGCGGCGTTCCAGCACGGCAAAAGCGCGCATTGCGGCTCTGCAGCGCCGACACCGCCTGCCGGAACATCGCATCATATGTAACCTACCTACCAGGTGGAATTCCACGTTACATATGTTGGAGCGGTTGTGTGAGCAGCAGCAAGCTGTAATGGAGTACCAGCTGCATCAGGCGCAAAGAAGTCGCACTCAGCGCCGTTCAGACTTCACAACCACAGAGTGGGCCACTATGAATGACGTCTGCCAGGTTTTGCGTCCCTTCGATTATTCCACGCGGATGGCGAGTGCAGATGATGCACTAGTCAGCATGACTGTCCCCCTTATCTGCCTGCTTGAAAAATCACTGCAAGCGCTAAGGGATGATGTTGTGGAAGAGGTGGAGGATGAGGATTCAACATTTCCATCATCTTCTGGACAGTCAGCGCCACGTGGTTCCTCACAAACGCGTAGGCAGGGGACAGTTTGTGAGGAGGATGAGGAGGAGTCAATGGAGGAGGAAGACATCCGTCCAGAGGAGGGAGTTACACAATTGTCCAGTACTCAGTGTGTACAGCGAGGGTGGGGTGATGACGAGCGGGCAGAGATCACGCCTCCAGCAGGGGACAGCGTTTCTTGGGCAGTTGGCAGTCTGCAGCACATGGTGGATTACATGCTGCAGTGCCTGAGAAACGACCGCCGCATCGCCCACATTCTCAACATGTCTGAATATTGGGTGTTCACCCTCCTCGATCCTCGCTACCGGGACAACGTAGAAAGCCTCATCACCCTGTTGAACCGGGAGCGAAAAATGCGGGAGTACCAAGACACACTGGTGAATTCCATCATCTTCTCCATTCCAAGTGAGAGAAGTGCTGTTAGTGCATTACAAAGCAGCTCAGTGCGTCCAGGCAGTGGTGGAGGCTCTGCACAAAGAGGGAGCAGAAGCAGTGCCTCTGCCCAAGGCAAGAGCAGTATGGCCCAACTGTGGCACAGTTTTCTGTGCCCGCCACAAAAGTCAACACCATCACAGATGGCTCCAGTCAGCAGGAGGCAACGGTTCCGTCAGATGGTGACAGACTACATGTCTTGCCCTCTTGCTGTACTCCCAGACGGCTCTTCCCCTTTCAAGTTTTGGGTCTCAAAGCTGGATACATGGCCACTTGGCCAGAGCTAAGCCAGTATGCATTGGAGGTGCTGGCTTGCCCTGCGGCTAGTGTATTATTGGAACGTGTCTTTAGTGCTGCAGGTGGTGTACTAACTGACCGTCGCATGCGACTATCCTCCGATAACGTTGACCGGCTTACTTTCCTGAAAATGAACAAGGCCTGGATCTCGCAGGAATTTGCCACTCCTCTTCCTGATTAAATAATTAGGTGACTGTCTACGTTATCCAGGTCTCCTGTTGTGTTCATCTTTCTACCACCTGAACTTAAATTCCTGGGCTCCAACACCGCCAGTTGAGGCTCAGAAGTGCCGTCTGCACAGTCAAAACATACGACCCAGTGTTATTGGGTTTCAGTAACGTCAGCTGATCCCCAGCTGTGTAGCCGGCAATGTGTCCTGCGACCGCCACGCTGACACAACAACTGAAATGTAAGGGAACCTGTCCCCCCCCCCCCAAGGCGTTTGTTACTGAAAGAGCCACCTTGTGCAGCAGTAATGCTGCACAAGGAAAAGGTAGCTATTTTTGTTTAGCTCCTTGCACACGCAGAACTTAACACTTATAAAATGTGTCCACTGATACCGTAAAACCGTCCCGGAGGTGGGACTTTCCTTCGTAATATGACGCAGCACAGCTGTCATTCCTACCCCATTGGCGCCGTGCCCCGGCTCCTCAGCGTTGTTTAAATCTGTCCCGGAGCCTGCGCTGTTATGTTATCCCTTGGCCAGGCACACTTAGCGCGGCCCATCTTCTGACATCAATTGGTGTCAGGCTGGCTGCGCCTGTGCGGCCGCGCTGGCCGAGAGCCCGCCTCGCATTGTCTTCTGATTTCATCCCACTGGGGGCCTGAGATCCATGGACATGCGCAGTGCATATCTGAACCTCCGCCTCTCACTCATCTCCCTACGCCTTCTTCAGACTGTGCGCCGTCAGCTGATCCCTAATAGCATGCCACGACCGTGACGCCGCACAGTCTGAAGAAGCCGTAGGGAGGGGAGTGAGAGACGAGGATATGCACTGCGCATGGCCACGGATCCCAGGCCCGCGGTGGGATTACACTAGACGACACTGCGAGGCGGGATCTCGGCCAGTGCGGCCGCACAGGCGCAGCCAGCCTGACACCAAATGATGTCAGAAGATGGGCAGCGCTAAGTGTGCCTGGCCAAGGGATAACATAACAGCGCAGGCTCCGTGACAGATTCAAACAACGCTGAGGAGCCGGGGCACGGCGCCAAGGGTGTAGGAATGACAGCTGTGCTGCGTCACATCACAAAGGAAAGTCCCACCTCCGGGACGGTCTCACGGTTTCAGGGGACACATTTTATAAGTGTTTAGTTCTGTGTTTGCAAGGAGCATAATGAAAAGAGCCACCTTTTCCTTTTGCATCTTTTGTGCTGCACAAGCTGGCTCTTTCAGCTACAAACGTCTTGGGGGGGGGGTTAAAGGTTCCCTTTCTCCAATCAGGCTTCGGCCTACATTGAGTTCCTCTGCTTCTCCTGCTGTCCCTGGGCTCCAACACCGCTAGTTGTTGCCTGGTAGTGCTGTACACACAGTCAACAGTCGCTCCTCTGTTATTGGGGTACAGTAACGTCAGCTGTTCCCCTGCTGTGTGTGTGGCAATCCCTCCTATCTCCTCCACCTCCTCCTCCTCCTGTCCCTGGGCTCCAACACCGCTAGTTGTTGCCTGGTAGTGCTGTACGCACAGTCCCAACAGTCCCTCCTCTGTTATTGGGGTTCAGTAACGTCAGCTGTTCCCCTGCTGTGTGTGTGGCAATCCCTCCTATCTCCTCCACCTCCTCCTCCTCCTGTCCCTGGGCTCCAACACCGCTAGTTGTTGCCTGGTAGTGCTGTACGCACAGTCCCAACAGTCCCTCCTCTGTTATTGGGGTTCAGTAACGTCAGCTGTTCCCCTGCTGTGTATGTGGCAATCCCTCCTATCTCCTCCACCTCCTCCTCCTCCTGTCCCTGGGCTCCAACACCGCTAGTTGTTGCCTGGTAGTGCTGTACGCACAGTCCCAACAGTCCCTCCTCTGTTATTGGGGTTCAGTAATGTCAGCTGTTCCCCTGCTGTGTGTGGCAATCCCTCCTATCTCCTCCACCTCCTCCTCCTCCTGTCCCTGGGCTCCAACACCGCTAGTTGTTGCCTGGTAGTGCTGTACTCACAGTCCCAACAGTCCCTCCTCTGTTATTGGGGTTCAGTAACGTCAGCTGTTCCCCTGCTGTGTGTGTGGCAATCCCTCCTATCTCCTCCACCTCCTCCTCCTCCTGTCCCTGGGCTCCAACACCGCTAGTTGTTGCCTGGTAGTGCTGTACGCACAGTCCCAACAGTCCCTCCTCTGTTATTGGGGTTCAGTAACGTCAGCTGTTCCCCTGCTGTGTGTGTGGCATTCCCTCCTATCTCCTCCACCTCCTCCTCCTCCTGTCCCTGGGCTCCAACACCGCTAGTTGTTGCCTGGTAGTGCTGTACGCACAGTCCCAACAGTCCCTCCTCTGTTATTGGGGTTCAGTAACGTCAGCTGTTCCCCTGCTGTGTGTGTGGCAATCCCTCCTATCTCCTCCACCTCCTCCTCCTCCTGTCCCTGGGCTCCAACACCGCTAGTTGTTGCCTGGTAGTGCTGTACGCACAGTCCCAACAGTCCCTCCTCTGTTATTGGGGTTCAGTAACGTCAGCTGTTCCCCGCAGTGCATATCTGAACCTCCACCTCTCACTCATCTCCCTATGGCTTCTTCAGACTGTGCGGTGTCAGCTGATCCCTAATAGCATGCCACGGCCGTGACACCGCACAGTCTGAAGAAGCCGTAGGGAGGGGAGTGAGAGGTGAGGATATGCACTGCGCATGGCCACGGATCCCAGGCCCGCGGTGGGATTACATTAGACGACACTGCGAGGCGGGATCTCGGCCAGCGCAGCCGCACAGGCGCAGCCAGTCTGACACCAAATGATGTCAGAAGACGGGCAGCGCAAAATGTGTGCATGGCCAAGGGCTAACCTAACAGCGCAGGCTCCGGGACTGATTCATACAACGCTGAGGAGGCGGCGCACGGCGCCAAGGGGGTAAGAATGACGGCTGTGCTGCGTCACATCACAAAGGAAAGTTCCACCTACCGGACGGTATCACGGTAGGAGGGCACACTTTTCATAAGTGTAAGGTTCAGCATGTGCAAGGACCATAATTAAAAGAGCTAAGTTTACCTTTTCCAGCATTAGTGCTGTACACGATGGCTCTTTCAGCTACAAACGCCTGGGGGGGGGTTAAAGGTTCCCTTTCAACTTGCTCCAGTGCAGGCTTCGGCCTACACTCTGCTCCCTCTCCTCCTCCTGCTGACCCTGGGCTCTAACACCGCCAGTTGGGGCCCAGATGTGCTAGCTGCACAGAGAAAAACACCAGCCAATGTGTCAGTGGGGTTCAGCACCGCCAGCTGTTCCCCTGCTGTGCAGCCAGCAACGTGTCCTGCAACAGCCACGCAGACACAAGAACTGAAATTGAAGGAAACCTGTCCCCCCTCCCCCAGGTGTTTCTACGTTGTGCAGCCACCTTGTACGACAGTAATGCTGCATGTGTGCAAGGTGGCTCAGAAACTTATTCTCCTTGCCCATGTTGAACTGAACACGTCTAAAATGAGTCCTCTGCGACCATTAAAACGTCCCTCAGGTGTGATTTTCCTTTGTATTGACACGCAACAAGCTCCTTGGTAGCGCTGCCCGTCTTCTGGCATCATTGTTTGGCTGCCTTGCCCCACACAACGCCCCTCGGTGTCTTATTTATTTGGACTGCGAGGGTGTGATTGACGGGCATGAGCAGTGCTTATGTTCGCCTGTCCCTCATCTCCTTCCGCCTTCTTCAGACTGTGCGGCTTCATGGCCGCGGCATGCGATAAGGGATCAGCTGACGCCGCACAGTCTGAAGCAGGTGTAAGGACCCGAGTGTGAGAGGCGAACCTATGTACTGCGCCAGGCCATGAATCCCAGCCCCGCAGTGTTTTAACAATGTTAAGACACTGCGGGGCTGGGATTCATGGTCATCGCATTTCGCAGCGGCCGACATTACATGATGTCAGAGGATGGGCAGCGCTAACAGCGCAAGGCCAAGGGATAACACGACAGCGCAGACTCCTGTGCAACAAATAACGATGCTCAGGAGGCCGCGCCAAGCACCAAGATGGCATTTTTGCCAGCTGTACTGCGTCTCTTTACGAAGGGAACTCACGCCTCAAAATCAGTTTGACTGTGTAAGGGCCTAAATGTTATACGTGTTCCTTTCAGCGTGTGCAAGGAGAAAAATTAAAAGAGCAACCTTTGACTTGTGCAGCACTACTGCTGCATAAGGCGTGGCTCTTCTAGTTTGTAACACCTGAGGGGGGGTTAAAGGTTACCTTTAAAATTGGTTCAATTAGGCTTCGGCCTACACTCTGCTCCCCCTGCAGAGCCTGGGCTCTAACACCACCAGTTGGTGCCCGGTACTGCTAGCTGCACAGAGAAAAACACCAGCCAAAGTGTCAGTGGGGTTCAGCAACGCCAGCTGTTCCCCTGCTGTGCAGCCGGCAACGTGTCCTGCAACAGCCACGCAGGCACAACAGACCCAAAGCTGCCGCCAGTGCAGGCTTCGGCCTACACTCTGCTCCCTCTCCTCCTGCTGACCCTGGGCTCTAACACCGCCAGTTGGGGCCCGGTAATGCTAGCTGCACAGAGAAAAACACCAGCCAATGTGTCAGTGGGGTTCAGCAACGCCAGCTGTTTCCCTGCTGTGTAGCCGGCAACGTGTCCTGCGACCGCCACGCAGACACAACAGACCCAAATCTGCCGCCAGTGCAGGCTTCGGCCTACACTCCGCTCCCCCTGCTCCTCCTCTTGCTGACCCTGGGCTCTAACACCGCCAGTTGGGGCCCAGATGTGCTAGCTGCACAGAGAAAAACACCAGCAAATGTGTCAGTGGGGTTCAGCACCGCCAGCTGTTCCCCTGCTGTGCAGCCAGCAACGTGTCCTGCAACAGCCACGCAGACACAAGAACTGAAATTGAAGGAAACCTGTCCCCCCTCCCCCAGGTGTTTCTACATTGTGCAGCCACCTTGTACGACAGTAATGCTGCATGTGTGCAAGGTGGCTCAGAAACTTATTCTCCTTGCCCATGTTGAACTGAACACGTCTAAAATGAGTCCTCTGCGACCATTAAAACGTCCCTCAGGTGTGATTTTCCTTTGTATTGACACGCAACAAGCTCCTTGGTAGCGCTGCCCGTCTTCTGGCATCATTGTTTGGCTGCCTGCGCCTCTGCGGCCGCCTTGCCCCACACAACGCCCCTCGGTGTCTTATTTATTTGGACTGCGAGGGTGTGATTGACGGGCATGAGCAGTGCTTATGTTTGCCTGTCCCTCATCTCCTTCCGCCTTCTTCAGACTGTGCGGCTTCATGGCCGCGGCATGCGATAAGGGATCAGCTGACGCCACACAGTCTGAAGCGGGTGTAAGGACCCGAGTGTGAGAGGCGAACCTATGTACTGCGCCAGGCCATGAATCCCAGCCCCGCAGTGTTTTAACAATGTTAAGACACTGCGGGGCTGGGATTCATGGTCATCGCATTTCGCAACGGCCGACATTACATGATGTCAGAGGATGGGCAGCGCTAACAGTGCAAGGCCAAGGGATAACACGACAGCGCAGACTCCTGTGCAACAAATAACGATGCTCAGGAGGCCGCGCCAAGCACCAAGATGGCATTTTTGCCAGCTGTACTGTGTCTCTTTACGAAGGGAACTCACGCCTCAAAATCAGTTTGACTGTGTAAGGGCCTAAATGTTATACGTGTTCCTTTCAGCGTGTGCAAGGAGAAAAATTAAAAGAGCAACCTTTGACTTGTGCAGCACTACTGCTGCATAAGGCGTGGCTCTTCTAGTTTGTAACACCTGAGGGGGGGTTAAAGGTTACCTTTAAAATTGGTTCAATTAGGCTTCGGCCTACACTCTGCTCCCCCTGCAGAGCCTGGGCTCTAACACCGCCAGTTGGGGCCCGGTACTGCTAGCTGCACAGAGAAAAACACCAGCCAATGTGTCAGTGGGGTCCAGCACCACCAGCTGTTCCCCTGCTGTGTAGACGGCAACGTGTCCTGCGACAGCCACGCAGACACAAGAACTGAAATTGAAGGGAACCTGTCCCCCCTCCCCCAGGTGTTTCTATGTTTTACAGCCACCTTGTACAGCAGTAATGCTGCATGTGTGCAAGGGGGCTCAGAAACTTATTCTCCTTGCCCATGGGGAACTGAACACGTCTAAAATGTGTCCTCTGTGACCATTTAACCGTCCCGGAGGTGTGACTTTCCTTTGTAATGACACGCTGCAACCCCCTTGGTAGCGCTGCCCGTCTTCTGGCATCATTGTTTGGCTGCCTGCGCCTCTGCGGCCGCCCTGACCCACACAACGCCCCTCGGTGTCTTATTTATTTGGACTGCGAGGGTGTGATTGACGGGCATGAGCAGTGCTTATGTTCGTCTGTCCCTCATCTCCTTCCGCCTTCTTCAGACTGTGCGGCTTCATGGCCGCGGCATGCGATAAGGGATCAGCTGACGCCGCACAGTCTGAAGCGGGTGTAAGGACCCGAGTGTGAGAGGCGAACCTATGTACTGCGCCAGGCCATGAATCCCAGCCCCGCAGTGTTTTAACTATGTAAAGACACTGCGTGGCTCGGATTCATGGTCATCGCAAACCGCAACAGCCGACATGAAATGATGTCAGAAGATGGGCAGCGCTAACAGCGCAAGGCCAAGGGATAACACGACAGCGCAGACTCCTGTACAGCAAATAACAACGCTCAGGAGGCTGCGCCCAGCACCAAGGTGGGATTCTTGACATCTGTGCTGCGTCTCATTACGAAGGGAACTCTCGCCTCCAACACAGTTTGACTGTGTAAGGGCCTAAATGTTATACGTGTCCCTTTCAGCGTGTGCAAGGAGAAAAATGAAAAGAGCAACCTTTGACTTGTGCAGCACTACTGCTGCATATGCTGTGGCTCTTCTAGTTTGTAACCCCTGAGGGGGGGTTAAAGGTTACTTTTAAAATCGGTTCAATTAGGCTTCGGCCTACACTCTGCTCCACCTGCAGAGCCCGGGCTCCAACACCGCTAGTTGCTGTCCGAAAGTGCTGGCTGCACAGAGAAAAACACCTCGCCAATGTGTCAGTGGGGTTCAGCACTGCCAGCTGTTCCTCTGCTGTGTAGCCGGCAACGTGTCCTGCGACAGCCACGCAGACACAACAGACCCAAAGCTGCCGCCAGTGCAGGCTTCGGCCTACACTCCCCTCCCTCTCCTCCTCCTGCTGACCCTGGGCTCTAACACCGCCAGTTGGGGCTCTAGGAAGACAAGCTTGAATAGTTCCCCATCCTGGTTCCAGTACCGTCAGCTGGTTCCGGGCAGAGCCTTTGGCTTAGGTGCCTCCCTCTGGGTATCCGAGTTCCACCAACGTCAGGTGGTCCTTGGTAGTGCTTTCAGGCATGGGTACCTCCTGCTTAGTAACCGGGTTCCAGTAACGTCAGCTGGTCCTCGGTAGTTCCATTGGCTCTTGGACCTTCGGCTACCCATCCGGGTTCCAGTACTGTCAGCTGGTTCTCGGCAGTGTCTTTTGCTCTTGTACCTTCTGCTCCCCATCCTGGTTCCAGTACCATCAGCTGGTTCCGGGCAGAGCCTTTGGCTTAGGTGCCTCCCTCTGGGTATCCGAGTTCCACCAACGTCAGGTGGTCCTTGGTAGTGCTTTCAGGCACGGGTACCTCCTGCTTAGTAACCGGGTTCCAGTAACGTCAGCTGGTCCTCGGTAGTTCCATTGGCTCTTGGACCTTCGGCTACCCATCCGGGTTCCAGTACCGTCAGCTGGTTCTCGGCAGTGTCTTTTGCTCTTGTACCTTCTGCTCCCCATCCTGGTTCCAGTACCGTCAGCTGGTTCCGGGCAGAGCCTTTGGCTTAGGTGCCTCCCTCTGGGTATCCGAGTTCCACCAACGTCAGGTGGTCCTTGGTAGTGCTTTCAGGCACGGGTACCTCCTGCTTAGTAACCGGGTTCCAGTAACGTCAGCTGGTCCACGGTAGTTCCATTGGCTCTTGGACCTTCGGGTAGCCATCCGAGTTCCAGTTCCATCAGCTGTTTCTCGGCATTTTCTCAGCCTTCTTGTACCTTCTGCTACATTTCCAAGTTCAAGACCCTAAAGACGATGACCCGGAAGACCACCCCTAAGATGATGACGACACCAGAGACGACAACTACCGAGATGACGACGACCCTGGAGACGATGACCCTGAAGACGACCCCGATGACGACGACCCCGATGACGACGACCCCGGAGACGACGACCCTGGAGACAACGACGACAACCTGGAAGACCGAGAAGCAGAAGAACAAGAGGCTGCAGAACAAAGAGCAGAAGAACATTAAGCATAAGACTAAATATAAGAGCAAAAGATATTATCTAAATTATAAGCAGAAGAAGACTAAGCAGTGTATAGGGGTGAGTCCGTTCCTCCTCGTGGTGCCCCTGGATAAAGCCTGATGCTGCAGGCCAAACTGAACGCGGACAAATGTAACTCTTTTGTGACAGGCAGAACGGAAGGTGTAATCTTCAAACTTTTATAGATAACAACTACGGGAATGCCTGTCACAAATAAGAATATGATGAAGAAGTTGAATATGAAAAAGATAATAGTTAAATAAAAAGAATATGAACAATGTAAAAAAAAAAAATTATAGGTAGAAGAAGAAGAAGATGAATAAGGTGAAGATAGTTGATGTCAAAGAAGCTGATGATGAGGATAATGAAGAAGAAAGTGTGGGAGAAGTAAAAAAGAAGGTGAAGGACGTGGAAGTAGTGAAACATCAATATCTGACAAAATTTAAAAAAAAAATAGTCAAAATCTTTCTAACGCCGAACGTCATAAAAAAAAAAAAAAAAAAACCTGCTATTCTATTTGTTTGGGCTAAACCTCTGTGCCTTTAATGTCTCCGCCACCTCCCCCAATACATCCTACATTATTCTTAGTTGTTTTCCTTCATGTAGAATTAACCTACAAGGAAAGAAAGGGTTTATTTTAATTCCGATATTTTCGTCTTTAATTCCGATATTTTCGTCCCATTGACTTGCATTGGGATCGGGTATCGGTATCGGATTAGATCCGATACTTTGACGGTATCGGCCGATACTTTCCGATACCGATACTTTCCGATATCGGAAGGTATCGCTCAACAGTAGTCAGGGATCAAGCGCTCCGGAGGCCTGGACCTCCACGGCCGGCGTCCCTCTGCTGGTACCTGGGCCGGTCCCGTCACCGCTCCGTCCAGAAGGCTGCTGACGGACTGCTGCAGCCATTCGGGGCCCTGTGTGCTGGCCTGTTTGCGCAGCCTCTGCAATAAGGCCTCCACGTCCATCACTGGGGATTTCAGCAACCGCCGGACCAGTAGGTGAGTGTGGCAGTTGCTGAGGTGAAATTGGCAGTTTTTTCTCCAGATCACCCCCTCAGAAAGCTCCCCCTGCTTGCTCCTCCCTGCCTCATCCAAACCCCGCCCCCCCTGTGTTCAATTCAAAAATACACAGTCCAAGGAAACTATTTAACCCCGACTTGCCCTTGCCTACCCTGAGGCTCTGCCATTCCCCGTGATCCCGTCATGCTGGCCTCCCTTGAGGGC
Organism: Ranitomeya variabilis; assembly: GCF_051348905.1. Taxonomy (NCBI): domain Eukaryota; kingdom Metazoa; phylum Chordata; class Amphibia; order Anura; family Dendrobatidae; genus Ranitomeya; species Ranitomeya variabilis. Next base: position 152,851,745 of record NC_135239.1, read on the forward strand.
CAGGGGCCCAGTATGGCCTTTCCTTGACAGCATATTGGGAAGGACATAATACAGGGGAAGGGCCAGTGGTTTCACCCTCAGACACAGATTTTGTACATAGGCATTCTGCACATCTACTGGGGTGCTGCGTGTATGACAGTATATGGCGTATGCTTACAGAGGTATTATGTAGAATTCCTCTTTATAAAAGGATGTATGGGTAAAATTTTTGAAATGGCAGCATACAGTATATATTGAGCATGTTTCATTACACATATTATTATTCTGTGTAAGGCTGAAACCTGAAGAATTCTGTGGAGCATATTAATGCATTGATGTTACAAAATGTCCAAGTGCAGACCCAAAAGTCAACATCAGGCTACCAGATACACACTGAAAGATACTGTGCTGGAGACCTCACAACACATTTAGCAGTTATTACAATTTTCAAAGTTTTCAAAAAGTAAAAAACATTACTAATGTGGGATATACAGCCTGGCAAAAATTAAGAGACCATTGCAAAATGTTCAGTTTGTCTGACTTTTCTCTTTACAGGTATATTTTTGAGTAAAATATAAATTGTTCTTTTAGGCTAGTTTCACATTTGCGTTAGAATCCGCAGCGTTTAATCCGCAACCGCAAATGAAGGAAAAACCGCATGGAAACGCGTACAAACGCAGCAGTTTTTAGACGCATACAGTAACGCATGCGGTTTAAAAAATGCGCCATTTTCATGCTTTTGCATGAGTTTTGCACGCGTTTGCATTTTTTGTGTGCATGGTGGAAAATTTTACATGAGAAAAATCTAGATAACCAGACACCGCCAATGGGACTGCAGAGGGTGTGTATTGTGGGATATCTATATATAGACCCTAGGACTGATGAAATCTTAACAGTGTGCTACTGTATCCTGTGCGTTTGCTTGGGAGCAACAAAGAAATCAAGAAAGACAGAGAAGGACACGGCGTCGGCGTTTTTGGCGACACCCCATTATCGAACTCCGGGAGAGCCATGGAGCCTATCACACGCTCTATGGCGAGCTTAATGCCAACCTGCACAAATTCCCGGAATATTCTCGGATGTCACAAGACTCTTTTCGGGATTTGCTTGGTCATGTCCAAGGAGCCATCCGGAGACAGGACACCCAGCTCCGTAGAGCGATTCCTGCAGAGTAACGTCTGCTGGTTACATTAAGGTACGTAATAATTCTTAACAAATGCCAGTCATAATTATTGTTGGTCTGAAATGTATTCTTTGTATTTTCCTTTATGTCTTTAGCAGAACAACACTATAAATAGAATTGATTGTAATTTAGTTTTTATTTATTTTATTACAGATTTCTGGCAGCCGGAGAGAGCTTATACCAAACACACACAAAGCTGCAGTGTTGTACTTACTAACTATTGGAGCTATGAGGTGGCAAAAAATAAAGTGTGCGGCGCAGTGTTTTATTCGGCGCACGGTGTGTGTTGCCGGCGGCGAAATACACAATTAACCAAACATTATTGGGGGCAAAAAACATTATTATTTATTTTTACACAAAAAAAAATTAACTGTGCCTGCTTGGGGTAGAGTGCCGGAAATGGGGGTTATGTAGCTGTGAAGCTTGACTAATTGTGGATGACACAGGGGTGGCAGGAGAAGGGGCAATTAAATTACTGGGGTCTGGCAGTTTGGGGATGGGGCTTGATGCATGAGAGGGCAGAGACACACTGGAAGGGTGAGACAAACCAGACATTACAGACACATTGGGAGGTGAGGGGGGAGGGATAGCGATAGTCCTCTGTTTCTTCTTTCCTTTCCTTTTTTGGGATCGGTGCTGCAGTACGGGGAGCCTCATTGGGCTCATTTCTAGCGGCCTGGCCATGGTGGTTGACCTGTCAGGGTCCGTGTGCCGCTGCATGGTTGTGGTGATGGGGAAGGCCATGCCAGGGTCCGGCTGCTGCTGCATGGTGGGGAAGGCCATGCCAGGGTCCATGTGCCGCTGCTGCTGCATGGTTGTGGTGGTGGGGAAGGCCATGCCAGGGTCTGGCTGCTGCTGCATGGTGATGGTGGAGAAGGCCATGCCAAGGTCCGGTTGCTACTGTTGCTGCTGCTGCATGGTGGTGGCAGTGGAGGAGGTCCAAGCAGGAGCAGCAGTTGTCATGGTGGTGGCGGTGGGCTGTCCAACAGCTGTCGGCATGGTGGTGGTGCTGTAGTGGTGTCTGGCAGTGCTTGGAATGGAGGTTTCCGTGCAGTGTTATGCAGCAGAGGTCAGCATTGAGGTCAAGCATGACAGTGTAGGCACAGGTGGATATGCTGCCACTGTCTGCTGAAAATACAGACTCTGCTGCATAGCCTGCACGTAAGCAGCATTGCAGGCCTGCAAGACACTAAGCTGGAGATCAGGAGTAAGGTGTTCCAACATGCCCTGTTCAATTTGATTGAAAAACTGATGTGCTGGCCTCTGAAGGTCGGCTTTTACTTGGTCAAGGCTTTTGGAAACCTCCTGGATACGTGTATTCATACGGCTAATGGCAGTATCCAGTCGGTCACCCATCGCCTTGAGTCCATCATGAAAAACCAAGCTCAAGTGCAAAAACTCGGGCATGAGTGACCTGTCCAAGGCCCTCTGCTGCTGCCGAGAAGAGCCCCAAAAAAAGGGGCAGAGGCAGAGAACTGGGAAAGGGGAACACCTGATGGACCAGCTTCCTGGTCTCCAGTTTGTGTGGCAGGCCCACTTGTTGCAGCGCTGCTGGATGGCTGGGACGGGTCCGTGGCTGTCTGATGAAGGACCGCTCCAGAACCAGGGTCAAGAGTGTTGCTCCATGTGCTGTGAAAAAAGAAGAAAAAAAAATTAATACCAAACATTTACAAAATGCCAACTCCTGTGGAATAGAAACATACAGATTATGGCAATGCAATACAGCCTAATACACCAAAAAAATACTTACGTTCTCTGGGCAAGGACCGGTCTCAAAAATGCCAGAATGTGTTGGTATTTATATTTTCGGATCCTTGCTCCAGAACCACTAGGAACCTGGCTCTCTTGACGAAGGTCCTTACTGAAGCGATCCTTCATTGAACGCCAACGTGTTTTGACTTTGAGCACTGCTGAAAAAACAAAAAAGAATGGTTAGACAATGGACATTTGGCCGTGATCACACAACTGTGTGTGATGAGAGAAACTCCTGAGAGTTTCTCTCATCACACACAGTTGTGTGATCACGGCCATGGTCACTGCTGCATCACACTGCATTGCAATACTTACAAAATGCATTTCGGACCCGAGTCAGGGTGTTGTCCCAGCCACCCCACATCACTTTGGCCATCTCATTCCATAGCCACCGGATCGTCATATTGTCCAAGTGCTGGGAACCCGGGTGTCCCACAACGGGACTCGCTCATGGACCAGGGAGATAAGGAGGTCATTTTCAATGAGGTCCTCATCCCGTTCTGGAACCTAAAAAATAAATAAAGACATTAATGTAGGATACATTAGCATAAGGAAAAGAAAAAAAACAGAGACAGAAAACTGGCATGAATATTGAAAGTCAAGAAACAAAAGGAGTCAGAAGAAAAAGGGAAAGAAAGAGGAAAGTAAAGAAATGAACATCCAATATTAAAGTGAGGATACAATAATCAGTCAGCCACGTATACGCACACGCTGCCGCCTTGCCACCAGACCGTGACCCCGCTGCTCCTGCTCAGCCTCTGCCGCAGTGGAAGAAGTGCTCTAAAAGAAGGGAAAAAAAATTGTCATATGTGTAGATGTGACAGTGAATACTTACCAATCTGAGAAGGTGAGTACTCACTTCACTGACATGTTCGGCTTGTGCAGGCCCAGGCCGTTGCTCCTCAGAAGAAGAAGATGAAATTCTTATGCATGCAGAAAGAAAGAAATGGCAGAAATTAGGACATATAGAGACAGAAAATAAAGACATTGGCTAGGATATACTCACATTGTTCAGAGTGTAGATTCCTTCCTGTGTCTGGTCTGCTGCATCTGCTCTTGTTCAGAGTGTAGATTAATTCCTGTGTCTGGTCTGCTGCGTCTGCTCTTGCTGTGTAGTGACCTGCAAATGTCCACTCCCTCCATCAGTTTATATGTGGGGGGTGGCTAATCAGAGTCTAGACATGTTTTCCTGTGGTGCAACATATGCGTTCACAAATGCAAGCAAACGCATGTGCTTGTGAACGCATGCGTTCACATAGACAGCAATGCGTTTTTTGCCGCATTCCTTCCGCATGCGCCAGCACACTATGTCCCGGAAGTATTTCGCTGTGTTCCGGGACAAAGTGCGCCGGCGCATGCGCACTAATGCTTTCCGGCTTTGCCCGCAGTTGGGCAAAGCATACTGTGCGTGTGCAAGGCAAGACTGCCTTGCGCAGGCATGTACTACGGAGGACACAGCATGAACTTCAATCCAATATTGCGGCCAGCATGCAGCCAGCGGGTAAGGAAAGGGTGAATCAAACATCCGAAACCCCGCCCATATGACCACAAACCTGTCCCACCAAATTCAGGTGACAGGTTCCCTTTAAAAGCTTCTTTGTTTATTGAAATCCACAACGCGTTTAGACGGAACAGCTCCGTCTTCATCAGGTGTCAGTATACAGAGAGTTGGCCGGAGTAAGTATATAAATGTTAGGTGTCGAGTTCCCGCCGCTGAACAGGGGGAATCTCGAAACATGCCTGCTGTGGTCTTCCATTCTTCTCCAGCCGCAGTGGAACCTGCTCAGCGAAGACGTCAGTCCCAACGTCTGACTCAGGCAGAGACTATGCGCTTGGTTACTGCTGCCCTTCCAGGCTCAGCCATTGATGCCAGTTCTGGTCAGCGGCGAGCAGACGCTTCTGGGACTAAGTCCTGCTTTTCTCCTTCTGAGCAAGCCCAAGGGAAGACCTCTCATTGGAGGTCTGGGGTCACATGGTCAGGTCCTGTAGCAGCTCCTATTGGACCACTAGGAAGGTCCTTGTCTGCTGCAGCTATAAAAGGTTCGCATGGCCGCATGGCCATGGGCTAGTATCAATCCATGTCATGAGCTTTGCTCCTGTGTGGTCATGTCTGTATGTGGTCAGGGATTGGCTGAAATAAGCCCCTAGAATACCGGCACCTCCGGTGAGGAGTTTTGTGTGTAAGAATTCAGGGCTGACATATAGCCACTAGAATTCCAGCTCCACCAGAGAGGAGATGTTCGTGTACTAGGCTGACTGCATGACCACTGTTTTCTTTTGCTCTGTTTGGTAGCTGTGATCCTCTGTGAAGTTAACAAGGCACAGCCTTTCCCTATCTTTGCGATTCTGTGAAGTAACAGAGTTCGCTTATGCCGCCATATAGTGCCGTCAATTACTAGCAGCAGGTTCCCTACTGCACGATGGACTCTGGGTTGCAAACGCACCTATTATATACTCGATGAATTCCGCCAACCTTAACATAATACTAGTGCCAGGGTCTGGCTAGTAAATGGCAGACGATCAGCGTCTACAGCGGTACATCCAGCAGCTGGAGGGTAGGTTGGCGGCTCTTGAGTACACAACCTCGGCTGTGGATGTCACCGCAGTCGCTGTACAGGCTGCTAGCGTAGCCACAGCCAGTTTGTCCTCTGCCACCCCTGCTCCGACCTTATCCCGTCTCCCACTTCCAGACAAGTGTGCAGGTGACAATAAGCTCTGTTGGGGATTCTTGAGCCAGTGCACCATACATCTAGAGCTTCTGGCTGCACGTTTTCCTATGGAACATGCTAAAGTGGGATTTATTATATCCCTTCTGTCGGGCAGGGCATTGGAGTGTGCAACGCCGCTGTGGGAGCGTGATAATCGTGTGGTACAGAGTGCTCCTCGCTTCCTGGACTCTCTGAGACAGGTCTTTTTGGGACCTCGTGTTACCCACGATACAGCGCTCCAACTGCTGGCATTAACACAGGGTTCATCCATGGTCAGCCAATTTGCCGTCCATTTCCGGACTTTGGCATCAGAGCTGGAGTGGCCGAATAAAGTCCTTATTCTTGTGTACTTGAAGGGACTGGCTGACCATGTAAAGGACGCTATGGCCACCAGGGAGATTCCCGCCACACTGGAGGATCTCATAGATATATCTACCCGCATCGACCACCATTTTAACGAGCAAAGGTTGGAGCGGACCCAGTGTAGGCAGAGGTTCCGGTTGGCCCCTACCTTTGCCAGTCCTCTGGAATCTCCTATTCAGGCGTCCGACTCCCATGTGGCCATGGAGGTTTCTCGAGCAGGACCTAAGTCCCGGGCCGCTTGAGTACCCGTGGTCTGTATTAACTGCCAGCAGATGGGACATTATGCCAATAAATGTCCTCAGCGGTCAGGAAACGATCGCGTCTAGTAACCATAGGAGGAGGTTCACTAGACACAGCGGTATTTTTCTCCAAGCTGTCCTTTAAGGGGACAATCACTTTAGGCTCTTCCACTCTTACAGTTGAGCTCTGTGTGGACTCAGGGGCGGAGGGGAATTTTATGTCCTCTGCCTTCGCCCAACGCCACGCTACACCCCTGGTGATGCTCGCCAGGCCAGTGACTGTTCGAGTGGTAAATGGGTCAACACTGCCCACACAAATTACACATCAGACCATCCCTTTCACATTATCTATGTCTCCTTCCCATCAGGAGATTATCTCCCTGCTTGTCATTCCCTAGGGAATAGATGAGATACTACTAGGGATACCCTTTTTACGTTTCCACTCCTCTCATATAGAGTGGTCCTCAGGGAAAATTTTTAGTTTGAGTGCATCTTGTAAGGGCAGATGTATGAAGGAGTGCATTCAGGTTGCCACTGCAGAGGTACCCACAGATCTTACTTCCCTCCCCAAGTGTTATTGGTCCTATGCAGACGTGTTCTCCAAGAAGGCTGTGGAGACCCTTCCGCCTCTTCGTCCCTATGACTGTCCTATTGATCTCTTGCCTGGAGCAAAGCCTCTACGGGGTCGGATCTATCCTCTCTCCCTCCCAGAGATGGAGGCTATGACTCAATATATTCAGGAGAATTTGGCTAGAGGGTTCATTAGGAAGTTAGTGTCACCTGCTGGGGCAGGGTTCTTTTTCGTGCAGAAGAAGAACGGAGAACTTCATCCATGCATAGATTACAGGGGTCTTAACGCCATCACCGTTAAGAATATGTACCCTTTGCCCCTGATTTCTGAGCTCTTCGATAGGCTACGGGGAGCAAGGGTATTCACCAAATTAGATCTGTGGGGTGCTTACAACCTGATTCGCATCCGTGAGAGGGATGAATGGAAGACGGCATTTAACACCAGGGATGGGCACTATGAATATCTGGTGATGCCCTTCGGCCTCTGTAATGCCCCAGCTGTCTACCATGACTTTGTAAATGATATCTTCCGGGATATTCTCTCCACTTCAGTCGTAGTCTATCTGGATGATATACTCATCTACTCTCCAGATATTGACTCTCACCGGAGAGATTTTGCAAAGTCTTCGACCTCTTACGGACAAACTTCCTCTAAGCTAAGTTGGAGAAATGTGTGCTTGAGCAGGAGTCCTTGCCTTTCCTTGGTTATATCATCTTCGCTCAGGGGTTGGCTATGGATCCTGCCAAACTATAGGCTGTGATGGACTGGCAAGAGCCCCACTCTCTCAAAGCGGTGCAGCGCTTTATGGGGTTCATTAACTACTATCGGCAGTTCATTCCGCATTTCTCAACTTTAGTAGCTCCCTTGGTGTTAGGGTTGGCAGAATGCACCGAGTATATAATAGGTGCGTTCGCAACCCGGGGTCCAACGTGCAGGAGGGAACTTGCTGTTAGTAATTGACAGGACTATATGGCGGTATAAGTGAGCTCTGTTACTTCACAGAATCGCAAAGATAGGGAAAGGCTGTACCTTGTTAACCTCACAGAGGATCACAGCTACCAAACAGAGCACAAGAAAACAGTGGTCATGCAGTCAGCCTAACACACGAACTCCTGGAGCCGGAATTCTAGTGGCTATATGCAAGCCCTGAATTCTTACACACAAAACTCCTCACCGGAGGTGCCGGTATTCTAGGGGCTTATTTCAGCCAATCCCTGACCACATACAGACATGACCACACAGGCTCAAAGCTCATGACATGGATTGATACTAGCCCATGGCAGTGCGGCCATGCGAACCTTTTATAGCTGCAGCAGACAAGGACCTTCCTAGTGGTCCAATAGGAGCTGCTACAGGACCTGAGTATGTGACTCCAGACCTCCAATGAGAGGTCTTCCCTTGGGCATACTCAGAAGGAGAAAAGCAGGACTTAGTCCCAAAAGTGTTTGCTCGCCGCTTACCAGTACTGGCTACAATGGCTGAGCCTGGAAGGGCAGCAGTAACCAAGCGCATAGTCTCTGCATGAGCCAGACACTGGGACCGACGTCTCCGCTGAGCAGGTTCCACTGTGGCTGGAGGAGAATGGGAGACTGCTACGGACATGGTTCGAGATTCCTCCTGTGCAGCGGCAGGAACTTGACACGTAACAATAAAGGAATACCAACCAATGAGATTTAAGGAGCAATTATTCAGAACACGTGATTATATGGGATTACATGATTAATTAGGATACAAGTCGCAAACGCAGTTTAAAAACATATACAGTATATCAAAAAGGGTAAAAAAAGACAGGATGTAGCGAAATAATTATATAGAATAAAAACATTAAAATGCATAAAAATAATAAAAGAAGGCAGCCGTTATGTGACTTTTTCAATGATGAGATTTAACACCTCAGGTGCCAGTGTGCCGAGTTTAAAAATCCAATAACTTTCTCTTCTTACTAAATTGGTAAAATCATCAGGCATATCATTTGGTATCTGATCTATGATAGTAAGCTTTAGTGAACTTAGGTCCCTATTATGCACTATGAGAAAGTGTTTTGACAGACTATGCATTAAATACCAATTCCGGATGTTCTGACTGTGTTTATTCATCCTTGCATGCATAGCCTGTATCGTCCGCCAGACATATTGCAGCCCACAACCACATTAGATCAGATAAACTACGTAGCAGGAATGGCCACTTACATGGCAGTTAATATGAAAACTGGTGCCCGTACCGTATGACCGAAATTCTTTCTCTCCATTACTGATGGAACCACAACATAAACACTTAGCTGCCTTGCATGCAAAACAGCCTGGATTATGGTATGTCCGGCAAGTGGATGTAGATGAGGACTCATGAGTTACATTGCTGGGAGGAACAATGTTACAAAGGGTGCGATTTTTTCTGAAGATGGTTCTAGGTTGCGCAGGAATATGCGCTGATAAAACTGGATCACCTTTCAAAATGGGCCAATACTTTTTCAAGAGGTTTCTTACGACCCCATGTGATTAGTTAAAGGTAGCTATAAAACTCCATTTAGTGAAATCAGAGGGTTTAACATACCTATTCGTATTTTTAATCTGCCCGATGCATTCCTTTTATGTGAAGGCTCTGGCTCTTTTGAATGCATCAAAAATAGTGTTGAGCATTCCGATACCGCAAGTATCGGGTATCGGCCGATACTTGCGGTATCGGAATTCCGATACCGAGATCCGATACTTTTGTGGTATCAGGAATCGGTATCGGGATTAATATCAATGTGTAAAATAAAGAATTAAAATAAAAAATAGGGATATACTCACCTCTCCGGCGGCCCCTGGACTTTACCGCCGTAACCGGGAGCCGTTGTACCTAAGAATGCACGCTTGAAGGGCCTTAGATGACGTCACGGCGCTCTGATTGGTCCGTAGCGGTCGCGTGACCGCTACACGACCAATCACAAAGCCGTGACTTCACCTAAGGTCTTTCAAGCACTTGAAATACCTTAGAAGACTTCCGCAGCTTCTGATTGGTCGCGTAGCGGTCGCGTGACCGCTACGCGACCAATCACAAAGCCGTGACGTCACCTAAGGTATTTCAAGCGCTTGAAAGACCTTAGGTGACGTCACGGCTTTGTGATTGGTCGCGTAGCGGTCACGCGACCGCTACGGACCAATCAGAGCGCCGTGACGTCATCTAAGGCCCTTCAAGCACGCATTCTTAGGTACAACAGCTCCCGGTTACGGCGGTAAAGTCCAGGGGCCGCCGGAGAGGTGAGTATATACCTATTTTTTATTTTAATTCTTTATTTTACACATTGATATGGATCCCAGGGCCTGAAGGAGAGTTTCCTCTCCTTCAGACCCTGGGAACCATACAGGATACCGTCCGATACTTGAGTCCCATTGACTTGTATTGGTATCGGGTATCGGTATCGGATTAGATCCGATACTTTGCCAGTATCGGCCGATACTTTCCGATACCGATACTTTCAAGTATCGCACGGTATCGCTCAACACTAATCAAAAACCAATTTTTTAGCATACCCTTTTGTCTTAAAACGATGTTTCAGGATGTCGGCGTCTTTGAAGAAATCACTGTCTTTAGTGCAGTTCTTTCTAATCCTCTAGTACTGCCCATAAGGGATATTTGAAATCCAATTAGGGAGGTGGCCACTGCTAAAACTTAGATAGCTGTTTACGTCTACCCATTTGGAATGCGTTGCTGTTGAAAAGTTATCGTACGGGTCAACATATACCATTAAATCTAGAAATTGGATTGCTGTACTAGATATGTTGGCTGTGAATTTCAGTCCCCAAGAATTCAAATTCAGGGACTGAATGAAAACGAGTGCTTCAAGTTCGCAGCCCGTCCAGATAATAAAAAGATCATTGATAAAATGGCGGTAGAGGGCAATTTTGCCCACCGCCAGTTGGGACTACGCGATGAAGACGAATTCGAACACCCCCATGAACAGTTTCATGAAAATAGCCCAGTTAGTGGACATTTTCCCCCTTCCTGAGTTGCACCTGGTGTGCGTGGCCCTCCCCTGTAATCCTTGTGGGTGAAAAGAGCTGGTACCTCACTTTGTCTGAGGGTAATATTTTTAGCAAGTCTTCCACAATGGCCTTCTGGCATGCATACACTGAAAATGGCTCGTCTGCCTTTTGACATTAGAGAAGGAAACTTGTCCTTGTACCATGGGTTAAGAAAGGTGCACAGCCAGTATTTCATGGTGGACAAAATGTGTTTCATGCAAGGGTCTTGGGTAAGGCCTCTGGACCTGAACTGTGCCATGTGTACCAGCCTACAAAGAGTCAAACGTTCAGTGTCCTCATGAGGGAGAATGCTATCCTCTCCTCCTCTTGATGCATTGCCTCCTCCTCCTCAGGCCATCCATGCTAGACAGGTATGAAGCTGAGATTGGGAGTCCCCTCTGTAGTGCAGACCACAAAATCCTGTTCCTCCTCATCCTCTTACTCCTCTTCTTGCTCCTTGACATCACCCAATGTGGCCTGAGAATATTGTGTGAAGCTGGGCTGAATGTAAACTGTAAAATCTTGCTCCATAGCCACCTGCTCGGCATTCAAAACTTCCTCTTTGAGAGCATTTTTGTAGACAGAAACAGCGGAATGGTTACGCTGATAATAGAGTTGTCAGCGCTCACCTTCTTGGTGCAGTTTTTAAGGTTTTGAAGAACCACACATATGTCAGAGATCCACACCCACTCGACAGTTGTTATGTGTGGGGACTGAGTGTTATTTTGATGGCCATTGAGAAGCTGGAATTCAGACTGCCCTTTGCTGCTCACTAAGCCTTGCCAACATATGAAAGGTCGTATTCCAGCATGTGGGCAGGTCACAAGTCAGTTGGTGACGAGTCAAATTAATGTGTTTCTGCAGTGAACCAAGACCAGCCAAAGCCTGAGATGCCTTTTGGAAATGTGTGCTGACACGGTGTACCTTTGAATGTACAGTAGGTCCGGCAAGTCAGGATATGTTTTTAAAAACCGCTCTACAACCAAGTTCAGCACGTGGGCCATGCATGGAACATGCAGCAGCTTGCCAAGCTTTAAAAGCCACCAAGCTACACCCATTACAGCACTAAACCAGACCTGGTTGGGGGTTCGGTAGGGTGAGCCACTGATCGGTCTTTTACCCCTTTCAATAGCTCGGCTGCATTGTGAGCTTTATCGCCTAAACAGATGAGCTTCAGCAGAGCGTGCTTCCTCTTCGCCAAGGCAGTGCTTTAGTCTTCACAGCTGGGGAGTGATGGGGAGGCTATTTCCGCTGAGGAAAAGGAGGAGGAGATACAGGAACTGGAATACAAGGAGACTGATGGAAGTTGGGCCCACTATTCTTGGTGTTAGAAAGTTGTGTGATGTCCCAGCGTCTGACTCTGTCCCAGACTCCACCAGGTTAACCCAGTGTGCCATCAGGGAAATGTAGCGTCCCTGTCCACAAGAACTTGTCCACATGTTTGTGGTTAGGTGGACCTTCCCTGTGAAAAATCTTCCATACAGGGGAAAAACGCACCCTTTGCCTGTTATTTAGCCGAGTGGGGGGGACTCTGTGGTACAGTTGAATGAGTTCTCCCTCTGGTCAAACCACTACCTCTATTTGCCTGTTTTTGTTCTACAGATCCATCCCTCTCCTCACTGCTGTGTTTGCTAGGCATGCCAACATACCAGGTTGGATCAGTGGCTTCATCATCAACCACATCATCTTCCAATTCATCAATCTGATCCTCCTTATGAGTTGCGATTTTAAGCTGATCGGATGGTAACTGTGCTTCATGATCACCTTCCACCTCTTCAGACATGAATTGACCTTCCCCAACGTGGCTTTCTCCTAGCCATGGGTGCTTAAATGTTTGGGCCTCACTAGACTCCACTTCCTCATGACCCTCTTTAATGATTCACCTTGAGAGGCCTGAGAAATTACAAGGGAATATAAACAGTTCCTCAGAGTGGTCAGTGTTGGGGTCATATGTCTCCTGGACTCTTCACGGTGGGAGGAAGGAGGACCGAGGGAAATATGTTAAGGAACATCCTTTCCAGGGTAATTACTTGTATATGAGGCAAAATAACAAAAAACAAAAATTCTCCTCTACCACTTGGGCTATGTTCACATGTAGCTTTTGATGGGTTTTTGAACTTTAACATTGCTTTTAACCAATACAAATGCATCCACTAGAAAATGTCATTTTACAACCTTATCTGCCCATGTGGTGTGCGACACATCATCAGACACATTCATTTATGAAGGAGGGACTCTGAAAGTCACAAAGCCTATTTTTATAGGGGCATCAGGCAGCTTTTGCTATTCTTAATGGCTAGCAGTCAGCCCTCACTATTCTTAGAGAGTCATCAGCCTGCTATGCTTTGTTGCTCCCATTATTAAACAGTGGGTCTCCTATACTGTTGTTGCGCATGCAGTGAGTGGCAGGGCTGCCCAAAATTTTGATGCACACCAATAACCCTTTGAAGACATGTACAGGAGGGCCATCTGAAGCCAATGTACCCATTATTAGGAAGTTGGTACTCCCATACTGTTTGCCTATGCATTGAATGCAAGGCCTGCCCTGCACCAAATTCAGACGCACCCCAATACCCCTTTGAACAGACGTACAGTATAGTCACCTGAAAGCAATGTTCCTATTTTTAGGAAGTTGGTACTCCCATACTGTGTGCCCATGAAGTGGTTCTTCAGCCTCAACACTGCAATTGACTGCAGGTTCTTCAGCTTTAACCCCTTCCCGACCTGTGACACAGCGTATGTGTCATGAAAGTCGCTGCCAATCCGACCTGTGACGCATATGCTGCGTCACAGAATGATCGCGTTCCTGCAGGTCAGGTGAAAGGGTTAACTCAAATTTCACCCGACCTACAGGAACAGGGGGAGTGGTACTTCAGCCTAGGGGGGTGATTTTGCCCCCCCCCCCTGTGGCTACGATCGCTCTGATTGGCTGTTGAAAGTGAAACAGCCAATCAGAGCAATTTGTAATATTTCACCAATGAAAATTGGTGAAATATTACAATCCAGCCATGGCTGATGCTGCAATATCCTCGGCCATGATTGGAGACCCCGATCTGCACTCACCACCAACTGACAGCGGCGATCCGTTATGTCCTCCGCTGCACTCCGCTGCCTTCCTCTCCCCTCCTCTTCCCTCCGTTCTGTCCAGTGCCCCCCCCCCCGCTGTCTGATCCCACCCCTCCGTACCTCCAGGGTGCCTGGGTCCCTACCGGTGTCCGTCCGGCATCTAGGATGGGCGCTGCCATCTTCCAAATTGGCGGGCGCATGCGCAGTGCGCCCGCCGAATCTGCCAGCCAGCAGATTCATTCATTCATTTTGATCACTGTGATAAGTTCTATCACAGTGATCAAAATAAAACAAATAGTAAATAGCCCCCTTTATCACCCCCATAGGTAGGGAACATCATAAAATTAAGAAAATATTTTTATTTTTCCACTAGGGTTAGGGTTAGAACTAGGGTTAGGGTTAGAACTAGGGTTAGGGTTAGAACATGCTGCTTGTCTTTGTCATGTAAAGGCTTGTCTTTATTGAAACATACGATGAAACATCTTCATGGCACGGGGGAGTAAAACAGAGGGTAGGGTGAGCAGGAAAGGACGATGGACGTTTCACGCCATAATCGGTGCTTCTACGGGTCCACCCGCGTGTTGCCGCTTTTTGTTCTATGATTGCTACATGGTTTCTCCTATTTTACACGTGAGCACCTCCCGAAATCGTCGGGTCTATGGTCTCCAGGACAGAGTACAGATTGAGTCTCCATTGTAGGCTGTGCTGCTTTACTTTTTCTCTTTTTGATATACCTATGGAAAACCAAATCCGCTGTGCCCATGGTGTGGAAAATACCACGCGGAAACGCTGAGTTGTATTTTCCGCAGCATGTCAATTCTTTCTGCGGATTCTGCAGCATTTTACACCTGCTCCCACATGTTTGGGTAAACCACTGTTTGGGCGCACATCGGGGCTCGGAAGAGAGGGAGCACCATTTGACTTTTTGAAAGCAAGATTGGCTGGAATCAATGGTGGCGCCATGTCGCGTTTGGGACATCCTGATGTGCCTAAACAGTGGAAACACCTCAATTCTAACTTAAACACTAACCCCAACACACCCCTAACCCTAATCCCAACCCTAACCATAACCTTAACCACAACTCTAACCCGCAGGTGTAAAACCGCAGGTGAAATCAGCACAAAAAATGCAGGAAAAAATACACTGTAAATCCGCAGGTAAAATGCCGTGCTTTTTACCTGCTGATTTTTCAAAAACAGTGTGGAATTAGAGTTAGGGTTGGGATTAGGGTTGGGGTTGGAATTAGTGATAAAATTAGTGTTAGTAGTGTGTTGGAGTTAGGGTTAGGCTTGTGGTTAGGGTTGGGATTAGGGCTAGGGGTGTGTTGGGTTAGAGTTATGGTTAGGGTTGGGATTAGGGCTAGGGGTGTGTTGGGGTTAGAGTTGTGGTTAAGGTTATGGTTAGGGTTGGGATTAGGGTTAGGGGTGTGTTGGGGTTAGTGTTTAAGTTAGAATTGAGGTGTTTCCACTGTTTAGGCACATCAGGATGTCCCAAACGCGACATGGCGCCACCATTGATTCCAGCCAATCTTGCTTTCAAAAAGTCAAATGGTGCTCCCTCTCTTCCGAGCCCCGATGTGCGCCCAAACAGTGGTTTACCCAAACATGTGGGGTATCAGCGTACTCAGGACAAACTGGACAACAACTTTTGGGGTCCAATTTCTCCTGTTACCCTTGTGAAAATAAAAAATTGCGGACTAAAAAATCATTTTTGAGAAAAATTTTTTTTTTTATTTTCATGGCGCTACGTTATAAACTTCTGTGAAGCACTTGGGGGTTTAAAGTGCTCACCACACATCTAGATAAGTTCCTTGGGGGGCTAGTTTCCAAAATGGGGTCACTTGTGTGGGGTTTCTACTGTTTAGGCACATCAGGGGCTCTGCAAACGCAACGTGACGCCCCCAGACCATTCCATCAAAGTCTGCATTTCAAAATGTCACTACTTCCCTTCCGAGCCCCGACGTGTGTGTCATGATATGTATTTTTTCCCTGTCCTGTATTTTGTATAATATGTCATGATGTGGTGCGACTTCTCTTTGGTTGTATTTACTGTACACTTTGCAATGTCATGGGATATATGTAACTTAACCTGTCTCCTTCCCCCAATACTTGCAGCCCTAAGCTATAATGTAATTAAGCTTTGTCAACACCACTAGTGAAGGAATAGCAATTCTTCCTCACAGCAGGTGGCTAGTCAAATGCACATACTGGATAGACTAAGCAGAGCCAACCAGTCTAGAATCTTCTGGTGGACCCAACCATTGAATAGAAGGTGTGACCCCTACCCCCTTCATGGGTGGGCTGATCCCAGGAGCTCAGACAATCCATTCTTATTTTTGAGATCAGATGTGAGTTGACCCTTGAAGGAGAAGGAGTGGGGATTCTAAGCCTAGGCAAGACCCCACATCCGTCTGTGACTGCGGAAGCGAATGGGGCGAGACTTGAGCTGAGGACATATCTCGTCGTTTGTAAGATTGTTTTGGGATCCTTTGGACTTGTGTGGACTATTGCTTTGTTAGCTGGCACAAGGATTATCGGGAGGTGCCCCCGAATCTGTTCCGTTGGACTAATTGTGGACTATTGCTTTGTTAGCTGGCACAAGGATTATCGGGAGGTGCCCCCAAACCTGTTCAGTTGGACTAATTGTGGACTCTGTAGATTTACCTGCATGTGCTGTCCCAGCGTTCTTGATAATAAATCTGTTGAACCATCCCTTGGCTTGTTGTCCCTTCTTGCTCTGCCGTACACCCCGTCACAAACTGGTGGCAAGCAGTGGGATCAGAGCAGAAGGAATGGAGGACAAAGGCCTATCAACATCGGGAACCAGCACCGCAGAGTACAAGAACTCGACTGCAATGAACCTACAAACAAAGGCCCGTGAACTGGGAGTCAGTTACAAGGGACTCTCCAAGGAGCAGCTAATTGAGGCTTTGGAAGGAGTTCGCCTGCAAGATTACACCGAGGAAGGATCCCCACAGCAAACGGAGGAAAGATGGCAGCCGGAGGTAAATACCCAAAAAAGTCAGTGGGTTTTGTGGTACGAGGAGGAGTTGGCATTGCTGGGAGAAGAGGCCACCATAGACGATAAGAGGGAGGCCATTCACAGAGCTCAGGAGATGGCATTGGTGGAGAGGCAGATCGCTTTGGAAGCAGCTAGAAGCTCCAGACAAGCTGTAACCCCAGCACCCACCATGAGGGAACTCCCCAGAGTGTCCCGCAAAGACTTCAAGCCATTTAATGAGGCTGCAGGCGACATTGAGGGCTTCTTCCAGGACTTTGAGCATCAGTGTCGATTAATGGAAGTCCCGGAAAGGGAGCGAGTCCGACATCTGGTGGGGCTCTTAGAGGGTGGAGCTGCCGCAGCCTATAGAGCTATGGACCCTCGGGGGAACTGTGAGTATGCGGAGATTAAACAGACTATTCTAGAACATTATGCTGTTACCCCAGAAACTTACAGGACTCAGTTCCGTACTTTCGCCTGTGATGAGGAAGTGTCTTTCAAGATGTATGCCCATAGACTCAAACAAATATGTCATCACTGGCTGGAGGCAGAGGAGGCCTTAACCTTGGAGACCTTCCTCCAGGTTATCCTAAAAGAGCAGTTCTACTTCAAGTGCCCCGCTGAGATCCAGGAATGGGTGCGTGAGAGGAGACCAGCAACAGTGGAGCAAGCTGCTGCTTTAGCTGATGAGGTTCTCACTATCAAGCCTCGTTGGAAAAATTTACTGGTGGATGGAGTAAAAAATACCAACACCCCACCACCAGTGGTCTCTTGTCCTTCAGTCCCCAAAGTTTGCTGTCCCACTAGACCACCACCTCATGTTGATACCCATGTGACTCACCTTCCAGCTAGTCCTACCCCTTCCTCTGAAATGCTACAAGGAGAGAAAGTAGTAGAGCACAGGTGTTATGGATGTGGGCATCCTGGGCATCTGCAGGCCACCTGCCCAGCTATACAGTGGAGAAATCGGTCTCAACCCCAACAACCACCGCATGTACCGTCACATAGATATGAGCCTCCAGGCTCACTTACCTCCGTCCCCAGAGTGCACATGGGAAGGAGTGCGAATCAGCGCAGATGTTACCGATGTGGGCAGTTTGGGCATCTGCAAGACACCTGCACTCAGGGTCAATTGACGATTGACCCTGCACCAAATCGGCCTATCAATTATTTACAGCCAAATACAATGGAGGAAGAGGTGCCACCGTATTTTGATGGTGGTTAGGAGCACCAGGAATGACCTGATGAGCAAACTAGTAATACAGGACAAGCTCTGGGAAGTGGGAGCTCTGCTGACCGCAACCCCTAATCCTATCACAACAACTAGAAATAGCCGTGGAGCGTACCTGACTCTGCCTAGACGCCTCTTCACAGCCTAAGAGCTAACTACCCCTAAAGATAGAAAATAAGGCCTAACTTGCCTCAGAGAAATTCCCCCAAAGAGAAAGGCAGCCCCCCACACATATTGACTGTGAGATAAGATGGAAGTCACAAACACAGGAATGAAATAGGTTTCAGCAAAGGAGGCCAGACTTAACTAAACAGACTTGAGGATAGAAAGGGTATCTTTGCGGTCAGCATAAAAAACTACCAAAAAACCACGCAGAGTGTGCAAAAGAGACCCCGCACCGACTCACGGCGTGGAGGTGCCACTCTGCATCCCAGAGCTTCCAGCTAGCAAGGCAGAATCATAATAGCAAGCTGGACAAAAAAACAGTGGTAAACAAATAAGCTAGCAGGGACTTAGCTTTTGCTGGAGTAGACAGGTCATCTGAAAGATCCTAGAGAGAACTAAACCAGTACTAGGACATTGACAGCTGGCATCAAGTAACGATCAAGGTGGAGTTAAATAGAGCAGCCAGCCTAGGACTAAACGAGGTCAGCTGAGGAAGAAACCTCAGAACCAGCAGCTCCACTCACAGCCACCAGAAGTACCATTCATAACCACCGGAGGGAGTTCGAGAACAGAATTCACAACAGTACCCCCCCTTGAGGAGGGGTCACCGAACCCTCACCAGAGCCCCCAGGCCGATCAGGACGAGCCAAATGAAAGGTACGAACAAGATCGGCGGCATGAACATCAGAGGCAACCACCCAGGAATTATCCTCCTGACCATAACCTTTCCACTTGACTAGGTACTGAAGTTTCCGTCTCGAAATACAAGAATCCAAAATCTTCTCCACCACATACTCCAACCCCCCCTCAACCAACACCGGGGCAGGAGGGTCGAAGGAGGGAACCATAGGAGCCACATATCTCCGCAATAACAACCTATGGAACACATTATAGATGGCGAAAGAAGCTGGAAGGTCCAAACGAAATGACACAGGATTAAGAATTTCAGAAATCTTATAAGGACCAATGAAATGAGGCTTAAAATTAGGAGACAAAACCTTCATAGGAACATAACGAGACGATAACCAAACCAATACCCCAACACGAAGTCGGGGACCAACACAATGACGGCGGTTAGCGAAACGTTGAGCCTTCTCCTGGGACAATGTCAAATTGTCCACCACGTGAGTCCAAATCTGCTGCAAGCTGTCCACCACAGAATCCACACCAGGACAGTCCGAAGGCTCAACCTGTCCTGAAGAAAAATGAGGGTGGAAACCAGAATTACAGAAAAAAGGCGAAACCAAAGTGGCCGAGCTAGCCCGATTATTAAGGGCGAACTCAGCCAAAGGCAAGAAGGACACCCAATCATCCTGATCAGCAGAAACAAAGCATCTCAGATATGTCTCCAAAGTCTGATTAGTTCGTTCGGTTTGGCCATTTCTCTGAGGATGGAAAGCTGAAGAAAAAGACAAATCAATGCCCATCTTAGCACAAAAGGACCGCCAAAACCTCGAAACAAACTGGGAACCTCTGTCCGACACGATGTTCTCCAAAATGCCATGTAAACGAACCACGTGCTGGAAAAACAATGGAACCAAATTAGAGGAGGAAGGCAATTTAGGCAAAGGTACCAAATGGACCATCTTAGAGAAGCGATCACAAACCACCCAGATAACCGACATCCTTTGAGAGACAGGGAGATCTGAAATAAAATCCATGGAAATATGCGTCCAAGGCCTTTTCGGGACCGGCAAGGGTAAAAGCAACCCACTGGCACGAGAACAGCAGGGTTTAACCCGAGCACAAGTCCCACAGGACTGCACAAAAGAACACACATCCCGTGACAAGGAAGGCCACCAAAAGGATCTAGCCACCAAATCCCTGGTACCAAAGATTCCAGGATGACCAGCCAACACCGAACAATGAACCTCAGAGATAACTCTACTAGTCCATCTATCAGGGACAAACAATTTCTCCGCTGGGCAACGGTCAGGTCTATCAGCCTGAAACTCCTGCAGCACCCGCCGCAAATCAGGGGAGATAGCAGACAAAATTACCCCCTCTTTGAGAATACCAGCCGGCTCAGGAACTCCCGGAGAATCATACACAAAACTCCTTGAAAGGGCATCAGCCTTCACATTCTTAGAACCCGGAAGGTACGAAACCACAAATTCGAAGCGGGAGAAAAACAGCGACCATCGAGCCTGTCTAGGATTCAACCGCTTGGCAGACTCGAGATAAGTCAGATTCTTGTGATCCGTCAAGACCACCACGCGATGCTTGGCTCCTTCAAGCCAATGTCGCCACACCTCTAACGCCCACTTCATAGCCAACAACTCTCGATTGCCCACATCATAATTGCGCTCAGCAGGCGAAAACTTTCTAGAAAAGAAAGCACACGGCTTCATCACCGAGCCATCAGAACTTCTTTGAGACAGAACAGCCCCTGCTCCAATCTCAGAAGCATCCACCTCGACCTAAAACAGGAGCAAAACATCTGGCTGACACAACACAGGGGCAGAAGAAAAACGACGCTTCAAATCCTGAAAAGCCTCAACGGCCGCAGAGGACCAATTGACCACATCCACACCTTTCTTGGCTAAATCAGTCAATGGTTTAACAACACTAGAAAAATTAGCGATGAAGCGAAGGTAAAAATTAGCAAAGCCCATGAATTTCTGAAGGCTCTTCACAGAAGTAGGCTGAGTCCAATCATAAATGGTCTGAACTTTAACAGGGTCCATCTCGATAGTAGAAGGGGAAAAAATGAAGCCCAAAAATGAGACCTTCTGAACTCCAAAGAGACATTTAGACCCCTTCGCAAACAAGGAATTAGCACGAAGGACCTGGAACACCATTCTGACCTGCTTCACATGAGACTCCCAATCGTCCGAAAAGACCAAAATATCATCCAAATATACAATCATGAATCTATCCAGGTACTTTCGGAAGATGTCATGCATAAAGGACTGAAACACAGATGGAGCATTAGAAAGCCCGAATGGCATCACCAGGTACTCAAAATGGCCCTCGGGCGTATTAAATGCTGTTTTCCATTCGTCGCCCTGTTTAATACGCACAAGATTATATGCCCCTCGAAGATCTATCTTGGTGAACCAGCTAGCCCCCTTAATCCGAGCAAACAAATCAGACAGTAGCGGCAAAGGGTAATGAAATTTGACGGTAATCTTATTGAGAAGGCGGTAATCTATACAAGGTCTCAGAGAACCATCCTTCTTGGCCACAAAAAAGAACCCTGCTCCCAACGGCGACGACGACGGGCGAATATGCCCTTTCTCCAAGGACTCCTTTACATAACTCCGCATAGCGGCGTGTTCTGGCACAGACAAATTGAACAGTCGGCCCTTCGGAATCTTACTACCGGGAATCAAATTAATAGCACAATCACAATCCCTATGAGGAGGTAGGGCACTGGATTTGGGCTCATCAAATACATCCCGGTAATCTGACAAGAACTCAGGGACTTCAGAATGATGGGAAGACGAGATTGACAACAATGGGACATCCCCATGTACCCCTTGACAACCCCAACTAGATACAGACATTGATTTCCAATCCAATACTGGATTATGGACCTGTAGCCATGGCAAACACAAAACGACCACATCATGCAGATTATGCAACACCAAAAAGCGAATATCCTCCTGATGTGCAGGAGCCATGCACATGGTCAATTGAGTCCAGTACTGAGGCTTATTCTTGGCCAAAGGCGTAGCATCAATTCCTCTCAATGGAATAGGATACTGTAAGGGCTCCAAGAAAAAACCACAGCGCCTGGCAAACTCCAAGTCCATCAAATTCAGGGCAGCGCCTGAATCCACAAATGCCACAACAGAATAGGATGACAAAGAGCAAATCAGAGTAACGGACAAAAGAAATTTTGGCTGTACCGTACTAATGGTGGCAGACCTAGCGAACCGCTTAGAGCGTTTAGGACAATCAGAGATAGCATGAGTGGAGTCACCACAGTAAAAACACAGCCCATTCTGACGTCTGTATTCTTGCCGTTCAGCTCTGGTCAAGGTCCTATCACATTGCATAGGCTCAGGCCTCTGCTCAGAAGATACCGCCAAATGGTGCACAGTTTTGCACTCACGTAAGCGTCGATCGATCTGAATGGCCAAGGACATAGACTCATTCAGACCAGCAGGCGTGGGGAATCCCACCATAACATCCTTAAGGGCTTCAGAAAGACCCTTTCTGAAAATTGCCATCAGGGCACACTCATTCCACTGTGTAAGCACAGACCACTTTTTAAACTTCTGACAATATACCTCCGCTTCATCCTGACCCTGACACAAAGCCAGCAAGATTTTCTCTGCCTGATCCACTGAATCTGGTTCATCATAAAGCAATCCAAGCGCCAGAAAAAACGCATCTACATTACGCAATGCAGGATCTCCTGGCGCAAGGGAAAATGCCCAGTCTTGAGGGTCGCCACTTAGCAAAGAAATAATGATTTTTACTTGCCGAATGGGGTCACCAGAGGAGCGGGGTTTCAAAGCAAAAAACAGTCTACAATTATTTTTGAAATTCAGGAACTTAGATCTATCCCCAGAAAACAAATCAGGAATTGGAATTCTGGGTTCTAACATCGGGTTCTGAACTACATAATCTTGAATGCCTTGTACCTTTGCAGTGAGTTGATCCACACAAGAGGACAGACCTTGAATGTCCATATCTACACCTGTGTCCTGAACCACCCAGAGATTTAGGGGAAAAGAGAGACAAAACACGCTGCAGAGGAAAAAAAAAATGGTCTCAGAACTTCCTTTATCCCTCTATTGAGATGCATTAACACTTTACTGGCCAGCTGTACTGTTATGATGACCTGGTGGTTAGGAGCACCAGGAATGACCTGATGAGCAAACTAGTAATACAGGACAAGCTCTGGGAAGTGGGAGCTCTGCTGACCGCAACCCCTAATCCTATCACAACAACTAGAAATAGCCGTGGAGCGTACCTGACTCTGCTTAGACGCCTCTTCACAGCCTAAGAGCTAACTACCCCTAAAGATAGAAAATAAGGCCTAACTTGCCTCAGAGAAATTCCCCCAAAGAGAAAGGCAGCCCCCCACACATATTGACTGTGAGTTAAGATGGAAGTCACAAACACAGGAATGAAATAGGTTTCAGCAAAGGAGGCCAGACTTGAGGATAGAAAGAGTATCTTTGCGGTCAGCATAAAAAACTACCAAAAAAACACGCAGAGTGTGCAAAAGAGACCCCGCACCGACTCACGGCGTGGAGGTGCCACTCTGCATCCCAGAGCTTCCAGCTAGCAAGGCAGAATCATAATAGCAAGCTGGACAAGAAAACAGTGGTAAACATATAAGCTAGCAGGGACTCAGCTTTTGCTGGAGTAGACAGGTCATCGGAAAGATCCTAGAGAGAACTAAACCAGTACTAGGACATTGACAGCTGGCATCAAGTAACGATCAAGGTGGAGTTAAATAGAGCAGCCAGCCTAGGACTAAACGAGGTCAGCTGAGGAAGAAACCTCAGAACCAGCAGCTCCACTCACAGCCACCAGAGGGAGTCCATGGACAGAACTCTCCGAAGTACCATTCATAACCACCGGAGGGAGTTCGAGAACAGAATTCACAACACCACCACTACAAATTGATTTGCCTAATAGCTCAGAAACCCATGTAAGACTATTAGGGGTTTATGGGGTGTGGGCCACAGCCATGAGTTTCTTTAATCCTCAAAGAAAGCATGTACAGGAGGTCATGCTGGACGTTCGGAGAGTTATTGGCTTTTGTGACTCTGGGGCATTTCTCACCATAGCTGATCCCAGAGTGGTTCGGCCAGAGGCAATACAGCATGGACTTGGGATTACCATTGAATTAGCTGGAGGCCAATGGAAGAATATCCCAAAAGCAAGCGTAGAACTGGACTTTGGCTTTGGGGTCAAGCAATGCCTGGTTGGGGTGATGAGGGGCCTGCCTGCAGATATTGTCTTAGGAAATGATGTGGGAGAGCTACAATGTCGATTTGTGGGTGCCGGGAGCAGAGTTTAAGTCAAAGAGGATGTAAAATAGTGCCCGCATTTAAGCCTACAGCTGCACCATACAATACAGATGAGGCAGCCAACACCAAAATGCAGATGGACTGTGCAGGCAAGAGGACACACAGGCATGCAGACCGGTCAGCCATGCCTGTGTGTACTTAACCAGCGACCTGTAGAGGTCCCTAGTATGTACACAAATTGTGAGGGGAAGGGATTGTCATGATATGTATTTTTTCCCTGTCCTGTATTTTGTATAATATGTCATGATGTGGTGCGACTTCTCTTTGGTTGTATTTACTGTACACTTTGCAATGTCATGGGATGTATGTAACAACCTGTCTCCTTCCCCCAATACTTGCAGCCCTAAGCTATAATGTAATTAAGCTTTGTCAACACCACTAGTGAAGGAATAGCCGTTCTTCCTCACAGCAGGTGGCTAGTCAAATGCACATACTGGATAGACTAAGCGGAGCCAACCAGTCTAGAATCTTCTGGTGGACCCAACCATTGAATAGCAGGTGTGACCCCTACCCCCTTCATGGGTGGGCTGATCCCAGGAGCTCAGACAATCCATTCTTATTTTTGAGATCAGATGTGAGTTGACCCTTGAAGGAGAAGGAGTGGGGATTCTTAGCCGAGGCAAGACCCCACGTCCGTCTGTGACTGCGGAAGCGAATGGGGCGAGACTTGAGCTGAGGACATATCTCGTCGTTCGTGAGATTGTTTTGGGATCCCTTGGTCTCGTGTGGACTATTGCTTTCTTAGCTGGCACAAGGATTATCGGGAGGTGCCCCCGAATCTGTTCCGTTGGACTAATTGTGGACTATTGCTTTGTTAGCTGGCACAAGGATTATCGGGAGGTAGATCTACCTGCATGTGCTGTTCCAGCGTTCTTGATAATAAATCTGTTGAATCATCCCTCGGCCTGTTGTCCCTTCTTGCTCTGCCGTACACCCCATCACAGTGTGCCCCCACATATGGGGTACCAGCGTACTCAGGACAAACTGGACAACAACTTTTTGTCATGGTCTAGTCCTGAGTTTGTTTTCAGCTGTCTTGTCTCTGGACTGGTCATGCGGGAGTTAATCTGCGGGAGTTTATCTGCCTCGTTATGGAGCTGGCTGAGCTTCAGTCTTCTGCAGCCTGTGGGCCAGTGTCAGCTATAGTTCAAGCTTCCCGGCTGGAGCCTCTGACCTGTATTCCTGTTAGTGATCCTTGTTCCTCTGACTGCCTGCACCCGTGTATGACTCGATCTGATTTCTGGACTTTACCCCTTGTTTTCCATCTTTGATACCACGCTTGCCGACTGGCTTCGACTCTGGCTTTTATCCTGACTTCTTCTTAAGTCTCACGCTTTGGTTACCACGTTCCCGGTAGGCTCTGACTTCTTGTTTGTTCCCGACTATTCCTCTGACTCCCCCTGTGTACTGCGCTGACCTCTCTGTGTATGACCTTGGCTTATCTGACTACTCTTTCATTACCTGTGGCACCTGTGTTGTTGTTCAGTGCTGCTGCGCTGTGTGTACAACCTCTTTTCCCTCACCAGTACCCCCTGGTGGAGGTTGCACTATACTGTACTGCAGCAGCACATTACACTTTTAGGGTCCAATTTCTCCTGTTACCCTTGAGAAAATAAAAAATTGCGGACTAAAAAATAATTTTCCAGGAAAAAAAGGATTTTTTATTTTCACGGCATTGCGTTATAAATTCCTGTGAAGCACTTGAGTGTAAAAAGTGCTCACCATACATCTTGATTAGTTCCTTGGGAGGTCTAGTTTCCAAAATGGGGTCACTTGTTTGGGAGCTCCAATGTTTAGGCACACAGGGGCTCTCCAAACGCGACATGGTGTCCGCTAACGATTGCAGCTAATTTTTCATTCAAAAAGTCAAATGGTGCTCCTTCCCTTCCAAGCATTGCCGTGCGCCAAAAAAGTAGTTTACCCCCATATATGAGGTATCGGTGTGCTCAGGAGAAATTGACCAAAAATTTTAGGATTCATTTTATCCTGTTGCCTATGTGAAAATGAAAAAATTGAGGCTAAAAAAATTTTGTGAAAAAAAAAATACTTTTTCATTTTTACGGATCAATTTGTGAAGCACCTGGGGGTTCAAAGTGCTCACTATGCATCTAAATAAGTTCCTTGGGAGGTCTAATTTCCAAAATGATGTCAATTGTCAAACGCGACATGGTGTCCGCTAAAGATTGGAGCCAATTTTTCATTCAAAAAATCAAATGGCGCTCCTTCCCTTCCGAGCCCTGCCGTGTGCCAAAACAGTGGTTTCCCCCCACATATGGGGTATCAGCGTTATTCAGGACAAATTAGACAACAACTTTCGTGTTCCACTTTCTCCTTTTACCCTTTGGAAAATACAAAAATTGTTGCTAAAAGATCATTTTTGTAACTAAAAAGTTAAATGTTCATTTTTTCCTTCCATGTTGCTTCTGCTGCTGTGAAACACCTGAAGAGTTAATAAACTTCTTGAATGTGGTTTTGAGCACCATGAGAGGTGCAGTTTTTAAAATGGTGTCACTTTAGGGTATTTTCAGCCATACAGACCCCTCAAACTGACTTCAAATGTGAAGTGGTCCCTAAAAAAAACGGTTTTGTAAAATTTTGTTGTAAAAACGAGAAATCGCTGGTCAAATTTTAACCCTTATAACTTCCTAGCAAAAAAAAAAATGTTTTTCCAAAATTCTGCTGATGTAAAGTAGACATGTGGGAAATGTAATTTATTAACTATATTGTGTCACATAACTCTCTGGTTTAACAGAATAAAAATTCAAAATTTGAAAATTGCGAAATTTTCAAGATTTTGCCAAATTTATGATTTTTTTCACACATAAACGCAAAAATTATCGACCTAAATTTACTACTAACATGAAGCCCACTATGTCCCGAAAAAACATTCTCAGAATCGCTAGGATCCATTGAAGCGTTCCTTAGATATTTCCTTATAAAGGGACACTGGTCAGAATTGCAAAATATGGCCAGGTCATTATGGTCAAAATAGGCTGGGTCATGAAGGGGTTAATACTCCAATTCTCCACTGCCGGATCTTTTCAAATTTGGGGCAGGTGTTGCATTCACTGCATAGGCAAACAGTATGGGAGGACCAACTTCTTAATAATGGGATCATTGATTTCAGGAGGACCTCTTCAAAGGTCTCTTCAAAGGGGTATCGGAGTGCATCTAAATTTTGGGCAGACCTTGCATTCAATGAATAGTTAAACAGTATGGGCATAACAACTTCCTAATAATGGGAATATTGGTTTCAGGTAGACCTCCTGTACAACTCTTCAAAGGGGTATTGGGGTGCGTCTAAATTTGGTGCAGGGTAGACCTTGCATTAAATGCATAGCTAAACAGTATGGGAGTACCAACTTCCTAATAATGGGAACATTGGTTTCAGGTGGCCCTACTGTATGTTTCTTCAAAAAAGGTATTGAGGTGCGTCTGAATTTGGTGCAGGGCAGGCCTTGCATTCAATGCATAGGCAAACAGTATGGGAGTGCCAACTTCCTAATAATTGGTTTCAGATGGCCCTCCTGTACATCTCTTCAAAGGGTTATTGGGGTGCATCCAAATTTTTGGCAGCTCTGCCACTCACTGCATAGGCAATAACAGTATAAGAGACTCACTGTTTAATAATGGGAAAAACATAGCATAGCTTGCTGATGGATGAATAGTAACGACCGCCTGATGGCCCTATAAAAATATGGTTTGTGAATTTGAGTCCCTCCTTCCTAAATGAAGCAAGATGTGTCTGATGATGTTTGTGCTTGATAAAGGTCCTCGGACCGAAACGTTGCCGCAGGAGGCAGATTAAAATGTGAGTCGCTTTCTTCACATCCTGATGTGGCGCTGTCTTTTCTTCATTTGTATTTGTGTCTGATGATGTGTCACACCACATGGCCAGATAAGGTTGTAAAAGGTTAAAATGACATTTCCCAGTAAATGCATTTGTCTTGGTTGAAAGCAATGCTAAAGTTCAAAAACACATAAAAAAAGCTACCTGTGAACACAGCCCAAGGTGTGGAGGAGCATTTTTTGGGGGCCATTTATTTTGCATTATATACAAGTCATTTCCCTGGAAAGGATGTTCCTTAACATATTTCCCAGGAAAATCTATTTTGGTTTCGTTTTTGTATGTTTTAGGGCTCCTTCTCACTTGCGAGAAATGCGTCCGAGTCTCGCAGGTTAAAACTCTGCTCTGGCACCGGCACCGGCACTCCAGAGCGGAGCGTGCAGCTCCATGTATTGCTGTGCAGCCTTACGCACCACTCTGTAGTGCCGGCGCCAGAGCAGGGTTTTAACCTGCGAGACTTGGACGTATTTCTCGCAAGTGAGAAGGAGCCCTTATTGTGAGTCTGTAAAAGTGGCGTAAGACTCTGAAAACATTGTTCACAGCAGTGATCTGGAAGTCAGAAATGCTTCCAGGGGGCTTCCCCGTGATGTTCCCATGTCATTTGAGCACTGTTCCCATCGATTTCCGCAATTTATAGCCATTTTATAGTCCCTTGGGGGGGGGGGGCGCAATAAAAATGCTCGAGTTTCCCATAGACTTACATTGGGCTAGTTGCTCGGGTCGAGGATACTTATATGTGTGTGTCACTGACATCTATATACAGTGCGTACGGAAAGTATTCATACCCCTTTACATTTTTCACTCTTTGTTTAATTGCAGCCATTTGGTAATTTCAAAAAAGTTCCTTTTTTTATCATTAATGTACACTCTGCACCCCAGCTTGACATAAAAAAACAGAAATGTAGTAATTTTTACAATTTTTTGCAAATTTATTAATAAAGAAAACTGAAATATAACATGGTCATAAGTATTCAGACCCTTTGCTCAGTATTCAGTAGAAGCACCCTTTTGAGCTAGTACAGCCATGAGTTTTCTTGGGAATGAAGCAACAAGTTTTTCACACCTGGATTTCGGGATCCTCTGCCATTCTTCCTTGCAAATCCTCTCCAGTTCCGTCAGGTTGGATGGTGAATGTTGGTGGACAGCCATTTTTAGGTCTCTCCAGACATGCTCAATTGAGTTTAGGTCAGGGCTCTGGCTGGGCCAGTCAAGAATGGTCACAGAGTTGCTCTGAAGCCACTCCTTTGTATTTTAGCTGTGTGCTAAGGGTCCATGTCTTGTTGGAAGGTGAACCTTTGGCCAAGTCTGAGGTCCAGAGCACTCTTAAAAAGGTTTTCATCCAGGATATCTCTGTACTTGGCTGCATTCATTTTTCCTTCAATGACAATCAGTCGTCCTGTCCCTGCAGCTGAAAAACACCCCCATAGCATAATGCTGCCACCACCATGTTTCACTGTTGGGATTGTAATGGGCAGGTGATGAACAGTGCCTGGTTTTCTCCGCACATGTGTGGCTTAGAATTATCACCAAAAAGGTCTATCTACGTCTTATCAGACCAGAGAATCTCATTTCTCATAGTCTGGGAGTCCTTCATGTGTTTTTTTAGCAAACTCTATGCTGGTTTTCATATGTCTTGCACTGAGAAGAGGCTTCCGTGGGGCCACTCTTCCATAAAGGCCCGACTGGTGGAGGGCTGCAGTGATAGTTGCTAAAAGATTTTTAGACTCTTTGCCATATCTGCTGTTATTTTTCATTAAACCTCATTTTCCCTGTCGGCCATTTTGCTTTCTGTCCTGCTGCATCTACCTTGCCCTTAACCAGTATGGAGGTTTCAGTTTCTATGTTTCCACCCTGTTCTCTGCCATTTGCCCTTTTAAGCAGCATCAGCTGTTTAATCAGTGCTTCAGAATCAAGTCTGCATCTTACCTGTCACTTTGCTCCTGGACGTCTTGGACTTATTATCCTAACCACTTTCTACTTCAGATCCTTGGACACATATGGACTCAGGAATCCCTCAGCTTACCACCAACAGAGAGAGACTTGAACCTATTTCTGTGACTTGCTGGACTTAAGGTTTATTCCTGCATGTCTTGTCTCCTGCACCTGCAACTGTATGAAGTAATATAAGAACTACCGTATTTTCCGGCGTATAAGACGACTTTTTAACCCCCGAAAATCTTCTTAAAAGTCGGGGGTCGTCTTATACGCCGGGAATCGTCTTGTACGCCGGTGTATATGGTGGGTGGGGAGGGGGAGTGATCCTGATGACGAGGGGGCGTCTCACAGGAAAGTGAGTAATCCCCATTACCTTATCCTAGCGGTGCAGCGTGGGGGTGTCAGTGCTGGGAGCGGCGGCGGCTGCTGTGTTCTGGTGCGGCGGCTCCTCTTCTGTGTGGGGCCTCTGTGCTGTGAGGTGGCGGTGGCGGCGGCATATCTTTATCCAGTTGGGGCTCCTCCGGCATCTCCTTAGCCCTGGAGGCCCCGCCGCAACTCCATCGGTGCAATGTGGTGGCCTCCGGGAAAATGGCCGCTGCTCAGATTCAGATCTCGTGTCCCGAGATTTCGGGACGAGATCTGAATCTGAGCAGCGGCCATTTTCCCGGAGGCCACCGCATCGCACCTATTGAGCTGCCTCCGGGAAAATGGCCGCTGCATTGCACCGATGGAGTTGCGGCGGGGCCTCCAGGGCTAAGGAGATGCCG
Organism: Ranitomeya variabilis; assembly: GCF_051348905.1. Taxonomy (NCBI): domain Eukaryota; kingdom Metazoa; phylum Chordata; class Amphibia; order Anura; family Dendrobatidae; genus Ranitomeya; species Ranitomeya variabilis. The sequence goes on from NC_135239.1 coordinate 152,882,552, forward strand.
GAGGAGCCCCAACTGGATAAAGATATGCCGCCGCCACCGCCACCTCACAGCACAGAGGCCCCACACAGAAGAGGAGCCGCCGCACCAGAGCACAGCAGCCGCCGCACCAGAGCACAGCAGCCGCCGCCGCCACTCCCAGCACTGAGACCCCCACGCTGCACCGCTACGATAAGGTAATGGGGGATACTCACTTTCCTGTGAGACGCCCCCTCGTCATCAGGATCACTCCCCCCCCCCCCAAAAAGGCACATATTCACCGGCCCTATAAGACGACATAGGGTGTATAAGAAGACCCCCGACTTTTAAGAAGATTTTATATTTTAACTGGTAAAGTTGGGGGGTCGTCTTATACGCCCAGTCGTCTTATACGCCGGAAAATACGGTACTTAAACAAGCCTGTGTCTTCTGTGTTTCCTTTCCTGTGTTTTATATTTGACAGTTGACTTTGTGGAACATTCTCCCATCTCCCTACTGCATCTCTGGAGCTCAGCCACAGTGATCTTGGAGTTCTTCTTTACCTCTCTCACCAATGCTCTTCTCCCACGATTGCTCAGTTTGACTGGACGGCCAGGTCTAGGAAGACTTCTGGTGGTCCCAAATTTCTTCCATTTAAGGATTATAGAGTCCACTATGCTCTAAGGAACCTTGGGTACTGCAGAAATTATTTAGTAACCTTTGCCAGTTTTGTGCATTGCCACAATTCTGTCTCTGAGCTCCTTGGACAGTTCCTTTGACCTCATGATTCTCATTTGGTCTGACATGTGTGGCGCCCCAGGGTTCTGGTCATCACAGTAGCATTGCTTTCCTCACAGGGAGAGTGATGTTACGTTTGGAAGCGATGAAAGATAATTTTCACCAGGTAATCACAATTCACACAACATGTTCACACTCCAGGCCACAAGGTGGAGCTTTTGATCCTATTTCATAGGTGAGTCCCCTATATATATTGTGGTTTGGAGGGAAAGGAGTTCAGTTCCTGAGACAGAAAGTGCCAGGAAGCAGACTGGAGCAATCTGAGGCAGGAGAAGGTATAAAGGGGCTGTGTAGCCGCAGTGCTACAACTCCTGGAAAGGGAAACATAGAAGGAGAGGACATCGTTCAGTGAGCGTGAAAGAGAGTGAAGCAAAGGAGAGTGATATCATGGGAGACCAGCTACGAGCAGGCTGCCTCCCTCTGAGGCGCAGTTAACCGTTAGCCGGAACACCGAGGTTGTAAGGACTCTATGACTTACAGCAGAGACCGTCAGGACAGCTGAACTGCAAGATACCTGTCCGCCTTATACCCAGAAGGCACGTTGACATCTATAGAGCCCGGGGCATGAATGAGTCACTGTAAAAAGGAAGACTTTTAACTCCACCTGGTAAAGGGGACTCTGGATTCGCTTCCAAGCCAGCCGGACCCTGCCTGCCCTGTGATCTGGTGCCCTGGACTGTGGCTGCCTGAAGTCTTCAGTAAACCAGGTAAAGAGACTGCAAACCTGTGTCCTCGTTCTTTACTGCACCATTCACCATCTTTCATTTACACACCGAGAGCTCTGGGGATATACTTCTCCTGGGGAAGTTATACCATCTAGCTGCCACATCACCCCAGAGGATCCCTCAAAGCAGCATCGGTCCCCACTGACCGAAGACCACAGATGGCATCACGAACATGAACTTTATTCAATTTCCCCTTTTATGTGTCGCCACCGTGACATCCCCCTATGAACACCGGCCCTGGTACCGGGTACCCCGCGGCCCTGGCGGGCGACTCACATACATTGTGAGCTGTAACTAAACACAGCTGGACTCCAATGAAGGAGTAGAACCATCTCAAGGAGGATCACAAGGAAATGGACAGTTTGTGACTTATATATGAGTGTCTGAGCAAAGGGTCTGAATACTTAAGACTTGGGTTGAGCGACTTTTGCTTTTTTAGGATCGACTCGGGTCTCGTGAAACCCGACTGTCTCGAAAGTCGTATCGTGTGAAATTGGCCGATTATTGTGAAAAGTCGGGGGCCAACCGAAACACGAAACCCAATGCAGGTCAATGGGGAGATTTTTATTCTCTCTCTCTCTCTTTCTCCCTCTCTCCTCCGTCCCTGCAAAGTTTGTGTTTCACTGTGCAAATCGCTATATCCCAAACGTTAAGATGGCGGTTTTACCCCCTGTGACGCCGCACAAAGCAAGCCGGAACCTATGTCATCACGCTGCCCACACTCCTTCATTGGCTGAAAAAATGGCGGGGAATGCGTCATATGAAACGCGACTTTGGCGCGAAGATTGCCGACCACATGGCCGATCCCACAGTGGGATCGGGTCGGGTTTCATGAAACCCGACTTTGCTGAAAGTCGGCGACTTTTGAAAATGTCCGATCCGTTTCGCTCAACCCTACTTATGACCATGTGATTTTTTTCAGTTTTTCTTTATTGTTAAATTTGCAAAAATGTCTACATTTTTTTTCAGTCAAGATATGGTGCAGAGTGCAAATTAATGTGAAAAAATGAATATTTTTGAATTTTCCAAGTAGCTGCAATGAAACATAGAGCGAAAATTTTAAAGAGGTCTGAATACTTTCCGTACCCACTGTATATATACAGCTCTCGCAAAAATGAATAGACTACCACATCAAAGCCCTGTCATGGGCAGCCCAATCTCCAGTCCTGAACCCCATTGAAAACCTCTGGAATGTAATCAAGAGGATGATGGTTAGGCACAAGCCATCAAGCAAAGAAAAACTGCATACATGTTTGCCCCAGAAGCGGTGTGAAAGACTGGTGGCAAGCATGCCAAGACGCATGAAAGCTGTGATTAAAAATCTTGGTTATGCCACAAAATGTTGATTTCTGAACTCTTCCTGAGTTAAAACATTAGTATTGTTGTTTCTAAATGATTATGAACTTGCTTTCTTTGCATTATTTGAGGTCTGAAAGCACTGTTTTTTATTTTGACCATTTTTCTTTGTCAGAAAAAAAATACAAAATTTATTGTTTGGAAATTTAAAGGCATGTCAAAAGTTTATAGAATAAAATAACAATTTACATTTTACTCAAAAATATACCAATAAAGAGAAAAATCAGACAAACTGAACATTTTGCAGTGGTCTCTTAATTTTTGTCAGAGCTGTATATGTATTCTATGTGTATATATCTATTCTAACCTGTCAGTGTGATTTTACTTTACATGGCACATGAATTGCCGGCTTTTATTCCATCTTTTACCGAATGTTACCGACATTTTCCGATTTTAAGAAAAATGCTCTTGTTACCGATCACGAATCCGAATGTACCATATTCGTACTGAATTAACTGTATGTTAGGTGATCGTTTTCCAAATATATTCGCTCAACTCTATTCCCAACATGATACAGTAGGGGACCTGATTTTAAAATAGTTTGTAGCATCTAGTGTGTTACAGAGACCTGATCCAGAGGCCACAAAAACTCTTCTGTTTCTAGTGTTATACAGTAGGGGATCTGACCTTAAAATAGCTTGTACCATCTAGTGTGTTATAGAAACTAGAGATGGGCGGACACTTGGATGTTCGAGTCCGGCGGGTTCGGCCGAACAGTTACCAAAAGTTCTGGTTTGGGTACCAGAACAGTACCCGGACCTGAACTTGAACCCAATTCACTTGAATGGGGGGCTCGAACATACAGTGTTTGCTAAGCTGTAATGTGCAAGATAGCTCGGCAAACATCGCTTCTGTTCGGCGGTGAAATCATCCCTGTGACAGTTTGACAGTGGAATTTAAAAGTTAATAGCTGACATGCACCGGGAAAGATGTGGGCTCACAGCCGGTGCCCACATCAAAGTGGGAGACACAACATGCACCAAACTAGCATGACTGGAAAGGTAATGGATTCTGGCTGTGCTAATGCACATCTCCACTTAATATACACAGATGCCCCACTCAAAATCCTGCCCTGTGCAGTCCAATCACAGCTACAGCCTCCGGGGATCTAGCCAAGTCCGCAACCACATGATCATATCGAGAATTGGCCAGATCAGTAGGCTGGGACCTGGAGAAAATAACATGGGATAGAAAGTCTGGGCCTGGGGAAAAGGAGGGGACTAACTAGTGAAGGGAGGGGAGATGAGGCCTACTTATGGAGGAGGGAACTTCAGATGTATCATAGAGGGAGCCAGGAGCTACTGAGCATGTGTGTGTGCTGTACAGGGGTAGGGCGTGCAGTGAGGAATAGCCAGGGGTCAGTACACAGGAGCAACCCTCAGCATCTCCTGTGTAGCCAGCACAGTATGGACATGGTGCATATCATGTTTACAGATTGGGCACAGATTAAGGACTGTAATCCTGTAATCAGACACGCATTTTAACAGTGCAGATAGAATCCCTCCGTTATGGAATGACCTGGGTTAGGGTAGTGGTATTGCAACCACTAGGTGCAGCACCGGCAGGTAGTGTAGTCAGGAATAGCCATGGGATAGTACACAGGAGCAGCATTGTAGTTTACAGGGTCAGCAGGTGAAAGGAAGCTTGACTAAAGGATGGTAGCTCTATAATCTCGCAATGAAGGATGTGCTATGTCAGGTTTAAGCAGGGTGTTCAATAAGGGTGGAGCCAATCAGAATCAACACAGGTACTTGTATCTGGGTTAGGAAGGAAATGTCCAGCAAGCTGAATAGCTCAGAGGGAAGAGCTGACGCCTGGTGCACAAGAGCCGCTCGGTTTGAATCCTGACACCCTCCCACTTCCGTATTGCGCATCCAGGGCTCAATGTAATCAGGCAGTGTTCAAATTAATATGACTTAGAGATCTCAGTCACACAGCTCAAGAGTTGTAGACAGCTATCCATGCCAAGTAAGAGCAGTGGCTTTCTCCACTGAACTTGGAGCCAGGGAAGGTTGAGTGTGATAACGGTAGAAATCTGGTGTCTGACCTATGCTAGGGAAACCTTGCACATGTGCCTTGCATGGCTCATATCTACAACCTGGCAATTTCTCTGTCAATATTTTGGCCTGGGTGAGAAAGCACGGAAGCTGTGTGCTAATTTCTACCATCTGCACCCCTCAGGTCATTGACTTGCATCGATACAGAGGTCTTTGTCCATGCCAGTTAATAGTTTGATATGCAATGTGCCGACATGGTGGAATTCCACTCTGCACATCCTTCAGTGACTGTGGCAGCAAAAATGAGCCATAGTGCAGTATATCATGTCATATAGCCAGGGCCAGCGCAGTATGGACATGGCACATATCACGTTTACAGATTGGGCACAGATTAAGGACCTCTGCACCCTTCTGCACAGTTTCAAAATGGCTACTAAGATGATTAGCGCTGAAGACGCTATCATCAGCATCACTATTCCAGTCATCTACATGCTGGGGAATAGGGTTGAGCGAAACGGATCGTTCATTTTCATAAGTCGCCGACTTTTGGCAAAGTCGGCGTCTCATGAAACCGAGCCGATCCCTGTGTGGGGTCTGCCATGCGGTACGCGACTTTCACGCCAAAGTCGCGTTTCAATGACGCTAAAAGCGCCATTTCTCAGCCAATGAAGGTGGACGCAGAGTGTGGGCAGCGTGATGACATAGATCTCAGTCCCCACCATCTTAGAGAAGGGCATTGCAGTGATTGGCTTGCTTTCTGCGGCGTCACAGGGGCTATAAAGGGGCGTTCCCGCCGACCGCCATCTTACTGCTGCTGCTCTGAGCGTAGGGAGAGGTTGCTACAGCTTCTTCTGAAGCAGGGATAGTGATAGGCAGGGTACATAAAGCTACAAACCGCTTGTGCTGTAGCGATTTTCACTGTCCAACACCACCTTTTGTTTGCAGGGACAGTGGAAGCTACATTTTTTTTTCCTCAGCACTGTCGCTCATTGGGCTGCCCTAGAAGGCTCCCTGATAGCTGCGTTGCTTTGTGTGTACGCTGCTGTGCAAACCAACTGCTTTTTTCAAAGCACAAATCCTGTTTTTCCTTCCTTTCTGCACAGCTATCTTGTGTGTTTGTCCACACTTTTGTGTGCAGCAGTCCTTATTATAGCTGCCTGCCATACTTTTCTGAGATTACTGCAGGGAGATAAATATTGGCAAGTCTGCCTCCGTGCCATTGCTGTGTGTGGCATCTCTCTCTCATTGTGTGGCACCGAAAACACTGTGTAATACTTGGCCATTTTATTTTTTTTGCTAAATTCTCCCTTTTCCCAAAAAAAATTAGTGGGAGATAAATATTGGCAAGTCTGCCTCCGTGCCATTGCTGTGTGTGGTATCTGTCTCTCATTGTGTGCCACCGAAAACACTGTGTAATACTTGGCCATTTTTTTTTTTTTGCTAAATTCTCCCTTTCCAAAAAAAAAATTAGTGGGAGATAAATATTGGCAAGTCTGCCTCCGTGCCATTGCTGTGTGTGTATCTGTCTCTCATTGTGTGGCACCGAAAACACTGTGTAATACTTGGCCTTTTTTTTTTTTTGGGGTACATTCTCACTTTTCCACAAAAAAAAATTAGTGGGAGATAAATATTGGCAAGTCTGCCTCCGTGCCATTGCTGTGTGTGGTATCTGTCTCTCATTGTGTGCCACCGAAAAACACTGTGTGATACTTGGCCATTTTTTTTTTTTTGCTAAATTCTCCCTTTCCAAAAAACAAATTAGTGGGAGATAAATATTGGCAAGTCTGCCTCCGTGCCATTGCTGTGTGTGGTATCTGTCTCTCATTGTGTGCCACCGAAAACATTGCGTAGTACTTGGCCATTTTTTTTTTTTAGGGTAAATTCTCCCAGAAAAAAAAAAAAGAAATAGTGGGAGATTAAGATTGGCATTTCTGCTTGAGTGCTGGTCCTGTGTGTGCCATCTGTCTCAAATTATTGGGGCACAGAAAACCTAGTGTGTAACATTGGGTCTGATTTTCCTTTCAGTGTCAGGCACCTATAAAGGTATATATAAATCCTACAGAAGTTTAAGTTCACCTGATAAGTTGTTTTACAGTAACAAATAGCGTTACTTTGGTTACGTTTTGCAAACAATGAGGAAGTCTAGTGGAAGAGGTCGTGGCCGTGGGCGGTCATTGTCAGCTGGTAATGATGGTAGTGGTGGTGGAGCATCAGGTGGTCGTGGTCAAAGCAGTACAGCACCTAAGTCTCGAGTTGTTGAGCCAGGTTCGTTGTCTGGCTACACAAGGCCTCGAACGCTCTCTTTTCTGGGAGTAGGAAAACCTCTTTTGAAGCCGGAGCAGGAGGAACAAGTATTGGCTTTCATTGCTGACTCTGCCTCTAACTCTTTCGCCTCCTCCTCGGAAAGTGCCAAATGTCAGAGCAGTGCATCGTCAGTGGATGCTCCCGGTCAGGAACAAGTCGCTTCCTTGTGTTCTTCACTAAAAACAACAGTTAAGGATGCGTCAGTCCACACAACAGGTTACTCCATGGAGCTCTTTACACATACTGTTCCTGGGTTACACAGTGAAACAGTTAACAGGCTATGCCCATTAGAAGTTGAATCGGACATGGAGTGCACAGATGCACAGCCACAGCCAGATTACTATGCTGTTCCTTTGACTCAGACCAGAACATTGCCCTCGCAGTGTACTGAGGCAGAATCAAAACCAGCGGAGACTATGGTGCTCCGTCACGAACGCAATACCACCGGCTTACACGGTGACACAGACGAAGTTGCCCCCAACATAGAAGAGGAGGTCATAGATGACCCAGTTGTGGACCCCGATTGGCAGCCATTGGGGGAACAGGGTGCAGGCGGCAGTAGTTCTGAAGTGGAGGAGGAGGAGCCGCAGCAGGCATCAACATCACAACAGGTTCCATCTACCGGGCCCGTATCTGGCCAAAAACGCGTGGCAAAACCAAAACCAGTTGGAGGACATCGTGGCCATCCAGTTAAAGAAGCTCAGTCTGCAATGCCTGAAAAGTTATCCGATAGTAGAAAGAGTGCAGTCTGGCATTTTTTTAAACAACATCCAAATGATCAGCGCAAAGTCATCTGTCAAAAATGTTCAACTACCTTAAGCAGAGGTCAGAATCTTAAAAGTCTAAATACAAGTTGCATGCATAGACATTTATCCACCATGCATTTGCAAGCCTGGACTAACTACCAAACGTCCCTAAAGGTTGCAGCACCCTCGGCAAATGAAGCTAGTCAGCAACGCTACATCCCTTCCCTCCCTGTAAGCCCACCATTTCTCGCGCCACCTGCAGTATCTGTGCAGCTTTCCTCGCCAGGCCAAAGCAGTCAGGGAATCACCAGGTTAGTAGTAGGAAACACTGCATGTAGGGCACCGGCAAGAATACCATCTCCAACCCTCTCTCACTCACCCATGTCCACCGGCACCACCGCTAGTTCCACGATCTTCAGCTCTCCAGTCCAGCTCACCCTACATGAGACTCTTGTTAGGAAAAGGAAGTACTCATCCTCGCATCCGCGTACACAGGGTTTGAATGCCCACATTGCTAGACTAATCTCATTAGAGATGATGCCCTACCGGTTAGTTGAAAGCGAAGCTTTCAAAGCGCTGATGGACTACGCTGTACCACGCTACGAGCTACCCAGTCGGCACTTTTTTTCTAGAAAAGCCATCCCAGCCCTCCAACAGCATGTTAAAGACCGCATCGTCCATGCACTCAGGCAGTCTGTGACTACAAAGGTGCACCTGACAACAGATGCATGGACCAGTAGGCATGGCCAGGGACGTTACGTGTCCATCACGGCACACTGGGTGAATGTGGTAGATGCAGGGTCCACAGGGGACAGCAATATTGGGACAGTTCTGCCTAGCCCACGGTCAAGGAAAGAGTTGGCTGTAGGCGTTTGCCCCCCTCCTCCTTTTCCTCCTCCTTCTCCTGCAGAAGCGAGAGCTCATCCACAGACCGCAGTCGCACATCCACTGCATCCGCAGCTGCCACTGTTGCACACCAGGTGTGCCATTATGGGACAGCTAGTGGCAAGCGTCAGCAGGCTGTATTGGCAATGAAGTGTTTGGGCGACAACAGACACACCGCGGAAGTTCTGTCCGAGTTCTTGCAGAATGAAACTCAGTCATGGCTGGGCACTGTACATCTTGAGGCGGGCAAGGTTGTGAGTGATAACGGAAGGAATTTCATGGCTGCCATAGCCCTTTCCCAACTGAAACACATTCCTTGCCTAGCTCACACCTTAAACCTGGTGGTGCAGTGCTTCCTGAAAAGTTACCCGGGGTTACCCGACCTGCTCCTCAAAGTGCGCAGACTTTGCTCGCATATCCGCCGTTCGCCCGTACACTCCAGCCGTATGCAGAACTATCAGCGGTCTTTGAACCTTCCCCAGCATCGCCTAATCATCGACCTTGCAACAAGGTGGAACTCCACACTGCACATGCTTCAGAGACTGTGCGAACAGAGGCGTGCTGTTATGTTTTTGTGGGAGGATACACATACACGGGCAGGCAGTTGGATGGCAGACATGGAGTTGTCAGGTGTGCAGTGGTCGAAGCTACAAGACCTGTGTCAAGTCCTTCAGTGTTTTGAGGAATGCACACGGCTGGTTAGTGCAGACAACGCCATAATAAGCATGAGCATCCCCTTAATGCGTCTGCTGATGCAAAGTTTGACGCACATAAAGGAGCAGGCGTCTGCAGCCGAGGAAGAGGAAAGCCTTGATGACAGTCAGCCATTGTCTGGTCAGGGCGGTGTAGAGGACGCGGTAGCGGGCGAAGAGGAGGAGGAGGACGAGGAGGATGATGGGGATGAGTACTTTTTGAATCAGGAAGCTTCTCCTGGGCCAACAGAAATTAGTGGCATTGCAAGGCCGGGTTCCGTTTTTTTAAGGGAGACAAGTGACGTAGATTTGCCTGTAACTGCCCCTCCAACCAGCACAACCGCAGATTTGACAACTGGAACTTTGACTCACATGGCGGATTATGCCTTACGTATCCTCAAAAGGGACACACGCATTATAAAAATGATGAGCGATGATGATTACTGGTTGACCTGCATCCTTGACCCTCGCTATAAAGGCAAATTGCAAAATATTATGCCACATGAGAACCTTGAACAAATATTAGCAACCAAACAAGCTACTCTTGTAGACCGTTTGATTCAGGCATTCCCAGCACACAGCGCCGGTGATGGTTCTCACACAAGCTGCAGGGGGCTACATGGCAGAGGTGTTAGAGGTGCACAGATCAGAAGTGGCGTTGGACAGAGGGGTTTTCTGACCAGGTTGTGGAGTGATTTCGCAATGACCGCAGACAGGACAGGTACTGCTGCATATATTCAAAGTGACAGGAGACAACATTTGTCCAGTATGGTTACTAACTATTTTTCATCCCTTATCGATGTTCTCCCTCAACCGTTCCCATTACTGGGCATCCAAATTAGACACCTGGCCTGAATTGGCAGAATATGCATTGCAGGAGCTTGCTTGCCCAGCAGCTAGTGTGCTATCAGAAAGAGTATTCAGTGCTGCTGGTTCAATATTAACCAAAAAAAGGACTCGTCTGGCTACCCAAAATGTGGATGATCTCACCTTCATTAAAATGAACCACTCCTGGATTTCAAATTATTTTGCCCCACCTTTCCCGGCTGACACCTAGCTTTCCTATAAAAATTGCTTGCTTGTGGACTGGTATTACTGAGTGTTCCAATCTGTTAATTTGCAGCAGCTGTTTGTCCAGCATACGACATGTTTACACCTCCCCCAATGGGAAAACTCCCCCCACGGGGCCGTGGTCTCGCCACTTGGCGCAAGCAACCGTTACAGTGCTGTTTGTCTGAAGAGGTGGGTGTGCCCGCTTTTTGTCGACGGCACTGCCACTGGGTCCCTCATAGTACAATTTAGTGTCTCTGGCGGTGGTGGTGCGCACCCAACGTCAGACACACCGTTGTAACATGAGGGGCCCTGGGACGGTACCGCCGGCCACAAGAGAGTTCCCCCCCCCGCTCAAACTGTGCTCTACCATGAGCAAAATTATCTCGCACAGCTCCACCAATGTTTAGTCTATGCGCTGACATCATTCAATGCCTGGCACTGACAAACAATACCAATTTGTTGACATCTATGATGCTAGTTAAAGTAGTCTGGGTCAGTGTCCTATATTGACACCAGTAAATACTAATTTACTGCCAAATTACTTTGTCATAAACTCTGCAGATGAGCCCACCCCTGTACCTAAGCATGCCACCCTTTTTTTTATTTATAGTTGTTTTGCGAGACATTAACATCTATTTATTTTTTGGGAGTACTAACTGTATCAGACACTTCTTGCAATACTCCTCCACTGACCACAATGCTGCCTGCCTGTGTATCCATGTAACCGATTTAAAACTGCCGTGCCTGCCTATTGTTTGTTATTTTAGGCCTTTGATAGCCTGTCTGCGGCCCCTACTTGCAATACTCCTCCACTGACCACACCAATGCTGCCCGTGTACCCTGGAACCTATTTAAAAGTTCATAGAGCCTAGTTATATATTTTATTTACTATTAATAAGGCCATGATGGACTACGCTGTACCACGCTACAAGCTAACCAGTCGACACTTCTTTTGCGAGAAAAGCCATCCCAACCCTCCACCAGCATGTAAAAGACCGCATTGTCCATGCACTCTGGCAATCTGTGAGTACAAAGGTGCACCTGACAACAGACGCATGGACCTGTAGGCATGGCCACGGAAGATTACGTGTCCATTACGGCGCAATGGGTTAATGTGGTGGATGCATGGTCCACAGGGGGACAGCCTACTAAGTCTGTCTGCAGTCCCTAATTCAAATTGTCCTCCACTGTCTAAATCGGAGCTTCCACCTTCTGGCTTTCGGCCTATAGTATCAGATATTAAACTGCATTTGGCCTTCAACTTTGGTTACGGCCTACTAACGGTGTCTGCCCCTGCCTGGTGTTTGTCCTCAACTGAATAAAGCTGAGCTTCAACCTTCTGGCTCTCATTAAGTGCTGTGTTTTTAAAAATTGGTGGTTAGGGCCTACTAACGGTGTCTGCCCCTCCCTGGTGTTTGCCCTCAACTGAATAAAGCTGAGCTTCCACCTTCTGGCTTTCGGCCTATAGTATCAGATATTAAACTGCATTTGGCCTTCAACTTTGGTTACGGCCTACTAACGGTGTCTGCCCCTGCCTGGTGTTTGTCCTCAACTGAATAAAGCTGAGCTTCAACCTTCTGGCTCTCATTAAGTGCTGTGTTTTTAAAAATTGGTGGTTAGGGCCTACTAACGGTGTCTGCCCCTCCCTGGTGTTTGCCCTAAAATGAATAAAGCTGAGCTTCCACCTTCTGGCTTTCGGCCTATAGTATCAGATATTAAACTGCATTTGGCCTTCAACTTTGGTTACGGCCTACTAACGGTGTCTGCCCCTGCCTGGTGTTTTTCCTCAACTGAATAAAGCTGAGCTTCAACCTTCTGGCTCTAATTTTTTTTTTTTTTTTTAAGTGCTGGTTGGGGCATAATACCTCTGTTTGCTGCTCCTTGGTGTTGACCTCAACTGAATAAAGCTAAGCTTCCACCTTCTGGCTTTCGGCCTATAGTATCAGATATTAAACTGCATTTGGCCTTCAACTTTGGTTACGGCCTACTAACGGTGTCTGCCCCTGCCTGGTGTTTGTCCTCAACTGAATAAAGTTGAGCTTCAACCTTCTGGCTCTCATTAAGTGCTGTGTTTTTAAAAATTGGTGGTTAGGGCCTACTAACGGAGTCTGCCCCTCCCTGGTGTTTGCCCTCAACTGAATAAAGCTGAGCTTCCACCTTCTGGCTTTCGGCCTATAGTATCAGATATTAAACTGCATTTGGCCTTCAACTTTGGTTACGGCCTACTAACGGTGTCTGCCACTGCCTGGTGTTTTTCCTCAACTGAATAAAGCTGAGCTTCAACCTTCTGGCTCTAATTTTTTTTTTTTTTAAGTGCTGGTTGGGGCATAATACCTCTGTTTGCTGCTCCCTGGTGTTGACCTCAACTGAATAAAGCTGAGCTTCCACCTTCTGGCTTTCGGCCTATAGTATCAGATATTAAACTGCATTTGGCCTTCAACTTTGGTTACGGCCTACTAACGGTGTCTGCCCCTGCCTGGTGTTTGTCCTCAACTGAATAAAGCTGAGCTTCAACCTTCTGGCTCTCATTAAGTGCTGTGTTTTTAAAAATTGGTGGTTAGGGCCTACTAACGGTGTCTGCCCCTCCCTGGTGTTTTCCCTCAACTGAATAAAGCTGAGCTTCCACCTTCTGGCTTTCGGCCTATAGTATCAGATATTAAACTGCATTTGGCCTTCAACTTTGGTTACGGCCTTCTAACGGTGTCTGCCCCTGCCTGGTGTTTTTCCTCAACTGAATAAAGCTGAGCTTCAACCTTCTGGCTCTCATTAAGTGCTGTGTTTTTAAAAATTGGTGGTTAGGGCCTACTAACGGTGTCTGCCCCTCCCTGGTGTTTTCCCTCAACTGAATAAAGCTGAGCTTCCACCTTCTGGCTTTCGGCCTATAGTATCAGATATTAAACTGCATTTGGCCTTCAACTTTGGTTACGGCCTACTAACGGTGTCTGCCCCTGCCTGGTGTTTGTCCTCAACTGAATAAAGCTGAGCTTCAACCTTCTGGCTCTCATTAAGTGCTGTGTTTTTAAAAATTGGTGGTTAGGGCCTACTAACGGTGTCTGCCCCTCCCTGGTGTTTGCCCTCAACTGAATAAAGCTGAGCTTCCACCTTCTGGCTTTCGGCCTATAGTGTCAGATATTAAACTGCATTTGGCCTTCAACTTTGGTTACGGCCTACTAACGGTGTCTGCCCCTGCCTGGTGTTTGTCCTCAACTGAATAAAGCTGAGCTTCAACCTTCTGGCTCTCATTAAGTGCTGTGTTTTTAAAAATTGGTGGTTAGGGCCTACTAACGGTGTCTGCCCCTCCCTGGTGTTTGCCCTAAACTGAATAAAGCTGAGCTTCCACCTTCTGGCTTTCGGCCTATAGTATCAGATATTAAACTGCATTTGGCCTTCAACTTTGGTTACGGCCTACTAACGGTGTCTGCCCCTGCCTGGTGTTTGTCCTCAACTGAATAAAGCTGAGCTTCAACCTTCTGGCTCTCATTAAGTGCTGTGTTTTTAAAAATTGGTGGTTAGGGCCTACTAACGGTGTCTGCCCCTCCCTGGTGTTTGCCCTAAACTGAATAAAGCTGAGCTTCCACCTTCTGGCTTTCGGCCTATAGTATCAGATATTAAACTGCATTTGGCCTTCAACTTTGGTTACGGCCTACTAACGGTGTCTGCCACTGCCTGGTGTTTTTCCTCAACTGAATAAAGCTGAGCTTCAACCTTCTGGCTCTAATTTTTTTTTTTTTTAAGTGCTGGTTGGGGCATAATACCTCTGTTTGCTGCTCCCTGGTGTTGACCTCAACTGAATAAAGCTGAGCTTCCACCTTCTGGCTTTCGGCCTATAGTATCAGATATTAAACTGCATTTGGCCTTCAACTTTGGTTACGGCCTACTAACGGTGTCTGCCCCTGCCTGGTGTTTGTCCTCAACTGAATAAAGCTGAGCTTCAACCTTCTGGCTCTCATTAAGTGCTGTGTTTTTAAAAATTGGTGGTTAGGGCCTACTAACGGTGTCTGCCCCTCCCTGGTGTTTTCCCTCAACTGAATAAAGCTGAGCTTCCACCTTCTGGCTTTCGGCCTATAGTATCAGATATTAAACTGCATTTGGCCTTCAACTTTGGTTACGGCCTTCTAACGGTGTCTGCCCCTGCCTGGTGTTTTTCCTCAACTGAATAAAGCTGAGCTTCAACCTTCTGGCTCTCATTAAGTGCTGTGTTTTTAAAAATTGGTGGTTAGGGCCTACTAACGGTGTCTGCCCCTCCCTGGTGTTTTCCCTCAACTGAATAAAGCTGAGCTTCCACCTTCTGGCTTTCGGCCTATAGTATCAGATATTAAACTGCATTTGGCCTTCAACTTTGGTTACGGCCTACTAACGGTGTCTGCCCCTGCCTGGTGTTTGTCCTCAACTGAATAAAGCTGAGCTTCAACCTTCTGGCTCTCATTAAGTGCTGTGTTTTTAAAAATTGGTGGTTAGGGCCTACTAACGGTGTCTGCCCCTCCCTGGTGTTTGCCCTCAACTGAATAAAGCTGAGCTTCCACCTTCTGGCTTTCGGCCTATAGTATCAGATATTAAACTGCATTTGGCCTTCAACTTTGGTTACGGCCTACTAACGGTGTCTGCCCCTGCCTGGTGTTTGTCCTCAACTGAATAAAGCTGAGCTTCAACCTTCTGGCTCTCATTAAGTGCTGTGTTTTTAAAAATTGGTGGTTAGGGCCTACTAACGGTGTCTGCCCCTCCCTGGTGTTTGCCCTAAACTGAATAAAGCTGAGCTTCCACCTTCTGGCTTTCGGCCTATAGTATCAGATATTAAACTGCATTTGGCCTTCAACTTTGGTTACGGCCTACTAACGGTGTCTGCCCCTGCCTGGTGTTTTTCCTCAACTGAATAAAGCTGAGCTTCAACCTTCTGGCTCTAATTTTTTTTTTTTTTTAAGTGCTGGTTGGGGCATAATACCTCTGTTTGCTGCTCCCTGGTGTTGACCTCAACTGAATAAAGCTAAGCTTCCACCTTCTGGCTTTCGGCCTATAGTATCAGATATTAAACTGCATTTGGCCTTCAACTTTGGTTACGGCCTACTAACAGTGTCTGCCCCTGCCTGGTGTTTGTCCTCAACTGAATAAAGCTGAGCTTCAACCTTCTGGCTCTCATTAAGTGCTGTGTTTTTAAAAATTGGTGGTTAGGGCCTACTAACGGAGTCTGCCCCTCCCTGGTGTTTGCCCTCAACTGAATAAAGCTGAGCTTCCACCTTCTGGCTTTCGGCCTATAGTATCAGATATTAAACTGCATTTGGCCTTCAACTTTGGTTACGGCCTACTAACGGTGTCTGCCACTGCCTGGTGTTTTTCCTCAACTGAATAAAGCTGAGCTTCAACCTTCTGGCTCTAATTTTATTTTTTTTTAAGTGCTGGTTGGGGCATAATACCTCTGTTTGCTGCTCCCTGGTGTTGACCTCAACTGAATAAAGCTGAGCTTCCACCTTCTGGCTTTCGGCCTATAGTATCAGATATTAAACTGCATTTGGCCTTCAACTTTGGTTACGGCCTACTAACGGTGTCTGCCCCTCCCTGGTGTTTTCCCTCAACTGAATAAAGCTGAGCTTCCACCTTCTGGCTTTCGGCCTATAGTATCAGATATTAAACTGCATTTGGCCTTCAACTTTGGTTACGGCCTTCTAACGGTGTCTGCCCCTGCCTGGTGTTTTTCCTCAACTGAATAAAGCTGAGCTTCAACCTTCTGGCTCTCATTAAGTGCTGTGTTTTTAAAAATTGGTGGTTAGGGCCTACTAACGGTGTCTGCCCCTCCCTGGTGTTTTCCCTCAACTGAATAAAGCTGAGCTTCCACCTTCTGGCTTTCGGCCTATAGTATCAGATATTAAACTGCATTTGGCCTTCAACTTTGGTTACGGCCTTCTAACGGTGTCTGCCCCTGCCTGGTGTTTTTCCTCAACTGAATAAAGCTGAGCTTCAACCTTCTGGCTCTCATTAAGTGCTGTGTTTTTAAAAATTGGTGGTTAGGGCCTACTAACGGTGTCTGCCCCTCCCTGGTGTGTGCCTTCAACTGAATAAAGCTGAGCTTCCACCTTCTGGCTTTCGGCCTATAGTATCAGATATTAAACTGCATTTGGCCTTCAACTTTGGTTACGGCCTACTAACGGTGTCTGCCCCTGCCTGGTGTTTGTCCTCAACTGAATAAAGCTGAGCTTCAACCTTCTGGCTCTCATTAAGTGCTGTGTTTTTAAAAATTGGTGGTTAGGGCCTACTAACGGTGTCTGCCCCTCCCTGGTGTTTGCCCTCAACTGAATAAAGCTGAGCTTCAGTCTTTAGGCTTTTGGCCTAAAGTATCAGATATTAAACTGCATTTGGCCTATTCGTGTGTTTGGGCCCTTAAAACAGTGTCTGCTGCTCCTGGGTTTGCTACTCCACTGAACAAAGCAATGCCGCCTGTTTAGTCCTGTTACCAATTTTGAACTGCATTTAGCCTACTTTATTCTTTGGCCCTATATCTGTTTCCTCCTCATCCTGCCCATTGCCCAGCCACTGCTAGATGAGTCTGCTGGTACATTGACCTAGACCACTACATTCCCCTTGCACTCTACACAGCCAGAATCTGACCCTGCTGAAAGTAAGGTTCCCCTTCCCGCATGTTATACCACCTTACACAGGGACAAAGAGGAAGGTGCAGATGAAAGTGCAGGTTCCTTCATCAGGTGGGGGGGCATACTCGTTGGCGACGTCACTGGCACAGGGCCCCTCAGAGTACGCAAAAGTGTTGCTGCTGGTGGGAGGCGCCCCCGCCGTGCAAACACACCGCTGTACTTTGAGGGGTCCTGTGCCAGTGCCAATGCGAACAAGTGTGCCCCCCTGCTTGCTCAGGATCACAGCACTTGCAACGTTGAAATACTTACCTCTCCCTGCTCCACCGCCGTGACGTAGTCCACGATTCCTGGGCCCACTAAAACCTTGCACCAGCCCTACCCCTCACAACTTTTGCCAAATGACCCCCAAGTTCTATTGAACAACTATTATTATAAAGTTAATTAAGATTGACAAGCTTCAGAAAGAAGAATGGATGTTTTTGGCATTAAAATGGGCACTGTAGGTGTTTTCCTGGCCTCCACTCACTGCCGACTATGCTTCCCCATTGACTTGCATTGGGTTTCGTGTTTCGGTCGATCCCCGACTTTTAGCGATAATCGGCCGACTGCACTCGACTCGACTCTGGACAAAGTCGGGTTTCACAAAACCCGACTCGATCTTTATAAAATGAAAGTCGCTCAACCCTACTGGGGAATACTCAGGCCCTCATTTTTTTAAAATGTGAAAACTCCTGGTTGGGTGTCCATCTGCTGGACTGAGTGTAGTGGAAGACCTGATGGTCCCTAATATACTATTTCTACTCCCGTGAAATTTCTGCCACTTCTACCTATTTGTTTAAATATGAACACTACTGGTTGGGTGTCCATCTACTGGATTGGGCGAAGTGGAAGACCAGTCGGTCCCTATTATATTATTTCTACTGTGGTGAAACTGATGCCACTTTGGTAGTGTCTGCGAATAATTTTTGGAAATGTGAAAACTCCTGGTTCGGTGTCCATCTGCTGGATTGGATGTAGTGGAAGACCTGTTTGTCCCTATTATACTATTTCTCCTGTGGTGAACTTGATGCCAATTTGGTATTGTCTGACAATAATTTTTGGAAATGTGTAGACTCCTGGTTGGGTCTCCTTTTATGTGTGTGGCCTGTAGTAGTAGGCCTCCGAGACCATCAGGCCTCCACTTCCTTGGACTCAACTACCCGTGTTACTATCCTTAAATTTTTCTGACTATGGTAGTCTAGAAAACTGATATTTGTGCCACCTGAGTGTGGATCAGCATGAAAGCAGGTAGAGGTGTTGCATGTGGTATCAGGGCTCCCAGGAAAGGAGGCCTACACCGATCCCTCACCTGGCCTGTAGTAGTAGGCCTCCGAGACCATCAGGCCTCCACTTCCTTGGACTCAACTACCGGTGTTACTATCCTTAAATTTTTCTGACTATGGTAGTTTAGAAAACTGATATTTGTGCCACCTGAGTGTGGATCAGCATGAAAGCAGGTAGAGGTGTTGCATGTGGTATCAGGGCTCCCAGGAAAGGAGGCCTACACCGATCCCTCACCCACCTTGTTTTACTGTGACATTCAAATGAAAGCTGTAAATGCTGTCCCAGACCCCAATACCTCATGCCTGGTTGATTGCTGCCATGCCATGCTACAGTTTGTACTATGGGTGAATTGAGGCCACATTCCTGGTGTCTGTCCCTGATTTGATATGTTTTGGCAGCATTTGGGATGGTTATAAGGTGTTCTTCTTTCCTCCCATTGAGATTAATGGCTTTTGGCTATGTTCGGCGAATGTGCGACAAATTAATCTGTAAATATTGCAAATTCGGCAATTGTAATCTGAACCAAACTTTGAAATATTCACTCATCTCTATTAGGCACAGGGAAGGAGCCCCTGGTCCTGGGTCACCCGGCAGCTGAGTCATGCCAGTCTCCCTACGTCTTAGCGATCCTGGCCTAACCTGCCACTAACGTTTTGTCAGAATGGGCTTTTAGTACTGCCAGGAGTAGTATAACCGATAGATGCATCCACCTGTCAACTGAAAATGCTGACTGGCTGATTCTTATCAAAATGAACAAGTGCTGGATTGGTCCAGACTTCTATACACAACCAGATGACATCAATGGAACATAGAATCAAATCCAGTGTTTCTTTTTTTTGGTGTGGTCTATTCGCATGCACCCTTTCCCACCCAAACAAGGGTATATGCTTCAGGATTTCATTTCTTTTGTCTTGTCCTCTTCCATCCACCACCTTAGCAACTGGACACTACCCTTGCTATAAATTTGTTAAGGGTGTTTATATTGCCTGCAATATAGAGGTCTACCTTGACCATTCTTTTATAGATTCAAATATCTTCCATATTGTACAATAATACCACTCTTATCTGCAATTCATAAATGGTGAGATGTGGCAGTAGGAATAGTGTATGACAAGCATCTATTCAGGGTTTATTGCATTATAAATTGTAAGCCTTGCTGCTGTTTTTTTCCATGCATTCATTGACTGATTCATGTTTCTTTACGGTCATCTATACTCAGAAATTCATCCAAGCTGGCAGTGTTACTTGCGTTACTCCTCAGTTTGTTGCTGTCATGTACCAGAAAAAAATTCAGGGCCAATTCATATCCCTTCTATATGCCAAAATAATACCACTTTTATACCATCAACGGTGAGGTGTGGCAGTAGTAATCGCATATGATAGGCATCTAGTCAGGGATTATTGCCTTATAAATTCTAAACCTTTCTGCTGTTGCTTTTTTTCCATGGACTCATTGACCGATTCATGTTTTTTATGGTAATCAGTACTCAGAAATTCATCAAAGCTTCCAGTGTTACTTGTGTTCCTATAGACTTTGTGGCTGCCACATACAAGGAAAAAATCTTTTCAGACCGGTTTGAATCTCTCATATATTTTACAATAATATCTCTCTTATTTGCAATACATCTAGTGTGAGGTGTTGAAGTAGGGATAGCATATGACAGGCATCCAGTCAGGGATTATTGCCTTAAAAATTCTAAGCCTTCCTGATTCTGCATTTTTCTATGAACTCTTTGACCAATTCATGTTTTTTATGCTGTTCTGTACTCAGAAAATCATCAAAGCAGGCAATGTTAACTGAGTTAATGTGTCCATTCACAGTTTCTCTGTTGCATCTGTAATTAAGAGGTTATGGTGGGAGACTTCACTCTACTGGAGCAGGAATTACTACTAGGGTTGAGCGACCTTGACTTTTTTAGGGTCGAGTCCTGTTTCGCGAAACCCGACTTTTGGAAAAGTCGAGTCGGGCGAAATCGGCCGATTACTGCGCAAAGTCGAGGATCGGCCAGAACACGAAACCCTATGCACGTCAATGGGGATTTATTTATTTTTATTTTTTTTATTCTCTCTCTCTCTCTCTCTCTCTCTCCCCTCCGTCCCAGAACAGAAAATTTCGTTTTGCACATTCCAAATCGCTACTGCGCACAAGCGATAAAATGGTGATAGGCGTGCACGCCCCTAACCCCTATGACATCACTCTGCCCACGCTCCTTCATTGGCTGAAAAAATGGCGCTAAACGCGTCATACGAAACGCGACTTTGGCGCCCAGATCACGTACCGCATGGCCGACCCCACACAGGGATCGGGTCGGGTTTCATGAGACGCCGACTTTACCAAAAGTCGGCGACTTATGAAAATGAACGATCCGTTTCGCTCAACCCTAATTACTACTACTGAACTTGCCAGTGCCATGTCTCACACCCCACATGCCAGATAAGGTATTAAAATGATAAAATTACATTTTCTCTTGAAAGTATTTTTCTCCATTGAAAGCATTGCAAATGTGCAAATGCACAGCAAAAACAGTGCATGTGAACATAGCCCAAGGAGTGGAGAAGCATTTTTTTCTCTTATTTATTTTACCTTGTATACAATTAATAATTCTGGAAAGAATGTTTCTTAACATGTTTTACAGTCAAATCCATTTTAAATGCAGTTTTGTATGTTTTATTTTCAGTCCGTAAAAGTGGAGTAATACTCCAAAAATGTTGTTCTCAGCTCCTACCTGGGATTCAGAGATGCCTCCAGTGGTCTTTCCCATAGTGTATTCTTACCATTTTAGTGCTGTTTACATCATTTTCAGCAATTTATAGACAAACCCAAATTTCTGGGTTGTAGGGGGACCAGAAAAATGCTCAAGTTTTCCATTGTCTTCCATTATACTCATTACTTGGGTTGAGCAGCCGAGCATTACGATTGAATTATTATTGAAATAAGCTAAGTTACCAAATCTCACATTGTGTGCGCTAGTTCTCTTGTTTCAGCTCTGGGTCGTGTAGTCAGGCAGTTACAGAAGTGTAGTTTTTACGAAATATTAGTGAAAATAAGGATTTATTTACCAAGGATTTATTTGCACAGTGAAGTACTTGCTTTGCTGTGTGTGAAACTAGTAAAGCTGGTTGTGGCCTGTATAGAACCTAATCCCTTGACTTATTCTTATTTGAGTGCTAACATCTATACATAAAAAAACCCATCCCAGGAGCTAACAGATCAATAAGTTATCACAGTAGCTATACTGCCCCAATAATGTATAACCCTTGCATATTCTTAAGATATCACTAATTAAAGAAGACTCTTTACCTGCAGAAAATGGGATAAATGCCTCTCGTTTTACAAACTTTCCATTCTCATCAAGGAAATGTTTTGGGTAGAATTGTAAAGGTTTCTCCCAAACTTCATGATCTTTAAGCACAGAGGACAGGTTGGGGATGATAGTTGTGCCCTGTGGAAAAAAAAGCTGAAAAATTTTAAGAATGAAACAGAACATCAAAATGTTTGCAGACATGGTCCATATATATACACCTGCTGTACTACTATGTAATGTATTTGTAAGAATGACAGCTTTGCTTATTTGCTCAGCCACAAAATGGTTTATGTTCAGGCTGATTGCTGAAATAATGTCATAATTATCAAAGTAGGCCCTGGATACAGTATTTCCATTATCTTTCTGAGAGTACAAAAATCTAAGACATTATTGATCAGATTTTACCTTAGGGATATGGTAACCTTTTATCTCCATGTCTCGGCAGGTCATATGAGGCAAAGCCAAAGGAGCAATATCTGCATATCGTTGTATTTCGTGGATCACAGCATTAGTATATGGCATTTGTAGGACATCTCCCATCATCGGTTTTCGCTCCCTCCCAATTACTTTATCAATTTCTTGCTGCACTTGGGCTGTAAACAAATGACCGTTACTATAGGAATATAGGAATATGTATCCGTACCTTAGTATATGATGAATATATCTTACCAGTAGTATAGCTACTGGGGGGCAGAGGGTGCGGCTGCCTTGAGCCCTGCACTACGCTGCTTTTACCTGTATCAGCGTGCGCAGCGCACTGATACAGTTACACTCTCTGTCAGCGCAAGGAGACACAATCTTCCTGCACTGCCTCTCTGTGGAAAATGGAGCAAAGGGAGTTTTATGAATGCATAAAAAAGATTTTATTGTTTGAACAAAACAACTATGGTCACACAAGTATATTATAAGTAAGGTATCAAAGAAAGACAAGTGAAATGCCAGCAATAGGTTACTCATAGGTTACGGTATCCCCTTGATAAACTTTATACATCGCACGTGAAACGCTCGTCAGGGTTTTAGCTCTTGCCTCTACACCAGCCTGAGGTAGTGCACACCTGTACCTTACCCTACATATGGGCTATTTTGGGGAATGATTGAATTACCTGTTGCTGGCACTTCACTTGTCTATCTTTGATGCCTTACTTATACTACTCTTGTGTGACCATTAGTGATGAACAACTACATTCAGCATTATTCCTTAGGCTACTTTCACACTAGCGTCGGGCTCGGCCCGTCGCCGTGCGTCGGGCCGAGGTCACCGACGCTAGCGTTGTCCCCGCCGCACAACGGGGGCAGCGGATGCATTTTTCCAGCGCATCCTCTGCCCCATTGTGAGGCGCGGGGAAGTGCGGGGAGGTGGGGGCGGAGTTCCGGCAGAGTTCCGGCCGCGCATGCGCGGTCGGAAAAAGCGGACCGTCGGGAGCAAAAAACGTTACATGTAACGTTTTTTGCTCCCGACGGTCCGCCACAGCACGGCGCAACCGTCGCAGGACGGTTGCGACGTGTGTCATTGCGTCGCAAATGTGTCGCTAATGTTAGTCAATGCAGAAAAAACGCATCCTGCAAGCACTTTTGCAGGATGCATTTTTTTCGGCAAAACGACGCATTTGCGACGTAATGCAGTTAACGCTAGTGTGAAAGTAGCCTTACTCGCACGAATAGTACACTATTTAGGATATTCACTGTGAGTAATTTGGTATTCACCTCGATATATTCGAGTGACCCGCCCAGCATGTTTGACACTTTATTTGCAGCCAATGAACATGCCGGGCTTGGTTACCAATCACATTTCTGCCGGTACCATCTTTGGTGTGGCATTATTGTGATTGGCTGGCCTTAGAGCATCTTAGGGGATATTTAATCCCTGCCTGCGCCATCTTGCGCACATTGCAGCCAGAAACAGAGTAGGGAGAGCGTAGTGTGATCGTAGGGAGTGTGAAATGAGCGTATAGGGAGATTTATTCTTTCATTTAGCTCTTTTAGGGTATGTGCACATGCAGCACCCCAGAGTCCTGGTTGTTGCAGTACTGTGGCTCCGCCACTATGGGGAGCTATGGTACGTCTGATTGCACTAAGGAGTTTCTCTGACCAGGTACATTCTCACCACACTTCACACTCCGGCCACCAGGGGGGGTGGTCCTATCTAGTAGGCCACTCCTCACAACTCTGGTAAAACTGGGGGTTGGACAGGAAGACAGGGAGAAGTAGCTGGGAAGAGCTAGTGAGAGGACCTGTCAGGGATGGGGATCCTGGCAGACTCCTCAGAGCAGAACTAACCAGCAAACAACGGGAATACAGAAAAGGAGAATACCAGCAGGGGTTTTGTTGAAAGAGGCAGCACCTTGCTGAGGCGCAAACAATCGGTGGCCGGAACGCCGAGCAAGTAAGAGACTTTAAGTACATTGCAAACCACGGCAGGACAGCTAATTACAGGTTGGCTGTCTCACTTAACACCTAAGCAGACAACGGAGGCAGCTGTGGGAGAGGGGCGACTCTAGAGTCCCGGAAGAACTCCAGGCCTACCCCGTCATACGGGTGCGTCCTACCATATCACCTGGAGGACGGAGAACGAACAGTAGAGACAGAAAGAAACAGTTGTGAGGACTATCCCGGGAGCTCAGCAGGGAAGAACTACAACACACAGCGCTAGAAGGTAGATACTGATTCCCACCTGTGAGGAGAACTCCTGATGTGTCGTTGGACCGGCCGGTCTCTGAAAACCCAGTTAACAGCGCTCTGGACTGAGGTCTCCAACATCTTCAGTAAAGAGGTAAAGAGACTGCAAACTGGTGTCCTCGTTATTTACCGCGACCTGCACCGTTACCACACCACTTATTGCACCGGACGTCCCCCATTGACAGACAGGGCCACGGACCGGGTCTAGCCACCGTGACAACCCCAGGACTGAGACCTAGAGGCCCGGCTCCGGGTACCCCTCGGCCCTGCGGCGGTGTGGGGGCGCTCCAAACTTGGCGTCACGAACAGGATTTACTTAAGCCTGAAAAATCAGGTCATGTGTGCCTTGGAACTGTGATTTATTGTGCTTGGACTGTACTTTATTGAAAAGACTGTGCTGTGCCATTTGCCGCCAAAATTCGCCATTGCCGCGCGCGGAGGGAGGAGCCTTGGCTACGTGGGCGGGATCGGCCAAAAGAAGCGCGGAACGGAAAGCGCGGTGAGGCGCCCATCCCGGAAGAGGAACTCCGACCTCCAGCAGGTTAGTGGGAGGAAGGGACGGCCATGTCCGAGTCGGGAGGAGAGGAGGTGGCGGTCGCAGCCGCGGACGCAGGGGCAGCTCCGGTCCCCGCAGCGGGCGAAGCCGCGGCCCTAATACCACCACCGGCTGCCGCAGAACCCGCTGCTCCCATCAGCCAGTCGGACACTGCCGCTAATGCAAAAGCCATAATGCCCTTCTCCATGCCCTACCTGCCCGGAGCGGCCTGGCTCCCACGATACTCTGGGGAGGCGCATACGTTCACTGACTTTAAAGAAGGACTCTGCAGCCTGCTCGAGTTCTATCCCCTAACCGAGCCCCAGAAGGTCCATATGATAACCGGCCAACTCTTTGGGGCGGCTCTGAGAGAAGTGAAATCCTGGCCCGCTGAGGATAAAGGAACTGCACAACAGATTTTTGCCAAGCTTAAAGCCACCTTTGATACTCGCACTGCTACAGAAATTAAACTGACTTTTTATGGATGCAAACAAAGGTCACAGGAGAGCTTGCGGGACTATGCTCTTAATCTCCAGGAGGCGATGCGGGCCATTAAGCAGAGTGACCCCGGCAGCATGCAGGATGAAGATAAAATCCTGAAGGAGCGGTTCATTGAGGGGCTCCTGTGCAGTCACCAGCGGGGCCAATTGCACTTCCTGGCCATGCAAAATCCAGACTTGACTTTTGCGCAGTTTAAAGATAAAGCTATCCAGGCATTGCAGGAGCGACAGCCCAGCCGCGCAGTACCACCCAGGCGCCCCGCTCTCACCTACCACCAGGAGGTGGCATCGGATACCCCAGTTGCCGCGGAGGCCGACGCCCAGAGCTTCGAGGACGACTCCCCTGCAGGACTCCGTCTCCAGATGCAAGAGCTAACCAAGAGCGTTGCTGCCCTGGCCCGGACGGTGCAGTCCCTGCAGGAGGCCCCCAAAGAGAAGATCCAGTTGGCTTCCAGCCCGGAGGATGTCCCTTGGATGCGACGGAGGAGGACTCCGCCGACCAGGAGCCGGCCCGACGATCGCTTCCACCAGGATGGACGACCCATCTGCCGCCGCTGTCACCAGGTGGGCCATCTTGCAAGGTACTGTCCTTTAAACGAGCAACCCCTGGGGCAAAGGGCCAACCCCCAGGAGTAGGACGGTCAGGCCCGCAGCATTGGAGAACCAAGTATATTGGAGGACGACCAGTTCTCCCTGTAGTGATTGATGGAATCCCCTTGAATGCTTTGCTGGACACCGGTTCTCAGGTGACGACTATACCTCACGTGCTCTACAAACGGTATTGGGAGGACGCTGATATTACTCGTGGCCCTGACGATGATTTCACCATAATCGCCAGTAATGGTCAGCCGTTGCCACAAGTGGGGTATAAGGAGGTCACCATCAAAGTGGGGCGGGTGGAATTGAAAGCCCAAGGGATTGTGATTGTAGATATTGATCGTCGAGAATGTAATCCCATGATGACTCTTGGTACTAATGTTATAGAAAATTGTCTTGCAGAAGTGATTGTTTTGTTGCAACAGGTGGCAGAAAACGCTGGCCACAGTGAGCAACGTGCCCTGCAGAAGGAAATCAGGGCTCTGATGCAGAGACAGCAGGTAGAGCTGACTGGTGGCGAGATTGGTCGTGTCACTGTAAGTGATTCAAACCCCATCGCGATACCTCCCAAGAGTGAAATGTTAATATGGTGTCGAGCAGCCATAGGCCTCAGGGGTAGGGACTACCAGGCCTTGGTAGAACCTGTATATTCAGACAATAGGCCTACTGTTCTGACAGCCCGGGGGGTGGTCGACGTCCGACAGGGGAGAGTGCCCGTACGTGTCCTTAATTGTGGGGAGGAAGAGGTCCACCTAACCAAGTATACCACGCTCGCCAAACTGTTCACTGTCAATAATAGTGTAATACAGACACCTGGACCCTTGGTCCCGTCAAACGTGGCGGAGAACAAAGGTTCTGCAGAGCACTCGAAAGACTGGTGTCGGGAATTGCATGTGGGCACTGACTCTACCCCATCTCATCAAATACAGGGGGCTTACAGGGTAGTACACGAGTACGAGCAGGTATTCAGCAAACACCCCTCAGATTTTGGGCAGGTGAAAGGGATCCAACATCACATCCCCACGGGAGATCACCGACCCATAAAAGAGAGATATCGCCCTGTACCCCCAGCTCATTACCAGTGTGCCAAGGACATGTTGCGGGAAATGAAGGAGGCTGGGGTGGTGAGAGACAGCTGTAGCCCCTGGGCAGCTCCGTTAGTCCTCGTTAAAAAGAAAGATGGTACAATGAGGATGTGTGTTGATTATAGGCAGTTGAATCGCATTACACATAAGGACGCATACCCACTGAACAGGATAGAGGAATCTCTGGCTGCTTTAAAATCTGCTAACTACTTCTCTACCCTAGATCTCACCAGTGGGTACTGGCAGGTTCCTGTGGCGGAGGCGGACAAAGAGAAGACGGCCTTCACGACGCCAATGGGCCTCTGTGAGTTCAACTACATGCCCTTCGGATTGTGCAATGCTCCCGGAACGTTCCAGAGGATGATGGAGAGCTGCCTGGGACACCTGAACTTTGAAACCGTACTGCTATATCTGGATGACGTCATAGTCTTCTCTAAAACCTACGAAGACCATCTGAAGCACCTGGCCGAGGTGTTCGAAGCCTTGTCCAACTTCGGCCTAAAAGTGAAACCGTCCAAGTGTCATCTGCTGAAACCTAAAGTGCAGTACCTGGGCCATGTGGTGAGCGCTGAAGGAGTGGCCCCAGACTCCGACAAGGTCACAGTGATCAAGGACTGGCCAAAGCCCAGTGACCTCCACGAAGTCCGGCAGTTCCTCGGGTTGGTAGGTTACTATCGGAGATTCATTAAGGATTTCACCAAGAAGGCCGCACCCTTGCAAAATCTGCTGGTGGGCCAACCAAAGAAGACCAAGGGGAGGAAAACCCCCTTTGATTGGAACGAAGAGCTGGAGGAATCCTTCACCTGCTTGAAGTCGGCACTGACGGGAGAAGAGATACTGGCTTACCCCGAATACGATCAACCGTTTGTGCTGTACACAGATGCCAGTAATGTGGGATTAGGAGCCGTGCTGTCCCAGGTTCAGAACGGCAAAGAAAGGGTGATCGCTTACGCCAGCAGGAAACTCCGTCCCACGGAAAGGAACCCTGACAACTACAGTTCCTTCAAACTGGAATTCCTTGCCCTTGTCTGGGCAGTGACAGAGAGATTTAAGCATTACCTGGCCTCTGCGAAATTCACCGTCTTCACGGACAACAATCCGCTAACGCATCTGGATACTGCCAAACTCGGGGCTTTGGAACAGCGGTGGATGGCCCGGCTGTCCAACTATGATTTCACCATCAAATATCGGGCAGGACACCAGAATGCCAATGCTGATGCTCTGTCCCGAATGCCCAATCTACCAGAAGTGGGAGAAGACCCGGAGGCACTTGAAGAGGTGGAGCTGCCTGCCTTCCATCGCCCCAAAGCCACTCAGAGCTCTCACCATGTGAAGGACAGGCACAAGAACCAACCGGATGCCACGCTGAATCCCCTGCCCCACCACGGATGGGCAGAAACCCAGGATAGTGACCCCGTGGTCCGTCAGGTGAAGGAGCTCTTGACGCAGGCTGGGTTGCACCCTGGCCCAGATGATCCACAAGAAACCCAACAGCTGTGGAAGGGGAGAAGCAAGCTGTTTATCCATGATGGCAAGCTGTGCAGGAGGAGCATCGACCCACGTACTCATGAATTGGTGTGGCAGATAGTGGTGCCAAGGCGAGATGCGCCCATGGTTCTGGGAGCCTACCATGATGGAGCCGGACACTTCGGATGGAAGAAGCTAGAGAAGCTACTCCGAGGGAGGTTCTATTGGATTGGCATGAAGAGAACCATTGAGAAGTGGTGTCGGGAGTGTGGTCCATGTAGTCTGCGCAGAAAGGACCGTGACAGCCAACGGGCCCCCCTGCGGCCTATCATCACCAAACGGCCGCTTGAACTGGTCGCGCTGGATCATGTGAAGCTGACACCTAGCCGGTCGGGCTATATCTACGCCCTTACCATCGTGGACCACTACTCCAGGTTTCTGGTGGTTGTGCCTGTTAAAGATCTAACGGCCAGGACTGCCGCCAGGGCCTTCCAGCAGCACTTTTGTAGACCCCATGGCTACCCAGAGAAGGTACTGACCGACCAGGGGCCTGCCTTTGAAGCAGAAGTATTCCAAGAATTCTGCCAGTTGTACGGGTGTAAGAAGATCAGAACCACACCGTACCACCCTCAAACCAACGGGATGTGCGAGAAGATGAACCAGGTAGTAATCGATTTATTGAAGACCTTGCCTGTGGAAGAACGGAATCTGTGGCTGACAAAGTTGCCTGACTTGGTGGATATGTACAACCACATCCCAGTAAGTTCCACCAACTGTACTCCAGCGTACCTGATGCGAGGAAGGTCTAGTCGGTTACCCGTTGATCTGGACATGGGGGTCCTAGTACCTGAAGATACCTCGCCGGATGCGGATTGGGATGAAGAAAGGCAGCGAAGGTACCGCGAAGTGCAAGAGTGTGTGGAGAGAAGTCTCGCCCAGGCTAGGCAGAAGCAAGAAAGGGACTACAACCAACGCGCTCCTGCGATTCCCCTGTCACCTGGTGAGCAAGTGCTTAAACGGAAGAGGAGGTTACACAAGCTCGATGACCAATGGGAAGCGGAACCGTATACCATCTTGCCATCCGACTTCGACAACACTAAGGTCTGTCTCATCAGCAAGGACAAAGGGGAGACCTCGACAGCGGTATCCAGGGATCACCTTAAGGTCTGCCCCGATAAATTGAAAGAGAGGGGCACGGCCCCAGAGATCTCCCCGCCGGTGGAAAAGGAGAAAATGTTCCATACTGTCCTTGGTGACTTTCCCCAGTCCTGGACGCTGATAAACCAAGCCGTTGCGGTACCTGTTGTAATGTTTGAACAGCCGGACCCGCCAGAAACAATGGTGGTACCAGATCATCTGGCTCCACTACCTCAACAAGCCTTGCCTGAAGATGCCATGCCAACCATTGAACCGGCAAATCCTCCCTCTGCTATCAGTGAGCCTGCCGTACCCATTGTTGATAGCAGCAGCTCTGAGAGCCCCAACCTGCCAGTGCTACCCAGACTCACTAGAAGTGTAGTTAGAAGACAGCGCACTACACCAGCGGTAGCAAGCATAGCGGGCCCTGTTAGGCCAATAGCAACCCCTGCGCTGCGAAGGTCCACACGCAGCACACAGAACCAAACTCCCCTCCGCTACAAAATGTGGAGGTATTGATAAGGGCTGCTATTTCATTAAAAAATGTTTGTATGCATATCTTTTTGTTACAGGTTGTTAAAATGGACAATAGAGTAATGGACAGTGAATTGCTCAAAAACTTTCATAAGGGGGACCCCTTTGTTTACCCGGGGTCCCCGCTGTTTCAACCACTGAACTGAGAGTCATAAACTGTGCATGACCTAACTTTTGCAACGTTCAAGAATCCTCACCTCCCGTAAAGGGAAGCATTGTTATGTTCAATTGTTATGCTATTTCAAAAGTTTGTGTGTTTCCTGTTAACATGTATTATTGTTCTTGTTTTCCCAGTCCCGGAGTACTGGATTTAACCGGGGGGGAGTGCAGCACCCCAGAGTCCTGGTTGTTGCAGTACTGTGGCTCCGCCACTATGGGGAGCTATGGTACGTCTGATTGCACTAAGGAGTTTCTCTGACCAGGTACATTCTCACCACACTTCACACTCCGGCCACCAGGGGGGGTGGTCCTATCTAGTAGGCCACTCCTCACAACTCTGGTAAAACTGGGGGTTGGACAGGAAGACAGGGAGAAGTAGCTGGGAAGAGCTAGTGAGAGGACCTGTCAGGGATGGGGATCCTGGCAGACTCCTCAGAGCAGAACTAACCAGCAAACAACGGGAATACAGAAAAGGAGAATACCAGCAGGGGTTTTGTTGAAAGAGGCAGCACCTTGCTGAGGCGCAAACAATCGGTGGCCGGAACGCCGAGCAAGTAAGAGACTTTAAGTACATTGCAAACCACGGCAGGACAGCTAATTACAGGTTGGCTGTCTCACTTAACACCTAAGCAGACAACGGAGGCAGCTGTGGGAGAGGGGCGACTCTAGAGTCCCGGAAGAACTCCAGGCCTACCCCGTCATACGGGTGCGTCCTACCATATCACCTGGAGGACGGAGAACGAACAGTAGAGACAGAAAGAAACAGTTGTGAGGACTATCCCGGGAGCTCAGCAGGGAAGAACTACAACACACAGCGCTAGAAGGTAGATACTGATTCCCACCTGTGAGGAGAACTCCTGATGTGTCGTTGGACCGGCCGGTCTCTGAAAACCCAGTTAACAGCGCTCTGGACTGAGGTCTCCAACATCTTCAGTAAAGAGGTAAAGAGACTGCAAACTGGTGTCCTCGTTATTTACCGCGACCTGCACCGTTACCACACCACTTATTGCACCGGACGTCCCCCATTGACAGACAGGGCCACGGACCGGGTCTAGCCACCGTGACAACCCCAGGACTGAGACCTAGAGGCCCGGCTCCGGGTACCCCTCGGCCCTGCGGCGGTGTGGGGGCGCTCCACACACGTCCGAATTTCTTGCAGAAATTTCCTGAAGAAAACCGGAAATTTTCTGCAAGAAATCCACTTTTTTTTTTTTTTTTGCGTTTTTTTTCCTTTTTTTTTGCGTTTTTTTTAGCATTCTGCAAGCGTAATTAGCTTGCAGAATGCTAAAGTTTTCCAGCGATCTGTAGGTATCGCTTGGAAAACTGACTGACAAGTTGGTCACACTTGTCAAACATAGTGTTTGACAAGTGTGACCAACTTTTTACTATACAGGTCCTTCTCAAAAAATTAGCATATAGTGTTAAATTTCATTATTTACCATAATGTAATGATTACAATTAAACTTTCATATATTATAGATTCATTATCCACCAACTGAAATTTGTCAGGTCTTTTCTTGTTTTAATACTGATGATTTTGGCCTACAACTCCTGATAACCCAAAAAACCTGTCTCAATAAATTAGCATATCAAGAAAAGGTTCTCTAAACGACCTATTACCCTAATCTTCTGAATCAACTAATTAACTCTAAACACATGCAAAAGATACCTGAGGCTTTTAAAAACTCCCTGCCTGGTTCATTACTCAAAACCCCCATCATGGGTAAGACTAGCGACCTGACAGATGTCAAGAAGGCCATCATTGACACCCTCAAGCAAGAGGGTAAGACCCAGAAAGAAATTTCTCAACAAATAGGCTGTTCCCAGAGTGCTGTATCAAGGCACCTCAATGGTAAGTCTGTTGGAAGGAAACAATGTGGCAGAAAACGCTGTACAACGAGAAGAGGTGACCGGACCCTGAGGAAGATTGTGGAGAAGGACCGATTCCAGACCTTGGGGAACCTGAGGAAGCAGTGGACTGAGTCCACTGTGTGCAGGAAATGGGCTACAGGTGCCGCATTCCCCAGGTAAAGCCACTTTTGAACCATAAACAGCGGCAGAAGCGCCTGACCTGGGCTACAGAGAAGCAGCACTGGACTGTTGCCAAGTGGTCCCAAGTACTTTTTCTGATGAAAGCAAATTTTGCATGTCATTCGGAAATCAAGGTGCCAGAGTCTGGAGGAAGACTGGGGAGAAGGAAATGCCAAAATGCCTGAAGTCCAGTGTCAAGTACCCACAGTCAGTGATGGTGTGGGGTGCCATGTCAGCTGCTGGTGTTGGTCCACTGTGTTTCATCAAGGGCAGGGTCAATGCAGCTAGCTATCAGGAGATTTTGGAGCACTTCATGCTTCCATCGGCTGAAATGCTTTATGGAGATGAAGATTTCATTTTTCAGCACGACCTGGCACCTGCTCACAGTGCTAAAACCACTGGTAAATGGTTTACTGACCATGGTATTACTGTGCTCAATTGGCCTGCCAACTCTCCTGACCTGAACCCCATAGAGAATCTGTGGGATATTGTGAAGAGAAAGTTGAGAGACGCAAGACCCAACACTCTGGATGAGCTTAAGGCCGCTATTGAAGCATCCTGGGCCTCCATAACATCTCAGCAGTGTCACAGGCTGATTACCTCCATGCCACGCCGCATTGAAGCAGTCATTTCTGCCAAAGGATTCCCGACCAAGTATTGAGTGCATAACTGAACATTATTATTTGATGGTTTTTTGTTTGTTATTAAAAAACACTTTTATTTGATTGGACGGGTGAAATATGCTAATTTATTGAGACAGGTTTTTTGGGTTATCAGGAGTTGTAGGCCAAAATCATCAGTATTAAAACAATAAAAGACCTGACAAATTTCAGTTGGTGGATAATGAATCTATAATATATGAAAGTTTAATTGTAATCATTACATTATGGTAAATAATGAAATTTAACACTATATGCTAATTTTTTGAGAAGGACCTGTAGATGCTGCTTATGCAGCATCTATAGTAAAAGATAGAATGTTTAAAAATAATTAAAAAAAAATAAAAAAAATGCAGACAGCCAATCTCCTCAGCGGCGTCCGTTCCTATAGATGCCGGTGTGGTTCAGGACCTGCGGCTTGTGATTGGTCGCGTGAGTCACATGAGCGGTCACGCGACCAATCACAAGACAGCGACGTCATCGCAGGTCCTGAACCACACCATCTTTAGGAACGGAAAAGAGAGCATGCACCGGAGAGGCGGGAACACTTAGGGGGCCATCAGAGGGTGAGTATATCACTATTTTTTATTTTAATTCTTTTTTTTTTACCAATTATATGGTGCCCAGTCCATGGAGGAGAGTCTCCTCTCCTCCACCCTGGGTACCAACCGCACATAATCTGCTTACTTCCCGCATGGTGGGCACAGCCCCGTGCGGGAAGTAAGCAGATCAATGCACTCCTAGGTGTGCGGAATCCCCGCAATTCCGCATTTTTAATGAACATGTTGCTTTTTTTTCCGCGATGCGATTTTTTCGCGGAAAAAAATGCAACATTTGCACAAAAAATGCGGAATACCCTGTAAATAATAGGAGGCATATGTAAGCGTTTTTTTCGCGTTTTTATCATGTTTTTATAGCGAAAAAATGCGAAAAAAAACGCGAAAAATCCTGAACGTGTGCACATGGCCTTAAGAGCTCATGAGGGTGAAGATAAGTTCTTCGTTAGGTGTAGATAGGGAGAGCTTTAATACCTAGGGAGAGTGAA
This sequence comes from Ranitomeya variabilis, assembly GCF_051348905.1. Taxonomy (NCBI): domain Eukaryota; kingdom Metazoa; phylum Chordata; class Amphibia; order Anura; family Dendrobatidae; genus Ranitomeya; species Ranitomeya variabilis. The sequence continues at coordinate 152,916,697 of NC_135239.1, forward strand.
AGGCAGACACCTGAGTGTTATCAGTTCACAGTTCACATCATCATTGCAAGTACATGCTGGAGATTTGTGCTATTTTGCATTGTGTGTTGTATAGGTTAAGATTAGGAACAGACTGTGGGATTAGGGAGCGATAGGCAGACTTTTTTCCACTACCATAATCTACAAATTAGCTCTTTTAAGAGGCAAATAATATTAATTACTACCAGAATATTCAAAACCATTTTTTGGAGATACATAATATTACGGTGTAGCAGCATATATATATATTTTTACAGCTAAATAATATTCCTCCGTGCTAGCATAAAGTAAAATCCTTTTTAAAAGCTAATTGCTAAATTTTATTCCTCGCCTATTACTTAAATAGCTAATATTTATCTAGCAGTTGTGCAACTGGTGCAAAACCTACTGAGTTACGGAAACATCACTATTTACAAGTAATTTCCTTGATAAAAATTTATTGGTTTAATAAATAGCGTATCATTATCTAATAGTTGTGCGACTCAAGCAATCTGGGCAGAGATAAGGAAACGTGACAATTTACCATTGGCAATAATTTTCATTAGTCCGCTGTTGCAGTGTGTCAGCAAGGCGATATAAAAAATAATAATTTTCTATTTGTTTAATAAATACGTATCTTTATCTAGCAGTTGTGCAACTGGCGTAAAGCCTGATGAGATACGCAAAAGTGACTATTTACCTGCAATTTTCGGTAGTCTGCTTTTGCTGTGTGTACTAAAGCTAATATCTGAAAAAAATAGCCACATGTTGCTAGATACAGTGAATTTGTACATAACTCCTCTATGAGGGTACTTGTGAATACTTGTACTTGTGGGTTGGATGGCAGACAAAGGCTCCAGTGTGTTAACAAGCAGCACCACAAAATTGTTCACACGGTCCAGACTCAGTAGCCAAGAGACTGGGTCTCTGAATCCTCAATCTGCTTCTCCTTCCTGCCACCATCAGGAGTCCCAGAAGAAATATGACCCCAATGCCGGTCACTCTAAGGAACTGTTTACATTCCCTTGTAATTTTTCAGGCCTCTCAATGTGCACCATTAAAGAGGATCATGAGGAGGTGGAGTGCATCGATGCCCAAACATGTGGGCACCCACAGCCAGTAGAAATCAACGTTGGGGAAGGTCTATTCATGCCTGAAGAGATGGAGGATAATAATGATGCACAGTTGCCATCAGGTCAACCAAAAATTGCAATTCGGAAGTAGGATCAGATTGATGAATTGGAAGGCGACGTGGTCAATGATGTGGCCACTGATCCAACCTGGCATCATGGAACGCCTAGCGAGCACAGCAGTGCAGAGTTGGATGGATCCATGGCACGACAACAGGCAAGAATAGGTAGTGGTTTTACCACAGGGAGAACTCTGTCAACTGTTCCACAGAGCCCCCCACTCGGCTAGGCCAAGGCCAAGGGTGCGTTGTTCCACTGTACGGTAGTTTTCTTCTGAAATTCCTTCAGACAAAACAACTGTAATTTGCAGCATCTGACAAACCAAGCTAAGAAGAGGCAAGAACTCTGGCAACCTGAGCACCACCAGTATGCAAAAGCACATGGCAGCCAATCACTACTGTAGGTGGGGAACACCTGGGTACAAAATCTGTTTCTGGGGATGAAACCACTGGCCCTTCCCCTGTGTTACAGCCTTCCCAATCTGCTGTCCATGACAACCATAGTTTTCCTGTAGACTTCTTTGGTTGTCACTGCCGGCTTGCTGTGAGCACTGCCCAGTCAGTAATTCAGCTACCTACAAGCAAACTGATCATTGCCTGTATGTAGCTGAGCCGATCGAGTTATGGCAGTTTCTAGTCTCCCATAGAGACTATTGAAGCATGCCAAAAGTAAATTAAATGTTTTTAAAATAATACAAAAATTAGAAAAATATAAAAGTTCAAATCACCCCCTTTCACCCCATTCAAAATAAAATATAAAAATCAAACATACACATATTTGGTATTGCCGCATTCAGAATCGCCGATCTATTAATTATAAAAAAGGATTAAGCTGATCGCTAAATGGTGTAGCAAAATAAAAAGTCAAAACGCCAGAGTTACTTTTTTTGGTTGCCACGACATTGCATTAAAATGCAATAATGGGAAATCAAAAAAGCGTATCTGCACGAAAATGGTATCATGAAAAACTTCAGCTCGGCATGCAAAAAAGAAACCCTCAAACAACCTGAGATAATGAAAAATGGAAACGCTACGGGTATCAGAATATGGCGATTTTTTTTTTTTTTAACAAAGTTTGGAATTTTTTTCTCAACTTAGGTTCAAAGACCATAGACATGTTTGGTGTCTATGAACTCGTAATGACCTAGAGAATCATAATGGCTGGTCAGTTTTAGCATTTAGTGAACCTAGTAAAAAAGCCAAACAAAAAACAAGTGTGGGATTGTACTCTTTTTGCAATTTCACCGCACTTGGAATTTTTTTCCCGTTTTCTAGTACAGGACATGGTAAAATGTTGTTCAGAAGTACAACTCATCCCGCAAAAAATAAAAAAGTCCTCACACGGCCATATTGAGGGAAAAATTAAAAAGATATGGCTCTGGGAAGAAGGGGAGAGAAAAAAGAAAACACAAAAATGAAAATACCACCGGGGGTTAAGGTGTTAACAGAGGCAGAATATCACCCACTCACCCACAGGTCCAAATGCTAAACACCCACATTGTCAGATCGCTAGCCCTGGAAATGTTACCAATTTGACTTGTGGAACTGAGTCTTTCCTTGACCTCTTGGCAGTGGCAGCCCCATGGTACTCGATTCCCAACTGCCACTATTTTTCCCGGTGTGCCGTCCCTGCGTTACATAAGCATGTGTTACACCACCTAACCACAGAGACGTGGACAAGTTCCTGTGGACAGGGATGCTGTATTTCACTGATGGCACATTGGGTTAACCAGCTGGAGTCTGGGACAGAGTCCGACACAGGGACACACATCTTACCCACACCAAGAATAGCGGGCCCAACTTCCATCAGGGTTTCAGTTTCTTTGTATTTCAGTTCCTGTCTCTCCTCCTCTTCATCCTCAGCAGAATTAGCCTCCTCATCACTCCACAGTTGGGAAGTCTGCAGCACTGCCTTGGCGAAGCACCAGCATGCTCTGCTGAAGCTCATGAATCGCCCGTCAGGGCCGTGGGTACTCGGTATCGGGTCCGGTCGCAATTAAAGGGGTGGTCACACTGGCAGGAACCCGGTCCGTGGCCTTGGGTGCCCAAGTAAAAGGGATGGTCTTTAAAGGGGTTGTCGAAATAATGAAAGTTTGTGACACCACCTGTGGTTCTCGGTCAGAGGTGACCGATGCTGCTTAAAGGTGTCCTCTGGGTGCGATGGTGCTGCAGCAAAGATGGTGTCACTTCCCACAGGTGAAGCGGTGTCCCCAGGGCTCCCGGTGTATTTGGCAGGGATGGTGAATGCCGGCAAATAAATGGAGGACACAGGGTTGCAGTCTTTACCTGGTTTACTGATGTTAAGCAGCTTCGGTCCAGGGTACTGGCAACAGGTATAGATGGAGTTCAGGCAGCCTGAAGACAAGTGGAAATCCCCTTGCAGGTCAGTTTGGGAGCCTTCCACTATGCGCTCGTCTGTAGTCCCTTGCTGCCTGTAGTTGTCTAACAAGGTCCTCTTTCTTCCCCTGTCTAGGGACAGTACCTGCATGGTAGGCGACTTGAGCCGTTTCTTTTGGGTCTCTGTCCACGGTGACTCCGGACTGATTGCTACTGTACCTCAGGTATTATGTGGGCAAGTCCCTTTTAGTTTCCTGCTCTCCGGTTCTGCCGTGGGACCTGTAGTTCCTCACAACCTCGGGCTCCCGGTGCCCGGTTTCTGCGCTCAGCTTAGAGAGGCCCAGTCACAGCCCTTCTCTAGCACCTAAGTCCTTCTGTGCTCCTTCACTGTCTGCTACTAACTGTCAACTCTAACTGCCTAGCAACTGCCTAGAAACTGACTCCTGCTCCCGACCAGAGACAGCAGCTCCCCTAAAGTCGGGTGTAGAGCTCCCCCTTCTGGCCTGGAGTCAGAACGGTGTTGTATGTGCTGAATACCTGTTAAAGGGATTCCTCCTGTCTCTAGGCATGGCATTAGCCTCCCCGAGAGGAAGGCAATACCATTGTGGTACCTGAACTCCTGTAAGCCCCCCCGCTCAGACAGCGGAAATATAGCGGGGGTCCCATGTCCTCATAGGCCTGGCAAGTTGTTTTATGCTAGGGGTCAAATTAAGGTCAAGGTTTTTTCCTCCATGTAAAAGCAGCCAGATTTGGGTTCTGACTGGCTTTCTTGCCCGTGATTGATTGGTTGTCAATCAGTTGCCGGGCAGATTTGGTTATGTATTCATGTTAAAGCAGTCAGATCTGGTTCTGACTGGCTTGTTTGCCCGCCTAAAATTTTGATGATTGATTGGTTGTCAATCAGTTGCTGGGCAGATTTAGTTGTTATATATACTGGGGCACCGGCGTCGGATACTCAGTTCGCCGGTGCTTGAAGAAAAGAAGATACCTCAGCAAGAGATGGAGAAGCTCCTGCAGGAACTCCTATCAAGAGCTGGCGAGGAAGACGGGGAGGATTGGCTGAGGAGCTGCTTAGCTATAAAACCTCATTTAGCAGCTTCCGAAGCCATTGCCCCTCCTCCGGTTCCAGTACCTGCGACGCCAGAGGCAAGACATGAAGCTGGAGCCCCGGCACCTGAGAGATCTCCAGCGAGGACCAGGAGGCAGAGCGCAGCTTTCTCACCTGCTCCGTCTCCTGCGGCATCCGGGCTCAGTACGTCAGCGACAAGCAGGAAGTCACGCCGCAGCTGCACGTCGAAGTCTCGCAGCCCTCCGCGGGATTTCGGAAATCATCAGCTGGGAGCGCCGTCCACGTCATCAGGAGCGGCCGGAAGAGCCAGAAAGGGCACCGGCCGTAAAAGCGCTGCGGTGCCCCTCTCCACTGGCACCCGGTCGGCTCTTGCATCTGCTGCACGGGGCTCAAGGTCCGCTCCGCCCCCCTTGTCGTCGGATGAAGAGGAGGTTCGTGTCCCAGGATCTGCCAGGCAGCCGCGCTCGCCCCATTCTGTGGGCTGGAGCGCAGGCTGTGAAGGAGGAAGAAGACCGGACAACCAAGCTGCGAGGGGTGAGACTTCTAATATCCCAATGTCTGTCCCTCAGAATCAGTTAAGAGACTTAATTAAATCTGTAGTAGCCGAGGCATTGTGCGAGGCTAGTAATGTATCTCGGGCAACAGCTTCTCCTGCTCCTTTCTGCTCAGAAGCTCCTGCCCTTAGTATTCCTCCTTTGAATCCTTTCAAGGAGGCTTTAACATGCGAGCTTTCCCCACTGGGATTCCATTTGAGCCCCTCAGTTAAGGAGCTCATCTGGAATAATCAATTTGTGGATTTATTTTCATTATTGCCAAGTAGGGATCATCCCCCTAAGTTAGAGAAGAAAGATGACAAAACTGATCATGATGACCCTAAACGTAATATTAGGTCTTTTAATAACTGGGTCCAAGCGTTTGCCATATATGCTTCTGTGTTGGGAGAGAAATCGCCTAATCTTTGTAGCCGTCTCTTCCAACACGTTGACATCATATTAGAAGCTTATAAGAACTTTGGTGGCTCTGCTTGGCTCAGTTATGATGAGGCCTTTAGACATAAACTATCAGTTCACCCTGAGCTAAAATGGGGCTCTAAAGACATTGGGTTATGGATCAATCTCATGCTTCCTATGAGGAATGCTGTTGCTAGGCAGCCTTCTTCTTCTGTCACCAAAAAAGGCGTTTGTTTTGCTTATAATGATTCTTCCTGTAAGTGGAACAATAATTGCCGTTTTCGACATGAATGCTCGTTTTGTGGGAATTCCCACCCCATGTCCAAATGCTTTAAGAAGCAGGCTGCCCAGCAATCCTCTAAAGAATCAATTTCAAAGGGCCCCATCGCCAGTGAGGCTGGAAAACATGGTTCACTGGCTAAGCAAATACCCAGACAGGGAGATCAGTAGCTTACTGTTTAACGGGTTTTCTTTAGGTTTTCATGTTCCACAATTCAAAGGTTCAGGTTGTTTTTTAGTTAAAAATCTTTCTTCCGTTAATGACTTCCCTGATGTTGCTAGGGAAAATTTTTTTTCTGAATTAGAACTAGGCAGAGTTGCCGGCCCCTTTTTATCCCCTCCGTATTCAAATTTTCGTTTATCCCCTTTGGGTATTGTTCCCAAAAAGGATCCAGGTTCTTTCCGAATGATTCATCATCTATCTTATCCAGTGGGCCAATCCCTGAATGACGAGGTAGACAAAACGATGTGTTCTGTTACCTATTCCTCATTTGATGGCGCATTGGATATGCTTAGAAAATTCGTTCCTAATGCCCTCTTGTCCAAATCAGACATTAAATCTGCCTTCAGACTTCTCCCTGTTCATCCGGATGGGTTCAATTCACTGGGCTTCCATTTTGATAACTGTTTCTTTTTTGACAAATGCCTTCCCATGGGTTTTTCATTATCCTGCTTTTATTTTGAAAATTTTTCACGTTTTTTGCATTGGGTTTTGGAGTCTAGTGGTTGTAATGCGGGTATTTTGCATTACTTAGATGATTTCCTTTTTGTTGGCCCAGCCCATTCTTCGGCTTGTGAAAATACTCTTTCTAGGTTTCTTGAATTGTGTTCATTTTTTGGAATCCCAATTGCCCATGAGAAAACTGTACCCCCTTCTTGTCTCATTGAGTTTTTGGGCATCATGATAGATTCAGTCAGAATGGAAACCGTCCTGCCTCAAGAGAAAATTGAGAGACTTCGTAGTTCTCTTGAAAATTTACTGGCAAGGGACAAAATCACTCTTAAGGAACTTCAGTCCCTGCTTGGGCTATTGAATTTTTCCTTAAGGGTCATTCCGATCGGAAGGGTTTTTTCCAGGTCGCTTTATGAAGCTATTAAAGGGCATTCTTCTCCCAATTCTCATATCAGATTGTGTTCTGATATGAAAGAGGACGCAAGAATCTGGCTAGCATTTCTAGCAGGTTTTAATGGGAGATCTATTATTCAATCCCCTTTTGTATCTTCAGATTCTATCCCCCTTGCCTTTTCTGCAGACGCCACTCTAGGGGTGGCTTGCTTGTTTCAATCTCACTGGATTTCCCGGAATTGGCCTGACAATTGGGTTTTTAAGGAATTAAACAAAAATCCTCTTATTATTGAACTGGTTTCAATCCTTCTGTGTATTTGCTTATGGGGTCGTGGTTTACAAAATTCCAGGGTTCTATTACATTCCATGAATCAAGCAGTAGTTTTTTCAATCAATACACTGTCATCCAGGAATGTTGTTGCATCAAAGATTCTGAGAAAATTGGTATTGGAGTGTTTAAACTGCAATATTTGGTTAAAAGCAGTTTCAGGCATTGGTAAAGCTAGTCAGTTAACTGATTTTATTTTGCAGCATCAGTGGTTTGATTTTTATTTACAGGTTCCATTGGCAGACAAAGAGGCGTACGATTGCCCTCTTTCATTGCAGGACATGATTCCGATATGATTCCCTATTTTATTCAGAATTCCTTATCTAACAGATCATGGGCTGATTATTCAGCCGCATGGAAGAAATGGGTTAATTTTTCTGCTCTTTTTGGCTTTGATGCCTCTGCTCCCGACCCGAATTCGGCTTTAAAATTTGCTGAGTCCATGGTCCAGCAGGGATTATCTTACTCCGCAGTAGCCAAATGCTTTGCGGGAGTCTCTTTCTTTTTAAAATTGCATGGCGGGACTGCGTTGACGGATTTTTTCTCAGTAAAGCAATTTTTGAAAGGGCTGAAAAGGGAAAAGTTTTTTCCGGATTCAAGGTGTCCTATTTCTATTTCTTTATTGACTGACATTTGTTCTGCCCTTTTACATGTTTGTAAGAACTTTGAAGAAGCGCTTTTGTTTAATTCCATATTTTCTATCTCCTTTTTTGGGGCCCTAAGGGTCGGTGAGGTAGTATCAGCCAAAAAATCGGTTTCATCCCCGCTCTTGCTTTCGGACGTCAAAATTTTCGATTCGTTTCTTCTCCTGTTTATCAGGAAGTCTAAGACGGATCAACTCGGGAGAGGAGCGGAGCTAAGATTGAATTCCTTTCCTGATTCTAGAATTTGTCCTGTATCCATTCTGTCCAAATGGATTATGTTTAGGCCCCCGGCTGAAGGGTCTCTGTTTATTCATAAGGATTCTTCCCCGGTAACGGTTTTCCAATTTAGTTTTATTTTAAAGCAGTGTTTGGCATTTTTAGGTAAAAGTCATCTCAAAATTACTTCCCATTCCTTCAGAATTGGTGCGGCTACTGAAGCATCAAGGGCTGGCCTATCTGACGATAAAATCAAGAGAATGGGTAGATGGGAATCAAAAAGATTCAGAATTTATGTTCGGCCTGATTTATATCCCGATTAATTTTATTTCTCTTGTATTCTACAGTTATTTGGATCGTTGGGCATTCATTTGTCTTCTGGGCCCGGAAGAGGGCCAGCCTGCGATCATATTCTGAGAATTTGTCGTTCCATTCATCTAAAGTTCAAGTTTTTTGGCACGGCATTCGCGGCCTGAATTGGCCTTCTTTAGTTTCTGAGGTAAAGAGTTGTCGGGAGAGGCTCCCTCATCCGGATCTAATTATAGTTCATCTCGCTGGGAATGATTTAGGAAGAATCAATACTTTGAACCTTCTGGCTGCTATTCGGTCAGATCTTACTTATTTAAGACAGATTTTTCCAATCTCGGGTATTGTTTTTTCGGAAATCATTCCCAGACGTGCTTGGCAATGTACTCAGCTTTCATTCTTGGATAAGATCCGGAAGAGGGTTAATTTCTCCATGAAGAAGTTCCTACCTCTTATTTCTGGTTTTTCTTTTAGACATACAGACTTAGAAGGTTTTTTGCCAGGGATGTTCAGAAATGATTTGGTTCATTTGTCGGATATCGGACTTGATTTATTTAATCTTAACATGGGCAATATAATCGAAAAATGGCTGTGTGGTTTGGGGGGGGCCTCGGCTCTTTGATCCTTGGCCTCTTGGGGTAAAAAATCACCCAACCTTGGGTGGATTTGGTTTATGGAAGTTGATGGAATTTTGGAATTATAAACTTATGGTTATTATTCATTGGTTATTTAGTTAAATTTTATGGAATTTGTAACTCAAAATAAAACCTCACGGCCATTTATTCCAAACTTTATAAAAGTGTCTTGTGTTTTTATTATATTATAATTATAGGCCTTATGGGGACATGTAAGCCCCCCCGCTCAGACAGCGGAAATATAGCGGGGGTCCCATGTCCTCATAGGCCTGGCAAGTTGTTTTATGCTAGGGGTCAAATTAAGGTCAAGGTTTTTTCCTCCATGTAAAAGCAGCCAGATTTGGGTTCTGACTGGCTTTCTTGCCCGTGATTGATTGGTTGTCAATCAGTTGCCGGGCAGATTTGGTTATGTATTCATGTTAAAGCAGTCAGATCTGGTTCTGACTGGCTTGTTTGCCCGCCTAAAATTTTGATGATTGATTGGTTGTCAATCAGTTGCTGGGCAGATTTAGTTGTTATATATACTGGGGCACCGGCGTCGGATACTCAGTTCGCCGGTGCTTGAAGAAAAGAAGATCCCGCCCTCCCTCCCTTTATATTGTCATTTTCTCCTGTCGTTTGGTTTTATTTGTGGGTAAAAAATCACCCAACCTTGGGTGGATTTGGTTTATGGAAGTTGATGGAATTTTGGAATTATAAACTTATGGTTATTATTCATTGGTTATTTAGTTAAATTTTATGGAATTTGTAACTCAAAATAAAACCTCACGGCCATTTATTCCAAACTTTATAAAAGTGTCTTGTGTTTTTATTATATTATAATTATAGGCCTTATGGGGACATGTAAGCCCCCCCGCTCAGACAGCGGAAATATAGCGGGGGTCCCATGTCCTCATAGGCCTGGCAAGTTGTTTTATGCTAGGGGTCAAATTAAGGTCAAGGTTTTTTCCTCCATGTAAAAGCAGCCAGATTTGGGTTCTGACTGGCTTTCTTGCCCGTGATTGATTGGTTGTCAATCAGTTGCCGGGCAGATTTGGTTATGTATTCATGTTAAAGCAGTCAGATCTGGTTCTGACTGGCTTGTTTGCCCGCCTAAAATTTTGATGATTGATTGGTTGTCAATCAGTTGCTGGGCAGATTTAGTTGTTATATATACTGGGGCACCGGCGTCGGATACTCAGTTCGCCGGTGCTTGAAGAAAAGAAGATCCCGCCCTCCCTCCCTTTATATTGTCATTTTCTCCTGTCGTTTGGTTTTATTTGTGGGTAAAAAATCACCCAACCTTGGGTGGATTTGGTTTATGGAAGTTGATGGAATTTTGGAATTATAAACTTATGGTTATTATTCATTGGTTATTTAGTTAAATTTTATGGAATTTGTAACTCAAAATAAAACCTCACGGCCATTTATTCCAAACTTTATAAAAGTGTCTTGTGTTTTTATTATATTATAATTATAGGCCTTATGGGGACATGGGGTGCCACATTCATCTGTTTAGGTGACAAAGCTAACCATGCACCATGCACTGGACCTCCAACCAGGTCTGGTTGTGTGCGATAATGGGCGTAATTTTGTGGTGGCTTTAAAGCTAAGCAAGCTGGTACACGTTCCATGCATGGCCCATGTGCTGAACTTGGTTGTACAGCAGTTTTTAAAAACATACTCTGACTTTCCGGATCTACTTGCCAAGGTACGCCATATCAGCGCACATTTCTAAAAGTCATCTCAGCCTTTCACTGGTCTAGCTTCACTGCAAAAGTGCTTTAATTTGCCTCTTCACTGATTGATTTGTGACCTGCCCTCACACTGGAATTTGACCTTTCTTTTGTTGGCAAGGGTTATGGAACAGCAGAGGGCAGTGTCAACATTCAGCCCTCACACATAACAACTGCTGAGTGGGTGTAGATTGCTGACATATGTGAGGTTCTTAAAAAATGTAAGTGGTGCACCAACATGGAGAGCACTGATGATGCTATTATCAGCATAACCATCCCACTGATCTGTTTATTAAAACGTTCGCTGCAGAATCTCAAAGTGGAAGCTTTGAATGTCAAGCAGATGTCTATGGAGCAAGATTTTACAGTGGCTGATACCACACAGCCCAGCCTCACACGATATTCTCAGGCCACATTGGGCTATGATGAGGAACAGAAAGAGGAGGAGGAGAATGAGGAGGAACAGGATTTTTTGGTCTGCCCTACAGAGGGGACTCCCAATCTCAGCTTCATGCCTTTCCAGCATGTATGGCCTGAAGAGGAGGAGGAGGCTATGAATCGTGAGGAGGAGAGGATGGTTAGTGTTCTCTCTGGTGAGGACACTGAACGTTTGACTCTTTGCAGTCTGCAACACATGGCACATTTCATGTCCAGATGCCTTTCCCAAGACTTTCTCATCCAACATGAAATACTGGCTGTGCACATTTCTTGACTCATGGTACAAGGAGAAATTTCCTTCTCTCATGTCAGAGGCAGACGTGCCATTTTCAGTGCATGCATGCCAGAGGGTTGTTGTGCAAGACATGCTAAAAAGACTACCCTCAGACAACGCTGCTGGCAGAGGTATCAGTTCTTTTCACTCACAAGGATTACAGGGGAGGGCCACACACATCAGGTGCAACTCAGGGGGGATGTTCACCAACTGGGCCATTTTCATGAAACCATCACATCAGCAAGGGCTATATCTGTGGTTGTAACTATGATGAGGAGGGAAAAGTTGACCAAGATGGTGAAGGACTACTTAAGTGACCATACCAGTGCCCTTCCTGATTCTTCAGTGCCCTTTAACTATTGGTTGTCCAAGCTGCAGACGTGGCCCGACCTCTCCTTGTACGCCTTGGAGTTGCTGCCATGCCCTGCCACAAGTGTGTTGTCTGAGCGGATTTTCAGTTTGGCTCGTGCAATCTTAAAGGATAGGCGCACATGACTGTCTATGGAAAATGCAGACAGGCTGACTCTTCTAAAATTGAACAAGGGCTGGATTTCCTCCAACTTTGTAAGCCCTATGGGTGACAGCAATGTAAATACAGCCCAAATTTTTTGGGGGAAGTTGTCTTACCGTCCATCCCTTACCATCCAAACACATTTTGTTCAGGATATCACCTCCTCCAATGTAGAAAACCGACTAGAATATTGAAAGGATATATTAAATTGAAAAACCAGAAAAAGCGTACTATCCTTAAAACGATATTTTATTATTAAATTATCTAAAATCTCAATAAATAAGACTCAAATGTATGCAATCAACATCAGCCAACTGGGTTGGGTAAGCTAGAAAAATAGGGAGAAAGTAGATATGCCTGACACAGTCCCTGTAGGTGGCCCTAAAGTGTCTTAAACCTACCTACCAGCGGAGGTTGGCACCCTAGATTTCGATATGGCGCCCCCGCTCACCGTCGACTGTCCCTTCTTACCCTAGTAGGGTCCTACTTGCTACCCACACCCAGGTACCCACAGACATACACACACAAATTGACCAATAGGTCACACTAACAAAAAAACGTGAAACAGTGAAAAAAGAAAAAAGTGAACGAAAAATTCTAAAAATACTGCAGACATAGCTGCATAAATGCACTAAATAGCATGTAACCCACAGTTACCTCAAAAAATATTTGAAAAAATATATAAATAGTGCAGAGCTATGGGGTACAGCAGGGCACAGTTGGAGTGTGCTCAGTTAAATATTCGGAGGTCATGAGTAGTGAAGCCTCTAATAGATGTAACAATAGGTCACTGTCTTTGTTAGTGATTGATGACCCAAAAATCATAGACAGACCAATAAAGCTAATGTACAGAGTGGATCCCTAGGCAAGATAGGTTAGCAGATATATGAGTACACTCAATGGATGTAAGTATATTGTTGGGTGATATAGATATTACACCCTAAATTGTCCAAAAATAAACAGAACAAAATATTCAACAAAAACCAAAAAACAAAATAAACCCAAATGAAAAAATTATCTGCCTTATAGGGTATCACATATAGTATTTCTTATTTAGTTTGAGGGCTAATGCACATCAGTATACAGAAACGACTGAGAACCATCCCTCATTACTCTCTCTATATTAGATGATCTGGTAAACTTTTATTGCTATGAGTAGCATATTAGTCTGCACTCTAGATGCCATCCGAGTTCCGCATCTTATACCATAGAAAAAATCAGCAAAAGTATTAGAAAAAATCAGAAAAAAAGGAAGAAAGAAACACAAAACAAATTGGTATCACATATAGTGTCTCTCAATTGCGTTAAATTAGTGCATCTACAAGCCCAAAATATCTGAGGCCAATCCCTTAAAGGATATCACATATATTATTTCTCATTTGGTTTAAGGGCTAATGCACATCAGAGTACAGAAACAGCTAAGAGCCATCCCTCATTACCCTCTCTATAATGGATAATCTGATACACTTTTGTTGCTGTCAGTAGCACATTAGTCTGCACTCTAGATGCCATACGAGTTCCGCATCTCATACCAAAGAAAAAATTAGCAAAATAAATAATTTAACGCAATTGAGAAACACTATATGTGATACCAATTTGTTTTGTGTTTCTTTCTTCCTTTTTTTCTGATTTTTTCTAATACTTTTGCTGATTTTTTCTATGGTATAAGATGCGGAACTCGGATGGCATCTAGAGTGCAGACTAATATGCTACTCATAGCAATAAAAGTTTACCAGATCATCTAATATAGAGAGAGTAATGAGGGATAGTTCTCAGTCGTTTCTGTATACTGATGTGCATTAGCCCTCAAACTAAATAAGAAATACTATATGTGATACCCTATAAGGCAGATAATTTTTTCATTTGGGTTTATTTTGTTTTTTGGTTTTTGTTGAATATTTTGTTCTGTTTATTTTTGGACAATTTAGGGTGTAATATCTATATCACCCAACAATATACTTACATCCATTGAGTGTACTCATATATCTGCTAACCTATCTTGCCTAGGGATCCACTCTGTACATTAGCTTTATTGGTCTGTCTATGATTTTTGGGTCATCAATCACTAACAAAGACAGTGACCTATTGTTACATCTATTAGAGGCTTCACTACTCATGACCTCCGAATATTTAACTGAGCACACTCCAACTGTGCCCTGCTGTACCCCATAGCTCTGCACTATTTATATATTTTTTCAAATATTTTTTGAGGTAACTGTGGGTTACATGCTATTTAGTGCATTTATGCAGCTATGTCTGCAGTATTTTTAGAATTTTTCGTTCACTTTTTTCTTTTTTCACTGTTTCACGTTTTTTGGTTAGTGTGACCTATTGGTCAATTTGTGTGTGTATGTCTGTGGGTACCTGGGTGTGGGTAGCAAGTAGGACCCTACTAGGGTAAGAAGGGACAGTCGACGGTGAGCGGGGGCGCCATATCGAAATCTAGGGTGCCAACCTCCGCTGGTAGGTAGGTTTAAGACACTTTAGGGCCACCTACAGGGACTGTGTCAGGCATATCTATTTTCTCCCTATTTTTCTAGCTTACCCAACCCAGTTGGCTGATGTTGATTGCATACATTTGAGTCTTATTTATTGAGATTTTAGATAATTTAATAATAAAATATCGTTTTAAGGATAGTACGCTTTTTCTGGTTTATCACCTCCTCCATCCTCCTCCTCCTGCTTTTGCAACAAGTACTTAGTTATCATCTATGTATACCCCAGATGGGTAATGTTTTTTACTTTTTTTAAACTTTGCACATTGTGCAGTGGTGAAAATTGTACTCCCTATCTCTACCTCTTGTAAAAACTGCAAAATGTATTATGAGGTCCACCTCAGGGCTGTCACGCTGCTGCTATGCAGGTAGATGCAGCTCCACTAGATAGCAATAGAGTGGAGAGAGGACTGCACACAGCAGGAGCAGACCTGCAGCGCAGCAGTGAGGCCACGGCCAGGTGACAGCAGAATAGTAAACAAGCCGGGTCGATATTAGTCTGTAGTATAGTACCAAAGGAATAGTCAAGCACAGACTCAGGAACAAGCCAAATGGGTCAATACCGCTCAGGAAAAGATATGCCAAAGACAAGAAACAAAACAGCAGGTCAGAGTCCAAGCCAAGTCGGGTACCAGGGAATCCAAGCACGAAAGGGGAACACAGAGTGGGGAAGGGGAGAGGGGAATAAACAGTCATGGATACAGTCAGCAAAAGCAGCAGGATGAATCAGGATACACAGAGTCAGCTACACACACCATAGGCAGAAACTATAATTGACACCGCCTGCAGGATGCAGCAGAGATAAATAGCAAACCTGAACCCAGAATGAGGCAGAGCAAAGTTAACCCTTGACATGATCAGACTGGGAAAGAGAGACAGGATACAAAACCCGGCCTGGATAATGAAAACGGCACCTTTCAGCTTGTATGATACAAACCTCTCGAGTATTTTTTTGAAAACTTTGCACATTGTGCAATGGTGACACTTGTACTCCCTATCTCTACCTCTAGTAATAACTGCAAAATGCATTGTAAGGTCCCCTTCATAACGTCTTTCAGCTTGTATGATACAGACCCCTTGAGTAATTTTTTGAAAACTTTGCACATAGTGCAATGGAGAAAATTGTACTCCGGATCTCTGCCTATTGTAATAACTGCAAAATGTATTGTGAGGTCCCCAGGACGGTGTCTTTCAGATTGTATGATACAGACCCCTTGGGTAATTTTTCGAAAACTTTGCACTTTGTGCAATTGTAAATCATGCACCGAGGTTGTTGCTCAGGATACAGTGGAATTACAAATGAGAAAATAACTAATTTCCACACAATTCACTGTCAGTAACTAGTTCACTTAGGAATGAAGATATTTCTACTCAGTTTTGATAAACACAAATCAATGAAATCACATCACACAAACATTTTTGATAGAAGGCTTTAATTACTCTGCTGGACAGCTCAGTAGTACCCAAGAGAACTGTTACTGCTATTTTTTCTATGTGGATTTACCTGTTGGTGTGTCTGTCTGAACCGGCCGACGTTATCTTATTACACCCTGAGATCAAACTGGTTTAATTAAGTGAGTGAAAAGCACGGGCTCACCTGCGGTCTAGCACAGTGGTTCACAAACATAAGAATATACAGTACAGACCAAAAGTTTGGACACACCTTCTCATTTAAAGATTTTTCTGTATTTTCACTTATGGGTAAGCAGCATGTATGGATGACCGGTCAAATAGGAGTGATTTGTGGGGTACTGCCTTTGGCACCCATTTATTTTGTTAAACTCCTCTGTCATGTGGGTGGTATTGTGTAACCATGGTCTTTTATGGATAGCTTGCTCTGGATGTATTTAGCTTTTCCTGCTTGAACCAGCATACCTTCATGTCTCCTCCATATTTCCTCACTGTATGATTTACAATGTTTGTTGTTTACTGATCTATATTATATTTGTATTAATAAAGTCTTTTTTATTGATTATGTTTTGTGGGAATTTCATACTCCGTCTTTTCCTCTTGTTCTATGTCTATTGGAGTTGTCCTGCTGATCCAGTGAGTTTGGGCACTAATTGTGGGAGAGCTTAATTTTTCTGCTCTCGGCCATTATCCAGTGATGTGTTTTATGACTATTGGTATGATTATAATAATTTCAAGGCAAATGGATTTCCATACCCGAGACCAAACCTGGCTATCTCGTTTATAGGAGGTTTTTAAGGTAGTGACTCTAAGGAGAGGATTGTGAGACAGAAGTCATTATTACAAAAGCGGACTAAGTTATGGTGGAACAAGGCATCTTTGGGGCAATACCTGACTAACGGCCTAATCCCTAGAGGTCTACGGATCCAAATATTCCCATCCTTTCCGGTGGATGATGAGAGTTTTAGAAGAGATTGGGAAGATACGGCCACAAAATGCTCTCAAGGCTTTATGGAATTGTTAATAAAATCTTATGAAACTAAGCTGGGGGATATTGAAAAAGCGAAGGATAGTATTCAGGGGACTATTAAGGATGAATTAACATCTGAGGCGCTAGAAAAATTAAATGGAGATCTGGAGAAAGATTTCTCCAAGTGGGAACAGGAAATAAGTGCTGTGAAAACAAAGAAATTACAGAGACAATCTGGATTACCAGGAGAATAGAGTGTATCGATGGTGGAATAACAAGAAGTCAAGCCCCCTCCCCACTTAAGGTTAGGCTCAATTTCATCATTAACATCAATGGATGAATCGAGTGTGGCATCTGACCAATCTAGAACATTGGGTGGGGAAGGGAATAGAAAAATACAACCAGGGAGGACCGCTAAAGGGCGATTTACCAACAAAAGGAAACCTACATCCCCACCAGTTTACGATCGGAAGGCAAAAAATACAAATCTTGAGGTAATAAATCTATCTTCCCATAATCTCTCTGCGACACAATTAGATCTATTGAAATTAGGTCTAAATTTTGTACCACGTAACGGTTTCGATTTTTTTTGCAGCTTTGAAAGATACACATTTGTTTTGTCACAAGATGATTTTAAAGAAATTACACAGTCAGAGGGACTCAGACCAAGGCCTATCTAATGATGCGGAACGCGAGGCCCTTGAGGCACTGGAGGACTTACTGAGGGAACAACAACCTGAGGCTTTAGGAAATTTTCCTACATCTGTTGTGTCCAGATGTCTCACTTTCCCTCCCTTGTCCCTGTGTCCACAAGTTGAAATTTTTTGTAGACTGGTCACTGAAGATTTGAAGAAAATACCTAGACATATATACAATGACAACCTCACAAGTGCACAGAAGGGAGCCTTGAGGGGACTGCAGTCATTGGATTCAGTGGTAATTAAGCCAGCGGACAAGGGAGGGAATGCGGTCATCTGGCCAACTGACAAATATGAAAAGGAGGCCTTTCGTCAGCTTAGAAACAAAATGACTTATCAAATGTTACCACAAAATCAGACACATTTATTTTCTAGGAAACTGAAATCCATTCTGTTTAATGCTGGCGAGTCTGGTATTGTCCCCAAGAAGGTCCTTGATGAACTTTTACCTAAATTTCCCCAAATTGCCACATTTTACCTTTTGCCAAATGTGCACAAGGACACTGTGAATCCCCCTGGTCAGCCCATTGTCTCTGGCATAGGAGGACTGTGTGATGGTGTATGCAAGTTCATAGATTATTACCTCAAGCCTTTGGTTGAGACACTTCCCTCCAATGTCAGAGACACTTCCGATGTGTTGACCAGGGTCGACGGTCTGTTCCTTGAGGCGGGCATGTTATTGGTTACCATCAATATTGAATCTTTATATACCTCAATTAGGCCTGATGATTGTTTGAGGGCGGCCCGCTTTTTTATGGAGACTGCGAACTGGGATGGCTGTCATGATTCTCAATGGCGAGAGAACATAGCCCAGCATATATGAGAACTAGCTCTTGGAAGATGGAAACTATACTGACCATGAACTAAACCTGCCGCACAACTAGAAGTGGCCGGGTAGCATGCCTACGTTTTTTATCCCTAGATGCCCAGCGCCAGCCGGAGAACTACCTAATCCTAGCAGAGGAAAAGACAGTCCTGGCTCACCTCTAGAGAAATTTTCCCAAAAGGCAGACAGAGGCCCCCACATATATTGGCGGTGATTTTAGATGAAATGACAAACGTAGTATGAAAATAGGTTTAGCAAAATCGAGGTCCGCTTACTAGATAGCATGAAGACAGAAAGGGCACTTTCATGGTCAGCAGAAAACCCTATCAAAACACCATCCAGAAATTACTTTAAGACTCTAGCATTAACTCATAACACCAGAGTGGCAATTTCCGCTCACAAGAGCTTTCCAGACACAGTAACGAAACAGCAGCTGTGAACAGGAACAAAATGCAAAAACACACAAGGACAAAAGTCCAACTTAGCTAGGAGTTGTCTAGTAGCAGGAACATGCACAGAAGGCTTCTGATTACATAGTTGACCGGCATGAAACTGACAGAGGAGCAAGGTTATATAGCGACTCCCACATCCTGATAGGAGCAGGAGAACAGAGGGGATGATGCACACAAGTACAATTCCACAAGTGGCCACCGGGGGAGCCCAGAATCCAATTTCACAACAGTACCCCCCCCTCAAGGAGGGGGCACCGAACCCTCACCAGAACCCCCAGGGCGATCAGGATGAGCCCTATGAAAGGCACGGACAAGATCGGAGGCATGAACATCAGAGGCAGTGACCCAAGAATTATCCTCCTGACCGTATCCCTTCCATTTGACCAGATACTGGAGTTTCTGTCTGGAAACACGAGAGTCTAAGATCTTTTCCACAACGTACTCCAACTCACCCTCAACCAACACCGGAGCAGGAGGCTCAACGGAAGGCACAGCCGGTACCTCATACCTGCGCAACAATGACCGATGAAAAACATTATGAATCGAAAAGGATGCAGGAAGGTCCAAACGGAAGGACACAGGGTTAAGAATCTCCAATATCTTGTACGGGCCGATGAACCGAGGCTTAAACTTAGGAGAAGAAACCCTCATAGGGACAAAACGAGAAGACAACCACACCAAGTCCCCAACACAAAGCCGAGGACCAACACGACGACGGCGGTTGGCAAAAAGCTGAGTCTTCTCCTGGGACAACTTCAAATTGTCCACCACCTGCCCCCAAATCTGATGCAACCTCTCCACCACAGCATCCACTCCAGGACAATCCGAAGATTCCACTTGACCGGAGGAAAATCGAGGATGAAACCCCGAATTACAGAAAAACGGGGACACCAAGGTGGCAGAGCTGGCCCGATTATTGAGGGCGAACTCCGCCAAAGGCAAAAAAGCAACCCAATCATCCTGATCCGCAGACACAAAACACCTCAAATATGTCTCCAAGGTCTGATTAGTCCGCTCGGTCTGGCCATTAGTCTGAGGATGGAAAGCAGACGAAAAAGACAAATCTATGCCCATCCTAGCACAGAATGCCCGCCAAAATCTAGACACGAATTGGGTCCCTCTGTCAGAAACGATATTCTCCGGAATACCATGCAAACGAACAACATTTTGAAAAAACAGAGGAACCAACTCGGAAGAAGAAGGCAACTTAGGCAAGGGAACCAGATGGACCATTTTAGAGAAACGGTCACACACCACCCAGATGACAGACATCTTCTGAGAAACAGGCAGATCCGAAATAAAATCCATCGAGATGTGCGTCCAAGGCCTCTTCGGGATAGGCAAGGGTAACAACAATCCACTAGCCCGAGAACAACAAGGCTTGGCCCGAGCACAAACGTCACAAGACTGCACAAAGCCTCGCACATCTCGTGACAGGGAAGGCCACCAGAAGGACCTTGCCACCAAATCCCTGGTACCAAAGATTCCAGGATGACCTGCCAACGCAGAAGAATGAACCTCAGAGATGACTCTACTGGTCCAATCATCAGGAACAAACAGTCTACCAGGTGGGCAACGATCAGGTCTATCCGCCTGAAACTCCTGCAAGGCCCGCCGCAGGTCTGGAGAAACGGCAGACAATATCACTCCATCTTTAAGGATACCTGTGGGCTCAGAATTACCAGGGGAGTCAGGCTCAAAACTCCTAGAAAGGGCATCCGCCTTAACATTCTTAGAACCCGGTAGGTAAGACACCACAAAATTAAACCGAGAGAAAAACAACGACCAGCGTGCCTGTCTATGATTCAGGCGCCTGGCAGACTCAAGGTAAATTAAATTTTTGTGGTCAGTCAATACCACCACCTGATGTCTGGCCCCCTCAAGCCAGTGACGCCACTCCTCAAAAGCCCACTTCATGGCCAAAAGCTCCCGATTCCCAATATCATAATTCCGCTCGGCGGGCGAAAATTTACGGGAAAAAAAAGGCACAAGGTCTCATCACGGAGCAGTCGGAACTTCTCTGCGACAACACCGCCCCAGCTCCGATTTCAGAAGCGTCGACCTCAACCTGAAAATGAAGAGCAACATCAGGCTGACGCAACACTGGGGCGGAAGAAAAGCGGCGCTTGAGCTCCCGAAAGGCCTCCACAGCATCAGGGGACCAATCAGCAACATCAGCACCCTTCTTAGTCAAATCAGTCAATGGTTTTACAACATCAGAAAAACCAGCAATAAATCGACGATAAAAGTTAGCAAAGCCCAAAAATTTCTGAAGACTCTTAAGAGAAGAGGGTTGCGTCCAATCACCAATAGCATGAACCTTGACAGGATCCATCTCGATGGAAGAGGGGGAAAAAATGTATCCCAAGAAGGAAATCTTTTGAACCCCAAAAACACACTTAGAACCCTTCACACACAAGGAATTAGACCGCAAAACCTGAAAAACCCTCCTGACCTGCTGGACATGAGAGTCCCAGTCATCCGAAAAAATCAGAATATCATCCAGATACACAATCATAAATTTATCCAAATAATCGCGGAAAATGTCATGCATAAAGTACTGGAAGACTGAAGGGGCATTTGAAAGACCAAAAGGCATCACCAAATACTCAAAATGGCCCTCGGGCGTATTAAATGCGGTTTTCCACTCATCCCCCTGCTTGATTCGCACCAAATTATACGCCCCACGGAGATCAATCTTAGAGAACCACTTGGCCCCCTTTATACGAGCAAACAAATCAGTAAGCAGTGGTAACGGATATTGATATTTAACCGTGATTTTATTCAAAAGTCGATAATCAATACACGGCCTCAAAGAGCCGTCTTTCTTAGACACAAAGAAAAAACCGGCTCCTAAGGGAGATGACGAAGGACGAATATGTCCCTTTTCCAAGGACTCCTTTATATATTCTCGCATAGCTGTGTGTTCAGGCACAGACAGATTAAATAAACGACCCTTAGGGTATTTACTACCCGGGATCAAGTCTATGGCACAATCGCACTCCCGGTGCGGAGGTAGTGAACCAACCTTGGGTTCTTCAAAAACGTCACGAAAGTCAGACAAGAATTCAGGAATCTCAGAGGGAATAGATGATGAAATGGAAACCAAAGGTACGTCCCCATGAGTTCCTTTACATCCCCAGCTTAACACAGACATAGCTCTCCAGTCGAGGACTGGGTTATGAGATTGCAGCCATGGCAATCCCAGCACCAAAACATCATGTAGATTATACAGCACCAGAAAGCGAATAACCTCCTGGTGATCCGGATTAACACGCATAGTCACTTGTGTCCAGTATTGTGGTTTATTACTAGCCAATGGGGTGGAGTCAATCCCTTTCAGAGGTATCGGAGCCTCCAATGGCTCCAAATCATACCCACAGCGTTTGGCAAAGGACCAATCCATAAGACTCAAAGCAGCGCCAGAGTCGACATAGGCGTCCGCGGTAATAGATGACAAAGAACAAATCAGGGTCACAGATAGAATAAACTTAGACTGTAAAGTGCTAATTGAAACAGACTTGTCAGGCTTCTTAGTACGCTTAAAGCATGCTGATATAACATGAGTTGAATCACCACAATAGAAGCACAACCCATTTTTTCGTCTAAAATTCTGCCGCTCGCTTCTGGACAGAATTCTATCACATTGCATATTTTCTGGCGTTTTCTCAGTAGACACCGCCAAATGGTGCACAGGTTTGCGCTCCCACAGACGCCTATCGATCTGAATAGCCATTGTCATGGACTCATTCAGACTCGCAGGCACAGGGAACCCCACCATAACATCCTTAATGGCATCAGAGAGACCTTCTCTGAAAATCGCCGCCAGGGCGCACTCATTCCACTGAGTAAGCACAGACCATTTGCGGAATTTTTGGCAGTATATTTCAGCTTCATCTTGCCCCTGAGACAAGGACATCAAGGCCTTTTCCGCCTGAAGCTCTAAATGAGGTTCCTCATAAAGCAACCCCAAGGCCAGAAAAAACGCATCCACATTGAGCAACGCAGGATCCCCTGGTGCCAATGCAAAAGCCCAGTCCTGAGGGTCGCCCCGGAGCAAGGAAATTACAATCCTGACCTGCTGTGCAGGGTCTCCGGCAGAGCGAGACTTCAGGGACAAAAACAATTTGCAATTATTTTTAAAATTTTGAAAGTGAGATCTATTCCCCGAGAAGAATTCAGGCAAAGGAATTCTAGGCTCAGACATAGGTGCATGAACAACAAAATCTTGCAGCTTTTGTACATTTGTGGCGAGATTATTCAAACCTGTAGCTACACTCTGAAGATCCATTTGAAACAGGTGAACACAGAGCCATTCAAGGATTAGAAGGAGAGAAAGAGAGGAAGGCTGCAGCATAGGCAAACTAGCAAGTGATTCAATTAAGAGCACACTCAGAACTAGAGGAAAAAAAAAAAAAAAAAATTGTAGCAGACTTCTTTTTTCTCTCCTTTCTCAGCCAGTAATTTAACCCTTTTTTGGTCCGGTCAAACTGTCATGATTCTCAATGGCGAGAGAACATAGCCCAGCATATATGAGAACTAGCTCTTGGAAGATGGAAACTATACTGACCATGAACTAAACCTGCCGCACAACTAGAAGTGGCCGGGTAGCATGCCTACGTTTTTTATCCCTAGATGCCCAGCGCCAGCCGGAGAACTACCTAATCCTAGCAGAGGAAAAGACAGTCCTGGCTCACCTCTAGAGAAATTTTCCCAAAAGGCAGACAGAGGCCCCCACATATATTGGCGGTGATTTTAGATGAAATGACAAACGTAGTATGAAAATAGGTTTAGCAAAATCGAGGTCCGCTTACTAGATAGCATGAAGACAGAAAGGGCACTTTCATGGTCAGCAGAAAACCCTATCAAAACACCATCCAGAAATTACTTTAAGACTCTAGCATTAACTCATAACACCAGAGTGGCAATTTCCGCTCACAAGAGCTTTCCAGACACAGTAACGAAACAGCAGCTGTGAACAGGAACAAAATGCAAAAACACACAAGGACAAAAGTCCAACTTAGCTAGGAGTTGTCTAGTAGCAGGAACATGCACAGAAGGCTTCTGATTACATAGTTGACCGGCATGAAACTGACAGAGGAGCAAGGTTATATAGCGACTCCCACATCCTGATAGGAGCAGGAGAACAGAGGGGATGATGCACACAAGTACAATTCCACAAGTGGCCACCGGGGGAGCCCAGAATCCAATTTCACAACAGATGGCCATTTTTCTGATTTTGCTCTAGATTTACTTGAATTTATTTTGACTCACAATTTTTTTATTTTTAAAGATAGTTTTTTTTTGCAGATGCAGGGTACTGCAATGGGAGCGGCATGTGCTTCGTCCTATGCAAATTTGTTCCTGGGATATTGGGAGAGATCTATTTTCCAGGGTGACAGAGCATATGCCATGGACCCAGTGGTGGGCTGGTTTCATTACATTGCTGATGTGCTGATGATTTGGAATGGTGATGAGACCAGCCTATCGAAATTTATGCAGGAACTAAATAATAACACTTTTAATTTGAAATGTACACATTCTTGGCATCAGAAGAGAATTCATTTTTTTGACATCACGTTATGTGTCGCGGAGGATGGCTTCATTAAGGCCGGTTTCACATTAGCGTTTGCAGCAGCTGCGGAGGGCTGCGGACTTCCTCCATGAAGCCCCGCCCTCCGCCGCTAGCTCCGCCTATTTCTGCATGCGGCCGGCATGCGGCCAGTGTACCTATCTTTGAATGTCTGTACATTCGTACAGTCGTTCATGCATTAGGGCGGGGTACAGATGGACCAGATCTACTCAGAGAGAGGACCTGTTAATACAATCTAAGAATAATATATGAACTAAGAGTTCAGAAACTAGGTTTATATCCACCTCCAATTGCCATTGGGGCCGAATCCGGGGGATTTTGACTAAGCACTGGCCTATTTTGCATACTGATGGTATCCTGGCGGCTCATTTGTCTCAGTCTCCACGTATGACACAACGCAGGGGGATAAATCTTAAGGATAGCATCGTGAGGAGCCACTATGTGGCTACACAAAAATCCTTTTTTACTAAGAGTGGTCCTAGACTTGGATGCTTCCCCTGTGGCTCATGTGTTGCGTGCCCGAACATCCTTAGATGTGAGACATTCAAAACATCTGATGGGAGCAGGGAATATAAAATTCGAGAGTATATCTCATGTAATACTACACATGTGGTCTATTATGCCACTTGTCCCTGCTCCCTCATTTATGTTGGTCTCACCTCTAGGGAATTAAAGGTGAGGACACGCGAATACGTAAGGGACATTTTGGCCTCCAAAGAGACATTGGATGTATCCTTGCTAAAGACTTTACCGAGGCGTTTCTGGATGCACCACGGATCTGATCCCAGTGGTTTGAAGGTGAGGGGCACTGATAGAATACATGGAGGCATCAGGGGCGGCAACCTAAACCAGCTACTAGCACAACGCGAATGCAGGTGCATTGTCACCCTTGACACAGTGGCCCTGAAAGGGCTAAATGAAAAATTAAGTTTTGTACCCTTTTTGTGATATGCCCCCACTGCTTCCCCCTCTGTTCTCTGCCCCATGCATATTGGTTGTATGCCGCTGTTCCATCTTTGCTTTGGCTCCTTTAACATTGAATGTATATCTGTATATAGCACCATTTATTTATGTTTTTGGTGAAGACAAAATCCGTGTAGTGAGAACTTCAGTCTCCCTCCTGTCTTTTAGTGGAGTCTTCTCCGCAATGTTTTTATGTTTTATTTGTCCTTGTGCATTGTCTGTCTTTTTTCTTTTTGTGTCTAGCATTTTCACTATACATTTGTGCTGAATGGTACCGTATTCAGAGATCACTGTTTGTCCTGGATTTCTCCTGCCTCGTCAGTCATTTTCACAAATGAAAAGGATGCTTTCTCCTTTTTCTTCAGATAGTGTTTTATGCATTTTTTTTAGCTTATATATAGTCAGTATCATACTGTTATATTGTGATTGGTATTATTCATGCATTATAGTCACTTTATCTCATTGCTTTAGCTATATTGTAAAGGATGCTCTTTCCTTTTTAAATGATGCACTACATTTCACAGTGATTACAACCATGGGATTATATTGCACTATAGTCACCTTATTATTATGTATGCAATGTCTTTTTATAGACTGTATTTTGTGCATGTTGGTGTTGTCATAGTTATCACTTGGTTTTGTGAACCAATTATTATGTTTTATCATACACTTTACACAGAGTTTTGACTGATGAGGTCAGCTTGCTCAGACTTACGTCCCATCTCCCGATTGATGACCACCTCTATGAGCCTCAAGAAAATGGCGCACGCGCACTATGATTCCATTGTGTCTTACTACACCGGCGGCTATCAGTACCTGCAGTGTGCGCATGTCAGATGGATTTCCGCCTACATGCGCGCACAGCGGTGACGGCTGCGGGGGTTGAGAAGCTTGGTCTCTAGGGCGCGTGCGCCACAATTCAGCTGCAGTTTCGGTATGTGGACTATTTAAACAGATTAGAATGGTCAATGTTCAACCCCTTTTGAGAAAGCTGGACCGCAAAACGCGCGTCAAGGGGCCGCTGGGTCAAGCGGGGTAGCCGTCCGTTCACTTATGGGTAAGCATGTATGAATGACCAGTCAAATAGGAGTGATCTGTGGGGTACTGCCTTTGGCACCAATTTATTTTGTTAAACTCCTCTGTCATGTGGGTGGTATTGTGTAACCATGGTCTTTTATGGATAGCTTGCCCTGGATGTATTTAGCTTTTCCTGCTTGAACCAGCGCACCTTCATGTCTCCTCCATATTTCCTCACTGTATGGTTTACAAAGTTTGTTATTTATTGATCCATGTTATATTTGTACTAATAAAGTCTTTTTATTGATTATTATGTTTTGTGGGAATTTCATACTCCAT
Organism: Ranitomeya variabilis; assembly: GCF_051348905.1. NCBI lineage: Eukaryota > Metazoa > Chordata > Amphibia > Anura > Dendrobatidae > Ranitomeya > Ranitomeya variabilis. Next base: position 152,943,414 of record NC_135239.1, read on the forward strand.
CTTTTCGTCTTGTTCTATGTCTATTGGAGTTGTCCTGCTGATCCAGTGAGTCTGGGCACTAATTTTGGGAGAGCTTTATTTTTTTGCTCTCGGACATTATCCAATGATGTGTTTTATGCCTATTGGTATGATCACTGTCGGTAACTAGTTCACTTAGGAATGAAGATATTTCTACTCAGTTTTTATAAACGCAAATTAACGAAATCACATCACAGAAACATTTTTGATAGAAGGCTTTAATTACTGTGCTGGACAGCTCGGTACCCAAGAGAACTGTTACTGCTATTTTCTCTATGTGGATTTACCTGTTGGTGTGCCTGTCTGAACTGGCCGACCTTATCTTATTACACCCTGAGATCAAACTGGTTTAATTAAGTGAGTGAAAAGCACGGGCTCACCTGCGGTCTAGCACAGTGGTTCACAAACATAAGAATATACAGTACAGACCAAAAGTTTGGACACACCTTCTCATTTAAAGATTTTTCTGTATTTTCACTTATGGGTAAGCAGCATGTATGGATGACCGGTCAAATAGGAGTGATTTGTGGGGTACTGCCTTTGGCACCCATTTATTTTGTTAAACTCCTCTGTCATGTGGGTGGTATTGTGTAACCATGGTCTTTTATGGATAGCTTGCTCTGGATGTATTTAGCTTTTCCTGCTTGAACCAGCATACCTTCTGGTGTAATTAAGTGAGTGAAAAGCACGGGTTCACTTGCTGTCTAGCACAGTGGTTCACAAACATAATATACTGTATATATATATATATATATATATATATATATATATATATATATATATATATATATATATATAATTTCCCAACCAAATGTTCCTCTCCCGTTCCCATATAAACTCAAGAAACTAGAGGAAAAGTCCATCCTCAACTATATGGAGAATATTACAAAAATCAACCAAATGTATATACATATATATACTTCAGAGAAGGTGCTGAGGACAAAGTCTATTGGAGTTGAGTCACTGCTAAACCTTATACTGTCCCACAGACATTCTCCTGTTTCAGAGAACAGATAGGGAAACAAGTCTTTCCTGGAGTTCACTGCCTGCTATGTCAGCACCTAAATGTTGCATAGAATCCTTAGTTATTATACAGCACGAAAACATAGTGACAAATCTAGGATTTCTGGCCATGGATTCCATCAGGAAAACGTGGTCCATAGAGTCACTATGCCTCAATAACTAAAGATTTTGTTCAGACCGTGTGTCTCTTGGTGCCAAAATATATTGTGATGCGTGCACATTCACTTACTGTGGAGTCCGTTGCAGTGGGATTTTAGTGTTTATTACCACTCAAATGAAACAATCAGGACACGCAGGCGGATGCAGAGCTCTTCCAGCTGATGAGCAATACTAAGGAGGCTTGTGCTATAATGCTTCCAGAGGATGCAGCACCTTTCACTTCAGAGCACCCGGGTTCCTCCTGTTCTTTAACAGCTTTTATAGCAGGAATACCCTTGCATCTGGAAAGGTTCAGATACTGTTTAAGTTCCTCTTCAATTTGCCACTGCTCTTTTCTCAGACAGGTGCTGTCACAAGGGGATTTCACCATATTCCCCTCCAGCACAGTTTCATACCCTCCTCATTCCTACTGAATCTGCTCAAGATGGCTGAGCTTCCTCTTCCTGTCTTTTACTTTATAAAAACCCTCTCTTTCACATCTTACAGACATATCACAGTCTCTTAACCATACTCAAACAACATTGACGTCTTGTGGCCAGTTAACAACATTAGCTATAAAGAAAAAGTCTCTTTCAGCATGTATCTGGTAGCCTGATGTTGATTTTTGGGTCTGCACTTGGACATTTTGGAACATCATTGCATTAATATGCTCCACACACTTCTTTATGTTTCGGCCTTACACAGAATAATAATATGAGTAATGAATAATGCTCTATATACATGCTGATAATTCAAAAATCTTACCCACACATCCCTTTATAAAGGGAAATTATACATAAAACCTCTGTTAGCTTACGCCATATATTGATCACATACGCAGCGCCCCAGTAGATGGGCTAATCACAGGTCTGCGACTAAAAAGCTGTTTGAATATTTTCATCTAATTTCCATGTATTTTGGTGTGCTGAAAATGAAAAAAAATTGAAAAAAATCCTGGATGTCAGGATTTGCCATAAAATGCAAAATTCTCTTGAAATTTGGTATACCAAATACCCTTGTTTTCTGTGTCTATGGGACAGTCAAGACCGACAAAATCACTTGACCAAGAAGAATTGGCAGTCGAGGGTGCTCACAGTTGGTGAAAAAAATGTCCTCCGAGAAACTTTGGTTCCTCCCCATAAAGTTCTTCTACCACCTCTCAATATAAAATTGGGATTGATGAAGCAATTCGTAAAATCACTTCCAAAAGATGGAGAATGCTTCAAATACTTGGTCACCAAGTTTCCAGGCCGTCTCGGAGGCAAAATTGAAGGAAGGTGTGTTCGTCGGACCAGACATTAGAAGGCTTATTGCTGATCAAGAGTTTATCAATACCATGACGCATCCTCAAAAAGAAGGGTGGTTTGCATTTAAAAAGGTCGTAGAGAAATTTTTAGGCAATAACAAAGACCCTGACTACAAAAAAATCGTTGGACGAATGCTGAAAGCATTTAAAGCTTTAGGTTGCCTGATGGGTTTGAAAGTGCATTTCCTCCATTCCCACCTTGACAACTTTCCTGAAAATTTGGGAGCTGTGAGTGGAGAGCAAGGTGAACGATTCCACCAGGACATTAAAGAGATGGAAAGAAGATACCAGGGAAGATGGAGCATTACAATGATGGCAGACTACTGTTGGACGCTTCAGATAGACATTCCAGATGCTACTCACAAGCGTAAATGTACCAAGAGAAGCCTCACAGGGAAGAAGAATCAATTTTAGTGTGTGTTAGTGAGCTCATTGCAGTTAAAAAATGATTTTTATGAAACATTTGTAATTAAAAATTAATTTTTGAGTCTATTTTCATTTATTTTGAGGTATTGTCTTATTTAACATAGTTACTTAAATTGTCAGAAAACGTGATGTCCTATGACAAAATGGAGGTCATTTTCGAATTCAGCGCACTTAAAAACATAAAGATTACGTGGAATAACCAAAACAGCTCGTGAAAAACTTTTTTTTGTTTTTTTGCAGATCTATATTGCCTGTGTGCAAAATCTGTGTCTGAGGGTGAAATCACTGGCCCTTCCCCTGTGTTATGGCCTTCCCAATCTGCTGTCCAGGAAGCAGGTGCTGATGACTCCTGCCCAGAACCTGCAGTTGTGCACACACACAACAGTCAGCAACCATGTCCAGTTCGTTGTCCCAGCGCAGCGTTCAGTTGTCTCTTGTCAGCACATATGTCTGTTCACACATTGTTAGTTAGATAGGACATACATATTCCTTAGCAATGGACAAAAAAGACCAATGCTGGCTTTTCCAGACTCCTAAATGAGACTTGTGTTTCTCATTATTAACTGTCGCTTCCCTTAAATTTTCTAAATTTGCGTCCTTAAAAAAAAATGGTGGTGGGGTATTGCCCTGTTTCTGTACATCTTAAGCACATCTAAGAGACTGGGTGAATACACTCCACAGACTAATTCAGGCCGCAGCCTTACACATATTGGAACATGGTCATTGCCACGATAAGGCATTTACCTGAGATCTGTAGCACTGCCTGTCACCTGAGTAATACACTCCACAGACCTCGCCACTCTCTGGGACATATCCTGTAATTACCTCGTTGTTGCTCAAAACCAAGCAAAATATACATTCTACATGGTTGTGTAGTTCCCAGAAGAAGTGCGTAGGCTTTTGCAAATTAGTCAATGGAACTCCTGTCTCTTTCCCTTGAGGATGCTGCTTCCAAGTAAAATGAGGCTTGTACATGTTCCTGTTATGGGTTTCAGGCCTGACAGATTGATCACAATACAGGCCCTCGCTTGCTTACACTGTATTCAGAACTTAATTCTAATGCTTTTGGTGTCTGGTAGAATCCAATTTACTGACATTGAGCATACAGCTCCCCCAACTCCTGTATTATATTCACCTTACAGTGGCTTCACCTGCTATGACAGTGGCTCCATTGGCATCTGGTCTCCAAAATGAACTGCGGACCTCATAAAACTCAGGTGAGAGCTCATCCCTAGTGACCATAGTTCTTGTTTTGTACAACCAATAAAATCTTTTTATATACATTCATAAAACTTCGGTTCCTGCAGTTTTTTTCTACATTTGCATGGCGTGAGTCTCTTTGTTCAATGTATGAGATCCTTACACCATGTTTTGGTGTTTTTCCCACACATCCCATACTTCTGAGTTTATGTTTATTTAACTGCCTCTATGGGGCATGTGAGTCGGAGGGGGACCCGGTGTCAGTGCTGGCACAAGGCTCACTTGCTCATCATCGCAACTTCAACTGTATCGGCATCCTAGATGCCACTACAGTTGGAAGCAGGGATGTACGATGGAGTATCAGCTGATGCTTCCTCCCCCATTATTCATCCTTGGGATCTGATGTCTTCGCGAAACAGGCGAGATAACTTCACTACATGTTGCTACGCTGAGATTCTGCTCGCTGAAGAGAATGGAGCAGTAGAATTAGGAGGAGAGGTGTGTATTGCATTTTTTTAACGTTGTGGTGGCTATAATACTATATGGAGGACTATGGGGTGCATTATACTATGCAGAGAACTATGGGGTGCATTATACTGTATTGACTATGGGGTACACTATGCTGCATGGACTATGGGGTGCATTATACTATACAGAGGACTGTGGGGTGCATTATACTGTACAGACTATGGAATGCATTATACTATATTGAGGGCTATGGGATGTATTATACTGTGAGTATTATGGGGTGCATTTTGCTATATGGACTATGTGGTGAACTGTATTATACAGAGGACTATGGAATACAATATACTGTATGGGCTATGGTGTATATTATGCTGTATGGACTCTGAGTTGCATTATACTATATTGACTATGGGATGTATTACACTGGAAGGACTATGGTGTGCATTATACTATAGATAGGACTATGGGATGGATTATACAGTATGGACTATGGGGTGCAATATGGTGTATGGACAATGTGGTGCATTATACTATATGTACTATGGGATGCATTATGCTTTATGGACTATGGAGAGCATTATAATATGCAGATGACTATGGGATTTATTATATTGTATGGACTATGGGGTACATTATGATCTGTGTACTATGGGGTGCATTATACTATACAGACTACTATGGTATGCATTAAACTGTATGAACTATGGGGTAGATTATGCAGTTTAGACTATGGGGTTCATTATACTGTATGGATTATGAGGTGCATTATGCTGCATGGACTATGGGGTGCATTATACTATACAGAGGACTGTGGGGTGCATTATACTGTACGGACTATGGGATGCATTATACTATGTTGAGGGCTATGGGATGTATTATACTGGAAGGACTATGGGGTGCATTTTGCTGTATGGATTATGGGGTGAATTATACTACTGTATACAGGGGACTATAGGATGCAATATACTGAATGGACTGTGGTGTATATTAGGCTGCATGGGATACGGGGTGCATTACACTATATAAACTAAGGGGTACATTATTCTTTATTCACTATGGGGCTTCAATATGCTGCATGGACTATGGGCTACATTATGCTACACAGAGGGCTATTGAATGTATTATACTGTATGGGCTATGAGGTGTATTATGCTGTATGGACTATGGGGTACATTATACTATATTGAAGAGGGCATGCACAAGCATTTTAGTAGATTGAGGGTTGACAAAAGGACAGATTCTGGAAATTTTTTTGAGCTGGAGGCGACAGGGGGTGGAAAGAGCTTGGATGTGTGGTTTGAAGAACAGGGCAGAGTCAAGGGTTACTCCGAAGCAGCGGACTTCTGGTACGGGAGAAAGTATGATGCAATTTATTGTGATAGATACATTTATAAGGTAAGGAAGATCTGCGAGCTGGATGAAAGATGATGAGCTCCGATTTGTCCACATTGAGTTTGAGGAAGCGTGAGGAGAAGAAGGAAATGGCTGATAGACACTCTGGGATTCTGGACAGCAGAGATGTTACGCCTGGCCAGAGAGGTAGATCTGTGTGTTATCAGCATATAGGTGCTACTGTGGGGTGAATTATGCTGTATGGAATGTGGGGTGCATTATACTGTATGGACTATGGCCTTTACATTTTTCACTCTTTGTTTCATTGCAGCCATTTGGTAAATTTAAAAAAAAAATCATTTTTTTCCCATTAACCCCTTTCTGCCATTGGACGTACTATTCCGTCCATGTGGGGTGGGCCCTAATTCCCAAGGACGGAATAGTACGTCCAGCACGATCGGCCGCGCTCACGGGGGGAGCGCGGCCGATCGCGGCCGGGTGTCAGCTGCCTATCGCAGCTGACATCCGGCACTATGTGCCAGGAGCGGTCACGGACCGCCCCCAGCACATTAACCCCCAGCACACCGCGATCAAACATCGCGGTGTGCCGGCGTTACAGGGAAGCATCGCGCAGGGAGGGGGCTCCCTGCGGGCTTCCCTGAGACCCCCGGAGCAACGCTATGTGATCGCGTTGCTGCGAGGGTCTCCTACCTCCTATCCCTGCAGGCCCCGGATCCAAAATGGCCACGGGGCTGCATCCGGGTCCTGCAGGGATTACTTCCGGGTGCCGTGCAGGTGCTTGTAAGCCTGCACGGCTGTAAGTGAGATCGGTGATCTGACAGAGTGCTGTGCACACTGTCAGATCACCGATCTGTAATGTCCCCCCCTGGGACAAAGTAAAAAAGTAAAAAAAAAAATTCCCACATGTGTAAAAAAACAGAAAAAAAAAATCCTAAATAAAGAAAAAATATATATATATTATTCCCATAAATACATTCCTTTATCTAAATAAAAAAAATCAAACAATAAAAGTACACATATTTAGTATCGCCGCGTCCGTAACGACCCCACCTATAAAACTATATCACTAGTTAACCCCTTCAGTGAACACCGTAAAAAAACAAAAAAAAAACGAGGCTAAAAACAACGCTTTATTCTCATACCGCCAAACAAAAAGTAGAATAACACGCGATCAAAAAGACAGATATAAATAACTATGGTACCGCTGCAAACGTCATCTTGTCCCGCAAAAAACGAGCCACCATAAAGCATCATCAGCGAAAAAATTAAAAAGTTATAGTCCTCAGAATAAAGCAATGCCAAAATAATTATTTTTTCTATAAAATAGTTTTTATCGTATAAAAGCACCAAAACATAAAAAAAATGATAGAAATGAGGTATCGCTGTAATCATTCTGACCCGAAGAATAAAACTGCTTTATCAATTTTACCAAACGCGGAACGGTATAAACGCCTCCCCCAAAAGAAATTCATGAATAGCTGGTTTTTGGTCATTCTGCCTCACAAAAATCGGAATAAAAAGCGATCAAAAAATCTCCCGTGCCCGAGCATGTTACCAATAAAAAAGTAAACTCGTTCTGTAAAAAACAAGACCTCACATGACTCTGTGGACTCAAATATGGAAAAATTATAACTCTCAAAATGTGGTAACGCAAAAAATATTTTTTGCAATAAAAAGCTTCTTTCAGTGTGTGACAGCTGCCAATCATAAAAATCCGCTAAAAACCCGCTATAAAAGTAAATCAAACCCCCCTTCATCACCCCCTTAGTTAGGGAAAAATAAAAAAAATTAAAAAATGTATTTATTTCCATTGTACCATTAGGGTTAGGGCTAGGGTTAGGGCTAGGGCTAGGGCTAGGGTTAGGGCTAGGGTTAGGGTTAGGGTTAGAGCTAGGGTTGGGGCTAGGGTTAGGGCTAGGGTTAGGGCTAGGGTTGGGGCTAGGGTTAGGTTGGGGCTAGGGTTAGGGTTGGGACTAGGGTTAGGGCTAGGGTTAGGGTTAAGGCTACAGTTAGGGTTGGGGCTAAAGTTAGGGTTAAGGTTGGGGCTAAAGTTAGGGTTAGGGTTTGCATTACATCTATGGTTGGGAATAGGGTTGGGATTAGGGTTAGGGGTGTGTCTGGGTTAGAGGTGTGGTTAGGGTTACCGTTGGGATTAGGGTCAGGGGTGTGTTTGGATTAGGGTTTCAGTTATAATTGGGGGGTTTCCACTGTTTAGGCACATCAGGGGCTCTCCAAACGCGACATGGCGTCCGATCTCAATTTCAGCCAATTCTGCGTTGAAAAAGTAAAACAGTGCTCCTTCCCTTCCAAGCTCTCCCGTGCGCCCAAACAGCGTACTCGGAACACATTGGAGAACAACTTTTGGGGTCCAATTTCTCCTGTTACCCTTGGGAAAATACAAAACTGGGAGCTAAAAAATAATTTTTGTGGAAAAAAAAATATTTTTTATTTGCATGGCTCTGCGTTATAAACTGTAGTGAAACAATTGGGGGTTCAAAGCTCTCACAACACATCTAGATGAGTTCCTTAGGGGGCCTACTTTCCAAAATGGTGTCACTTGTTGGGGGTTTCTACTGTTTAGGTACATTAGGGCCTCTGCAAACGCAATGTGACGCCTGCAGACCATTCCATCTAAGTCTGCATTCAAAATGGTGCTCCTTCCCTTCCGAGCCCTCCCATGCGCCCAAACGGTGGTTCCCCTCCACATATGGAGTATCAACGTACTCAAGACAAATTGGACAACAACTTTTGGGGTCCAATTTCTCCTTTTACCCTTGGGAAAATACAAAACTGGGGGCTAAAAAATAATTTTTGGGGGAAAATTTTTTATTTTTATTTTCACGGCTATGCGTTATAAACTGTAGTGAAACACTTGAGGGTTCAAAACTCTCACAGCACATCTAGATGAGTTGCTTAGGGGATCTACTTTCCAAAATGGTGTCACTTGTGTTTTTTATTCTGTTTAGGTACATTAGGGCTCTGCAAACGCAATGTGACGCCTGCAGACCATTCCATCTAAGTCTGCATTCAAAATGGCGCTCCTTCCCTTCCGAGCCCTCCCATGCACCCAAACGGTGGTTCCCCTCCACATATGGGGTATCAGCATACTCAAGACAAATTGGACAACAACTTTTGGGGTCCAATTTCTCCTGTTACCCTCGGGAAAATACAAAACTGGGGGCTAAAATATAATTTTTGTGGGAAAAAATGTTTGTTTTATTTTTACGGCTCTGCATTATAAACTTCTGTGAAGCAGTTGGTGGGTCAAAGTGCTCACTACACCTCTAGATAAGTTCCTTAGGGGGTCTACTTTCCAAAATGGTGTCACTTGTGGGGGGTTTCAATGTTTAGGCACATCAGTGGCTCTCCAAACGCAACATGGCGTCCCATCTCAATTCCTGTCAATTTTGCAGTGAAAAGTCAAACGGCGCTCCTTCCCTTCCGAGCTCTCCCATGCGCCCAAACAGTGGTTTACCCCCATATATTGGGTATCAGCGTACACAGGACAAATTGTACAACAACTTTTGGGGTCCAATTTCTTCTCTTACCCTTGGTAAAATAAAAAATTGGGGGTGAAAAGTTAATTTTTGTGAAAAAATATGATTTTTTATTTTTACGGTTCTGCATTATAAACTTCTGTGAAGCACTTGGTTTGTCAAAGTGCTCACCACACCTCTAGATAAGTTCCTTAGGGGGTCTACTTTCCAAAATGGTGTCACTTTTGGGGGGTTTCAATGTTTAGACACATTAGTGGCTCTCCAAACGCAACATGGCGTCCCACCTCAATTCCTGTCAATTTTGCATTGAAAAGTAAAATAGCGCTCCTTCCCTTCCGAGCTCTCCCATGGGCCCAAACAGTGGTTTACCCCCACATATGGGGTATCAGCGTACTCAGGACAAATTGGACAACAACTTTTGGGGTCCAATTTCTTCTCTTACCCTTGGGAAAATAAAAAATTGGGGGCGAAAAATCATTTTTGTGAAAAAATATGATTTTTTATTTTTACGGTTCTGCATTATAAACTTCTGTGAAGCACTTGGTGAGTCAAAGTGCTCACCACACCTCTAGATAAGCTCCTTAGGGGGTCTACTTTCCAAAATGGTGTCACTTGTGGGGGGTTTCAATGTTTAGGCATATCAGGGGCTCTCCAAACGCAACATGGCGTCCCATCTCAATTCCAGTCAATTTTGCATTGAAAAGTCAAATGGCGCTCCTTCGCTTCCGAGCTCTGTCATGCGCCTAAACAGTAGTTTACCCCCACATATGGGGTATCGGCATACTCAGGACAAATTGTACAACATCTTTTGGGGTCCATTTTTTCCTGTTACCCTTGGTAAAATAAAACAAATTGGAGCTGAAGTAAATTTTGTGTAAAAAAAAAGTTAAATGCTCATTTTTATTTAAACATTCCAAAAATTCCTGTGAAACACCTTAAGGGTTAATAAACTTCTTGAATGTGGTTTTGAGCACCTTGAGGGGTGCAGTTTTTAGAATGGTGTCACACTTGGATATTTTCTGTCATATAGACCCCTCAAAATGACTTCAAATGAGATGTGGTCCCTAAAAAAAAATGGTGTTGTAAAAATGAGAAATTGCTGGTCAAATTTTAACCCTTATAACTCCCTAACAAAAAAACATTTTGGTTCCAAAATTGTGCTGATGTAAAATAGACATGTGGATAATGTTACTTATTAAGTATTTTGTGTGACATATCACTGTGATTTAATTGCATAAAAATTCAAAGTTGGAAAATTGGAAAATTTTCAAAATTTTCGCCAAATTTCCGTTTTTTTCACAAATAAACGCAGGTAATATCAAAGAAATTTTACCACTATCATGAAGTACAATATGTCATGAGAAAACATTGTCAGAATCACCGGGATCCGTTGAAGCGTTCCAGAGTTATAACCTCATAAAGGGACAGTGGTAAGAATTGTAAAAATTGGCCAGGTCCATAACGTGCAAACCACCCTTGGGGGTGAAGGGGTTAATGTACATTCTGCACCCCATCTTGACTGAAAAAAAAACAGAAATGTAGTAATTTTTGCAAATTTATTAAAAAAGAAAAACTGAAATATCACATGGTCATAAGTATTCAGACCCTTTGCTCAGTATTGAGTAGAAGCACCCTTTTGAGCTAGAACAGCCATGAGTCTTTTGGAAATGATGCAAGAAGTTTTTCACATCTGGATTTCGGGATCCTCTGCCATTTTCCTTGCAGATCCTCTCTAGTTCTGTCAGGTTGGATGGTGATCGCTGGTGGACAGCCATTTTCAGGTCTCTCCAGAGATGCTCAATTGAGTTTAGGTCAGGGCTCTGGCTGGGCCAGTCAAGAATGGTCACAGAGTTGTTTTGAAGCCACTCCTTTATTATTTTGCTGTGTGCTTAGGGCCATTGTCTTGTTGTAAGGTGAACCTTCGGCCCAGTCTGAGGTCCAGAGCACTCTGGAAGGTTTTCATCCAGGATATCTCTGTACTTGGCCGCATTCATGTTTCCTTCAATAACAACCAGTCATCCTGTCCCTGAAGCTGAAAAACACCCCCATAGCATAATGCTGCCACCACCATGTTTCACTGTTGGGATTGTATTGGGCAGGTGATGAGCAGTGCCTGGTTTTCCAGACAAATACCGCTTAGAATTATCACCAAAAAGGTCTATCTTCATCTCATCAGACCAGAGAATCTTATTTGTCATAGTCTGGGAGTCTTCATGTGTTTGTTAGCAAACTCTATGCAGGCTTTTATATGTCTTGCACTGAGGAGAGGCTTTCATTGGGCCAGTCTGCCATAATGGCCTGACTGGGGGAGGACTTCAGTGATAGTTGACTTTGTGGAACTTTTTCCCATCTCCCTACTGTGTCTCTGGAGCTCAGCCACAGTTATCTTGGTGTTCTTCTTTACCTCTCTCACCAAGGCTCTTTTCCCACAATTGCTCAGTTTGGCCTCCATAATCCTTAAAGGGCCACTGTCACCCCCCTCCAGCCATTATAAACTAAAAGAGCCACCTTGTGCAGCAGTAATGCGCAGTGTTTACTGTGAGTCACAGCACAGACGCAGGGTGCCTGACTGCGCCTGTGCCGGCAGTGCGGCCGCCCTGTTACTGAATCCCCGCCCCGCACTGTGTTATTCATTATGCACAGTGCGGGGCGGGGATTCAGTAACAGGGTGGCCGCACTGCCGGCACAGGCGCAGTCAGGCACCCTGCGTCTGTGCTGTGACTCACAGTAAACACTGCTCAGGCCCCAGGCAGGAAAGAACAGCGCAAGCGCCGGATTTCAGAAGATAACAGCGCTCAGGGGGCGGAAACCATCGCCCCTGAAGAGAAGAGTGACGGCCGTTGGGGGATTCATACAGGACGCTTCGGACCGCCTCCCGGTACAATAGCTGGTCTTTGTGGACAATTTTCAAATCGCTTTATTGAGGTAATAACTTAATCAAAAACTAAAAGAGCCACCTTGTTAGACTGCAGCATTACTGCTGCACAAGGTGGCTCTTTTAGTTTATAACGGCTGGAGGGGGTGACAGTGGCCCTTTAAATGGAAGAAATTTGTGACCACCAGAAGTCTTCCTAGACCTGGCCGTACAGCCACTGCTCTTAGGGACCTTGAATACTGCAGAAATTCTTTTGTAACCTTGGCCAGATCTGTGCCTTGCCACAATTCTGTCTCTGAACTCCTTGGCCAGTTCCTTTGACCTCATGATTCTCACTGTGAGCTGTGAGGTCTTATATAGACAGGTGTGTGCCTTTCCAAATCAAGTCCTATCAGTTTAACCCCTTCAAATCGCGGCCCTTTTTCGTTTTTGCGTTTTCGTTTTTCACTTCCCTCCTTCCCAGAGCCATAACTTTTTTATTTTTCTGTCAATATGGTCATATGAGGGCTTATTTTTTGCGGGACGAGTTGTACTTTTGAATGACACCATTGGTTTTACCATGTCTTTTACTAGAAAACGGGGAAAAAATTCCAAGTGCGGTGAAATTGCAAAAAAAGTGCAATCCCACACTTGTTTTTTGTTTGGCTTTTTTGCTAGGTTCACTAAATGCTAAAACTAACCTGCCATTGTGATTCTCTAGGTCATTACGAGTTCATAGACACCTAACATGTCTAGGTTATTTTTTATCCAAGTGGTGAAAAAAAATTCAAAACTTTGCTTTAAAAAAAAAAAAAAAAAAAAAAAGTGCCATTTTCCGATACCCGAACCGTCTCCATTTTTCATGATCTGGGGGTCGGGTGAGGGCTTATTTTGTGTGTGCCGAGCTGACGTTTTTAATAATATCACTTTTGTGCAGATACGTTCTTTTGATTGCCCGTTATTGCATTTTAATGCAGTGTCGCGGCGACCAAAAAAACGTAATTCTGGCGTTTTTATTTTTTTTTCCCTACGCTGTTTAGCGATCAGGTTAATGCTTTTTTTTTGATAGATCGGGCGATTCTGAACACGGCGATACCAAATACGTGTAGGTTTGATTTTTTTTTTAATTGTTTTATTTAGGATGGGGCGAAAGGGGGGGTGATTTAAACTTTTATACTTTTTATATTTTTTTCATATTTTTAAAAACATTTTTTTTTACTTGTGCCATGCTTCAATAGTCTCCATGAGAGGCTAGAAGCTGGCACCACTCGATTGGCTCTGCTACATAGCAGCGATCATAAGATCTCTGCTATGTAGCTGAATTGCAGGTGTGCTGTGAGCGCCGACCAAAGGGGGGCGCTCACAGCAGGCCATTATCAGTAACCATAGAGGTCTCAAGGACCTCTATGGTTACTGTCCTGACACATCGCCGACCCCCGATCATGTGACAGGGGTCGGCGATGACGTCAATTCCGGCCGCCCGGCCGGAAGTGCCGGTTAAATGCCGCTGTCTGCATTTGACAGCGGCATTTAACAGGTTAATAGCGGCGGGTGAATAGCGATTTCACCCGCCGCTATTGCGTGCACATGTCAGCTGTACAAAACAGCTGACATGTCGCGACTTTGATGTGGGCTCACCGCCGGAGCCCACATCAAAGGGGGACTGAAAGGGTTAATTAAACACAGCTGGACTCCAATGAAGGAGTAGAACCATCTCAAGGAGGATCACAAGCAAATGGACAGCATGTGACTTAAATATGAGTGTCTGAGTTAAGGGTCTGAATACTTATGGCCATGTGATATTTTAGTTTTTCTTTTTATTACATTTGCAAAAATGTCTACATTTTTGTTTATTTCAGTCAAGATGTGGTGCAGAGTGTGCATTAATGTGAAAAAAATGAACTGTTTTGAATTTACCAAATGTTTGCATTGAAACAAAGAGTGAAAAATTTAAAGGGGTCTGGATACTTTCCGTACCCACTGTTGTGTATGGACTATGGGATCCATTATGCTGTATGGACTATAGCTGCATTATACTCTACAGCAGAGTTGTCACACTGCATTCCTCGAGGGCCGCCAACAGGTCATGTTTTCAGGATTTCCTTAGCATTCCACAAGGTGCTGGAATCATTCTGTGCAGGTGATTAAATTATCACCTGTGCAATACAAGGAAATCCTGAAAACATGACCTGTTGGCGGCCCTCGAGGAATGCAGTTTGACACCTCTGCTCTACAGAGTACTATGGGGTGCATTATCCTGGATGGACTATGGGGAGTGCATTATACTGTATGGTGGACAATGGGGTGTATTATACTGTATGCAAGCAATTATACAGTGTGAAGGTTTGTGTGGAGTCTATCATACTGTGTTGACGTTTGTATGGGGGTCCATCATACTGTGTGGAGCGTTGTGTGGGGCCATTATACAGTGTGGAGAGGTGTGGGGTCAGTATACTGTATGTAGGCCAATTGTACTGCATAGAAGGTTGTATGGAGTCACAGTTGGATTAACATTCTGTGCTGAAGTCACCATACATTTCCAAGGGAGTTGAATGGTGGGGGTACAATAGGGTCATCATACTGTGCATGTAAAGAGTACTGTGGGGTAATTCACTGTGTGGTTATGGTACAGTGTTTGTGGGGCACTTTTATTGACATCACACTTTATGAGTGCATAGAAAGGGGAAACTAGGGCCCCAGTAGGAGGAAAATTAGCAGCAGGATAGGGAGTTTGTGCAGAGTATGGAAAGATAGATATGTGCCTGAAATGTGAGAAGTTTTATGCATCTTTTTTGTAATCTCTGCAGCCCAGTCCTGACCGGAGAAGTTGTCATGTCAGTCTGGGCCAGATGTAAACGACGGAAAAAGAAAATGACTCCATCTGAAAGAACATCAGCTGTAGGTCACCGTCAATAACTGCACTGTAATCTTTTATTTTTTCTGCAACATTAGAATCTACCACAATATGTCATCATATGACGGTAATATCAGTGTTAATCTTCGTATAGAGTTTTTTTTAGTAACAGCGGGGTAGCCCGGGCATCTGTTGAGCTCTTAATACAACTACTAGTAGGGTACGCCACCAGGGTGGGCTTCGCTGGGGAGGGGCAGGGATGCATATGTCCCCTGGGCCACTCCCCCAGCAGCTGTACAGGGCTGGCTGGATGCCTGCTGCGTGATGTCAGCCTAACAGACATGGTCGCGCACAGCAAACTGAGAGCCAGAAGAGGAGACGGAGGTGGAATCAGGATGAGATAAGTATAAATTTCATTACTTTTTATATGACTGGGCTGTGGAGCCATCACACTATATACTGTATACGTGGAAGAAACTGGACCATTACCCTATATATATGGGGAGAACTGGGACCATCATATTATGTAAATGGGATGAACTGGGGCCATCATAATATATATGTGGAGGAAACAGTGGCCATCATGCTGTATAAGTGGGGGTAGCTGGAGCCATCATTCTATATATGTGGGGGGGGGGAATGAGGCCATCATACTATACAAATGGGGGAGCTAGGGCCATTATACTATGTACAGTATATATATATATATATATATATATATATATATATATATATATATTTATATATATATATATATATATATATATATACAATGCCTACAAGTAGTATTCAACCCCCTGCAGATTTAGCAGGTGTAATAAGATGCAAATAAGTTAGAGCCTTCAAACTTCAAACAAGAGCAGGATTTATTAACAGATGCATAAATCTTACAAACGAAAAAGTTTTGTTGCTCAGTTAAATTTTTATAAATTTTAGACATAAAAGTGTGGGTCAATTATTATTCAACCCCTAGGTTTAATATTTTGTGGAATAACCTTTGTTTGCAATTACAGCTAATAATCGTCTTTTATAAGACCTGATCAGGCCGGCACAGGTCTCTGGAGTTATCTTGGCCCACTCCTCCATGCAGATCTTCTCCAAGTTATCTAGGTTCTTTGGGTGTCTCATGTGGACTTTAATCTTGAGCTCCTTCCACAAGTTTTCAATTGGGTTAAGGTCAGGAGACTGACTAGGCCACTGCAACACCTTGATTTTTTGCCTCTTGAACCAGGCCTTGGTTTTCTTGGCTGTGTGCTTTGGGTCGTTGTCTTGTTGGAAGATGAAATGACGACCCATCTTAAGATCCTTGATGGAGGAGCGGAGGTTCTTGGCCAAAATCTCCAAGTAGGCCATGCTATCTGTTATGACCCCAATGGCGAGGGTCTCAGAGGAACGTGGAAGTCTGCAGAATACAAAAATCCAGCTCATAGGGCAGTGGTAGCTGGGTTGACCATATATCTACTCCTAACGCCAACACTAGAAGTAGCCGGGGATCATTCCTACGTTGATTCTAGATGACACGCTCCAGCCGGAGAATCTAGCTACCCCTAGTAGAGGAAAACAAAAGACCTTTCTTGCCTCCAGAGAAGGGGACCCCAAAGCTGGATAGAAGCCCCCCACAAATAATAACGGTGAGGTAAGAGGAAATGACAAACACAGAAATGAACCAGGTTTAGCACAGAGAGGCCCGCTTACTGATAGCAGAATAAAGAAAGGTAACTTATATGGTCAACAAAAACCCTATCAAAATCCACACTGGAAATTCAAGAACCCCCGAACCGTCTAATGGTCCGGGGGAAGAACACCAGCCCCCTAGAGCTTCCAGCAAAGGTCAGGATATATATTTGGAACAAGCTGGACAAAAATACAAAACCAAAACAAAATAGCAAAAAGCAAAAAGCGGACTTAGCTGATATAACTGGAACCAGGATCAGTAGACAAGAGCACAGCAGACTAGCTCTGATAACTACGTTGCCAGGCATTGAACTGAAGGTCCAGGGAGCTTAAATAGCAACACCCTTAACTAACGACCCAGGTGCGGATAAAAGGAATGACAGAAAAACCAGAGTCAAAAAACTAGTAACCACTAGAGGGAGCAAAAAGTAAATTCACAACAGTACCCCCCCCTTAGTGAGGGGTCACCGAACCCTCACCACGACCACCAGGGCGATCAGGATGAGCGGCATGAAAGGCACGAACTAAATCGGCCGCATGAACATCAGAGGCGACCACCCAGGAATTATCCTCCTGACCATAGCCCTTCCACTTGACCAGGTACTGAAGCCTCCGCCTGGAGAGGCGAGAATCCAAGATCTTCTCCACCACGTACTCCAACTCGCCCTCAACCAACACCGGAGCAGGAGGCTCAGCAGAAGGAACTATAGGCACAATGTACCGCCGCAACAAGGACCTATGAAATACATTGTGAATAGCAAACGACACAGGAAGATCCAGACGAAAAGATACAGGATTAAGGATTTCCAATATCTTGTAAGGCCCAATAAAACGAGGTTTAAATTTGGGAGAGGAGACCTTCATAGGAACAAAGCGGGAAGAAAGCCATACCAAATCCCCAACGCGTAGTCGGGGACCCACACCGCGGCGGCGGTTGGCAAAGCGCTGAGCCCTCTCCTGTGACAACTTCAAGTTGTCCACCACATGATTCCAGATCCGCTGCAACCTATCCACCACAGAATCCACCCCAGGACAGTCAGAAGGCTCCACATGACCCGAAGAAAAGCGAGGATGGAAACCAGAGTTGCAGAAAAAAGGCGAAACCAAGGTGGCGGAACTAGCCCGATTATTAAGGGCAAACTCAGCCAACGGCAAGAATGTCACCCAATCGTCCTGATCAGCAGAGACAAAACACCTCAAATAAGCCTCCAAAGTCTGATTGGTTCGCTCCGTCTGTCCATTAGTCTGAGGATGGAAAGCAGACGAAAACGACAAATCAATGCCCATCCTACTACAAAAGGATCGCCAGAATCTGGAAACGAACTGGGATCCTCTGTCTGACACAATATTCTCAGGGATGCCGTGCAAACGAACCACGTTCTGGAAAAACACAGGAACCAGATCGGAAGAGGAAGGCAGCTTAGGCAAAGGAACCAAATGGACCATCTTTGAGAAGCGATCACATATCACCCAGATAACGGACATGCCCTGGGATAGCGGAAGATCAGAAATGAAATCCATGGAGATATGTGTCCAAGGTCTCTTCGGGACAGGCAAGGGCAAGAGCAAACCGCTGGCACGAGAACAGCAAGGCTTAGCTCGAGCACAAGTCCCACAGGACTGCACAAATGACCGCACATCCCTTGACAAGGAAGGCCACCAAAAGGACCTGGCCACCAGATCTCTGGTGCCAAAAATTCCCGGGTGACCTGTCAACACCGAGGAATGAACCTCGGAAATGACTCTGCTGGTCCACTTATCCGGGACAAACAGTCTGTCAGGTGGACAAGACTCAGGCCTATCAGCCTGAAATCTCTGCAACACACGTCGCAGATCCGGAGAAATAGCTGACAAGATAACTCCATCTTTAAGAATACCAACAGGATCAGCGACTCCAGGAGCATCAGGCACAAAGCTCCTAGAAAGAGCATCGGCCTTCACATTCTTTGAACCTGGTAAATACGAGACAACAAAATCAAAGCGGGAGAAAAACAATGACCAGCGGGCCTGTCTCGGATTAAGGCGTTTAGCAGACTCGAGATACATCAGATTTTTGTGATCAGTCAAGACCACCACACGATGCTTAGCACCCTCGAGCCAATGACGCCACTCCTCAAATGCCCATTTCATGGCCAACAACTCCCGATTGCCCACATCATAATTTCGCTCGGCAGGCGAAAACTTCCTAGAGAAAAAGGCACAAGGTTTCATAACAGAGCAACCAGGGCCTCTCTGCGACAAAACGGCCCCTGCTCCAATCTCTGAAGCATCCACCTCAACCTGAAAGGGAAGTGAGACATCGGGCTGGCACAAAACAGGCGCCGAAGTAAACCGGCGTTTCAACTCCTGGAAAGCCTCCACGGCAGCAGGAGCCCAGTTAGCTACATCGGAGCCCTTCTTGGTCATATCCGTCAAAGGTTTCACAATGCTAGAAAAATTAGCGATAAAACGACGGTAGAAGTTAGCGAAACCCAAGAACTTCTGTAGACTCTTAACTGACGAGGGCTGAGTCCAATCAAGAATAGCTCGGACCTTGACTGGGTCCATCTCCACAGCAGAAGGGGAAAAAATGAACCCCAAAAAGGGAACCTTCTGTACACCAAAGAGACACTTTGAGCCCTTGACAAACAAAGAATTTTCACGCAAAATTTTAAAGACCAACCTGACCTGCTCCACATGCGAATCCCAATTATCAGAAAAAACCAAAATATCATCCAGATAAACAATCAAAAATTTATCCAGATACTTCCGGAAAATGTCATGCATAAAGGACTGAAAAACTGAAGGCGCATTGGAGAGCCCAAAAGGCATCACCAAGTACTCAAAATGACCTTCGGGCGTATTGAATGCGGTTTTCCATTCATCACCTTGCTTAATGCGCACAAGGTTGTACGCACCACGAAGATCTATCTTGGTGAACCACTTGGCACCTTTAATCCGGGCAAACAAGTCAGACAACAGCGGTAAAGGATACTGAAATTTGACAGTGATCTTATTTAAAAGCCGATAATCAATACAAGGTCTCAAAGATCCGTCCTTTTTTGCCACAAAAAAGAATCCCGCACCAAGAGGGGAAGAAGACGGACGAATATGTCCTTTCTCTAGAGACTCCTTGATATATGAACGCATAGCGGTATGTTCAGGTACCGACAGATTAAACAGTCTTCCCTTAGGAAATTTACTGCCTGGGATCAAATCTATAGCACAGTCACAGTCCCTATGAGGAGGCAGTGCACTGGACTCAGACTCACTGAAGACATCCTGATAATCAGACAAATACTCCGGAACTTCCGAAGGCGTAGAAGAAGCAATAGACACAGGCAGGGAATCCCCATGAATACCACGACAGCCCCAACTTGAGACTGACATAGCCTTCCAGTCCAGGACTGGATTATGGGTCTGTAACCATGGCAGCCCTAAAACAACCAAATCATGCATTTTATGTAAAACCAGGAAACGTATCACCTCGCGGTGTTCAGGAGTCATGCACATGGTAACCTGTGTCCAATACTGCGGTTTATTTGCTGCCAATGGCGTAGCATCAATACCCCTAAGAGGAATAGGATTTTCTAATGGTTCAAGAGTAAAACCACAGTGCTTAGCAAATGACAGATCCATAAGACTCAGGGCAGCACCTGAATCTACAAACGCCATGACAGGAAAAGACGACAGTGAGCAAATTAAAGTTACAGACAGAATAAATTTAGGTTGCAAATTACCAACGGTGACAGGACTAACAACCTTAGCTATACGTTTAGAGCATGCTGAGATAATATGTGTAGAATCACCACAGTAGTAGCACAAGCCATTCCGGCGTCTATGAATTTTCCGCTCATTTCTAGTCAGGATTCTATCACATTGCATTAAATCAGGTGTCCGTTCAGACAACACCATGAGGGAATTTGCGATTTTTCTATCACATTGCACCGAATTAGGTGTCTGTTCAGACAACACCATGAGGGAATTTGCGGTTTTGCGCTCCCGCAACCGCCGGTCAATTTGAATAGCCAGTGCCATAGTATCATTCAGACCTGTGGGAATGGGAAAACCCACCATAACATTCTTAATGGCTTCAGAAAGGCCATTTCTAAAATTAGCGGCCAGTGCACACTCGTTCCAATGTGTCAGCACGGACCATTTCCGAAATTTTTGGCAGTACACTTCAGCCTCGTCCTGCCCCTGAGACATAGCCAGCAAGGCCTTTTCTGCCTGAATCTCAAGATTGGGTTCCTCATAAAGTAAACCGAGCGCCAGAAAAAACGCATTAATATCAGCCAATGCCGGATCTCCTGGCGCCAGCGAAAAAGCCCAATCCTGAGGGTCGCCCCGTAAGAACGAAATAACAATTTTTACTTGCTGAGCAGAGTCTCCAGATGAACAGGGTCTCAGGGACAAAAACAATTTACAATTATTCACAAAATTCCTAAACTTAAACCTGTCTCCGGAAAACAGTTCAGGAATCGGTATTTTAGGTTCTGACCTAGGATTACTGATAACATAGTCTTGTATGCCCTGCACACGAGTAGCCAGCTGGTCCACACTTGTAATCAAGGTCTGGACATTCATGTCTGCAGCAAGCATAGCCACTCTGAGGTAAAGGGGAAGAAGAAAAAAAAAAAAAAAAACTCAGAATCTTCTTTCTTATAATCCCTCTTCTGCAATGCATTAAACATTTAATACTGGCCTGGCAAACTGTTATGACCCCAATGGCGAGGGTCTCAGAGGAACGTGGAAGTCTGCAGAATACAAAAATCCAGCTCATAGGGCAGTGGTAGCTGGGTTGACCATATATCTACTCCTAACGCCAACACTAGAAGTAGCCGGGGATCATTCCTACGTTGATTCTAGATGACACGCTCCAGCCGGAGAATCTAGCTACCCCTAGTAGAGGAAAACAAAAGACCTTTCTTGCCTCCAGAGAAGGGGACCCCAAAGCTGGATAGAAGCCCCCCACAAATAATAACGGTGAGGTAAGAGGAAATGACAAACACAGAAATGAACCAGGTTTAGCACAGAGAGGCCCGCTTACTGATAGCAGAATAAAGAAAGGTAACTTATATGGTCAACAAAAACCCTATCAAAATCCACACTGGAAATTCAAGAACCCCCGAACCGTCTAACGGTCCGGGGGAAGAACACCAGCCCCCTAGAGCTTCCAGCAAAGGTCAGGATATATATTTGGAACAAGCTGGACAAAAATACAAAACCAAAACAAAATAGCAAAAAGCAAAAAGCGGACTTAGCTGATATAACTGGAACCAGGATCAGTAGACAAGAGCACAGCAGACTAGCTCTGATAACTACGTTGCCAGGCATTGAACTGAAGGTCCAGGGAGCTTAAATAGCAACACCCTTAACTAACGACCCAGGTGCGGATAAAAGGAATGACAGAAAAACCAGAGTCAAAAAACTAGTAACCACTAGAGGGAGCAAAAAGTAAATTCACAACAGCTATCCATCTTCCCATGGATGCGGACCAGATGGCCAGGCCCCTTGGCTGAAAAACAGCCCCACAGCATGATGCTGCCACCACCATGCTTGACTGTAGGGATGGTATTCTTGGGGTCATATGCAGTGCCATCCAGTCTCTAAACGTCACGTGTGTGGTTGGCACCAAAGATCTCGATCTTGGTCTCATCAGACCAGAGAACCTTGAACCAGTCAGTCTCAGAGTCCTCCAAGTGATCATGAGCAAACTGTAGACGAGCCTTGACATGACGCTTTGAAAGTAAAGGTACCTTACGGGCTCGTCTGGAACGGAGACCATTGCGGTGGAGTACGTTACTTATGGTATTGACTGAAACCAATGTCCCCACTGCCATGAGATCTTCCCGGAGCTCCTTCCTTGTTGTCCTTGGGTTAGCCTTGACTCTTCGGACAAGCCTGGCCTCAGCACGGGAGGAAACTTTCAAAGGCTGTCCAGGCCGTGGAAGGCTAACAGTAGTTCCATAAGCCTTCCACTTCCGGATGATGCTCCCAACAGTGGAGACAGGTAGGCCCAACTCCTTGGAAAGGGTTTTGTACCCCTTGCCAGCCTTGTGACCCTCCACGATCTTGTCTCTGATGGCCTTGGAATGCTCCTTTGTCTTTCCCATGTTGACCATGTATGAGTGCTGTTCACAAGTTTGGGGAGGGTCTTAAATAGTCAGGAAAGGCTGGAAAAAGAGATAATTAATCCAAACATGTGAAGCTCATTGTTCTTTGTGCCTGAACTATTTCTTAATACTTTAGGGGAACCAAACAGAATTCTGGTGGGTTGAGGGGTTGAATAATAAATGACCCTCTGAAAAGACTTTTCACAATTTAAAAAATAAATAAACAAAGAAATAACATTCTTTTTTGCTGCAGTGCATTTCACACTTCCAGGCTGATCTACAGTCCAAATGTCACAATGCCAAGTTAATTCCAAATGTGTAAACCTGTTAAATCTGCAGGGGGTTGAATACTACTTGTAGGCACTGTATGTATATATATATATATATATATATATATATATATATATATATATATATATATATATATATATATGTATATATATATACAGACACACTAGATGGTGGCCCGATTCTAACGCATCGGGTATTCTAGAATATGTATGCAGTTTATTTATGAAGATCTAAGAATAATGCAATGAATACACAGGATTTTCAGCGTAAAATATATACATTATCAGTAGTGATGAGCGAATATACTCGTTACTCGAAATTTCTTGAGCATGCTCGGCGGTCCTCCGAGTATTTTTTAGTGCTTGGAGATTTAGTTTTTATTGCCGCAGCTGAATGATTTACATCTATAAGGCCAGTCTCACACGTCCAGATAATTCTGGTACCGGAAAAATCGGTAACGGATTTATCCGTGTCCGTGTGTCCGTGTGCCCATGTGGCACATCAGTGTGGCACACGTGCGGCAGCCGTGTGCCGCCCGTGTGCTGACTGAGTACCACACGGACCGTGCAGGAGACAGCGCTAGAGTTAAGCGCTGTCCCTAATGTGTGGTGCTGAAGCCGCCATTCATTCCTTCTCCCCAGCAGCGTTCGCTGGAGAAAAGGAATGAAAAATCATGTTTTTTTTATTTTTTTGTTTTTAAAATAAAGTTCCCGGTCACCTCCCGCCTCCCACCCCCTGTGCTCCCGCCCGCTGGCATTATAATACTCACCCAGCTCCCGCGATGCTTCCTCTCAGCGCCGCAGCTTGTCCTGTATGAGCGGTCACGTGGTACCGCTCATTACAGTGATGAATATGCGGCTCCACCCCTATGGGAGGCACCACACTCTGGGGACAGCGCTTAACTCTAGCGCTGTCTCCTGCACTGTCCGTGTGGTCCTCAGTCGGCACACTGGCGGCACACGGACAGCATCCGTGTGCGGTACATGTTTACACGGACCCATTGACTTTAATGGGTCCGTGTGATCCGTGCGCTCCCACGAACACTGACATGTCTTCGTGTTTTTCAAACGGACACACGGTCCGTGAAAACACACTGACATGTACAGAGACACATTTATTTTAATGTGTCTACGTGAGTCAGTGTCTCCGGTACGTGAGAAAACTGTCACCACACGTACCGGAGCCACTGACGTGTGAAACAGGCCTTAGCCAGCATAAGTACATGTGGGGGTTGCCAGATTGCTAGGGAATCCCCACATGTACTTATCCTGGCTAACAGATGTAAATCATTCAGCTGCGGCAATAAAAACGAAATCTCTGAGCACTAAAAAATACTCAGAGGACCCCCCGAGCATGCTCGAGAAATCTCGAGTAACGAGTATATTTGCTCATCACTATTTATCAGTGAAGCGGTGTTTAAATCCCGCGCCAAAATCACTGATTGGTCGCGGGCGGCAGGACACGACCAATCAGCGCAGTGGGGTTTAAATCCCGAGCTAATATCTCTGATTGGTCGTGGCCGACTGCGACCAGTTAGCGAAGCGTGGTTCAAATCCTGTGCCAATTCGTGGCCGGACTGCGCCTGTCGCTGATTTGTCGTGGGCAACTGGCGAGACCAATAAGCAATGTGGGATTTCCTTTACAGACAAACAGACAGAATTAAACGATTATATAGTAGACTAGATGGTGGCCTAATTCGAACGCATCGGGCATTCAAGAATATGCATGTCCACGTAGTATATTGCCCAGCCCACCTAGTATATTGCCCAGTGACGTAGTATATTGCCCAGCCACGTAGTATATTACCCAGTTACGTAGTATATTGCCCAGTGATGTAGTATACAGCACAGAGCCACGTAGTATATTGCACAGCAACGTAGTATACAGCACAGAGCCACGTTGTATATTGCCCAGCCACATAGTATATTGGCCAGTCAAGTAGTATATTGCCCAGCTACGTAGTATATTGCCCAGCCACGTATGTCACAGGTTAAAAAATAAAAAATAAACATATACTCACCTTCCAAGGGCCCCTTGTAGTTCTGTCGCCTGTGGGCGGTGCAGGCGGCAGCTTCCAGTCCCAGGGTGTGATGACGTCGCGGCCACATGACCGTGACGTCATGGCAGGTCCTTCTCGCATACCATCCTTGCCACTGGAACCTGTCGTTTGCATGGTGCGGACGCCGGAGCATCGCGAGGAGCGGGAAAGGCGGCGGAAGGTCAGTTTATAATGATTTTTTATTTTTTTAATTATTTTTAACATTAGATGCTTTTACTATTGACGCTGCATAGGCAGCATCAATAGTAAAACTTGGTCACACAAGGTTAATAGTGGCGGTAACCGAGTGAGTTATCCGCAGCATAACGCGGTCTGTTACAGCTGGCATTAACCCTGTGTGAGCGGTGACTGCGGGGAGTATGAGCGGGCGCCGGGCACTGACTGCAGGGGAGTGAGGAGGTACTAATCGGACTGTGGCCATCGCTGATTGGTCGTGGCAGCCATGACAGGCAGCTGGCGAGACCAATCAGCGACTTGGATTCCATGACAGACAGAGGCCGCAACCAATGAACATCCGTGACAGACAGACAGAAAGACAGAAGGACAGACAGATGGAAGTGACCCTTAGACAATTATATAGTAGATACCCAATGCGTTAGAATCGGGCTACCATCTAGCTTACATTTGTGTTTTAACCCATTGGACACACTGCCATTGTTTTTCTCCTGTCTTTATTTTAAGAGTCAAAACTTTATTAGTCATCTATCGCTGTATGACAGCTTGGTTTCTACAGGATGACCTATTGTTTTCAAAGACACCATTTATTTTACCATATGATAAACTTAAAAACGGGGAAAAATTTTATTCTCTCCCTTACACACTGTCCTCCATGTTGTTCTCTCCCTCAGAGACTGTCCTTCATGTTATTCTCACCCTCACACACTGTCCTCCATGTTATTCTTTCCCTCACAGACTGTCCTCCATGTTATTCCCTCCCTCACAGACTGTCCTCCATGTTATTCTCTCTCTCACAGATTGTCCTCCATGTTATTCTCTCCCTCACAGACTGTCCTCCATGTTATTCTCTCCCTCAGACACTGTACTCCATGTTATTCTCTCCGTCACAGACTGTCCTTCGTGTTATTCTCGCCCTCACAGACTGTCCTCCATGTTATTCTCTCCCTCACCGACTGTCCTTCATGTTATTTTCTCCCTCACAGACTGTCCATGTTATTCTCACCCTCACAGACTGACCTACATGTTATTATCTCCCTCGCAGACTGTCCTCCATGTTATTCTCTCCCTCACAGACTGCCCTCCATGTTATTCTTTCAAACACACACTATCCTCCATGTTAATTTCTCCCTCACAGACTGTCCTCCATGTTATTCTCTCCCTCACAGACTGTCCTCCATGTTATTCTCTTCCTCACAGACTGTCCTCCATGTTATTCTCTCCCTCACAGACTATCCTCCATGTTATTCTCTCCCTCACAGACAGTCCTCTATGTTATTCTCTCCCTCACAAACTGTCCTTCATGTTACTCTCGTTCTAGTATATATATGCAGTTTATTTATGAACGCTGATTGGTCGAGGCCGGTCGGGCGCGACCAATCAGCAACGCGGAATTTTGGTTACAGACAAACAGACAGTTAGACAATTATATATATACTAGATGGTGGCCCGATTCAAACGCATCGGGTATTCTAGAATATGCATGTCCACGTAGTATATTGCACAGCCACGTAGTATATTGCCCAGCCACGTAGTATATTGCCCAGCCACGTAGTATATTGCCAAACCACGTAGTAAATTTCCCAGCCACATAGTAAATTGCCCAGCCACGTAGTAAATTGCCCAGCCATGTAGTATATTGCCCAGACACGTAGTATATTGCCCAGCCACGTAGTATATTGCCCAGCCACGTAGTAAATTGCCCAGCCACGTAGTATATTGCCCAGCCACGTAGTATATTGCCCAGCCACGTAGTATATTGCCCTGCCACATAATATATTGCCCAGCGACGTAGTACATTGCCCAGCGACATAGTATATTGCACAGCCACATAGTATATTGCACAGCAACGGAGTATACAGCACAGAGCCACATGGTATACAGACTTAAAATAAAAAATAAACATATATTCACCTTCCGAAGGCCCTTTGAAGTCCTGGCCCTGTGCGCGGTGCACGTGGCAGCTTTCGGTCCCAGGCTTGGTATGAGCACAGGACCTGTGATGACGTCGCGGTCACATGACCGTGACCTCATGGCAGGTCATTCTCGCATACCATCCTTGCCATTGGAACCTGCCACTTGCATGGAGCGGCCACCGGAGCGTCACGAGGAGCGGGAAAGGCGGCGGAAGGTGAGTATATACTGATTTTTTATTTTTTAATTATTTTTAACATTAGATCTTTTTACTATTGACGCTGCATAGGCAGCATCAATAGTAAAAACTTGGTCACACAAGGTTAATAGCGGCGGTAACGGAGTGACTTACCCGCTTACCCTGACTGCGGGTGAGTAGGGAGGGACTGATCGGACTGTGGCTGTCTTTGATTGGTCGCGGCAGCCATGACAGGCAGCTGGCGAGACCAATCAGCGACTTGGATTCCATGACAGACAGAGGCCGCGACCAATGAATATCCTTGACAGACAGAGAGACAGAAAGACAGACCGACTGAAGTGACCCTTAGACAATTATATAGTAGATATATATATATATATAAAGTACAGACCAAAAGTTTGGACACACCTTCTCATTTAAAGATTTTTCTGTATTTTCATGACTATGAAAATTGTAAATTCACACTGAAGGCATCAAAACTATGAATTAACACATGTGGAATGATATACTTAACAAAAAAGTGTGAAACAACTGAAAATATGTCTTATATTCTAGGTTATTCAAAGTAACCACCTTTTGCTTTGATGACTGCTTGGAAATAGAGCTGAATATATGGCGATAAAGCAGGGAAAATGCTAGCTAAGCTAATCTAGCTAGGAGAAGATATGCTCACACATCTATAATGGCAATTAAAGACTCAAGAGTAGTGTTGAGCATTCCGATACTGCAAATATCGGGTTTCGGCCGATATTCGCTGTATCGGAATTCCGATACCGAGTTCCGATATTTTTGTGATATCGGAAATCGGAATCGGAAGTTCATATAAGTTCCCAGTCATCTTCGGCGTGTGCGGTGGTTTATGGTTCCCAGGGTCTGGAGGAGAGGAGACTCTCCTTCAGGCCCTGGGATCCATATTCATGTAAAAAATAAAGAATAAAAATAAAAAATATGAATATACTCACCCCTCCGACGGACCCTGGCTCTCAGCTGTGCAACCGGCAGCCTCCGTTCCTAAGAATGCAGTGAGTGTAGGACCTGTGATGATGTCGCTGTCTTGTGATTGGTTGTGTGACCGCTCATGTGACTGCGACGTCATCGCAGGTCCTACACTCACTGCATTCTTAGGAACGGAGGCAGACGCTTGCACCGCTGAGAGCCAGGGGCCGTCGGAGGGGTGAGTATATCCATATTTTTTATTTTTATTCTTTATTTTTTACATGAATATGGATCCCAGGGCCTGAAGGAGAGTTTCCGATATTTGTGTCCCATTGACTTGTATTGGTATCCGGTAGGGTTGAGCGACTTTCATTTTTTTAAGATCGAGTAGGGTTTTGGGAAACCCGATTTTGTCCAGAGTCGAGTCGAGTGCAGTCGGCCGATTATCGCTAAAAGTCGGGGATCGACCGAAACACGAAACCCAATGCAAGTCAATGGGGAAGCATAGTCGGCAGTGAGTGGAGGCCAGGAAAACACCTACAGTGCCCATTTTAATGCCAAAAACATCCATTCTTGTTTCTGAAGCTTGCCAATCTTAATTAACTGTATAATAATAGTTGGGCATAGGGAATTGGGGGAAAGTTGTGGGGGGAGTAGGGCTGGCTCAAGTTTTTCGTGGGCCCAGGAAATGCGGACTACGTCACGGCGGTGTTGCAGGGAAAGGTAAGTATTTAAAAGTTGCAAGTGCTGTGATCCTGAGCAAGCAGGGGGGGGCCCACTCGTTCGCATTGCCACTGGCACAGGGCCCCTCAAAGTACGGCGGTGTGTTTGCATGGCGGGGGCGCCTCCCACCAGCAGCGACACTTTTGCGTACTCTGAGGGGCCCTGTGCCAGTGACGTCGCCAACGAGTATGCCCCCCCACCTGATGAAGGTACCTGCACTTTCATCTGCACCTTCCTCTTTGTCCCTGTGTAAGGTGGTATAACATGCGGGAAGGGGAACCTTACTTTCAGCAGGGACAGATTCTGGCTGTGTAGAGTACAAGGGGAATGTAGTGGTCTAGGTCAATGTACCAGCAGACTCATTTAGCAGTGGCTGGGCAATGGGCAGGATGAGGAGGAAACAGATATAGGGCCAAAGAATAAAGTAGGCTACATGCAGTTCAAAATTGGTAACAGGACTAAACAGGCGGCATTGCTTTGTTCAGTGGAGTAGCAAACCCAAGAGCAGCAGACACTGTTTCAAGGGCCTAACCACACTAGTAGGCCAAATGCAGTTTAATATCTGATAGTATAGGGCGAAAGCCAGAATGTGGAAGCTCAGCTTTGTTCAGTTGAGGACAACACCAGGGAGGGGCAGACACCTTTAGTAGGCCGGAAAAGCCTATTGCATTTTTTAAAATGGTAATTTGGAGCAGAAGGTTGAAGCTCAGCTTTATTTAGTTGAGGACAACACCAGGGAGGGGCAGAAGCCGTTAGTAGGCCCTAACCACCATTTTTTTTTTAAAACCACTTAATGAGAGCCGGAAGGTTGAAGCTCAGCTTTATTTAGTTGAGGACAACACCAGGCAGGGGCACACAGACAGACACCTTTAGTAGGCCGGAAAAGCCTATTGCATTTTTCAAAATGGTAATTTGGAGCAGAAGGTTGAAGCTCAGCTTTATTTAGTTGAGGGCAACACCAGGCAGGGGCACACAGACAGACACCTTTAGTAGGCCGGAAAAGCCTATTGCATTTTTCAAAATGGTAATTTGGAGCAGAAGGTTGAAGCTCAGCTTTATTTAGTTGAGGGCAACACCAGGCAGGGGCACACAGACAGACACCTTTAGTAGGCCGGAAAAGCCTATTGCATTTTTCAAAATGGTAATTTGGAGCAGAAGGTTGAAGCTCAGCTTTATTTAGTTGAGGGCAACACCAGGCAGGGGCACACAGACAGACACCTTTAGTAGGCCGGAAAAGCCTATTGCATTTTTCAAAATGGTAATTTGGAGCAGAAGGTTGAAGCTCAGCTTTATTTAGTTGAGGGCAACACCAGGCAGGGGCACACAGACAGACACCTTTAGTAGGCCGGAAAAGCCTATTGCATTTTTCAAAATGGTAATTTGGAGCAGAAGGTTGAAGCTCAGCTTTATTTAGTTGAGGGCAACACCAGGGAGGGGCAGAAGCCATTAGTAGGCCCTAACCAAAGTTGAAGGCCAAATGCAGTTTAATTTCTGATACTATAGGCCGAAAGCCAGAAGGTGGAAGCTCCGATTTAGACAGTGGAGGACAATTTGAATTAGGGACTGCAGACAGACTTAGTAGGCTGTCCCCTGTGGACCATGCATCCACCACATTAACCCATTGCGCCGTAATGGACACGTAATCTTCCGTGGCCATGCCTACAGGTCCATGCGTCTGTTGTCAGGTGCACCTTTGACCTCACAGATTGCCAGAGTGCATGGACAATGCGGTCTTCTACATGCTGGTGGAGGGTTGGGATGGCTTTTCTCGCAAAAGAAGTGTCGACTGGTTAGCTTGTAGCGTGGTACAGCGTAGTCCATCATGGCCTTATTAATAGTAAATAAAATATATAACTAGGCTCTATGAACTTTTAAATAGGTTCCAGGGGTACACGGGCAGCATTGGTGTGGTCAGTGGAGGAGTATTGCAAGTAGGGGCTGCAGACAGGCTATCAAAGGCCTAAAATAACAAACAGTAGGCAGTCATGGCAGTTTTACATCGGTTACATGGATACACAGGCAGGCACTCCAGGCAGCATTGTGGTCAGTGGAGGAGTATTGCAAGTAGGGGCCGCAGACAGGCTATCAAAGGCCTAAAATAACAAACAATAGGCTCATTGCAGTTTTACAGCGGTTACATGGATACACGGGCAGGCAGCTTGGTGGTGGTGAGTGGAGGAGTATTTAAAGTAGGGACCGCAGACAGGCTATCAAAGGCCTAAAATAACAAACAATAGGCTTATGGCAGTTTTACAGCGGTTACATGGATACACGGGCAGGCAGCTTGGTGGGGAGTGGAGGAGTATTTAAAGTAGGGACCGCAGACAGGCTATCAAAGGCCTAAAATAACAAACAATAGGCTCATGGCAGTTTTACAGCGGTTACATGGATACACGGGCAGGCAGCTTGGTGGTGGTGAGTGGAGGAGTATTTAAAGTAGGGACCGCAGACAGGCTATCAAAGGCCTAAAATAACAAACAATAGGCTTATGGCAGTTTTACAGCGGTTACATGGATACACGGGCAGGCAGCTTGGTGGTGAGTGGAGGAGTATTTAAAGTAGGGACCGCAGACAGGCTATCAAAGGCCTAACATAACAAACAATAGGCTCATGGCAGTTTTACAGCGGTTACATGGATACACGGGCAGGCAACTTGGTGGTGGTGAGTGGAGGAGTATTTAAAGTAGGGACCGCAGACAGGCTATCAAAGGCCTAAAATAACAAACAATAGGCTCATGGCAGTTTTACAGCGGTTACATGGATACACGGGCAGGCAGCTTGGTGGTGGTGAGTGGAGGAGTATTTAAAGTAGGGACCGCAGACAGGCTATCAAAGGCCTAACATAACAAACAATAGGCTCATGGCAGTTTTACAGCGGTTACATGGATACACGGGCAGGCAGCTTGGTGGTCAGTGGAGGAGTATTTAAAGTAGGGACCGCAGACAGGCTTCAAAGGCCTAACATAAGAAAATGGGCTGGCTGTAGGCACTTTATAATTGGTTCCAGGGGTACACGGGCAGCAGTGGTCTGGTCAGTGGAGGAGTATTTAAAGTAGGGACCGCAGACAGGCTATCAAAGGCCTAAAATAACAAACAATAGGCTTATGGCAGTTTTACAGCGGTTACATGGATACACGGGCAGGCAGCTTGGTGGTGAGTGGAGGAGTATTTAAAGTAGGGACCGCAGACAGGCTATCAAAGGCCTAACATAACAAACAATAGGCTCATGGCAGTTTTACAGCGGTTACATGGATACACGGGCAGGCAGCTTGGTGGTCAGTGGAGGAGTATTTAAAGTAGGGACCGCAGACAGGCTATCAAAGGCCTAACATAACAAACAATAGGCTCATGGCAGTTTTACAGCGGTTACATGGATACACGGGCAGGCAACTTGGTGGTGGTGAGTGGAGGAGTATTTAAAGTAGGGACCGCAGACAGGCTATCAAAGGCCTAACATAACAAACAATAGGCTCATGGCAGTTTTACAGCGGTTACATGGATACACGGGCAGGCAGCTTGGTGGTCAG
Organism: Ranitomeya variabilis; assembly: GCF_051348905.1. Classification (NCBI taxonomy): domain Eukaryota; kingdom Metazoa; phylum Chordata; class Amphibia; order Anura; family Dendrobatidae; genus Ranitomeya; species Ranitomeya variabilis. The sequence goes on from NC_135239.1 coordinate 152,976,143, forward strand.
TGGAGGAGTATTTAAAGTAGGGACCGCAGACAGGCTATCAAAGGCCTAACATAACAAACAATAGGCTCATGGCAGTTTTACAGCGGTTACATGGATACACGGGCAGGCAGCTTGGTGGTGGTGAGTGGAGGAGTATTTAAAGTAGGGACCGCAGACAGGCTATCAAAGGCCTAAAATAACAAACAATAGGCTCATGGCAGTTTTACAGCGGTTACATGGATACACGGGCAGGCAGCTTGGTGGTCAGTGGAGGAGTATTTAAAGTAGGGACCGCAGACAGGCTTCAAAGGCCTAACATAAGAAAATGGGCTGGCTGTAGGCACTTTATAATTGGTTCCAGGGGTACACGGGCAGCAGTGGTCTGGTCAGTGGAGGAGTATTTAAAGTAGGGACCGCAGACAGGCTATCAAAGGCCTAAAATAACAAACAATAGGCTTATGGCAGTTTTACAGCGGTTACATGGATACACGGGCAGGAAGCTTGGTGGTGAGTGGAGGAGTATTTAAAGTAGGGACCGCAGACAGGCTATCAAAGGCCTAACATAACAAACAATAGGCTCATGGCAGTTTTACAGCGGTTACATGGATACACGGGCAGGCAGCTTGGTGGTCAGTGGAGGAGTATTTAAAGTAGGGACCGCAGACAGGCTATCAAAGGCCTAACATAACAAACAATAGGCTCATGGCAGTTTTACAGCGGTTACATGGATACACGGGCAGGCAACTTGGTGGTGGTGAGTGGAGGAGTATTTAAAGTAGGGACCGCAGACAGGCTATCAAAGGCCTAAAATAACAAACAATAGGCTTATGGCAGTTTTACAGCGGTTACATGGATACACGGGCAGGCAGCTTGGTGGTGAGTGGAGGAGTATTTAAAGTAGGGACCGCAGACAGGCTATCAAAGGCCTAACATAACAAACAATAGGCTCATGGCAGTTTTACAGCAGTTACATGGATACACGGGCAGGCAACTTGGTGGTGGTGAGTGGAGGAGTATTTAAAGTAGGGACCGCAGACAGGCTATCAAAGGCCTAAAATAACAAACAATAGGCTCATGGCAGTTTTACAGCTGTTACATGGATACACGGGCAGGCAGCTTGGTGGTCAGTGGAGGAGTATTTAAAGTAGGGACCGCAGACAGGCTTCAAAGGCCTAACATAAGAAAATGGGCTGGCTGTAGGCACTTTATAATTGGTTCCAGGGGTACACGGGCAGCAGTGGTCTGGTCAGTGGAGGAGTATTTAAAGTAGGGACCGCAGACAGGCTATCAAAGGCCTAAAATAACAAACAATAGGCTTATGGCAGTTTTACAGCTGTTACATGGATACACGGGCAGGCAGCTTGGTGGTGAGTGGAGGAGTATTTAAAGTAGGGACCGCAGACAGGCTATCAAAGGCCTAACATAACAAACAATAGGCTCATGGCAGTTTTACAGCGGTTACATGGATACACGGGCAGGCAGCTTGGTGGTCAGTGGAGGAGTATTTAAAGTAGGGACCGCAGACAGGCTATCAAAGGCCTAACATAACAAACAATAGGCTCATGGCAGTTTTACAGCGGTTACATGGATACACGGGCAGGCAACTTGGTGGTGGTGAGTGGAGGAGTATTTAAAGTAGGGACCGCAGACAGGCTATCAAAGGCCTAAAATAACAAACAATAGGCTTATGGCAGTTTTACAGCGGTTACATGGATACACGGGCAGGCAACTTGGTGGTGAGTGGAGGAGTATTTAAAGTAGGGACCGCAGACAGGCTATCAAAGGCCTAACATAACAAACAATAGGCTCATGGCAGTTTTACAGCGGTTACATGGATACACGGGCAGGCAACTTGGTGGTGGTGAGTGGAGGAGTATTTAAAGTAGGGACCGCAGACAGGCTATCAAAGGCCTAAAATAACAAACAATAGGCTCATGGCAGTTTTACAGCGGTTACATGGATACACGGGCAGGCAGCTTGGTGGTGGTGAGTGGAGGAGTATTTAAAGTAGGGACCGCAGACAGGCTATCAAAGGCCTAACATAACAAACAATAGGCTCATGGCAGTTTTACAGCGGTTACATGGATACACGGGCAGGCAGCTTGGTGGTCAGTGGAGGAGTATTTAAAGTAGGGACCGCAGACAGGCTTCAAAGGCCTAACATAAGAAAATGGGCTGGCTGTAGGCACTTTATAATTGGTTCCAGGGGTACACGGGCAGCAGTGGTCTGGTCAGTGGAGGAGTATTTAAAGTAGGGACCGCAGACAGGCTATCAAAGGCCTAAAATAACAAACAATAGGCTCATGGCAGCTTTACAGCGGTTACATGGATACACGGGCAGGCAGCTTGGTGGTCAGTGGAGGAGTATTTAAAGTAGGGACCGCAGACAGGCTATCAAAGGCCTAAAATAACAAACAATAGGCTTATGGCAGTTTTACAGCGGTTACATGGATACACGGGCAGGCAGCTTGGTGGTGAGTGGAGGAGTATTTAAAGTAGGGACCGCAGACAGGCTATCAAAGGCCTAACATAACAAACAATAGGCTCATGGCAGTTTTACAGCGGTTACATGGATACACGGGCAGGCAGCTTGGTGGTCAGTGGAGGAGTATTTAAAGTAGGGACCGCAGACAGGCTATCAAAGGCCTAAAATAACAAACAATAGGCTCATGGCAGCTTTACAGCGGTTACATGGATACACAGGCAGCTTGGTGGTGAGTGGAGGAGTAGTGCAAGGAGTGTCTGTCCCAGTACTCCCAAAATATAAATAGATGTTAATGTCTCGCAAAACAACCACAACAAAAAAAAAAGGTGGCATACTTAGGTACAGGGGTGGGCTCATCTACTGAGTTTCTGACATAGTAATTTGGCAGTAACTATTTAATGGTGCCAATATAGGACACAGACACAGACTACTTTAAGTTGCATCATAGATGTCTACAAATTTGTATTGTCAGTGCCAGACATTGAATGATGTCAGCGAATAGACTAAAGATTGGTGGAGCTGTGCGACATAATTTTGGACGTGGTAGAGCACATTTTGAGCTGGGGTAGGGGGGAACTCTCTTGAGGCCGGCGGGACCGCCCCAGGGCCCCTCATGTTACAACGGTGTGTCTGACGTTGGGTGCGCACCACCACCGCCAGAGACACTACATTGTACTATGAGGGACCCAGTAGCAATGCCGTCAACCAAAAGCGAGCACACCCACCTCTTCAGACAAACAGCAGTCTCACGGGTGCTTGCGCCAAGTCGCGATACCACGGCCCCGTGTGGGGAGTTTTGCCATTTAGGGAGGTGTAAACATGTCGTATGCTGTACAATCAGCTGCAGCAAATTAGACATTAGAAAAGTAATTCACAGGCAAGAGCTTTTCATAGGAAAGCTAGGTGTCGGCCGGGCAAGGTGGGGCAAAAGATTTCGAAATCCAGTTGTGGTTCATTTTAATGAATGTTAGATCGTCAACATTTTGGGTAGCCAGACGAGTCCTTTTTTCGGTTAATATTGAACCTGCAGCACTGAATACTCTTTCTGATAGGACACTTGCTGCCGGGCAAGCAAGCTCCTGCAATGCATATTCTGCCAATTCTGGCCAGGTGTCTAATTTGGAGGCCCAGTAATCAAATGGGAATGACGGTTGAGGGAGAACATCGATAAGGGATGAAAAATAGTTAGTAACCATACTGGACAAATGTTGTCTCCTGTCACTTTCAATTGATGCAGCAGTACCTGTCCTGTCTGCGGTCATAGCAAAATCACTCCACAACCTGGTCAGAAAACCCCTCTGTCCAACGCCACTTCTGATGTGTGCACCCCTAACACTCCTAGTCTGCTGCCCCCTGGAGCTCGTGTGAGAACGATCACGTGCGCTGTGTGCTGGGAATGCCTGAAGCAAACGGTCAACAAGAGTTGATTGTTTGGTTGCTAATATTAGTTCCAAGTTCTCATGTGGCATAATATTTTGCAATTTGCCTTTATAGCGTGGATCAAGGAGGCAGGCCAACCAGTAATCGTCATCGTTCATCATTTTCGTAATGCGTGTGTCCCTTTTTAGGATACGTAAGGCATAATCCGCCATGTGGGCCAAAGTTCCAGTTGTCAAATCTCCGGTTGTGATTGGTTGAGGGGCAGTTGCAGGCAAATCTACGTCACTTGTGTCCCTCAAAAAACCAGAACCCGGCCGTGACACGCAACCAATTTCCTGTGCCCCCGGGAAAGGTTCGGCATTAAAAATATACTCATCCCCATCATCCTCCTCGTCCTCCACCTCCTCTTCGCCCGCTACCTCGTCCTGTACACTGCCCTGACCAGACAATGGCTGACTGTCATCAAGGCTTTCCTCTTCCTCTGGTGCAGACGCCTGCTCCTTTATGTGCGTCAAACTTTGCATCAGCAGACGCATTAGGGGGATGCTCATGCTTATTACGGCGTTGTCTGCACTAACCAGCCGTGTGCATTCCTCAAAACACTGAAGGACTTGACACATGTCTTGTATCTTAGACCACTGCACACCTGACAACTCCATGTCTGCCATCCTACTGCCTGCCCGTGTATCCTCCCACAAATAAATAACAGCACGCCTCTGTTCGCACAGTCTCTGAAGCATGTGCAGTGTTGAGTTCCACCTTGTTGCAACGTCTATGATTAGGCGATGCTGGGGAAGGTTCAAAGACCGCTGATAGGTCTGCATACGGCTGGCGTGTACAGGCGAACGTCGGATATGTGAGCAAAGTGCACGCACTTTGAGGAGCAGGTCGGAGAACCCAGGATAAGTTTTCAATAAGCACTGCACCACCAGGTTTAAGGTGTGAGCCAGGCAAGGAATGTGTTTCAGTTGGGAAAGGGAGATGGCAGCCATGAAATTCCTTCCGTTATCACTCACTACCTTGCCTGCCTCAAGATCTACTGTGCCCAGCCACGACTGTGTTTCTTGTTGCAAGAACTCGGACAGAACTTCCGCGGTGTGTCTGTTGTCGCCCAAGCACTTCATAGCCAATACAGCCTGCTGACGCTTGGCAGTAGCTGGCCCATAATGGGACAACTGGTGTGCAACAGTGTCATCTGCCGATGGAGTGGTTGGCAGACTGCGTTCTGTGGAAGAGCTGTAGCTTCTGCAGGAGGACGAGGAGGAGGAGGAGGAGGGGGTGCGAACGCCTACAGCCAACTGTTTCCTAGACCGTGGGCTAGGCACAACTGTCCCTAAATTGATGTCGCCTGTGGACCCTGCATCCACCACATTCACCCAGTGTGCCGTGATGGACACATAACGTCCCTGGCCATGCCTACTGGTCCATGCATCTGTAGTCAGGTGCACCTTTGTACTCACAGATTGCCTGAGTGCATGGACGATGCGCTGTTTAACATGCTGGTGCAGGGCTGGGATGGCTTTTCTGGAAAAAAAGTGTCGACTGGGTAGCTCGTATCGTGGTTCAGCGTACTCCATCAGGGCTTTGAAAGCTTTGCTTTCAACTAACCGGTAGGGCATCATCTCTAACGAGATTAGTCTAGCTATGTGGGCGTTAAAACCCTGTGTACGCGGATGCGAGGATAAGTACTTCCTTTTTCTAACCAGAGTCTCATGTAGGGTGAGCTGGACTGGAGAGCTGGAGATCGTGGAACTTTCGGGTGTGCCGGTGTACATGGCAGACTGAGAGACGGTTGGAGACGGTATTGTTTCCGCCGGTGCCCTAGATGCAATATTTCCTCCTACAAAACTGGTGATTCCCTGACCCTGACTGCTTTTGGCTGGCAAAGAAACCTGCACAGATACTGCCGGTGGTGCGGAAAATGGTGGCCTTACAGTGACGGAAGGGATGTTGCGTTGCTGACTAGCTTCATTGGCCGAGGGTGCTACAACCTTGAGGGACGTTTGGTAGTTAGTCCAGGCTTGAAAATGCATGGTGGTTAAGTGTCTATGCATGCAACTAGTATTTAGACTTTTCAGATTCTGACCTCTGCTTAAGCTAGTTGAACATTTTTGACAGATGACTTTGCGCTGATCAGTTGGATGTTGTTTAAAAAAATGCCAGACTGCACTCTTCCTAGACTCGGATCCCTTTTCAGGGATTGCAGACTGAGCTTTAACCGGATGGCAACGCTGTGCTCCAACAGGTTTTGGCTTTGACACGCGTTTTGGGCCAGATACGGGCCCGGCAGATGGAACCTGTTGCGATGTTGATGCCTGCTGCGGCCCCTCCTCCACCTCCGCTTCTGAACTACTGCCGCCTGCACCCTGTTCCCCCAATGGCTGCCAATCGGGGTCAATAACTGGGTCATCTATTACCTCCTCTTCGAGCTCGTGTGCAACTTCGTCTGTGTCACTGTGTCGGTCGGTGGTATAGCGTTCGTGGCGGGGCAACATAGTCTCATCAGGGTCTGATTGTGGATCTGTACCCTGAGAGGGCAATGTGGTGGTCTGAGTCAAAGGAGCAGCATAGTACTCTGGCTGTGGCTGTGCATCAGTGCACTCCATGTCAGAATATACTTGTAATGGGCATGGCCTGTTAAATGTTTCACTTTCTAAGCCAGGGACGGTATGTGTAAAGAGCTCCATGGAGTGACCCGTTGTGTCGCCTGCTGCATCCTTCTCTCTTGTTGTAGTTTTTGCTGAGGAGGACAAGGAAGCGACTTGTCCCTGACCGTGAACATCCACAAGCGACGCGCTGCTTTTACATTTACCAGTTTCGGAAGAGGAGGCAAAAGAGCTAGAGGCTGAGTCTGCAATGTAAGCCAAAACTTGCTGTTGCTGCTCCGCCTTTAAAAGCGGTTTTCCTACTCCCAGAAAAGAGAGCGTTCGAGGCCTTGTGTAGCCTGACGACGAAACTGGCTCCACAGCTCCAGACTTAGGTGGAATATTTTTATCCCCACGACCACCTGATGCTCCACTACCACTACCATCATTACCAGCTGACAATGAACGCCCACGACGACCTCTTGCACCAGACTTCCTCGTTGTTTTAAAATCTTAACCAAAGTAACTTTATTTGTTGCTGTCAAACAACTTACACGGTGAGCTATAACTTCAGTATGATTTCAATATCCCTTAACAGGTTGGTGAGACCACAAGGAAAATCAGGCACAATGTTACACACTCTGTTTTCTGTGGCACAAAATCACAGAGATGACACACACGCAGGACTGTCACTCAAGCACTAATGTCAATATTAATCTCCCACCTAATTTATGTATTTTTTTTTTTCAGGGAGACTTTAGAAACCAAATAATAAGAAAAAAAATAAATAAATAAATAGGCTTTCTATAGCCCACTGAATGAGAGATAGCACACACAGCAGTGGCACACAAGCCCTGACTGAGGTCAATATTTTTCTCCCACTGATTGATGTAGTGTTTTTGTGTTGAGGTAGAATTTAGAACACAAATCACGGAAAAAATAAATAGGCTTTCTATGGCCCACTGAATGAAAGGGAGAGAGGTGGCACACCCAGGAGTCAAGACTGGCACACAAGCTGAAAGGGCAATATTACTCTCCCACTGTTTTTTTAGGTTTTTTTTTTTTTCAGGGAGACTTTAGAAACCAAATAATATTAAAAAAAACCAAAAAAATAAATAGCCTTTCTATGGCCCACTGAATGAGAGAGAGAGGTGGCACACCCAGGAGTCAAGACTGGCACACAAGCTGAAAGGGCAATATTACTCTCCCACTGTTTTTTTAGGTTTTTTTTGTTTTTTAAGGGAGACTTTAGAAACCAAATAATATTTTAAAAAAAAAATAAATAGGCTTTCTATGGCCCACTGAATGAAAGGGAGAGAGGTGGCACACCCAGGAGTCAAGACTGGCACACAAGCTGAAAGGGCAATATTACTCTCCCACTGTTTTTTGTATGTTTTTTTTTTTTTTTTCAGGGAGACTTTAGAAACCAAATAATATTAAAAAAACCAAAAAAAAAATAGCCTTTCTATGGCCCACTGAATGAGAGAGAGAGGTGGCACACCCAGTAGTCAAGACTGGCACACAAGCTGAAAGGGCAATATTACTCTCCCACTGTTTTTTTATGTATTTTTTGTTTTTTAAGGGAGACTTTAGAAACCCAATAATATTTTAAAAAAAAAAATAAATAGGCTTTCTATGGCCCACTGAATGAAAGGGAGAGAGGTGGCACACCCAGGAGTCAAGACTGGCACACAAGCTGAAAGGGCAATATTACTCTCCCACTGTTTTTTTATGTATTTTTTGTTTTTTAAGGGAGACTTTAGAAACCCAATAATATTTTAAAAAAAAAATAAATAGGCTTTCTATGGCCCACTGAATGAGAGGGAGAGAGGTGGCACACCCAGGAGTCAAGACTGGCACACAAGCTGAAAGGGCAATATTACTCTCCCACTGTTTTTTTAGGTTTTTTTTTTTTTTTCAGGGAGACTTTAGAAACCAAATAATATAAAAAAAAAAAAAAAAAAAAAAAAATAGGCTTGCTATAGCCCACTGAATGAGAGATAGCACACACAGCAGTGGCACACAAGCCCTGACTGAGGCCAATATTTTTCTCCCACTGATTGATGTAGTGTTTTTGTGTTGAGGTAGAATTTAGAACACAAATCATGGAAAAAATAAATAGGCTTTCTATGGCCCACTGAATGAAAGGGAGAGAGGTGGCACACCCAGGAGTCAAGACTGGCACACAAGCTGAAAGGGCAATATTACTCTCCCACTGTTTTTTTATGTATTTTTTGTTTTTTAAGGGAGACTTTAGAAACCCAATAATATTTAAAAAAAAAAATAAATAGGCTTTCTATGGCCCACTGAATGAGAGGGAGAGAGGTGGCACACCCAGGAGTCAAGACTGGCACACAAGCTGAAAGGGCAATATTACTCTCCCACTGTTTTTTGTATGTTTTTTTTTTTTTTTTCAGGGAGACTTTAGAAACCAAATAATATTAAAAAAACCAAAAAAATAAATAGCCTTTCTATGGCCCACTGAATGAGAGAGAGAGGTGGCACACCCAGGAGTCAAGACTGGCACACAAGCTGAAAGGGCAATATTACTCTCCCACTGTTTTTTTATGTATTTTTTGTTTTTTAAGGGAGACTTTAGAAACCCAATAATATTTAAAAAAAAAATAAATAGGCTTTCTATGGCCCACTGAATGAAAGGGAGAGAGGTGGCACACCCAGGAGTCAAGACTGGCACACAAGCTGAAAGGGCAATATTACTCTCCCACTGTTTTTTGTATGTTTTTTTTTTTTTTTTCAGGGAGACTTTAGAAACCAAATAATATTAAAAAAACCAAAAAAAAAATAGCCTTTCTATGGCCCACTGAATGAGAGAGAGAGGTGGCACACCCAGTAGTCAAGACTGGCACACAAGCTGAAAGGGCAATATTACTCTCCCACTGTTTTTTTATGTATTTTTTGTTTTTTAAGGGAGACTTTAGAAACCCAATAATATTTTAAAAAAAAAAATAAATAGGCTTTCTATGGCCCACTGAATGAAAGGGAGAGAGGTGGCACACCCAGGAGTCAAGACTGGCACACAAGCTGAAAGGGCAATATTACTCTCCCACTGTTTTTTTATGTATTTTTTGTTTTTTAAGGGAGACTTTAGAAACCCAATAATATTTTAAAAAAAAAATAAATAGGCTTTCTATGGCCCACTGAATGAGAGGGAGAGAGGTGGCACACCCAGGAGTCAAGACTGGCACACAAGCTGAAAGGGCAATATTACTCTCCCACTGTTTTTTTAGGTTTTTTTTTTTTTTTCAGGGAGACTTTAGAAACCAAATAATATAAAAAAAAAAAAAAAAAAAAATAGGCTTGCTATAGCCCACTGAATGAGAGATAGCACACACAGCAGTGGCACACAAGCCCTGACTGAGGCCAATATTTTTCTCCCACTGATTGATGTAGTGTTTTTGTGTTGAGGTAGAATTTAGAACACAAATCATGGAAAAAATAAATAGGCTTTCTATGGCCCACTGAATGAAAGGGAGAGAGGTGGCACACCCAGGAGTCAAGACTGGCACACAAGCTGAAAGGGCAATATTACTCTCCCACTGTTTTTTTATGTATTTTTTGTTTTTTAAGGGAGACTTTAGAAACCCAATAATATTTAAAAAAAAAAATAAATAGGCTTTCTATGGCCCACTGAATGAGAGGGAGAGAGGTGGCACACCCAGGAGTCAAGACTGGCACACAAGCTGAAAGGGCAATATTACTCTCCCACTGTTTTTTGTATGTTTTTTTTTTTTTTTTCAGGGAGACTTTAGAAACCAAATAATATTAAAAAAACCAAAAAAATAAATAGCCTTTCTATGGCCCACTGAATGAGAGAGAGAGGTGGCACACCCAGGAGTCAAGACTGGCACACAAGCTGAAAGGGCAATATTACTCTCCCACTGTTTTTTTATGTATTTTTTGTTTTTTAAGGGAGACTTTAGAAACCCAATAATATTTAAAAAAAAAATAAATAGGCTTTCTATGGCCCACTGAATGAAAGGGAGAGAGGTGGCACACCCAGGAGTCAAGACTGGCACACAAGCTGAAAGGGCAATATTACTCTCCCACTGTTTTTTTATGTATTTTTTGTTTTTTAAGGGAGACTTTAGAAACCCAATAATATTTAAAAAAATAAATAAATAGGCTTTCTATGGCCCACTGAATGAGAGGGAGAGAGGTGGCACACCCAGGAGTCAAGACTGGCACACAAGCTGAAAGGGCAATATTACTCTCCCACTGTTTTTTTAGGTTTTTTTTTTTTTTTCAGGGAGACTTTAGAAACCAAATAATATTAAAAAAAAAAAAAAAAAATAGGCTTGCTATAGCCCACTGAATGAGAGATAGCACACACAGCAGTGGCACACAAGCCCTGACTGAGGTCAATATTTTTCTCCCACTGATTGATGTAGTGTTTTTGTGTTGAGGTAGATTTTAGAACACAAATCACGGAAAAAATAAATAGGCTTTCTATGGCCCACTCAGTGAGAGATGGCACACACAGGGATGGCACTGTAGCAGAAATGCCAATCTTAATCTCCCACAAAAAAAAAAAAAAACTGTCCTACAATTACTATCTCCCTGCAGTAATGTAAGCCAGGTATGGCAGGCAGCAATAGGAGTGGACTGATGCACAAATTAAATAAAAAGTGTGGACAAACAAAAAAGATAGCTGTGCAGAAAGGAAGGAACAAGAGGATATGTGCTTTGAAAAAAGCAGTTGGTTTCCACAGTGGCGTACACACAGCAATACAGCTATCACGGAGCCTTCTAGGGCAGCCCAATGAGCTACAGCGCTGAGGGGAAAAAAAAAAAAAAATAGCTTCCACAGTCCCTGCACACCGAAGGTGGTGTTGGACAGTGGAAATCGCTGCAGCACAAGCGGTTTGGTGGTTAGTGGACCCTGCCTAACGCTCTTGCAGCGCCCCAGAGTTCTGGTCGTTGCAGTACTGTGGCTTCGCCGCTAAGGGGAGCCATGGTACGTTCGATGGCACCGAAGGAGTTCCTCCAATCAGGTATCACAGACACCAATATGTTTCACAGCTGGGCCTCCGGGGGGAGCTAAGGGTGCTATTCATTAGGCCACTCCCCACCATAGTGGGTAAACTGGGGGTCAGGCAGAAAGTTAGAGAGAACGCTGACGGGATTGAACGGAGCAACACCCTGTGGCAGGGGGTGTTGTGAAGGGGGAGAATGTAGGGTCTCTGCCAGGGGTGGGATCCTGGCAGAGGCTTGGCATTGAAAGAACGTAACGGGTCCGCGCAGGCTCCTGGAAGCGGCGGGACTCAAGGAAAGGACTAGAAGCGAGACAGATTGTGCTGAGTGAGAAACGAGATCAAGCAGAAGGAGAATACCAGCAGGGGTTTTGTTGAAAGAGGCAGCACCCTGCTGAGGCGCAATACCGGTGGCCGGAACGCCGAGGGAGTGGATTAGAATACAGCTTCAAGCCATACTCCAAACAGCGGCAGGACAGTCGGTCTTAGGCGGGCTGTCTACCACATATCACCTATGAAGTCTTGGGGGGCAATTGCGGGAGAGGGGCGACTCTAGGGTCCCGGAAGAACTCCAGGCCTACCTGACAAACGGGTGCCATTCCAACCTGAATACAGGGAAGGGGTGGATTACAGAGGAACATCAAATCGAGTTGTGAGGGAACTTAAGAAACAGACACAACCGTTGTGGGGTTACTTTCCGTAAGCACAGCAGGGAAGGACTACAACACATAGCGCTAGAAGGAAGGCACAGATTTCCACCTGAGAGGAGAACTCTGGAGGTGCCATTGGACCGGCCGGACTTGCGTAGCCTGGTGAACCGTGTTCTGGACTGAGGACTCAGAGATCTCCAGTAAAGAGGTAAAGAGACTGCAACCTGGTGTCCTCGTTATTTACCGCGACTTACACCCCACAACTGCACCGCTCCACCGCTATCATTACTACCATCTATTACACCGGACGTCCCCCACTGACGGACAGGGCCACGGACCGGGTCTAGCCACCGTGACAACCCCGAGACTGAGACCCAGAGGCCCGGCTCCGGGTATCCCCTCGGCCCTGCGGCGGTGTGGGGGCGCGCCGCACTCTCCCTGCTTCTGACGAAGCGGCAGCAACCTGTCCCTAAGCTCAGATCAGCAGCAGTGAGATGGCGGTCGGCGGGAACGCCCCTTTATAGCCCCTGTGACGCCGCAGACAGCAAGCCAATCACTGCAATGCCCTTCTCTAAGATGGTGGGGACCAGGATCTATGTCATCACGCTGCCCACACTCTGCGTTCACCTTCATTGGCAAAGAAATGGCGCTTTTCGCGTCATTGAAACGCGACTTTGGCGCGAAAGTCGCGTACCGCATGGCCGACAAGCACAGGGGTCGGATCGGGTTTCATGAGACGCCGACTTAGCCAAAAGTCGGCGACTTTTGAAAATGATCGACCCGTTTCGCTCAACCCTAGTATCCGGTATCGGTATCGGCGATATCCGATATTTTTTGGATATCGGCCGATCCAATCTGATACCGATACTTTTGAATATCGGAAGGTATCGCTCAACACTACTCAAGAGGGCAACGCCTGACGAACCCCAAAGATATAAATAGGGAATTGGGCAAATTCTACACTAAGCTGTACAAGGAGGCGGGACGACAGGATGTAGCAGGGGATGTATGGCTAGACAAAATTTAAATTCCTAGATTGACAGATGAGGAACAACAAGAATTGAATGGGTGCATCACGGAAGAAGAAATTAGTATGGCAATAAAGGGGATGGGAGCCAATAAGGCACCTGGACCCGATGGATTTAACGGTTCCTTCTATAAAGCAATGAGTGAGCAAATAACTCCCACACTTAAAGATTTATATAACCATATTTTACAAGGAGAATCTATGTCAGAACTCAGAAGTCATGAATACGGCTTACATAAAACTTCTCCCAAAGGGAGGGAAAGACTTAGAGGACCCCTTGGGTTATAGACCGATATCATTGATAAATCAAGATGTCAAACTCCTCTCAAAAATTATGGCAGATAGGTTGGCTAAAATTCTGCCAAGATTAATATCGAAACAACAAACAGGCTTTGTAAAGGGAAGGTCTGCCGTTGCAAATATAAGAAAAGCCATGCTATTTTTAGACATGGTTAGGAATAAACATCTGGAAAAGGGGGAGGATCCAGCCATCAGGTATGGACTGGAGCTGAAATTCAGTTCTGGCATATGAAATCACACAGGCCCACACTGTTCCCGTCCCCAAGCACTAGATTCAAATATATTATTAATATTACCCTGGATGGAGGAAAGCAAGGTAATGATACCCATGGCCTGCTGGGGTAAGTGACAGAGTCAGCGACTTTGTGCTCCGTCACAACTCTTAACGGTATGGGTGTCTTGAGAACATATATTCTGCTAACAACATAGCAGACAAGGCAGCCCATGACCATACAGGCCCTTCTGGCATTTGGCAGAATTGCCAGATGGCCAGTCCAGCCCTGCCAGCCATGGTCACATTGGACGCAGAAAAAGTGTTTGATAATGTGAGGTGGCCATGGCTGGGTCAAGTACTAGACAAAATAAATCTAGTAGGCCCGTTTAGGCAATTTCTGGAGGTATTGTACCACAACCCCAAGGCAACGGTATATACAATGGGGTTTCTTTCTGATGCCTTCGAGCTGAAGAAGGCCTTTATTGTTTAATCTAGCAATCAAACCCATGTCAAGATACCTAAATGATCATAGCTCTTACAAAGGGATAAAGGTGGGAAAGGAGATGGTCAAAACTGCATTGTTTGCAGATGACATCATTTTGTTCATGAGAAATCCAGAAGATCTCCCTACGTTACTATTAGAGATTGAAAAGTTTGGAGAATTCTCGGGCTTTCGATTAAACAAGACTAAATTTGAAATTCTGATCATGAGAAATAATGTGAAACGTGGTCAGGAAAATAATATAATGGGCATCCCGAAAGGGACAACATCTATAAAATATTTGGGAATATGTAGCGCCCCCACTGCCGCAGGGCCGAGGGGTACCCGGTACCGGGCCTCTGAGTCTCTGCTCTGGGGTTGTCACGGTGGCTAGACCCGGTCCGTGACCCTGCTGAGGGGCGTACAGTTCTAGATGTGGATGGTGGTAGTGGTGGTAATGGTGCGGTGCAGTAAATAACGAGGACACCAGGTTGCAGTCTCTTTACCTCTTTACTGAAGGCTTCTGGGTCCTCAGTCCGGAATACAGTTAACCGGGCTGCGCAAGTCCGGCCGGTCCGATGGCACCTCCAGAGTTCCCTTTGGAGGTGGAAATCTGTGCCTTCCTTCTAGCGCTTGTGTGTTGTGGTCCTCCCCTGCTGTGCTTACGGGATAGTACCCCACAACTGTTGTGTCTGTTTCTCGTGTTCCCTCACAACAACTCGATTCTGATGTTCTTCTTAATCTCGTCCCCCAGATCTTATGGTAGGACGCACCCGTATGACGGGAAGGCTCAGAGCTCTTCCGGGACCCTAGAGTCGCCCCTCTCCACAAGTTGCCCCCTATGTCTGCGTAGGTGATGTAGGTGAGACAGCCAGCCTATAGCTCTCTGTCCTGCCGTTGGTTTGAAGTAATGCTTAGAGCTCTGTACTTCCTCGGCGTTCCGGCCACCGGTTAATTACGCCTCAGTAGGATGTTGCCTCGGTCTAACAGCACGACTCCTACTGGTATTTCTCCCTGTTGCGTTGATCTCGTTTCTCACTCAGCACAATAAATCTCGCTTCTTGTCCTTTCTTAGGGCACCGCCGCTATGAAGTGCAGGCGCGGTCCCGTAGCTTTCTCTCTGTTTGCCAGGCCTCTGTCAGGATCCCACCCCTGACAGGGACCCTACCGAATCTTCCCCTACAACACCCGGCCTCTGCCACAAGGTGTTGCCTGGTTCCAACCCAGTCAGCGTTCTCTCTAACTTCCTGCCTAACCCCCAGTTTTACCAGACTGTGAGGAGTGGCCTAATGAATAGTACCCTTAGCTCCCCCTGGAGGCCAGACTGTGAAATGTATTGGTGTCTGTGATACCTGGTCAGATGAACTCCTTTAGTGCCATCAGACGTACCATAGCCCCCCCTTAGTGGCGGAGCCACAGTACTGCAACGACCAGGACTCTGGGGCGCTGCACTCCCCCCCGGTTAAATCCAGTACTCCTGGACTGGGATGAAAACAACAATACATGTCAGCAAAAAGACATACAATTTTGAAAATGCAAGTACAAGTCAACTTTTTAACAGAGCTTCCCTTTATGGGAGGTGAGGACACTTGAACGTTACAAACATGGTTAAATACTTTTAAATAACTTTGCTATAAATAACTTTTCTTACCCAACCGGGTATTCTACTAAATGCAAAATTTTTGAACAATAATCCAACTTTGCCTTTAAGGACGTACTCGCTAAATCCACTAAAGACCTTCTTATATCACATATAAGGCTAATTAACTTTTATGCATTCTCCTTCTTTAAATCTGCAGGACCGCCTGTCCTAACTGCTCCAGACCTACTGCCTCTCCTTTCTGTTACAGGACCGCTCCTTTCCGCCCGAGCCTACTGTCCTTCCACTACTATACACAGTATAGAACATATCATTTTTCTTTCAGTTTAAGATCACTGAGCCATCTCTATATGGCTCCTAGGAGGACTCACTACTAACCCCTACGGGTTCACTTCCTGTCCTCATTCTTCTATTAACATTATTGAACATTTCTTACAATCAACTAGTTGGTTACATTTAACTTTCACATATCAACATCATCAATACTTTCTTTTCAAGACATTATTGTCATTCAACCATCTTAAGGCAACACTGTTCATAAGTGCAGGATGTGAACATCCCCTTTAAGAGGGGACCAAGTCTCTATGAGATAGGGCAACTTCTCAAGCTGCAAGTCCGTATGCAGCAAAGACTCCAGTGCAAGTTCCAAGAACCGTATCTTCGCAAAGAGTCCATCTTTTATGTAAAACCAGTAGAGAGCACCTTTAAGAAGGTGCAAACTATATACAAGGAGTTTGTATCATGCATTGTTCATGATTCGGCAGTTCTGGATAACTAGTGCAAAAAGTAGAAAACAAACAAAAAACAATAGGGATCCCGGGTCAACAAAGGGATCCCTTTAAGAGTAACCCTAGACGGGTTTTAGCAGCAAAACAACAGAGAAACAGTTAACTATTTACAATCATTAAAGCTTACTCACTACTCAGTTTCTGGCAGCCCCCACCGAGGCTTTACCTGGCAGGTGGCTCTCTGCGGCCCGGATAGGCTGGACTCCAAGTCCACTCCCGCGGCCAGGTGTACCCCGTGGGTTCGGGTCTTCTGCACGACCAGGTTGTGCGCTGCGATGAGGGTCTGCGTGGGTCGACGGATGATGCTGGAGGCGGCGGCGGCAGCAGCGGCTTCAGCGGCAAGCTCTTCCCCCTCGGTTCGGGATACCACCAGAACGGCTGTGCAGCGCTGTATATCCCAGGCCCACCAGCTGCTCCCCTTTAGGTGCCGGCGATACGTGACCACATCCCCCGGCTTCAGGAAGGACTTGGCGCCGTCTCCACACAGGCAGGGCTCCACTTCATCCCGGGTGATGCGGACTCTCAGGGCTGTTCCAATCTCCTGCACGAAGCCCTTTCCTGTCTGGGGCAGGTAAACAATTACGACACCCCACTTCGGCAGGGAGCCCTCCAGCAGCTCACCACGCGCCTCCCGCTCCACTTCCCGCTGGAACTCTGCAATCAGGTGATTCCTGTACTCTCCCCAAGGGAAGGGCCCCATGTCTGGTCCTCTCGGTTCTTTGGGATCAGGCGGCAGGAATGCTGGGGCACCAGTGGCCACAGCGGCGGCCGGGTCTGGTGCAGAGGTGAGGCGGTCTCCCTGGGGGTCGCGGCACTCAGTACCCCTACCTGGGGTGACTCCTCCAGCGTCACTCCTTTCCCCTGGGGGAGGCACACGGGCTGGGGACCGCGCAGGCAAAGGATGCCCCATCGACAGCTCCCACGGATCCAAATCCTCCAGCGGGGGCATATCAGAATAATCCTCTGGTGACGGGGTTCGATGCGGGGCCATCCTCTTCTGCAGGCCTTCTCTAGTCTCCAGTCCCACCTCATCTGAGTCATAGTTTCGTTTCTTCGGTCTCCGCCCGCCATAGAAGATCAGGAGGTGGATCTCCCCTGTTGACGGGCCTGCCCTTAGGATGCAACAATATTTAGACTGGGCGGCCATTGTCTTTCGCGCTCTTCAGCTTGTCTACGCCCACTCCACGCCCCTCTTCTTCTCCTGCGCTTTCCTCAGCGCTGTAATGGCGGCGGATTTTGGCGGCAAGTGGCACAGCACATTCTTTGCAATAAGTCACAGTCCAAGCATAATAAATCACAGTTCCAAGGCACACATGACCTGATTCTTCAGGCTTAAGTAGATCCTGTTCGTGACGCCAAGTTGTAGCGCCCCCACTGCCGCAGGGCCAAGGGGTACCCGGTACCAGGCCTCTGAGTCTCTGCTCTGGGGTTGTCACGGTGGCTAGACCCGGTCCGTGACCCTGCTGAGGGGCGTACAGTTCTAGATGTGGATGGTGGTAGTGGTGGTAGTGGTGCGGTGCAGTAAATAACGAGGACACCAGATTGCAGTCTCTTTACCTCTTTACTGAAGGCTTCTGGGTCCTCAGTCCGGAATACGGTTAACCAGGCTGCGCAAGTCCGGCCGGTCCGATGGCACCTCCAGAGTTCCCTTTGGAGGTGGAAATCTGTGCCTTCCTTCTAGCGCTTGTGTGTTGTGGTCCTCCCCTGCTGTGCTTACGGGATAGTACCCCACAACTGTTGTGTCTGTTTCTCGTGTTCCCTCACAACAACTCGATTCTGATGTTCTTCTTAATCTCGTCCCCCAGATCTTATGGTAGGACGCACCCGTATGACGGGAAGGCTCAGAGCTCTTCCGGGACCCTAGAGTCGCCCCTCTCCACAAGTTGCCCCCTATGTCTGTGTAGGTGATGTAGGTGAGACAGCCAGCCTATAGCTCTCTGTCCTGCCGTTGGTTTGAAGTAATGCTTAGAGCTCTGTACTTCCTCGGCGTTCCGGCCACCGGTTAATTACGCATCAGTAGGATGTTGCCTCGGTCTAACAGCACGACTCCTACTGGTATTTCTCCCTGTTGCGTTGATCTCGTTTCTCACTCAGCACAATAAATCTCGCTTCTTGTCCTTTCTTAGGGCACCGCCGCTATGAAGTGCAGGCGCGGTCCCGTAGCTTTCTCTCTGTTTGCCAGGCCTCTGTCAGGATCCCACCCCTGACAGGGACCCTACCGAATCTTCCCCTACAACACCCGGCCTCTGCCACAAGGTGTTGCCTGGTTCCAACCCAGTCAG
The DNA here is from genome assembly GCF_051348905.1 of Ranitomeya variabilis. Lineage (NCBI taxonomy): Eukaryota > Metazoa > Chordata > Amphibia > Anura > Dendrobatidae > Ranitomeya > Ranitomeya variabilis. The sequence goes on from NC_135239.1 coordinate 152,994,905, forward strand.
CGTTCTCTCTAACTTCCTGCCTAACCCACAGTTTTACCAGACTGTGAGGAGTGGCCTAATGAATAGCACCCTTAGCTCCCCCTGGAGGCCAGACTGTGAAATGTATTGGTGTCTGTGATACCTGGTCAGATGAACTCCTTCAGTGCCATCAGACGTACCATAGCCCCCCTTAGCGGCGGAGCCACAGTACTACAACGACCAGGACTCTGGGGCGCTGCAAATACATTTGGGAAGATCGCCGAAACAGATATATGACTTCAATTATAAACCTATTATAGAAAAAATAGGGAAAGAATTGGAAAGATGGGGGAATCTACCTCTCTCACTACTAGGCCGCTGTCATCTAATTAAGATGACAAGCTTAGCTAGATTATTATATCCAATGCAGACTATTCCAATGCTATTCCGACATGTAGATGTTCTCAAACTGAATAAGGCTTTTTCAAAGTTCATATGGAGGGGGAGAAGGGCGAGACATGTTATGAGAACACTAATGCGTCCAAAAGAGGTAGGAGGAGTAGGGTTGCCGAATATTAGAGGGTATAATCTCTCGTGCTTAATGAGGAATGTAGTTGATTGAATTAAAAAGACAGGACGCTATACAGATTATACACTAGAAACGGAATTCTGTGGCTCATGGGATTTGACGGCATTGCTTCACACGCCACTGTCATACATACCACCAAATATTAAACACTCAGTTATTTGTAAAGACACTATTGCTACATGGAAAGCAGTAAGGAAAAAACTGAAAATGTCATGGAGAGTGTCAAAACACCTAAATCCTTGGGCATTTCCAGCCTTTAAATTGGGAAGGGAAAATAAGCTATTCATAGAATGGTCTAGAAAAGGAGTACAGACATTAGATGACTTACTACATTTACAGGAAGGCCGTTGGCTAACGGGATCTGAGGTGTTAGACAAGTATGAGCTACCAGGATTCCATTTGATGCTATATAGTCGATTAAAGCATTATGTACTAGATTTCTTACAAGATGTAAGGGAAGAGGTTGACTCAGACGTTTGGGGAGATTTAGTTACCAAAGACATTAAGGAAATATATCGATCTCCTCGATATATGAGACGTTGAGAGATGTATTATGACCATCAGGACCAGACAAAGTGCTTTGCAAATGGTAAAAATACATACAAGATGAAGAACTTGAACATAAAATACTACATGGATGGAAATTGGTAAGGGAGCATATCATAAATGAGCAATGGAGGGATAGCCAATTTAGAATAATGCACAAAATAATATGTGGCTTTACTATACTGCCAACTCCACCAAACGCTGATAGGCAGATGAGTTGTCCCAAATGTAAGACATCCAAAACAGATATGGAGCATGGCATATGGTCGTGTTCCAAGACACAAGAGCTTAGGACCAAGGCTCAAGATATGTATCTGCAGATGTGTGGGATCTGGGTGGACTCTAACCCATTGTGCTGGTTGTTTCATTATACGACAGGCAAAACAAGAGGGGGTCAGTTACATGACTTGTTCCACACTATTGCATTGGTAACAAAACGTTTAATTTTGCAATATCGGTTGGCCAGTACACTCCCAGGGATAAAAGAGATTAAAGCAGGACTAATGTCTGTCCTATATTTAGAAAAAAGAGAAGCTCAGAGGAGTAAAGATAAGAAGACGAAAAGATTTTTTTTAAAATGGAGAGTGTTTATAGAATCTTTATTGTCTACTGGGGAAATTCAGGAGATAATGAGGGCTTTTGCTAACTAAGAGTGGTATGTGTTAGAAGAATTAAGTGGTAGTTTCAGTAAATTAACCCCTTCACCCCCAAGGGTGGTTTGCACGTTAATGACCGGGCCAATTTTTACAATTCTGACCACTGTCCCTTTATGAGGTTATAACTCTGGAACGCTTCAACGGATCTTGGCGATTCTGACATTGTTTTCTCGTGACATATTGTACTTCATGATAGTGGTAAAATTTCTTCGATATAACTTGCGTTTATTTGTGAAAAAAAAGAATATTTGGCGAAAATTTTGAAAATTTTGCAATTTTCCAACTTTGAATTTTTATGCCCTTAAATCACAGACATATGTCACGCAAAATACTTAATAAGTAACATTTCCCACATCAGCACAATTTTGGAACCAAAATTTTTTTTGGTGACGGAGTTATAAGGGTTAAAAGTTGACCAGCAATTTCTCATTTTTACAACACCATTTTTTTTTAGGGACCACATCTCATTTGAAGTCATTTTGAGGGGTCTATATGATAGAAAATACCCAAGTGTGACACCATTCTAAAAACTGCACCCCTCAAGGTACTCAAAACCACTTTCAAGAAGTTTATTAACCCTTCAGGTGTTTCACAGGAATTTTTGGAATGTTTAAATAAAAATAAACATTTAACTTTTTTTCACTCAAAATTTGTTTCAGCTCCAATTTGTTTTATTTTCCCAAGGGTAAGAGAAGAAATTGGACCCCAAAAATTGTTGTGCAATTTGTCCTGAGTACGCTGATACCCCATATGTGGGTGTAAACCATTGTTTGGGCGCAGGGCAGAGCTGGGAAGGGAAGGAGCGCCATTTGACTTTTCAATGCAAAATTGACTGGAATTGAGATGGGATGCCATGTTGCGTTTGGAGAGCCCCTGATGTGCCTAAACATTGAAACCCCCCACAACTGACACCATTTTGGAAAGTAGACCCCTTAAGGAACTTATCTAGATGTGTGTTGAGCACTTTGACCCAACAAGTGCTTCACAGAAGTTTATAATGCAGAGCCGTAAAAATAAAAATCATATTTTTTCACAAAAATGATCTTTTCGCCCCCATTTTTTTATTTCCCCAAGGGTAAGAGAAGAAATTAGACAACAAAAGTTGTTGTGCAATTTGTCCTGAGTATGACGATACCCCATATGTGGGGGTAAACCACTGTTTGGGCGCATAGCAGAGCTCGGAAGGGAAGGAGCGCTATTTTACTTTTCAATGCAAAATTGACTGGAATTAAGATGGGATGCCATGTTGCGTTTGGAGAGCCCCTGATGTGCCTAAACATTAAAAACCCCCACAAGTGACACCATTTTGGAAAGTAGACCCCCTAAGGAACTTATCTAGATGTGTTTTGATAGCTTTGAACCCCCAAGTGTTTCACTACAGTTTATAACGCAGAGCCGTGAAAATAAAAATTCCTTTTTTTTTTCACAAAAATGATTTTTAGCCCCCAGTTTTGTATTTTCACAAGGGTATCAGGATAAATTGGACCCCAAACTTTGTTGTCCAATTTGTCCTGAGTACGCTGATACCCCATATGTGGGGGGGAACCACTGTTTGGGCGCATGACAGAGCTCGGAAGGGAAGAAGCGCCATTTGGAATGCAGACTTAAATGGATTGGTCTGCAGGCGGCACGTTGCATTTGCAGAGCCCCTGATGTACCCAAACAGTACAAACCCCCCACAAGTGACCCCATATTGGAAACTAGACCCCCCAAGGAACTTATCTAGATGTGTTGTGAGAACTTTGAACCCCCAAGTGTTTCACTACAGTTTATAACGCAGAGCCGTGAAAATAAAAATTCCTTTTTTTTTCACAAAAATGATTTTTTAGCCCCCAGTTTTGTATTTTCACAAGGGTATCAGGATAAATTGGGCTCCAAAAGTTGTTGTCCAATTTGTCCTGAGTACATTGATACCCCATATGTGGGGGGGAACCACTGTTTGGGTGCATGACAGAGCTCGGAAGGGAAGGAGCGTCATTTGGAATGCAGACTTAAATGGATTGGTCTGCAGGCGTCACGTTGCATTTGCAGAGCCCCTGATGTACCCAAACAGTACAAACCACCCACAAGTGACCCCATATTGGAAACTAGACCCCCCAAGGAACTTATCTAGATGTGTTGTGAGAACTTTGAACCCCCAAGTGTTTCACTACAGTTTATAACGCAGAGCCGTGAAAATAAAAATTCCTTTTTTTTTCACAAAAATGATTTTTTAGCCCCCAGTTTTGTATTTTCACAAGGGTATCAGGATAAATTGGGCTCCAAAAGTTGTTGTCCAATTTGTCCTGAGTATGTTGATACCCCATATGTGGGGGGAACCACTGTTTGGGTGCATGACAGAGCTCGGAAGGGAAGGAGCGTCATTTGGAATGCAGACTTAAATGGATTGGTCTGCAGGCATCACGTTGCATTTGCAGAGCCCCTGATGTACCCAAACAGTACAAACCACCCACAAGTGACCCCATATTGGAAAATAGACCCCCCAAGGAACTTATCTAGATGTGTTGTGAGAACTTTGAAACCCCAAGTGTTTCACTACAGTTTACAACGCAGAGCCGTGAAAATAAAAAATCTTTTTTTTCCCACAAAACTTATTTTTTGGCCCCCAGTTTTGTATTTTCCCAAGGGTAGCTGGAGAAATTGGACCCCAAAAGATGATGTCCAATTTGTCCTGAGTACGCTGATACCCCATATGTTGGGGTAAACCCCTGTTTGGGCACACGGGAGAGCTCTGAAGGGAAGGAGCACTGTTTTCCTTTTTCAACGCAGAATTGGCTGGAATTCAGATCGGATGCCATGTCCCGTTTGGAGAGCCCCTGATGTGCCTAAACAGTGGAAACCCCCCAATTATAACTGAAACCCTAATCCAAACACATCCCTAACCCTAATCCCAACGGTAACCCTAACCACTCCTCTAACCCAGACACACCCAACCCTATTCCCAACCGTAAATGTAATCCAAACCCTAACCCTATCTTTAGCCCCAATCCTAACTGTAGCTCCAACCCTAGCCCCAACCCTAACCCTAGCCCTAACCCTAGCAATAACCCTAGCCGTATCACTAGCCCTAACACTAGCCGTAACACTAGCCCTAACCCTAGCCCTAACCCTAGCCCTAACCCTATCCCCAACCCTAGCCCTAACCCTAGCCCCAGCCCTAGCCCCAACCCTAGCCCTAACCCTAGTCCTAACCCTTGCCCTAACCCTAACCCTAGCCCTAACTCTAGTCCTAACTCTAGCCCTAACCCTAGCCCCAACCCTAGCCCTAACCCTAACCCTAGCCCTAACCCTTGCCCTAACCCTAACCCTAGCCCTAACTCTAGTCCTAACTCTAGCCCTAACCCTAACCCTAATGGGAAAATGGAAATAAATACATTTTTTAATTTTTTTATTTTTCCCTAACTAAGGGGGTGATGAAGGCGGGTTTGATTTACTTTTATAGCAGGTTATTTAGCGGATTTTTATGATTGGCAGCTGTCACACACTGAAAGACGCTTTTCATTGCAAAAAATATTTTTTGCGTTACCACATTTTGAGAGCTGTAATTTTTCCATATTTGAGTCCACAGAGTTATGTGAGATCTTGTTTTTTGCGGGACGCGTTGACGTTTTTATTGGTAACATTTTCGGACATGTGACATTTTTTGATCGCTTTTTATTCCAATTTTTGTGAGGCAGAGTGATCAAAAACCAGCTATTCATGAATTTCTTTTGGGGGAGGCGTTTATACCGTTCCGCGTTTGGTAAAATTGATAAAGCAGTTTTATTCGTCGGGTCAGTACGATTACAGCGATATCTCATTTATATCATTTTTTTATGTTTTGGCGCTTTTATACGATAAAAACTATTTTATAGAAAAAATAATTATTTTGGTATCGCTTTATTCTCAGGACTATAACTTTTTTATTTTTTTGCTGATGATGCTGTATTGCGGCTCGTTTTTTGCGGGACAAGATGTCGTTTTCAGCGGTACCATGGTTATTTATATCAGTCTTTTTGATTGCGTGTTATTCCACATTTTGTTCGGCGGTATGGTAATAAAGCGTTGTTTTTTGCCTCGTTTTTTTTTTTTTTTCTTACGGTGTTTACTGAAGGGGTTAACTAGTGGGGCAGTTTTATAGGTTGGGTCGTTACGGACGCGGCGATACTAAATATGTGTACTTTTATTTTTTTTTTATTTTATTTAGCTAAAGAAATGTATTTATGGGAATAATTTTTTATTTTTTTTTCTTTATTTAGGATATTTTTTTTATTTTTTTTTTACACACATGTGGGGAATTTTTTTTTAACTTTTTTACTTTGTCCCAGGGGGGGACATCACAGATCATTGATCTGGCAGTGTGCACAGCACTCTGCCAGATCTGCGATCTGCTGTGCAGGGCTGCAGGTTTACCAAGTGTCTGCTCTGAGCAGACACTCGGTAAGCCACCTCCCTCCCTGCAGGACCCGGATGCCGCGGCCATCTTGGATCCGGGACCTGCGGCGAGGAGGGAGGTAGGAGACCCTCAGAGCAACGCGATCACATCGCGTTGCTCCGGGGGTCTCAGGGAAGCACGCAGGGAGCCCCCTCCCTGCGCGATGCTTCCCTATACCGCCGGTACACCGCGATCATGTTTGATCGCGGTGTGCCGGGGGTTAATGTGCCGGGGGCGGTCCGTGACCGCTCCTGGCACATAGTGTCGGATGTCAGCTGCGATATGCAGCTGACACCCGGCCGCGATCGGCCGCGCTCCCCCCGTGAGCGCGGCCGATCGGCTAGTACGTACTATCCCGTTGAGGGTCAGATAGGCCTAGGTCACCTCGACGGGATAGTACGTCTAAGGTCACAGAGGGGTTAAAATTTGTCACATGATAAATGCATCAGATGTTATATGTTCAGGATTTGATTGTCGGATTACAATTATTGAAGCTGGATAGATGTGAACATTAGGGGATTTGGTAATAGTATTTGTCTTATAAAGATTAACGATTGTTTTGTTTTTGTGTAACACTCTAAACCAACATTTGCAATATGTATTTTGTTCATTTATTTAAAAAAAAAAAAAAACAAACAATAAAAATGAAGTTTAAAAAAACCCCTCAGGAATGTAATCAAGAGGAAGATGGATAGTTAGAAGCCATCAAACAAAGAAGAACTGCTTACATTTTTGTACCAGGGGTGGCATAAGGTCACCCAAAAGCGGTGTGAAAGATTGGTGGAAAGCATGCCAAGACGCATGCAAGCTGTGACTAAAATTCATGTTTATTCCACAAAATATTGATTTCTGAACGTTTCCTGAGTTAAAACATTAGTATTGTCGTCTCTAAATGATTATGAATTTGTTTTTTTGCATTATTTGAGGTCTGCAAGCAATGTACTTTTTTGATATTTTGACCATTTCTCATTTTCAGAAAATATATACAAAATGTATTGCTTGGAAGTTCGGAGACATGCTGTCAGTAGTTTATAGAATAAAAGAACAATTTACATTTTACGCAAAAATATACCTACAGAGCCTTGCAAAAGTATTTGGCTGACTGGAACTTTTCAACCTTTTCCCACATATCATGCTTCAAACATAAAGATACCAAATGTAAATTTTTGGTGAATAATCAACAACAAGTGGAACACAATTGTGAAGTTGAACGAAATTTATTGGTTATTTTAAATTTTTGTGGAAATTCAAAAACTGAAAAGTGGGGCGTGCAATATTATTCGGCCCCTTTACTTTCAGTGCAGCAAACTCACACCAGAAGTTCATTGTGAATCTCTGAATGATCCAATGTTGTCCTAAATGCCTAATGATGATAAATATAATGCACCTGTGTGTAATTGCAGCGCCCCAGAGTCCTGGTCGTTGCAGTAACGTCGCTCTGCCACTAAGGGGAGTGATGTTACGTCTGATTGCACTAAAGGAGTTCACCTGACCAGGTAACACACACCTACACTTCACACTCCGGCCACCAGGGGGAGTGGTTCTATCTAGTAGGCCACTCCTCACACTCTGGTAAAACTGGGGGTTGGACAGGAAGACGGAGAGAAGTAACTGGGAAGAGCTAGAGAGAGGACCTGTCAGGGATGGGATCCTGACAGATTCCTAAGAAAGGACAAAAAGCGAGGAAACGGGAATACAGCAAAGAGGCGATAGGACCAGAGGGAGTCGAGCTGTAAGATTGAGGCAACATCCTTCTGAGGCGCAAACAGTCGGTGGCCGGAACGCCGAGCAAGTAAGAGGCTCTAAGCATTACTGCAAACCACAGCAGGTTAGCCAATTATAGGTTGGCTGTCTCACCCAAATCATCTAAGCAGACAACGGAGGCAGCTGTGGGAGAGGGGCGACTCTACGGTCCCGGAAGAACTCCAGGCCTACCCCGTCATACGGGTGCGTCCTAACCATATCATCTGTTGGACGGAGAGAACGAACATCAGAGACAGACAGAATCAGTTGTGAGGACTATCCCGGGGTGCTCAGCAGGGAAGGACTACAACACACAGGCGCTAGAAGGTAGACGCTGATTCCCACCTGTTAAGGGGACTCCTGATGTGCCTTCGGACGGGCCGGTCTCAGACAGCCCTGTTAACAGTGCTCTGGATTGAGTACCTCGAGACCTTCAGTAAAGAGGTAAAGAGACTGCAACTCTGTGTCCTCGTTATTCATCGCACCCCACACCCCAACATCATCACGTTCTATCTTCGCTGGACGCCCCTCAGTAGGGTCACGGACCGGGTCTAGCCATCGTGACCACCCCAGAACTGAGACAGAGAGGCCCGGTACCGGGTACCCCTCGGCCCTGCGGCAGTGGGGGCGCTCCATAATCAAGTCTCCGTATAAATGCACCTGCTCTGTGATAGTCTCAGGGTTCTTTTTGATGCACAGAGAGCATCATGAAGACCAAGGAACACAACAGGCTGGTCCATGATACTGTTGTGGAGAAGTTTAAAGCCGGATTTGTATACAAAATGATTTCCAAAACTTTAAACATCCCAAGGAGCACTGTGCAAGCGATCATATTGAAATGGAAGGAGTATCATACCACTGCAAGACCCAGCCGAGATGCAGCCAGGAGGCCCATGATCACTCTGGATGAACTGCAGAGATTTACAGCTGAGGTGGGACAGTCTGTCCATAGGACAACAATCAGTCATACACTGCACAAATCTGGCCTTTATGGAAGAGTGGCAAGAAGAAAGCCATTTCTCAAAGATATCCATAAGAGTGTAGTTTAAAATTTGCAACAAGCCACCTGGGAGACACACCAAACATGTGGAAGAAGGTGCTCTGGTCAGATGAAACCAAAATCAATCTTTTTGGCAACAATGCCAAACGATATGTTTGGCGTAAAGGCAACTCAGCTCATCACCCTGAACACACCATCCCCACTGTCAAACATGGTGGTGGCAGCATCATGGTTTGGGCCTGCTTTTCTTCAGCAGGGACAGGGAAGATGGTTAAAATTGATGGGAAGATGGATGGAGCCAAATACAGGACCATTCTTGAAGAAAACCTGTTGGAGTCTGCAAAAGACCTGAGACTGGGACAGAGATTTGTCTTCCAACAAGACAATGATCCCTCTGTGTGTGAGTGCAGTTCACGCTGTAGTCTGTTCTGCAGCCACATCTGGTTGTAGTCTGCTCAGCGTGCATCACTGCCTCATACTGTTACATTGTCCTTTTTTGCATTAGTGCTGCTGCACTTTTTTTGCTGATTTCTCCTATTAGTGTAGTTCAATCTGTATCTAGCTAGATTGCGTGCAAACACTATATAGGAGTAAATAGAGGAGCTTTTCTGCAGCCTTGCAGCGCTGTTCACGGCTGTCTGTGAGGTCTCTGTGTGTGAGTGCAGCTCACGCTGTAGTCTATTCTGCAGCCACATCTGGTTGTAGTCCATCAGTATCCAGCTAGATTGAGTGCAAATACTATATAGTGAGAACATCAGAGACAGCTTTAATCGACAACCCCCAGAGCCCTTCCTACCCAGCCCTCCACCTCCAAAACCAACTTCTCCACTATTACAGAAGATCGACTCTCCACTCTACTCTCAAGATCGCATCTCACCACCTGTGCACTTGACCCTATCCCTTCCCACTTCATCCAAATCCTCGCCACAGTCTTCATCCCAACTCTAACCCATCTCTTCAACCTATCACTAACAACTGGTGAATTCTCCTCAAGCTTTAAACATGCCTCAATCACACTTATTCTCAAAAAGCCCTCACTTGACCTATCCTCTGTATCTAGCTATCTCCCTATATCACTTCTATCCTATGCCTCAAAACTACTGGAACAACACGTCCATCTTGAACTGTCCTCCCATCTTTCTTCCTGCTCCCTTTTCGACCGCTTACAATCAGGCTTCCGGTCACACCACTCCACTGAAACTGCCCTAACTAAGGTCACCAATGACCTATTAACCGCCAAGAGCAAGCGACACTACTCTATCCTCCTCCTCCTGGACCTGTCCTCTGCCTTTGACACAGTGGACATTCCCTATTACTACAGACCCTCTCATCCCTTGGCATCACAGACTTGGCCCTATCCTGGATCTCGTCATACCTAACTGACCGAACATTCAGCGTCTCCCATTCACACACCACCTCCTCACCTCGCCCCCTATCTGCCGGAGTCCTGCAAGGTTCAGTTCTTCTCCATTTACACTTTTGGCCTGGGACAGCTCCTAGAATCTCATGGTTTTCAGTATCATCTCTATGCTACTGACACGCAGATCTACATCTCTGGACCAGATATCACCACCCTACTAACCAGAATCCCTCAATGTATATCCGCTATTTCATCCTTCTTCTCCGCTAGATTTCTAAAACTTAACATGGACAAAACAGAATTAATTGTCTTTCCCCCATCTCACGCGACCCCCCCAACGAACCTATCCATTACAGTAAACGGCTGGCCACTCTCCCCAGTCCCACAAGCTCGCTGTCTTGGGGTAATCCTTGACACTGATCTCTCCTTCATACCGCATAACCAAGCCCTTTCCACTTCCTGCCGCCTTCAACTCAAAAATATTTCATGGATCCGTACATTCCTAAACCAAGAATCTGCAAAAACCCTAGTCCATGCCCTCATCATCTGCCGCCTCGACTACTGTAACCTCCTGCTCTGTGGCCTCACCTCGAACACTCTCGCACCCCTCCAATCTATTCTAAACTCAGCTGCCCGACTAATCCACCTGTCCCCCCGCTATTCCCCGGCCTCTCCCCCTGTCAATCCCTTCACTGGCTCCCCATTACTCAGAGACTCCAGTACAAAAGCCTAACCATGACATACAAAGCCATCCACAACCTGTCTCCTCCATACATCTGTGACCTCGTCTCCCAGTACTTTCCTGCACGTAACCTCCGATCCTCACTAGATCTCCTTCTCTACTCCCCTCTTATCTCCTCTTCCCACAATCGTATACAAGATTTCTCTCGCGCATCACCCCTATTCTGGAACTCTCTACCACAACATATCTCACTCTCAACATCGAAACCTTCAAAAAGAACCTGAAGACCTACCTCTTCCGGCAAGCCTACAACCTGCAGTAATCACCGATCGACCAAACCACTGCACAACCACTGCACGACCAGCTCTCTCCTTACCTACTGTATCCTCATTCATCCCTTGTAGATTGTGAGCCCTCGCGGGCAGGGTCCTCTCTCCTCCTGTACCGGTTGTGACTTGTATATTTCAAGATTATTCTACCTGTTTTTATTATGTATACCCCTCCTCACATGTAAAGCACCATGGAATAAATGGCACTATAATAATAAATAATAATAATAATATATAGGAGTAGATAGAGGAGCCTTTCTGCAGCCTTGTGCCCTGCAGCCCCAGCCAGATTAGTATTAGCCTATTTCTTGGAGCCTCATCTATTGCATTGTAGGTTACCTTCCTGCATTGTTATAGCTACAAAAAGTTTGTGATTCTATCGGTTTGACATCTTTGGGCACATCCAGTGTCTTTTTGATAAAAAAAAAAAAAAACCTATATAAATTTCACCAAACACTCCACTTTACGGTTGTGTAGGCCACATTAGCTCATATTAAAGTCTAGTCCACACTTTATAAAATTAGTGTTTCTTATACCTATTAGCAGCTGTTCAGGAATAAGCACACTAAGCCCTTAGTACTTTTCTGCCTATCTTTATCAGTCTACCAAGATAAAGAAGGCAGGGAGTAAGGCACGTGGTCGTGGGCGTGGAGTTTCTGCACGGAGAGGACGTGGGGATTCTGTGCCTGCTATGGGCACCAGTGACTCAGCATCTCCCAGTTTTACCAGGGAACAGTCCTTTATGCGCAGCTTTGTAGGAGCTCGCCATACCCTACTGCTGTGGGAGGAACAAATTGAAGCCGTTGTCGGATGGATGGCAGCTAACGCATCGACTTCAATTAGTGTCACATCCTTTCAGGTCCAGAGCACTGAAGAGCACCCATCTATCTCTTCACCACCTGCCAAATTGCCGAGGCAGTCAGAGAGCCCTGGACAGGAGCCATCTCTACTTCTTTTCTCTGAATCTCTTGGCTTGGAAAGAGGGGGCCAGCCAAGCAGCATTCGAGAAATTGAAGAAGAGGCAGTATGCAGTGATGCACAACTGCTTTGTCTCTCTGAATCTGAAGAGGCGGGTGGGCTAGTGCCTACAGTCAGCACACCTCAGTACGCATCTGATGATGAGACTCAGGTGCCACTTTCTGGTGCGTACTGTGCTGCCGAGACTACCCAGGAGAAGCAGTCATTTGAAGAGGGTAGTGTAGATGATGAGGTCCTTGACCCATCATGGCGTGAGGTACAGGAAGGTGGTGGGAGCAGCTCTGAGGAAGAGATTCCCCAAACGGGCCAAAAAGGAGGGAGAGGGAGGGGGCAGACTGGGTTGCCTGTAACCTCCACTTCGGCACCCATTAGGAGCATGCCTCTTTCAAAAGCCAAAACGGGCGCTCCCAGGACTTGCAGTGCCTGGTCCTTTTTTGACACAGTTGCAGATGACATTTGCTTTCTCAAATGCAAGCTGTGTAATCAGAAAGTCAAAAGAGGGAAAAGTGTCAGCCACCTCAGTACCACATGGAAACATGTGTGGACCAAGCACGTTGTGGAGTTACAAAGACACACTGAAGACCTAGGCCAACCTACAGCACCACCTACCACCTTTTTAGCTCGTGTTGTAGCCTCTTCCTCCAGCTCACACACAGCTGGTTTGGCTTCTTCACAGGATCACCATGGAAGAACCTCTGGCACTGTGGGACAGAGACACAGTGTAATTCCACCCACAGCACCACGTTCCCTTTCATCCTCACACTCCCAGGCCAGTCTACAGCCATCGGTAGCACAGGCATGGTTGAAAAGGTGCCCATACTTGTCAAACCACCCCCGAGCACAGGCTCTGAATGCTGGTGTAGCGCCCCCACTGCCGCAGGGCCGAGGGGTACCCGGTACCGGGCCTCTGAGTCTCTGCTCTGGGGTTGTCACGGTGGCTAGGCCCGGTCCGTGACCCTGCTGAGGGGGCGCTCCAAATAAATAATAGGTGTGGATGGTGTTGGTAGTGCGGTGTAGTGCCGGTCGCAGTTAATAACGAGGACACCAGGTTGCAGTCTCTTTACCTCTTTACTGAAGGTCTCAAAGTCCTCAATCCGGAATACGGTTAACCAGGCTGCGCAAGCCCAGCCGGTCCGATGGCACCTCCAGAGTTCCCTCTGCAGGTGGAAATCTGTGCCTTCCTACTAGTGCTATGTGTTGTGGTCCTCCCCTGCTGAGCTTACGGGGTAGTCCCCACAACTGTTGTGTCTGTTTCTCGTGTTCCCTCACAACTCGATTAGATGATCTTCTGCTAATCCTCCGTCCCTTCCTGGTGTTATGGTTGGGACGCACCCGTATGACGGGTAGGCTCGGAGCTCTTCCGGGACCCTAGAGTCGCCCCTCTCCAAAGGTTGCCCCCTATGTCTGCGTAGGTGATTTAGGTGAGACAGCCCGCCTGTGACTGACTGTCCTGCCGTTGGTTTGAAGTATGGCTTAGAGCTCTGTACCTCCTCGGCGTTCCGGCCGCCGGTTGTTTGCACCTCAGTAGGATGTTGCCTCGATCTTACAGCACGACTCCTACTGGTATTCTCCTTGTTGCTTTGATCTCGTTTCTCACTCAGCACAATAAATCTCGCTTCTTGTCCTTTCTTAGGGCACCGCCGCTATGAAGTGCAGGCGCGGTCCCGTAGCTTTCTCTCTGTTTGCCAGGCCTCTGTCAGGATCCCACCCCTGACAGGGACCCTACCGAATCTTCCCCTACAACACCCTCTGCCACAAGGTGTTGCCTGGTTCCAACCCAGTCAGCGTTCTCTCTAACTTCCTGCCTAACCCCAAGTTTTACCAGACTGTGAGGAGTGGCCTAATGAATAGTACCCTTAGTTCCCCCTGGAGGCCAGACTGTGAAATGTATTGGTGTCTGTGATACCTGGTCAGATGAACTCCTTCAGTGCCATCAGACGTACCATAGCCCCCCTTAGCGGCGGAGCCACAGTACTGCAACGACCAGGACTCTGGGGTGCTGCACTGGCATTGCAAAACTACTGTCCCTTGAAATGCTCTCATTCAGGCTGGTGGAAAATGACACAACTTCATGGCATTGGCAGTCCCACAATACAACGTGTCCAGCTGCTTTTATTTCTATACCGTATTTTCCGGCGTACAAGACGACTTTTTAACCCCTGAAAATCTTCTTAAAAGTCGGGGGTCGTCTTGTACGCCGGGAATCGCCTTGTACGCCGGGTGTATATGGTGGGTGGGGGGGGGAGTGATCCTGATGACGACGAGGGGGCGTCTCACAGGAAAGTGAGTATCCCCCATTACCTTATCATAGCGCTGCAGCGTGGGGTCTCTGTGCTGGGAGCGGCGGCGGCTGCTGTGCTGTGGCGGCTCCTCTTCTGCAGTGTGGGGCCTCTGGTGCTGTGGGGCGGTGGCGGCGGCGGCGTATCTTCATGCAGTCGGGGCTCCTCCGGCATCTCAAAGCCTAGAAGCCCCGCCGGCAACTCCATCGGTGTAATGCGCTGGCCTCCGGGAAAATGGCCGCTGCTTAGATTCAGATCTCGTTGAGATCTGAATCTGAGCATGCGCAGCCCCCAGCGGCCGGGCCACCGCATCGCACCTATTGAGCTGCCTCCGGGAAAATGGCCACTGCTCAGATTCAGATCTCGTCTCCCGAGATCTCGGGACGAGATCTGAATCTGAGCAGCGGCCATTTTCCCGGAGGCCACCTGACCGCATTGTACCCATGGAGTTGCCGGCGGGGCTTCCAGTCTTTGAGATGCCGGAGGAGCCCCGACTGCATAAAGATACGCCGCCGCCGCCACCCCACAGCACCAGAGGCCCCACACTGCAGAAGAGGAGCCGCCACAGCACAGCACAGCAGCCGCCGCTCCCAGCACAGAGACCCCACGCTGCAGCGCTATGATAAGGTAATGGGGGATACTCACTTTCCTGTGAGACGCCCCCTCGTCCTCATCAGGATCACTCCCCCCCCCCCCCAAAAGGCACATATTCACCGGCCCTATAAGACGACATAGGGTGTATAAGAAGACCCCCGACTTTTAAGAAGATTTTATTTTTTAACTGGTAAAGTTGGGGGGTCGTCTTATACGCCCAGTCGTCTTATACGCCGGAAAATACGGTATATATTTTTATTTATTTCATGGTTTTGCATATTTTCAATAAAGTTTCTATAGTTTAATATGACATAATTCCTCCTTTGGTGCTTTTTTCTTATATGATTGCCCTTAACTCTGTAGTAAGCTTCGTTCTGCTCCCATAGCTCTGTAGTAAGCTCGGTTCTGCTCTCATATCTCTTTAGAAAGTTCCCGTATCTATGTGGTACTCTTGATTCCATTCTCGTGTCTTTGTAGTCAGCTTGCTTCTGTTACAGTATCTATGTGGGTAGTTGCCTTGGTTCTGCTCCCATATTTATGCAGCAAGCTCCGTTCTGTTCCCATATCTATGTGCCAGCCTATTTTTAAAGCCTGTTAACTCTGATGCTTTAATGCCATGGCCAGAGATAAGCAGGCCAAAGGTGGGCCACCGCAACTCGAGGGCCAGTGTCTTGTAATCGCCTCATAGGCTGAAAAGTGCCAGCCAACCCCTGTATGCTTCAATATTTGTAATCGGGGTTGTCTGGTTAGGGGCACACTCAGAGGTTTCGCACCCCCAAAAACCAAATCCCTAGGTTCGCCCAAGTACCTTATTATGTGATTGCTGCACCTTATTATATGTTTTACTCACATTGTACATCTGGGTAGAGGAGCATAAACAGCACTGCCCATCTCAAGGTGGTACTTGTAGATTCTGACCCAGCGATAAATAAATCATATGTTGTCAAGAACAGGTTTTTTTCATTAAAACTACTGGAACCATCTTCTTTCACCTAGAAGAAATTAATTTTAATAATGTGGTGCTTGGTGTTTATGTTATACTTTATCTACCAGGAGTTGTTCGTCCTATACTTTCATGCCGAAGGAAACAATGGCTAATGAGACCACAAATTTTGGTGACATAGTTTAACTCTGTTTTTTGCCTTATTGTATAATTGATAGAGGAGTATGAGCAAGGGAGCAACTCCATAAATACTGTCAGCTTCCCTTGTGTGAACATGCACACATATACAAAGAAAGCTGTCAATCACTTTATGTGGCCAAGGGGTTTAGGAGGCAAACTCAAACTCTGGCCAGAATGGTCTCTACTTTTTACAATGAAACATATGTCACTTTTCTATTGCAGTAGTTCTGTTATATCACGAGCACAGAACATTTGAAAATAAAATATATAATACTATTACAATCAACTAGTGATGGGCGAGTGTGCTCGTTACTCGAGATTTCCAAGCATGCTCAGGTGTTCTCCGAGTATTTTTGGCATGCTCGTAGATTATGTTTGTTTTACCGCATCTGCATGATTTGCGGCTGCTAGACAGCCTGAATACATGTGGGGATTCTCTAACAAACAGGCAATCCCTGCATGTATTCCGGTTGTCTAACAGCCGCAAATCATGCAGCTGTGGGGACACAAACATAATCAACGAGCACACCCAAGATACTCGGAGAACACTCGAGCATGCTCGTAAATCTCTAGTAATGAGCTCACTTGCTCATCACTACTGTCAAGCAATGCAATCTAATTAACTCTTTACGCCGCAGCCCATTTTCATTTTTGCATTTCTGTTTTTCACTCCCCTTTTTTCCAGACCCATAACTTTTTTATTTTTCCATCGGACAGTAGACAAGTTGCACTTTTCAAAGACACTATTGGTTTTACCATATCGTGTACTCAAAAATGGGAAAAAAATTTGAAGTGCGGTGAAATTGCAAAAAAAGTGCAATTCCCCAACAGTTTTTTGGATTTTATTTACCATGTTCACCAAATGCTAAAACTGACCTACCTGCCATTATGATTCTCCAGGTCATTATGAGTTCATCGACACCAAACATGTCTAGGTTCTTTTTTATTTCAGTGGTGAAAAAAAAAAAAAAAAATTTGTTTAAAAAAATTGCGCCATTTTCCAAGACCCGTACTGTCTTCATTTTTCTTGATCTCGGGTTGGGCTAGGGCTTATTTTTTGCATGCAGAGATAACATTTTTTATTAATACCATTTTGGTGCAAATACGATCTTTTGATCGCCCATTATTGCATTTTAATGCAATGTCGTAGCAACCAAAACATGCAATTCTGGCATTTTGACTTCTTTTCTAGCTATGCCAATTAGCAGTCAGGTTAATCCTTTTTTTACTGATAGATGGGGTGATTCTGAACACAGCGATACCAAATATGTGTATGTTTAATTTTTTTTTTTTTATTATTGTTTTATTTTGAATGAGGCAAAAGGGGGGGTGATTTGAACTTTTATAATTTTTTTTATTTTTTTAATATTTTAAAAAACATGTTTTTTTTTACTTTTGGCAATGCTTTAATATTCTCCATGGGAGTCTAGAAGCTGCCATATCCCGATCGGCTCTGCACATACAGGAAATCATCAGATTGCCTGTATGTAGCAGAATTGCTGACTTGCTGTGAGCACCAACTACCCCTGACTTTATCTGGAAAGTATCCAACTACCCCTAGATGAAGCATTTCCAAGTGAAACGCACATCAGATGTGGTGAGTCCCTTCCCATATCCTCAGTTAACTATACCTTTTGTACCTATGTTTACTATATGACTACCTCTGTTATGCTACCACAATAGATATACTTGCATATCCCATTTTGTTGTCACAATTTGGGCTTAACACAATAAGCAAGAGCACAAAAAGAGGATTCAAAGATCCTCCAAAAATTCAGAAAAAAACAGCAGAAAAAAAGGCAGAGATGCCTACCTGCCTAGGCCTCCAAACAAATGCAGTGGACCCATGCACAGGATGGATGCAGTGGACCCATGTGGTGGACCCATGCACAGGATGGACCATGCACAGGATCAGGCGGGCGGCCCAGCGCCTGATCTAATAGAAGGGTGTAACTACTAGGCTGTTAACCTGGATGCTGTGCATCTCCATTGTGTGAACAGCGCCACATACAAGTCTTCTTTGTGCAGTAATATGCCAAGCAGCCACCCCCTCCATTAGTTTGGTAGGTTGTGAGTGGTTGCCTCAACGGTCATCGGTAACTCTGCACCTGTGTTGCCGCCATCTTAACCACATGGGTCCACTACATCCTGATAGTGCATTTGTTTGGAGGCCTAGGCAGGTAAGCATCTCTGCCTTTTTTTCTGCTGTTTTTTCTTAACACAATAAGCCCATTTATATTGCCTTATAGATTATACATCTTCCCATACCCTATCTCCTGACTGCAACTTTGCCTATAAGAAGAGGGGTTTAAGTGTGTTACGGTGTATTTTACTGTGGCTCCTCTACCATTGACTTTCTGATATGCTGAAGACTTGTCCTCTCTTACTATACTACAATTAACGGAACAACGTTTTGTGTGTGCATAATAGGATAACACATTTAATACATGATTTTTGTGTATATACAGTATATACTTTGTTCTGGTTGTGAGGATTATAAAACCCCCAGGTGTACCCACCCAAATTTTTCTTGAACCTGTGGCATTTGTCTCATGGTTTTAAAATAAAGTTTTTATAAAGCTCTTTAATAAAAAAAATATTATTTGAATTGAAATACGCCTGTGTGTCTAAAGCTTTTTATTCTTGGTGTTATATTGTATTTCTGCTTTATGGCCTAATTTATGCAGCATAATAGTCGGTGTATGTATATACACTACCGTTCAAAAGTTTAGGGTCACCCAGACAATTTTGGTCTGGTTTAGGGTCTGTACCACAGGACTGGTGTATAGCAAATGTGGTGCCAATATTCAAAAAGGGGACAAAAACTGAACTCGGAAATTATAGGCCAGTAAGCTTAACCTCTACTGTGGGTAAAATCCTGGAGGGCATTCTAAGGGATGCTATACTGGAGTATCTGAAGAGGAATAACCTCATGACCCAGTATCAGCACGGGTTTACTAGGGACCGTTCATGTCAGACTAATTTGATCAGCTTCTATGAAGAGGTAAGTTCCGTACTTGACCAAGGGAACCCAGTGGATGTAGTGTATATGGACTTTTCTAAAGCTTTTGATACGGTGCCACACAAAAGGTTGTTACATAAAATGAGAATAATGGGGATAGGGGAAAATATGTGTAAGTGGATTGAGAGCTGGCTCAGGGATAGGAAACAAAGGGTGGTTATTGATGGAGCACACTCGGACTGGGTCGCAGTTAGCAGTGGGGTACCACAGGGTCAGTATTGGGCCCTCTTCTTTTTAACATATTTATTAATGACCTTGTAGGGGGCATTCAGAGTAGAATTTCAATATTTGCAGATGACACTAAACACTGCAGGGTAATCAATACAGGGGAGGACAATTTTATATTACAGGATGATTTATGTAAACTAGAAGCTTGGGCTGATAAATGGCAAATGAGCTTTAATGGGGATAAATGTAAGGTCATGCACTTGGGTAGAAGTAATAAGATGTATAACTATGTGCTTAATTCTAAAACTCTGGGTAAAACCGTCAATGAAAAAGACCTGGGTGTATGGGTGGATGACAAACTCATATTCAGTGGCCAGTGTCAGGCAGCTGCTACAAAGGCAAATAAAATAATGGGATGCATTAAAAGAGGCATAGATGCTCATGAGGAGAACATAATTTTACCTCTATACAAGTCACTAGTTCGACCACACTTAGAATACTGTGCACAGTTCTGGTCTCCGGTGTATAAGAAAGATATAGCTGAACTGGAGCGGGTGCAGAGAAGAGCGACCAAGGTTATTAGAGGACTGGGGGGTCTGCAATACCAAGATAGGTTATTACACTTGGGGCTATTTAGTTTGGAAAAACGAAGACTAAGGGGTGATCTTATTTTAATGTATAAATATATGAGGGGACAGTACAAAGACCTTTCTGATGATCTTTTTAATCATAGACCTGAGACAGGGACAAGGGGGCATCCTCTACGTCTGGAGGAAAAAAGTTTTAAGCATAATAACAGATGCGGATTCTTTACTGTAAGAGCAGTGAGACTATGGAACTCTCTGCCGTATGATGTTGCAATGAGTGATTCATTACATAAATTTAAGAGGGGACTGGATGCCTTTCTGGAAAAGTATAATGTTACAGGGTATACATATTAGATTCCTTGATAGGGTGTTGATCCAGGGAACTAGTCTGATTGCCGTATGTGGAGTCGGGAAGGATTTTTTTTCCCCAATGTGGGGCTTACTCTTTGCCACATGGGTTTTTTTGCCTTCCTCTGGATCAACATGTTAGGGCATGTTAGGTTAGGCTATGGGTTGAACTAGATGGACTTAAAGTTATAACTGTGTAACTATGTATATGCTGGATACCGGCAGAGCTCAATTATCCCTATTGCCTGTAGTAGAACTCATCAGGTTTCCATTATGTTCTTAGTATTTTACCTGCATTTGTACTCAGCATGCTGCACTACTTTGGCCAGGACTCTTTAAGTCTTTATAGAACCAAAGAAAAAGGGAAGTACAAGGTCCCAATAAAATCATGAATTTTTATTGATATAAATAATTTAAAATAGTTATAGAACAATATATCATATACAGTTCAAAAAGGGATCACACAACAGAGTGACAGCTGGGAAATTGATTTAGATTACACCAAATAGTGACAGGTATAGCAATACTACACTTACAAAAAAATAAATAAATACTTGTACATGCCCCTAGGAGACAGTGAAATAAGGCGCTAGTGCATATAAGCCATGAGATAATGATAATGAATAAATAATATATAATAAATGCCGTTGGCTCCAAAACATCCAAAAGTGACAGTGCATAGGTTTTCAAAGAAAACGATAAAATATTGTCTGCAAAAATTCTTAAATATAGTAATGATAAATGCCCAAATGGCAAAAAAAAATGTTTTTTATGTGCAGAAGGGACTGAGTATTTAGCCTACATTGGGCTGATGAAACATTGCGCCCGGGGAAAAGTTGGAAAGTAAAACCGCGTACATGCTGTACCTGATGGTGGACTGCTCAGACTGAGAACACGGCCCTACACGTGTTTTGCATTCGCTTCTCCTTCTGGGGGTTGGTCTTTTGGGCATTTATCATTACTATAGTTAAGAATTTTGCAGACAATATTTTATCATTGTTTTCTTTGGAAGCCTATGCACTGTCACTTTTGGATGTTTCGGAGCCAAGGGCAATTATTATATATTATTTATTCATTATCATTATCTCATGGCTTATATGCACTAGCACCTTATTTCATTGTCTCCTAGGGGCATGTACAAGTATTTATTTATTTTATTGTAAGCATGTAAGTGTAGTATTGCTCTACCCGTCACCATTTGGCGTAATCTAAATCAATTTTCTCAGCTGTCACTCTGTTGTGCGATCCCTTTTTGAACAGTATATGATATATATTTTTCTATAACTATTTTAAATTATTTATATCAATAAAAATTCATGATTTTATTGGGACCTTGTACTTCCCTTTTTCTTTGGTTCTATGATATTTTGGAAGTTTTTTTCCCTATTTGTAATTAAGTTGTCATTCTTGGGCTATTGATATATACTTTAAGCCTTTGATGCAATCCAAACTGAGACTTAAGCCAGGGTCACACTTGTGAGTGTGATGCGAGAAACTCACACGAGTCTCTCGCATCAATACCCGGCATTGGAGATTGGAGCATGCAGCTGCATAGAATTACATGCAGCCACACACTCCGGTCCCGAGTGACGGCGGCAGTGCCGGGTATTGATGCGAGAGACTCGTGTGAGTTTCTCGCATCACACTCACAAGTGTGACCCCGGCCTAACAATTATAAAAGTGTTCCTACCTTTTCCATCTCCGCTAGGTAGGCATCAATAAAATCTCGGGCGTAGTTTGGATCCCAAGTTTTTTCATGTTCTAAAATCATTTCCTTTAGGAAAGCGATCAGTTCATACTGCGGCTTCATCACTCTGTCAATAAGCCATGGGATGTGGGTAAGAAAAGGAATTTCTTCCAGAATCTAAAAAATAAATAAATAAATTTTATAATGTAATAATTAATACCTACATACGTGTGACTGATTGTATAGTGCGTTCATAATGACATGAATTATACATGATTTGCTAATGGTAGACAAAGTTATCCTTTACTATATACTGAATTAAATGATTGTCCAGGCTTGAGACAAAAGTCTGCAGTCAGATAATTATCATCATGCAACACCATCCGTGAGGCATCTGATTTGCTCCAAATTAATTCTGCAGCAGGACAACAACTCCAAACATACAGTCAATGCCATTAAGGACTTTCTTCAGTGTAAAGAAGAACAAGGAGCCCTGGAAGTAATGATATGGCCACCACAGAGACATGATCTAACATCATCGAGTTTCTCTTGGATTACAGGACGACACAGAAGGATTTGTGAAACTCTATATTCACAGAAGATGTGTGGCTACTAGTCCACATCCTATTCTAAATTTCTTGCTACCTGAGGCAAAAATTAAAATGGTGCCACTCCATGCAGTACAACATAAGCTGACAGTTAAAGGGAACTTGTCACCCCACCAGGGTGTTTTTAAGTAAAAGAGCCAACTTCAGCAGCATTAAGGCTGCATTCTGTGAAGGTGGCTCTTATGTTTCTGATCCCTAGTAACACTGAAATATTGACTTTTATAAATTGCGCCCCATACCTGTATTGAGTCCAAGAGGTATGGTGTCTCCCCCTGTTTCAGCTGCCTCCCAGCCGTCCATCATCCCAATCTCTTGCGTCTGTGCGCCGTCTCCTGTGTTGCTGTTACATGCCCGGCGCCTGCCCCCATCTCCCTCCTCCTCTTTCTCTTTCCTCCCTCGGCAGGGCAGCGTCTGATGAGCTGAGCTCCCCACACGCAGTTCACTGGCAGCTCAGCTAAAGGCAGGTCTGCTGAAGGTGGCTCTTTTACTTAAAAACGCCCTGGGGGGTGACAAGTTCCCTTTAAGTAGCGCAATTCTATCAGTTTATTGAATTTTTATTTTACTGTATTCATTGCACGGTATAAAGGACCTATGAACATGGTTCATCAGGTCAGTGCAATTACAGCGATACCAAATTTTCATGGATTTTTTGGTAAAAAATAAAAATATATTTTTTTTTTGTGATACAATTTTTGAGACCCGTAATACTCAGATTTTTATTTTAGGGAGTTGTATGAGGAGCTGTTTTTTCGTTTAGAGTTGATGATTTTATAGATGCCATTTAGGGATCCGTATGATGTTTTGACTGAATTTTATTTCATTTTCTATGGAGCTGAGAATAGAAAAATAAGTGGGCACTGCTTAAAATAAGTAATAGAATAGATGGGGTGCAACTGGGTGCACCAAGAGGAATGAACACCAACAAGATAAAAGATAGCGCAAATAAATAGTGCAAATCGAAGAATTATCAGTGAAAAAGGCTTTATTAGGAACAAGTAGTGTCAAAAAAACATTAAAAACATGCAAAATGAAAAAGACTCACAATATGAGCACCAATGGACAGGCATAATGGGGCAAATAATCTATATATATAATCGTCTAAGGTCCATTTCCGTCTGTTTGTCTGTAACGGAAATCCCGCGTCGCTGATTGGTCGCGCCCGACTGGCCGCGACCAATCAGCGACAGGCGCAGTCCGGCCACGAATTGGTGCAGAATTTGAACCACGCTTCGCTGACTGGTTGCACCCGGCCGCGACCAATTAGCAATATTGGCGTGGGATTTAAACACCGCTTCACTCAGGGGCGGCGTCAGCACCCAGTGCACCCAGGCAAGTGCCCAAGACGGGGCCCCATTTTGACAAATGAGACCAACATTTTACTGTTGATGCTGCCTATGCAGCATCAATAGTAAAAAGATATATTAAACATAATAAAAAAAATTTAAAAATATTTCTATTCTTACGTTACAGCGTCCCCTCAAGCCTCCCCGATCCTCGCGATGCTCTCGGCAGCTTCGTTCCCAGTAATGCCTAGCGAAATGACCGCTGATGACGTAGCATCACGTGAGACTGCTACATCCTCATAGGTTATTGCCGCAAAGCATCACTGGGAACGGACCTGGCGGGAGCATCGCTAAAGGCCTGGGCTGGATCCAGGGCGGGGTGACCGGAAGGTGAGTATATAACTATTTTTTATTTTAATTCTTTTTTTTAACAGGGATATATACTACGTGGCTGTGTTATATACTACTTGGGATGTTAAATACTGCGTGGGCTGCGCTATATACTATGTGGGCTGTGCTATACTACGTGGGCTGTGCTATATACTGTGTGGACTGTGCT
This sequence comes from Ranitomeya variabilis, assembly GCF_051348905.1. Classification (NCBI taxonomy): domain Eukaryota; kingdom Metazoa; phylum Chordata; class Amphibia; order Anura; family Dendrobatidae; genus Ranitomeya; species Ranitomeya variabilis. The sequence goes on from NC_135239.1 coordinate 153,019,418, forward strand.
ACATACTACATGGCTGTGCAATATACTATGTGGCTGTGCAATATACTACGTGGCAGTGCTATATACTACGTGGCTATGTTATATACTAAGTGGCTGTGCTATATTCTACGTGGCTGTGCTATATACTACGTGAACTGTTTTATATCCTACTTGGGCTGTTATATACTACATGGCTGTGCTATATACTACATGGCTGTGCTATATACTACATGGCTGTGCTATATACTACATGGCTGTGTTATATACTGCATGGCTGTGCTGTATACTACATGGATGTGCTATATACTACGTGGGCTGTGTTGTATGCTATGTGGGCTCTGCAATATACTACGTGGCTGTGTTATATACTATGTGGCTGTGCTATATGCTACATGGGCTGTGTTATATACTACATGGGCTGTGTTATATGCTATGTGGCTGTGCTATATACTATGTGGCTGTGTTATATACTACGTGACTGTGCTATATACTATGTGGGCTGTGTTACATACTACGTGACTGTGTTCTATGCGACGTGGGCTGTGCTATATATTACATGGGCTGTGTTATATGTTACGTGGCTGTGCTATATGCTACGTGGGCTTTGTTATATACCACGTGGGCTGTGTTATATGCTATGTGGCTGTGGTATATTTCTCTGCTGTATCTGTGCATCATGAATCGTGGTATGTGTTAAAGGGGGGGCTGTTGTGAAATTGGATTCTGGGCTCCCCCGGTGGCCACTTGTGGAATTGAACTTGTGTGCATCATCCCCTCTGTTCACCTGCTCCTATCAGTATGTGGGAGTCGCTATATAACCTTGCTCCTCTGTCAGTTTCTTGCCGGTCAACAATGTAATCAGAAGCCTTCTGTGCTTGTTCCTGCTACTAGACAACTCCCAGCTAAGTTGGACTTTTGTCCTTGTGTGTTTTTGCATTTTGTTCCTGTTCACAGCTGCTGTTTCGTTACTGTGTCTGGAAAGCTCTTGTGATCGGAAATTGCCACTCTGGTGTTATGAGTTAATGCTAGAGTCTTAAAGGAATTTCTGGATGGTGTTTTGATAGGGTTTTCTGCTGACCATGAAAGTGTCCTTTCTGTCTTCCTGCTATCTAGAAAGCGGACCTCGATTTTGCTAAACCTATTTTCATACTACGTTTGTCATTTCATCTAAAATCACCGCCAATATATGTGGGGGCCTCTGTCTGCCTTTTGGGAAAATTTCTCTAGAGGTGAGCCAGGACTGTCTTTTCCTCTGCTAGGATTAGGTAGTTCTCCGGCTGGCGCTGGGCATCTAGGGTTAAAAAACGTAGGCATGCTACCCGGCCACTTCTAGTTGTGCGGCAGGTTTAGTTCATGGTCAGTATAGTTTCCATCTTCCAAGAGCTAGTTCTCATATATGCTGGGCTATGTTCTCTCGCCATTGAGAATCATGACAGTTTGACCGGCCCAAAAAAGGGTTAAATTGCTGGCTGAGAAAGGAGAGAAAAAAGAAGTCTGCTACAATTTTTTTTTTTTTTTTCCTCTAGTTCTGAGTGTGCTCTTAATTGAATCACTTGCTAGTCTGCCTATACTGCAGCCTTCCTCTCTTTCTCTCCTTCTAATCCTTGAATGGCTCTGTGTTCACCTGTTTCAAATGGATCTTCAGAGTGTAGCTACAGGTTTGAATAATCTCGCCACAAAGGTACAAAATTTGCAAGATTTTGTTGTTCATGCACCTATGTCTGAGCCTAGAATTCCTTTGCCTGAATTCTTCTCGGGGAATAGATCTCACTTTCAAAATTTTAAAAATAATTGCAAATTGTTTTTGTCCCTGAAGTCTCGCTCTGCCGGAGACCCTGCACAGCAGGTCAGGATTGTAATTTCCTTGCTCCGGGGCGACCCTCAAGACTGGGCTTTTGCATTGGCACCAGGGGATCCTGCGTTGCTCAATGTGGATGTGTTTTTTCTGGCCTTGGGGTTGCTTTATGAGGAACCTCATTTAGAGCTTCAGGCGGAAAAGGCCTTGATGTCCTTGTCTCAGGGGCAAGATGAAGCTGAAATATACTGCCAAAAATTCCGCAAATGGTCTGTGCTTACTCAGTGGAATGAGTGCGCCCTGGCGGCGATTTTCAGAGAAGGTCTCTCTGATGCCATTAAGGATGTTATGGTGGGGTTCCCTGTGCCTGCGAGTCTGAATGAGTCCATGACGATGGCTATTCAGATCGATAGGCGTCTGCGGGAGCGCAAACCTGTGCACCATTTGGCGGTGTCTACTGAGAAAACGCCAGAAAATATGCAATGTGATAGAATTCTGTCCAGAAGCGAGCGGCAGAATTTTAGACGAAAAAATGGGTTGTGCTTCTATTGTGGTGATTCAACTCATGTTATATCAGCATGCTTTAAGCGTACTAAGAAGCCTGACAAGTCTGTTTCAATTAGCACTTTACAGTCTAAGTTTATTCTATCTGTGACCCTGATTTGTTCTTTGTCATCTATTACCGCGGACGCCTATGTCGACTCTGGCGCTGCTTTGAGTCTTATGGATTGGTCCTTTGCCAAACGCTGTGGGTATGATTTGGAGCCACTGGAGGCTCCGATACCTCTGAAAGGGATTGACTCCACCCCATTGGCTAGTAATAAGCCACAATACTGGACACAAGTGACTATGCGTGTTAATCCGGATCACCAGGAGGTTATTCGCTTTCTGGTGCTGTATAATCTACATGATGTTTTGGTGCTGGGATTGCCATGGCTGCAATCTCATAACCCAGTCCTCGACTGGAGAGCTATGTCTGTGTTAAGCTGGGGATGTAAAGGAACTCATGGGGACGTACCTTTGGTTTCCATTTCATCATCTATTCCCTCTGAGATTCCTGAATTCTTGTCTGACTTTCGTGACGTTTTTGAAGAACCCAAGGTTGGTTCACTACCTCCGCACCGGGAGTGCGATTGTGCCATAGACTTGATTCCGGGTAGTAAATACCCTAAGGGTCGTTTATTTAATCTGTCTGTGCCTGAACACGCTGCTATGCGAGAATATATAAAGGAGTCCTTGGAAAAGGGACATATTCGTCCTTCGTCATCTCCCTTAGGAGCCGTTTTTTTCTTTGTGTCTAAGAAAGACGGCTCTTTGAGGCCGTGTATTGATTATCGACTTTTGAATAAAATCACGGTTAAATATCAATATCCGTTACCACTGCTTACTGATTTGTTTGCTCGTATAAAGGGGGCCAAGTGGTTCTCTAAGATTGATCTCCGTGGGGCGTATAATTTGGTGCGAATCAAGCAGGGGGATGAGTGGAAAACCGCATTTAATACGCCCGAGGGCCATTTTGAGTATTTGGTGATGCCTTTTGGTCTTTCAAATGCCCCTTCAGTCTTCCAGTCCTTTATGCATGACATTTTCCGCGATTATTTGGATAAATTTATGATTGTGTATCTGGATGATATTCTGATTTTTTCGGATGACTGGGACTCTCATGTCCAGCAGGTCAGGAGGGTTTTTCAGGTTTTGCGGTCTAATTCCTTGTGTGTGAAGGGTTCTAAGTGTGTTTTTGGGGTTCAAAAGATTTCTTTCTTGGGATACATTTTTTCCCCCTCTTCCATCGAGATGGATCCTGTCAAGGTTCAGGCTATTGGTGATTGGACGCAACCCTCTTCTCTTAAGAGTCTTCAGAAATTTTTGGGCTTTGCTAACTTTTATCGTCGATTTATTGCTGGTTTTTCTGATGTTGTAAAACCATTGACTGATTTGACTAAGAAGGGTGCTGATGTTGCTGATTGGTCCCCTGATGCTGTGGAGGCCTTTCGGGAGCTCAAGCGCCGCTTTTCTTCCGCCCCAGTGTTGCGTCAGCCTGATGTTGCTCTTCCTTTTCAGGTTGAGGTCGACGCTTCTGAAATCGGAGCTGGGGCGGTGTTGTCGCAGAGAAGTTCCGACTGCTCCGTGATGAGACCTTGTGCTTTTTTTTCCCGTAAATTTTCGCCCGCCGAGCGGAATTATGATATTGGGAATCGGGAGCTTTTGGCCATGAAGTGGGCTTTTGAGGAGTGGCGTCACTGGCTTGAGGGGGCCAGACATCAGGTGGTGGTATTGACTGACCACAAAAATTTAATTTACCTTGAGTCTGCCAGGCGCCTGAATCCTAGACAGGCGCGCTGGTCGTTGTTTTTCTCTCGGTTTAATTTTGTGGTGTCGTACCTACCGGGTTCTAAGAATGTTAAGGCGGATGCCCTTTCTAGAAGTTTTGAGCCTGACTCCCCTGGTAATTCTGAGCCCACAGGTATCCTTAAAGATGGAGTGATATTGTCTGCCGTTTCTCCAGACCTGCGGCGGGCCTTGCAGGAGTTTCAGGCGGATAGACCTGATCGTTGCCCACCTGGTAGACTGTTTGTTCCTGATGATTGGACCAGTAGAGTCATCTCTGAGGTTCATTCTTCTGCGTTGGCAGGTCATCCTGGAATCTTTGGTACCAGGGATTTGGTGGCAAGGTCCTTCTGGTGGCCTTCCCTGTCACGAGATGTGCGAGGCTTTGTGCAGTCTTGTGACGTTTGTGCTCGGGCCAAGCCTTGTTGTTCTCGGGCTAGTGGATTGTTGTTGCCCTTGCCTATCCCGAAGAGGCCTTGGACGCACATCTCGATGGATTTTATTTCGGATCTGCCTGTTTCTCAGAAGATGTCTGTCATCTGGGTGGTGTGTGACCGTTTCTCTAAGATGGTCCATCTGGTTCCCTTGCCTAAGTTGCCTTCTTCTTCCGAGTTGGTTCCTCTGTTTTTTCAAAATGTTGTTCGTTTGCATGGTATTCCTGAGAATATCGTTTCTGACAGAGGGACCCAATTCGTGTCTAGATTTTGGCGGGCATTCTGTGCTAGGATGGGCATAGATTTGTCTTTTTCGTCTGCTTTCCATCCTCAGACTAATGGCCAGACCGAGCGGACTAATCAGACCTTGGAGACATATTTGAGGTGTTTTGTGTCTGCGGATCAGGATGATTGGGTTGCTTTTTTGCCTTTGGCGGAGTTCGCCCTCAATAATCGGGCCAGCTCTGCCACCTTGGTGTCCCCGTTTTTCTGTAATTTGGGGTTTCATCCTCGATTTTCCTCCGGTCAAGTGGAATCTTCGGATTGTCCTGGAGTGGATGCTGTGGTGGAGAGGTTGCATCAGATTTGGGGGCAGGTGGTGGACAATTTGAAGTTGTCCCAGGAGAAGACTCAGCTTTTTGCCAACCGCCGTCGTCGTGTTGGTCCTCGGCTTTGTGTTGGGGACTTGGTGTGGTTGTCTTCTCGTTTTGTCCCTATGAGGGTTTCTTCTCCTAAGTTTAAGCCTCGGTTCATCGGCCCGTACAAGATATTGGAGATTCTTAACCCTGTGTCCTTCCGTTTGGACCTCCCTGCATCCTTTTCGATTCATAATGTTTTTCATCGGTCATTGTTGCGCAGGTATGAGGTACCGGTTGTGCCTTCCGTTGAGCCTCCTGCTCCGGTGTTGGTTGAGGGTGAGTTGGAGTACGTTGTGGAAAAGATCTTAGACTCTCGTGTTTCCAGACGGAGACTCCAGTATCTGGTCAAATGGAAGGGATACGGTCAGGAGGATAATTCTTGGGTCACTGCCTCTGATGTTCATGCCTCCGATCTTGTCCGTGCCTTTCATAGGGCTCATCCTGATCGCCCTGGTGGTTCTGGTGAGGGTTCGGTGCCCCCTCCTTGAGGGGGGGGTACTGTTGTGAAATTGGATTCTGGGCTCCCCCGGTGGCCACTTGTGGAATTGAACTTGTGTGCATCATCCCCTCTGTTCACCTGCTCCTATCAGTATGTGGGAGTCGCTATATAACCTTGCTCCTCTGTCAGTTTCTTGCCGGTCAACAATGTAATCAGAAGCCTTCTGTGCTTGTTCCTGCTACTAGACAACTCCCAGCTAAGTTGGACTTTTGTCCTTGTGTGTTTTTGCATTTTGTTCCTGTTCACAGCTGCTGTTTCGTTACTGTGTCTGGAAAGCTCTTGTGATCGGAAATTGCCACTCTGGTGTTATGAGTTAATGCTAGAGTCTTAAAGGAATTTCTGGATGGTGTTTTGATAGGGTTTTCTGCTGACCATGAAAGTGTCCTTTCTGTCTTCCTGCTATCTAGAAAGCGGACCTCGATTTTGCTAAACCTATTTTCATACTACGTTTGTCATTTCATCTAAAATCACCGCCAATATATGTGGGGGCCTCTGTCTGCCTTTTGGGAAAATTTCTCTAGAGGTGAGCCAGGACTGTCTTTTCCTCTGCTAGGATTAGGTAGTTCTCCGGCTGGCGCTGGGCATCTAGGGTTAAAAAACTTAGGCATGCTACCCGGCCACTTCTAGTTGTGCGGCAGGTTTAGTTCATGGTCAGTATAGTTTCCATCTTCCAAGAGCTAGTTCTCATATATGCTGGGCTATGTTCTCTCGCCATTGAGAATCATGACAGGGGGCCCACTGAGACTCTTTCACCCTGGGCCCTCAAAAACCTGAAGCCAGCCCTGGCTTTACTGATTGGTTGCGCCCCGTTGGCCGCGACCAATCAGTGACAGATGCAGTCCAGCCGTGAATTGGCGTGGGATTTGAACCACGCTTCGCTGATTGGTCGCGCCCGGCCGGCCAGCCGAATCCTGTGTATTCATTGCATTAGGCTAGGTTCCCATTGCGTTAGTGGGATAGCACTAACGGACAGCGTTGCACGGCGAAATTAACACTGTGCACCGCGTCCGTTAGCGCTCCCATTGCCAGCAATGTTAGAGCGCATTGCTAGCGCGTGTCATTTTCGGCACGCGCTAGCGTGCGTCTGCGGCGCGCCAGAGGTCCGTTCCCCGGTCTCGCAGATCGGGGATCTGCGAGAGCGGGGACGTTAACGCGACCCCTGAGCGCGGCCCCGAAAAAGACATTGCGTTAGCGCAATCCGCTAGCGCTCGCGCTAAACGGATTGCACTAACGCAATCTGAACCTAGCCTTATTCTTAAATCTTCATAAATAAACTACATACATATTCTAGAAAACCCGATGCGTTAGAATCGGGCTACCATCTAGTCCATAAATAACCAAATAAGACTCCAATTTACACAAAAATTATGCAGTATGCATTGACTGAATATTATATCTGCAAATTCTCATATACAAATATACAATAGTATGACGCTTACTGAATAATAATAGATCAACAATAAGGGTAAAATACTTTTTTGTAGTCACACCATATCATATGGATCAATAGTAAAATTAAAAATGATATTTGGTTGTCACACTATGTGGGGAGAAAGAGTATATGGAGAAGATAACAAAAACACCACAATGCAATACAGGCTGTATAGCCAAATATTTTTAAACTTGTCTGTCACACTATGCTCACATAATCAGTGATAGGTGAACAGAAAAAGGCACAATAAAACAGATTCAATTCAAATCTAATAATAGTTTATTAAATAATCAAATTACTTATACATAAAATTAAAACCTGGTAACCTCAGATGTGAGGGACAAGCATGGCTACTCTCTCCTTAATTCCATTCAGCTGTGCTTAAATGTTCAAAACTACAAGATTATGCACCCTATTACTAATCAAAGCATAGTGCTTCCCTAACCAATATCTGTGCCTTTACTAAGGTAGGGTTAAGTGATCAACACTAACATATCCTCTGGCAACCAATAATTAAGTAGGGTAAAGTCAAGTCAATGAATGTGATGTCACATAATCTGAAAGCAGAATTGCAGGAATAAACTTACTGAATGTGAAGAGAAGGTGCCATGTCCCTCCACCCCGATGCGCGTTTCGTTCAATGCTTTCTGGCTGATGTTTTGGTCACTTTTGAATGTTGGTTGTGCTTTCACACTTGTGGTAGCATGAGGCGGACTCTACAACCCACATAATTGGCTCAGGAAGTGCAGCTAATCCAGGATGTGAGCTGTGGCAAGAAGGTTTGCTGTGTCTGTCAGCGTAGTGTCCAGAGGCTGCAGGCGCTACCAGGAGACAGGCCAGTACACCAGGAGATGTGGAGGAGGCTGTAGGACGGCAAAAACCGAGCAGCATGACCGCTACCTCAGCCTTTGTGCAAGGAGGAACAGGAGGAGCACTGCCAGAGCTCTGCAGAATAACCTCCAGCAGGCCACAAATGTGCATGTGTCTGCACAAACAGTTAGAAACCAACTCCATAAGGATGGTCTGAGTGCCTGACATCCACAGATGGGGGTTGTGCTCACAGCCCCAAACCGTGCAGGATGATTGGCATTTGCCACAGAACACCAGGACTAGCAATTTCGCCACTCGCGCCCTGTGCTCTTCACAGATGAAAGCAGGTTCACACTGAGCACATGTGACAGATGTGGCAGAGTCTGGAGACGCCGTGGAGAGCAATCTGCTGCCTGCAACATCCTTCAGCATAATCGGTTTGGCAGTGGGTCAGTTATGGTGTGGGGTGGCATTTCTTTGAAGGGCCGCACAGCCCTCCATGTGCTCGCCAGAGGCAGTCTGACTGCCATTAGGTACCGAGATGAGATCCTCAGACCCCTTGTGAGACCATATGCTGGTGTGGTTGGCCCTGGGTTCCTCTTAATGCAGGACAATGCCAGACCTCATGTAGCTGGAGTGTGTCAGCAGTTCCTGCAAGATGAAGGCATTGAAGCTATGGACTGGCCTACCCGTTCCCCAGACCTGAATCCGATTGAACACATCTGGGACATCATGTTTTGCACCATCCACCAATGTCACATTGCACCACGGACTGTCCAGGAGTTGGCGGATGCTTTAGTCCAGGTCTGGGAGGAGATCCCTCAAGAGACTATCAGCCTCCTCATCGGATTGCACTCGTCCTTTTGTCTCGCAAATGGGTATGAGGCCTTAGGATCAGAATCAACACCATTACATAAATACATCAGCAGAACGACAATTAGTACATTAATATAGCACCACAACCATCACAAATATAGTGGGTACGGAATATATTCAGACGCCTTTAAATGTTTCACTCTTTGTTTCATTGCAGCCATTTGTAAATTCAAAAAGTTCTTTTTTTTTCTCATTAATGTACACTCTTCACCCCATCTTGACTGAGTAAAACAAATGTAGAAATTTTTGCAAATTTATTAAAACAGAAAAACTGAAATATCACATGGTCATAAGTATTCAGCGCCTTTGCTCAGTATTGAGTAGGAGCACCCTTTTGAGCTTGTACAGCCATGAGTCTTCTTGTGAATGATGCAACAAGTTTTTCACACCTGGATTTGGGGATCCTCTGCCATTCTTCCTTGCAGATCCTCTCCAGTTCCGTCAGGTTGGATGGTGAATGTTGTGGACAGCCATTTTCAGGTCTCTCCAGAGATGCTCAATTGGGTTTAGGTCAGCGCTCTGGCTGGACCAGTCAAGAATGGTCACAGAGTTGTTCTAAAGTTACTTCTTTGTTATTTTAGCTGTGTGCTTAGGGTCATTGTCTTGTTGGAAGGTGAACCTTTGGCCAAGACTGAGGTCCAGAGCACTCTGGAAGAGGTTTTCATCCAGGATATCTCTGTACTTGGCTGCATGGCTGCATTCATGTTTCCTTCAATAACAAACAGTCGTCCTGTCTCTGCAGTTGAAAAACACCCCCATAGCATGATGTTGCCACCACCATGTTTCACTGTTGGGATTGTATTGGGCAGGTGATGGGCAATGCCTGGTTTTCTCTGCACATACTGCTTAGAATTATCACCAAAACATTCTATCTTCGTCTCATCTGACCAGAGAATCTTATTTCACATAGTCTAGGAGTCCTTCATGTGTTTTTTAGCAAACTCTATGCGTACTTTCATATGTCTTGGACTGAGGAGAGGCTTCTGTCGGGCCACTCTGCCATAAAGACCCGACTGGTGGAGGGCTGCAGTGATAGCTGACTTTGTGGAACTTTCTCCCATCTCCCTACCTCTTTACCTCTTTCATCAAGGCTCTTCTCCCATGATTGCTCAGTTTGACTGGATGGCCAGGTCTAGAAAGACTTCGGGTGGTCACAAACTTCTTCCATTTAAGAATTATGGAGGCCATTGTGCTCTTAGGAACCTTGAGTACTGCAGAAATTATTTTGTCACCTTGGCCAGATGTGTGCCTTGCCACAATTCTGTCTCTGAGCTCCTTGGCCAGTTCCTTTGACCTCATGATTCTCTTTTGATCTGACATGCACTTTGATCTCTGAGGTCTTATATATATACAGGTGTGTGCCTTTCCAAATCAAGTCCTATCAGTTTAATTTAACACAGCTAGACTCCACTGAAGGAGTAGAACCATCTCAAGGAGGATCACAAGGAAATGGACAGCATGTGACTTAAATATGAGTGCCTGAGCAAAGGGTCTGAATATTTATGACCATGTGATATTTCAATTTTTCTTTTTTTTATAAAATTTGCAAAAATTTGTACATTTATGTTTTTTTTAGTCAAGAGTTTGTGCAGAGTATACATAAATGAGAAAAAATGAACTTTTTTGAGTTTACCATATGGCTGAAATGAAACAAAGTGAAAATTTAAAGTGGTCTGAATACTTTCCATACACACTATATATTAATTCAGTACCAGCACCATCATCAGTACATGGATACAGCACCACAACCACTATCAATATATTTGAATATAGCACCTGAACAATCATCAGTATCCAAATAAATTACCAAAACCACCAAAAATGCATGAATACATCGCAAAAACCATCATCAGTACATGAATACAACATCATAACCATCAATAGTATATGAATGAAGCACCCAAACTATCATCAGTTCATGAATATAGTATCAGAATTATAATCAGTATGTGAATACATCACTAGAACAATCATCATTACAGGAATACAGCACCAGAACTGTCTTAAGTAAAAAGATTCAGCCCCAGATCCTCCATCAGTACATGAATGCAACATCAGATTCATCATCACTACATGAATACAGCACAAGATTCACCATTAGTACATAAATACATCTCCAGAACCACCATTAGTACATGAATACATCACCAGAACTCAGATCAGTATATGAATACTGCACCAGAAACTCCATCAGTACATGTATATAGCACCAGAACTATGTACGGTACATAAATACAGCTCCAGATCCATCATCAGCACATGAATAGGTTATCTTTACTCATTCCAGCAGGAGGAACATATAGCTGAAGATGTCCTATTCTTTTGATGTGGTTTTGTTTGATATATTGGGGTACATTTATTGTCACATTATGCACTTAGCTTAATCTATTTATTTATTCCTGCTGAGCATGTGCATTTATTTGTACGATTCTACCATTGTCTGTATACTTACCTCGCCACTTGGTCATCTCCCCACATGTTCATGGGAACCCCTCTATTCTTGATAGCCTGCCATGCTAAAGCTGAAAGCTGAGGGTTTCAGCATGCAGCTATCAGTTTTGCCTGGCAGGTTAACAAAAATACAGGGGACCGCACACCATTTTTTGCAAATTTATTTAATTATAGAGCAGGAGCCAGCTGATGAATACTCTCATCTGCTCTCGCTGGTGTCATTGTCAGGCGGAGGCTGATGGTAGTAGTACTGGAAGTATTAATTTTACTGCTGATCAGAACCAGTGTTTGCTGTGCTGTCATGCAGATGGTAGCGTGGCAAATAGGGTTGAGCGACTTTAACGTTTTTCGGATCGAGTCGGGTTTCACGAAACCCGACTTGGTCAAAAGTCGGATCAGGTGAAATCGGCCGATTATTGCGAAAAGTCAGGGGCCGACTGAAACACGAAACCCAATGCAAGTCAATGGGGAATCAAAGTCAGCAGTGAGTGGAGGACAGAAAAACACCTACAGTGCCCATTTTAATGCCAAAAACATCAATTCTTATTACTTAAGCTTGTTAATCTTAATTTACTTTATAATAATAGTTAGACATTGAAAACTGGGGGTCATTTGGCTAAAGTTGTGGGGGGTAGGGCTGGCTCAAGATTTTCGTGGGCCCAGGAAACGCTGAATACATCACGGTGGTGGAGCAGGGAGAGGTAAATATTTCAACTTTGCAAGTGCTGTGATCCTGAGCAAGCAGGGGGGGCCCACTCGTTGGCGACATCACTGGCACAGGCCCCCTCATAGTACGGCAGTGTTTTTGACGGTGGGTGGCGCCTCCTTCTGGCAGAGACACTTTTGCGTACTATGAGGGGCCCTGTGCCAGTGACGTCGCCAACGAGTATGCCCCCCACCTGATGAAGGAACCTGCACTTTCATCTGCACCTTCCTCTTTGTCCCCGTGTAAGATGGTATAGTATGCGGGAAGGGGAACCTGACTTTCAGTAGGGTCAGATTCTGGCTGTGTAGAGTGCAAGGGGAATGTAGTGGTCTGGGTCAATGTACCAGCAGACTCATCTAGCAGTGGCTGGGCAATGGGCAGGATGAGGAGGAAACACAGATATAGGCCAAAATAATAAAGTAGGCTAAATGCAGTTCAAAATTGGTAACAGGACTAAACAGGCGGCATTGCTTTGTTCAGTGGAGGACAACTGTAATTAGTGGCAGACACAGTTAGTAGGCCCAAATAGTACACTAGGCTAAATGCAGTTCAAAATTGGTAACAGGACTAAACAGGTGGCATTGCTTTGTTCAGTGGAGGAAAACTGTAATGAGTGGCAGACACAGTTAGTAGGCCCAAATATTAAAGTAGGCTAAATGCAGTTCAAAATTGGTAACAGGACTAAACAGGCGACATTGCTTTGCTCAGTGGAGGAAAACTGTAATGAGTGGCAGACACAGTTAGTAGGCCCAAATATTAAAGTAGGCTAAATGCAGTTCAAAACTGGTAACAGGACTAAACAGGTGGCATTGCTTTGTTCAGTGGAGTACAACTGTGATGAGTGGCAGACACAGTTAGTAGGCCCAAATAATAAAGTGGGCTAAATGTCTGCCAAAAATTTGTTCATAAATAAACAGGTGGCATAGCTAGGTACAGGGGTGGGCTCCTCTGGTTAGTAGCAGACAGTGGTAGTAGGTGCAAAGTATTAACTGGTCTAAATGGAGATCAGGGCCCCTGTATATTTTAACTATCATCTATCATTTCAACAAATTTGTATTGGCAGTGCCATTGAAGGATTTAACAGCACAGACTACACAGTGGTGGAGCAGGGAGAGGTAAGTATTGCAAGTGGTAGAGCACTGTTCGAGCTGGGGGGAAGACTCTCTCGTGGGCGGCGGTACTGGCACAGGGTCTCTCATATTACGACGGTGTGTCTGACGTTGGTTGTGCACCACCACCGTCAGAGACACTTCATTGTACTATGAGGGACCCTGTGCCAGTGCCGTCACCCAAGAGTGGGCCCACCCACCTGTCCAGGCAAACGGCACTCACACGGGTGCTTGCGTCAGGTGGTGACCACGGCCCTGTGGGGGGAGTCAGCCCATTTAGGGAGGTATAAAAATGGCCTATGGTGGACATTCAGCAGCTGCAAATGGAGGAATTGGAGAAGTCAGTAAGAGGAGGACAAAAGCAAGACATTTTTCAGGCAAGCTACGTGTCAGCAGGGGAAGGTGGGGCAAAATAATTTGAAATCTATGATTGGTTTATTTTAAAGAAGGTTAGATCATCAACATTCTGGGTAGCCAGACGTGTCCTTTTTTCGGTCAGTATTGAACCAGCAGCACTGAAGACTCTTTCTGATAGCACACTAGCAGCAGGGCAAGCGAGCTCCTGTAATGTATATTCTGCCAATTCAGGCCAGGTGTTTATTTTTGATGCCCAGTAATCAAAGGGGAATGACCTGTGAGGGAGAACATCGATAAGGGAGGAAAAGTAGTTTGTTACCATACTGTTGTGAATTCCGTTCTCGGGCTCCCTCCTGTGGTCATGAGCGGTACTGTGTGAGTTTGTTCTAGGGTTCCCTCTGGTGGCCTTTAGCGATATGGCTGGTCTTGGCTGGGCTCTGCTGATTCATTTCCTGCTATGCTGGGCCTATTTAATTCACCTGGCCCTTCATTTGTTGCCTGCTGTCGGTGTATTCAGTCCTGTTTCTGAGTTCTCCTGAATATTCCTTGTGACCAGTCTCCTGCTGGAGAAGCTAAGTTTGTTTGCTCATTATTTCCTTGAAAATGTTTCTCAGTATATAATGAGTTCAGTCCAGCTTGCTTTTATGTGATTTTTTGCTTGCTGGTTAGTTCTGGGGTGCAGAGTGCGCCCCTCACATCGTGAGTCGGTGTGGGGGTTCTTGCATTCTCTGCGTGGTTTATTTTTGATAGTTTTTGTACTGACCGCACAGACTCCTATCTATTTTCTGTCTATCTAGTATTAGCGGGCCTCATTTGCTTAACCTGTTTCATTTCTACGTTTGTCTTTTCCCCTTAACTCACCGTTATTATTTGTGGGGGCTATCTATAACTTTGGGGTTATTTCTCTGAGGCAAGTGAGGTCTTTGCTTTCTCTCTAGGGGTAGTCAGTTTCTCAGGCTGTGAACGTGGCGTCTCGGATTCTAGGAACGCTCCACGGCTGCCTTTAGTGTGTGTGGATAGGATCAGGATTGCGGTCAGTATAGCTGCCACATCCCCAGAACTTGTCCTATATTCTGGTCATATGTGTCAGGTCAGTTTTGAGGTCCTACCACCGGACCATAACACATACTGGACAAATGCTGTCTCCTGTCACTTTGAATCGATGCAGCAGTACCTGTCGTGTCAGCGGTCATTGCGAAATCACTCCACAACCTAGTCATAAAACCCCTCTGTCCAATGCCACTTCAGATTTGTGCACCTCTAACACCTCTGCCATGTTGCCCCCTACGGCTCGTGTGAGAACCATCATTGCCGCTGTGTGCTGGGAATGCCTGAACCAAACGGTCTACAAGAGTGGCTTGTTTGGTAGCCAATATTTGCTCAAGGTTCTCATGTGGCATGATATTTTGTAATTTTCCTTTATATCGTGGATCCAGGAGGCAGGCCAAAAAGTAATCGTCATCGGTCATCATTTTGATAATGCGGGGGTCCCTTTTTAGGATACCCAAGGCATACTCAGCCATGTGGGTCAATGTTCCGGGTGTCAATTCACTGCTTGTGCTGGGTTGAGGAGCACTTTCTTGTAAATCAACATCACTTGTGTCCCTCAAAAACCCTGTACCTGACCTTGCAACGTGACCAGTTTCTATTGCCCCCTGAGAAGAATCCTCCTCCCATAAATATTCATCCCCATCATCCTCCTCCTCCTCTTCGTCCGCCACCTCGTCCTGGAGAGTTCCCTGAGCAGACAATGACTGACTGTCATCAAGGCTTCCCTCCTCCTCGGCTGAAGATGCCTGCTCCTTAATGTGCGTCAAACTTTGCATCAGCAGACGCATTAGTGGGATGCTCATGCTTATGATTGCATCGTCCGCACTTACCAGCCGTGTGCATTCCTCAAAACACTGAAGGACTTGACAGAGGTCTTGTAGCTTCGACCACTGCACACCAGACAACTTCATGTCTGCCATCCAAGCGCCTGCCCGTGTATGTGTATCCTCCCACAAATTAATTACAGCACGCCTCTGTTCGCACAGCCTCTGAACCATGTGCAGTGTGGAGTTCCACCTTGTTGCAACGTCGATTATTAGGCGGTGCTGGTCAAGATTCAGCCATAGCTGATGGTTCAGCATACGGCTGGAGTGTACGGGCGACCGGCGGATGTGCGAGCAAATTCTTCGCACCTTCAGGAGCAGGGCTGTTAACTCCAGATATTTTTTGAGGAAGCACTGCACCACCAGGTTTAAGGTGTGAGCCAGGCAAGGTATGTGTTTCAGTTCTGAAAGGGCTATGGCGCCATAAAATTCCTTCCGTTATCACTGACTACCTTGCCTGTCTCAAGATGTACACTGCCCAGCCATGACTGAGTTTGTTGCTGCAAGTACTTGGCCAGTACTTCCGTGGTGTGTCTGTTGTCGCCCAAACACTTCAATTGTAACACAGCCTGCTGACGCTTACCACTAGCTGTTCGCTTTCACTTCTGGAGGAGGAGGAGGAGGAGGAGGAGAAGGGGTGGCGAACACCTACAGCCAACTGTTTCCTAGACCGTGGTCTAGGCAGAACTGTCCCACTATGGCTGTCCCCTGTGGATGCTGCATCCACCTCATTAACCCAGTGTGCCGTGATGGAGACGTAACGTCCCTGGCCATGCCTACTGGTCCATGCATCTGTTGTGAGGTGCGCCTTTCTACTGACTGATTGCCTCAGTGCTTGGACAATGCGGTCTTTGACATGCTGGTGGAGG
Organism: Ranitomeya variabilis; assembly: GCF_051348905.1. Lineage (NCBI taxonomy): Eukaryota > Metazoa > Chordata > Amphibia > Anura > Dendrobatidae > Ranitomeya > Ranitomeya variabilis. The sequence goes on from NC_135239.1 coordinate 153,035,575, forward strand.
ACTGGGATGGCTTTTCTCGCAAAGAAGTGTCAACTGGGTAGGTCATTGCGTGGTACTGCGTAGGCCATCAGGGCTTTGAAAGCTTCGCTTTCAACCAACCGGTAGGGCATCATCTCTAATGAGATTAGTCTAGCAATGTGGGCGTTCAAACCCTGTGTACGTGGAAGAGAGGATGAGTAGTTTCTTTTCCTAACGAGAGTCTCTTGTAGGGTGAGCTGGGCTGGAGAGATACATATGGTGGAACTAGTGGTGGTGGTGGTGGTGGACACGGCGGATTGAGAGAGGGTTGGTGATGGTATTCTTGATGTTGGCCTACATACAGTGTTTCCTACCAATAACCTTGTGATTCCCTGACTGCTTTGGCCTTGCCACGATACCTCCACATTTGCTGCTGGTGGTGTCCTAACCGGTGGGTTTACAGTGAGGGAAGCAATGTAGCGTTGCTGACTACCTTCATTCTGAGCAGGTGCACCAACGGTACGGGACGTTTGGTAGTTAGTCCAGGCTTGCAAGTGCATGCTGGTTAAATGTCTACGCATGCACGTTGTATTTAAATTTTGGAGATTCTTCCCTCTGCTAAAGGTCTTTGAGCATTTCTTACAGATAACTTTTGACTGATCATTCGGATCTTGGTAAAAAAATTGCCACACTGCACTCTTCCTACTATGGATAACATTTAAAGGCATTGCACGCTGTGCTACTTTCACCAGATGGCCTCGCTGTCCTACAACTGTTTTTGTTTTTGGCCAGATACGGGCCTGCTAGATGAAAGCTGTTACGATGTAGATGGCTGCTGCGGATTATCCTCCTCCGCTTCTGAGCTACTGGCAGCGGCACCCTCTTCCCCCAATGGCTGCCAATCTGGGTCAACAACTGGGTCATCTATCACCTCCTCTTCAATGTCATGTGCACCTTTCTCTGTGTCACCGTGTAAGGTGCTATAGCGTTCGGACGGGGCACCATAGTCTCATCAGGGTCAGATTCTGGCTCAGTACACTGCGATGGCAATGTAGTGATCTGAGTCAATGGAACAGCATAATAATCTAGCTGTGGCTGTGCATCAGTGCACTCCATGTCCTATTCATCTTGTAATGGGCTGTTAACAATTTGATTTCTAACCCAGGCACGGTATGTGTAAAGAGCTCCATGGAGTAACCTGTAGTGTCACCTGACGCATCCTTCACTTTTGGTTTGGGTGAAGGACACAAGGAAGCGACTTGTTCCTGACCAGGAGCATCCACTGATGACTCGCTGCTTTTATATTTGGAACTTTCTAAAGAGGAGGCGAAAGCGCTAGAGGATGAGTCAGCAAGGAAAGCCAAAACTTTTTCCTGCTGCTCCGGCTTTAAAAGCGGTTTTCCTACTCCCAGATAAGGGAGCCTTCGAGGCCTTGTGTAGCCAGACGATGACGCTGGCTCAACAACTCGAGCCTTAGGTGCTAGTTTGCTTTTCCCTCTACCAGCAAATGCTCCACCACCACCACCACCATCATTACCAGCTGGCAATGACCGCCCATGGCCTCTTCCACCATTTTTGGGAAAATGTAACCAAAATAACAACCGTTATATGGTACTGTAAAACAAGGTAGAAGGCGTATCTAAACTTGTTGAGAATTTAAATCTCCTTTTTTTGGGGGGAGACTGCAGCAAAACTCAGGCCCTGTGTATTACAGTACACAATGTCAGTGGCAGAACGTGGCTGGCAGATATACAACAAACAGAACTGACGTAGATCCACTTAGTGGCAATTTAAATCTCCCTTTTTTTGGTGGGAGACTGCACCCAAACTCAGGCCCAGTGTATTACACTACACAATGTAAGTGGCAGAACGTGGCTGGCAGATACACGACAAACAGAACTGAGGTAGATCCACTTAGTGGCAATATAAATCTCCCTTTTTTGGGGGGGAGACTGCACCCAAACTCAGTCCCAGTGTGTTACACTACACAATGTAAGTGGCAGAACGTGGCTGGCAGATATACGACAAACAGAACTGACATAGATCCACTTAGTGGCAATTTAAAATCTCCCTTTTTTGGGAGGGGGAGACTGCACCCAAACTAAGGCCCAGTGTATTACAGTACACAATGTAAGTGGCAGAACATGGCTGGAAGATATACGACAAACAGAACTGACGTAGATCCACTTAGTGACAATTTAAATCTCCCTTTTTGGGGGGGAGACTGCAGCAAAATTCAGGCCCTGTGTATTACACTGCACAATGTAAGTGGCAGAACGTGGCTGGCAGATATACAACACACAGGACTGACATAGATCCACTTAGTGGCAATTTAAATCTCCCTTTTTTGGGCAGGAGACTGCAGCAAAACTCAGGCCCTGTGCATTACACTACACAATGTAAGTGGCAGAACGTGGCTGGAAGATATACGACAAACAGAACTGACGTAGATCCACTTAGTGGTAATTTAAATCTCCCTTTTTTGGAGGGAGACTGCACCCAAACTCAGGCCCAGTGTATTACACTACACAATGTAAGTGGCAGAATGTGGCTGGCAGATATAGGACAAAAAGAACTGACGTAGATCCACTTAGTGGCACTTCAAATCTCCCTTTTTTGGGGGGGAGACTGCAGCAAAACTCAGGCCCAGTGTATTACACTGCACAATGTCAGTGGCAGAACGTGGCTGGCAGATATACGACAAACAGAACTGATGTAAACCCACTTGATGGCAATTTAAATCCCCCTTTTTTGGGGGGGAGACTGCACCCAAACTCAGGCCCTGTGTATTACACTACACAATGTAAGTGGCAGAACGTGGATGGCAGATATACGACAAACAGAACTAACATAGATCCACTTAGTGGCAAGTTAAATTTCCCTTTTTTTGGGGGGGAGACTGCAGAAAAAATCAGGCCCTGTGTATTACACTACACATTGTAAGTGGCAGAACGTGGCTGGCTGATATACGACAAACAGAACTGACGTAGATCCACTTAGTGGCAATATAAATCTCCCTTTTTTGGTGGGAGACTGCACCCAAACTCAGGCCCAGTGTATTACACTACACAATGTAAGTGGAAGAACGTGGCTGGCAGATATACGACAAACAGAACTGACATAGATCAACTTAGTGGCAATTTAAATCTCCCTTTTTTGGGGGGGAGACTGCACCGAAACTAAGGCCCAGTGTATTACAGTACACAATGTAAGTGGCAGAACGTGGCTGGAAGATATACGACAAACAGAACTGACGTAGATCCACTTAGTGTCAATTTAAATCTCCCTTTTTTGGGGGGAGACTGCAGCAAAACTCAGGCCCTGTGTATTACATTACACAATGTAAGTGGCAGAACGTGGCTGGAAGATATCCGACAAACAGAACTGACGTAGATCCACTTAGTGGTAATTTAAATCTCCCGTTTTTTGGAGGGAGACTGCACCCAAACTCAGGCCCAGTGTATTACACTACACAATGTAAGTGGCAGAATGTGGCTGGCAGATATGCGACAAAAAGAACTGACGTAGATCCACTTAGTGGCAATTCAAATCTCCCTTTTTTGGGGGGGAGACTGCAGCAAAACTCAGGCCCAGTGTATTACACTACACAATGTAAGTGGCAGACTGTGGCTGGAAGATATACGACAAACAGAACTCACGTAGATCCACTTAGTGGTAATTTAAATCTCCCTTTTTTTGGTGGGATACTGCACCCAAACTCAGGCTCAGTGTATTACAATACACAAAGTAAGTGTCAGAATGTGGCTGGCAGATATACGACAAAAAGATCTGACGTAGATCCACTTAGTGGCAATTTAAATCTCCCTTTTTTGGGGGGGAGACTGCACCCAAACTCAGGCCCTGTGTGTTACACTACACAATGTAAGTGGCAGAACGTGGCTGGCAGATATATGACAAAAAGAACTGACGTAGATCCACTTAGTGGTAATTTAAATCTCCCTTTTTTTGGTTGGAGACTGCACCCAAGCTCAGGCCCAGTGTATTACACTACACAATGTGAGTGGCAGAACGTGGCTGGCAGATATACGAAAAACAGAACTGACATAGATCCACTTAGAGGCAATTTAAATCTCCCTTTTTTTGGTGGGAGACTGCACCCAAGCTCAGGCCCAGTGTATTACACTACACAATGTAAGTGGCAGAACGTGGCTGGCAGATATACGACAAACAGAACTGACATAGATCCACTTAGCGGCAATTTAAATCTCCCTTTTTTGGTGGGAGACTGCACCCAAACTCAGGCCCAGTGTATTACAGTACACAATGTAAGGGGCAGAACGTGGCTGGAAGATAAACGACAAACAGAACTGACGTAGATCCACTTAGTGGCAATTTAAATCTCAATTTTTGTGGGGGAGACTGCAGCAAAATTCATGCCCTGTGTATTACACCACACAATGTAAGTGGCATAACGTGGCTGGCAGATATACGACAAACAGAACTGACGTAGCTCCACATGGTGGCAATTTAAATCTCCCTTTTTTGGGGGGGAAACTGTTGTGAATTAGACTTTTTGGCTCCCTCTTGTGGTCACTAGTGATATGACACTTTGCTATTCCTTCCCTTGCTTGGCACCCACCTGGCCTCGTTAGTCCAGGGGTGTCGCTATTTGTACTTCCTGGATTTTCAGTCTGGTGCCTGGCATCGTTGTAATCAGATCATTCTGTTTGCTCCTTCCTGCTGGTCCTGGTTCTTTGCAATATTAAGCTAAGTCCTGCTTTCTTGTTTTTGGTTATTTACTGTGCTCCTATTTTTGTCCAGCTTGTACTAAATGTGATTTCTGATACTGCTGGAAGCTCTAGGGGGCGGATGTTCTCCCCCCGTGCCGTTAGACGGTTCAGGGGTTCTTGAATATTCCGCGTGGAGTTTTTGAGAGGGTTTTTGCTGACCATATAAGCCATCTTCCTATATTCTGCTATTAGTTAGTGGGCCTCTCTTTGCTAAAACCTAGTTCATTTCTTGTGTTTGTCTTTTCTTCTTACCTCACCGTTATTATTTGTTGGGGGCTTGTATCCAACTTTTTGGGGTATTTCCTCTGGAGGCAAGAAAGGTCTTTCTTTTCCCTGCTAGGGTTAGTTAGTTCTCCGGCTGGCACGAGACGTCTAGAATCAACATAGGTACGTTCCCCGGCTGCTGTTATTTGTGTGCTAGGTTCAGGTATATGGTCAGCCCAGTTACCACTGCCCTATGAGCTGGGTTTTATGTTTGCAGACTTCGCTATTTGTCTTGAGACCCCCTGCCATTGGGGTCATAACAGTATGCCAGGCCATAAGTGAATATTTAATGCATTGCAGAAGTGAGATTATAAGAAAGGAAATTCTGAGTTTTTTTTTTTTTTTTCTTTCTTTCCTCCCCTTTATCTCAGAGTGGCTGGAGCCTTGCTGCAGACATGAATGTCCAGACCTTGATTACTAGTGTGGATCAGCTTGCTGCTCGTGTGCAGAGTATTCAAGATTTTGTTACTAGCAGTCCTATGTCAGAACCTAAAATACCTATTCCGGAATTGTTCTCTGGAGACCGATTTAAGTTTAGAAATTTCAGAAATAATTGCAAATTGTTTCTATCTCTGAGGCTTCGTTCGTCTGGAGACTCGGCTCAGCAAGTAAAAATTGTGTTTCTGCAGATCAGGATGATTGGGTGACCTTCTTGCCGTTGGCTGAGTTTGCCCTTAATAATCGGGCTAGTTCCGCTACCTTGGTTTCGCCATTTTTCTGCAACTCTGGTTTCCATCCTCGTTTTTCCTCGGGACATGTGGAGCCGTCTGACTGTCCTGGGGTGGATTCCGTGGTGGATAGGTTGCAGCGGATTTGGGATCATGTGGTGGACAACTTGAAGTTGTCACAGGAGAAGGCTCAGCGTTTTGCCAACCGCCGCCGCGGTGTGGGTCCCCGACTTCGTGTTGGGGATTTGGTGTGGCTGTCAGGGAATTCATCGCTCCGGTGTTGGTTGGGGGTGAGTTGGAGTACGTGGTGGAAAAGATCTTGGATTCTCGTCTCTCCAGGCGGAGGCTTCAGTATCTGGTCAAGTGGAAGGGCTATGGTCAGGAGGATAATTCCTGGGTGGTCGCCTCTGATGTGCATGCGGCCGATTTGGTTCGTGCCTTTCACGTTGCTCATCCTGATCGCCCTGGTGGTCTTGGTGAGGGTTCGGTGACCCCTCCTTAAGGGGGGGGTACTGTTGTGAATTAGACTTTTTGGCTCCCTCTTGTGGTCACTAGTGATATGACACTTTGTTATTCCTTCCCTTGCTTGGCACCCACCTGGCCTCGTTAGTCCAGGGGTGTCGCTATTTGTACTTCCTGGATTTTCAGTCTGGTGCCTGGCATCGTTGTAATCAGATCCTTCTGTTTGCTCCTTCCTGCTGGTCCTGGTTCTTTGCAATATTAAGCTAAGTCCTGCTTTCTTGTTTTTGGTTATTTACTGTGCTCCTATTTTTGTCCAGCTTGTACTAAATGTGATTTATGATACTGCTGGAAGCTCTAGGGGGCGGATGTTCTCCCCCCGTGCCGTTAGACGGTTCGGGGGTTCTTGAATATTCCGTGTGGAGTTTTTGAGAGGGTTTTTGCTGACCATATAAGCCATCTTCCTATAGTCTGCTATTAGTTAGTGGGCCTCTCTTTGCTAAAACCTAGTTCATTTCTTGTGTTTGTCTTTTCTTCTTACCTCACCGTTATTATTTGTTGGGGGCTTGTATCCAACTTTTTGGGGTATTTCCTCTGGAGGCAAGAAAGGTCTTTCTTTTCCCTGCTAGGGTTAGTTAGTTCTCCGGCTGGCGCGAGACATCTAGAATCAACGTAGGTACGTTCCCCGGCTGCTGTTATTTGTGTGCTAGGTTCAGGTATATGGTCAGCCCAGTTACCACTGCCCTATGAGCTGGGTTTTATGTTTGCAGACTTCGCTATTTGTCTTGAGACCCCCTGCCATTGGGGTCATAACAGGAAACTGCAGCAAAACTCAGGCCCTGTGTATTAAACTACACAATGTAAGTGGCAGAACGTGGCTGGAAGATATATAAAAAAATACAAGGACTGTACTGGGGTCTAGAAGAGGCAATTTGCATAGACCCCAGTCCAGAGCCTCTCACCTAGCCAAATCAGTTCTCATGCTTCGCACTGACGAGGGCCAACAGCCCGAAACACCGTGTCTGCGAATTGAGATACTGATTTGGCTTTTATCCTAAGTCATATTGCACGACTCGTTAGAGGGTTGATTGTGACTTGTAGGATCGCTACTTCCAACAGGTGGCGCTGTAGAGTTAAGTCCTCTTTTTCTCAGAAGAGGCAATTTGCATAAGGACTGTACTACAATTTCAATCTCCCTACAATGATCTCAGGACAAGTATGGCAGCCAGCAATAAAAAGGACTGCTGCACACAAAAGTGTGGACAAATAAACAAGATAACTGTGCAGAAAGGAGCAACAGGATTTTTGCTTTTAAAAAAGCAGTTGGTTTGTACAGCGGCGTACAAACAGCAATGCAGCTATCAGGGAGCCTTATAAATCTAGCCTCCACTGTCCCTGCAAAGAAAAGGTGGTGTTGGACAGTGGAAATCGCTACAGCACAAGCGGTTTGGGGGTTAATCTTCCCTCCCTAACTATATCCCTGCTTCTGACGAAGCTGCAGCAACCTCTCCCTATGCTGAGTTCGGCAGAAGAAAGATGGCGGTCGGCGTGCACGCCCCTTTATAGCCCATGTGACGCTGCAGAAAGCAAGCCTATCACTGTCATGCCCTTCTCTACGATGGTGGGGACCGAGACCTATGTCATCACGCTGCCCACACTCTGCGTCCTCCTTCATTGGCTGAGAAATGGCGCTGAACGCATCATACGAAACGCGACTTTGGCGCAAAGATCGCCGACTTCATGGCCGATCCTATACTAGGATCGGGTTGGGTTTCATGAAACCCGACTTTGCCGAAAGTCAGCAATTTTTGAATTTGTCCGATCCGTTTCGCTCAACCCTAGTGCTTACTGATCAAGGACCAGCCTTTGAAGCAGAGGTATTTCAAGAATTCTGCAACCTGTATGGATGCAAAAAGATTAGAACAACTCCTTATCATCCGCAAACCAATGGAATGTGTGAGAAAATGAACCAAATAGTGATTGATCTACTAAAGACTTTGCCTGTACATGAAAGGAACTCATGGCCAGAAGCGTTACCAGACTTGGTAGGCTTGTACAACCATGTCCCGGTGAACTCCACCAACTGTACTCCAGCATACTTAATGAGGGGAAGGTCCAGTCAACTACCTGTCGATCTAGACATGGGAGTCTTAGCCCTAGAAGATATCTCACCAGATACAGATTGGGAAACTGAGAGAAAAGAAAAGTACCGCCAAGTGCAAGAATGCGTAGAGAGAAGTTTAGCACAAGCCAGACAAAAGCAAGAAAGAGACTTTAACCAACATGCTCCTGCTATTCCCTTGTCACCAGGTGAACAAGTGCCCAAACGTAAAAGGAGATTACACAAACTTGATGACCAGTGGGAAGCGGAACCTTACACGATCCTACCTTCAAACTTTTACAACACGAAAGTCTGCCTAATCAGCAAAGACGGAGGAGAAACATCGACAGCAGTATCCAGAGACCATCTCAAAATATGTCCTGATAGATTGAGGAACAGAGAAACAGATCCAGGAACATTCATACTGTTCTTGGAGATTTTCCCCAGTTTTGGACTCAAATACATCAGGCCATTGTAATACCTGTCTTGACTTTTCTCCAGACGAAGGAACTTTGGGTCCGAAACGCGCGTCGGGGTGCACACTATCAAGCATTCGGCGGTCCAGGAATACTTCCCCTATTTTCATAAGTAAGTGGCATTCGATCATATGTGCATATAGCACGTTTTTTATGTGTGACATGCACGGCATGCACTTATAATGGCAAGTTACTTTCTGTAAAACCAGCACATAGCACTTTTTTGCACTCTTGCATGCTTTTATATATTTTTAATATATATATTTTTTCTATATAGATTTTTTATAAACTAGCCACTTTGTATGAGATTATATTACACACACTTTCACTTTTGTTTGTTATATTATATGCTACATATGGTCTCTACTTTTCTATTGATATTTGCTTTGCCTATTGGGGTATCTAGTACATAATATAATTTGACCTGCCTCCTGCAATTATATATTGCACTATATATACATTCTGTTGATAGGTGCACATGTGAAATATGCATATACATAATTGTATGATTTTAATCTTGTAATATTTTAATGGTTTTGTTGCTATTGCTATGGAATAAAAGATATATATATATATTTAAATATTCCCTGTCATTTTTCCACTGGTCTGGTTCATGCTTGGTGCATGCGGTTTCTGTTCTCTTTAGTGGTTTCAGTATATGGTCTGACACAGGTGGTGATTCTGGGATTATTATTGGTACTGGATTATATAAAATTTAATTAAATATCAATTATTTCTTTATATATAATACCTGGGTTTACTTCTGTGTCTATTTGATTAATGCCAGTACAAAATGAGACTCAAGGCTATCCTGAACCAGCAGTGACTCAACAACAGCGGACTCCAGCAGAAAACGTCATACCAGCAGTTGAATCAGCAAGTCCACCCTCTGGTATCGGCAAATCTGCTATGCCTATAATAAGTAGAAGTAGTCCCAGAAGGTCCAGTATACCAGTGCTACGTAGACTCACCAGAAGTGTAGCCATAAGGGAGAGCACTACACCAGTAGTAGCGAGAACAGTGAACCCCGTTAGGTCACTAGCAATCCCCGTACTGCGTAGGCCTATCCGTAGCACCAAGGGCCAAATTCCAGCTCGTTACAAGGACTAAAAATGTCAATAATTACTGTTAATTGTTTGAACTATTTATTTATATCTGTTACAGGTTTAAAATGGACATTGCGGTAATGGACAATGCTTACCAAAAAACTTTCATTGTAAATAGTTTGCCACCTTCATGGTGCACATTGGTTCTGCCCACTTGCGGCATGGGTAAAACCTTGTTTGCTTCATCTGACTAAGGACTGTACCAGATGTAGTTTTAAAAACTTGTTTTTTTTTTTGCAACGTTCAAGTGCCCTCACCTCCCATAAAGGGAAGCCAAAGATTATTATTGTTCAAATGTTTGTCAAATTGTTTGCATTATTTAACTTGTATTTTGTTATCCTTCTTTTCCCAGTCCAGGAGTACTGGATTTAACAGGGGGGGATGTGGCACCCCAGGAGTTTGGGTACCACAGTAGTGCTGTCTTCCTCACGGGGAGGATAGTGCTATGTCCAGAGACAAGTGAGATTTCCTTTGGTAGGTTTACACACACAACACCTTCCACTTCCAGGCCAGGAGGGGGAGCTCCAAGCCCTGTTTTTAGGGCAGCTTCCCTGAATAAAGATCCTGGTTTGGAGGCGGAGCGAATTCAGTCTGGAGTAGGAGTCTGTGTGTGAGGACAGACAGGAGTGGAGCACAGAGGAAAGTGAGAGCTCCAGGAGGCCACGAGCAGGCCTCTGAAGAGTGACAGCGCAAGAATCCGGGTACAGGGAGCCCGAGGCTTTTGTGGATTATAAAACACAGAGCAGAACCGGAGGGTATTGTTCTACAAGGACCTTGCCCATAATTACCTGTGGCACAGCAGCACCTAGGAGCCTGGAGTCACCAAGAACAGACCCCAGTTCACACGGCTCGAGCTGCCTGTCATACAGGTACCTGTCCTAGGACAGCAGAACGATTAAAGACCTTGTTGAGACACTTAGTGGCAGCAGGGACTTAGAGACAGAAAGCGCACAGTGGTAGGCTCCCACTTGACTTACCCAGGGGAACTTGCTTGTCTCTGGACTGCCCGGACTTCTCTGCCTGCCCTGTGATCTGGTGCCCTGGACTGTGGCTGCTGAAACCAACAGTAAACAAGGTAAAGAGACAGCAATCCTTTGTCTTCATTCTTATCTGCACCTCTCAGCATGCCACCATCTACACACCAGGAGCCCTGGGGATATACTTTGCCTGTGGGAAGGTATACCATCCAGCTGCCATAACATCACCCCAGCGGACCCCATAAAGCAGCGTCGGTCACCCTGACTGAATACCACAGGTGGCGTCACAAACATAAACTTTATCCCTTTAAAGATCTTTCCCTTTTACATGGGCGCCCAGGGCCACGGACCGAGTCGCAGCCACCGTGACATCCCCCTGTGAAGTACCGGACCCGGTACCGAGTACCCCACAGCCCTGGCGGGCGACTCACTATTTTTTCCAGTAAAGTGTTGCTTTGACCTCAAGCTTGCAATTATCAAAAGGGGTAATAAGAGAAAATAAACAGTACAATTTGTTATAAATTTTCTCCTGAGTACGTTAATACCCCATAAGTGGACAAAAACTACTTTTGAGGCACAGAGCAAAGCTCAGAAAGTAATTAGTGCCAAATTATGGTGCAGATTTTACAGGAGTGGTTTGAGGGTACCACGTCACATTGGGAGAGCCCCTCTGGTTCCAGAACAGCAGAAACCCCCAAAACTGACCCTATTTTACAAACTAAACCTCTCATTGAATTCATCTAGAGGTGCAGTGATCTTATTGACGCCACAGGTGTGTCACTAAATTTTATAATATTGGGCAGTGAACAAAAATAATTACTTTTTTGCCTCAACAAAATATTTTAGCACCACATTTTACATTTTTTCATGGGGAAATGGGTAAAAATTGTGCCAAAGTGTCACACATTTTATTCTGAAGGTGGCAATTCTTTATATGTAGCTGTACAGTACTGCTTAACAACCCAACAAGACTCGAGAGGGACAGAACGTTATTTGACTCTTGGAGAACAAATTATTGTAGAAGTTTGCAGACTCCATATACAAAGCCCTAAGTGCCAAAAGAGCAGAATACCACATCAACTGACCCCATTTTGAAAATTACACCCTTCTGGGAATTTATCTGCAGGTGTAGTGACAATTTTGACTCAATAAGTGTTTTCTAGAAACAAGCTGCAGTGGATGTTGCTGAGTGAAAAATGCAAACTGCCACTGCAGTGACTAGTACATTAAATCCTACAAAGAATTGGAGCAGTGTGCCCCAAAATCGATTATCATGAGAGTGACAATCATATTAGTAATAATAGATAAAGACTTTATTTCTCAATTGGTAAGGTTTTACTCACTCAGCTGCGATTTGAGGTAGGCACAGGAAGCAGTTTCATAAAAAATGTTTGGTCAAATTTATTAATTTCATTAACCTGCTTAAGCACGAGCAAACAAAACATAGCCTTCTGTGAGACAGTGACTGGTGTTACATGTGATGGTCACTATAAGTTCCCCCAGGATGCGTATGGAGGCGTATTGAGTCCATGAGAGTGCATTGCAGTCACAGGCGTAGCTGTGGTTGCAATGCAGACTAAAGTGAGTATAGGTCTTGGGCATGCTGGTTGTCCAAGGCAGATTTAGGGAATACCTGCTCTGAGCTTTTTGTGTTTTGAAACAGACTGCAGGATGGTAGTCGTGCAGTCAGTTTCATTCCAGGTCGGGTTTTCCATGTTTCTGAAGGCCACAGATTCAAGTTAAAAATGCTGCAGTATAGGGTTTGGGTGTGTCAGGGTAAGAGTCAGTGTCAGTCTGGTGTTTGGAGGAGTACAGAGCAATCGGCTCTACAGACCTCCACACTGTGTGAGGCAACACAGGCCAGCAGAGCCAAACAGCCAGGGGAGCTGAGATGCCTGGTACCCACAGCGTACACAGCAGTGCAGTCGAACACGGCAACTACTATCAGGAAGTGGACTGTCATGTTTAGTGACTGTAAACTGGAAGATATGGTTCCCGGCTGCGATCTGGAGGATATGGTGTACTAATATTGAGTACTCTGTATTGCTGTGAGTAAAGAGACATTAACAAGGCGGTGCAATCGCCCACGGCAACAGGTCAGAGGTAAGCTGGCATGTTTAGTGACTGTAATAAAGAGGATATGTGCCTGGCTGCGAACCAGACTGTTGAGTCACCCAACAGGGTAGTGGGGTACTCGGTACCGGGTCTGGTCGCAATTAAAGGGGTAGTCACGGTGGCAGTGACCCAGTCCGTGGCCCTGTGCACCCAAGTAAAATGGACGGTCTATAAAAGGGTTGTGGAAATAGTGAAAGTTTGTGATGCTACCTGTGGTTCTCGGTCAGAGGTGACCAACGCTGCATAAAGGGGACCTCTGAGGGCGATGGTGTTGCAGCAAAGATGGTGTCACTTCCCACAGGGGAAGCAGTGTCCCCAGGGCTCCCAGTGTATTTGGCAGGGATGGTGAATGCTGCAAATTAATAGAGGACACAGGGTTGCAGTCTTTACCTGGTTTACTGGTGTTAAGCAGCCTCAGTCCAGGGTACCGGTAACCGGTATAGATGGAGTCCAGGCAGCCTGAAAACAAGTGGAAATCCCCTTGACAGGTCCGTTTTGGAGCCTTCCACTATGCACTGGTCTGTAGTCCCTTGCTGCATGTAGTTGTCTAACAAGGTCTTCTTTTTTCCCCTTTCCAGGGACAGTACCTGCACGGTAGGCAACTTGAGCCATCTCTTTGGGGTCTCTATCCACAGTGACTCCGGACTCTGATTGCTGCTCTGCCTCAAGTATTATGTGGGCAAGTCCTTTTTAGTTTCCTGCCCTCCAGTTCTGCCGTGGGACATGTAGTTCCTCACGACCTCGGGCTCCTGATGCCCGGTTTCTGCACTCAGCTTGGAGAGGCCCAGTCGCAGCCCTTCTTTAGCTCCTAAGTCCTTCTGTGCTTCCTCACTGTTTGCTACCAACTGTCAACTGTCCGCTTGTCTGCACCAGACTGACTCCTCCTCCAGACCAGGATGTTATAAGTGAAGCTCTCTTTGAACTGGGCCTAGAGCTCCCCCTTCTGGCCTGGAGTCAGAACGTGTTTCATGTAAGGTTACCTGCCAAAGGGATTCCTCCTGTCTCTTGGCATGGCACTACCCTCCCCGAGAGGAAGGCAGCACCACTGTGGTACCCGAAATCCTGGGGTGCCACACTGTCTTGTTCCTGGCTGCGATCTAGAGGATGTCACATGCTGTGTTTTTTTGAGTTAAACATTAAAGAGATATTTTGCTTTGAACTTTGCTGGGTCACTGCCTCATCACTGCAAAGAGTGCTACCACTGTACTACACTTCTCTGGCACAAAGTGAAAACAAACAGAAAATAGTCTATATAGCACTGTAGGTACGCCCGCTTAGGTCAATGTCAAACACACTGGACTCCTCCATACCTCCAATCACAGACACTATAAGAGACACTCGGTCTCCATTTTTTCTGCCAAACTACGCCCCTGGGGTTAGGATATGTGAGCAGTCATATCCACCCCTCTCTTGTGACTGCTTGTAAAACCCGGCCCGAATGATAATAACTCTCTCAGCACTATATGTGCTGGAGCAAGCTTCCGAGCTAACATCACCACAGCCAATAATCCCCTCAAGGACCCATCCAGCAGACACAAAAGAATGACACCATGGGTTACAGTAAATATCTCAGTATCAAAAAGCACTGAACTTGGACCTAATATATCACAAAAAGCCAATATAGGAAATATCAAATACTGCTGATGAAAAAGGATATATTCACGATGGACACTGCCATGATATAGCCATAAGATGGCATATAAGTAAGAAAACAGTGTTCTCACTGCACTTGTCCAGATGTATAGTCAAAAAAGAGAGTCATGTTAAGTCTTGTTTTTTGTGTTACGAGTTGGCATTTTTTACTGATACCATTTTCGGATACATGTAATTTTTTGATCGCTTTCTCTTCAGATTTTTGGGAGGCAGAATGAACAAAAACCTGCAATTCAGGAATTCTTTCTTTTCTTTTTTTATTGCTATTCCGTGTGTGGTAAAATTGATAATACAACTTTATTCTTCGGGTCAGTACGATTACAGTGATACCACATTTTTATAGTTTTTTTATGTTTTGCCACTTTTAAATAAATAAAAACTATTTTAAAGAAAAAAAGAATTGGTTTTTGCTTCACTTTATTCTGTGAGCTTTTTTATTTTTCTGCTGATGTAGCTGTGTGGCGGATTTTTTTTGGGACAATATGATGTTTTCATCAGTAAAATTTTTATTTTCATTTGCCTTTTGATTGCGTTTTATTCCACTTTTTGTTCGGCGATATGATGAAAAAGCAAAGTTTTTTGCTCCGTTTTTTATGGTGTGCACTGAAGGGGTTGATTAGTATGGTAGTTTATAGGTTGTTCCAGACTTCATGAGACCAAATATGTGTACTTTTATTGTTTTTACATAAATATTTATTGTTTTAATATTTTTCCTTCTCTTTGTTACTTTGTGATTTTTTTTAACTAGTTTAAAAACTTTTTTTTTACTTTTCTTTTTACTGTTTTACTTAGTCCCTGTATGGGACTTAAATTTTTATTTTTCTGATCACTCATCATTGGTCTCATGCATTGCAATACACATGTATTGCAATGCTTGAGAACTGTCAGTTTTACACTGGCAGATCTTTTGTTAGACTCAGCTGCTAGCTGACTAACAGGCCAACATAGCTTGGAGACCCGGATCTCATCATGTGACCTCTGACTGCCATAAAAACACTCGGATACCCTGTGATGTGATCACATCTCATCATGGGGGGGAGGCATCAGAGAGGTGTATAAAGAAATGCTCTCCCTCTGGTATCTTCTAAATGCTGCGATTGTGGCATCTAGAAAATAGCAGAGAGTTAGCATCATTGGGAACTGATCGAATCAAATCCTGAGGATGTCACCTGTCAGAGCAACCACTCTGCACCGGAATCGCAGATCTTGCAAGAGGTCCTGCGCACTGCATGACCTCCGACTGTAGAGAAACGTTGGCATTGCATAAAGCCCAGCAAGTGTCGATGTTTAACTACTGTCAGCGGTCAAGACACGGTTAGTAGTGCAGCAGCAGTAAACAAGCCCTGTAATAGCAATATTAAACACTGCTTTTATGCCTCTGATTCAAAACTATCCCTTCTCCACCAGTTACCTCTATACTGAATGCAGGCAACAGCAGTTTTACTAGATAAAGGGCAGTATGTAGCACTGAAAAGGACTTTTCTTATAATGGTGCAGCTGCGGTATAAAATTGCTGTAATAGTAATATTAAACACTGCCTATATGTCTCTAATCCAAAACTATCCCTCCTCCACCCCTATACTGAATACAGGATACGGCGGTTTAACTTGAGAAAGTTTTTTTGTCAAAAAGCAGAGAAACATGTGGAGCAAGGACTCGAGCACCCGCGATACTCGATTGAGTAACGAACACTCTCAAGCACCACGATTCTTGCAGTACTTAGCATGATCACTTATCACTATACACGGGGCGGACTGGGCTGGGTGGCAGAGAGACATTTGCCCCCTGGGCTGGTTAATTATCAACAGACAGGGCTGCCCGCCCTCCCAGCAGCTGTAGTGTCTATTCAAGACCTGGCTGCAGGGTGGGGAATGCTTGGCTTGTTATGCATCCTTTCTTAACCCCTTAGTGGCAGAGACAAATTTAAAAAATCTGACCAGTGTCCCTTTATGTAGTAAGAACTCTGGAACGCTTCAACAAATCCTAGTGATTTTGAGATTGTTTTTCCGTGACACATTATACTTTATGATAATGATAAATTTACATCGATATGTTTTGTGTTTATTTATAAAAAATATCAGAAAGTTGACAAATGTACAAAATAGCAATTTTCAAACTTTGAGTGATTATCTCTTTAATTCAGATAGTCATACCGTAGCAGAACATTAAGGCTGTGTGCACACGTTGCATTTTTTTTTGCGTTTTTTCCCCGCGTTTTTTCATGGTGAAAACACTTAAAAAATGCTTACAAAACGCTTTGCATTATTTTTAATGGAATTCCGCATTGTTGTGCCCATGCTGCATCGTGGAAAAAAACGCATCATGTTCACTAATTTTGCAGAATTTCGTCAGCGAAAGGAGTCCGGTTTTTATCAGGAAAATTCTGCAAACATTCTGCAACATGGGCACATAGCCTTATAAATAATATTTCCCACATGTTTGCTTTACATTAGCACCATTTGTTAAATGTTGTTTTATTTTGTTAGCATTTTAGGAGGTTTACAAATGTAGCAGTAATTTTTCATTTTTTCAAGGAAATTTACAAAATTTGTTTTTTAGGGGCCTATCCAGGTTTGAAGTGACTTTGCTCGTGAATTGCCATGAAAAACATCAGGACCACACAATCATGATCTCTGTGTGCCAATGGGGATAAAGAGGGAGAAGCCACACTCTTTGAAAATCAGTTTCACATGCTGTTGTACAAATGGAATAAACAACATATGGAAATTATTGGCAATTATCAAGATACAGTCAATAAAGGAGTGGTTCTGCAGGTGGGGACCACAGACCACATCCCAGTAATGATGCTTTCTGGCTGATGTTTTGGTCAATTTGAAAGTTGGTTGTGCTTTCACACTCGTGGTAGCATGAAATGGACTCTACAACCCACACAAGTGGCTCAAGTAGTGCAGCTCATCCAGGATGGCACATCAGTGTGAGCTGTGGCAAGAAGGTTTTCTGTGTCTGTCAGTGCAGTGTCCAGAGGCTGGAGGCATGACCAGGAGACAGGCCAGTAGACCAGGAGATGTGGAGGGGCCCATAGGAGGGCAACAACCCAGGACCACTACCTCAGGCTTTGTGCAAGGAGAAACAGGAGGAGCACTGCCACAGCTCTGCAAAATACCTCCAGCAGGCCACAAATCTGCATGTGTCTGCACAAACGGTTAGAAACTGACTCCATGAGGATGGTCTGAGTGCCTGACATCCACAGATAGGGGTTGTGCTCACAGCCCAACACTGTGCAGGATGTTTGGCATTTGCCACAGAACTCCAGGATTGGCACATTCGCCACTGGCGCCCTGTGCTCTTCACAGATTAAAGCAGGTTCACACTGAGCACATGTGACAGACGGGACAGAGTCTGGAGATGCCGTGGAGAGCGATCTGCTGCCTGCAACATCCTTCAGCATAATCGGTTTGGCAGTGGGTCAGTAATGGTGTGGGGTGGCATTTCTTTGGAGGGCCACACAGCCCTCCATGTGCTCACCAGAGGTAGCGTGACTGCCATTAGGTACCGAGATGAGATCCTCAGACCCCTTGTGAGACCATATGCTGGTGCGGTTGGCCATGGGTTTCCTCCTAATGCAGCATAATGCCTGACCTCATGTGGCTGGAGTGTGTCAGCAGTTCCTGCAAGATGAAGGCATTGAAGCTATGGACTGGCCCGCCCGTTCCCCAGACCTGAATCCGATTGAACACATCTGGGACATCATGTCTCGCAGCATCCACCAATGTCACATTGCACCACAGACTGTCCAAGAGTTGGCGGATGCTTTAGTCCAGGTCTGGCAGGAGATCCTTCAAGAGACCATCTGCCGCCTCATCAGGACCATGCCCAGGTGTTGTAGGGAGATCATACAGGCACGTGGAGGCCACACACACTACTGAGCATCATTTCCTTGTCTTGAGGCATTTCCACTGAAGTTGGATCAGCCTGTAACTTCATTTTCCACTTTGATTGTGAGCATCATTCCAACTTCAGACCTCCGTGGGATATTAGTTGTGATTTACGTTCATCAGTTTTAGGTTTTATTGTTCTCAACACATTCCACTATGTAATGAATAAAGATTTACAACTGGAATATTTCATTCAGTGATATCTAGGATGTGGGATTTTAGTGTTCCCTTTATTTTTTTGAGCAGTGTACTGTATATGCATGCGATTTTAAAAGGCTATAGGGTGATCGTATGGGGAGACATGCACTTTGGGGCTTGGGCCCTTGATCTTTAAGGAGCCTAGCAATGCCCCTGCCATACTGTGTGTTTCCATGTCCGTGTTTCTGGAGTTGTATGTATGTTTGTAAGTAAGCTCAGTTATGGTACCATATCTAAGCAGTAACCTTGGTTCTGGTACTGTATCAATGTAGTAGTCTAGATTCTGGTACGATATGTATTGGTTCTGTTTCCTTTTACTTTACTTTTACTATGTCTACTTTTATCTTGTAGTAGACATAGTAAGCTTGGTTCTGCTCCCTTATATCTGTAGTAAGCTCAGTTCAGCTCCCATATCTCTGTAGTAAGCTCTAGTCAGTTTTCTTGTCTACATAGCAATCTTGGTTCCGGTCTCGTGTCTATGTAGTCAGCTTGCTTCTGTTACAGTATCTATGTAGGCAGCAAGCTTGGTTCTGCTTCCATATATATGCAGCTAGCTCCGTTCTGTTCCCATATCTATGTACCAGCCTGTTTTTAAAGCCTGTTGTCTCTGCTGCTTTAATGCAGCGACCAGAGATAAACAGGGCAAAAGCACCACAACTGGAGGGCCACTGCCTTGTGATTGCCCCCCAGGCTGAAAAGTGCCAGCCGGCCCCTGACTATACACAAACAAAAGAATACAGCAGAACTCTATACTATAAGATATGCAATCATTGATTTTATGGGATTTAAACAGCATTACTGCTTTATACAATAAACCTAAAAATATATGTACTTAGGGCATAAATTTCCCATCCATACCTACCAGCCACGTGACCTCAGCCTAAGGCTGTTTATAATTAATGCTGCATCCTAACTGCCCTTCAATTTGTAGGCTTTTACATAAAATAATTATTAGTGCCATATAGATTTAAAACTTTAACTTACCTGACCTAGGAGTCCAGATTTAGCCTTTAATGATGCATTATAAAGAAGTAAAAGTCGTTTAAATTTTCCATCATTGTACTCAAAACGTTCTCCAAATGCAAGTGAACAGATCACATTACTAGAAGCATTGTTTATGAGCAGAATTGGATCAAACTGATCTGTAGAAAACATAATATTGATAAAGATTGATGTGAAATCACATATACAGGGTCAGGGGTTTGTACAACAAGATGATGTAGCATTGACTTGCCTACAAATCTTGAAACTATAGGTTTACAGATTTCACCTGTGAATCTATTTTTTTGAAAGGTATGGAGTTCGGCAAACCATACTGTTCTTGTCCAGGTTTCTTCCAACTGTACCATGATACGTTTACCTTGAGGTCATGACCAGAACAATCAGAGAAGAACCGCTTGCCACAAGTTAAAAATCTTGGCCTAAATTCATCAAAGCTTTTGTGCCTGAAAACTGTCGCATATTTTTTGGATAACTCCAAGCTTTCATTTCAGTTTCACCCAGCTCTGCCAAAATACAATATCATTCCTTACACCAGGAAATCTTACTCCATTGTCTGACTGTAGTAGAATTTCTGCTGATGTACATGGAGGTGCACGCCACTTGTCAAATGCTCCTGATTTATTAAGAGGCATGTACCTCAGTGAATCAGGAGCGTTTGACTCCAACGTGCCCTCTCATCAAAACCTGTGTGCTGCTAGGCTTTTAACAATTAGGGATCAGCAAATATATGAAAATGTCTTGTGTCTGTGTTTCACCATTACCAACTTTTTAATTACAGAGAAATATTTGTAGAGAATCTGTCAGCATGATTTAATAATGTAAAATAAAGGCATGGCTGTACTGGTGATGTAATGCTGATTAAATTGAAATCATTGGTAATGAAATCTGCTTTGTTTTTCTTCTTTAATCGCCATTTGAATTGTTCTGCTATTTAAATTTCGGTGCTCTGGGGCCAGACTGTGCACTGGGTCTTTCCCTCCTTGTGATTCTAGAGCCCCTCCGCCTGCCTCCAATCCAATCCTCCAATGACAGGTCACTGCTGAGATTTCAAACGGAGGCAGCAAGTCATTCATAGACTGGAGACAGCGGAGGGGCCAGAGATCACAGTCAGTGAGGAGAAGACTCAGTGTACAGTCCGGCCCCTGTGAACAAAAATCTAATTAAAAGTTCACTTGGTGATTATAGAAGAACAAAAAAAGTGGATTTCTTCACCAAAGATATTATTTTAATCAGTATATCAGTTAATCTTTATTTAACATTTCAAAATCTTACTGACAAGTTGTATTTAACATATATAAGACTATGGAGATTGCACTGCTGTAATACAGATTCTATTTTCAATTCCACATTTTCTAAATTTAAAAAAATCACCAGTTTGCAGGAATAATCACATAGTTGCACATATCAATTGTAACTCACCTTTTTGAGATTTAAATGCAGAGCAAAGGAACTGTGCTTCTTCTGTCACTCTCTCCTCCAGGGATTTCTTGCCCATCCCAAAGTTTCTCAGTGTGGTCATAGCAAACCTTCTTTGTTCTTTCCATGATTTCCCATATTGGGCCAATACTATGCCTAACATATAAAATGTTCATTATCAAAGTAAGAAGTATAATTTGTAACCTTTTTCATATCGACGAACTTAATATATTCCAGGATAAAAGTTAGGGTAACTTCACACTAGACATTTTTTCAGCATATTTTTCTGCATCAAAACCTGATCTCTTACAGGAAAGAAGCTGCAAAAAAAGGCATGTTTTTCTTGCTTTTTTTGGCCTTTTTGCTTTGTTTTGGCATGCTAGATTTGTCTCTTGCGCATGCAGACAAATTTTAGTGTTGAAAAAAAATCCGATTTCTTAACCACTCATTCATTTCAATGGGTGAAAAACGCTGAAAAAAGCTGATAAACTGCTAAAAGAAGTGACAAGCTCCTGTGGCGCCCCTAGGTGTATTTGCCACAAAAATAGTTATTGACACCAAATACAAATATGAAAATAGCAAGACTGCACTACCATCTCCGGCCAGAAGGGGGAGCTCCAGAGACTCCCCTTGATCTATTCTGGTCTGAGAAAAGGACTGGCAGTTGGGTTGAGGAGCTGAAAGTGAGAGGTCGTATAACTGAACTCCTAACAGCCCTATGACGGATTATAGGCCCGTAATACCCATAGTAGGAAAAGAGGAATAGAGAAAAAGGACATTGTGACGCCCGGGAGACCGAGGTACCCAGCACCAGATAAAAGAGGTCCATCTCTTGAGGGGGATGTCACTAGTGGCTTGACCCGGTGCTGTGGCCTCAGGCGATGCACAGTGCAAGGGATATCATGAAGGAACAGACACTTACTTGATCAGCAGCAGGTCCTCTCAGCTGTGATGACCCCGATCCTGGATCGATGGCTATTGTCCAAATGAAAGACTGAGGCGCTGAAACGTTTAACAAGTTTACTTCAACAAAAAGGGATTTGCAACCAATACTGTCACCGGAGTCTGTATAAGAACTCTGAATTACTTTGACCCTGTCAGGATTTCCACCTCTTATTATGCGCAGTTTCTGTATGGCCCTGCTGCTGTATGTGAACTGGCTGCCGACCCAATCTGTCTCTTCTGTGCTCTGGTTCGACGGACAACCCGAGTCCTTTTTGTCGGCTTACCTCCTTTGGGAGTACCGCTGAACTCTGTGTCTGTTGCTGCGTCTTACCCTGGTGAAGCTGATATCACCTCACTTCCTTCCGGTTGCTGTATTATATCTAATGAATATAGCCACGGAACCGGTATCCGTCTCTGCGCCTATTTTGGGTAGAAATTATTGCTACCCGGTTCTCACAATGTCCTTTTTCGCTATTCCTCTTTTCCTACTATGGGTATTACGGGCCTATAATCCGTCATAGGGCTGTTAGGAGTTCAGTTATACGACCTCTCACTTTCAGCTCCTCAACCCAACTGCCAGTCCTTTTCTCAGACCAGAATAGATCAAGGGGAGTCTCTGGAGCTCCCCCTTCTGGCCGGAGATGGTAGTGCAGTCTTGCTATTTTAATATTTGTATTTGGTGTCAATAACTATTTTTGTGGCAAATACCC
Source organism: Ranitomeya variabilis (assembly GCF_051348905.1). NCBI lineage: Eukaryota > Metazoa > Chordata > Amphibia > Anura > Dendrobatidae > Ranitomeya > Ranitomeya variabilis. The sequence goes on from NC_135239.1 coordinate 153,058,270, forward strand.
CTAGGGTTTCAGAATTCCATTTTTTTTGTTTCTTTGAGTGGTTTTTGTAACTTTTCATTTTTTAAGACTCTGTACATATCAATTGTTATTTCAAAATGTTATCGTCCCACAGTCCCGGAGTACTGTTCTTAACTAAGGGGGAATGTGGCGCCCCTAGGGGTATTTGCCACAAAAATAGTTATTGACACCAAATACAAATATTAAAATAGCAAGACTGCACTACCATCTCCGGCCAGAAGGGGGAGCTCCAGAGACTCCCCTTGATCTATTCTGGTCTGAGAAAAGGACTGGCAGTTGGGTTGAGGAGCTGAAAGTGAGAGGTCGTATAACTGAACTCCTAACAGCCCTATGACGGATTATAGGCCCGTAATACCCATAGTAGGAAAAGAGGAATAGCGAAAAAGGACATTGTGAGAACCGGGTAGCAATAATTTCTACCCAAAATAGGCGCAGAGACGGATACCGGTTCCGTGGCTATATTCATTAGATATAATACAGCAACCGGAAGGAAGTGAGGTGATATCAGCTTCACCAGGGTAAGACGCAGCAACAGACACAGAGTTCAGCGGTACTCCCAAAGGAGGTAAGCCGACAAAAAGGACTCGGGTTGTCCGTCGAACCAGAGCACAGAAGAGACAGATTGGGTCGGCAGCCAGTTCACATACAGCAGCAGGGCCATACTGAAACTGCGCATAATAAGAGGTGGAAATCCTGACAGGGTCAAAGTAATTCAGAGTTCTTATACAGACTCCGGTGACAGTATTGGTTGCAAATCCCTTTTTGTTGAAGTAAACTTGTTAAACGTTTCAGCGCCTCAGTCTTTCATTTGGACAATAGCCATCGATCCAGGATCGGGGTCATCACAGCTGAGAGGACCTGCTGCTGATCAAGTAAGTGTCTGTTCCTTCATGATATCCTTTGCACTGTGCATCGCCTGAGGCTACAGCACAGGGTCAAGCCACTAGTGACATCCCCCTCAAGAGACGGACCTCTTTGATCTGGTGCTGGGTACCTCGGTCTCCCGGGCGTCACAACCCATTGTGCAAACCCTCGTTAGGCCTGCTACTCAGTGGACAACCAGATGCTGAACAAAACTTACACATTTTCTGCACAAATTTAATTCCTTCCTTAACCACTTCAGCAGCAGTTCTATTATTCTTAATCTGCCCCTTAATGAACAGATAAATGATTAACCCATCTTCTGATTTTAAAACAGGAATACAAGACTAGAGAGGCAAACCAGCGGGGACTCTTGCCTCACTCGCTGTGGTTTCCTACACTGTGACTCCATGCCTGACTTATATAATCAAACAAAAAAACATTGGCCCCTACGCCTAGGTGCCGGAACCATATGAGTTTCCTTAGCAATGCAAGAGGCTGCTGCTTACGATCACCAACGTCAGCTCCACTGGATGCAATCAAATAATCATTACAATCCAATCACGTGTACGGATGACCAGTGAAATGCCAAATCCATACTCCTCATACAACATACATAGCAGGAATTCAACACTGTACAAAAGGTCTCATCAGGGTTCTTTGTCTAACAATAATGAATCTACTTACTATGAACAGATCGAGTGATCTGCAGACCCACTTACCCAAAACACACCGGAACAAAGAGAGAAGGGCACATTTAGTTATTGTCAGAATAAAACTTTTTATGTATTGCTGAGGTTTTCCTGATTTGTCAGTCTGTTCAGGTGCCAGCAAAACGTTTGGATCAAGCGGTGCTTTGAACTAGCGGGTCCCTGTTCATTGAGCAAGATTTTGTCATTGCCACATAATGTGGGACGTTCTGAGATGCTGAGCCTGCTCCAAATTAAATAGTAATACTAAAATATGTGTACAGAAGAGCCACACTGATACACTGAAGCATTTTTCTCTTTATTACATCGTTAGTCACACATATATAGGCATTTCTTGGTCATTCATTGAAGCAATATATTTGGCTTAGCTTATTCCTAAGTATGTGCTGGCATTAGCATACATACATCCCATTGGCTAAAGATAATACTGTTTACACCCAGATGAAGAGTTTAGGTGTTCACCGGGTTACCTCGTCAGTGTGGAGCCAGAAGACTGCAGCGTCTGATTGCTCCTACTCCGGCGCTGAGAAGAAGCACTTCTCCTTCATTTTAAATGTGTTTATTTTTTTCTGGCAGACCAATGGTTAATTGATCATGTTGGAAATCCCTGTGTTCACAGCTGAGCTCAGTTAGCCACTCCTTTCCCCTTTGTAATCTGGACTCTGCTACAAATCCTTGTCAGAGCTAGCATTTTCTGCATGGCTAATAATTGGAGAGGAGTACATATGAGAAGGAGAGTTGGATGAGTTATTAGTGACTGTTGCTTGGTTTGTATGCGTGGTAATTATGTAGCGCTCGCTAGAGCCGTGGGGTACTCGGGCCGGGTAAGACAGTTCTTAAAGGGGAAGTGTCATGGCAGCAGTGACCCGGTCTGTGGCACTGGGCTTACAATAGAAGAGAAATTGAAATTAAAGGGGAAAAATAAAGCTTATAGGGGGATTTTTCATGACGCCACCTGTGGTATTCGGCAATGAGATGGTGGTCGATGTTGCAGTTCAGATCCTCTGGGGCAGATGGTGATGCAGCAGAGTTGGTACAGCTCCCCACGGGTAGAGCTAACCCCTGGGCAGATGTAGTGTTGATTGAAATGATGGTGGTTGCGGTAGGCCGGGCAGGTGTTGCAGAAATAACACAAAGGACACAGAGAGATGCAGTTTCCACTTTACTCACAGTTCTCCAGTCCACAAATGACAGCCGGATGCTGTGTCCTTCAGGTTAGGGGTCCAGAAAACTCCCAGGTAAATTGGGTTGCACCTTTCCAGGACTCCTTTCTTATGCCTTTCTCTGGCCATCTCACTATGCAGACTTCCACTTCTCCTGCCCAGCGCCTTACTCAGAGTCAAAGCCAGTTTTAGGCAAAGTGAGGCCCTAGGCAAAAGTTTAAAATGGGGCCCCAAATACTAACATATTGCACATCACACAGAAACATTTCTGTTGTATTTACATGCTCTGATTTCAGGCCGCTAAACGAGTGTGATCGACAATATTGAAGTCATTCACCGCTTGTTTCCCAGCCTCTTTACACCAGCTGAGGAATAATGATGGGGACATAATAGTCACTAGTAGATCAATCTGTCCCATACAGTATCATCTTAGCAGCATATCTGCAGTTTTCACTGGGCGATGTGCTGATGAGAACAATGATTTTTGTTCCGTCAGAGCCAATCCAATTACTTGATGAATATCCTGCACTTTGCACTCCCTAGTCCTCCATATAGTATAATACACCCCCATAGTCCTCCATATAGTATAATATACTCCCCCTAGTGTTCCATATAGTATAATACACTCACCATAGTCCTCCATATAGTATAAAAGACTCCCCATAGTCCTCCATATAGTATAATACACTCCCCATAGTCCACTATATAGTATAATAGACTCCCCATAGTCCTCCATATGGGATAATAGACTCCCTATAGTCCTCGATATAGGATAATAGACTCCCCATAATCCTCCATATAGTATAATATACTCCCCATAGTCCTCCATAGAGTATTATACACTCCCCATAGTCCTCCATAAAGTATAATACACTCCAAATAGACCTCCATAGAGTATAATACACTTCCCATAGTCCTCCATAGAGTATAATACACTCCCCATAGTCCTACAGCATTATGGCCACATGTGATTGCCCTACACCAGTGACCAGTAGAAGCACCACTGCAGCACGAAATGGCTGTCGTCCATTCCACTCCTGCTCCCTTCCTTCCGACGCCGATGTTTTAAAGTATTGGAATAAATAAGGTTTTTAACCGGTGAGTGCCATCCGTTCCTTTCAATTTTTACACACGTACTGTATACTGTACATGCATACACACACAGACATACAAATATACCATACATACACACATATACCATACATACATACACAGATACACACAATCAGATAGAAACATACACAAAGATACACCCTGGTGCTGCCCTGCTGTCCCGTGCAGTGAGTTCCTCCCCATCTCTTCACAGTGAGGAGATGCTGCAGCCTGCACCGAATAGAACAGTGGAGGGAGCAGGATACACACAGTAAGTCCTGCTTAACCTCCACTGCTGTCCCTGTGTGCTGTGCGGCCCTGGGGCCTCTGACTGTAGGTGAGTACTCACCATTGGGACATGCCATGCAGGAGACAGATGACAGCCAGTGAGCACTCTTCTCAGTCTGGTGAGGAAAGCGTTCATTGGCCAGCATCTCTCCCTGCATGACACACTCCCTTTTTGAACTCCTGCACTTTGTGTCCCACTCTCTCCCAGGCACTGAGTGTTCCATGATTACAGGAGGGAGTGAGAGGGGCCCGATCCTGCATGATACCAAGCCTGCCTGCAGGGCCCCTCTCCACCTCTGGACCCTGGGTGAGTGGCAAAAGCAGTATGTCCACCCCTGGCTGGGGGCCCCTAGGGTAGCGGTGGCCCTAGGCAGCTGCCTAGTCTGCCTGCCTCTAACCCCGGCCCTGCCCACAGTGTCCCTAGCCAGCAGTCATGAACCTGGTTGGGCGACGTCCTCTGAGTCCCCTGGTTTCTATGCAGCTGCCTTTTTGGCGAAGTATGGGTGGATGTGGCTATCACTCTTGCAAAAGCCACAGCCTCTGGTTTCTTAGCTGAACTTGCAGTATTCCACTAAGTTGGGGGCGGTCCCCTGACTGCGACCTGGTCCCTCCACGTCTGTATGCGGGCCCCACGGGTGGCTTCTGCACTTCCTGTGCCCTTAGGACCCTTTCTGTCCTTCTGGGAGCTTCTCTCTGTCTCTCCCTCACACTTCTCTGTTATGTCTGTCAGGAGCTGCAGACCCACACATCTGCTCTGCTCCACTTCTCCTCACAGACTCCACTCTGCACTGTTCTTTCACTCCTTCTCCTTTGGTCTCCTAGGACCAACTGCTATAGCACACTGTTCTTCCTGCCTGATTAGCTCCTCCCACTTTTCCTACCTACCCCACCCACTTCCATCACCCATTCCTATCCAGTCTGGGATGAGGCTTTCCTCCCTAAGGGTATGCCCAGGTGCCCTGACTGAACTACTGTGTGTTGAGTACAAGTGTTAGAGTCCTGGGTAGTGCTCCCCTCCTTACCTGAGAGTGGGATACTACACCCCTGGATGAGGTGCAGTACCTCTGTGGTGGCTGGACCCCAGGGGCGCCACAATTACTTATCCTTCTCTGTTTTGGTTTATTACCCTACATTCACACCCCAGTGCTTTCCTCTGTTACACGTGAGTGAATATTTTGTATGCCTGGAGTTTTCAGTTAACCCTTGTATGTGTTGCCTTGTTTGTTGGAAAAGTGTACTACGGTGCACAGCACCCCCCCTCTTCCCTGGTTAGGGGATGAGAACAGACGGAGGGCTAACTCAGGAGATAAGGCAAGGGTGAAGTATCCCGGGGAACATTAGGGACAGGGAAGTATCCCGGGAAGTGTTAGTGCTAAGGACAGGGAAGGAGCTCCTGGTCCCAGGTCACTGGACATCTGTGCTGTGAAATGTCACAAGGTGTGTCTTTCACTCTGGTTTTGTTTCTCCATTATTTCTAAGTCTTTAGACAAAGACATTCCAAGAACTCCTTTTCACAAAACAGGCACACAGACTCAAACTTCATTCTGGAAAGCAGCAAATGCATGTAGAATATTTAAAATACTGGTCCACACAGACGGTAAGATCATTACTGCTGGTCAGAGAGCTGTAATTCCCATGGTGTCATATGACAGTGTGACTCCTTCAGAAGACATGTTCAGTACTGGCTAGTGTTGAGCATTCCGATACTGCAAATATCGGTTATCGGCCGATATTTGCTGTGTCGGAATTCCGATACCGAGTTCCGATATTTTTGCGATATCGGAAATCGGAATCGGAAGTGTGCGGCGGCCATTTTCCTGAAGCCAAGATGCGAACTCTGCTTCAGGAAAATGGCCGCCGCGATCTCCATCTGCGCATGCGCGGCATCCTGCGGCCATTTTCCTGAAGCTGCGGCCAGCAGAGCGCCGCTTCTGCGCACGCGCGGCCAAAGGAAGATGGCCGCCCCCACGATCACCAATGAAATAGTGCACATCGCGCTCTTTTAACTCCCCTGTGCAGTGGATTCGGGACCTTGGGCATGCGCAAACCACTACGCCACCAACGGAAAACTAAGCAACATCTGGGGGAAGACACCACGCCCTTTTGACCAGACCAGCCTGATTGACAGGCGAAAACGGCTACTTTGGTAACGTATTTTGGCAGCATAGGTGGGGAATCGGGGTCCACAAAATACACTGTTGTAATGCACAGCTCAGGCCCTATTTAACAGTATTTTTATCTCATACTGAAAAAACGGGGTGACAGGTGCCCTTTAAAGAAGGGCAAAACCCTGACTCAAGTGGCCTCACATTTCTTGGCCGAACACTGTGGTTCTACCTCTAACATCTTATTCTTTGGCTTACAGAGGATCCAGCTCAATGCCAGAGGAGGGAACCTTAGGAAGCTTTTGCTTCAAACTGAATCACGCTGGATCTTCAATCTACAGAGCCTATCACCCAATGGACTTAATGAGGAGCTACTCTACACAAGTTTCTTTGGATGAAATCTGCATACTTCTGCTACTATTTCTTGGAGATGTTTTACTGTTTAATTACATCTTCTTTGTTTTTTACCTATGGACTATGTTTGAAACCTCTTCTTTTTTGACTCACGGTCTTTGTAATGCCCCCCCCCCTTTTCTGCCCTTCCGTCATGTTTCTGCTTTGCTCCGCATGGACACGAATATTTTGTGTCCCTATAATATGTGGTTTAGATTTATGTGGGCCTGCTTCCATTATCTGTGGATTCCATCAATTCTAAACACATCTTAAAAGAACCCTTTTTGGTCCAATTCTGGATATGTCTAATACGTGTTTTTTTCTTAGTAAATAACATATATTTTTTTGATTCAGTGGCACCTTCGGTGCTATATATTTGCAATCACACTCTATGCATTAAATCTCTAATCAGCAATTTATGTGGTTCTTCGTCTCTTTAACCTTATTTTATTTCCCGTTTCTATCTGTACCGGGGGGTTGTGTTATGGGCACTGACATTTGTTATAGATGCCTTGTGCATCTCCCTTTTATTGATTAATTATTTAACCTTGCACTTATTGAGGGTTAATTTTACCCTTGATGTGTTGAACTTCATTCTCTAACAACGATTTTCCATCTTAGTGTGGACTGTGGGGTATGTTCCCCTCTTCGTTATATGTCTGATTGTGCTCTTTGCACCCTTGTGCTCGGCCTTTAGTCATGGGGCGTATTTTTGCTCCGCTCATTTCTCCTTCACCCATATTGGTCCCGATTGGGGGCATGTTAATCACTATGCTCTGTGTGCGTATGCGCCTCTTATACAGACTTTTGCGGTGGTGTGGCCTCTCGGTATGTGTGCGTCAGCTTTTGAATGATGTTGCTGCTCACCCTTTGCGCCTACGCAGTATGCATCTCAATAATATTTCCTTCATTTGAGAAGCTTACATTATGCGCACGCGTGAGCCTCTGATTTACATCACTGGCTTTTTCACACTTGCGCACTACATATGTCTAGCACTCTTCCTCCCCCTCCTACACACCTTTTACCTATTGTGAATGATTGACCAAATGCTACTTAAAGACCATATGACCTTCCTTTCCTACACAGTACCCCTGATGAAGCTGCGCTTTGCAGCGATACGCGTGGGGCTTCCCACATCACTCCGGTCCTGGGACTATTGTTCTCTTGACTTTTAGACCCTTGACGCTCTACAATGGACTGCCTTATATAGTGATATGATCGCTATTTCAGCCTTCTTGTTTAACCCCTTGGCACATGCTTTCCTCCTCACTGCATTGTTTGGCACTTTTTCTTACTACAATGGGATATTTATGTTAGTTTCCCTATAGCATTAATCAGGCTTATTGTGGCCTTTCAGGAAGGAAGTAAAGGGGGGTTTCCATTATTTGGTTTTCTGGGATGCCCAGAAGAGGGTCGTGTTCACTCTTTGGGCAACTATTGTATATGTATATGGGGTGTTCTTTGAATATGATATTGTATACACTATAGTGCTATGGGACCATAAGTGATGCGGTTCGTCTTTTAAAATGTTTTTATTGTGGGTTTGTCTACTAATAAACTTTGTATTTATAATATAAAAAACCTTTTCTCTATATCTTGGGCGTGCGCCTAATATGCATGGTTCTTTTCTTTTGTTGATGTGTTGCTTTATTCTGTGCATTGTGCAGCACCCCTACATATATATAAAATTCTAGCTATTTTTACGCCTGTGAGTGGTGCTCCCTGATTTTTCTCATTTACCATGACAGTGTGAGTCAGCAGCTGTGACTGGTGGTAAAAAGTTTCTCATGGTCACAGGCTTCGCCTGATGAGAGAATACCACCCACGTCAGCCTAAGTTTTATTTATTTTATTTTACTCACTTATATAGTGCTATTTATTCCACAGCGCTTTGCACACATTATCACCACTGTCCCCGTTGGGGCTCGCAACCTAAATTCCCTATCAGTATGTCTTTGAAATGTGGGAGGAAATGAGAGAACCCAGAGGAAACCCATGCAAACACAGGGAGAACATTCAAACTCCTTGCAGATGTTGCCCTTGGTGGGATTTGAACCCAGGACCCCAGCGCTGCAAGGTTGCAGTGCTAACCACTGAGCCACTGTGCTGCCCGTCTGCTGTTGCTTATAACAGTGAGAGCAGGCATCGCCAATTGGAGTATTCATCAGCTGGCACCTGTGCTATAAATACAGTTGGTACGGAAAGTATTCAGACCCCTTTACATTTTTCACTCTGTTTCATTGCAGCTATTTGGCAAATTCAAAAAAGTTCATTTTTTTCTCATTAATGTACACTCTGCACCCCATCTTGACTGAAAAAGAACAGAAATGTAGTAATTTTTTGCAAATTTATTAAAAAAGGAAAAACTGAAATATCACATGGTCATAAATATTCAGACCCTTTGCTCAGCACTGAGTAGAAGCACCTTTTTGAGCTAGTACAGCCATGAGTCTTCTTGGGAATGATGCAACAAGTATTTCACACCTGGGTTTGGGGATCCTCTGCCATTCTTCCTTGCAGATCCTCTCCGGTTTCATCAGGTTGGATGGTGAACGTTGGTGGACAGCCATTTTCAGGTCTCTCCAGAGATGCTCAATTGGGTTTAGGTCAGGGCTCTGGCTGGGCCAGTCAAGAATGGTCACAGAGTTGTTCTGAAGCCACTCCTTTGTTATTTTAGCAGTGTGCTTAGGGTCATTGTCTTTTTGGAAGGTGAACCTTCGGCCAAGTCTGAGGTCCAGAGCACTCTGGAAGAGGTTCTCATCCAGGATATCTCTGTACTTGGACGCATTTATGTTTCCTTCAAAGACAACCAGTTGTCCTGTCCCTGCAGCTGAAAAAAAAAACCATAACATGATGCTGCCACCACCATGTTTCACTGTTGGGATTGTATTGGGCAGGTGATGAGTAGTGCCAGGTTTTCTCTGCACATACCACTTAGAATTATCACCAAAAAGGTCTATCTTTGTCTCATCAGACCAAAGAATCTTATTTCTCATAGTCTGGGAGCCCTTCATGTGTTTTTTTAGCAAACTGTATGCTGGCTTTCATATGTCTTGCACTGAGGAGAGGCTTCCATTGGGCCACTCTGCCATAAAGGCCCGAATGGTGGGGAGCTGCAGTTATAGTTGACTTTGTGGAACTTTCTCCCATCACCCAACTGCATCTCTGGAGTTCAGCCACAGTGACCTTGCGGTTCTTCTTTACCTCTCTCACCAGGGCCGCCATCAGGGCATTACTGCCCTTACTACAGTATGGGGTCCAGTGATTAAGAGCAAAAAGTACACTGGCAGCCCGGTCTGCGCTCAGCTTGGGCCCCCTGACATTTTGCTCAGGCTTCCGAATGCCAAAAACACTGTGGTGTAAAGACACACCTACAGTGTTGTAACTGCAGCTGGCGAACGGAAATGGGCACTGTAGCTTTAAGCTGTGGCCTGGGCCCGGTGCATCATGGTCCAGTTCGTGATGTCACATGCTGCCCTGCTCCACTTCCTCATTCCGGAGCAGAGCAGCGTGCGGTGTGCTATGTGGCTGCGGTCGTGCAGACGATGGACCAGAAGAGGCGGCGGGGGACCGGACGAGGCGATGGGGACAGGAGGAGGTCGACGTGTAGGCTGCAGACCGGACGAGCAGGTGGAGGCGGCGGGCGAGCAGGGTGAGTAGTCTCTCTCCGGTGAGCTGACTCTAGGCTCAGTGGTGACTGACTGGGGGGGCAGCCGGCAGGGGCCCACATTCCTGCAGGGCCCAGGGGGGGTTTGCCGCTGCACATTCTAGCAGGGCTCGGGGGGGAACTGCCGCTGCACATTCCAACAGGGCCCGGGGGGAACTGCCGCTGCACATTCCAACAGGGCCCAGGGGGGACACACTGGGGGCAGAATGCTGGACACACTGGGGGCAGAATGCTGGAGACACTGGGGGGCAGAATGCTGGACACGCTGTGGGCAGAATGCTGGACACGCTAGGCCAGAATGCTGGACACGCTGGGGGCAGAATGCTGGACATGCTGGGGGCAGAATTATGGACATTCTGGGGGCAGAATGCTGGACACGCTGGGGGCAGAATGCTGGACACTGGGGGCAGAATGCTGGACAAACTGGGGCAGAATGCTGGACACACTGGGGGCTGAATGCTGGAGACACTGGGGGCTGTATGGTGGACACACTGGGAGCTGAATGCTGGACACACTGAGGGCAGAATGGAGATAAGGGCATGATTGGAGACACAGGGCAGAATGAAAGACATGGGGGTGCAGCGCCCCAGAGTCCTGGTCATTGCAGTACTGTGGCTCCGCCACTATGGGGAGCTATGGTGCGTTTGATGGCACTGAAGGAGTTCATCTAATCAGGTATCACAGTCACCAATACATTTCACAGCCGGGCCTCCGGGGGGAGCTAAGGGTGCTATTCATTAGGCCACTCCCCACCATAGTGGGTAAACTGGGGGTCAGGCAGGAAGTTAGGACAGAAAGCTGACTGGGTTGGAACCAGGCAACACCTGGTGGCAGAGGGTGTTGTAGGGGAAGAGACAGTAGGGTCTCTGTTAGGGGTGGGATCCTGACAGAGGCTTGGCAACGAGAACAAACGTAACGGGACCGTGCCTGCTCCGGGTAGCGGCGGTGCCCAAGAAAGGATTAGAAGAGAGATGGATTGTGCTGAGTGAGAAACGAGATCAAAGTGATAGGAGGATACCAGTAGGAGTCGTGCTGTAAGACCGAGGCAACATTCTACTGAGGCGCACAACCGGTGGCCGGAACGCCGAGAGAGTATCATAATATCCAGCTTCAAGCAATACTCTAAACAGCGGCAGGACAGTCAGTCTCAGGCGGGCTGTCTAACTCAAATCACCTATGAAGTCTTGGGGGGCAACTTGTGGAGAGGGGCATCTCTAGGGTCCCGGAAGAGCTCCGAGCCTACCCGTCAAACGGGTGCCGTTCCTACCCGAACCTCAGGGAGGAACGGAGGATTAGCAGAACATCATCTAGTCGAGTTGTGAGGGAACTTAAGAAACAGACACAACAGTTGTGGGGACTTTCCATAAGCACAGCAGGGAAGGACCACAACACATAGCGCAAGCAGGAAGGCACAGATTTCCACCTGTGAAGAGAACTCTGGAGGTGCCATTGGACCGGCCGGACTTGCGCAGCCTGGTGAACCGTATCCTGGACTGAGGACTCAGAGATCTTCAGTAAAGAGGTAAAGAGACTGCAACCTGGTGTCCTCATTATTTACCGCGACCTGCACCTCACAATTGCACCGTTACACCACCACTTATTCTACCGGACGTCCCCCGCTGACAGACAGGGCCACGGACCGGGCCTAGCTACCGTGACATCCCCAGAACTGAACAGAGACTCCCAGAGGCCCGGTACCGGGTACCCCTCGGCCCTGCGGCGGTGTGGGGGCGCTCCAATTTGGCGTCACAAACAGGATCTACTTAAGCCTGAGGAATCAGGTCATGTGTGCCTTGGAACTGTGATTTACTGTGCTTGGACTGTACTTTATTGCAAGGACTGTGCTGCGCCATTTGCTGCCAAAATCCGCCACCATTACAGCGCTGAGGAGAGCGCAGGAAGAGAAGAGGGGCGTGGAGTGGGCGTAGGCAAGCTGGAGAGCGCGAAAGACAATGGCCGCCCAGTCTAAATATTTCTGTGTCCTGCGGACGTGTCCGTCAACGACTGAGGTCCGCCTCCTGATCCTGTTTGGAGGGTGGAGACCATGGCGACGGGGCCGCCCACGAAAGAGACCGCGGGAAGAAGACTTTGGAGAGGAGAAAAAGATGGCGACGCCGGAGGCACCGCATGGGGATGGTCGAACGCAGAGAGGGGCTGGACAGTCCGATGTGGCTCAGGATACGCCGTCACTGCGAAAGCTGACCCTTACGGAGCCAACGATGGGCCGACCCCCCCGGCCGCCGTCGGAAGAATGTATGGCCGCAGCCGAGGCCCGGCGGATCGCTGCCCGCCTGGAGGCCGATGCCCGTGTGACTGCTCGGCTGGGCCAACCCATGGAGGTCTGCTTGTCTCCAATGTCCCCTGACCCTCTCGACCCGGTCGCGGCTGACAGCGCACCGCAGGCACCGGGCCTGAAACTCGTGCCTGAGGCCGAACACCTGCGGCGCTTGATGGATGCACGGCGAACCCGACCACAACCGGCAACCCGGGTTAATCTAACCACCGTTGCGGAGCCCCCTTTGTCCCACTGGGGTGTGGTGGTCTCCTTCAACCCCCAATATGGACGCGGGGTTATCCAGGAGATCGGGGAGCCGCTACAAGTCCACGTGGACCGAGAGGAGGTGGAGCCTTGCGAAGGACGATTCCCTCGCGATCTGGAGCCTGGTGACGCGGTAACTTATACCAGATGGAAGAGAGCCATGGGAGAGGCTGGCTGGGTGGCGCGGGGTGTCCAGCGGTGCGTCGCACTACAAGCCACTGCCGGAACACCGGAGGATAAATCTCCTGTTGAAAAAGCCGCTGAATCTGGCCCTGAAGAACGGCGGAACACCCGGACTCACCATGTACCTTGGGGGCGTGCTGGAGCTTCAGTGAAAAGAACATCCCGGCGAGGGGTCCTGGCGCTGTTGGGGCGGGACCCGATCCTGGAACCAGCCGGACGACCCGTTGGTCTGGTGAGGCCCGGAAGGAAACCACCTTCTTTACCAAAAAATGAGTAAGCATGAATGCCTTAAAGATGTACATAGTTTTTAACTGTTTGTTTTCCTGATTCTTACTGCTAAACCCGTCCAGGGTTAATTCTTCAATGGATCCCTTTGTTGACCCGGGATCCCTGTTTGTTTATTTTTCTTCGAGTTTGCACAAAAGTTGAAAGAACTGCCGTAATCATGAACAGTGCATGATACAAACTTCCTGTATATAGTTTGCACCTTCTTAAAGGCGCTCCCTACTGGTTTTGCTTGGAAAGAGACTCTTTGCGAAGATACCGCACCGGAGCCTTTGCCGAGTAAAGACTGGTAGCCAGAAAAGAAATGTTACCCCTTAAAGACTTGGTCCCCTCCCTTAAAGGAGACCTCCATGTTTTACATTCACAGAACTGTATTACTTTAAGATTGATGGATAGCAATAATGTCTTGATGGACGAAAGTGATGACAATCTTTACATGTAAAAGTTATATGTATCTGATTAGTTAAGTTGTAAAAGAAAAGCAGATGATGTTTTCAGAAGGAATGATGCAGTGGACCCGTAGGGGCAGACATAGTGTCCTGCATAGTTGTTAGCACAGAAGTTAAAATAGAAGGCTTAATGTTCAGTAGAAAATGTTTTGATAATGTTGATAAGGAAATGGGGATAGAAGGTAAACCCTGAGTCCTCCATAGGAAGTTAGTCATTTTAGGAAAAGAGTTAATAATGTGTTACAAAGGACAGAAAGTGAGCCCGTGTGGGTTAGTTAGTGAGTTCTTTTAGGAGTCATGTAGAGATGGCTCAGTGCTCTTAAATTGAAAGTATGTTATGTTCTATACTGTGTATAGTAGTTGAAAAGACAGAAGGCTCGGGCTGAAAGGAGCGGTCCTGTAAGAAAGGAGAGGCAGTAGGTCTGGTGCCGATAGGACAGGCGGTCCTGCAGATTTAAAGAAGGAGAATGTAAAAGTTAAATTGCCTTATAATGTGATTATAAGAAGGTCTTTAGTGGATACAGAGTGTATGTCCTTAAAGGCAACGTTAAAGTGCTGTTCAAAAATTTTTGCATTTAGTAGAATACCCGGTTGGGTAAGAAGAATTATTTATAGCATGTTGCTATGTTATTTAACCATGTTTGTAACGTTTAAGTGTCCTTACCTCCCATAAAGGGAAGCCTGTTCAAGTATACTTATTGTTATTGCACTCAAACAAAACTGTATGTCTTTTTGCTAACTTGTATTGTTGTTTTTCTTCCCAGTCCCGGAGTACTGTGTTTAACCAGGGGGGAGTGCAGCGCCCCAGAGTCCTGGTCATTGCAGTACTGTGGCTCCGCCACTATGGGGAGCTATGGTGCGTCTGATGGCACTGAAGGAGTTCATCTAATCAGGTATCACAGTCACCAATACATTTCACAGCCGGGCCTCCGGGGGGAGCTAAGGGTGCTATTCATTAGGCCACTCCCCACCATAGTGGGTAAACTGGGGGTCAGGCAGGAAGTTAGGACAGAAAGCTGACTGGGTTGGAACCAGGCAACACCTGGTGGCAGAGGGTGTTGTAGGGGAAGAGACAGTAGGGTCTCTGTTAGGGGTGGGATCCTGACAGAGGCTTGGCAACGAGAACAAACGTAACGGGACCGTGCCTGCTCTGGGTAGCGGCGGTGCCCAAGAAAGGATTAGAAGAGAGATGGATTGTGCTGAGTGAGAAACGAGATCAAAGCGATAGGAGGATACCAGTAGGAGTCGTGCTGTAAGACCGAGGCAACATTCTACTGAGGCGCACAACCGGTGGCCGGAACGCCGAGAGAGTATCATAATATCCAGCTTCAAGCAATACTCTAAACAGCGGCAGGACAGTCAGTCTCAGGCGGGCTGTCTAACTCAAATCACCAATGAAGTCTTGGGGGGCAACTTGTGGAGAGGGGCGTCTCTAGGGTCCCGGAAGAGCTCCGAGCCTACCCGTCAAACGGGTGCCGTTCCTACCCGAACCTCAGGGAGGAACGGAGGATTAGCAGAACATCATCTAGTCGAGTTGTGAGGGAACTTAAGAAACAGACACAACAGTTGTGGGGACTTTCCGTAAGCACAGCAGGGAAGGACCACAACACATAGCGCAAGCAGGAAGGCACAGATTTCCACCTGTGAAGAGAACTCTGGAGGTGCCATTGGACCGGCCGGACTTGCGCAGCCTGGTGAACCGTATCCTGGACTGAGGACTCAGAGATCTTCAGTAAAGAGGTAAAGAGACTGCAACCTGGTGTCCTCATTATTTACCGCGACCTGCACCTCACAATTGCACCGTTACACCACCACTTATTCTACCGGACGTTTCCCGCTGACAGACAGGGCCACGGACCGGGCCTAGCTACCGTGACATCCCCAGAACTGAACAGAGACTCCCAGAGGCCCGGTACCGGGTACCCCTCGGCCCTGCGGCGGTGTGGGGGCGCTCCAGGGGCATGATCGGAGACACTGGGGGCATGTTTGGAGACAGATCGTGTAGGATCATGGGGCAGGATGGATACGATGGAGACAGATGGGGCAGGATGGGGAGATCATATGGGGCAGAATGGATACTTATGGGGGCGGGATGCGAGAACATATGGCTGAAGTCAGGAATGAGACACACAGGGGCCAGGATGGGGAATATTATTACCATAGGGGCAAATTAAGGGATATTATTACTGCAATGATGTATTTATTGTATGTTTTGAGTATACTGTTTTAAATGGGGGGACGGTCCTGTTACTGTGTGGAGTGATACTATTTCACCTGTTTTTGTTCATGTGGTGTGATGTAGAAGTTGGGAAATATTAGTTAATATGTTCTGCAAGCGGAGCTCGAGATAACTGTGTTATTTCCTGCAGAGATGAGCCCTGGCTGGAAGAAGTGATGGCGGTCTGTGCTGGATGAAAGATGAAAAACAAAGATGAAGGACTTCACTTAGAGACGTCACTGGTCAGTCAGGGTATTACCTATACACTGACACTATACACTGTATACTATATACAGAGGTCCTGTGTATAATGTCACCAGTGATCACTGTATTAACTATAAATTATATACAGAGCTCCTGTGTATAATATCACCAGTGATCACTGTATTACCTGTACACAGACACTGCATACTAAGTACAGATCTCCTGTGTATAATGGCACTTATGGTGATAGTATTGTGGTTTTATTTATTACTGATCAGTATTGTAGTATTCAGTCACTATGTGGTGGTAATATGTGGTCTGGACCAGGTGTTGCGGTGTTTGTCCCTTGTATGTGCTATTTGGTCACTTTGTGGTGGTAGTAATATGTGGTCTGGTCATGGTGTTGTGGTATTTTTTCCTTGTATGTGATATTATTCGATCACTGTGGTGGTAATATGTGGTCTTGACATGGTGTAGCGGTATTTGTTCCTTGTATGTGATATTATTGTTCATTTTAAAAATTGAAAAATAAATAAAAATATACCTAAATGGTATTGAATAGTTTAACAAATATTTAATAGGTTACAGTAGAGTAGAGCCTGGCCAAAAGTGTCTACCATGTTATGGTGGCGGCTTAAAAAATATTTTGGCCAAAACAAAAGCTGCCGGCTATATGTGTGATCTGGTGATGGGAACTGTTAATGTGTGATTGGTGAGAAGTGGAGTTTTTCCAAGAGAGAGCGGTGGGACTGTGGACAGTTCGAGAGGTGGAGCGTGGAGGCGGGGCTGGGGTGGAGCCTGGGTGGAGTCTCAAGGGGGCCCTGAAAATGTTGCCAGTCTGGGGCCCCAAAATTTCTCATGGCAGCCCTGTCTCTCGCCAAGGCTCTTCTCCCACGATTGCTCAGTTTGGCTGGAAGGCCAGGTCTAGGAAGACTTCTGGTGGTCACAAACTTCTTCCATTTAAGGATTATGGAGGCCACTGTGCTCTTAGGAACTTGAGTACTGCAGAAATTCTGTTGTAACCTTGGCCAGATCTGTGCCTTGCCACAATTCTGTTTCTGAGAGCCTTGGCAAGTTCCTTTGACCTAATGATTCTCATTTGGTCTGACATGCACGGTGAGCTGTGAGTTCTTATGTAGACAGGTGTGTGCCTTTTCAAATCAAGTCCTATCAGTTTAATTAAACACAGCTGAACTCCAATGAAGGAGTAGAATCATCTCAAGGAGGATCACAAGGAAATGGAGAGCATGTTGTTAGGGCTGGCGGAATGCACCGAGTAAATAGAGAGATGTTATTTGGTGCGTTCGCAGCCCGGGGTCCACCGTGCAGGAGAGAACCTGCTGCTGGCAAATGGTGGCCCTATATGGCGGTAGAAGCGAACTCTGTTACTTCACAGAGTCGCCTAAAGAAAGCACTGTGTCCTGTTAACCTCACAGGAGTACACAGCGACTGCCGAGCAGATAGCAGTTTGTGGTTACGTAATCATACAATCTCCTCACCGGAGGAGCCGGTATTCTAGGGGCTTATTTCAGCCGGGGCCCTGAATCCATACACACAATCTCCTCACCCTAGGTGCTGGTATACTAGGGGCTTATTTCAGCCGGGTCCCTGAACACATACAAACGTAACCACACTGGCGCAAAGCACATAACTTAGATTTGACACTAGCCCATGGCCGTGCCGCCATGCAAACCTTTTATAGCTGCAGCAAGTACAGGACCTTCCTAGAAGGATCAATGAGAGGCTGCCACAGAGCCTGAGCAACTTCAGGACCTTCCTGGAGAAACAATGGGTTTTGCTGCAGTATCTAAGCATGTGACCCTCGATCTCCAATGAGAGATCTTACCCTGGGCATGCTCAGAAGGAAAAAAGCAGGTCCCAAAAGCATCTGCTCGCAGCTGCCCAGCACTGGCTTCAATGGTAGAAGCTGGAAAAGCATCAGTAACCCTTTGCACAGAGTCAGACTGAGCAAGACGCTGGAACCGACGTCTCCGCTGAGCAGGCTCCACTGCGGCAGGAGAAGAATGGGAGACCACAGCAGAGATGGCCCAAGATTTCCCCTGTGCAGAGGCGGGAACTTGACCCCTAACACATGTGACTTAAATATGAGTGTCTGAGCAAAGGATCTGAATACTTATGGCCATGTGATACTTCAGTTTTTCTTTTTTATTAAATTTGCAAAAATGTCTACACTTCTGTTTTTATTGGGGGTTTCAGAGTGCACATTAATGTGGAAAAAAATGAACTTTTATGAAATTACCAAATAATTGTAATGAATCAGAGTCAAAAATTTAAAGGGGTTTGAATACTTTCTGTACCCACTGTATGTACAGAATTGACCACATTTTTTGCTTCAATTTTTTTTTCTAATTTCCTTCTCTAAAACCTAGGTGCGTCTTATGGTCCGATGCATCTTATAGTCAGAATAATATGGTATATAATATTATTGAAGTATGGTGAAAAATACCATAGAAACTATATGAAGGATAATAATACAAATATAAACAGGATAATGGGGAAAAGAGGAAGAAAAAAAGGGGGAGGGGAGGAGTTGAACTTGGGTACAGTAGGACATAGGGGAAATTAGGGATAAAACAAGGGAAGTGTGGATATACCATAATATAATACACAAATCCAGCTTAATCAACAGTCCTTCTAAGGACTAATTGCGGGGTATATAGATTACAGTGCTAGGTAGTCAGGGAGTGTATGTGGGTATATAGATATCAGTAGCAGGTAGGCATTGTATGTGGCATACTTCATTGCATAAATCAAGAGGGTCTATTCCATTACTGTCTGCTGCTGCTGCCTATAATAGTAATAATAATATTTTTTATTTATATAGCGCCAACATATTCCGCAGCACTTATATTGATGGTATATACACAGCCCTGGTTATCAGTGGCCAGTAACATTTTTTTTTGCATCTTAATCCTGATTATTTTATTCCAAAGCAATCCAGAGCCCACTTTTTTTCTCAATTTGGTTGTTGGCTCTGCAGAATACAGCCAAATCCTTTTCTTAGTACAGAGTGAAAATCCAGCTATTTTAAACGGGTTTGCCCATCCCAGCAATCACATCTGAGTGCGCATAAAATTCTGCCATTTTTGTGGTACTGTAAAAAAATTTTGGCATGTGTTATAGAATTTCAGGCCTCCATAGAATTTTTTTGTTGTGTCTTAGCCTACTCATTGACACAATTTAGCTGGCCAAAAAAAAATACAGGCCACATATTGAACAGTGTGGTATCTCCATCAGATGCCTTATCTCTCGCTTCCTCTCGCTTATCTCTTGCCTCCTCTCGCTTCCTCAAACTCAATGTGAACAAATCCAAACTCATCATCTTTCCTCCACCCCACAGATCTTCCTTACCTGACCTATCTATCGCAATCAATGACATCAAGCTTTCCCCCGTACCGGAAGTCCGCTGCCTCGGAGTAACCTTCGACTCTGCCCTGTCCTTCAAACCGCACATCCAAGCTCTTTCCACCTCCTGTCGCCTCCAGCTCAAAAATATCTCCAGAATCCGTCCTTTCCTCAACCTCCAATCTACTAAAATGCTTGTGCATGCCCTCATCATCTCCCGCCTTGACTACTGCAACATCCTTTTCTGCGGCCTCCCTGCTAACACCCTTGCACCTCTCCAGTCCATCCTTAACTCTGCTGCCCGACTAATCCATCTCTCTCCTCGCTACTCCCCTGCTTCCCCCCTCTGCAAATCTCTTCACTGGCTCCCATTCCCTCAGCGTATCCAGTTCAAATTACTAATACTGACCTACAAAGCCATCCATAACCTGTCTCCTCCATATATCTCTGAACTAATCTCCATATATCTTCCCTCACGTAATCTCCGGTCCTCCCAAGACCTCCTTCTCTCCTCCATACTTATTCGCTCCTCATCCAATCGCCTCCAAGACTTCTCCCGAATATCCCCCATCCTCTGGAATTCTCTGCCCCAACACGTCCGGTTATCCACCACATTCGGATCCTTCAGACGGAACCTGAAAACTCATCTCTTCAGGAAAGCCTACAGCCTGCACTGACCCCGCTGCCTCCTCATCACCACCGAAGCTACCGCCTCACCAACACCGGAGCTCCTGCAACCCCCAACCTACTGTCTCCTCCCCCATAATCCTGCAGAATGTAAGCCCGCAAGGACAGGGTCCTCGCCCCTCTGTATCAGTCTGTCATTGTAAGTTTGTTTACTGTAAGTGATATCTGTAACTTGTATGTAACCCCTTCTCATGTACAGCACCATGGAATCAATGGTGCTTTATAAATAATAATAATAATAATCTATCTGTGGCTACAAATTGTGGCATTTGAGGCCTACATTCAACAGTTTTTTCTGTGTGTTACTCTAGTTCTATACACTATTTTGCATTAGAAAAAAAAATACAGGCCACATATTGAACAGTGTGGTATCTCCATCAGACGCCTCATCTATCTGTCTGCTACAAATTGTAGTATTTGAGACCTCCATTCAACTCTTTTGGCTGTCCATTTGCACCACCTGCCAAGCCCACATTAGCAGGGTAGCAAGGGTAGCAAAACTACCAGCCTAAGCACCACCAGCATGAACAGGCACATGGCAGCAAAGCACCCGACTTTGTAGGCCGAACCCCAGGCTCCAGGAACAGTGTCTGCGGGTGACACCACTGCTTCTTCCACTGTTGTGCGTGCAAGCCAATCCCTAGTCCAGGCTGCATGCAAAGATGCCTCCTGTCCTGCACCTGTTGTTGCTCACACTCAACTAGCACCATCATCAAGCACGTCCACGTTCTTGGCCATCCAGTACGTGGGTTCAAAGATTAATTGGGGTGCCTGTAACTTTGGTGCAGGGCAGGAATTGCATTCAATGCAAAAGCAAACAGTATGGGAGTACCAAATGAATACTGTGAACTTTGTTTTCCTGTGGCCATCCAGTACGTGGATTCAAAGGCTTATTGGGGTGCGTTTAACTTTGGTGCAGGGCAGGCTTTGCATTCAATGCGCAAGCAAAGAATATGGAAGTACCAAATGAATATTGGGAACTTTGGTTGCATGTGGGCATCCATACCGTCTGTTGCATAGGTTGTTGTTGTGCGTCCAAATTTTGGGCAGCCCTTCCACTCACTGCATACGCAATAACAGTATAAGGGACACACTGTTTAATAATAGAAACAACAAAGCATAGCTGGCTGATCTCTCTCTAAGAAAAGTGAGGGCCAACTGCTGGCCCTATAAAAATAGACTTTGTGACTTCCAGAGTCCCTCCTTCATAAATGAAACACAATGTATCTGATGATGTGTCACACACCACATGGCCAGATAAGGTTGTAAAATGACATTTTCCAGTGAATGCATTTGTCATGGTTGAAAGCAATGGTAAAGTTGAAAAACGCATCAAAAACGCTACGTGTGAACATAGCCCAAGTGGTGGAGGAACAATTTTGTTTTGGGTTATTTATTTTGCCTTACATACAAATTATTACCCTGGAAAGGATGTTCCTTAACATATTTCCTAGGAAAATCCATTTTGGTTTTGTTTTTGTATGTTTTATTTTGCGCCTGTAAAAGTCGAGTAAGACTCTGACAACATTGTTCACAGCTGTGAGCCTGAGAGACAGAAATTCTTCCAGAGGTATTCCCCATGATGTTCCTGTGTCATTTCAGCAGTGTTTCCATCAATTTAAGATGTTTTTAGACCCTAAAAGTACCCCTGGGGTGGTCGTGGCAAAAATGCTCGGTTTTCCCATAGACTTACATTGGGCTTGTTGCTTGGGTCAAGCACCTGAGCATTCCAATTTGCTCAACCCGAGCAATGAGCACCCGAGCATTTTAGTGCTCACTCATCACTACTCACTACAACACAGTTCTAACCCAAGCAATTGGGATTAGCTAATAGGGCTTCCTGGCTGAACCCCAATATTTAGCCTAACAATTTTGATGAGCAAATGGGGCCTACTGATTCTTCCCTGCAACACAGTTTTAGCCAAATGATTTGGAGTAGCAAATGGGGCCTCCTGACTGCAATACAGTTGTAGCCCAATTAATTTGGATTAGCAAATAGGGCCTCCTGGCTGAACCTCAATATTAGTCCTAATGATTTTGATGAGCAAATGGGGTCTCCTGATTCCTCACTGCCACACAGTTTTAGGACAAATGATTTGGATTAGCAAATTGGACTTCCTTGCTGAACCCTAATATTAGGCATAATGATTTTGATGAGCAAATGGTCCTCCTGATTTCTCACTGCAACACAGTTTTAGCCCAAATGATTTGGATTAGCAAAAAGGGTGTCACGGGGCTTCCGAGACAGAGAGGTTCCAGAGAACCGCAGCATTCTGGGTCTCGTTCACACACAGTGAACAGAATCTTTTCACCTGTATTCTGACCTGGCTGCTTTGTGCCAGCAGTGCAGGAGTTAACCTTATTGCTGTGTTGCTGAGAGCTGGGTCTCTCAGCTGAAGTGGATCTTGTAATCTGGTCCTCTATATAGACCCAGTCCTGACTTCAGCTATTGTCAGTGATCAGTTCTACTGCCTGACTTGGAGGTTGAAGGAGTGTCGTGTCGGAGTTGGAGGTTTATTTACAGAGATTGGTGTCTGCTGTTTTGGTTGCATGTAAAACCTGTTTTCCTTCCTAGTTTATTCCTTCTCTTCCCTTCTCTGTGTTTTCTCTGTGGTTGTGTGAGAATTTGGTGAGTTTGAGACTTTTAGCTACCTTGTCTGTTTACCCTGTTGTTTGTTGTTTAGTTACACTGGTGCAGTCCACCTCCTTTGGGGGGAGAGGGGGGCCCTGATAGGGCCAACTCAGGAGACAGGGATACGCTGGCGGCTCAGGCCTCCTAACCATCATAAGTACCCCTGAGATAAGGGAAAGCCAGGGCCCCATTATTGTGGCAGGTTCAGGTGCGGGTCCCAGTAAGCTGTCCTGCACCTTTATCGCTGTTTACGGCGTGACAGTATCACTGACCATAAAAATTTTCTTGGTCCAATATGGACCCCATTGCTGCTTTAGCTGGACAAATGCAGCAACTCAGCCTAGAGGTGGCTGACCTCCGCTCGGCGGTTGTGAAGCGCGCTCCAGTGGCCACTGCGGGGGTTCCTACACCTCCACAAGCTTTGCTGGAGCCTAAAATTGCGTTACCTGACAGGTTCTCTGGGGGGCGTGACAAATTTGTTACGTTCAGGGAGGCCTGTAAATTGTATTTTAGGTTGCCTCCTCACACTTCAGGTTCTGAGGAGCAGAGGGTTGGAATTATTGTATCGCTCCTACAAGGTGACCCTCAGGCCTGGGCATTTTCACTTCCCGCTGACGCTTCGCCGTTACGGACTGTGGAGGAGTTTTTTCGAGCCTTAGGTCAAGTGTATGATGATCCTGACCACGTCTCCCTAGCTGAGTCCACTATAAGCCATCTTACACAGGGAGACCGGCCAGTAGAGGAATACTGCTCTGAGTTTTGGAGATGGGCTACTGACACAATGTGGAATGACCCTGCACTCCGCAGTCAATTCTATCAGGGTCTATCTGATAAAGTAAAAGATGCTTCCGCCCTACAGGAGACACCGACCACACTGGAGGCAGCTATGTCTCTTGCGATCCGTGTGGACCGCCGCTTGCACCAGAGACTTAAAGGGAACCTGTCACCTGAATTTGGCGGGACCAGTTTTGGGTCATATGGGCGGGGTTTTCGGGTGTTTGATTCACCCTTTCCTTACCCGCTGGCTGCATGCTGGCCGCAATATTGGATTGAAGTTCATTCTCTGTCCTCCATAGTACACGCCTGTGTAAGGCAAGATTGCCTTGTGCAGGCATGTACTCCGGAGGACAGAGAATGAACTTCAATCCAATATTGCGGCCAGCATGCAGCCAGCGGGTAAGGAAAGGGTGAATCAAACACCCGAAAACCCCGCCCATATGACCCAAAACTGGTCCCGCCAAATTCAGGTGACAGGTTCCCTTTAAGGAATCGCCGCTATTCAAGGGCAATTCAGATTTGGACTCACCAGAATCTGAGTCTCTAGGAGAACCTATGCAGTTGGGTGGAGCTTCTCGTTCTAAGGTGGCTGCAGTAGTTCGGCGTATGGAGGGTGCATGGTTTTTTTTGTGGCAGAAGAGGTCATTATGTGAATGTATGTCCATCTGAAAAACTATTGAGCCCGGGTTGCGGGGAGGTTGGCAACTCGGGTGTACTAATTTTCTCCTTAGGTAAAACTCAATTTTTCCTACCAGCCGAGATTCGTCTTGGTAAAAGTAGGTTCAGTATCTCTGCCTTTCTGGATTCTGAGGCAGGGTTTAATTTAATTGATGCAGGGTTTGTTCAGGCACATGGGCTTAAGACTCAAGAGTTGTCTAGACCCATACCTATAATTGCCATTGATTCTGCACCTTTGAGTCAGGGGACTTTCACTCAGATCGTCTGTGGGGTGAGCCTACAAATAGGGGCGTTACACTCTGAGTCTTTAGATTGTTATGTGTTGGGGGGTTTGCCGTCGCCTGTAGTTCTCGGTTTACCATGGCTCACGTTACACAACCCGGTGTTAGACTGGCAGACTCGGGAGATTACTAGATGGAGTGAGTTTTGTCAGGAACATTGCCTGGGCACTCGGCTAGCCGGGTTCAGTTCTCAGGTTTTGCCAGAGTTCATCTCAGATTTTTAGGATGTATTCTCTGAGGAGGGGAGTCGAGAGCTACCTCCACACCGTCCTTATGATTGTGCCGTACGTCTCATTCCTGGTGCTAAACTGCCTAAAAGTAGGCTATACAACATCTCTGCCCCAGAGAGACAGGCCATAAAGGATTATATCATGGAAAGTCTGGCCAAGGGTCATATCAGACCCTCGTCATCACCCATTGCTGCCGGGTTCTTCTTTGTTAAGAAGAAAGACGGGGGTTTACGCCCATGCTTAGAGTTCGTGAATTTTATCAGATTACGGTCCGGGATTCTTTCCCGCTTCCTCTTATTCCAGACCTCTTTAACCAAATTGTGAGGGCTAAATGGTTCTCCAAATAAGATCTCGGGGGGGCATATAATCTCATTCGGATGAAGGAGGGGGATGAATGGAAGACGGCGTTTAATACTCCAGAGGGACATTACGAGAACTTGGTTATGCCTTTTGGGTTAAGTAATGCTCCTGCCGTGTTTCAACATTTTGTCAATTATATATTTAGTCACTTAATAGGTAGGTTTGTGGTGGTATATCTCGATGACATCTTAGTTTATTCCCCTGACCTCGAGTCTCATCAGGATCATGTACGGCAGGTCCTTTAGGTACTCAGGGACAATAAACTGTTTGCCAAACTGGAGAAATGCATAATCGCAGTCAAAGAGATTCTGTTTCTGGGTTATTTCTTATCCTCCACAGGTTTTCGTATGGACCCGGCTAAGCTCAGGGCGGTCTTGGAGTGGGATCATCCTGAGGACCTTAAGGCTTTACAGAGGTTTTTAGGTTTTGCAAATTTCTATCGCAAATTCATTAAAAACTTTTCAGTGATAGCCAAACCATTGACAGACATGACCAAGAGAGGCATGGATTTCTCCGCATGGTCCAGTGCGGCCAATAAAGCTTTTGAAACTTTGAAAAAGTGTTTTTCCACTGCACCCATAATAATAAAGCCTGACATTACTCAGCCATTTGTGGTAGAGGTGGATGCCTCTGAGGTAGGAGTGGGAGCTGTATTGTCTCAGGGGATTTCTTCAAGTAAGTGGCGTCCGTGTGCATTTTTCTCAAGAAAATTATCTCCTACGGAGAAGAATTATGACATTGGTAACAGGGAGCCGTTGCCAATTAAATGGGCATTTGAGGAATGGCGTCATTTTTTGGAGGGAGCACTTCACCCTGTCATGGTGATCACAGATCACAAGAATCTGTTGTATTTAGAATCTGCAAAGCGTCTTACACCTAGGCAGGCAAATTACACACGCTGCACCACCGCGCCTTTGTTCCGCAGGACCACTGCGCCACCAATCCCAGATGTACATGATCAATTTGAGATATTCCAAAAAACGGTGCCAATAATCTTTCGGTGACCATAAAGGCGACTATGTGATAAAGGCCGAAGTCCGGCCGAAACGTCAAAACTGTCGCTTCACCCACCACCGTAAATAAAATTTATTCACTTGAAAGCACACTTTTCCATTGAGTGCAGTGATTCTATATCTATTTTGGACCTAGGCAGGCAAGGTGGTCTCTGTTCTTCGCCAGGTTCAATTTCTACATTACATACCGGCCAGGAAATAAGAATGTCAACAAGAGGCTGATGCGTTATCTCATTGTTTCCCGGGGGTGGGGATAATTGTGAACCAGGACCTATACTACAGAAGGGTGTTGTTGTCGCCGCAATTAATTCTGATCTTGAGAAAGAGGTGGTAGAGGCACAGGGGGACTCCACAGCAACAAAAGGAAAGCGTTCCGGCTCCATAAAACAATGATTCTTTATTCTTTCTTTAAAATTCCTTCAATTCCATAATTCCTTGCTATTATGCAAATGCTTAGGTACAAAAAAATATGAGACGCGTTTCGATCGTATCAGATCTTAGTCAATGCATAATCCTGACAGGCATATACTGATTCTTTTATATTGTGCTTGGACCAATGCCAAGAACAGTCCAAGTCACCTGACTGGAACTGCAGGTCCTAAACAGTAATTCTACCCCTTGCATATAAATGTAACAATTAATTTGTACAAAACTATCTATTAAATTCACAAAGATTAAAATTTGACAATAGTAATATATTATTTTAATTGTTCGATTGAAATCTAATAAATATCTGATTTGATTTTTTTTTTTTTTTTTTGTATGTGTTGCTTGGACCAATATCAGAGGCAGTTCAAGTCACCTGACTGGAGCTGCAGGTCCTAAACAGAAATTCTTTCTTTTGCATATATAAATGTAGATATAACACTTCATTTTGTACAAAACTATTAGTTCAATTTACGAAAGTTAAAATATAAACACGTAATGCAATTTAACAATAGTGATACATTATTTCAGTTTTTCGGTTGAGACCTAATGGATATCTAGTTTGTAAATTGTATATCCAGAAGGCTTCTCTAGTGAGAAGCCGTCTTTTGACATCACCTCCACACTGCGACATTTTAACATGTTTAATTCCTTGAATCCTCATACTAGACGTGCTTCCTGCGTGATGTAAAGCAAAGTGTTTGGCAACTGCTGATATATTACGATTTCCGGCATTAATATTCGCCATATCCCTCAAGTGCTCTGATATTCTCACCTTTAATTTTCTGGTGGTGCATCCTATATAAGAGACATTACAGGCGATACAATCAATCTTATAGACAACATTATTGGTATGACAGTTAATAAAATCCCTGATAAAGTAGGATTTTGTTTCCTCTTTATTTTGGAAAGTATTTTTTGTTACAGCATTACGACAGGTGCTGCATGCTGTGACACCGCATTTGAAAAAACCCTTACAATCCAGCCAGGTTTTCGATGTCACCTGGGGAATATGAGAGCTAGGAGATAATGTACTGCCAATTGTTGGGGCTATACTTGCCACTACATTCAGGCCATCTTTTAAAATTTCAGAAAGCATGTCATCCTCCTGTAAAATGGGTAATCTCTTTAAGATTATATTTTTTATATCAGAGAATTGAGGACTATTTTGGAAACAGACATATGGTTTATTTTTATTCTTCTCTTTACCTTCATTGTTTTCTACATTTGTTCTAAGAAAATTGTCTCTAGATTTACTGCGTACTAAATTGTGTGCCCTATCTAGGGTCCAGTTAGGATACTCGCGCTTCTTTAATTTTGTCCTCAATTGATGAAATTCTTCTTCTCTATCTGTTTCCCCACTACAATTCCTTTTTAATCTGGTATACTCCCCCACCGGGATAGATTTTATCGTATGTCTTGGATGACTACTCCTTGTGTGTAATATAGAATTACCACTTAGGGGTTTTACATGGGTTCTACATCCAATTATTTTATTCGTTACCCCCATCAGATCCAAATCCAAGAATGACATTTTATTAGCATCCCATCTGTGGGTAAATCTGATTCCATATTCATAAGCATTGATATAATTTATAAAATCTGGTACGGCAGACACATCGCCCCCCCAAATAATTAGGGTGTCGTCGATGTATCTGCCGTACCAGACAAGAGCCTCAACAAAAGGATTATCCACGTTGTAGATGTATTTACGCTCCCAATATGCCATGGTCAAATTTGCTAGCGACAGGGAGTATTGCTGTAACAAAAAATACTTTCCAAAATAAAGAGGAGACAAAATCCTACTTTATCAGGGATTTTATTAACTGTCATACCAATAATACCAATAATATTGTCTATAAGATTGATTGTATCACCTGTAATGTCTCTTATATAGGATGCACCACCAGAAAATTAAAGGTGAGAATATCAGAGCACTTGAGGGATATGGCGAATATTAATGCTGGAAATCGTAATATATCAGCAGTTGCCAAACACTTTGCTTTACATCACGCAGGAAGCACGTCTAGTATGAGGATTCAAGGAATTGAACATGTTAAAATGTCGCAGCGTGGAGGTGATGTCAAAAGACGGCTTCTCACTAGAGAAGCCTTCTGCATATACAATTTACAAACTAGATATCCATTAGGTCTCAACCGAAAAACCGAAATAATGTATCACTATTGTTAAATTGCATTATGTGTTTATATTTTAACTTTCGTAAATTGAACTAATAGTTTTGTACAAAATGAAGTGTTATATCTACATTTATATATGCAAAAGAAAGAATTTCTGTTTAGGACCTGCAGCTCCAGTCAGGTGACTTGAACTGCCTCTGATATTGGTACAAGCAACACATACAAGAAAAAAAAAAAATCAGATATTTATTAGATTTCAATCGAACAATTAAAATAATATATTACTATTGTCAAATTTTAATCTTTGTGAATTTAATAGATAGTTTTGTACAAATTAATTGTTACATTTATATGCAAGGGGTAGAATTGCTGTTTAGGACCTGCAGTTCCAGTCAGGTGACTTGGACTGTTCTTGGCATTGGTGCAAGCACAATATAAAAGAATCAGTATATGCCTGTTAGGATTATGCATTGACTAAGATCTGATACGATCGAAACGCGTCGCATATTTTTTTGTACCTAAGCATTTGCATAATAGCAAGGAATTATGGAATTGAAGGAATTTTAAAGAAAGAATAAAGAAACATTGTTTTATGGAGCTGGAACGCTTTCCTTTTGTTGCTGTATCTTCTCTCGTCGAGGTCCTGGACGAAGTTCCGAGCACCTGCATCTGATCGGTGAGCTGGCTGAGGTTTATATAACCACAACCCTTTTTTTTTTCTTTGCTTATTGGACTCCACAGCAGTCTATCCATCAGGTAAACTTTTTGTTCCAGCTAATCTCCGTCTCAGGGTCATAAATGAGCATCATGACTCGGTTTTGGCCGGACATCCTGGAAGTAAGGTTACCGCGGACCGACTCACTCGGCGTTTTTGGTGGTCTGGGGTAAGTGTTGTGAATTCCGTTCCCGGGCTCCCTCCTGTGATCGTGAATGGTACTTTGGTGAGTTCTGTCCTTGGACACCCTCTGGTGGCTTTGAGTGGAACTGCTGATCTTTGAGGTTGGCTTTCTCAGCTGCCCTCGTTTGTTGCTTCTGCTCGCTTCCCTATTTAACTCTGCCCAGGTCGTTAGTTCATGCCAGCTGTCAATGTCTCAGTACTGGTTCAGATCTCTCTTGGATTTCTCAGATGACCTGTCTACTCCAGCAGAAGCTGTCCTTGCTAGTCATTTGCTGTTCATCGGTTTTTGAATATATTTTTCAGTACATGCTATGTTTTCAGTCCAGCTTGCTATTATGATATTTCCTTGCTAGCTGGAAGCTCTGGGGGTGCAGAGCTGCACCTCCACACCGTGAGTCGGTGTGGAGGTCTTTTTGCACACTCTGCGTGGTTTTTGTAGTTTTTAATACTGACCGCATAGTTCCCTTTTCTATCCTCTGTCTTTCTAGAGAAGATTCGGCCTCCTTTGCTAAAATCTGTTTCATTCCTGTGTTTGTCACTTCCCTCTTAACTCACAGTTAATATTTGTGGGGGGCTGCCTTTACTTTGGGAAATTTCTCTGAGGCAAGGTAGGCTGCTATTTCTATCTTTAGGGGTAGTTAGCTCTTAGGCTGTGAAGAGGCGTCTAGGGAGAGTTAGGTATGCTCCACGGCTATTTCTAGTGTGTGTGATAGGATTAGGGATTGCAGTCAGTAGAGTTACCACCTCCTCAGAGCTTGTCCCAGGTTTTCTGTTTTAACCATCAGGTCACTTTGAGTGCTCCTAACCACCAGGTCCATAACAGTACAGCTGGCCAACAAAGTGTTTATGCATCTCAAACATCTCAAAAGAGGGATAGGAGAAGTTCTGAGTTAATTTTTTTTTTCTTTGCAGCTTGTTTTGTCTTTCTTTTCCCCTTAACCTCTGGGTGGTTCAGGACTCAGGTGTAGATATGGATATTCAAGGTTTGTCCTCTTGTGTGGATCAACTCACTGCTAGGGTGCAGAGTATTCAAGATTATGTAGTACAGAATCCGATGTTAGAGCCTAGAATTCCAATTCCTGATTTGTTTTCTGGGGATAGATCTAAATTTTTGAATTTCAAAAATAATTGCAGACTGTTTCTTGCTCTGAAACCCCGCTCCTCTGGTGATCCCATTCAGCAAGTAAAGATTATTATTTCTTTGTTGCGTGGTGACCCGCAAGACTGGGCATTCTCCCTTGAGCCAGGAAATCCTGCATTGCTTAATGTGGATGCATTTTTTCTAGCGCTTGGATTGCTTTATGACGAACCTAATTCTGTGGATCAGGCAGAAAAGATCTTGCTGACTCTATGTCAGGGTCAGGATGAGGCAGAAGTATATTGCCAGAAGTTTAGAAAGTGGTCTGTGCTTACTCAATGGAATGAGTGTGCCCTGGCAGCAATTTTCAGAAAGGGTCTTTCTGAAGCCCTTAAGGATGTTATGGTGGGGTTCCCCACGCCTGCTGGTCTGAATGAGTCAATGTCTTTGGCCATTCAGATTGATCGGCGTTTGCGTGAGCGCAAAGTTGTGCACCATTTGGCGGTGTCCTCTGAGCGGAGGCCTGAGCCTATGCAATGTGATAGGACTTTGACCAGAGCTGAACGGCAAGAACACAGACGTCAGAATGGGCTGTGTTTTTACTGTGGTGACTCCTCTCATGCTATCTCTGATTGTCCTAAGCGCACTAAGAGGTTCGCTAGGTCTGTCACCATTAGTACTTTGCAGCCTAAATTTCTCTTATCTGTTACTCTGATTTGCTCACTGTCGTCCTACTCTGTTATGGCATTTGTGGATTCGGGCGCTGCCCTGAACTTGATGGACTTGGAGTTTGCCAGGCGCTGTGGTTTTTCCTTGGAGCCTTTGCAGAGTCCTATTCCCTTAAGGGGGATTGATGCTACACCATTGGCCAAGAATAAACCTCAGTACTGGACTCAGCTGACCATGTACATGGCTCCCGCACATCAGGAAAATATTCGCTTTTTGGTGTTGCATAATTTGCATGATGTGGTCGTGTTGGGTTTGCCATGGTTACAGGTTCATAATCCAGTACTGGATTGGAAATCAATGTCTGTGTCTAGTTGGGGTTGTCAAGGGATACATGGTGATGTTCCTTTGATGTCAATTTCTTCTTCCACTCCTTCTGAAGTCCCTGAGTTTTTGTCGGATTACCAGGATGTATTTGATGAGCCCAAGTCCAGTGCCCTACCTCCTCATAGGGACTGTGATTGCACTATTAATTTGATTCCTGGTAGTAAGTTCCCTAAGGGCCGACTGTTCAATTTATCTGTGCCAGAACATGCCGCTATGCGGAGTTATGTAAAGGAGTCCTTGGAGAAAGGGCATATTCGCCCGTCTTCGTCGCCGTTGGGAGCAGGGTTCTTTTTTGTGGCCAAGAAGGATGGCTCTCTGAGACCCTGTACAGATTACCGCCTTCTCAATAAAATCACGGTCAAATTTCAGTACCCTTTGCTTCTGTTGTCTGATTTGTTTGCTCGGATTAAGGGGGCTAGTTGGTTTACCAAGATTGACCTTCGAGGGGCGTATAATCTTGTGCGTATTAAACAGGGCGATGAATGGAAAACAGCATTTAATACGCCCGAGGGCCATTTTGAGTACCTGGTGATGCCATTCGGGCTTTCTAATGCCCCATCTGTGTTTCAGTCCTTTATGCACGACATCTTCCGGAAGTATCTGGATAGGTTCATGATCGTATATTTGGATGATATTTTGGTCTTTTCGGATGATTGGGAGTCTCATGTAAGGCAGGTCAGGATAGTGTTCCAGGTCCTTCGTGCTAATGCATTGTTTGTGAAGGGCTCTAAATGCCTCTTTGGAGTTCAGAAGGTTTCCTTTTTGGGCTTCATTTTTTCCCCTTCTACTATCGAGATGGATCCTGTTAAAGTTCAGGCCATTTATGATTGGACTCAACCTACATCTGTGAAGAGTCTTCAGAAGTTCCTGGGCTTTGCTAATTTTTACCGTCGCTTCATCGCTAATTTTTCTAGTGTGGTTAAGCCTTTGACTGATTTGATGAAGAAAGGCTCTGATGTGGTGAATTGGTCCCCTGCGGCCGTTGAGGCCTTTCAGGAGCTTAAACGTCGCTTTACTTCGGCCCCTGTATTGCGTCAGCCAGATGTTTTGCTCCCTTTTCAGGTCAAGGTTGATGCTTCTGAGATTGGGGCAGGGGCTGTTTTGTCTCAGAGAAGTTCTGATGGCTCCTTGATGAAGCCGTGTGCTTTCTTTTCTAGAAAGTTTTCGCCTGCCGAGCGTAATTATGATGTCGGCAATCGGGAGTTGTTGGCTATGAAGTGGGCATTTGAGGAGTGGCGTCATTGGCTTGAGGGAGCCAAACATCGCGTGGGGGTCCTGACTGATCACAAGAATCTGACTTACCTCGAGTCCGCTAAGCGGTTGAACCCTAGACAGGCTCGATGGTCACTGTTTTTCTCTCGTTTCGATTTTGTGGTCTCATACCTTCCGGGATCTAAGAATGTGAAGGCTGATGCCCTTTCTAGGAGTTTTTTGCCTTATTCTCCGGGAGTCCCTGAGCCGGCTGGTATTCTTAAAGAGGGGGTGATTCTGTCTGCCATCTCCCCTGATTTGCGGCGGGTGCTGCAGGAGTTTCAGGCTGATAGACCTGACCGCTGCCCAGTGGAGAAACTGTTTGTCCCTGATAGATGGATTAGTAGGGTTATTTCTGAGGTTCATTGTTCAGTGTTGGCTGGTCATCCTGGGATTTTTGGTACCAGAGATTTGGTTGCCAGGTGTTGTGAATTAGACTTTTTGGCTCCCTCTTGTGGTTACTAGTGATATGACTCTGGGATTTTCTTCCCTCAGTTTGCACCCAGCTGGGTCGTTAGTTCTGGGGTGTTGCTATATAAACCTCCTGGAACCTTAGTCCAGTGCCTGGCATCGTTGTAATCAGACACATTCTGTTTGCTCCTATCTGCTGGTCTTGGTTCGTGCAAAATTAAGCTAAGTCCTGCTTCTTTGTTTTTTGGGTTATTTGCTTGCTCTCATTTTTGTCCAGCTTGTACTAAATGTGATTCCTGATCTTGCTGGAAGCTCTAGGGGGCTGGTGTTCTCTCCCCGGGCCGTTAGACGGTTCGGGGGTTCTTGAATTTCCAGTGTGGATATTTTTGATAGGGTTTTTGCTGACCATATAAGTTATCTTTCTATATGCTGCTATTAGCTAGTGGGCCTCTCTTTGCTAAATACCTAGCTCATTCTTATGTTTGTCTTTTCCTCTTACCTCACCGTCATTATTTGTTGGGGGCTTGTATCCAACTTTTGGGGTCTATTCTCTGGAGGCAAGAAAGGTCTTTCTTTTCCCTTCTAGGGTTAGCTAGTTCTCCGGCTGGCGCGAGACGTCTAGAACCAACGTAGGAACGTTCCCCGGCTGCTGTTATTTGTGGTGCTATGTGGGCATCCATACCGTCTGTTGCATAGGTTGTTGTTGTGCGTCCAAATTTTGGGCAGCCCTTCCACTCACTGCATACGCAATAACAGTATAAGGGACACACTGTTTAATAATAGAAACAACAAAGCATAGCTGGCTGATCTCTCTCTAAGAAAAGTGAGGGCCAACTGCTGGCCCTATAAAAATAGACTTTGTGACTTCCAGAGTCCCTCCTTCATAAATGAAACACAATGTATCTGATGAATTGTCACACACCACATGGCCAGATAAGGTTGTAAAATGACATTTTCCAGTGAATGCATTTGTCATGGTTGAAAGCAATGGTAAAGTTGAAAAACGCATCAAAAACGCTACGTGTGAACATAGCCCAAGTGGTGGAGGAACAATTTTGTTTTGGGTTATTTATTTTGCCTTACATACAAATTATTACCCTGGAAAGGATGTTCCTTAACATATTTCCTAGGAAAATCCATTTTGGTTTTGTTTTTGTATGTTTTATTTTGCGCCTGTAAAAGTCGAGTAAGACTCTGACAACATTGTTCACAGCTGTGAGCCTGAGAGACAGAAATTCTTCCAGAGGTATTCCCCATGATGTTCCTGTGTCATTTCAGCAGTGTTTCCATCAATTTAAGATGTTTTTAGACCCTAAAAGTACCCCTGGGGTGGTCGTGGCAAAAATGCTCGGTTTTCCCATAGACTTACATTGGGCTTGTTGCTTGGGTCAAGCACCTGAGCATTCCAATTTGCTCAACCCGAGCAATGAGCACCCGAGCATTTTAGTGCTCACTCATCACTACTCACTACAACACAGTTCTAACCCAAGCAATTGGGATTAGCTAATAGGGCTTCCTGGCTGAACCCCAATATTTAGCCTAACAATTTTGATGAGCAAATGGGGCCTACTGATTCTTCCCTGCAACACAGTTTTAGCCAAATGATTTGGAGTAGCAAATGGGGCCTCCTGACTGCAATACAGTTGTAGCCCAATTAATTTGGATTAGCAAATAGGGCCTCCTGGCTGAACCTCAATATTAGTCCTAATGATTTTGATGAGCAAATGGGGTCTCCTGATTCCTCACTGCCACACAGTTTTAGGACAAATGATTTGGATTAGCAAATTGGACTTCCTTGCTGAACCCTAATATTAGGCATAATGATTTTGATGAGCAAATGGTCCTCCTGATTTCTCACTGCAACACAGTTTTAGCCCAAATGATTTGGATTAGCAAAAAGGGTGTCACGGGGCTTCCGAGACAGAGAGGTTCCAGAGAACCGCAGCATTCTGGGTCTCGTTCACACACAGTGAACAGAATCTTTTCACCTGTATTCTGACCTGGCTGCTTTGTGCCAGCAGTGCAGGAGTTAACCTTATTGCTGTGTTGCTGAGAGCTGGGTCTCTCAGCTGAAGTGGATCTTGTAATCTGGTCCTCTATATAGACCCAGTCCTGACTTCAGCTATTGTCAGTGATCAGTTCTACTGCCTGACTTGGAGGTTGAAGGAGTGTCGTGTCGGAGTTGGAGGTTTATTTACAGAGATTGGTGTCTGCTGTTTTGGTTGCATGTAAAACCTGTTTTCCTTCCTAGTTTATTCCTTCTCTTCCCTTCTCTGTGTTTTCTCTGTGGTTGTGTGAGAATTTGGTGAGTTTGAGACTTTTAGCTACCTTGTCTGTTTACCCTGTTGTTTGTTGTTTAGTTACACTGGTGCAGTCCACCTCCTTTGGGGGGAGAGGGGGGCCCTGATAGGGCCAACTCAGGAGACAGGGATACGCTGGCGGCTCAGGCCTCCTAACCATCATAAGTACCCCTGAGATAAGGGAAAGCCAGGGCTCCATTATTGTGGCAGGTTCAGGTGCGGGTCCCAGTAAGCTGTCCTGCACCTTTATCGCTGTTTACGGCGTGACAGTATCACTGACCATAAAAATTTTCTTGGTCCAATATGGACCCCATTGCTGCTTTAGCTGGACAAATGCAGCAACTCAGCCTAGAGGTGGCTGACCTCCGCTTGGCGGTTGTGAAGCGCGCTCCAGTGGCCACTGCGGGGGTTGCTACACCTCCACAAGCTTTGCTGGAGCCTAAAATTGCGTTACCTGACAGGTTCTCTGGGGGGCGTGACAAATTTGTTACGTTCAGGGAGGCCTGTAAATTGTACTTTAGGTTGCCTCCTCACACTTCAGGTTCTGAGGAGCAGAGGGTTGGAATTATTGTATCGCTCCTACAAGGTGACCCTCAGGCCTGGGCATTTTCACTTCCCGCTGACGCTTCGCCGTTACGGACTGTGGAGGAGTTTTTTCGAGCCTTAGGTCAAGTGTATGATGATCCTGACCATGTCTCCCTAGCTGAGTCCACTATAAGCCATCTTACACAGGGAGACCGGCCAGTAGAGGAATACTGCTCTGAGTTTTGGAGATGGGCTACTGACACAATGTGGAATGACCCTGCACTCCGCAGTCAATTCTATCAGGGTCTATCTGATAAAGTAAAAGATGCTTCCGCCCTACAGGAGACACCGACCACACTGGAGGCAGCTATGTCTCTTGCGATCCGTGTGGACCGCCGCTTGCACCAGAGACTTAAAGGGAACCTGTCACCTGAATTTGGCGGGACCAGTTTTGGGTCATATGGGCGGGGTTTTCGGGTGTTTGATTCACCCTTTCCTTACCCGCTGGCTGCATGCTGGCCGCAATATTGGATTGAAGTTCATTCTCTGTCCTCCATAGTACACGCCTGTGTAAGGCAAGATTGCCTTGTGCAGGCATGTACTCCGGAGGACAGAGAATGAACTTCAATCCAATATTGCGGCCAGCATGCAGCCAGCGGGTAAGGAAAGGGTGAATCAAACACCCGAAAACCCCGCCCATATGACCCAAAACTGGTCCCGCCAAATTCAGGTGACAGGTTCCCTTTAAGGAATCGCCGCTATTCAAGGGCAATTCAGATTTGGACTCACCAGAATCTGAGTCTCTAGGAGAACCTATGCAGTTGGGTGGAGCTTCTCGTTCTAAGGTGGCTGCAGTAGTTCGGCGTATGGAGGGTGCATGGTTTTTTTTGTGGCAGAAGAGGTCATTATGTGAATGTATGTCCATCTGAAAAACTATTGAGCCCGGGTTGCGGGGAGGTTGGCAACTCGGGTGTACTAATTTTCTCCTTAGGTAAAACTCAATTTTTCCTACCAGCCGAGATTCGTCTTGGTAAAAGTAGGTTCAGTATCTCTGCCTTTCTGGATTCTGAGGCAGGGTTTAATTTAATTGATGCAGGGTTTGTTCAGGCACATGGGCTTAAGACTCAAGAGTTGTCTAGACCCATACCTATAATTGCCATTGATTCTGCACCTTTGAGTCAGGGGACTTTCACTCAGATCGTCTGTGGGGTGAGCCTACAAATAGGGGCGTTACACTCTGAGTCTTTAGATTGTTATGTGTTGGGGGGTTTGCCGTCGCCTGTAGTTCTCGGTTTACCATGGCTCACGTTACACAACCCGGTGTTAGACTGGCAGACTCGGGAGATTACTAGATGGAGTGAGTTTTGTCAGGAACATTGCCTGGGCACTCGGCTAGCCGGGTTCAGTTCTCAGGTTTTGCCAGAGTTCATCTCAGATTTTTAGGATGTATTCTCTGAGGAGGGGAGTCGAGAGCTACCTCCACACCGTCCTTATGATTGTGCCGTACGTCTCATTCCTGGTGCTAAACTGCCTAAAAGTAGGCTATACAACATCTCTGCCCCAGAGAGACAGGCCATAAAGGATTATATCATGGAAAGTCTGGCCAAGGGTCATATCAGACCCTCGTCATCACCCATTGCTGCCGGGTTCTTCTTTGTTAAGAAGAAAGACGGGGGTTTACGCCCATGCTTAGAGTTCGTGAATTTTATCAGATTACGGTCCGGGATTCTTTCCCGCTTCCTCTTATTCCAGACCTCTTTAACCAAATTGTGAGGGCTAAATGGTTCTCCAAATTAGATCTCGGGGGGGCATATAATCTCATTCGGATGAAGGAGGGGGATGAATGGAAGACGGCGTTTAATACTCCAGAGGGACATTACGAGAACTTGGTTATGCCTTTTGGGTTAAGTAATGCTCCTGCCGTGTTTCAACATTTTGTCAATTATATATTTAGTCACTTAATAGGTAGGTTTGTGGTGGTATATCTCGATGACATCTTAGTTTATTCCCCTGACCTCGAGTCTCATCAGGATCATGTACGGCAGGTCCTTCAGGTACTCAGGGACAATAAACTGTTTGCCAAACTGGAGAAATGCATAATCGCAGTCAAAGAGATTCTGTTTCTGGGTTATTTCTTATCCTCCACAGGTTTTCGTATGGACCCGGCTAAGGTCAGGGCGGTCTTGGAGTGGGATCATCCTGAGGACCTTAAGGCTTTACAGAGGTTTTTAGGTTTTGCAAATTTCTATCGCAAATTCATTAAAAACTTTTCAGTGATAGCCAAACCATTGACAGACATGACCAAGAGAGGCATGGATTTCTCCGCATGGTCCAGTGCGGCCAATAAAGCTTTTGAAACTTTGAAAAAGTGTTTTTCCACTGCACCCATAATAATAAAGCCTGACATTACTCAGCCATTTGTGGTAGAGGTGGATGCCTCTGAGGTAGGAGTGGGAGCTGTATTGTCTCAGGGGATTTCTTCAAGTAAGTGGCGTCCGTGTGCATTTTTCTCAAGAAAATTATCTCCTACGGAGAAGAATTATGACATTGGTAACAGGGAGCCGTTGCCAATTAAATGGGCATTTGAGGAATGGCGTCATTTTTTGGAGGGAGCACTTCACCCTGTCATGGTGATCACAGATCACAAGAATCTGTTGTATTTAGAATCTGCATAGCGTCTTACACCTAGGCAGGCAAATTACACACGCTGCACCACCGCGCCTTTGTTCCGCAGGACCACTGCGCCACCAATCCCAGATGTACATGATCAATTTGAGATATTCCAAAAAACGGTGCCAATAATCTTTCGGTGACCATAAAGGCGACTATGTGATAAAGGCCGAAGTCCGGCCGAAACGTCAAAACTGTCGCTTCACCCACCACCGTAAATAAAATTTATTCACTTGAAAGCACACTTTTCCATTGAGTGCAGTGATTCTATATCTATTTTGGACCTAGGCAGGCAAGGTGGTCTCTGTTCTTCGCCAGGTTCAATTTCTACATTACATACCGGCCAGGAAATAAGAATGTCAACAAGAGGCTGATGCGTTATCTCATTGTTTCCCGGGGGTGGGGATAATTGTGAACCAGGACCTATACTACAGAAGGGTGTAGTTGTCGCCGCAATTAATTCTGATCTTGAGAAAGAGGTGGTAGAGGCACAGGGGGACTCCACAGCAACAAAAGGAAAGCGTTCCGGCTCCATAAAACAATGATTCTTTATTCTTTCTTTAAAATTCCTTCAATTCCATAATTCCTTGCTATTATGCAAATGCTTAGGTACAAAAAAATATGAGACGCGTTTCGATCGTATCAGATCTTAGTCAATGCATAATCCTAACAGGCATATACTGATTCTTTTATATTGTGCTTGGACCAATGCCAAGAACAGTCCAAGTCACCTGACTGGAACTGCAGGTCCTAAACAGCAATTCTACCCCTTGCATATAAATGTAACAATTAATTTGTACAAAACTATCTATTAAATTCACAAAGATTAAAATTTGACAATAGTAATATATTATTTTAATTGTTCGATTGAAATCTAATAAATATCTGACTTGATTTTTTTTTTTTTTTTTTTGTATGTGTTGCTTGGACCAATATCAGAGGCAGTTCAAGTCACCTGACTGGAGCTGCAGGTCCTAAACAGAAATTCTTTCTTTTGCATATATAAATGTAGATATAACACTTCATTTTGTACAAAACTATTAGTTCAATTTACGAAAGTTAAAATATAAACACGTAATGCAATTTAACAATAGTGATACATTATTTCAGTTTTTCGGTTGAGACCTAATGGATATCTAGTTTGTAAATTGTATATCCAGAAGGCTTCTCTAGTGAGAAGCCGTCTTTTGACATCACCTCCACACTGCGACATTTTAACATGTTTAATTCCTTGAATCCTCATACTAGACGTGCTTCCTGCGTGATGCAAAGCAAAGTGTTTGGCAACTGCTGATATATTACGATTTCCGGCATTAATATTCGCCATATCCCTCAAGTGCTCTGATATTCTCACCTTTAATTTTCTGGTGGTGCATCCTATATAAGAGACATTACAGGCGATACAATCAATCTTATAGACAACATTATTGGTATGACAGTTAATAAAATCCCTGATAAAGTAGGATTTTGTTTCCTCTTTATTTTGGAAAGTAGTTTTTGTTACAGCATTACGACAGGTGCTGCATGCTGTGACACCGCATTTGAAAAAACCCTTACAATCCAGCCAGGTTTTCGATGTCACCTGGGGAATATGAGAGCTAGGAGATAATGTACTGCCAATTGTTGGGGCTATCCTTGCCACTACATTCAGGCCATCTTTTAAAATTTCAGAAAGCATGTCATCCTCCTGTAAAATGGGTAATCTCTTTAAGATTATATTTTTTATATCAGAGAATTGAGGACTATTTTGGAAACAGACATATGGTTTATTTTTATTCTTCTCTTTACCTTCATTGTTTTCTACATTTGTTCTAAGAAAATTGTCTCTAGATTTACTGCGTACTAAATTGTGTGCCCTATCTAGGGTCCAGTTAGGATACTCGCGCTTCTTTAATTTTGTCCTCAATTGATGAAATTCTTCTTCTCTATCTGTTTCCCCACTACAATTCCTTTTTAATCTGGTATACTCCCCCACCGGGATAGATTTTATCGTATGTCTTGGATGACTACTCCTTGCGTGTAATATAGAATTACCACTTAGGGGTTTTACATGGGTTCTACATCCAATTATTTTATTCGTTACCCCCATCAGATCCAAATCCAAGAATGACATTTTATTAGCATCCCATCTGTGGGTAAATCTGATTCCATATTCATAAGCATTGATATAATTTATAAAATCTGGTACGGCAGACACATCGCCCCCCCAAATAATTAGGGTGTCGTCGATGTATCTGCCGTACCAGACAAGAGCCTCAACAAAAGGATTATCCACGTTGTAGATGTATTTACGCTCCCAATATGCCATGGTCAAATTTGCTAGCGACAGGGAGTATTGCTGTAACAAAAAATACTTTCCAAAATAAAGAGGAGACAAAATCCTACTTTATCAGGGATTTTATTAACTGTCATACCAATAATACCAATAATATTGTCTATAAGATTGATTGTATCACCTGTAATGTCTCTTATATAGGATGCACCACCAGAAAATTAAAGGTGAGAATATCAGAGCACTTGAGGGATATGGCGAATATTAATGCTGGAAATCGTAATATATCAGCAGTTGCCAAACACTTTGCTTTACATCACGCAGGAAGCACGTCTAGTATGAGGATTCAAGGAATTGAACATGTTAAAATGTCGCAGCGTGGAGGTGATGTCAAAAGACGGCTTCTCACTAGAGAAGCCTTCTGCATATACAATTTACAAACTAGATATCCATTAGGTCTCAACCGAAAAACCGAAATAATGTATCACTATTGTTAAATTGCATTATGTGTTTATATTTTAACTTTCGTAAATTGAACTAATAGTTTTGTACAAAATGAAGTGTTATATCTACATTTATATATGCAAAAGAAAGAATTTCTGTTTAGGACCTGCAGCTCCAGTCAGGTGACTTGAACTGCCTCTGATATTGGTACAAGCAACACATACAAGAAAAAAAAAAAATCAGATATTTATTAGATTTCAATCGAACAATTAAAATAATATATTACTATTGTCAAATTTTAATCTTTGTGAATTTAATAGATAGTTTTGTACAAATTAATTGTTACATTTATATGCAAGGGGTAGAATTGCTGTTTAGGACCTGCAGTTCCAGTCAGGTGACTTGGACTGTTCTTGGCATTGGTGCAAGCACAATATAAAAGAATCAGTATATGCCTGTTAGGATTATGCATTGACTAAGATCTGATACGATCGAAACGCGTCGCATATTTTTTTGTACCTAAGCATTTGCATAATAGCAAGGAATTATGGAATTGAAGGAATTTTAAAGAAAGAATAAAGAAACATTGTTTTATGGAGCTGGAACGCTTTCCTTTTGTTGCTGTATCTTCTCTCGTCGAGGTCCTGGACGAAGTTCCGAGCACCTGCATCTGATCGGTGAGCTGGCTGAGGTTTATATAACCACAACCCTTTTTTTTTTCTTTGCTTATTGGACTCCACAGCAGTCTATCCATCAGGTAAACTTTTTGTTCCAGCTAATCTCCGTCTCAGGGTCATAAATGAGCATCATGACTCGGTTTTGGCCGGACATCCTGGAAGTAAGGTTACCGCGGACCGACTCACTCGGCGTTTTTGGTGGTCTGGGGTAAGTGTTGTGAATTCCGTTCCCGGGCTCCCTCCTGTGATCGTGAATGGTACTTTGGTGAGTTCTGTCCTTGGACACCCTCTGGTGGCTTTGAGTGGAACTGCTGATCTTTGAGGTTGGCTTTCTCAGCTGCCCTCGTTTGTTGCTTCTGCTCGCTTCCCTATTTAACTCTGCCCAGGTCGTTAGTTCATGCCAGCTGTCAATGTCTCAGTACTGGTTCAGATCTCTCTTGGATTTCTCAGATGACCTGTCTACTCCAGCAGAAGCTGTCCTTGCTAGTCATTTGCTGTTCATCGGTTTTTGAATATATTTTTCAGTACATGCTATGTTTTCAGTCCAGCTTGCTATTATGATATTTCCTTGCTAGCTGGAAGCTCTGGGGGTGCAGAGCTGCACCTCCACACCGTGAGTCGGTGTGGAGGTCTTTTTGCACACTCTGCGTGGTTTTTGTAGTTTTTAATACTGACCGCATAGTTCCCTTTTCTATCCTCTGTCTTTCTAGAGAAGATTCGGCCTCCTTTGCTAAAATCTGTTTCATTCCTGTGTTTGTCACTTCCCTCTTAACTCACAGTTAATATTTGTGGGGGGCTGCCTTTACTTTGGGAAATTTCTCTGAGGCAAGGTAGGCTGCTATTTCTATCTTTAGGGGTAGTTAGCTCTTAGGCTGTGAAGAGGCGTCTAGGGAGAGTTAGGTATGCTCCACGGCTATTTCTAGTGTGTGTGATAGGATTAGGGATTGCAGTCAGTAGAGTTACCACCTCCTCAGAGCTTGTCCCAGGTTTTCTGTTTTAACCATCAGGTCACTTTGAGTGCTCCTAACCACCAGGTCCATAACAGTACAGCTGGCCAACAAAGTGTTTATGCATCTCAAACATCTCAAAAGAGGGATAGGAGAAGTTCTGAGTTAATTTTTTTTTTCTTTGCAGCTTGTTTTGTCTTTCTTTTCCCCTTAACCTCTGGGTGGTTCAGGACTCAGGTGTAGATATGGATATTCAAGGTTTGTCCTCTTGTGTGGATCAACTCACTGCTAGGGTGCAGAGTATTCAAGATTATGTAGTACAGAATCCGATGTTAGAGCCTAGAATTCCAATTCCTGATTTGTTTTCTGGGGATAGATCTAAATTTTTGAATTTCAAAAATAATTGCAGACTGTTTCTTGCTCTGAAACCCCGCTCCTCTGGTGATCCCATTCAGCAAGTAAAGATTATTATTTCTTTGTTGCGTGGTGACCCGCAAGACTGGGCATTCTCCCTTGAGCCAGGAAATCCTGCATTGCTTAATGTGGATGCATTTTTTCTAGCGCTTGGATTGCTTTATGACGAACCTAATTCTGTGGATCAGGCAGAAAAGATCTTGCTGACTCTATGTCAGGGTCAGGATGAGGCAGAAGTATATTGCCAGAAGTTTAGAAAGTGGTCTGTGCTTACTCAATGGAATGAGTGTGCCCTGGCAGCAATTTTCAGAAAGGGTCTTTCTGAAGCCCTTAAGGATGTTATGGTGGGGTTCCCCACGCCTGCTGGTCTGAATGAGTCAATGTCTTTGGCCATTCAGATTTATCGGCGTTTGCGTGAGCGCAAAGTTGTGCACCATTTGGCGGTGTCCTCTGAGCGGAGGCCTGAGCCTATGCAATGTGATAGGACTTTGACCAGAGCTGAACGGCAAGAACACAGACGTCAGAATGGGCTGTGTTTTTACTGTGGTGACTCCTCTCATGCTATCTCTGATTGTCCTAAGCGCACTAAGAGGTTCGCTAGGTCTGTCACCATTAGTACTTTGCAGCCTAAATTTCTCTTATCTGTTACTCTGATTTGCTCACTGTCGTCCTACTCTGTTATGGCATTTGTGGATTCGGGCGCTGCCCTGAACTTGATGGACTTGGAGTTTGCCAGGCGCTGTGGTTTTTCCTTGGAGCCTTTGCAGAGTCCTATTCCCTTAAGGGGGATTGATGCTACACCATTGGCCAAGAATAAACCTCAGTACTGGACTCAGCTGACCATGTACATGGCTCCCGCACATCAGGAAAATATTCGCTTTTTGGTGTTGCATAATTTGCATGATGTGGTCGTGTTGGGTTTGCCATGGTTACAGGTTCATAATCCAGTACTGGATTGGAAATCAATGTCTGTGTCTAGTTGGGGTTGTC
The DNA here is from genome assembly GCF_051348905.1 of Ranitomeya variabilis. Lineage (NCBI taxonomy): Eukaryota > Metazoa > Chordata > Amphibia > Anura > Dendrobatidae > Ranitomeya > Ranitomeya variabilis. The sequence continues at coordinate 153,102,963 of NC_135239.1, forward strand.
AAGGGATACATGGTGATGTTCCTTTGATGTCAATTTCTTCTTCCACTCCTTCTGAAGTCCCTGAGTTTTTGTCGGATTACCAGGATGTATTTGATGAGCCCAAGTCCAGTGCCCTACCTCCTCATAGGGACTGTGATTGCACTATTAATTTGATTCCTGGTAGTAAGTTCCCTAAGGGCCGACTGTTCAATTTATCTGTGCCAGAACATGCCGCTATGCGGAGTTATGTAAAGGAGTCCTTGGAGAAAGGGCATATTCGCCCGTCTTCGTCGCCGTTGGGAGCAGGGTTCTTTTTTGTGGCCAAGAAGGATGGCTCTCTGAGACCCTGTACAGATTACCGCCTTCTCAATAAAATCACGGTCAAATTTCAGTACCCTTTGCTTCTGTTGTCTGATTTGTTTGCTCGGATTAAGGGGGCTAGTTGGTTTACCAAGATTGACCTTCGAGGGGCATATAATCTTGTGCGTATTAAACAGGGCGATGAATGGAAAACAGCATTTAATACGCCCGAGGGCCATTTTGAGTACCTGGTGATGCCATTCGGGCTTTCTAATGCCCCATCTGTGTTTCAGTCCTTTATGCACGACATCTTCCGGAAGTATCTGGATAGGTTCATGATCGTATATTTGGATGATATTTTGGTCTTTTCGGATGATTGGGAGTCTCATGTAAGGCAGGTCAGGATGGTGTTCCAGGTCCTTCGTGCTAATGCATTGTTTGTGAAGGGCTCTAAATGCCTCTTTGGAGTTCAGAAGGTTTCCTTTTTGGGCTTCATTTTTTCCCCTTCTACTATCGAGATGGATCCTGTTAAAGTTCAGGCCATTTATGATTGGACTCAACCTACATCTGTGAAGAGTCTTCAGAAGTTCCTGGGCTTTGCTAATTTTTACCGTCGCTTCATCGCTAATTTTTCTAGTGTGGTTAAGCCTTTGACTGATTTGATGAAGAAAGGCTCTGATGTGGTGAATTGGTCCCCTGCGGCCGTTGAGGCCTTTCAGGAGCTTAAACGTCGCTTTACTTCGGCCCCTGTATTGCGTCAGCCAGATGTTTTGCTCCCTTTTCAGGTCAAGGTTGATGCTTCTGAGATTGGGGCAGGGGCTGTTTTGTCTCAGAGAAGTTCTGATGGCTCCTTGATGAAGCCGTGTGCTTTCTTTTCTAGAAAGTTTTCGCCTGCCGAGCGTAATTATGATGTCGGCAATCGGGAGTTGTTGGCTATGAAGTGGGCATTTGAGGAGTGGCGTCATTGGCTTGAGGGAGCCAAACATCGCGTGGGGGTCCTGACTGATCACAAGAATCTGACTTACCTCGAGTCCGCTAAGCGGTTGAACCCTAGACAGGCTCGATGGTCACTGTTTTTCTCTCGTTTCGATTTTGTGGTCTCATACCTTCCGGGATCTAAGAATGTGAAGGCTGATGCCCTTTCTAGGAGTTTTTTGCCTTATTCTCCGGGAGTCCCTGAGCCGGCTGGTATTCTTAAAGAGGGGGTGATTCTGTCTGCCATCTCCCCTGATTTGCGGCGGGTGCTGCAGGAGTTTCAGGCTGATAGACCTGACCGCTGCCCAGTGGAGAAACTGTTTGTCCCTGATAGATGGATTAGTAGGGTTATTTCTGAGGTTCATTGTTCAGTGTTGGCTGGTCATCCTGGGATTTTTGGTACCAGAGATTTGGTTGCCAGGTGTTGTGAATTAGACTTTTTGGCTCCCTCTTGTGGTTGCTAGTGATATGACTCTGGGATTTTCTTCCCTCAGTTTGCACCCAGCTGGGTCGTTAGTTCTGGGGTGTTGCTATATAAACCTCCTGGAACCTTAGTCCAGTGCCTGGCATCGTTGTAATCAGACACATTCTGTTTGCTCCTATCTGCTGGTCTTGGTTCGTGCAAAATTAAGCTAAGTCCTGCTTCTTTGTTTTTTGGGTTATTTGCTTGCTCTCATTTTTGTCCAGCTTGTACTAAATGTGATTCCTGATCTTGCTGGAAGCTCTAGGGGGCTGGTGTTCTCTCCCCGGGCCGTTAGACGGTTCGGGGGTTCTTGAATTTCCAGTGTGGATATTTTTGATAGGGTTTTTGCTGACCATATAAGTTATCTTTCTATATGCTGCTATTAGCTAGTGGGCCTCTCTTTGCTAAATACCTAGCTCATTCTTATGTTTGTCTTTTCCTCTTACCTCACCGTCATTATTTGTTGGGGGCTTGTATCCATCTTTTGGGGTCTATTCTCTGGAGGCAAGAAAGGTCTTTCTTTTCCCTTCTAGGGTTAGCTAGTTCTCCGGCTGGCGCGAGACGTCTAGAACCAACGTAGGAACGTTCCCCGGCTGCTGTTATTTGTGGTGCTAGGATTAGATATATGGTCAGCCCAGGTACCACTGCCCTATGAGCTGGTTTTTTGTGTTTGCAGACTTAGAGATTATTTCTGAGACCCTCTGCCATTGGGGTCATAACAGTATGCCAGGCCAACATTGAATGTTTAATGCATTGCAGAAGTGGGATAATAAGAAAGGAAATTCTGTTTTTTTTTTTTTTCTTTCCTCTCTTCCTCCCCTTTACCTTTGAGTGGCTTGTGCTTGCTGCAGACATGAATGTCCAGACCTTGATTACAAGTGTAGACCAGCTGGCAGCTCGTGTGCAGGGCATACAAGATTTTGTTACCAGTAGTCCTATGTCTGAACCTAAAATACCTATTCCGGAATTGTTTTCTGGAGACCGATTTAGGTTTAGGAATTTCAAGAATAATTGTAAATTGTTTCTTTCTCTGAGACCCCGTTCATCTGGAGATTCAGCTCAGCAAGTTAAAATTGTTATTTCTTTTTTACGGGGCGACCCTCAGGATTGGGCTTTCTCGCTAGCGCCAGGAGATCCGGCATTGGCAAATATTGATGCGCTTTTTCTGGCGCTCGGATTGCTTTACGAGGAACCCAATCTTGAAATTCAGGCAGAAAAAGCCTTGCTGGCTATTTCTCAGGGTCAGGATGAAGCTGAAGTGTATTGCCAAAAATTTCGGAAATGGTCCGTGCTTACTCAGTGGAATGAGTGTGCTCTGGCCGCAAATTTCAGAAATGGCCTTTCTGAAGCCATTAAGAATGTGATGGTGGGTTTCCCCATTCCTACAAGTCTGAATGATTCTATGGCGCTGGCTATTCAAATTGACCGGCGTTTGCGGGAGCGCAAAACCGCTAATCCTCTGGTGGTGTTGTCTGAACAAACACCTGATTTAATGCAATGTGATAGAATTCAGACTAGAAATGAGCGGAAAAATCATAGACGTCAGAATGGGTTGTGTTTTTACTGTGGTGATTCTACACATGTTATATCAGCATGCTCTAAACGCCAAACAAGGGTTGTTAGTCCTGTCGCCATTGGTAATTTGCAACCTAAATTTGTTTTGTCTGTGACTTTAATTTGCTCTTTGTCTTCTTACCCTGTTATGGCGTTTGTGGATTCAGGTGCTGCCCTGAGTCTTATGGATCTGTCATTTGCCAAGCGCTGTGGTTTTGTTCTTGAACCGTTAGTAAATCCTATTCCTCTTAGAGGTATTGATGCTACGCCATTGGCGGAAAATAAACTGCAGTTTTGGACACAGGTGACCATGTGCATGACTCCTGAACATCGGGAGGTGATTCGTTTTCTTGTGCTGCATAAAATGCATGATTTGGTCGTTTTGGGTCTGCCATGGTTACAGACCCACAATCCAGTCTTGGATTGGAAGGCAATGTCTGTGTCAAGTTGGGGCTGTCAGGGAATTCATGCTGATTCCCCGCCGGTGTCTATTGCTTCCTCTACTCCTTCGGAAGTTCCTGAGTAGTTGTCTGATTATCAGGATGTATTCAGCGAGTCCAGATCCAGTGCTCTGCCTCCTCATAGGGACTGTGACTGCGCCATAGATTTGATCCCAGGTAGTAAATTTCCTAAGGGAAGATTATTTAATCTGTCTGTACCTGAGCATGCCGCAATGCGTTCGTATATCAAGGAGTCTCTGGAGAAGGGGCATATCCGTCCATCCTCTTCCCCTCTTGGTGCAGGATTCTTTTTTGTGGCCAAGAAGGACGGATCTTTGAGACCTTGTATTGACTATCGGCTTCTGAATAAAATCACTGTAAAATTTCAGTATCCTTTGCCTCTGTTGTCGGACTTGTTTGCCCGGATTAAAGGTGCCAAGTGGTTCACCAAGATAGATCTTCGTGGTGCGTACAACCTTGTGTGCATTAAGCAAGGAGATGAATGGAAGACTGCATTTAATACGCCCGAAGGTCATTTTGAGTACTTGGTGATGCCTTTTGGGCTCTCTAATGCTCCCTCAGTGTTTCAGTCCTTTATGCATGATATTTTCCGGAAGTATCTGGATAAATTTATGATTGTTTATCTGGATGATATTCTGATTTTCTCTGAAGATTGGGACTCACATGTGGAGCAGGTCAGGATGGTGTTTCAGGTTTTGCGTGAGAATGCTATGTTTGTTAAAGGCTCAAAGTGTCTCTTTGGAGTACAGAAGGTTCCCTTTTTGGGGTTTATTTTTTCCCCTTCTGCTGTGGAGATGGACCCAGTCAAGGTCCGAGCTATTCATGAGTGGACTCAACCCACGTCAGTTAAGAGTCTTCAGAAGTTCTTGGGTTTTGCTAACTTCTACCGTCGTTGTATCGCTAATTTTTCTAGCGTTGTTAAACCTTTGACGGATATGACCAAGAAAGGTTCTGATGTTGCTAACTGGGCTCCTGCAGCCGTGGAGGCGTTCCAGGAGTTGAAGCGCCGGTTTACTTCGGCACCTGTTTTGTGCCAGCCTGATGTCTCACTTCCCTTTCAGGTCGAAGTGGATGCTTCTGAGATTGGGGCAGGGGCTGTTTTGTTGCAGAGAGGCCCTGGTTGCTCGGTAATGAGACCATGTGCTTTCTTCTCTAGGAAGTTTTCGCCTGCTGAGCGGAATTATGATGTGGGCAATCGGGAATTACTGGCCATGAAGTGGGCATTTGAGGAGTGGCGTCATTGGCTCGAGGGTGCTAAGCATCGTCTGGTGGTCTTGACTGATCACAAAAATTTGATGTATCTCGAGTCTGCTAAACGCCTGAATCCTAGACAGGCCCGCTGGTCATTGTTTTTCTCCCGTTTTGACTTTGTGGTCTCGTATTTACCAGGTTCAAAGAATGTGAAGGCTGATGCTCTTTCAAGGAGCTTTGTGCCTGACTCTCCTGGAGTCACAGAACCTGTTGGTATTCTTAAAGAGGGAGTTATCTTGTCAGCCATTTCTCCTGATTTGCGACGTGTGTTGCAGAGATTTCAGGCTGGTAGACCTGACTCTTGTCCACCTGACAGACTGTTTGTTCCTGATAAGTGGACCAGCAGAGTCATTTCCGAGGTTCATTCCTCGGTGTTGGCAGGTCATCCGGGAATTTTTGGCACCAGAGATCTGGTGGCTAGGTCCTTTTGGTGGCCTTCCTTGTCACGGGATGTGCGGTCATTTGTGCAGTCCTGTGGGACTTGTGCTCGAGCTAAGCCTTGCTGTTCTCGTGCCAGCGGGTTGCTCTTGCCCTTGCCTGTCCCGAAGAGGCCTTGGACACACATTTCCATGGATTTCATTTCTGATCTCCCGGTGTCTCAGGGTATGTCTGTCATCTGGGTGGTATGTGATCGCTTTTCGAAAATGGTCCATTTGGTGCCTTTGCCTAAGCTGCCTTCCTCTTCCGATCTGGTTCCTGTGTTCCTTCAGAATGTGGTTCGTTTACACGGCATTCCTGAGAATATTGTGTCTGACAGAGGATCCCAGTTTGTTGCCAGGTTCTGGCGATCCTTTTGTGCTAGGATGGGCATTGATTTGTCGTTCTCGTCTGCCTTTCATCCTCAGACTAATGGACAAACTGAGCGAACTTTTCAGACTCTGGAGGCTTACTTGAGGTGTTTTGTTTCGGCAGATCAGGATGATTGGGTGACCTTCTTGCCGTTGGCTGAGTTTGCCCTTAATAATCGGGCTAGTTCCGCTACTTTGGTTTCGCCATTTTTCTGCAACTCTGGTTTCCATCCTCGTTTTTCCTCGGGACATGTGGAGCCTTCTGACTGTCCTGGGGTGGATTCTGTGGTGGATAGGTTGCAGCAGATCTGGAATCATGTGGTGGACAACTTAAAATTGTCACAGGAGAAGGCTCAGCATTTTGCCAACCGCCGCCGCGGTGTGGGTCCCCGACTTCGTGTTGGGGATTTGGTGTGGCTGTCTTCTCGATTTGTTCCTATGAAGGTCTCCTCTCCTAAATTTAAGCCTCGCTTCATCGGTCCTTACAAGATATTGGAAATCCTTAATCCAGTGTCCTTTCGCTTGGATCTTCCGGTTTCCTTTGCCATTCACAACGTGTTCCATAGGTCTTTGTTGCGACGCTACGTTGTGCCTGTGGTTCCTTCTGCTGAGCCTCCTGCTCCGGTGTTGGTTGAGGGCGAGTTGGAGTACGTGGTTGAGAAGATCTTGGATTCTCGTCTCTCCAGACGGAGGCTTCAGTATTTGGTCAAGTGGAAGGGCTATGGTCAGGAGGATAATTCCTGGGTGGTTGCCTCTGATGTGCATGCGGCCGATTTAGTTCGTGCCTTTCACGCTGCTCATCCTGATCGCCCTGGTGGTCTTGGTGAGGGTTCGGTGACCCCTCCTTAAGGGGGGGGTACTGTTGTGAATTAGACTTTTTGGCTCCCTCTTGTGGTTACTAGTGATATGACTCTGGGATTTTCTTCCCTCAGTTTGCACCCAGCTGGGTCGTTAGTTCAGGGGTGTTGCTATATAAACCTCCTGGAACCTTAGTCCAGTGCCTGGCATCGTTGTAATCAGACACATTCTGTTTGCTCCTATCTGTTGGTCCTGGTTCGTGCAAAATTAAGCTAAGTCCTGCTTCTTTGTTTTTTGGGTTATTTGCTTGCTCTCATTTTTGTCCAGCTTGTACTAAATGTGATTCCTGATCTTGCTGGAAGCTCTAGGGGGCTGGTGTTCTCCCCCCGGGCCGTTAGACGGTTCGGGGGTTCTTGAATTTCCAGTGTGGATATTTTTGATAGGGTTTTTGCTGACCATATAAGTTATCTTTCTATATTCTGCTATTAGCTAGTGGGCCTCTCTTTGCTAAATACCTAGCTCATTCTTATGTTTGTCTTTTCCTCTTACCTCACCGTTATTATTTGCTGGGGGCTTGTATCCAACTTTTGGGGTCTATTCTCTGGAGGCAAGAAAGGTCTTTCTTTTCACTTCTAGGGTTAGCTAGTTCTCCGGCTGGCGCGAGACGTCTAGAGCCAACGTAGGAACGTTCCCCGGCTGCTGTTATTTGTGGTGCTAGGATTAGATATATGGTCAGCCCAGTTACCACTGCCCTATGAGCTGGTTTTTTGTGTTTGCAGACTTAGAGATTATTTCTGAGAACCTCTGCCATTGGGGTCATAACAGCCAGGTCCTTTTGGTGGCCTTCCTTGTCACGGGATGTGCGTTCTTTTGTGCTGTCCTGTGGGACTTGTGCTCTGGCCAAACCTTGCTGTTCTCGTGCCAGTGGGTTGCTTTTGCCTTTGCCTGTCCCGAAGAGGCCCTGGACACATATTTCCATGGATTTTATTTCTGATCTTCCTGTCTCTCAAAGGATGTCTGTCATCTGGGTGGTTTGTGATCGGTTTTCTAAGATGGTCCATTTGGTACCCTTGCCTAAATTGCCTTCCTCCTCTGATTTGGTTCCTTTATTTTTTCAGCATGTGGTTCGTTTGCATGGCATTCCGAAGAACATTGTGTCGGACAGAGGTTCCCAATTTGTTTCTAGGTTTTGGCGGTCCTTTTGTGCTAAGATGGGCATTGATTTGTCTTTTTCTTCAGCGTTCCATCCTCAGACAAATGGCCAAACCGAACGAACCAATCAGACCTTGGAAACCTATCTGAGATGCTTTGTTTCTGCTGATCAGGATGATTGGGTGACCTTCTTGCCATTGGCCGAGTTCGCCCTTAATAATCGGGCTAGTTCTGCTACTTTGGTTTCGCCTTTTTTTTGTAATTCTGGTTTTCATCCTTGTTTTTCTTCGGGGCAGGTTGAGCCTTCTGACTGTCCTGGCGTGGATTCTGTGGTGGACAGGTTGCAACAAATTTGGACTCACGTGGTGGACAATTTGACGTTGTCTCAGGAGAAGGCGCAACATTTTGCCAACCGCCGTCGCTGTGTTGGTCCCCGACTTCGTGTTGGGGATTTGGTTTGGTTGTCTTCTCGTTATGTTCCTATGAAGGTTTCTTCTCCTAAGTTCAAGCCTCGTTTCATTGGTCCTTATAAGATTTCTGAAATTATCAATCCTGTGTCGTTTCGTTTGGCCCTTCCAACTTCTTTTGCCATCCATAATGTGTTTCATAGGTCGTTGTTGCGGAGATATGTGGCGCCTATGGTTCCTTCCGTTGATCCTCCTGCTCCGGTGTTGGTTGAGGGGGAGTTGGAGTATGTGGTGGAGAAGATTTTAGATTCTCGTATTTCGAGACGGAAGCTTCAGTACTTGGTTAAATGGAAGGGCTATGGTCAGGAGGATAATTCCTGGGTTGTTGCCTCCGATGTCCATGCTGCCGATTTGGTTCGTGCCTTTCATTTGGCTCATCCTGATCGGCCTGGGGGCTCTGGTGAGGGTTCGGTGACCCCTCCTCAAGGGGAAGGTACTGTTGTGAATTCCGTTCTCGGGCTCCCTCCTGTGGTCGTGAATGGTACTTTGGTGAGTTCTGTCCTTGGACACCCTCTGGTGGATTTGAGTGGAACTGCTGATCTTTGAGGTTGGCTTTCTCAGCTGCCCTCGTTTATTGCTTCTGCTCGCTTCCCTATTTAACTCTGCCCAGGTTGTTAGTTCATGCCAGCTGTCAATGTCTCAGTACTGGTTCAGATCTCTCTTGGATTTCTCAGATGACCTGTCTACTCCAGCAGAAGCTAAGTCCTTGCTAGTCATTTGCTGTTCATCGGTTTTTGAATATATTTTTCAGTACATGCTATGTTTTCAGTCCAGCTTGCTATTATGATATTTCCTTGCTAGCTGGAAGCTCTGGGGGTGCAGAGCTGCACCTCCACACCGTGAGTCAGTGTGGAGGTATTTTTGCACACTCTGCGTGGTTTTTGTAGTTTTTAATACTGACCGCATAGTTCCCTTTTTGTCATGGTTCCCAATGGCAGGGACTTAGGCAAAAACGGACTAGCTCTAGGAAGATGGTAACTCAGATGACCGCGATGCTGAACCTAACACACAAATAACAGTAGCCGGGGGGCGTGCCTACGATTATATCCCTAGACGTCTCGCACCAGCCAGAGATCTAGCTACTCCTAGTAGAGGAATACACAGACCTGACTTGCCTCCAGGGAAACCCCAAAAGTGATAGTAGCCCCCCACATATAATAACGGTTAGGTAAGAGAAAAACACGTACGCAGTATGAATATAGGTTCAGCAAAGAGAGGCCCTCTGACTAGATAGCAGAAAATACAAAAGAGGACTTCGCGGTCACCTCAAAACCCTAATCAGCCATCCTGAAATTACTTTAACTCCGATATCAACTCATGACACCGGAGTAGTAATTTCAGATCACTAGAGCTTCCAGCAGCAAGAGTGTATAAATGCGTGCTGGACAAAACAAACACAAAAATACAAAAGATCCAACTTAGCTGAATTGCAGACTTGGAGCAGGTAGCAAGCAACAGAGGTGCTCTGATAACATTGATTGCCGGCACTAGAATGACTGAGAAGCCAAACTAAATAGGAAACTCCCAAACCCTGATGGGAACAGGTGCACTGGAAACAAAAGACAAAAGTAAGCCAGTACCACCAGTAGCCACCAGAGGGAGCCAAAAACAGAATTCACAACAGTACCCCCCCCTTAAGGAGGGGGCACCGAACCCTCATGAGAACCACCAGGGCGATCTGGATGCGCCCTATGAAAGGCGCGAACCAAATCAGAGGCATGAACATCAGAGGCAGTCACCCAAGAATTAACTTCCTGCCCGTATCCCTTCCATTTAACCAAATATTGGAGTCTCCGTCTGGAAACGCGAGAGTCCAAAATCTTTTCCACAACATACTCCAATTCACCCTCCACCAGCACAGGAGCAGGAGGTTCAACAGAAGGCACAACCGGTACCTCGTACCTCCGCAACAACGACCGATGGAAGACATTATGAATGGCGAAAGATGCTGGTAGGTCCAAACGAAATGATACAGGATTAAGAATCTCCAAAATCTTATAAGGACCTATGAACCGGGGTTTAAACTTAGGAGAAGAGACCTTCATAGGGACAAAACGAGAAGACAACCACACCAAGTCCCCAACACGAAGACGATGACCCACACGACGATGACGATTAGCAAACTGCTGAGTCTTCTCCTGAGACAACTTCAAATTGTCCACCACATGACTCCAAATCCGGTGCAGACTATCCACCACAGTGTCCACTCCAGGGCAATCCGAAGATTCCACCTGACCAGATGAAAAACGAGGGTGAAACCCTGAATTGCAAAAGAAAGGAGAAACCAGAGTGGCAGAACTGGCCCGATTATTAAGGGCAAACACTGCCAACGGCAAAAAGGCGACCCAATCATCCTGATCAGTAGACACAAAACACCTCAAATAAGTCTCCAAGGTCTGATTAGTTCGCTCCGTCTGGCCATTAGTCTGAGGATGGAAAGCAGACGAGAAAGATAAATCAATGCCCATCCTGGCACAGAACGCTCGCCAGAACCTAGACACAAATTGAGATCCCCTGTCAGAAACGATGTTTTCCGGGATACCATGTAAACGAACCACATTTTGAAAAAACAAAGGAACCAACTCCGATGAAGAAGGCAATTTGGGCAAGGGTACCAAATGAACCATCTTAGAAAAACGGTCACACACCACCCAAATGACGGACATTTTCTGAGAAACCGGGAGGTCCGAGATAAAGTCCATAGAGATGTGCGTCCATGGCCTCTTCGGAATAGGCAAGGACAACAACAATCCACTAGCCCGAGAGCAGCAAGGCTTGGCCCGAGCACAAACATCACAAGACTGCACAAAAGTACGCACATCCCGAGACAGGGAAGGCCACCAGAAGGACCTGGCCACCAAATCTCTGGTACCAAAGATTCCAGGGTGGCCTGCCAACACAGAAGAATGAACCTCCGAGATGACTCTACTGGTCCACTCATCTGGAACAAACAGTCTCCCAGGCGGACAACGATCAGGCCTATCAGTCTGAAACTCCTGCAAAGCACGTCGCAAGTCTGGGGAGACAGCAGACAAAATCACCCCATCCTTAAGGATACCCGTAGGCTCAGAATCACCAGAGGAGTCAGGCTCAAAACTCCTAGAAAGGGCATCTGCCTTCACATTTTTCGAACCCGGCAAGTATGAAACCACAAAATTAAACCGGGAGAAAAACAGCGACCAGCGCGCCTGTCTAGGATTCAGACGCCTGGCAGACTCAAGGTAAATCAGATTCTTGTGATCAGTCAAGACCACAACCTGATGTCTAGCACCCTCAAGCCAATGACGCCACTCCTCAAATGCCCACTTCATAGCCAAGAGCTCCCGATTACCGACATCATAATTTCGCTCGGCGGGCGAAAACTTTCGAGAGAAGAATGCACATGGTCTCATCACTGAGCAATCGGGACTTCTCTGCGACAAAACCGCCCCCGCTCCAATCTCGGAAGCATCAACCTCGACCTGAAAAGGGAGCGAAACATCAGGCTGGCGCAACACAGGGGCAGAAGAAAAGCGGCGCTTAAGCTCCCGAAAGGCCTCCGCAGCCACAGAGGACCAATTGGCAACATCAGCACCCTTCTTAGTCAAATCAGTCAGAGGTTTAGCAACACTTGAAAACCCAGTTATAAATCGACGATAGAAATTAGCAAAGCCCAAGAATTTCTGAAGACTCTTCAGGGAAGTAGGCTGCGTCCAATCACAAATGGCCCGAACCTTGACAGGATCCATCTCAATAGAAGAAGGGGAAAAAATGTACCCCAAAAAAGAGATCTTCTGAACCCCAAAAATACACTTCGAACCCTTTACAAACAAAGAATTGGCCCGCAAAACCTGAAAAACCTTCCTAACCTGTTGAACATGCGACTCCCAGTCATCCGAAAAAATCAAAATATCATCCAAATACACAATCATAAATTTATCCAGATATTCACGGAAAATATCGTGCATAAAGGACTGAAAGACTGAAGGGGCATTAGAAAGACCAAAAGGCATTACCAAATACTCAAAATGGCTCTCGGGCGTATTAAATGCAGTTTTCCACTCATCTCCCTGCTTAATCCGCACCAAATTATACGCACCCCGAAGATCAATCTTAGAGAACCACTTTGCCCCTTTAATACGAGCAAATAAATCAGTCAATAGTGGCAAAGGATACTGGTATTTGACTGTAATCCTATTCAACAGGCGATAATCAATACAGGGCCTCAGGGAGCCATCTTTTTTACCCACGAAAAAAAACCCTGCTCCTAAAGGAGATGAGGATGGACGGATATGTCCCTTTTCCAAGGACTCCTTAATATACTCTCGCATAGCAGCATGCTCAGGCACAGACAGATTGAACAAACGACCCTTAGGAAACTTGCTGCCAGGAATTAAGTCTATAGCACAATCACAATCCCTGTGAGGGGGGAGAGAACTAAGTTTAGGCTCCTCAAAAACATCACAATAGTCAGACAAAAATGCCGGAACTTCAGAGGGAGTAGATGAAGCAATGGAAACCAAAGGTACTTCCCCATGAGCCCCCTGACATCCCCAGCTTAACACAGACATTGTTTTCCTGTCAAGGGCTGGATTATGAGTTTGCAACCATGGCAATCCAAGCACTAAGACATCATGCAAGTTATGCAACACAAGGAAGCGAATCACCTCCCGATGGTCAGGAGTCATACACATAGTCACTTGTGTCCAGTATTGTGGTTTATTCCTAGCCAATGGTGTGGAGTCGATACCCTTCAGAGGGATAGGAACTTCCAAAGGCTCTAGGCTAAACCCACAGCGTCTGGCAAAGGACCAATCCATAAGACTCAAGGAAGCGCCAGAATCCACATAGGCATCCACGGTAATAGATGATAATGAACAAATCAAAGTTACAGACAAAATAAACTTAGACTGTAAAGTGCCAATTGCAAAAGACTTATCACCCTTTTTTGTGCGTTTAGAGCATGCTGATATAACATGAGCAGAATCACCACAGTAGAAGCACAACCCATTTTGACGTCTATAATTCTGCCGTTCATTTCTGGACAGAATTCGATCACATTGCACATTCTCCAGTGCCTGCTCAGAAGACACCGCCAAATGGTGCACAGGTTTGCGCTCCCGCAAACGCCGATCAATCTGAATAGCCATAGTCATGGATTCATTCAGACCTGTGGGCGTAGGAAACCCCACCATGACATCTTTAACGGCGTCAGAGAGACCTTCTCTGAAATTCGCCGCCAGGGCGCACTCATTCCACTGAGTAAGCACAGACCATTTTCGAAATTTTTGACAATATATTTCAGCTTCATCATACCCCTGAGAGAGGGCCATCAAGGCTCTTTCAGCCTGAATCTCCAAATTAGGTTCCTCATAGAGCAACCCCAGTGCCAGAAAAAACGCATCCACATTGAGCAGCGCAGGATCCCCTGGTGCCAATGCAAATGCCCAATTCTTGGGGTCACCCCGTAACAAGGAAATAACAATTTTAACCTGCTGAGCGGGGTCTCCAGCGGAGCGAGATCTCAGAGAAAGATACAATTTACAATTGTGCTTAAAATTCAAAAAACGAGATCTATCTCCAGAAAAGAACTCAGGTATAGGAATCTTGGGTTCAGACATAGGAGCATGTATAACAAAGTCTTGGATATTTTGAACTTTAGAGGCAAGAGTATTCAGGTCTGAAGCTAAACTCTGGATATCCATTTCTCAACAGCTGAGATCTGAGCCATTCAGGGATTAAGAGGAGAGAAAAAAAAAAAAAACAGCAGATTGAAATTATGGCTAGACAGAACTTCTGAGTAAAAAAAAAGTATCAGAAACTTCTTTTTTTTTTGTCTCTTTCTTCAGCCAATACCTTTAATACATTTTGGCCGGCAATACTGTCATGGTTCCCAATGGCAGGGACTTAGGCAAAAACGGACTAGCTCTAGGAAGATGGTAACTCAGATGACCGCGATGCTGAACCTAACACACAAATAACAGTAGCCGGGAGGCGTGCCTACGATTATATCCCTAGACGTCTCGCACCAGCCGGAGATCTAGCTACTCCTAGTAGAGGAATACACAGACCTGACTTGCCTCCAGGGAAACCCCAAAAGTGATAGTAGCCCCCCACATATAATAATGGTTAGGTAAGAGAAAAACACGTACGCAGTATGAATATAGGTTCAGCAAAGAGAGGCCCTCTGACTAGATAGCAGAAAATACAAAAGAGGACTTCGCGGTCACCTCAAAACCCTAATCAGCCATCCTGAAATTACTTTAACTCCGATATCAACTCATGACACCGGAGTAGTAATTTCAGATCACTAGAGCTTCCAGCAGCAAGAGTGTATAAATGCGTGCTGGACAAAACAAACACAAAAATACAAAAGATCCAACTTAGCTGAATTGCAGACTTGGAGCAGGTAGCAAGCAACAGAGGTGCTCTGATAACATTGATTGCCGGCACTAGAATGACTGAGAAGCCAAACTAAATAGGAAACTCCCAAACCCTGATGGGAACAGGTGCACTGGAAACAAAAGACAAAAGTAAGCCAGTACCACCAGTAGCCACCAGAGGGAGCCAAAAACAGAATTCACAACACCTTTTCTATCCTCTGTCTATCTAGAGAAAATTCGGCCTCCTTTGCTAAAATCTGTTTCATTCCTGTGTTTGTCACTTCCCTCTTAACTCACAGTTAATATTTGTGGGGGGCTGCCTTTACTTTGGGAAATTTCTCTGAGGCAAGGTAGGCTGCTATTTCTATCTTTAGGGGTAGTTAGCTCTTAGGCTGTGAAGAGGCGTCTAGGGAGAGTTAGGTACGCTCCACGGCTATTTCTAGTGTGTGTGATAGGATTAGGGATTGCGGTCAGTAGAGTTACCACCTCCTTAGAGCTTGTCCCAGGTTTTCTGTTTTAACCATCCGGTCACTTCGGGTGCTCCTAACCACCAGGTCCATAACAGGTAAGACATGATGTACAGGAATATGTCGCTGCCTGCAGTGTGTGTGCGTTCCAAGTCCTCTCATTCTCGCCCGTCTGGGTCTCTTCAACCTTTGGAGATTCCCAGAAGACCTTAGACTCATTTGTCAATAGATTTCATCACTGACTTACCGGTTTCGGAGGGCAATACAGTTATCTTAGTCGTAGTTCATAGATTTAGCAAGATGTCTCATTTCATTGAGCTCCCCTCATTACCAAATGCTAAGACTCTGGCACAGGTCTATATTAAGGAGGTTGTGAGACTGCATGGTATTCCTTCAGATATTGTCTCAGACCGTGGGGTGCAGTTTATTTCTAAGTTTTGGAGGGCTTTCTGCAGCCGGCTGGGGACTCATTTGTCGTTTTCTTCAGCTTTTCATCCTCAATCCAATGGTCAGACTGAATGTGTAAATCAAAATCTTGAGACTTATCTCAGGTGTTTCATCTCTGAGAATCAGGAGGACTGGGTTAAGTACTTACCGTTAGCAGAATTTGCTATAAACAATCATACTGATGAGTCTACTGGTAAGTCCCCGTTTATCAGGGCATATGGTTTTCATCCTCAATTTAGTTCATTTAATAGGAGGGATTCCTCAGGTGTTCCTGAAGAGGAGAGGTTTTCTTCATCCATCACGTCCGTATGGCAAGGGGTTCTTGATAAATTGAAGAGGATGGGTTCCAGGTATAAGAATGCGGCTGATCGGAGATGAGTGGAAGGTCCGGACCTGTGTGTGGGTGATTGGGTTTGGTTGTCCTCAAAAAATATTAAGCTGAGAGCTCCCTCATGGAAATTGGGCCCTAGGTTCATTGGCCCTTATAGGATTGTGGCCGTCGTGAATTCCGTTGCTTTTCGGTTGGCTTTGCCTCAGTCATTCAAGATCCATAATGTTTTTCATCGCTCCTTACTCAAAAAGGTTGTGGCACCATCCAATCAGTCCCCTTCACCTCCATCTCCGGTCCTTGTTGATGTAAATCTCGAGTTCCAGATTTCCAGGGTTATGGATTCTCGTTTCGTTCGTCGATCCTTACAATATCTGGTACACTGGAGAGGGTACGTTCCTGAGGAAAGGACGTATGTACCTGCTGCCGATGTCCACGCGGTTAGGTTGGTTCGGGCATTTCATGCAGCTCATCCTGAGAAACCTGGTCCTGAGTTTCCGGAGGTCCCTCGTAGAAGGCGGGGTACTTTCATGGGTATTCCGCGACAGAGATGTTCCAGAGAACCGCAGCGCTCTGGGCCTCGTTCACACACAGTGAACAGAAGCTCTTCACCTGTATTCTGACCTGGCTGCTTTGTGCCAGCAGTGCAGGTGTTAACCTTATTGCTGTGTTGCTGAGAGCTGGGTCTCTCAGCTGAAGTGGATCTTGTAATCTGATCCTCTATATAGACCCAGTCCTGACTTCAGCTATTGTCAGTGATCAGTTCTACTGCCTGGCTTGGAGGTTGAAGGAGCGTCGTGTTGGAGTTGGAGGTTTATTTACAGAGATTGGTGTCTGCTGTTTTGGTTGCATGTAAAACCTGTTTTCCTTCCTAGTTTATTCCTTCTCTTCCCTTCTCTGTGTTTCCTCTGTGGTTGTGTGAGCATTTGGTGTGTTTGAGACTTTTAGTTACCTTGTCTGTTTATCCTGTTGTTTGTTGTTTAGTTACACTGGTGCAGTCCACCTCCTTTGATGGGAGAGGGGGCCCCTGATAGGGCCAACTCAGGAGACAGGGATACGCTGGCGGCTCAGGCCTCCTAACCATCATAGGTACCCCTGAGATAAGGGAAAGCCAGGGCCCCTATATTGTGGCAGGGTCAGGTGCGGGTCCCAGTAAGCCGTCCTGCCCCTTTATCGCCATTTACGGCGTGACAAAGGGCTTAGGGTTTCCTGGCTGAACCCAATATTAGGCCTAATTATTTTCATGTGCAAATGGGGCCTCCTGATTCCTCACTGCAACACAGTTTTAGCCCAAATAATTTTGATTAGCAAATGGGGCCTCATGGCTGAACCCCAATATTAGGCCTCTTGATTCCTGACTGCAACACAGGTTTAGCATACTCTAGTTAGATGCTGGAAGATCGATTACACACAGGACAGGATCCTATCTTACTAAATTACAAGTTCACTTGCAGCAGATGCGGGAGCGACCTTTTTGTGCTGTTACACTGAGAAAATAGCACCAGGAAAACAAGATGTCTGCTTTTTATATGGAGAGGGAAATGTGACTTTGGCAGCCAATCACAGAAGACCTTGTGTCATTCCATTGTGGATGGTTTCTGTGTCCTGATTTGCTGCCAAAATGTACACATATTAAGTTATTTTAGAAGAAAAAAATAGAAAAAAAATTACACTCTGCCGCTCTTCTGATTTTAACACCCTCCACCCATCATAAAACACATCCCCCTGCTCATCATACAGCACCACTATCCTAGACAAAGTCAAAGCAAAAAGCATTAGTAGTAACTAGGGTTGAGCGAAACGGGTCGTTCATTTTCAAAAGTCGCCGACTTTTGGCTAAGTCGGCGTCTCATGAAACCCGATCCGACCCCTGTGCTTGTCGGCCATGCGGTACGCGACTTTCGCGCCAAAGTCGCGTTTCAATGACGCGAAAAGCGCCATTTCTCAGCCAATGAAGGTGAACGCAGAGTGTGGGCAGCGTGATGACATAGGTCCTGGTCCCCACCATCTTAGAGAAGGGCATTGCAGTGATTGGCTTGCTGTCTGCGGCGTCACAGGGGCTATAAAGGGGCGTTCCCGCCGACCGCCATCTTACTGCTGCTGATCTGAGCTTAGGGAGAGGTTGCTGCCGCTTCGTCAGAAGCAGGGATAGCGTTAGGCAGGGTCCACTAACCACCAAACCGCTTGTGCTGTAGCGATTTCCACTGTTCAACACCACCTTCGGTGTGCAGGGACACTGGAAGCTACATTTTTTTTTTTCCCTCAGCGCTGTAGCTCATTGGGCTGCCCTAGAAGGCTCCGTGATAGCTGTATTGCTGTGTGTACGCCACTGTGCAAACCAACTGCTTTTTTCAAAGCACATATCCTCTTGTTCCTTGGTTTCTGCACAGCTATCTTTTTTGTTTGTCCACACTTTTTATTTAATTTGTGCATCAGTCCACTCCTATTGCTGCCTGCCATACCTGGCTTACATTACTGCAGGGAGATAGTAATTGTAGGACAGTCCCTGTTTTTTTTTTTTTTTTGTGGAAGATTAAGATTGGCATTTCTGCTACAGTGCCATCCCTGTGTGTGCCATCTCTCACTGAGTGGGCCATAGAAAGCCTATTTATTTTTTTCCTTGATTTGTGTTCTAAAATCTACCTCAACACAAAAACACTACATCAATCAGTGGGAGAAAAATATTGGCCTCAGTCAGGGCTTGTGTGCCACTCCTGTGTGTGCCATCTCTCATTCAGTGGGCCATACAAAGCCTATTTATTTTTTTGTTTTTTTTAATATTATTGGGTTTCTAAAGTCTCCGTGAAAAAAAAAAAATACATAAAAAAACAGTGGGAGAGTAATATTGCCCTTTCAGCTTGTGTGCCAGTCTTGACTCCTGGGTGTGCCACCTCTCTCTCTCTAATTGTGGGCCATAGAAAGCCTATTTATTTTTTTGCTTTTTTTAATATTATTTGGTTTCTAAAGTCTCCCTGAAAAAAAAAAAAAATACATAAAAAAACAGTGGGAGAGCAATATTGCCCTTTCAGCTTGTGTGCCAGTCTTGACTCCTGGGTGTGCCACCTCTCTCTCTCTAATTGTGGGCCATAGAAAGCCTATTTATTTTTTTGCTTTGTTTAATATTATTTGGTTTCTAAAGTCTCCCTGAAAAAAAAAAAAAACATAAAAAAACAGTGGGAGAGTAATATTGCCCTTTCAGCTTGTGTGCCAGTCTTGACTCCTGGGTGTGCCACCTCTCTCTCTCTAATTGTGGGCCATAGAAAGCCTATTTATTTTTTTGCTTTGTTTAATATTATTTGGTTTCTAAAGTCTCCCTGAAAAAAAAAATACATAAAAAAACAGTGGGAGAGTAATATTGCCCTTTCAGCTTGTGTGCCAGTCTTGACTCCTGGGTGTGCCACCTCTCTCTCTCTAATTGTGGGCCATAGAAAGGCTATTTTTTTTTTTTTTTTTTTATTAGTATTTGGTTTCTAAATTGTCCCTGAAAAAAACATTTTATCTTATTTGGTTTCTAAAGTCTCCCTGAGAAAAAAAAAAAAAAAATTAGGTGGGAGAATAATATTGACATTAGTGCTTGAGTGACAGTCCTGCGTGTGTGTCATCTCTGTGATTTTGTGCCACAGAAAACAGAGTGTGTAACATTGTGCCTGATTTTCCTTGTGGTCTCACCAACCTGTTAAGGGATATAGAAATCATACTGAAGTTATAGCTCACCGTGTAAGTTGTTTGACAGCAACAAATAAAGTTACTTTGGTTAATTTTTTAAAACAATGAGGAAGTCTGGTGCAAGAGGTCGTGGCCGTGGGCGTTCATTGTCAGCTGGTAATGATGGTAGTGGTAGTGGAGCATCAGGTGGTCGTGGGGATAAAAATATTCCACCTAAGTCTGGAGCTGTGGAGCCAGTTTCGTCGTCTGGCTACACAAGGCCTCGAACGCTCTCTTTTCTGGGAGTAGGAAAAACGCTTTTAAAGCCGGAGCAGCAACAGCAAGTTTTGGCTTACATTGCAGACTCAGCCTCTAGCTCTTTTGCCTCCTCTTCTGAAACTGGTAAATGTAAAAGCAGCGCGTCGCTTGTGGATGTTCACGGTCAGGGACAAGTCGCTTCCTTGGCCTCCTCAGCAAAAACTACAACAAGAGAGAAGGATGCAGCAGGCGACACAACGGCTCACTCCATGGAGCTCTTTACACATACCGTCCCTGGCTTAGAAAGTGAAACACTTAACAGGCCATGCCCATTACAAGTAGATTCTGACATGGAGTGCACTGATGCACAGCCACAGCCAGAGTACTATGCTGCTCCTTTGACTCAGACCACCACATTGCCCTCTCAGGGTACAGATCCACAATCAGACCCTGATGAGACTATGTTGCCCCGCCACGAACGCTATACCACAGACCGACACAGTGACACAGACGAAGTTGCACACGAGCTCGAAGAGGAGGTAATAGATGACCCGGTTGTTGACCCCGATTGGCAGCCATTGGGGGAACAGGGTGCAGGCAGCAGTAGTTCAGAAGCGGAGGTGGAGGAGGGGCCGCAGCAGGCATCAACATCGCAACAGGTTCCATCTGCCGGGCCCCTATCTGGCCCAAAACGCGTGTCAAAGCCAAAACCTGTTGGAGCACAGCGTGGCCATCCGGTTAAAGCTCAGTCTGCAATCCCTGAAAAGGGATCCGAGTCTAGGAAGAGTGCAGTCTGGCATTTTTTTAAACAACATCCAATTGATCAGCGCAAAGTCATCTGTCAAAAATGTTCTACTAGCTTAAGCAGAGGTCAGAATCTGAAAAGTCTCAATACTAGTTGCATGCATAGACACTTAACCACCATGCATTTTCAAGCCTGGACTAACTACCAAACGTCCCTTAAGGTTGTAGCACCCTCGGCCAATGAAGCTAGTCATCAACGCAACATCCCTTCCGTCACTGTAAGGCCACCATTTTCCGCACCACCGGCAGTATCTGTGCAGGTTTCTTTGCCAGCCAAAAGCAGTCAGGGTCAGGGAATCACCAGTTTTGTAGGCGGAAATATTGCATCTAGGGCACCGGCGGAAACAATCCCGTCTCCAACCGTCTCTCAGTCTGCCATGTCCACCGGCACACCCGCAAGTTCCACGATCTCCATCTCTCCAGTTCAGCTCACACTACATGAGACTCTGGTTAGAAAAAGGAAGTACTTATCCTCGCATCCGCGTACACAGGGTTTTAACGCCCACATAGCTAGACTAATCTCGTTAGAGATGATGCCCTACCGGTTAGTTGAAAGCGAAGCTTTCAAAGCCCTGATGGAGTACGCTGAACCACGATACGAGCTACCCAGTCGACACTTTTTTTCCAGAAAAGCCATCCCAGCCCTGCACCAGCATGTTAAACAGCGCATCGTCCATGCACTCAGGCAATCTGTGAGTACAAAGGTGCACCTGACTACAGATGCATGGACCAGTAGGCATGGCCAGGGACGTTATGTGTCCATCACGGCACACTGGGTGAATGTGGTGGATGCAGGGTCCACAGGGGACATCAATTTCGGGACAGTTGTGCCTAGCCCACGGTCTAGGAAACAGTTGGCTGTAGGCGTTCGTACCCCCTCCTCCTCCTCCTCCTCGTCCTCCTGCAGAAGCTACAGCTCTTCCACAGACCGCAGTCGGCCAACCACTCCATCGGCAGATGACACTGTTGCACACCAGTTGTCCCATTATGGGCCAGCTACTGGCAAGCGTCAGCAGGCTGTATTGGCTATGAAGTGTTTGGGCGACAACAGACACACCGCGGAAGTTCTGTCCGAGTTCTTGCAACAAGAAACGCAGTCGTGGCTGGGCACAGTAGATCTTGAGGCAGGCAAGGTAGTTAGTGATAACGGAAGGAATTTCATGGCTGCCATCTCCCTTTCCCAACTGAAACACATTCCTTGCCTGGCCCACACCTTAAACCTGGTGGTGCAGTGCTTATTGAAAACTTATCCTGGGTTCTCCGACCTGCTCCTCAAAGTGCATGGACTTTGCTCACATATCCGACGTTCGCCTGTACACGCCAGCCGTATGCAGACCTATCAGCGGTCTTTGAACCTTCCCCAGCATCGCCTAATCATAGACGTTGCAACAAGGTGGAACTCAACACTGCACATGCTTCAGAGACTGTGCCAACAGAGGCGGGCTGTTATGTTTTTGTGGGAGGATACACATACACGGGCAGGCAGTAGGATGGCAGACATGGAGTTGTCAGGTGTGCAGTGGTCGAAGATACAAGACATGTGTCAAGTCCTTCAGTGTTTTGAGGAATGCACACGGCTGGTTAGTGCAGACAACGCCGTAATAAGCATGAGCATCCCCCTAATGCGTCTGCTGATGCAAAGTTTGACGCACATAAAGGAGCAGGCGTCTGCACCAGAGGAAGAGGAAAGCCTTGATGACAGTCAGCCATTGTCTGGTCAGGGCAGTGTACAGGACGAGGTAGCGGGCGAAGAGGAGGTGGAGGACGAGGAGGATGATGGGGATGAGTATATTTTTAATGCGGAACCTTTCCCGGGGGCACTGGAAATTGGTTGCGTGTCAAGGCCGGGTTCTGGTTTTTTGAGGGACACAAGTGACGTAGATTTGCCTGCAACTGCCCCTCACCCAATCACAACCGGAGATTTGACAACTGGAACTTTGGCCCACATGGCGGATTATGCCTTACGTATCCTAAAAAGGGACACACGCATAACGAAAATGATGAACGATGACGATTACTGGTTGGCCTGCCTCCTTGATCCACGCTATAAAGGCAAATTGCAAAATATTATGCCACATGAGAACTTGGAACTAATATTAGCAACCAAACAATCAACTCTTGTTGACCGTTTGCTTCAGGCATTCCCAGCACACAGCGCACGTGATCGTTCTCACACGAGCTCAAGGGGGCAACAGACTAGGAGTGTTAGGGGTGCACACATCAGAAGTGGCGTTGGACAGAGGGGTTTTCTGACCAGGTTGTGGAGTGATTTTGCTATGACCGCAGACAGGACAGGTACTGCTGCATCAATTGAAAGTGACAGGAGACAACATTTGTCCAGTATGGTTACTAACTATTTTTCATCCCTTATCGATGTTCTCCCTCAACCGTCATTCCCATTTGATTACTGGGCATCAAAATTAGACACCTGGCCAGAATTGGCAGAATATGCATTGCAGGAGCTTGCTTGCCCGGCAGCAAGTGTCCTATCAGAAAGAGTATTCAGTGCTGCAGGTTCAATATTAACCGAAAAAAGGACTCGTCTGGCTACCCAAAATGTTGACGATCTAACATTCATTAAAATGAACCACAACTGGATTTCGAAATCTTTTGCCCCACCTTGCCCGGCCGACACCTAGCTTTCCTATGAAAAGCTCTTGCCTGTGAATTACTTTTCTAATGTCTAATTTGCTGCAGCTGATTGTACAGCATACGACATGTTTACACCTCCCTAAATGGCCAAACTCCCCACACGGGGCCGTGGTATCGCGACTTGGCGCAAGCACCCGTGAGACTGCTGTTTGTCTGAAGAGGTGGGTGTGCTCGCTTTTGGTTGACGGCATTGCTACTGGGTCCCTCATAGTACAATGTAGTGTCTCTGGCGGTGGTGGTGCGCACCCAACGTCAGACACACCGTTGTAACATGAGGGGCCCTGGGGCGGTCCCGCCGGCCTCAAGAGAGTTCCCCCCTCCCCCAGCTCAAACTGTGCTCTACCACGTGCAAAATTATGTCGCACAGCTCCACCAATCTTTAGTCTATTCGCTGACATCATTCAATGTCTGGCACTGACAATACAAATTTGTAGACATCTATGATGCAACTTAAAGTAGTCTGTGTCTGTGTCCTATATTGGCACCATTAAATAGTTACTGCCAAATTACTATGTCAGAAACTCAGCAGATGAGCCCACCCCTGTACCTAAGTATGCCACCTTTTTTTTTTTTTTGGTTGTTTTGCTTGACATTAACATCTATTTATATTTTGGGAGTACTGGGACAGACACTCCTTGCAATACTCCTCCACTGACCACCAAGCTGCCTGCCCGTGTATCCATGTAACCGATGTAAAGCTGCCATGAGCCTATTGTTTGTTATTTTAGGCCTTTGATAGCCTGTCTTCGGTCCCTACTTTAAATACTCCTCCACTGACCACCAAGCTGCCTGCCCGTGTATCCATGTAACCGATGTAAAACTGCCATAAGCCTATTGTTTGTTATTTTAGGCCTTTGATAGCCTGTCTGCGGTCCCTACTTTAAATACTCCTCCACTGACCACCAAGCTGCCTGCCCGTGTATCCATGTAACCGATGTAAAACAGCCATGAGCCTATTGTTTGTTATTTTAGGCCTTTGATAGCCTGTCTGCGGTCCCTACTTTAAATACTCCTCCACTGACCACCAAGCTGCCTGTGTATCCATGTAACCGATGTAAAACTGCCATGAGCCTATTGTTTGTTATTTTAGGCCTTTGATAGCCTGTCTGCGGTCCCTACTTTAAATACTCCTCCACTGACCACCAAGCTGCCTGCCCGTGTATCCATGTAACCGATGTAAAACAGCCATGAGCCTATTGTTTGTTATTTTAGGCCTTTGATAGCCTGTCTGCGGTCCCTACTTTAAATACTCCTCCACTCACCACCAAGCTGCCTGTGTATCCATGTAACCGCTGTAAAACAGCCATGAGCCTATTGTTTGTTATTTTAGGCCTTTGATAGCCTGTCTGCGGTCCCTACTTTAAATACTCCTCCACTGAACACCAAGCTGCCTGTGTATCCATGTAACCGATGTAAAGCTGCCATGAGCCTATTGTTTGTTATTTTAGGCCTTTGATAGCCTGTCTGCGGTCCCTACTTTAAATACTCCTCCACTGACCACCAAGCTGCCTGCCCGTGTATCCATGTAACCGATGTAAAACTGCCATAAGCCTATTGTTTGTTATTTTAGGCCTTTGATAGCCTGTCTGCGGTCCCTACTTTAAATACTCCTCCACTGACCACCAAGCTGCCTGCCCGTGTATCCATGTAACCGATGTAAAACAGCCATGAGCCTATTGTTTGTTATTTTAGGCCTTTGATAGCCTGTCTGCGGTCCCTACTTTAAATACTCCTCCACTGACCACCAAGCTGCCTGCCCGTGTATCCATGTAACCGATGTAAAACTGCCATAAGCCTATTGTTTGTTATTTTAGGCCTTTGATAGCCTGTCTGCGGTCCCTACTTTAAATACTCCTCCACTGACCACCAAGCTGCCTGCCCGTGTATCCATGTAACCGATGTAAAACAGCCATGAGCCTATTGTTTGTTATTTTAGGCCTTTGATAGCCTGTCTGCAGTCCCTACTTTAAATACTCCTCCACTGACCACCAAGCTGCTTGTGTATCCATGTAACCGATGTAAAACTGCCATGAGACTATTGTTTGTTATTTTAGGCCTTTGATAGCCTGTCTGCGGTCCCTACTTTAAATACTCCTCCACTGACCACCAAGCTGCCTGCCCGTGTATCCATGTAACCGATGTAAAACAGCCATGAGCCTATTGTTTGTTATTTTAGGCCTTTGATAGCCTGTCTGCGGTCCCTGTCATGATTCCCAATGGCAGGGACACGGGCAAAAACGGACTAGCTCTAGGAAGATGGTATCTCAGGTAACCGCGATGCTGAACCTAACACGCAAATAAAAGTAGCCAGGGGGTGTGCCTACGTTTATCCCTAGACACCTCGCGCCAGCCGGAGATCTAACTACCCCTAGAAGAGGAATACACAGACCTGGCTTGCCTCCAGGGAAACCCCAAAAGTTATAGTAGCCCCCCACATATAATAACGGTTAGGTAAGAGGAAAACACAAACGCAGTATGAATATAGATTCAGCAAAGTGAGGCCCTCTGACTAGATAGATGAAAATACAAAAGAGGACTTTGCGGTTACCTCAAAACCCTAAGCAGCCATCCTGAAACTACCTTGACTCCGTTATCAACTCATGACACCGGAGTAGTAATTTCAGATCACTAGAGCTTCCAGCAGCACGAGATATATAAATGCATGCTGGACAAAACAAACACAAAAAATGCCAAAGATTCAACTTAGCTGAATTGCAGACTAGGAGCAGGTAGCAAGCAACAGAGGTGCTCTGGTAACATTGATTGCCGGCGCTAGAGTGACTGAGAAGCCAGACTAAATAGGAAACTCCCAATTTCCTGATGAAAACAGGTGCACTGGAAACACAAGACCAAAGTCAACCAGTACCACCAGTAGCCACCAGAGGGAGCCCAAAAACAGAATTCACAACAGGTCCCTACTTTAAATACTCCTCCATTTACCACCAAGCTGCCTGCCCGTGTATCCATGTAACCGATGTAAAACTGCCATAAGCCTATTGTTTGTTATT
Organism: Ranitomeya variabilis; assembly: GCF_051348905.1. Taxonomy (NCBI): domain Eukaryota; kingdom Metazoa; phylum Chordata; class Amphibia; order Anura; family Dendrobatidae; genus Ranitomeya; species Ranitomeya variabilis. The sequence goes on from NC_135239.1 coordinate 153,129,122, forward strand.
TTAGGCCTTTGATAGCCTGTCTGCGGTCCCTACTTTAAATACTCCTCCACTGACCACCAAGCTGCCTGCCCGTGTATCCATGTAACCGATGTAAAACAGCCATGAGCCTATTGTTTGTTATTTTAGGCCTTTGATAGCCTGTCTGCGGTCCCTACTTTAAATACTCCTCCACTGACCACCAAGCTGCCTGCCCGTGTATCCATGTAACCGATTTAAAACTGCCATGAGCCTATTGTTTGTTATTTTAGGCCTTTGATAGCCTGTCTGCGGTCCCTACTTTAAATACTCCTCCACTAACCACCAAGCTGCCTGCCCGTGTATCCATGTAACCGATGTAAAACTGCAGTATTTTGCTTATAAAAAAGAAAATACTGGAGAGATATCAAATGCAGACATTTTAACATTAAAAACAAAAACACATACAACAAAAAACTGGTACAGTACAAAAATTGGCCACCAGCTACAAAAACTTTCTCCTGCAAGTAGTTAACTGAAAGGTTTTTTTCCATTGAAAACACAGATATGGCATCCACCGAGTGTTGTCCTGTCGCGTCTTCTTTATATTATTGCCAAGAAGCTGCAACTGAATAAAGCTGAGCTTCTACCTTCTGCCTCTTATTAACTGCTTTTTTTTAAAAAAAATTGTCCACCAGCTACAAAAACTTTCTCCTGCAAGTAGTTAATTGAAAGGTTTTTTTTCCATTGAAAACACAGATATGGCATCCACCGAGTGTTGTCCTGTCGCGTCTTCTTTATATTATTGCCAAGAAGCTGCAACTGAATAAAGCTGAGCTTCTACCTTCTGCCTCTTATTAACTGCTTTTTTTAAAAAAAAATTGTCCACCAGCTACAAAAACTTTCTCCTGCAAGTAGTTAACTGAAAGGTTTTTTTCCATTGAAAACACAGATATGGCATCCACCGAGTGTTGTCCTGTCGCGTCTTCTTTATATTATTGCCAAGAAGCTGCAACTGAATAAAGCTGTGCTTCAACCTTCAGTTCCAAATTACCATTTTTAAAAATGCAATTGGCTGTTCCGGCCTACTAAAGGTGTCTGTCTGCCCCTGCCTGGTGTTGTCCTCAACTGAATAAAGCTGAGCTTCAACCTTCAGTTCCAAATTACCATTTTTAAAAATGCAATTGGCTGTTCCGGCCTACTAAAGGTGTCTGTCTGCCCCTGCCTGGTGTTGTCCTCAACTGAATAAAGCTGAGCTTCAACCTTCAGTTCCAAACATACAACCAAAAACTGGTACAATACAAAAAGTGGCCTCCAGCTACAAAAACTTTCTCCTACAAGTAGTTAAATGACAGTTTTTTTTCCAGTGAAAACACAGATATGGCATCCAACGAGTGTTGTCCTGTCTCGTCTTCTTTATATTATTGCCAAGAAGCTGCAACTGAATAAAGCTGTGCTTCAACCTTCAGTTCCAAATTACCATTTTTAAAAATGCAATTGGCTGTTCCGGCCTACTAAAGGTGTCTGTCTGCCCCTGCCTGGTGTTGTCCTCAACTGAATAAAGCTGAGCTTCAACCTTCAGTTCCAAATTACCATTTTTAAAAATGCAATTGGCTGTTCCGGCCTACTAAAGGTGAATGTCTGCCCCTGCCTGGTGTTGTCCTCAACTGAATAAAGCTGAGCTTCTACCTTCTGTTCCAAATTACCATTTTGAAAAATGCAATTGGCTGTTCCGGCCTACTAAAGGTGTCTGTCTGCCCCTGCCTGGTGTTGTCCTCAACTGAATAAAGCTGAGCTTCAACCTTCAGTTCCAAATTACCATTTTTAAAAATGCAATTGGCTGTTCCGGCCTACTAAAGGTGAATGTCTGCCCCTGCCTGGTGTTGTCCTCAACTGAATAAAGCTGAGCTTCTACCTTCTGTTCCAAATTACCATTTTTAAAAATGCCATTGGCTGTTCCGGCCTACTAAAGGTGAATGTCTGCCCCTGCCTGGTGTTGTCCTCAACTGAATAAAGCTGAGCTTCAACCTTCATTTCCAAATTACCATTTTTAAAAATGCCATTGGCTGTTCCGGCCTACTAAAGGTGTCTGTCTGCCCCTGCCTGGTGTTGTCCTCAACTGAATAAAGCTGAGCTTCAACCTTCAGTTCCAAATTACCATTTTTAAAAATGCAATTGGCTGTTCCGGCCTACTAAAGGTGAATGTCTGCCCCTGCCTGGTGTTGTCCTCAACTGAATAAAGCTGAGCTTCTACCTTCTGTTCCAAATTACCATTTTTAAAAATGCCATTGGCTGTTCCGGCCTACTAAAGGTGTCTGTCTGCCCCTGCCTGGTGTTGTCCTCAACTGAATAAAGCTGAGCTTCAACCTTCAGTTCCAAATTACCATTTTTAAAAATGCAATTGGCTGTTCCGGCCTACTAAAGGGGTCTGCCCCTGCCTGGTGTTGTCCTCAACTGAATAAAGCTGAGCTTCTACCTTCTGCCTCTTACTAACTGCTGTTTTTTAAAAAAAATTGGCTGTTCCGGCCTACTAAAGGTGTCTGTCTGCCCCTGCCTGGTGTTGTCCTCAACTGAATAAAGCTGAGCTTCAACCTTCAGTTCCAAATTACCATTTTTAAAAATGCAATTGGCTGTTCCGGCCTACTAAAAGTGAATGTCTGCCCCTGCCTGGTGTTGTCCTCAACTGAATAAAGCTGAGCTTCTACCTTCTGTTCCAAATTACCATTTTTAAAAATGCCATTGGCTGTTCCGGCCTACTAAAGGGGTCTGCCCCTGCCTGGTGTTGTGCTCAACTGAATAAAGCTGAGCTTCTACCTTCTGCCTCTTACTAACTGCTGTTTTTTTAAAAAAATTGGCTGTTCCGGCCTACTAAAGGTGTCTGTCTGCCCCTGCCTGGTGTTGTCCTCAACTGAACAAAGCTGTGCTTCAACCTTCTGTTCCAAATTACCATTTTTAAAAATGCCATTGGCTGTTCCGGCCTACTAAAGGTGTCTGTCTGCCCCTGCCTGGTGTTGTCCTCAACTGAATAAAGCTGAGCTTCAACCTTCAGTTCCAAATTACCATTTTTAAAAATGCAATTGGCTGTTCCGGCCTACTAAAGGTGTCTGTCTGCCCCTGCCTGGTGTTGTCCTCAACTGAATAAAGCTGAGCTTCAACCTTCAGTTCCAAATTACCATTTTTAAAAATGCAATTGGCTGTTCCGGCCTACTAAAGGTGTCTGTCTGCCCCTGCCTGGTGTTGTCCTCAACTGAATAAAGCTGAGCTTCAACCTTCAGTTCCAAACATACAACCAAAAACTGGTACAATACAAAAAGTGGCCTCCAGCTACAAAAACTTTCTCCTACAAGTAGTTAAATTACAGTTTTTTTTCCAGTGAAAACACAGATATGGCATCCAACGAGTGTTGTCCTGTCTCGTCTTCTGTATATTATTGCCAAGAAGCTGCAACTGAATAAAGCTGTGATTCAACCTTCTGTTCCAAATTACCATTTTTAAAAATGCCATTGGCTGTTCCGGCCTACTAAAGGTGTCTGTCTGCCCCTGCCTGGTGTTGTCCTCAACTGAATAAAGCTGAGCTTCAACCTTCAGTTCCAAATTATCATTTTTAAAAATGCAATTGGCTGTTCCGGCCTACTAAAGGTGTCTGTCTGCCCCTGCCTGGTGTTGTCCTCAACTAAATAAAGCTGAGCTTCAACCTTCAGTTCCAAATTACCATTTTTAAAAATGCAATTGGCTGTTCCGGCCTACTAAAGGGGTCTGCCCCTGCCTGGTGTTGTCCTCAACTGAATAAAGCTGAGCTTCTACCTTCTGCCTCTTACTAACTGCTGTTTTTTAAAAAAATTGGCTGTTCCGGCCTACTAAAGGTGTCTGTCTGCCCCTGCCTGGTGTTGTCCTCAACTGAACAAAGCTGAGCTTCCACATTCTGGCTTTCGCCCTATACTATCAGATATTAAACTGCATTTGGCCTACTAGTGTGGTTAGGCCCGTGAAACAGTGTCTGCTGCTCTTGGGTTTGCTACTCCACTGAACAAAGCAATGCCGCCTGTTTAGTCCTGTTACCAATTTTGAACTGCATTTAGCCTACTTTATTCTTTGGCCCTATATCTGTTTCCTCCTCATCCTGCCCATTGCCCAGCCACTGCTAGATGAGTCTGCTGGTACATTGACCTAGACCACTACATTCCCCTTATAGTCTACACAGCCAGAATCTGACCCTGCTGAAAGTAAGGTTCCCCTTCCCGCATGTTATACCACCTTACACAGGGACAGAGAGGAAGGTGCAGATGAAAGTGCAGGTTCCTTCATCAGGTGGGGGGGCATACTCGTTGGCGACGTCACTGGCACAGGGCCCCTCAGAGTACGCAAAAGTGTCGCTGCTGGTGGGAGGCGCCCCCGCCATGCAAACACACCGCTGTACTTTGAGGGGCCCTGTGCCAGTGCCAATGCGAACGAGTGGGCCCCCCCTGCTTGCTCAGGATCACAGCACTTGCAACGTTGAAATACTTACCTTTCCCTGCAACACCGCCGTGACGTAGTCCACATTTCCTGGGCCCACGAAAAACTTGAGCCAGCCCTACTCCCCCCACAACTTTTGCCAAATGACCCCCAATTCCCTATGCCCAACTATTATTATAAAGTTAATTAAGATTGACAAGCTTCAGAAACAAGAATGGATGTTTTTGGCATTAAAATGGGCACTGTAGGTGTTTTCCTGGCCTCCACTCACTGCCGACTATGCTTCCCCATTGACTTGCATTGGGTTTCGTGTTTCGGTCGATCCCCGACTTTTAGCGATAATCGGCCGACTGCACTCGACTCGACTCTGGACAAAATCGGGTTTCACAAAACCCGACTCGATCTTAAAAAAATGAAAGTCGCTCAACTCTAGTAGTAACACGATCATTTACGTATCTTTGACCGAATTTTGCCAACATTGAGGAAAAATGCTCAGGATACCAAACACAAATAGAAATGTGCTTTATTTTTGCCTAATTTGACATAGATGAACGTTTTCTTAAGTTCGCTCATCTCTAGTGTTAAGGTGCAGAGTAGTGATGAGCGAGTATACTCGTTGTTTGGGTTTTCCGGGTGGTCTTCAAGTATTTGTAAGTGCTCGGAGATTTAGCTTTTGTTGACGCAGCTGCATGATTTACAGCTGCTAGCCTGCCTGAGTACATGTGGGGGTTGCCTGGTTGCTAGGGAATCCCCACATGTAATCAAGCTGTCTAAAAGCCCCAAATTATGCAGCTGTGGCAAGGAAAACTAAATCTCTGAGCAGTCACAAATACTCGGAGACCACCCGAGCATGCTCGGAAAATCTCAAGCAACGAGTATGCTCGATCATCACTAGTGCAGAGCTTTAAGAACTTTTTTGTCAAGTCTTCAATGTTGAGTTTGATTATTTTATATAGTCTGTTATGTTCTGGGGCATTTCTGTGAATGTATTGACTATATTCATTAAAATGCCAGTGTTTTGAGCATTTCATAATGGGTCCTAGGGAAAATGACTGAAAACATAGGGGTGGCTTGAAAGGGTAGTTAGACCAGTAGGGCCAAATTCTTGTTTTTTTAACAAGCCCTATGGCAAATATAAGTCCAAAATTTTTTTAATTCCCATAAGATTAGTTGGCGTCCATAAATTTGACATAGCATAATAGGATTGTGGATTCTAGCTGATAAATTAGGAAGCAAATTTGTTTGCATGACAATATGCTCTAGCAAACTATTTATCATAAATTTAAAAAATTAATTGGTCTAAAATCTTTCTCCTCCACATTTATGCCAGGAATGGCATTAAAATCAGGGATGAATGAGGAACCAAAAATTTTTTTTGCTAGGGAGTTATAAGGGTTAAAAGTTGACCAGCAATTTCTCATTTTTACAACACCATTTTTTTTTTAGGGACCGCATCTCATTTGAAGTCATTTTGAGGGGTCTATATGATAGAAAATAACCAAGTGTGACTCCATTCTAAAAACTGCACCCCTCATGGTGCTGAAAACCACATTCAAGAAGTTTATTAACCCTTCAGGTGTTTCACAGGAATTTTTAGAATGTTTAAATAAAAATGAACATTTAACTTTTTTCACACAAAATTTACTTCAGCTCCAATTTGATTTATTTTTCCAAGGGTAAGAGTAGAAATTGGACCCCAAAACTTGTTGTGCAATTTGTCCTGAGTACAGTGATACCCCATATGTGGTGTAAACCACTGTTTGGGCGCATGGCAGAGCTCGGAAGGGAAGGAGCGCCGTTTGACTTTTCAGTGCAAAATTGACTGGAATTGAGATGGGACGCCATGTTGCGTTTGGAGAGCCCCTGATGTGCCTAAACATTAAAACCCCCCACAACTGACACCATTTTGGAATGTAGACCCCCTAAGGAACTTATCTAGATGTGTAGTGAGCACTTTGACCCAGCAAGTGCTTTACAGAAGTTTATAATGCAGAGCCGTAAAAATAAAAAATCATATTTTTTCACAAAAATGATCTTTTCGCCCCCAATTTTTTATTTTCCTAAGGGTAAGAGAAGAAATTGGACCCCAAAAGTTGTGCAATTTGTCCCGAGTATGCTGATACCCCATATGTGGGGTAAACCACTGTTTGGGCGCATGGCAGAGCTCGGAAGGGAAGGAGCGCCGTTTGACTTTTCAATCCAAAATTGACTGGAATTGAGATGGGACGCCATGTTGCGTTTGGAGAGCCACTGATGTGCCTAAACATTGAAACCCCAAAAAAGTTACACCATTTTGGAAAGTAGACCCCCTAAGGAACTTATCTAGATGTGTTGTGAGAGCTTTGAACCCGCAAGTGTTTCACTACAGTTTATAACGCAGAGCCATGAAAATAAAAAATCATTTTTTCCCACAAAAATTATCTTTAACACCCAGTTTTGTATTTTCCCAAGGGTATAAGGAGAAATTGGTCCCCAAAAGTTGTTGTCCAATATTACCTGAGTATGCTGATACCTCATATGTGGGGGGTAACCACCGTTTGTGTGCATAGCAGAGCTCAGAAGGGAAGGAGTGCCATTTGGAATGCAGACTTAGATGGAATGGTCTGCAGGCGTCACATTGCATTTGCAGAGCCCCTAATGTACCTAAACAGTAGAAACCCCCCACAAGTGACACCATATTGGAAAGTAGACCCCCTAAGGAACTCATCTAGATGTGTTGTGAGAACTTTGAACCCCCAAGTGTTTCACTACAGTTAATAACGCAGAGCCGTGAAAATAAAAAATCATTTTTTTCCTACAAAAATGTTTTTTTAGCCCCCCTAATTTTTATTTTCCCAAGGGTAACAAAAGAAATTGGACCCCAGAAGTTGTTGTCCAATTTGTCCTGAGTATGCTGATACCCCATATGTTGGGGTAAACCCCTGTTTGGGCGCACGGGAGAGCTAGGAAGGGAAGGAGCACTGTTTTACTTTTTCAACGCAGAATTGGCTGGAATTGAGATCAGACGCCATGTCGCGTTTGGAGAGCCCTGATGTGCCTAAGCAGTGGACACCCCTAATTCTAACTGAAACCCTAACCCAAACACACCCCTAACCTTAATCCCGACCATAACCCTAACCACATCCCTAACCCTGACACACCCCTAACCCTAATCCCAACCGTTAATGTAATCCAAACCCTAGCCCTAACCCTAGCCCTAACTCTAGCCCTAACCCTAACCCTAGCCCTAACCCTAGCCCTAAACCTAACCCTAGCTCCAACCCTAGCCCTAGCCCTAACCCTAGCCCTAACCCTAATGGGAAAATGGAAATAAATACATTTTTTTATTTTTTTATGTTTACCTAACAAAGGGGGTGATGAAGGGGGGTTTTATTTACTATTTATAGAGTTTTATTAGCGGATTTTTATGATTGGCAGCCGTCACAGACTAAAAGACGCTTTTTATTGCAAAAAATATTTTTTTTGCGCTAACACATTTTGAGAGCTATAATTTTTCCATATTTTGGTCCACAGAGTCATGTGAGGTCTTGTTTTTTGTGGGATGAGTTGATGTTTTTATTGGTAACATTTTTGGGCATGTGACATTTTTTGATCGCTTTTTATTCCGATTTTTGTGAGGCAGTAAGACCAAAAAACAGCTATTCATGAATTTCTTTTGGGGGAGGCGTTTATACCGTTCCGCGTTTGGTAAAATGGATAAAGCAGTTTTATTCTTTGGGTCAGTACGATTACAGCGATACCTCATTTACATCATTTTTTTATGTTTTGGTGCTTTTATACGATAAAAACTATTTTATTGAAAAAATAATTATTTTTGCATCGCTTTATTCTGAGGACTATAACTTTTTTTTTTTTTTGCTGATGACGCTGTATGGTGGCTCTTTTTTTGCGGAACAAGATGATGTTTTCAGTGGTACCACGGTTATTTATATCCGTGTTTTTGATCGCGTGCTATTTTTTTTTTTTTTTACAGTGTTCACTGAAGGGGTTAACTAGTGGGACAGTTTTATAGGTCGGGTCGTTACGGCCCGGCGATACTAAATATGTGTACTTTTTTTTTTTTTTTTATTTAGATAAAGGAATGTATTTATTGGAACAATATTTTTATTTATTTAGGAATTTATTTATTTATTTAATTTTTACACATGCAAATATTTTTTTTTTTACTTTTCCCCTGGGGGGAACATCACAGTTAAGTGACAGATCGCTGATCTGACACTTTGCTGTGCACTATGTCAGATCAGCGATCTGATGTGCACTTCTCCTGGCTTACCAGCGCCTGCTCTGAGCAGGCGCTGGTAAGCCACCTCCCTGCAGGACCCAGAAGTAGCCCCACAGCCATTTTGGATCCGGGGCCTGCAGGGAGGAGACACTCGGTACAAGGTGAGCACATCGCCTTGTACCGAGGGTCTCAGGGAAGCACGCAGGGAGTCCCCTCCCTGCGATATGCTACCGTATGCCCCCGGAATGCTGCTATCATGTTTGATCGCAGTGTGCTGGGGGTTAATGTGCCGGGGGCGGTCCCTGACCGCTCCTGGCACATAGTGCCGGATGTCAGCTGCGATAGTCAGCTGACACCTGGCCCCGATCAGCCGTGCTCCCCCCGTGAGCGCGGCCGATAGCTATGACGTACTATCCTGTCCCTGGGAATTAAGTCCCAGGTCACCTTGATGGGATAGTACGTCAAATGGGTTTTAGGGGTTAAGCAAAAACTGCCAAATTCCTACCCGTATCCAAATCCAATGAAATTGTAGTATCTGAGGTTCCTTTGTCTAACCATCACCTTTATCAGTTCTGTCCATTGAGTAAACGAAGTGTAGTGGGTCCTAAAGCTTACTTTATGGAAATCACTCTATTTTATGAACTATGCTCAATGAGAGATATACAGCTCTGGCAAAAATTAAGAGACCACTGCAAAATGTTCAGTTTGTCCGATTTTTCTCTTTATAGGTATATTTTTGAGTAAAATGTAAATTGTTAATTTATTCTATAAACTTCTGACAACATGTCTCTGAATTTGCAAGCAAAACATTTTGTATTTTTTTTCTGAAAAGGAGAAATGGTCAAAATGAAAAAAAAAAAAAGCAGGGTTTTCGGACCTCAAATAATGCAAAGTTCATAATCATTTAGAAACACCAATACTAATGTTTTATCTCAAGTAGAGTTCAGAAATCAATATTTTGTGGAATAACCATGATTTTTTAATCACAGCTTTCATGCGTCTTGGCATGCTTTCCACTAGTCTTTAATACTGCTCATAGAGCAAAAATGTAAGCAGTTTTTCTTTGTTTGATGACTTATGACTAGGGTTGAGCGAAACAGATCGGCACTTTTCAAAAGTCGCAGACTTTTAGCAAAGTCGGGTTTCGTGAAACCCGACCCGATCCCACTCTGGGATCGGGTCGGCGGTACACGATCTGTAATCCAAAGTCGGGTTTCGGTTTATATATATATATATATATATATACACACGTCATAGAGAGACACATATATATATATATATATATATATATATATATATATATATATATATATATATATATATATATATATATATATACACTCACCGGCCACTTTATTAGGTACACCATGCTAGTAACGGGTTGGACCCCCTTTTGCCTTCAGAACTGCCTCAATTCTTCGTGGCATAGATTCAACAAGGTGCTGGAAGCATTCCTCAGAGATTTTGGTCCATATTGACATGATGGCATCACACAGTTGCCGCAGATTTGTCGGCTGCACATCCCAAAGATGCTCCATACAAGGCAGGATGGATCCATGCTTTCATGTTGTTTACGCCAAATTCTGACCCTACCATCCGAATGTCGCAGCAGAAATCGAGACTCATCAGACCAAGCAACGTTTTTCCTATCTTCTACTGTCCAATTTCGATGAGCTCAGCTGTAGCCTCAGTTTCCTTTTCTTAGCTGAAAGGAGTGGTACCCGGTGTGGTCTTCTGCTGCTGTAGCCCATCTGCCTCAAAGTTCGACGCACTGTGCGTTCAGAGATGCTCTTAGGCCTACCTTGGTTGTAACGGGTGGCGATTTGAGTCACTGTTGCCTTTCTATCAGCTCGAACCAGTCTGCCCATTCTCCTCTGACCTCTGGCATCAACAAGGCATTTCCGCCCACAGAACTGCCGCTCACTGGATTTTTTTTCTTTTTCGGACCATTCTCTGTAAACCCTAGAGATGGTTGTGCGTGAAAATCCCAGTAGATCAGCAGTTTCTGAAATACTCAGACCAGCCCTTCTGGCACCAACAACCATGCCACGTTCAAAGGCACTCAAATCACCTTTCTTCCCCATACTGATGCTCGGTTTGAACTGCAGGAGATTGTCTTGACCATGTCTACATGCCTAAATGCACTGAGTTGCCGCCATGTGATTGGCTGATTAGAAATTAAGTGTTAACAAGAAGTTGGACAGGTGTACCTAATAAAGTGGCCGGTGAGTGTATATATTTATATTTACTTCAGCGCGATAATGTTGAAAAGCCGGTAATTCAATTGCAGGCTTTTCATTTCTCCTGCCTAAACCCGACATGATATGAGACATGGTTTACATACAGTAAACCATCTCATATCCCCCTTTTTTTTGCATATTCCACACTACTAATGTTAGTAGTGTGTATGTGCAAAATTTTGGCGCTGTAGCTATTAAATTTAAGGGTTAAATCGCGGAAAAAATTGGCGTGGGCTCCCGCGCAATTTTCTCCGCCAGAGCGGTAAAGCCAGTGACTGAGGGCAGATATTAATAGCCAGGAGAGGGTCCATGGTTATTGGCCCCCTGGCTACAAACATCTGCCCCCAGCCACCCCAGAAAAGGCACGTCTGGAAGATGCGCCTATTCTGGCACTTGGCTACTCTCTTCCCACTCCTGTGTAGCGGTGGGATATGGGGTAATGAAGGGTTAATGCCACCTTGCTATTGTTAGGTGACATTAAGCCAGATTAATAATGGAGAGGTGTCAATTATGTTAATCCAATTGTTTGAAAGGGTTAAAAAACACACACACACATGATTAAAAAGTATTTTAACGAAATAAACACACCGGTTGTTTTAATATTTTATTGCTCTCTCAATCCATTTGAAGACCCTCGCTTGGAAAAATAATAAACCCACAATATACATACCCTCTGATGAACTGTCACGTCCCATGAGGTAATCCATCTGAAGGGGTTAACATATTTTACAGGCAGGAGCCCTGCTAATGCAGCTGTGCTCGTGCCTGTAAACCCTGGCGAATGAAGGAAATGTAGGTCAATGACCTATAGTTACCTTCAGTCGCGGTGATGCGCCCCCTGCTGGATGTCCTCATGAACTGCAGCCTGGGAACTTTTTCCCACACTCCAGGTCATATGAGGACAGTGTTTATTTCATTAAAATACTTTTTAATCATGTGTGTGTGTGTTTTTTAACCCTTTCAAACAATTGGATTAATAATGGATAGGTGTCATAATTGACGCCTCTCCATTAATAATCTGGCTTAATGTCACCTTACAATAGCAAGGTGCCATTAACCCTTCATTACCCCATATCCCACCACTACACGGGAGTGGGAAGAGAGTGGCCAAGTGCCAGAATAGGCGCATCTTCCAGATGTGCCTTTTCTGGGGTGGCTTGGGGCAGATGTTTTTAACCACGGGGGGGCCAATAACCATGGACCCTCTCCTGGCTATTAATACCTGCCGTCAGTCACTGGCTTTACCGCTCTGGTGGAGAAAATTGCGTGGGAGCCCACGCCAATTTTTTCTGCGATTTAACCCTTAAATTTAATAGCTACAGCGCCAAAATTTTGCACATACACACTACTAACATTAGTAGTGTGGAATATGCAAAAAAAGGGGGATATGAGATGGTTTACTGTATGTAATCCGTGTCTCATATCTAGTGTTGAGCGATACCGTCCGATACTTGAAAGTATCGGTATCGGATAGCATCGGCCGATACCTGAAAAGTATCGGATATCGCCGATACCGATACCCAATACCAATACAAGTCAATGGGACACCAAGTATCGGAAGGTATCCTGATGGTTCCCAGGGTCTGAAGGAGAGGAAACTCCCCTTCAGGCCCTGGGATCCATATTAATGTGTAAAATAAGGAATAAAAATAAAAAATATTGATATACTCACCCTCTGACGCGCCCTGGTTGTAACCGCCAGCCTCCGTTCATAAGAATGAGCGCTTGAAAGTCCTTAGATGACGTCGCGGCCTGTGATTGGTCGCGGAGCGGTCACGTGACCGCAACGCGACCAATCACAAGCCGTGACGTCATCTAAGGTCTTTCAAGCGCTCGAAAGACCTTAGATGACGTCACGGCTTGTGATTGGTCGCGTTGCGGTCACGTGACCGCTCCGCGACCAATCACAGGCCGCGACGTCATCTAAGGAAAGGACTTTCAAGCGCTCATTCTTATGAACGGAAGCTGGCGGTTACAACCAGGGCGCGTCAGAGGGTGAGTATATCAACATTTTTTGTTTTTATTCTTTATTTTGCACATTAATATCGATCCCGATACCGATTCCCGATACCACAAAAGTATCGGATCTCGGTATCGGAATTCCGATACAGCAAATATCGGCCGATACCCGATACTTGCGGTATCGGAATGCTCAACACTACTCATATCATGTCGGGTTTAGGCAGGAGAAATGAAAAGCCGGCAATTGAATTACCGGCTTTTCAACATTATTGCGCTGAAGCAAATATTAAAAAAGTATGTTTCCCCATTGAAATGCATTGGGTTTTGTGTTTTGGCCGATCCCCGACCCCGACTTTTCAATAAGATCGGCCGATTTCGCTCGACTCGACTTTTGAGAAAGTCGGGTTTCGTGAAACCGGACTCGATCTCAAAAAATGAAAAGTCGCTCAACCCTACTTGTGACTATCCATCATCCTCTTGATTACATTCCAGAGGTTTTCAATGGGGTTCGGGTCTGGAGATTGGGCATCAGGGTTTTGATGCGGTGGTCTCTTAATTTTTGCCAGAGCTGTATTATGGACATTACCTTTATATAATTGAATACTTTGGATTCCTGAAGCTTTGGCCTGCAAACCAACATTTATCACATGACATTCATTTTGTACTCAATTTACAGGTTACACTAAACTTTTCTCACTCTATTTTTCACTAATAACATATATAGTATAGACAAAAGGGTTTTAAGTTGAATCCATAGGAACCCCGCAGCAACATCAGGAATGAGCTGTGCTGACGGTAAACTGAATTCAAGCCATGCAAACAGCACATCATTACTGTCATACAGCACACACTTTATAAGGACAGTAGTACATTACCTTTGGTGTCTCCAGTATATCCCACTGTTTCATAAATGGGAAATCGAGGACGATCTGCTGAGTCTTCAGACTTGTTGATCAGAACTTCCTTCACCACTTCAAATCCGTTGACTACCACCATTTTCTTCCAAAAGTACTGCAGACTAAATACATCCCCAAACTCTTTTCTCACCTGTTAAAAATATGTTTTAATGAAAAAAATAACTAATGCTTTTCATTAAAAAAAAATCCATTAATAATGCGATGTCACCTAGGTCATTCATATTTTTAAAAAATCTCTAAAATCTTTTAATCAATACAATCAGTATTACCTGTTTATCTGTAGATTATCTGCTCCTTGATTTTTTCTTTTGCTCTTTAATTTATAATTAAGCATGCAAAAAGTCATCAAATTAAAACTTAGAAATGATTTATAAATGCAAAACCTTTTACAATAAGCTTCCATATCAGAGAAAAGAAGAGTGCACATAGCCATCTCTGCGTCCTCCATACATATTAGGACAATTAGGGTATGTGTCCACGTTCAGTAAACGTTGCTTTTTTGACGCAGCGCTGAGCCGCAGCGTCAAAAACGCAGCGTCCAGATGTTACAGCATAGTGGAGGGGATTTCAAGAAATCCCGTCTCCACTGTGCATTAAAAAACACATGCGTTTTTCCCGCAAAAACGCACATGGGGTGCGTTTTTTCAGAACGCAGCATGTTGCTACAATGAGCAAAACACGCAGAAACACCGCAGGTGACCTGCCAGTGACCTCAGGTGCATTTTTGGTCAGGATTTTACCTGCATAAAATCCTGACCAAAGCCTGAAGCAAACCTGAACGTGGACACATACCCTAAGGGTATGTCTCCACGTTCAGGATTGCATCAGGATTTGGTCAGGATTTTCCATCAGTATTTGTAAGCCAAAACCAGGAGTGGAACAATTAGAGGAAAAGTATAATAGAAACATATGCTCCACTTCTGCATTTATCACCCACTCCTGGTTTTGGCTTGCAAATACTGATGAAAAATCCTGACCAAATCCTGATGCAATCCTGAACGTGGACACATACCCTAAGGGTATGTGTCCACGTTCAGGATTGCATCAGGATTTGGTCAGGATTTTATGCAGGTAAAATCCTGACCAAATCTGCACCTGAGGTCACTGGCAGGTCACCTGCGCTGTCCTTGCGTTTTTTCTGCAATGTAAGGACATGCTGCGTTCGTAAAAAACGCACCGCATGTGCGTTTTTGCGGGTATGCCGCATGCGTTTTTTAATGCATAGTGGAGACGGGACTTCATTAAATCCCCTCCACTATGCTGTAACATCTGGACGCTGCGTTTTTGACACTGCAGCTCAACGCTGCGTCAAAAACGCAGCGTTTCCTGAACGTGGACACATAACCTTAGTCTTTCATTATAGTATATACAAGTTCCAGGTTGCCATCACTCTATGTAGATATCTCTATTGCAGTCCATGGCATTTGAGTTTACAATGGGAAGATCCACGTGCACCCATGGACTTCTCTTTTCTGCTAACTAGGTATAAAGGGAACCCCAATTCTTTCCACAAGGGCAAGTTCCACTTTCTGTTTTGCTACTGAACATGCATTTATGGTATATAAACTTTTTCTATGTCAGAAATGTATCAAGAGTGTATACCCCATTAAGTTTTATTGCACCTCTCGGGAGTGATACAATATGACAATATGGCCTGGGATCAGAAAAGATTGTGCATCTCTGCTCTAAAATGAGTCAATTGTGCAATTAAAAAATAATGGTGGCAATTGGGCAGAAAAAATCCTTGCATATTACGTACCGTAGATGGTAATTGTAGAACTTTTCTCTTTTTTCTAACTGGCTTACCTGGTAACAATAATTCACCCATTAAAGAGAACCTGTCAGCAGCATTTCACTAAGTAAAGTACATACAGGGCCATATTGGAGCTGTTATACTCATTACAATAATACCTGAGGTGAAGAAATCCACTTTGTAGATTTTCTTTAATATTTTAAATTTCCCTGTATTCATATCTTTGTGTATCGGGCTGGGACTGAGGGTAGGGTCTACAGCTTTGCTGAGTCTAGGTGTCTTTTCTTCTAAAATTAATATTATATCTGTGGGCGGGAAGTACATGGATTGTGCTCTTTGAAATCTTCTAAAATATAGCGCTAGTGGCTTTGCATGTGTAGCCTGCTTAGTGCCACCGGCACCAATTTCTTGAAGACTTCAATCTCAGATTGAAGAACTCAATCTGTGCAAAAGTGCTGCCTGCTGGTAGGACTGCACTGGCGCAAAATCTTAAATAAAGAAGAAGAAAAGACACTCAAACACAGCAAAGCAGATGAAACAAAGCTGAAGACCCTACCCACAGTCACCCTGCACTGTCCCTCTCCGATTCACAAACTTATGAATACAAAGAAACTTCAAAGATTGGAGAAAATCTACAAAACTAATTTCTTCACCTCAGGTATCATTTTAATCAGTATAACAGCGCCAATATGGCACTGCTTTAAGTGACCTCTTCAAGGCTCTGGGCAGGATGGTGCCTGGAGATAACTCTGCCCCCAGTGTTTGTATAGTGCCCCTGAGTGTTCTGTCACCACAGAGGTACTGGACCTCATCCAGAGGTGTGGTATTCCACTCTCAGGTAAGGTGAGGGCACTACCCAGGACTCTGACACCATCATCAAACATCTCATTACTCCAGTCAGGGCACCTGGGCGTACCACATGGGAGGATGGCCTCATCCCAGTCTGGAGAGGGTTACTAGGAAGAGGGTGTGGGTGCAGAGAGTGGAGATGTGATGGAAAAAAGAGGGAGGAGTTAGTTAGAGGGTTAGTCAGTTGGAGATGGGGACTTGAGCAGAGAGGAGCTCGTCCCAGCACCAAAAGACAGAGATAGAGGTTGCAGAAAGTAAGAGAGAAAGAAGGGGTACTGCGGGCATGGGTAGTGAGCAATCCACCGGTGGGGACCATATCCATGCTGACTATTGTTGGGTGGAGGGACCAGGTCACAGTGGTGGAACCGGCCCCCCAAGAGTAGTGGAGAACTACAAGACTCAGCTAGCAAGCCAGAGGCTGTGGTACCTGCATGTGCCACAGCCACATCCACACACATTTCGCTAATAAGGCAGCCATATAGGAGCAAGGGGACTAAGAGTACATCACCTGGCAAGGTCCTTGGCTGGTGGCTTGGGACACTGTGCGTGAAGGCGCAGGGCAGGAGAGGCGGGAACCAGTACAGTGGGACAGCCAGGAAAGGAACATAAGAGAGGAGTCATGGAGAATTGTACCTCAAATCATCTGAGGGTTGGCTGGGCCACTGTTAAATATTAATTATTTATTGAATTATTCTGAATCTGAATTCAGTACAGAGCACATTGCTTCTTGCTGACAGTACAAAGAGCTATTTTTGTGTATGTATAAGTCAACTCCATATACAGGGAACACGTGATCCGTAGAGAAGATATATAAGCATCTCTTAGGAGGGTGTGGGGGCCTTTTGTCACGTGGGACTGTCATCTCCCATCTTCACTCTCATTCTCTCCATGGATGTCCGAGAAGGAAGGAACAACAGCTGTTGGCAGCCATCATGACCTTCAAACTTCACACAAAGAGACGGCTTCCATTCAGGACTTGAGAAAGAGGGGTAACTAATGCTGATCTCTACACATGGACAATCTGTTCGTAACCATTTCGTCTATTTTTGTTTTGCTGCAATATGATTTTTCTATGGACAATCAATAAACCACTAAACTTTTTATGAGAATATGACGACATTTTTCTTTTAAGAATAACGCACCTGGTTAAGTCCTGATTTAAATAAATGTGCAAAATAAGCATATTTAACATTGGCGAAGCCAGCCAGTTTTGATTTTTGGGCTATTTTTTCGTGAATTTCCTTCATTTTTGCACACGGGGGGAAGACAGAAGAGTTTGCAAGATTTTGTGCAACTATTCAGAAATTTCACTTCAAAACTTCAAGTCACAAAGATTTCAGAAGAACCTATGACTTTGTAAACGTAACAGAGACTAACAGGTGTTAGTTGAATTGACAAGTAGTAGGAGTACTACAAGTGCCGGACGTGCTGACAATAGACCTGCTGAAAATAGCCGTGGTGAAGTGAAGTCCGGAGCCCAGCAAAAGATCTACAAGCTGAGATTTCAAGGTAAGACAAATGGATTTGATTAATTCATATGCTAAATCAAGTCAGATAGAATTTGTAAGTTTGTACAGATCTAGTGTAGAAATATTTTGGTTTTCGTTATTTGCGGAATGCAGAATCGCAAATTTGAAGTTAGATTCTAAGCTAGTATCTAGGAAAAAAGAAAAAGAGCAACTGAAAAATATATTACATATGGTTAATGTATTTCATGAGTTTGTTACAGAGAAGTCCAAAAAAGACAGTGTAGAAAGAATTTCTAAGGAAAAGCAAATTAATCATGTCCCCAAGATTGAGTGTAAAGTAAAGAGTGAGGAAGATGAAGAGGTGACGCACGTGTCTGTTATGACCACCCAAGGTGACCTTGACTTTGTGCCGAGTCATGATGAAAAACAAGATGGAGGACACGTAGGAGACATGACAACTGACAAAGATGATGTGGAAGGGCCACTAAAAATAGAAGACGACTCAGAGGCCCAACTTCAAACTAAATCTAGGAAGACCTTGTTGAAATTATGTAAAATCATTCCTGCATATGATGACAAAATCGATGTGTGCAGAAATTCAGAAATATTTGAAAGTTTTGCCGATAAGTTTGATCTGACTAATCAGGAGAAAAATAAATTATTTAAAATTTGGCTACCAGTAAGTTTCTCCAGGAAATTCTCACTAAAAATGCAGAATGAAGAATTCCATGAAGAAATGACTGATGTAGAGAGATTAAAAATTTTGATATTTTGTGGACTAAAAGAAAATTATCCAGATCTTGATATTCTTCTAAAATTGAGGATTGGCCGAAAAGAATGTACTTTTACATTCATGTCCATTTTTGAAAGGGTTTACAGGATGATCAGTACAAATTCCAGTAGAAAATCAATGATAAATTGTTTTGTAAACAAATTCAGATTCCTAAATCCTGTATCTCGTGTTGTTGCATCACAGAAAGGTTCTTTATATGAATGTGCACAGTCCATTGAATTTTCTAGAAAACATGAGAATCTTGAAAGGAAAACAAATCATACTAAGGTTTTTAAATCAGACAGAATTATATCTTATCAGAAGCCAAAATCAAAATCTCCAAAATTGACCCAAAATCAAATCTATGAAGTACGAAGAAAATTACATATTTGCTACAAACCCTATGAGGCTTCCACTGAAGTTGCACTGAAAGGGTTAAAAGCTGGAGGTTCAGATCTGTCTGTAAAAATGGCGGAAATTGACAGACAGAAACAAGTGGTGAGTATCCCCGGGCCTGTTCAACTGAACACTCCATTATCTCAGTTCATAAGTTTAAAGATGATTTTATTAAATAGTGCTGTCCAACAAATTATCAACAGAGAGGTAAATTTTGGGTTAGGAATTGGCTAAAAATTTAATCAATGATTTGAGTGCCTTTGAACGTGGCATGGTTGTTGGTGCCAGAAGGGCTGGTCTGAGTATTTCAGAAACTGCTGATCTACTGGGATTTTCACGCACAACCATCTCTAGGGTTTACAGAGAATGGTCCGAAAAAGAAAAAAAATCCAGTGAGCGGCAGTTCTGTAGGCGGAAATGCCTTGTTGATGCCAGAGGTCAGAGGAGAATGGGCAGACTGGTTCGAGCTGATAGAAAGGCAACAGTGACTCAAATCGCCACCCGTTACAACCAAGGTAGGCCTAAGAGCATCTCTGAACGCACAGTGCGTCGAACTTTGAGGCAGATGGGCTACAGCAGCAGAAGACCACACCGGGTACCACTCCTTTCAGCTAAGAACAGGAAACTGAGGCTACAATTTGTACAAGTTCATCGAAATTGGACAGTAGAAGATTGGAAAAACGTTGCTTGGTCTGATGAGTCTCGATTTCTGCTGCGACATTCGGATGGTAGGGTCAGAATTTGGCGTAAACAACATGAAAGCATGGATCCATCCTTCCTTGTATGGAGCATCTTTGGGATGTGCAGCCGACAAATCTGCGGCAACTGTGTGATGCCATCATGTCAATATGGACCAAAATCTCTGAGGAATGCTTCCAGCACCTTGTTGAATCTATGCCACGAAGAATTGAGGCAGTTCTGAAGGCAAAAGGGGGTCCAACCCGTTACTAGCATGGTGTACCTAATAAAGTGGCCAGTGAGTGTATATATGTGTGTATATATATATATATATATATATATATATATATGTATGTATATGGGTATAGTGAAATAATTAACATTTATTCCAGTAATAATACTTAGAATAACATTAATTACATATATTAAATATATACATATGTATAACATATTTAAATTATTTTGTTTTCAAATAAATATGAAATTAACCTTATCTTTTATTTTTCCTTAGAGCTTTCATTACAAAACAGGAATTGAACAAAAAACCCTCTTTCATGAATTTATGTTTTATTTACACAGGAAGTTATAATAACTGCATGATTGTATATATTTAACACTTAATATAAAAATAATACATAACTAATGAACTAAAAACTTGGTTTTTTTTTCCTTTGCATGGTAATAATAATGTAGTTTTTTTCCTTCACTGCATGGGGTGACAGGTCACACTCTCTTGTTTCAACTTAAAGCTGTAAGAAGAAACTTTAGAAGTTCCTCAGCCTTTACAATCAAACGAATTCAGTTGCAGACTTGTACTAAATATAATTGTACAACAAATGCACACATTTCATATGGAAGAGTCCTATCTATAGGTTAGAACATAGTGTTAAGTTAGATAGTGTTAGATATATTTGGGGAATATTAAAAAAATATATATATTGTGATGCAGTGACCCCTGTAACAGGTAGGGGGCGCTGCATGGTCTCCCCGGTATGTGCACGGAGTCGTATTGAGGCCATGAGAATCGGCCTGCAGTGATGTCAGGATCACGTGACCAGCCCAGGTGATCCATTACTGTGGGTGTGCTTACGGGTACATAATGTGACCAGGGTGTGGGTCACATGGTTCTTCTGTGTGGTTCCTGTGTGGTTCCAGTGTTTGGATCTGATAGGTCCAAGTGCAAGGTCCTGGAGGCCTGTGTTGGAAGACCTGGGAGGAGGCTTCCTGGAAAGCACATGGCTTGGACCTGGTGGCCTGTGGTGTTGGACTAAGTTCTGAATAGCACCCAGACAGGCCACATGCCTCTGTGTTGAACGGTCCCAGGTGGGATGGACGTTCTGAAGAGCACAGTGTGATCATGGTCCTGGACAGTCTGTGTTAGAAGCTCCTGCGAGTGGAGTCTTCTTGGAGCACCTGAGAGACTGTGGACCTGGATGATCGGTGTTGGGGAAGCTACCGGCCTTCGGTGGCTCTGGACTGATGTGTGCCGGCCAGGCAAGTTGGTGAACCCCATAAGGCAGTTTCCCCAGGAGAGAGGACTGACAAGGAGTCAGCAGATGGAGCAGGAGCTCCCATAAGGTACCATTGACTGTTGGTGCTTGTTATGTTCTATGAACTGTGTGGTAACCCACCGCAACTGGTCAGGAGAGGACCAGCATGTTAGTTGCTGCCGACTAAGGATATGAAACTTGATGTGATGTCCTGGTACAGTGTGTAAATGGACTGTTCATGATGTGGTTTATGATACCTTAATAAACCAGCAGGAGCTGGTGAAGTGACGTATAAAAGAAAAAAAAAAAACATTTTTTAATTTTTTTTTTCTCTCCCTTTTCTGCCATGAACTGTGTTATTATGTTCCAGTGGTTTCCTATCACCTATAAGACTTCCATGAAAGCTGGTGAACAATCAGGTGATTGTCAGGATGCTACAACCCTGACATGTCTCCGGTGCACTAAAGACTGGTTATGGTGCTATGTTTAGCAGGGAAGAGTCAATTTAACCCTTGCTGTGCTGACCAAAAACACCTGTTCCAAGACCAGTGCGGATGATATAGAAGGATTCCAGAAATATCCAAGGCGAGCCAATGTAAGTCCAGGTTTCTAAAGGTGACACTACACAGATATTAAAGCTACATCTCATCTATGAACTTTGTTTTCTTATCAACATTTAAATTTATGGACTTTGATTGACACATGACACACAGTCTCTACAACATCTACATGCTATCATCTATTTCAAAAGAATTATGATAAAGATTGTTTAAAAAGAACCAAGCAGAAGACATCAAGATAGAGACCAGATGACATCAGATGACATCAGACCTGAGATGCTTCAAGTAGATATAGGGAAGTATAATATATATTTTATATATATATTTTATATGAATATTGGTCACGGCTTACCATAACATGAATTTACATATCATTATAATAGTGAAAACGTAGAACAATATTATTATTATTATTATTATTGATATTATGAACACTAAATTATTTTGCCAAAGAAGAAAAGAAGATATTAATATATTTAATTTGAGGGTTCCAATCAATGTCTTTCACCCTCAAAAGGGGGAATTGTTAAATATTAATTATTTATTGAATTATTCTGAATCTGAATTCAGTACAGAGCACATTGCTTCTTGCTGACAGTACAAAGAGCTATTTTTGTGTATGTATAAGTCAACTCCATATACAGGGAACACGTGATCCGTAGAGAAGATATATAAGCATCTCTTAGGAGGGTGTGGGGGCCTTTTGTCATGTGGGACTGTCATCTCCCATCTTCACTCTCATTCTCTCCATGGATGTCCGAGAAGGAAGGAACAACAGCTGTTGGCAGCCATCATGACCTTCAAACTTCACACAAAGAGATGGCTTCCATTCAGGACTTGAGAAAGAGGGGTAACTAATGCTGATCTCTACACATGGACAATCTGTTCGTAACCATTTCGTCTATTTTTATGTTTTGCTGCAATATGATTTTTCTATGGACAATGAATAAACTACTATACTTTTTATGAGAATATGACGACATTTTTCTTTTAAGAATAATGCACCTGGTTAAGTCATGATTTAAATAAATGTGCAAAATAAGCATATTTAACAGCCACAGACTAGGAGGACACAGCATACAGCTGGAGACAGTATCTGCTGAATTGTGAGTAAAGCGTTGAAAACTGCACCCAACTGTGTCCTCTGAATTATTCCTGCATCACTTGCCCTGCACTACAACTAACACAACCACCATCATCACAAGTAACACCTATATCTGCCATGGGGACTAGCTCTACCCATGGAGAACTGAAACATCTTAGCTGTGTCACCAACTGCCCCAGTGGATCTGAACTGCAGCATCGGCCATATTGACCTAACACCACGGGTGGCCTCACGAACTAATCCCTTATAAACTTTATTCCTCCTTAATTGACATATATTGGACCCCCAGGACCACGAACCGGGTCACTGCTGCTGTGACACATCCCTTTAAGAACTAGCCCTGTACCGAGTATCCCCACGGCCCTTGCAGGTGCTCCATTTTGGCATCACAAACAGGATGGACCGACCCAGTGAGCTGGGTCTCGTGCGCCTATTTTGGACTGTATTTCTAAACGGTACAAAAACTGTACCCGCTGAGTGTATAGATTACAATGCAAAAAGAACAGGCCTGTCGGCCAAAGGATACGCCTCTTGACTAGAAATGGTGGACAAAGAAAGAGAAACCGCCCACGAAGGAACAGAAACCATCCATGGAGACGTGTGTGGTGGAGAGAACATGCGGGAAACTGTGCTGAAGCCAGAGCAGCAGTGCACCCAGGTGACACGATGGTGGAAGGAGGTGAGTGTCAGGGAGAGACTAGGTGAGCGAGAGCTAATAACCCGGGCCCCTGCAATTTCCCTCAGACTAGGGAAATCCTGACTGACCCTCTACCTGAAGTTTACACTGAAGGTGTGCATGTCCAGGCCTCGAACCTCACCCTGTCTCCTGAGCTCAGCCCTAGGCTGAAACCTCCGCCCACCACCCAGTGAAGATGTTATTCCCCAATACCCACAGTTAGCACAGACAAGGATAAAGGAAAATATACACCATGCCGCAGTCACTCAGGAATACACTATAAATGTGCAGAGCAAAATAAATACAAATATAGGAAGGAGTAAATAAGACAAAGGTAAATACACCACCAGCAACGAATCTCCAACCACCAGCTCTCCTCACCAGACCGAGATAACAACGCACAAGACAGAAGCTACAATCAGCGACGCCCAATGATCAGGAGAGCTATTTAAAGGCAATGGGCATGGCCCAGCTTCCAATCCGAGGATCAGGTAAATTAACCCCGGAACAGCTAGACAAAATCTAGCCGACGCCAATGAGCAAATAGTGGTCAAAAGCGGAACTACCGCTGTCTTTCGGACGACCTGGTCTGAACAGCGTCCGACATGACAGTACCCCGCCTTCTACGAGGGACCCCAGGGTCCTCTCGGCTAATAGGACCCGGCTTGTCCGGATGACGGCGGTGAAACAACCTGACCAGCCGGTCAGCATGAACGTCCGAGGCTGGTACCCAGGACCTCTCCTCAGGCCCATAACCACGCCAATGTACCAAGTACTGTAAAGTGCGACGCACTACACGAGAGTCAACCACCTTGGAGACTTCAAACTCCAAATTACCATCCACCAAGACTGGAGGTGGCATAGGCGCCGCGTCCACAGAACCCACCACCTTCTGTAGAAGAGACCTGTGGAACACGTTGTGTATCTTATACACCGTAGGGAGCTCCAATCGGTACGCTACTGGGTTAATGACGGCGGTGACCCTAAATGGACCAATAAACCGTGGACCCAATTTTTAAGAGATGGTATTTTGAGTCTTATGTTTTTTGTGGATAACCACACCCAGTCATCCACACTCAGGTCTGGACCTGGCACACGCCTACTGTCAGCCACATGTTTGTGCCTAGCACCCACACTCAACAGGCAACACCAGGCACACACGCTGATCCTCATTACCTGAAGATATCGGGCGCATACGGAAATATAGTTTGAAAGCTTCACGAAAAGAAACAAATTTACTGCATTCCCCAGCAAATTTTTCAGGCAAAGGAAATTTAGGCTCAGTAACTCTTCCTGTCGATCCAGCTTGCACATTAGACACTGCTAGTCCCTGTTGCTGTACTGCCCCCCTTAACTCCGTGACCTGTAGGGACAGCGCCTCCAACTGGCGGGTTATGGCAGTCATGGGATCCATGACAAAACACAAAAAAAAAGAACCCCCTTTTTTTTTTTTTTTTTTTTCTTTTGTGCTGTTGGGCCAATTATAATGTCAGGGAGAGACTAGGTGAACGAGAGCTAATAACCCGGGCCCCTGCAATTTCCCTCAGACTAGGGAAATCCTGACTGACCCTCTACCTGAAGTTTACACTGAAGGTGTGCATGTCCAGGCCTCGAACCTCACCCTGTCTCCTGAGCTCAGCCCTAGGCTGAAACCTCCGCACACCACCCGGTGAAGATGTTATTCCCCAATACCCACAGTTAGTACAGACAAGGATAAAGGAAAATATACACCACGCCGCAGTCACTCAGGAATACACTATAAATGTGCAGAGCAAAATAAATACAAATATAGGAAGGCAAAGGTAAATACACCACCAGCAACGAATCTCCAACCACCAGCTCTCCTCATCAGACCGAGATAACAACGCACAAGACAGAAGCTATAATCGGCGACGCCCAATGATCAGGAGATCTATTTAAAGGCAATGAGCATGGCCCAGCTTCCAATCCGAGGATCAGGTAAATTAACCCCGGAACAGCTAGACAAAATCTAGCCGTCGCCAATGAGCAAGTAGTGGTCAAAAGCGGAACTACCGCTGTCTGTCGGACGACCTGGTCTGAACAGCGTCCGACATGACAGTGAGCCAGTGCCGGTACTTGGGGTGAAGGCAGAGGACTCCCCCAGCCAACGGGAAGAAGATCTGGGCCATCAACTACCTGTCATGGACCTGGAGTTCCTGAGCACGGAGGTGGAGGAGCTAACCTGCCAGCTCATACAGACTCAGCTGGCGGCGGTGAGCAGGTGGAAGTCAGTCCTGCGGAGGAAGATCAATCTGGAGGAGCAGTGTCCCGTTCTGCGGCCAACATCTTCAACCCCAGCGGAGGAGACCGGCACCGGTGAGACACCAACAGCAGGTACTGTGACCGACCCCGCTCCGGTGACCGACCCTGCTCCGGTGACCGACTCTGCTCCAGCGTCCGACCCAGATCCAGTGACCGACGGGACTTTAGTAGGCCCACTTCTAACCCCAATGGCCCCAAAGCCTGGCTGGGCATCCGGAAATGCATCCTGGGATCGGACAACAAAAATCTTAGGTGAGATGCCAACCCCACTGACACCAATGGGTGGGCCTCAGGAGCTGCATGCTGAGCTGGTGGTATTTCAAGGGGGACACCAGGGGGCTGATATAATCGAGCTCCAGTGGGAGACCCCGGCCATCACGTGGGAAGAATATCACAACCGGGCCAGGGAGAAGAATATAATGCAGAGAGGAGGGCCCGGCAGGAGGAGAGGGAGAAGAGAAACCTGTAGGCTAAGGCCCAAGCCCGTAAGAGCAAGCACAGTGACCAAGGCCCACTGCGGCAAGGGGTGGTGATTGCCTTTCATCAAAAAAAGGGATGGGGCTTTATTAAGGAGCCGGGCATGATAAATGATACCTTTGTTACCTGGCGGTATGTCGAGTCCCACCTATTGAAGGGCCATCCCTTTAGAGACTTGCACCTAGGAGATCAGGTCACTTACACCCGCCACTTCGGTGAAAAGGGGTGGTATGCTTTGAATGTCTGAAAATGTACCCCCATGTCAGAGGAACCACCAGCTGCAGACTAAGCAGAAACCCCAGCCACTGAAGGCATGACCACGTCAGTCAGTCAGTGCACTCAAGCCACTCAGACACCGGTGGTAAAGTTAACTTTACTTGCACTGTATGGCATACCCGTTGCGCTATTTGATCCTGAACTTCCCCGACCAGGGGAAGGCAGCCGCCAGGACCTGCCCTGGAAGAAGTAAATTTCTATGACTGCTGCTAAAAGTTAAAGTTACTGTATAAAGTGTTGTGAATTTGGATTCTGGGCTCCCCCGGTGGCTACTGGTGGAATTGAACTGGTGTCTTCATCTTCTCTGTTCACCTGTTCCCATCAAGATGTGGGAGTCGCTATATAACCTTGCTGCTTTGTTAGTTGCTTGCCGGTCAACAATGTTATCAGAAGCCTCTCTGTGCTTGTTCCTGCTCCTAGACAACTACTAGATAAGTTGGACTCTTGTCCATGTTTGTTTTTGCATTTTTGTTCCAGTTCACAGCTGTAGTTTCGTTACTGTGTCTGGAAAGCTCTTGTGAACAGGAATTGCCACTCTGGTGTTATGAGTTAATGCCAGAGTTTTAAAGTAATTTCTGGATGGTGTTTTGATAGGGTTTTTAGCTGACCATGAAAGTGTCCTTTCTGTCTTCTGCTATGTAGTACGTGGACCTCAAATTTGCTAAACCTATTTTCATACTACGTTTGTTATTTCTTCTTAACTCACCGCCAATACATGTGGGGGGCCTCTGTCTCCTTTCGGGGTATTTCTCTAGAGGTGAGCTAGGACTAATATTTTCTTCTGCTAGCTTTATTTAGTCCTCCGGCTGGTGCTGGGCATCTAGAATCAACGTAGGCATGCTACCCGGCCACTGCTAGTTGTGCGTTAGGTTTAGCTCATGGTCAGCTCAGTTCCCATCTTCCAAGAGCTAGTTCATATATATGCTGATGCTATGTTCTCTTGCCATTGAGATCATGACAGTTTGACCGGCCCACAAAGTGTTAATTGTTTGGGCTGAAGCAGGAGATAGAGAAGTGTTTAAGGGAAATTTTTTTTTTTTTTTTTTTTTTTTTTTTTTCCCTTCAGAGTTTTGCTGCCTAGCCCTTAATTGCTGTCTAGCTGCTTCTTACCTCCTCTTAACCCTTGAATGGCTCTGTGTCCACCTGTTTGTAATGGATCTTCAGAGTGTAACTGCAGGTTTGAATAATCTCGCCACGAAGGTACAAAATTTGCAAGATTTTGTTTGTCATGCACCTGTATCTGAGCCGAGAATTCCTTGGCCGGAATTTTTCTCGGGGAATAGATCTGGGTTTCAGAATTTTCGAAATAATTGCAAATTATTTTTGTCCCTGAAATTTCGCTCTGCCGGAGACCCTGCACAGCAGGTCAGGATTGTGATTTCCTTGCTCCGGGGCGACCCTCAAGACTGGGCTTTTTCATTGACACCAGGGGATCCTGCGTTGCTCAATGTGGATGCGTTTTTTCTGGCCTTGGGGTTGCTTTATGACGAACCTCATTTGGAGCTTCAGGCAGAAAAAACTTTGATGTCCCTATCTCAGGGGCAAGATGAAGCGGAAATTTACTGCCAAAGATTCCGTAAATGGTCTGTGCTTACTCAGTGGAATGAGTGCGCCCTGGCGGCGACTTTCAGAGAGGGTCTCTCTGATGCCATTAAGGATGTTATGGTGGGGTTCCCTGTGCCTGCGGGTCTGAATGAGTCCATGACAATGGCTATTCAGATCGATAGGCGTTTGCGGGAGCGCAAACCAGTGCACCATCTGGCGGTGTCCACTGAGAAGTCGCCAGAGAGTATGCAGTGTGATAGAATTCTGTCCCGAAGCGAGCGGCAGAATTTTAGACGGAAAAATGGGTTGTGTTTCTATTGTGGTGATTCTACTCATGTTATATCAGCATGCTCTAAACGCACTAAAAAGCTTGGTAAATCTGTTTCCATTTGCACCTCACCGTCTAAGTTTATTCTATCTGTGACCCTGATTTGCTCTTTGTCATCTATTACCACGGACGCCTATGTCGACTCTGGCGCCGCTTTGAGTCTTATGGATTGGTCCTTTGCCAAACGCTGTGGGTATGATTTAGAGCCTTTGGAGACTCCTATTCCTCTGAAGGGGATTGACTCCACCCCATTGGCTAATAATAAACCACAATACTGGACACAAGTAACTATGCGTATTAATCCGGATCACCAGGAGATTATTCGCTTTCTGGTGCTGTATAATCTACATGATGATTTGGTGCTAGGATTGCCTTGGCTGCAATCTCACAACCCAGTCCTCGACTGGAGAGCTATGTCTGTGTTGAGCTGGGGATGTAAGGGGGCTCATGGGGATGTACCTGTGGTTTCCATTTCATCATCTATTCCCTCTGAAATTCCTGAGTTCCTGTCTGACTATCGTGACGTCTTTGAAGAATCCAAGCTTGGTTCGTTACCTCCGCACCGAGAGTGCGATTGTGCCATAGATTTAATCCCGGGTAGTAAATACCCAAAGGGTCGTTTATTTAATCTGTCTGTGCCTGAACATGCTGCTATGCGAGAATATATAAAGGAGTCCTTGGAAAAGGGACATATTCGTCCATCGTCATCTCCCTTAGGAGCCGGTTTTTTCTTTGTGTCAAAAAAAGACGGCTCTTTGAGACCATGTATTGATTATCGGCTTTTGAATAAAATCACTGTTAAATATCAATACCCATTGCCGTTGCTGACTGATTTGTTTGCTCGCATAAAGGGGGCCAAGTGGTTCTCTAAGATTGACCTTCGTGGGGCGTATAATTTGGTGCGAATCAGGCAGGGGGATGAGTGGAAAACCGCATTTAATACGCCCGAGGGCCACTTTGAGTATTTAGTGATGCCTTTTGGTCTTTCAAATGCTCCGTCAGTTTTCCAGTCCTTTATGCATGATATTTTTCGCGATTATTTGGATAAATTTATGATTGTGTATCTGGATGATATTCTGATTTTTTCGGATGACTGGGACTCTCATGTCCAGCAAGTCAGGAGGGTTTTTCAGGTTTTGCGGTCTAATTCTTTGTGTGTGAAGGGGTCTAAGTGTGTTTTTGGGGTACAGAGGATTTCCTTTTTGGGATATATTTTTTCCCCCTCTTCCATTGAAATGGATCCTGTCAAGGTTCAAGCTATTTGTGATTGGACGCAGCCCTCTTCTCTTAAGAGTCTTCAGAAATTTTTGGGCTTTGCTAACTTTTATCGTCGATTTATTGCTGGTTTTTCGGATATTGCTAAGCCATTGACCGATTTGACTAAGAAGGGTGCTGATGTTGCTGATTGGTCCCCTGATGCTGTGGAGGCCTTTCGGGAGCTTAAGCGCCGTTTTTCCTCTGCCCCTGTGTTGCGTCAGCCTGATGTTGCTCTACCTTTTCAGGTTGAGGTCGACGCTTCTGAGATCGGAGCTGGGGCAGTGTTGTCGCAGAAAAGTTCTGACTGCTCCGTGATGAGGCCTTGTGCCTTCTTTTCCCGTAAATTTTCGCCCGCTGAGCGGAATTATGATGTTGGGAATCGGGAGCTTTTGGCCATGAAGTGGGCTTTTGAGGAGTGGCGCCATTGGCTTGAGGGGGCCAGACATCAGGTGGTGGTATTGACGGACCACAAAAATTTGATTTATCTTGAGACCGCCAGGCGCCTGAATCCTAGACAGGCGCGCTGGTCATTATTTTTCTCTCGGTTTAATTTTGTGGTGTCATACCTACCGGGTTCTAAGAATGTTAAGGCGGATGCCCTTTCTAGGAGTTTTGAGCCTGACTCGCCTGGTAACTCTGAGCCCACAGGTATCCTTAAGGATGGAGTGGTATTGTCAGCCGTTTCTCCAGACCTGCGGCGGGCCTTGCAGGAGTTTCAGGCGGATAGACCTGATCGTTGCCCACCTGATAAACTGTTTGTTCCTGATGATTGGACCAGTAGAGTAATCTCTGAGGTTCATTCTTCTGCGTTGGCAGGTCATCCTGGCATTTTTGGTACCAGGGATTTGGTGGCAAGGTCCTTCTGGTGGCCTTCCCTGTCACGAGATGTGCGAGGCTTTGTGCAGTCTTGTGACGTTTGTGCTCGGGCCAAGCCTTGTTGTTCTCGGGCTAGTGGATTATTGTTGCCCTTGCCTATTCCTAAGAGGCCTTGGACGCACATCTCGATGGATTTTATTTCAGATCTGCCTGTTTCTCAGAAGATGTCTGTCATCTGGGTGGTGTGTGACCGTTTCTCTAAGATGGTCCATTTGGTTCCTCTGCCCAAGTTGCCTTCTTCTTCCGAGTTGGTTCCTCTGTTTTTTCAAAATGTTGTTCATTTGCATGGTATTCCTGAGAATATCGTTTCTGACAGAGGGACTCAATTCGTGTCTAGATTTTGGCGGGCATTCTGTGCTAGGATGGGCATAGATTTATCTTTTTCGTCCGCTTTCCATCCTCAGACGAATGGCCAGACCGAGCGGATTAATCAGACCCTGGAGACATATCTGAGGTGTTTTGTGTCTGCTGACCAGGATGATTGGGTTGCTTTTTTGCCATTGGCGGAGTTCGCTCTCAATAATCGGGCCAGCTCTGCCACTTTGGTGTCCCCGTTTTTCTGTAATTCGGGGTTTCATCCTCGATTTTCCTCTGGTCAGGTGGAATCTTCGGATTGTCCTGGAGTGGATGCTGTGGTGGAGAGATTGCATCAGATCTGGGGGCAGGTGGTGGACAATTTGAGGTTGTCCCAGGAGAAGACTCAGCTTTTTGCCAACCGCCACCGTCGTGTTGGTCCTCGGCTTTGTGTTGGGGATTTGGTGTGGTTGTCTTCTCGTTTTGTCCCTATGAGGGTCTCTTCTCCTAAGTTTAAGCCTCGGTTCATCGGCCCGTATAAGATATTGGAGATTCTTAACCCTGTTTCCTTCCGTTTGGACCTCCCTGCATCCTTTTCTATTCATAACGTTTTTCATCGGTCATTATTGCGCAGGTATGAGGTACCGGTTGTGCCTTTCATAGGGCCCATCCTGATCGCCCTGGTGGTTCTGGTGAGGGTTCGGTGCCCCCTCCTTGAGGGGGGGGTACTGTTGTGAATTTGGATTCTGGGCTCCCCCGGTGGCTACTGGTGGAATTGAACTGGTGTCTTCATCTTCTCTGTTCACCTGTTCCCATCAAGATGTGGGAGTCGCTATATAACCTTGCTGCTTTGTTAGTTGCTTGCCGGTCAACAATGTTATCAGAAGCCTCTCTGTGCTTGTTCCTGCTCCTAGACAACTACTAGATAAGTTGGACTCTTGTCCATGTTTGTTTTTGCATTTTTGTTCCAGTTCACAGCTGTAGTTTCGTTACTGTGTCTGGAAAGCTCTTGTGAACAGGAATTGCCACTCTGGTGTTATGAGTTAATGCCAGAGTTTTAAAGTAATTTCTGGATGGTGTTTTGATAGGGTTTTTAGCTGACCATGAAAGTGTCCTTTCTGTCTTCTGCTATGTAGTAAGTGGACCTCAAATTTGCTAAACCTATTTTCATACTACGTTTGTTATTTCTTCTTAACTCACCGCCAATACATGTGGGGGGCCTCTGTCTCCTTTCGGGGTATTTCTCTAGAGGTGAGCTAGGACTAATATTTTCCTCTGCTAGCTTTATTTAGTCCTCCGGCTGGTGCTGGGCATCTAGAATCAACGTAGGCATGCTACCCGGCCACTGCTAGTTGTGCGTTAGGTTTAGCTCATGGTCAGCTCAGTTCCCATCTTCCAAGAGCTAGTTCATATATATGCTGATGCTATGTTCTCTTGCCATTGAGATCATGACAATAAAGTTACCCTTTGAAAGTTTTAAAGACAATATGATCATGAACTGTGAGCGATCCGAACTCCTTTTGTACATAGTTAGCTCTAGTGATTCGCGAGCACTAAAATGCTCAGGTGCTTGTTGCTAGGGTTGAGCAAATTGGAATACTCGTGTACTCGACCCAAGCAACGAGCCCAATGTAAGTCTATGGGAAACCCGAGTATTTTTACCGCAATCCCCCCGGGGGTCCTTTTAAGGTCTAAAAATGTCTGAAAATTATGGAAACACTGCAGAAATGACACGGAAAAATCATGGGGATCACCACTGGAAGCATTTCTAACTCCTACGTCACAGCTGTAAGCAATGTTGTCAGAGTTTGATGCCATTTTTACAGGCGCACCAAAAAACATGCAAAAACGAAACCAAAATGGATTTTGCTGGGAAATATGTTAAGGTACATCCTTTCCAGGGTAATGACTTGTATATAAGGCAAACTAATGAACCCCAGAAATGTTCCTCCACCACTTTTGCTATATTCACATGCAGCGCTTTGGATGCAGTTTTCTTATGTATTACCTGCAAGCCCTGCCCTGCTATCAAGTCATATGCACCCCGATAAGTCTTTAAACCCAGGTACTGGATGGCCACAGGAAAACCCACTTCACTTTCTTCAGTTGGTCCTGCCATACTGTTTTCTTATGTATTACCTGCAAGGCCTGCCCTGCTATCAAGTCATATGCACCCCAATAAGCTTTTGAACCCAGGTACTGGATGGCCACAGGAAAAGCCACTTCACATTCTTCAGTTGGTCCTGCCTGCCATACTGTTTCCTTATGCACTGAATGCAAGTTCTGCCTTGACCCAATTTGCAGGCACCCCAATCCCCTTTGGAAGAAACATGGAGGAGGGCCTCATAAAAAAGCTGTCCAAATACAAAGGAGTGTGTCTCCTAGACTTGTAATGCCCACACACTAAGTGTATGGGCTGACAAACATTTCCCCATGGGGGACACATTTGTAAAAAAATATTTAATTGGGATCACAGACACCCTTGCCAAAAAATTGACTGTCTGTAGCAGCATGGAACACGTGAATCCTGGTGATCTAGTGGTGGAAAATGATGAGAGGTGAAGGAAGGCTTCATTAAAAACTAGGCCCAATGATAAGGAGCGGGTCTACTAGCCTTGTAACGACCATACATGAAGTGCATTGGGCTGAGAAACACTTCACCATGGGGGGTACCTTTTAAAAAATCTTTTATGGACATCATAGACAGGCTTGGCAAACATTTTACTGACAGCAACATCACAGAACACGTTAAGCGTGGTGATCTAGTGGTGGAGAATGAGGAGACATTGCTGAAGGCCTCATGAAAAAATAGGCCCAATGTAAAGGAGTGTGTCTCCTACACTTGTAATGCCCATAAACGCAGTGCATGGACTGCCAAATATTTCCCTAAGGGGAATACATTTTTTAAAAATATACTATGGGCATCATAGACACCCTTGCCAAAAATTGGACTGTCTGTAGCGGCACAGAAGACGTTAAGCGTGGTGATCTAGTGGTGGAGAACGAGGAGACATAGCGATAAATCATATGGAAATAATAATTAAAAAACAGGATGTGAATCCACCGATGAAAGTAAATAACAAAAGGGAGGGGCAAACACAGGTTCATATATATGATGCCAGATTGTGTCCAACAAGATATCTTTGTCTGTAGCAACAGCCCAGAGACAGGGATCTAAAAAAATATATAATAGTATTTCAATATTTTCATTTTGTAGAGGTATACACAAGGTCATAAAAGGATGGTACAGAGATATTAAAATGGGAATATTTAAAAATAAATGGGAAAAATATACATACATTTCATTTTGATAACAGTTCCCCCTGGGGGGTTTATTTTGGTTTCTAATTAGTAACGGGCATCAGAAAAACACCCTAGTAAAATTGAGTGGCTTTTGCATCACGGAATACGTTCACCCTGGTGTTGTACTGGTTGTGGATGATGAGGATGAGGATAAGGAGGATAACACCAAACAGACAAAATCAGGAAGTGGATAGCCATGTGTGGGTGGGGAGAGGTGCATGACAATACATCTCCACCAAAAAGATAATGTATTACAGGTAGTGTTGAGCGATACCGTCCGATACTTGAAAGTATCGGTATCGGAAAGTATCGGCCGATACAATCCGATACCGATACCCGATACCAATACAAGTCAATGGGACTCAAGTATCGGACGGTATTCCTGATGGTTCCCAGGGTCTGAAGGAGAGGAAACTCTCCTTCAGGCCCTGGGATCCATATAAATGTGTTAAAGAAAGAATTAAAATAAAAAATATCGCTATACTCACCTCTCCGACGCAGCCTGGACCTTAGCGAGGGAACCGGCAGCGTTGTTTGTTTAAAATTCTTGGTTACGTGAAGTCCCGGCTTGTGATTGGTCAGGGCGGCCATGTTGCCGGGACGCGGACCAATCACAGCAAGCCGTGACGAAATTACGTCACGGCTTGCTGTGATTGGTCCGCGTCCCGGCAACATGGCCGCCATTAACCAATCACAAGCCGTGACGTCACGGGAGGCTGGACACGCGCGCTTTTTAAAATGGGCGCGTGTCCAGCCTCCCGTGACGTCCCGGCTTGTGATTGGTTGCGCCGCGGTCAACCAATCACAAGCCGGGAGGCTGGACACGCGCGCATTTTAAAATTTTAAAATGCGTGCGTGTCCAGCCTCCCGGCTTGTGATTGGTTGATCGCGGCGCAACCAATCACAAGCCGGGACGTCACGGGAGGCTGGACACGCGCCCATTTTAAAATGCGCGCGTGTCCAGCCTCCCGTGACGTCACGGCTTGTGATTGGTTGCGTCTCCCATGTGACTGCGACGCAACCAATCACAAAGCCGGGACGTAATTTTAAAATCCTTAAGGACCTGAAATTACGTCACGGCTTGCTGTGATTGGTTGCATCGCCCATGTGACTGCGACGCAACCAATCACAACGCCGGAACGTAATTTTAAAATCCTGAAGGACCTGAAATTACGTCACGGCTTGCTGTGATTGGTTGCGTCCCGGTCACATGGGCGGCACGCAACCAATCACAAGCCGGGACTCACGTAAAGGAAAGAAAAGCGCGAATTTTAAACAAAGAACGCTGCCGCTTCCCTCGGTAAGGTGCAGGCTGCGTCGGAGAGGTGAGTATAGCAATATTTTTTATTTTAATTCTCTCTTTTACACATTTTTACATTAATGTTGTTTCGATACCGATACCCGATATCACAAAAATATCGGATCTCGGTATCGGAATTCCGATACAGCAAGTATCGGCCGATACCCGATACTTGCAGTATCGGAATGCTCAACACTAATTACAGGTTATGTTTCGCTGTTTTCACTTCGTGGTGTACAGAAATCTTGCCCAGTCCAGCCCTTGTTCATTTTTATAAGAGGCAGCCTGTCAGCATTTTTAGTTGACAGGCGGATGCTCTTATCTGTTATAATTCCACCAGCAGCACAAAAACCCGCTCTGACAGAATGCTACCAGCAGGGC
The DNA here is from genome assembly GCF_051348905.1 of Ranitomeya variabilis. NCBI lineage: Eukaryota > Metazoa > Chordata > Amphibia > Anura > Dendrobatidae > Ranitomeya > Ranitomeya variabilis. The sequence continues at coordinate 153,164,941 of NC_135239.1, forward strand.
AGACCAGGACCTCCAAGGTGCAGAGGGCCAGTTCATGCCACGTGTCCAGCTTGGATACCCAATAATTAAAAGGCACAGAGGAATCACAGAGCATGGTTGTACAATCTGCAAGGTACTCCCTCAGCATCTTCTCAAACATTACACTTCTTGTGACAGCACCCCTTGCCTCTGTGGCGGCACAATTGGAGGGTCTGAGAAAACTGTCCCAGAACTTTGCCATTGTTCCCCTGCCTGAGCTGGATTGTACTTCTGTCTCTCTCGCTTGGACTCCTTGGTTGTACAACAGATTCTGACGTTTGCTGCCAGCGTTCTCACATGGGAATTTTCTTAGTAATTCCGCTACAAGGGCCCTCTGGTACTGCAACATTTTAGTACACCTGTCTACCTCTGGAAGTAGAGATTGAAAGTTCTCCTTGTAGCGTGGGTCTAGAAGTGTCACCAACCAGTAATGAGTGTCTCAAAAAATTTTTATAATGCGAGGGTCACGTGAAAAGCAGTGCAACATAAAGTCAGCCATGCGTGCCTGACTGCTAACAGGCAAGACTTCCGTGTCCTCACCAACAGGATGACAGACCATGCTGTCCTCCTTTCCTTCTCATCCTCTTCCTTCTCCTACCTGTCCTCAGGCAATCCCCGCTGAACAGACGGTATGACAGCTGTGCTTGTATGTCAGGGCTCTGAATGTTTTTGGTTACCTTTTTGGCATGCCTGCCCTTTTCCAAGATGGCGCCCTTTGTTTCATGTGCCCCTTGTCTTCCTGCCATATAACTCCACCCCATACTCTAGTCTGTGCTTAGAGTATTCTGCTGGTGTGTCTTGCTCCTGGTGGCTTCCTGGCTTTCTGGCTAATCCTGCAAGCCTGTGTGAATATTCTGCTCCTCGCTCTCTGAGATCCTGCTGCATGCATCTGTGCTAGCGCACCTCTTGCTCCTGACTGCTCGTGTTGCTTCTTCTATGCCACTGTTCTACACCTGCAATTGCTAAACACTTAAGCTGGTTGCTACTCTGTTTCTGCTTTATTTAATTAGCTGCAAAGCTCTGGACTGCTCTGCTTAATCTAAGGCTTCTACCCAGGCCTTCCTGGATAATTTAACACCTTGTTTGTACTTTCTTATCCGTGTATGGACTAGACATGGACTTATTGGTTTCCAGTGTCCTCAAGTATAGACTGTGTTTTACAGACTGTCTGCTGTTGGCATTTCTCCCTGAGATTTACTACAGACTTGCTAAGTTGTTTAAGTGTTATGGACTTGAGTTTTCGCTACACTTGTTTGAAGCACCATGTGTTTTCAATGTAGACTTTTTCACCTACAAACTGTGTTCTGTATTCTCTTGTTCCACGCAAAGAGACTCCAGAGTTCTCCAGTATAAGTGTTACATTGTAGTACCATCTATAGTGCATGAAAGTAGCTCCTGTTCTTCCTCCTCCTCATTGCCTACGAATCCACGTTAGGAAGACATGAGGCTGGGCTGAGTGTAATCACCCTGTTTGGTTCCTTGCTCCATGTCCTCATGCTCTGCCTGCAATGCATCCTCTTTAACCGTGACCAGAGAGGTTTTCAGAATGCTGAGAAGCGGGATGGTGACACTAATTATGGCGACATCGCCGCTTACCATCTTGGTGCAGTCCTCAAAGTTTTTCAGGATGGTACATATCTCTGACATCCATGTCCACTCCTGAGGTCTTATGCGTGTAGTCTGAACTTAATATCGACGGCCTTATTGATGTTTGTAGTCAACAACTGCCCTCTTTGTTATGACCCCAATGGCGAGGGTCTCAGAGGAACGTGGAAGTCTGCAGAATACAAAAATCCAGCTCATAGGGCAGTGGTAACTGGGTTGACCATATATCTACTCCTAACGCCAACACTAGAAGTAGCCGGGGATCATTCCTACGTTGATTCTAGATGACACGCGCCAGCCGGAGAATCTAGCTACCCCTAGTAGAGGAAAACAAAGACCTTTCTTGCCTCCAGAGAAGGGGACCCCAAAGCTGGATAGAAGCCCCCCACAAATAATGACGGTGAGGTAAGAGGAAATGACAAACACAGAAATGAACCAGGTTTAGCACAGAGAGGCCCGCTTACTGATAGCAGAATAAAGAAAGGTAACTTATATGGTCAACAAAAACCCTATCAAAATCCACACTGGAAATTCAAGAACCCCCGAACCGTCTAACGGTCCGGGGGGAGAACACCAGCCCCCTAGAGCTTCCAGCAAAGGTCAGGATATAGATTTGGAACAAGCTGGACAAAAATACAAAACCAAAACAAATAGCAAAAAGCAAAAGGCAGACTTAGCTGATATAACTGGAACCAGGATCAGTAGACAAGAGCACAGCAGACTAGCTCTGATAACTACGTTGCCAGGCATAGAACTGAAGGTCCAGGGAGCTTATATAGCAACACCCCTAACTAACGACCCAGGTGCGGATAAAAGGAATGACAGAAAAACCAGAGTCAAAAAACTAGTAACCACTAGAGGGAGCAAAAAGCAAATTCACAACAGTACCCCCCCCTTAGTGAGGGGTCACCGAACCCTCACCACGACCACCAGGGCGATCAGGATGAGCGGGATGAAAGGCACGAACTAAATCGGCCGCATGAACATCAGAGGCGACCACCCAGGAATTATCCTCCTGACCATAGCCCTTCCACTTGACCAGGTACTGAAGCCTCCACCTGGAGAGGCGAGAATCCAAGATCTTCTCCACCACGTACTCCAACTCGCCCTCAACCAACACCGGAGCAGGAGGCTCAGCAGAAGGAACTACAGGCACAATGTACCGCCGCAACAAGGACCTATGAAATACATTGTGAATGGCAAACGACACAGGAAGATCCAGACGAAAAGATACAGGATTAAGGATTTCCAATATCTTGTAAGGTCCAATAAAACGAGGTTTAAATTTGGGAGAGGAGACCTTCATAGGAACAAAGCGGGAAGAAAGCCATACCAAATCCCCAACGCGTAGTCGGGGACCCACACCGCGGCGGCGGTTGGCAAAGCGCTGAGCCTTCTCCTGTGACAACTTCAAGTTGTCCACCACATGATTCCAGATCTGCTGCAACCTATCCACCACAGAATCCACCCCAGGACAGTCAGAAGGCTCCACATGACCCGAAGAAAAGCGAGGATGGAAACCAGAGTTGCAGAAAAAAGGCGAAACCAAGGTGGCGGAACTAGCCCGATTATTAGAAAAAACTAAAATATCATCCAGATAAACAATCAAAAATTTATCCAGATACTTCCGGAAAATGTCATGCATAAAGGACTGAAAAACTGAAGGCGCATTGGAGAGCCCAAAAGGCATCACCAAGTACTCAAAATGACCTTCGGGCGTATTGAATGCGGTTTTCCATTCATCACCTTGCTTAATGCGCACAAGGTTGTACGCACCACGAAGGTCTATCTTGGTGAACCACTTGGCACCCTTAATCCGGGCAAACAAGTCAGACAACAGCGGTAAAGGATACTGAAATTTGACAGTGATCTTATTTAAAAGCCGATAATACAAGGTCTCAAAGATCCGTCCTTTTTTGCCACAAAAAAGAATCCCGCACCAAGAGGGGAAGAAGACGGACGAATATGTCCTTTCTCCAGAGACTCCTTGATATATGAACGCATAGCGGTATGTTCAGGTACCGACAGATTAAACAGTCTTCCCTTAGGAAATTTACTGCCTGGGATCAAATCTATAGCACAGTCACAGTCCCTATGAGGAGGCAGTGCACTGGACTCAGACTCACTGAAGACATCCTGATAATCAGACAAATACTCCGGAACTTCCGAAGGCGTAGAAGAAGCAATAGACACAGGCAGGGAATCCCCATGAATACCACGACAGCCCCAACTTGAGACTGACATAGCCTTCCAGTCCAGGACTGGATTATGGGTCTGTAACCATGGCAGCCCTAAAACAACCAAATCATGCATTTTATGTAAAACCAGGAAACGTATCACCTCGCGGTGTTCAGGAGTCATGCACATGGTAACCTGTGTCCAATACTGCGGTTTATTTGCTGCCAATGGTGTAGCATCAATACCCCTAAGAGGAATAGGATTTTCTAAAGGTTCAAGAGTAAAACCACAGCGCTTAGCAAATGAGAGATCCATGAGACTCAGGGCAGCACCTGAATCTACAAACGCCATGACAGGATAAGATGACAGTGAGCAAATCAAAGTTACAGACAGAACAAATTTAGGTTGCAAATTACCAACGGTGACAGGACTAACAACCTTAGCTATACGTTTAGAGCATGCTGAGATAACATGTGTAGAATCACCACAGTAGTAGCACAAGCCATTCCGGCGTCTATGAATTTTCCGCTCATTTCTAGTCAGGATTCTATCACATTGCATTAAATCAGGTGTCTGTTCAGACAACACCATGAGGGAATTTGCGGTTTTTCTATCACATTGCACCGAATTAGGTGTCTGTTCAGACAACACCATGAGGGAATTTGCGGTTTTGCGCTCCCGCAACCGCCGGTCAATTTGAATAGCCAGGGACATGGTATCATTCAGACCTGTGGGAATGGGAAAACCCACCATAACATTCTTAATGGCTTCAGAAAGGCCATTTCTAAAATTAGCGGCCAGTGCACACTCGTTCCAATGTGTCAGCACGGACCATTTCCGAAATTTTTGGCAATACACTTCAGCCTCGTCCTGCCCCTGAGACATAGCCAGCAAGGCCTTTTCTTCCTGAATCTCAAGATTGGGTTCCTCATAAAGTAAACCGAGCGCCAGAAAAAACGCATCAAGATCAGCCAATGCCGGATCTCCTGGCGCCAGCGAAAAAGCCCAATCCTGAGGGTCGCCCCGTAAGAACGAAATAACAATTTTTACTTGCTGAGCAGAATCTCCAGATGAACAGGGTCTCAGGGACAAAAACAATTTACAATTATTCACGAAATTCCTAAACTTAAACCTGTCTCCGGAAAATAGTTCAGGAATCGGTATTTTAGGTTCTGACCTAGGATTTCTGATAACATAGTCTTGTATGCCCTGCACACGAGTAGCCAGCTGGTCCACACTTGTAATCAAGGTCTGGACATTCATGTCTGCAGCAAGCATAGCCACTCTGAGGTAAAGGGGAAGAAGAAAAAAAAAAAAAAAAAAAAAAAACTCAGAATCTTCTTTCTTATAATCCCTCTTCTGCAATGCATTAAACATTTAATACTGGCCTGGCAAACTGTTATGACCCCAATGGCGAGGGTCTCAGAGGAACGTGGAAGACTGCAGAATACAAAAATCCAGCTCATAGGGCAGTGGTAACTGGGTTGACCATATATCTACTCCTAACGCCAACACTAGAAGTAGCCGGGGATCATTCCTACGTTGATTCTAGATGACACGCGCCAGCCGGAGAATCTAGCTACCCCTAGTAGAGGAAAACAAAGACCTTTCTTGCCTCCAGAGAAGGGGACCCCAAAGCTGGATAGAAGCCCCCCACAAATAATGACGGTGAGGTAAGAGGAAATGACAAACACAGAAATGAATCAGGTTTAGCACAGAGAGGCCCGCTTACTGATAGCAGAATAAAGAAAGGTAACTTATATGGTCAACAAAAACCCTATCAAAATCCACACTGGAAATTCAAGAACCCCCGAACCGTCTAACGGTCCGGGGGGAGAACACCAGCTCCCTAGAGCTTCCAGCAAAGGTCAGGATATAGATTTGGAACAAGCTGGACAAAAATACAAAACCAAAACAAATAGCAAAAAGCAAAAGGCAGACTTAGCTGATATAACTGGAACCAGGATCAGTAGACAAGAGCACAGCAGACTAGCTCTGATAACTACGTTGCCAGGCATTGAACTGAAGGTCCAGGGAGCTTATATAGCAACACCCCTAACTAACGACCCAGGTGCGGATAAAAGGAATGACAGAAAAACCAGAGTCAAAAAACTAGTAACCACTAGAGGGAGCAAAAAGCAAATTCACAACACAGCTCCTCTCCGCATTCCTTGCGGTTCCACTCTGCTTAGCTTCTGTTGCTGCTCTATCTCTTGCAGCTCTACTGCTCCTATCTGCAGCCTTGCGGTTCTCGTCCTGTGTGAACAGGTTCCAACCTGTTCCTTCATACTCCATTCCTTCCTACCTGTTTCCTTACCTGCATCTCCTGCGTGAACAGGTCCCAATCTGTTCCTACATACTTCATTCTTTCCTGCTTGTTTCCTTACCTGCACCTCCTGTGTGAACAGGTCCCAAACTGTTCCTTCATACTTCATATCCGTACCTGCACCTCCTGTGTGAACAGGTCCCTACCTGTTCCTTCATACACCACACCAACTTGCCCTGTGTCTCTGCCATGCCTGCCAGCCCTGTGTCTCTGCCATGCCTGCCAGCCCTGTGTCTCCGCCATGCCTGCCAGCCCTGTGTCTCTGCCGTTCCTGCCAGCCCTGTGTCTCTGCCATTCCTGCCAGCCCTGTGTCTCTGCTGTTCCTGCCAGCCCTGTGTCTCTGCCAGCCCTGTTTCTCAGCTGTGCCAGCCTACTCATCTGAGTTTCATCCATGCTCATCTGCCAGTCCTGTTATGACCCCAATGGCAGAGGGTCTCAGAAATAGTTTCTAAGTCTGCAAACACAAAAACCAGCTCATAGGGCAGTGGTAACTGATCTGACCATATATCTAATCCTAGCACCTCAAATAACAGCAGCCGGGGAACGTGCCTACGTTGATTCTAGACGTCTCGCACCAGCCGGAGAACTAACTAACCCTAGAAGGGAAAAGAAAGACCTTTCTTGCCTCCAGAGAAAAGACCCCAAAAGTTGGATACAAGCCCCCAACAAATAATAACGGTGAGGTAAGAGGAAAAGACAAACGTAAGGATGAGCTAGGTATTTAGCAAAGAGAGGCCCACTAGCTAATAGCAGAATATAGTAAGATAACTTATATGGTCAGCAAAAACCCTATCAAAAATATCCACGCTGGATATTCAAGAACCCCCGAACCGTCTAACGGCCCGGGGGGAGAACACCAGCCCCCTAGAGCTTCCAGCAAGGTAAGGAATCACATTAAGTACAAGCTGGACAAAAATGAGAGCAAGCAAATAACCCAAAAAACAAAGAAGCAGGACTTAGCTTAATTTTGCACGAACCAGGACCAGAAGATAGGAGCAAATAAAAAGGATCTGATTACAACGATGCCAGGCACTGGACTAAGGATCCAGGAGGTTTATATAGCAACACCCCTGGACTAACGACCCAGGTGGGTGCAAACTGAGGAAAGAAAATCCCAGAGTCATATCACTAATAACCACCAGAGGGAGCCAAGAAGTCTAATTCACAACAGTACCCCCCCCTTAAGGAGGGGTCACCGAACCCTCACCAAGACCACCAGGGTGATCAGGATGAGCAGCGTGAAAGGCACGAACTAAATCGGCCGCATGCACATCAGAGGCAACCACCCAGGAATTATCCTCCTGACCATAGCCCTTCCACTTGACCAGATACTGAAGCCTCCGTCTGGAGAGACGAGAATCCAAGATCTTCTCCACCACGTACTCCAACTCGCCCCCAACCAACACCGGAGCAGGAGGCTCAACAGAAGGAACCACAGGTACAACGTACCGCCGCAACAAGGACCTATGGAACACGTTGTGAATGGCAAACGACACCGGAAGATCCAAGAGAAAGGACACAGGATTAAGGATTTCCAATATCTTGTAAGGACCGATGAAGCGAGGCTTAAATTTAGGAGAGGAGACCTTCATAGGAACAAATCGAGAAGACAGCCATACCAAATCCCCAACACGAAGTCGGGGACCCACACCGCGGTGGCGGTTGGCAAAACGCTGAGCCTTCTCCTGTGACAACTTCAAGTTGTCCACCACATGATTCCAGATCTGCTGCAACCTATCCACCACAGAATCTACCCCAGGACAGTCAGAAGGCTCCACATGTCCCGAGGAAAAACGAGGATGGAAACCAGAGTTGCAGAAAAATGGCGAAACCAAAGTAGCGGAACTAGCCCGGTTATTAAGGGCAAACTCAGCCAACGGCAAGAAGGTCACCCAATCATCCTGATCTGCCGAAACAAAACACCTCAAATAAGCCTCCAGAGTCTGATTAGTTCGCTCCGTTTGTCCATTAGTCTGAGGATGAAAGGCAGACGAAAACGACAACTCAATGCCCATCCTAGCACAAAAGGATCGCCAGAACCTGGAAACAAACTGGGATCCTCTGTCAGACACAATATTCTCAGGAATGCCGTGTAAACGAACCACATTCTGAAAGAACACAGGAACCAGATCGGAGGAGGAGGGCAGCTTAGGCAAAGGCACCAAATGGACCATTTTGGAAAAGCGATCACATACCACCCAGATGACAGATATGCCCTGAGACACCGGGAGATCAGAAATGAAATCCATGGAAATGTGTGTCCAAGGCCTCTTCGGGACAGGAAAGGGCAAGAGCAACCCGCTGGCACGAGAACAGCAAGGCTTAGCTCGAGCACAAGTCCCACAGGACTGCACAAATGACCGCACATCCCGTGACAAGGAAGGCCACCAAAAGGACCTAGCCACCAGATCTCTGGTGCCAAAAATTCCCGGATGACCTGCCAACACCGAGGAATGAACCTCGGAAATGACTCTGCTGGTCCACCTATCAGGAACAAACAGTCTGTCAGGTGGACAAGAGTCAGGTCTACCAGCCTGAAATCTCTGCAACACGCGTCTCAAATCAGGAGAAATGGCTGACAAGATAACTCCCTCTTTAAGAATACCAACTGGTTCTGCGACTCCAGGAGAGTCAGGCACAAAGCTCCTTGAAAGAGCATCAGCCTTTACATTCTTTGAACCTGGTAAATACGAGACCACAAAGTCAAAATGGGAGAAAAACAATGACCAGCGGGCCTGTCTAGGATTCAGGCGTTTGGCAGACTCGAGATACTTCAGATTTTTGTGATCAGTCAAGACCACCACACGATGCTTAGCACCCTCGAGCCAATGACGCCACTCCTCAAATGCCCACTTCATGGCCAGCAACTCCCGATTGCCGACATCATAATTCCGCTCAGCAGGCGAAAACTTCCTGGAGAAGAGAGCACATGGTCTCATTACCGAGCAACCAGGGCCTCTCTGTGACAAAACGGCCCCTGCCCCAATCTCAGAAGCATCCACTTCGACCTGAAAGGGAAGTGAGACATAAGGCTGGCACAAAACAGGCGCCAAAGTAAACCGGCGCTTCAACTCTTGGAACGCCTCCACGGCTGCAGGAGCCCAGTTAGCAACATCAGAACCTTTCTTGGTCATATCCGTCAAAGGTTTAACAACGCTAGAAAAATTAGCGATAAAACGACGGTAGAAGTTAGCAAAACCCAAGAACTTCTGAAGACTCTTAACTGACGTGGGTTGAGTCCAATCATGAATAGCTCGGACCTTGACTGGGTCCATCCCCACAGCAGAAGGGGAAAAAATAAACCCCAAAAAGGGAACCTTCTGTACTCCAAAGAGACACTTTGAGCCCTTAACAAACAAAGCATTCTCACGCAAAACCTGAAACATCATCCTGACCTGCTCCACATGTGAGTCCCAATCTTCAGAGAAAACCAGAATATCATCCAGATAAACAATCATAAATTTATCCATATACTTCCGGAAAATATCATGCATAAAGGACTGAAACACTGAGGGCGCATTAGAGAGCCCAAAAGGCATCACCAAGTACTCAAAATGACCTTCGGGCGTATTAAATGCAGTCTTCCATTCATCTCCTTGCTTAATGCGCACAAGGTTGTATGCACCACGAAGATCTATCTTGGTGAACCACTTGGCACCTTTAATCCGGGCAAACAAGTCCGACAACAGAGGCAAAGGATACTGAAATTTAACAGTGATTTTATTCAGAAGCCGATAGTCAATACAAGGCCTCAAAGATCCGTCCTTCTTGGCCACAAAAAAGAATCCCGCACCAAGAGGGGAAGAGGATGGACGGATATGCCCCTTCTCCAGAGACTCCTTGATATACGAACGCATTGCGGCATGCTCAGGTACAGACAGATTAAATAATCTTCCCTTAGGAAATTTACTACCTGGAATCAAATCAATGGTGCAGTCACAGTCCCTATGAGGAGGCAGAGCACTGGATCTGGGCTCGCTGAATACATCCTGATAATCAGACAAATACTCAGGAACTTCCGAAGGTGTAGAGGAAGCAATAGACACCGGCGGGGAATCAGCATGAATTCCCTGACAGCCCCAACTTGACACAGACATTGCCTTCCAATCCAAGACTGGATTGTGGGTCTGTAACCATGGCAGACACAAAACGACCAAATCATGCATTTTATGCAGAACAAGAAAACGAATCACCTCCCGATGTTCAGGAGTCATGCACATGGTTACCTGCGTCCAAAACTGCGGTTTATTTTCCACCAATGGCGTAGCATCAATACCTCTAAGAGGAATAGGATTTACCAACGGTTCAAGAACAAAACCACAGCGCTTGGCAAATGACAGATCCATAAGACTCAAGGCAGCACCTGAATCCACAAACGCCATAACAGGGTAAGAAGACAATGAGCAAATTAAAGTCACAGACAAAATAAATTTAGGTTGCAAATTACCAATGGCGACAGGACTGACAACCCTTGTTAGGCGTTTAGAGCATGCTGATATAACATGTGTAGAATCACCACAGTAAAAACAACCCATTCTGACGTCTATGATTTTTCCGCTCATTTCTAGTCTGAATTCTATCACATTGCATTAAATCAGATGTTTGTTCAGACAACACCACCAGAGGATTAGCGGTTTTGCGCTCCCGCAAACGCCGGTCAATTTGAATAGCCAGCGCCATAGAATCATTCAGACTTGTAGGAATGGGGAAACCCACCATCACATTCTTAATGGCTTCAGAAAGGCCATTTCTGAAATTTGCGGCCAGAGCACACTCATTCCACTGAGTAAGCACGGACCATTTCCGAAATTTTTGGCAATAAACTTCAGCTTCATCCTGGCCCTGAGAAATAGCCAGCAAGGCTTTTTCTGCCTGAACTTCAAGATTGGGTTCCTCGTAAAGCAATCCGAGCGCCAGAAAAAACGCATCAATATTTGCCAATGCCGGATCTCCTGGCGCTAGCAAAAAAGCCCAATCCTGAGGGTCGCCCCGTAAAAAAGAGATAACAATTTTCACTTGCTGAGCTGGATCTCCAGATGAACGGGGTCTCAGAGAAAGAAACAATTTACAATTGTTCCTGAAATTCCTAAACCTAAATCGGTCTCCAGAAAACAGTTCAGGAATAGGTATTTTAGGTTCAGATATTGGACTACTGGTAACAAAATCTTGTATGCCCTGCACACGAGCAGCAAGCTGGTCTACACTTGTAATCAAGGTCTGGACATTCATGTCTGTAGCAAGCACAAGCCACTCAAAGGTAAAGGGGAGGAAGAGAGGAAAAAAAAAAAAAAACTCAGAATTTCCTTTCTTATTATCCCACTTCTGCAATGCAATAAACATTCAATGTTGGCCTGGCATACTGTTATGACCCCAATGGCAGAGGGTCTCAGAAATAGTTTCTAAGTCTGCAAACACAAAAACCAGCTCATAGGGCAGTGGTAACTGATCTGACCATATATCTAATCCTAGCACCTCAAATAACAGCAGCCGGGGAACGTGCCTACGTTGATTCTAGACGTCTCGCGCCAGCCGGAGAACTAACTAACCCTAGAAGGGAAAAGAAAGACCTTTCTTGCCTCCAGAGAAAAGACCCCAAAAGTTGGATACAAGCCCCCAACAAATAATAACGGTGAGGTAAGAGGAAAAGACAAACGTAAGGATGAGCTAGGTATTTAGCAAAGAGAGGCCCACTAGCTAATAGCAGAATATAGTAAGATAACTTATATGGTCAGCAAAAACCCTATCAAAAATATCCACGCTGGATATTCAAGAACCCCCGAACCGTCTAACGGCCCGGGGGGAGAACACCAGCCCCCTAGAGCTTCCAGCAAGGTAAGGAATCACATTTAGTACAAGCTGGACAAAAATGAGAGCAAGCAAATAACCCAAAAAACAAAGAAGCAGGACTTAGCTTAATTTTGCACGAACCAGGACCAGCAGATAGGAGCAAACAAAAAGGATCTGATTACAATGATGCCAGGCACTGGACTAAGGATCCAGGAGGTTTATATAGCAACACCCCTGGACTAACGACCCAGGTGGGTGCAAACTGAGGAAAGAAAATCCCAGAGTCATATCACTAATAACCACCAGAGGGAGCCAAGAAGTCTAATTCACAACACAGTCCTGCCTGATGCCCACACCTGTCCTAGTGTTCCTGTTCTCCAAGTGGGATCAGCAGCCACAGCCAGACATCACCCTGGAGTAGCACCTGGCAGCTGCCTGCCACACAAGTCTGACCTCACCATTAGAGGCTCCAGTGAAGCCCAAGACAGCTGTCATAGTTACGCCCCTTTCAGGGTAGTCTGGTTTGTGGCACAGTGGTGCCACAAACCCCTGGAGTTCACGCCCACCAGTCAGGGCGCGAGCGGGACAACGTCCTTGTCCCAGCACAGCCTTCAGTTGTCTATAACCCAGTCTTTGGAACACAAGCGGAAATACCCAGCCAACGCCCCACAGGCCACAGTCCTAAATTCAAATATTTCTCTTCTCTTTTAGGCTCATTGAGACGGAAGCTTTATGCAACCTGATGGCGGCGGCTGTCCCAAGGTACTCAGTCCCCAGTCGCCACTATTTCTCCTGGTGTTCCGTACCGCCATTACACCAGCATGTGTCCCCCAACATTACCTGTGCCCTCAACAATGCTGTTACAGGGAAAGTCCACCTAACCACGGACACATGGACAAGTGCTTGTGGGCAGGGATGGTACATATCACTGACGGCACACTGGGTTAACATAGCGGAAGCCGGGACCCAGTTGGACCTTGGGATGGAACACATCCTCCCCTCACCAAGGATTGCTGGCCCTACGTCAATCAGGGTTGCCCCCACAGTCTACCGCTCCTGCACCTCCTCCTCTTCATCCTCCATCTCTGAAATTAACACATCAGTCAGAAGCTGGAAGCACTGCAGCACCGCCTTAGCCAAGCAACAACATGCTGTGCGGAAGCTAATCTGCATAGGTGACAAACCGCACAATGCAGAAGAGTTGTGGATAACGCTGAAAGAGCAGTCAGATGTTTGGATGACACCGCTGAACCTACAGCCAGGCATAGTCGTGTGTGACAATGGCTGTAACCTTGTGGCGGCTCTGAGGCAAGGTGAGCTCACACACATACCTTGCCTGGCCCATGTGCTTAACCTCGTGGTTTAACTTTTCTGAAAGGCTACCTGGAGCTGCCGAATCTGCTAGTGAAAGTACGCCATCTGTCTGCCCATTTTATAAAGTCAGCTACAGCTTCAGCCACCCTTGCCATGCTTCAGCAGCGTTTTCAGTTTCCATCTCACCGACTGTTGTGTGATGTCCCCACGCGCTGGAACTCTACGCTGCATATGTTGGAAAGGATTTGTGAGCAGAAGAGGGCAGTCGTTGACTACCAACATCAACAGGGCCGTCGATATTCAGTTCAGACTCCAAACATATGACCTCAGGAGTGGACATGGATGTCAGACATATGTACCATCCTCCAAAACTTTGAGGACTGCACCAAGATGGTGAGCGGCGATGACGCCATAATTATCATCACCATCCCGCTTCTCATCATTCTGAAAACCTCTCTGCTCACAATTAAAGAAGATGCATTGCAGGCAGAGCATGAGGACATGGAGCAAGGAAACATACAGGGGGATTACACTCAGCCCAGCCTCATGTCTTCTCAATGTGGATTGATAGGCAATGAGGAGGAGGAGGAAAAGCAGGAGCTACTTTCATGTGCTATAGATGGTACTACAAACACATCTGTATTAACGTCTGTTCAGCGGGGATGGCCTGAGGATAGGGAGGAGGAGGATGAGGATGAGGAGGAGGAGGAGGACAGCATGGTCAGTCGTCCTGTTAGTGAGGACACGGAAGTCATGCCTGTTAGCAGTCTGGCACGCCTGGCTGACTTTATGTTGCGCTGCATTTCACGTGACCTTCGCATTATCAAAATTTTGGGTGACACTCATTACTGGTTGGTGACACTTCTAGACCCATGCTACAAGGAGAACTTTAAATCTCTTCTTCCAGAGGCAGAGAGGTGTACTAAAATGTTGCAGTACCAGAGGGCCCTTGTAGCGGAATTACTTAGAAAATTCCCATGTGAAAACGCTGGCAGCAGACATCAGAGTTTGTTGTACAACCATGGAGTTCAAGGGAGAGAGACAGAAGTACAATCCAGCTCAGGCAGGGGAACAATGGCCAAGTTCTGGGACAGTTTTCTCAGACCCTCCCTTCGTGGGGGCACAGAGGCAAGGGGTGCTGTCACAAGAAGTGCAATGTTTATGAAGATGGTGAGGGAGTACCTTGCAGATCGTATAAATGTCCTCCGTGATTCCTCTGTGCCTCCCAATTATTGGGTATCCAAGCTGGACACGTGGCATGAACTGTCTCTCTATGCCTTGGAGGTCCTGGCTAGTGTTGAGCATTCCGATACCGCAAGTATCGGGTATCGGCCGATATTTGCTATATCGGAATTCCGATACCGAGATCCGATACTTTTGTGATATCGGGAATCGGTATCGGGATCGATATTAATGTGTAAAATAAAGAATAAAAATAAAAAATATTGATATACTCACCTCTCCGACACAGCCTGGACCTTACCGATGTAAGCGGCAGCTTCCGTTCCTAAGAATGAGGGCTTGAAAGACCTTAGATGACGTCGCGGCCTGTGATTGGTCGCGTGAGCGGTCACGTGACCGCCACGCGACCAATCACAAGCCGCGACGTCATCTAAGGTCTTTCAAGCTCTTGAAAGACCTTAGATGACGTCGCAGCCTGTGATTGGTCGCGTGGCGGTCACGTGACCGCTCATGCGACCAATCACAGGCCGCGACGTCATCTAAGGTCTTTCAAGCCCTCATTCTTAGGAACGGAAGCTCCCGCTTACATCGGTAAGGTCCAGGCTGCGTCGGAGAGGTGAGTATATCAATATTTTTTATTTTGATTCTTTATTTTACACATTAATATGGATCCCAGGGCCTGAAGGAGAGTTTCCTCTCCTTCAGACCCTGGGAACCATACAGGATACCTTCCGATACTTGGTGTCCCATTGACTTGTATTGGTATCGGGTTTCGGTATTGGCGATATCCGATACTTTTCGGGTATCGGCCGATACTATCCCATACCGATACTTTCAAGTATCGGACGGTATCGCTCAACACTAGTCCTGGCCTGCCCTGCTGCTAGCATTCTGTCAGAGCGTGTTTTTAGTGCCGCTGGTGGAATTATAACAGATAAGCGCATCCGCCTGTCAACTGATGGATTGGGAAAGACTTCTGTACACCACCAAGTGAAAACAGCTAAACATAACCTCAAATACATTCTCTGTTTTGGGGAGGTGTATTCTCATGCACCTCTTCACAACCACGCATGGGTATATGCTTCAATATTTGGTCTGTTTGTTGTTATCCTCTTCCTTTTTCTCATTCTCATCATCCAGAACCACTAGATGACCAGGGTGAATGTGCTGTGTACTGTTATAGGCAAGTAAATTTTGGGCAAGGGGGCTGTGAAGGCACTATTTTAATCAGACCAAAAAGGGCACCACATTGGGGAATTGGACATGACATTCCATTGGGCCTACTTATTAACTCGGTCCCCTGCAATCTGTCCTTTACCTGCCACTAGATCACCAGGGTGAACGTGCTCTGTACTGTTATAGGCCAGTGAATTTTGGGCAAGGGGGCTGTGAAGGCACTATTTTAATCAGTCCAGAAAGGATACCACATTGGGGAATTGGGCATGACATTCCATTGGGCCTACTTATTAACTCAGTCCCCTGCAATCTGTCCTTTACCTGCCACTAGATTACCAGGGTGAACGTGCTCTGTACTGTTATAGGCCAGTGAATTTTGGGCAAGGGGGCTGTGAAGGCACTATTTTAATCAGTCCAAAAAGGACACCACATTGGGGAATTGGGAATGACATTCCATTGGGCCTACTTCTTAACTCGGTCTCCTGCAATCTGTCCTTTACCTGCCACTAGATCACCAGGGTGAACGTGCTCTGTACGGTGCATTTTGGGCAAGGGGGCTGTGATGGCACTGTTTTATTTATTAAAAAAGATACCCCCCATTGGGGAATTTTTTGTCAGCTAATGCACTATATTACAAGTCTCAGAGACCCACACCACTACATTGGGCCTACTTCTTAACCCCTTTACCCCCAAGGGTGGTTTACACGTTAATGACCGGGCCAATTTTTACAATTCTGACCACTGTCCCTTTATGAGGTTATAACTCTGAATCGCTTCAACGGATCCCAGTGATTCTGACAATGTTTTCTCGTGACATATTGTACTTCATGATAGTGGTAAAATTTATTTGATATTACCTGCGTTCATTTGTGAAAAAAAACAGAAATGTGGCAAAAATTTTGAAAATTTTGCAATTTTCCAACTTTGAATTTTTATACAATTAAATCACAGAGATATATCACACAAAATACTTAATAAGTAACATTTCCCACATGTCTACTTTACATCAGCACAATTTTGGAACCAAATTTTTTTTCCGTTAGGGAGTTATAAGGGTTAAAATTGACCAGCAATTTCTCATTTTTACAACACCATTTTTTTTTAAGGACCACATCTCATTTGAAGTCATTTTGAGGGGTCTATATGATAGAAAATAACCAAGTGTGACACCATTCTAAAAACTGCACCCCTCAAGGTGCTCAAAACCACATTCAAGAAGTTTATTAACCCTTCAGGTATTTCACAGGAATTTTTGGAATGTTTAAATAAAAATGAACATTTAACTTTTTTACACAAAAAATTTACTTCAGCTCCAATTTGTTTTATTTTACCAAGGGTAACAGGAGAAAATGGACCACAAACTTTGTTGTACAATTTGTCCTGAGTACGCTGATACCCCACATTTGGGGGTAAACCACTGTTTGGGCACATGGCAGAGCTCGGAAACGAAGGAGTGCCATTTGACTTTTCAATGCAAAATTCACTGGAATTCAGATGGGACGCTATGTTGCGTTTGGAGAGCCCCTGATGTGCCTAAACATTGAAACTCCCCACAAGTGACACCATTTTGCAAAATAGACCCCCTAAGGAACTTATCTAGATGTGTGGTGAGCACTTTGACCTATTAAGTGATTTACAGAAGTTTATAATGCAGAGCCGTAAAAATAAAAAATCATATTTTTTCACAAAAATGATTTTTTGCCCCAAATTTTTTATTTTCCCAAGGGTAAGAGAAGAAATTAGACCACAAAAGTTGTTGTGCAATTTGTCCTGAGTACGACGATACCCCATATGTGGGTGTAAACCATTGTTTGGGCGCATAGCAGAGCTCAGAAGGGAAGAAGCGCTATTTTACTTTTCAATGCAAAATTGACTGGAATTGAGATGGGACGCCATGTTATGTTTGGAGAGCCCCTGATGTGCCTAAACATTGAAACCCCCACAAGTGACACCATTTTGGAAAGTAGACCCCCTAAGGAACTTATCTAGATGTGTGGTGAGCACTTTGACCCACCAAGTGCTTCACAGAAGTTTATAATGCAGAGCCGTAAAAATAAAAAATCATATTTTTTCACAAAAATGATTTTTTCGCCCCCAATTTTTTATTTTCCCAAGAGTAAGAGAAGAAATTGGACACCAAATGTTGTTGTACAATTTGTCCTGAGTAAGCTGATTCCCCATATGTGGGGGTAAACCACTGTTTGGGTGCATGGCAGAGCTCGGAAGGGAAGGAGCACCATTTGACTTTACAATGCAAAATTGACTGGAATTGAGATGGGACGCCATGTTGCGTTTGGAGAGCCACTGATGTGCCTAAACATCGAAACCCCCCACAAGTGACACCATTTTGGAAAGTAGACCCCCTAAGGAACTCATCTGGATGTGTTGTGAGAGCTTTGAACCCCCAAGTGTTTCACTACAGTTTATAACGGAGAGCCGTGAAAATAAAAATTCTTTTTTTTCCCCACAAAAATTATTTTTTAGCCCCCAGTTTTGTATTTTCCCAAGGGTAACAGGAGAAATTGGACCCCAAAAGTTGTTGTCCAATGTGTCCTGAGTACGCTGATACCTCATATGTTGGGGTAAACCCCTGTTTGTGCGCACGGGAGAGCTCGGAAGGGAAGGAGCACTGTTTTACTTTTTCAACGCAGAATTGGCTGGAATTGAGAAGGACCCCACATTGGGGAATTGGGCATGACATCCCATTGGGCCTACTTCTTAACTCGGTCTCCTGCAATCTGTCTTTTACCTGCCACTAGATCACCAGGGTGAACATGCTCTGTACTGTTATAGGCCAGTGAATTTTGGGCAAGAGGGCTGTGAAGGCACTATTTTAGTCAGTCCAAAAAGGACACCACATTGGGGAATTGGGCATGGCATTCCATTGGGCTTACTTCTTAACTCGGTCTCCTGCAATCTGTCCTTTATCTGCCACTAGATCACCAGGGTGAACGTGCTCTGTATGGTGCATTTTGGGCAAGGGGGCTGTGATGGCACTGTTTTATTTATTAAAAAATATACCCCCCATTGGGGAATTGTTTGTCACCTCATGCACTCTATTACAAGTCTCAGAGACCCACACCACTACATTGGGCCTACTTCTTATCTCGGTCTCCTGCAATCTGTCCTTTACCTGCCACTAGATCACCAGGGTGAACGTGCTCTGTACTGTTATAGGCTAGTAAATTTTGGGCAAGGGGGCTGTGATGGCACTATTTTATTTGCCAAATTCTCCTGTAAATAATTCTGCAAAGAGGGAACCATCATACCATTAAAAATGGTAAGGCGTACTGGGGTGCATATGACTATGCAGCAGGGTTGGCCTTCATGCCAATGTGTAAATCAAAGGAGTACGGGAGTACAAAATGCATATTGTGAAGTGGATTTTCAGGGGCCCATCCAGTATGTGGGTCCAAGGCTTATTGGGGTGAATAAGAATTGGTAGCAGGGCAGGCCTTGCATTCAATGCAACATTTTTTCAGGAGTCCCTCCTGGACATCTTATGAAAGGGGTATTGTGGTGCGTTGTAATTCTTGGCAGCCCATCCACTCACAGCCTAGGCTGCAACAGTTTAGGATACCCACTGTTTAATAGTGGCCCTTTAAGAAGATTAATGCTGCCTGATGCACCAGTAAAAATAGGCTCTGTGACTTTAAGAGTCCCTCCTTCATAAATGAAACAAGATGGGTCTGCTTATGTGTCACACACCACATGGCCAGCTAGGGTTGTTAAATGTTACAATGACATTTCCCAAAGAATGCATTTGCAATGGTTGAAAGCAATGTTAAATTTGAAAAACGCTTCAAAAACGCTGCGTCTGAACTAAGCCCAAGTGGGGGGGGGGGGACATTTTCGGTCTGGGGTTAAATATTTGGCCTTACAGGCAAGTAATTAACCTGCAAAGGATGTACCTTAACATATTTCCCAGCAAAATCCGTTTTGGTTTCGTTTTAGCTGTGTTTTTTGTGTCACCAGGAAAAATGGCATGAATATCGGAAAAAATTGTTTAAAGCTGTGAACTAGGAGTCAGGAATGCTTCCAGGGGAGATCCCCATGATGTTCCTGTGTCATTTGAGTAGTGTTTCCATCAGTTTCAGATGTTTTTAGACCTTAAACGGAACCCCGGGGGGATCGCTGTAAAAATACTCGGGTCTCCCATAGACTTACATTGGGCTCGTTGTTCTGGCCGAGCACCTGAGTATTCCAATTTGCTCCACCTGAGCAACGAGCACCCGAGCATTTTAGTGCTCGCTCATCACTATTGCTTACCCATAGGGTATTATATCTACTTGGGTACATTTTGTTGCTATATAACTCTCTAAAAACTTGATAAAAATGTTATAGTAATTATATTGCTCACCCATAGACTATTCCGTGGTCTGGAGTACATTTCATTGCTATATAAGCTTAAAAAAAAATGTGTTCAAAATTTTTCAGTATCATTTTGCTCACCCATAGAGTATCAAATCTTCTTGGATACACTTCGTTGCTATAAAACCCTCAAAAAACTTGTTCAAAATTTCTCAGTATTATTTTCCTCAGCCATAGGGTATTATGGCTTCTTGGGTACATTTTGCTGCTATAAAAGCCTCAAAAACTTGCTTTAAATTTATCAGTATCATATTGATCACTGATAGGGTATTACATCTTCTTGGGTCCATTTCATTCATCTTTATACAGGAAAAATGTTTCTTACCATTTTTTGTGCTGTAAAATTAAATTTCTCGTGGGTTTGGAATGTTTTATTGTCACTCCTTAAAGGGGAGGAAAAGTGTGACACTATTGTTCTCAGCAGTGATCTTGGAGTCAAAGATGCTTCCGAGGTGCTGACAGGGGTCTTCCCCATGCTGTTCTCCTTTCGTTTAGCACTTTTCTCATCCATTCCATCATTTTCATTACCCCCAGACCTCTTTTAGCGTCTGCGGGAAAAAAAGCTTGGCTTTTCCTTTGACTCCCATTATTCTTGTTGCTCAAAATGAGCATGTGAATATTAGGAATTGCTTGGTTCGAGCAACGAGCACTTGAGCCTTTTAGTGCTCGCTGATCTCTAGTAACCTGCTGCTGCAATGTGATTTTCTATTATTTTCCGAGATTTTTTTCATGAAGCTGGAGGGGCTTGGAAAGAATATTATAATGATCATTTTACAGTTCATAATAATTTCTGATATCTGTATTCGAAACTCTAGACATATTACATTTATAATCTTTATGGTTTTCCAATCTGTTCGTAATAAGGTTGGGGCTATAATGTGACTTTCACTGTGACAAAAGTAGTGCTACCAAACATTGTTATGTGTAGCTGCTAGATCATAGCACATTACAACTCAACATGGTCACATTTCGACCCCTAGCATATCGCAAGTTTGACAAGTAAGTTGTAAAATTCCAATGGGGTTGAATATTTTTCAACCTGCCCTTTCACTTGTCATACGTTGTGATGTTGCAGATACACAATTATTTTTGCTACTGCTACCAGAGTCATCACCAAATTAGCCATGTAGCCTTAGCCCTAAGTTGTCTTTGATTTTTGTAAGAATAAATAAGGTTGGCAGCCATGGTCACTTTGGAGGACACTAGGAATTGTTAGACGGGGCAGTCTGCAGTTATTTATTTCAGGACAGATGTGTCCACTTAGAATTTTAGCGAGGACTCACATTTTTTATGAAAGACATTCAATCCATTATTTCGACATCTCCGCAAAACGTGACGGAGGCTCAACTTTTTAGGATTTGCAGATATAGAATGCAACTATTTTTTTCGCCTTGTTGTGAATTTGATCGCTCATAGCTGATCTAGTTTTTTTCCCAGTGAACTTCCAAATAGGGTTCCAGAAACAACACATGAGTAAGTAAAATTCCAAATACAGGCACTCCAGGCTTAGCAGATCATCCAAACTCCAACATTATAGAAAAAACACCCCATTCACTTGATTAAATGTTCAATAATAACACACACAATGAGATTTTTCAGGCATGGATACAACTAATTTGATGTACTGAGCCTGCAGTCCCAGTACTAAGAATTTCATTTAAATTTGTATTTTAGGCACAAGTAGTCTTTTTGTCATTGTATACTATTGTATTGAAGTTTGAAGGATACACGTATCTGTTTAGTAGTACCATATGCTGTACCTGATTAAATGTTGCTGTAGGATTTCTGTAGTCTACTTGCAGAATGTTACCAAGAAATGGAAGACCTCTTGGACCTGGAGGAAAGAGTGATCCATTCTTCCTGCTCTTCATAAAGTCCAAGATGAAAAGGCAAACAATGAATGTTGCACCCAGTAAATATCCATTGGAAATAAAAAAGTAGATAAACTCCGCCATCCCTTCTCGGTGCTACGTCTACTCGATCTTACTACTAGCTCACAGATCTTGCTGTACAGTTGTATAAATCACTTCTCCATATGAAATCAGACTAGAATCTATAAAACCTGTATTAAGCAATAAGCAGCTTTGTTTAGATAATACATCAAAGTTATTACAGGGCTTGGAGGTTTTTAAATGGACGCTCCAGGGCAGGGAAGGAACATTCTAGGGTGATTTTCACTCTGGAAAATTGGCTAATGCTTCATCTATTTCTAAACTCTCAAAGGTAAATTATGGTCATGGCACATACCAAAGTATATGCTCTGCCAATAGCAGCACTACATAGTGCAAGCACTAACAAGCCCTATGCATGCAGACCATGTAATAATCTAATAATCTCTGCAGGTGAAAGAGCAAGAAAGTGACTTGTCATCCCATCATTTATTAGCACAAAGCATTGTACACATGTAGGGGATGACCGGGGTGTAGTCGTAGCTGAGCATACCGGGTCTGGCAGACCCTAGTCTCCCATCAAAACCACAAAAAGAGGACATGAGAATCCTCCAAAAATCTATAAAAAACACCGAAAAAATGGCAGAGACGCTTACCTGCCCAAGCCTCAAAACCAATGCACTAACAGGGCGCAGTGGACCCATTTAAAGATGGCGGATACACAGGTGCAGTAATACCGATAAGACAGCCAGCCTACAATCGGGATTGGCCATTTGGAAACCAGTGCACAAAAAATACAATCTGTATGTGGCAAAGCTCACACAGAAAATGCAGACAGCCTATTAATGACACCCTAAGATAAGGCGGGCTGCATAGCACCAACTAAAATGCATCCCATGTGAACAAAGGCCACAGTTTACAGAGCCATCTGAGCCCAACTGCACCCTGAAAAGATAAAAAGTGCAAAAAACACATAGTAATATATGTGAGGTATTAGTTGATATTCTGGCCAAAATACGGAAGCTCACAACCCAAGATACGGTTCCTCACGCTTGTAAGGCTGGCGTCACACTGGCGAGTTTTACGAATGTATGAGCGCAGAAAATACACCCGTAAAATACGCATAACACACGGCCAAAGGATTCTCTATGGCCCAGCTCCTATCAGCCGTATTTTACGGATCCGTATTATACGGTCTTCTACGGCCGTACAAAATCGCAGCATGCTGTGTTTGTCATCGTATTGCGCAAAAAAATCACCAATGAAAGTCTATGGGGGCGAGAAAAATACAGATTACACATGGACCAGCAGTGTGACTTCCGAGAAATACGCAGCGGTGTTCTATAGAAAAGCCGGTAATTCAATTGCAGGCTTTTCGTTTCTCCTTCACAAACCTGACATGATATGAGACATGATTTACATACAGTAAACCATCTCATATCCCTTTTTTTTTGCATATTCCACACTACTAATGTTATTAGTGTGTATGTGCAAATTTTGGGCGCTGTAGCTTGTAAAATAAAGGGTTAAATCGCGGAAAAAAATTGGCGTGGGCTCCCGTGCAATTTTCTCCGCCAGAGTGGTAAAGCCAGTGATTGAGGGCAGATATTAATAGCCTAGAGAGGGTCCATGGTTATTGCCCCCCCCGGCTACAAACATCTGCCCCCAGCCACCCCTGAAAAGGCACATCTGGAAGATGCGCCTATTCTGGCACTTGGCCACTCTCTTCCCTGTTATGATCCTAGTGGCTTAGGATCACAAATCTAACCAGCTAAGTAGAAAATAATAGGACGAGCTCTGGGGATGTGGTAACTGGACTAACCGCAAACCTGATCCTAACCGCACACACTATAGGCAGCCGTGGAACGTTTCCTGAAATCCTAGACGTCTCTTCACGGCCTGAGAAACTGACTACCCCTAAAGAGAAAGTAAAGACCTCACTTGCCTCAGAGAAATTCCCCAGAGATATAGATGCCCCCCACAAATAATAACGGTGAGTTAAGAGGAAAAGACAAACGCAGAGATGAAACAGGTTAAGCAAATGAGGCCCGCTAACGCTAGATAGCAGAAAATAGCAAGGGATCTGTGCGGTCAGTAAAAAACCCTATGCAAAAATATCCACGCAGAGAATGCGAGAACCCCCACACCAACTAACGATGTGGGGGGAGCAACTCAGCACCCCAGAGCACCAGCAAGCAGGGAAATCACATATTAGCAAGCTGGACAAAAACTCATCATATACTAGGAAACATCTTGAACACAGATGAGCAAAAATAAGCAAACAGAACTTAGCTTCTCTTGGAGAGACTGATAACGGATGTAGACAGGAGCAATCAGAATAGCACTGAATACAACGGCAACAGGCAAGGAATGAAGGACCAGGATGACGAGACAGCTGATCCTGCCAGAAACCTGCAAAATAACAAAAAGAGCCACCAGGAGGAGCCCAAAGAGAGAACTCACACAGTACCACTCATGACCACAGGAGGGAGCCCGGAAACAGAGTTCACAACACTTCCCACTCCCGTGTAGCGGTGGGATATGGGGTAATGAAGGGTTAATGTCACCTTGCTATTGTAAGGTGACATTAAGCCAGATTAATAATGGAGAGGCGTCAATTATGACACCTATCCATTATTAATCCAATAGTACGAAATGGTTAATAAAACACATACACATTATTACAAAGTCCTTTAATGAAATAAAGACACAGGGTGTTGTAATATTTTATTATTCTCTTAATCCAGCTGAAGACCCTCGTTCTGTAAAAAAGTAAAAATAAAAAATCAACAATATCTCATACCTTCCGATGATCAGTCACGTCCCACGAAGTAAATCCATCTGAAGGGGTTAAATCATTTTACAGCCAGGAGCTGTGCTAAAGCACTGCTTGTGGTTGTAAAACCCCCAGGAATGAATGGAGTGCTGGGGAATGACCTGTAGTTACCTTAAGTTGCGGTGAGGCACCCTCTGCTGGATGTCCTCATATGAACTCAAGTGTGGGAACTTTTACCAGGCTCCAGTACATGAGGACATCCAGCAGAGGGTGCCTCACCGCAACTCAAGGTAACTACAGGTCATTCCCCTGCACTCCATTCATTCCCGGATGTTTTACAACCACGAGCAGTGCTTTAGCACAGCTCCTGGCTGTAAAATGATTTAACCCCTTCAGATGGATTTACTTCGTGGGACGTGACTGATCATATCATCGGAAGGTATGAGATATTGTTGATTTTTTATTTTTACTTTTTTACAGAACGAGGGTCTTCAGCTGGATTAAGAGAATAATAAAATATTACAACACCCTGTGTCTTTATTTCATTAAAGGACTTTGTAATAATGTGTGTGTGTTTTATTAACCATTTCGTACTATTGGATTAATAATGGATAGGTGTTGTGAACTCTGTTTTTGGGCTCCCTCTTGTGGTCACAAGTGATACTGTGTGAGTGCTGTCTTTGGGCTCCCTCTGGTGGCTCTTTGTGTCATTCTGCAGGTCTGAGGCTGGATCAGCTGTCTCGTTATCTGTTAGCTGGTTTCCTATTTAGCTCACCTGGACTATCAGTTGTTGCCTGCTGTCGATGTATTCAGTGCTATTTTGATCTCTCCTGAATTCCTTCGTTATCAGTCTCACCAAGAGAAGCTAAGTTTCTGTTTGGTTATTTTTTGCTCATCAGTGTTCAATATGTTTCTTGGTTATTTATTTGTCCTTGTCCAGCTTGCTAATATGTGATTTTGCTTGCTGGTAGCTCTAGGGGGCTGAGTTTCTCCCCTCACACCGTTAGTTGCTGTGGGGGTTCTTGAGCTCTCAGTGTGGATATTTTGTATAGGGTTTTTTACTGACCGCACAGTTCCCTGTCTGTCTTCTGCTATCTAGTATTAGTGGGCCTCATTTGCTGAATCTGTTTTCATTTCTACGTTTGTATTTTCCCCTTACCTCACCGTTATTATTTGTTGGGGGCTTCCTATATCTTTGGGGTCATTTCTCTGAGGCAAGTGAGGTCTTACTTTCTCTATAGGGGTAGCAAGTTTCTCAGGCTGCGTCGAGATGTCCAGGAATTTAGGTACGTTCACCGGCTACCTTTAGTGTGTTTGGTTAGGATCAGGTTGCGGTCAGTCCAGTTACCACCTCCCTAGAGCTTGTTCTATGTTCAGTAACTTAGCTAGTCCATTCTGTGATCCTCAACCACTAAGGATCATAACAGTACAGCAGGCCAAAAAGTGTTTAATGCATCGCAGAAGTGGGATAAGAGAAGTCCTGAGTACAATTTTTTTTTTCCTCTCCCTTTGTTGCAGTCTGTCCAGCTTCTCTCATCCCCTTAATCTCTGGGTGGCTTTGAGTTCAGCTGCAGACATGGATATTCAGAGCCTGACTTCTAGTGTGGATCATCTTGCTGCAAGGGTGCAAAGCATTCAGGATTTTGTTGTTCACAGTCCTATGTCTGAGCCAAAAGTACCTATTCCTGAGTTGTTTTCTGGAGATAGATCTAGGTTTCTGAATTTTAAGAATAATTGTAAATTATTTCTTTCTTTGAGACCTCGTTCCTCTGGTGATTCCGCTCAGCAAGTTAGAATTGTTATCTCCCTGTTACGTGGCGACCCTCAAGATTGGGCTTTCTCCCTGGCGCCAGGAGATCCTGCATTGCTGAATGTGGATGCGTTTTTTCTGGTGCTTGGTTTGCTTTATGAGGAACCTAATCTTGAGAACCAAGCAGAAAAGGCCTTGCTGGCTCTCTCTCAGGGCCAGGATGAAGCTGAGGTATATTGTCAAAAATTTCAGAAATGGTCGGTGTTTACTCAATGGAATGAGTGTGCCCTGGCTGCAAATTTCAGAGAAGGTCTTTCTGAAGCCATTAAGAATGTTATGGTGGGGTTCCCCACGCCTGCAAGTCTGAATGACTCAATGGCTTTGGCCATTCAGATTGATCGGCGTTTGCGGGAGCGCAAATCTGCGCACCATCTGGCGGGGTTTTCTGAACAGAGACCTGAGTCTATGCAATGTGACCGAATTCTGACCAGAATTGAGCGGCAAAATCTTAGACGTCAAAATGGGTTGTGCTTTTACTGTGGTGATTCAACTCATGTTATCTCAGCATGCTCTAAGCGCTTAAAAAAAATCGCTAAAACTGTCACCGTTGGTACTATACAGCCTAAATTCATTTTTTATGTTACTTTAATTTGTTCTCTGTCATCCTACTCGGTTATGGCTTTTGTGGATTCAGGTGCTGCCCTGAACCTGATGGATTTGTCGTTTGCCAGGCGCTGTGTTTTGTCCTGGAGCCTTTAGAATTCCCTATTCCACTGAGGGGAATTGATGCTACACCATTGGCTGAGAATAAGCCTCAGTATTGGACTCAAGTGACCATGTGCATGACTCCTGTACATCAGGAGGTGATTCGCTTTCTTGTGCTGCATAATTTGCATAATGTTGTCGTTTTGGGTCTGCCATGGTTGCAGGCCCATAATCCAGTACTGGATTGGAAAGCTATGTCTGTTTCAAGTTGGGGTTGCCAGGGAATTCATGGCGATGCTCCTTTGGTGTCTATTGCTTCTTCCACTCCTTCTGAGGTCCCTGAGTTTTTGTCGGTCTACCAGGATGTATTTGATGAACCCAGATCCGGTGCCCTGCCTCCTCACAGGGATTGTGATTGTGCTATAAATTTGATTCCTGGTAGTAAGTTCCCTAAGGGACGACTTTTTAATTTGTCTGTACCAGAACATGCCGCGATGCGGAGTTATATAAAGGAGTCTTTAGAGAAGGGACATATTCGCCTGTCCTCCTCCCCTCTTGGTGCAGGATTCTTTTTTGTGGCCAAAAAGGATGGTTCTCTGAGACCTTGTATTGATTATCGTCTTCTAAATAAAATCACGGTTAAATTTCAGTATCCTTTGCCATTATTATCTGATCTGTTTGCTCGGATTAAGGGGTCCAGTTGGTTCACCAAGATAGATCTTCGTGGTGCGTATAACCTTGTGCGTATTAAGCAGGGGGATGAATGGAAAACAGCATTTAATACGCCCGAAGGCCATTTTGAGTACTTGGTGATGCCTTTTGGACTCTCTAATGCTCCTTCTGTGTTCCAGTCCTTCATGCATGACATCTTCCGAGAATATCTGGATACATTTATGATTGTGTATCTGGATGACATTTTGGTCATTTCTGAGGACTGGGAGTCCCATGTGAAGCAGGTCAGGATGGTATTTCAGGTCCTACGTGCCAATGCCTTATTTGTGAAGGGCTCAAAATGTCTCTTCGGAGTACAGAAGGTTTCCTTTTTGGGTTTTATTTTTTCTCCTTCTACTATTGAGATGGACCCAGTCAAGGTCCAGGCTGTTCATGACTGGACTCAGCCTACATCTGTTAAGAGTCTTCAGAAGTTCTTAGGTTTTGCTAATTTTTACCGTCGCTTCATTGCTAATTTTTCTGGTGTGGTTAAACCCTTGACGGATTTGACCAAGAAGGGTTCTGATGTGACTAATTGGTCTCCTGCGGCCGTGGAGGCCTTTCGGGAGCTGAAGCGCCGGTTTTCTTCGGCTCCAATTTTGTGTCAGCCTGATGTCTTTCTTCCTTTTCAGGTCGAGGTTGATGCTTCTGAGATTGGAGCAGGGGCTGTTTTGTCGCAGAGAAGCTCTGATTGCTCTGTGATGAAGCCTTGTGCTTTCTTTTCGAGAAAGTTTTCGCCTGCCGAGCGGAATTATGATGTTGGTAATCGGGAGTTGTTGGCTATGAAGTGGGCATTTGAGGAGCGGCGACATTGGCTCGAGGGAGCTAAGCATCGTGTGGTGGTCTTGACTGATCACAAAAATCTGATTTATCTCGAGTCTGCCAAGCGGCTGAATCCTAGACAGGCTCGTTGGTCGTTGTTTTTCTCCCGTTTCGATTTCGTGGTCTCGTACCTGCCTGGTTCGAAGAACGTGAAGGCTGATGCTCTTTCTAGGAGTTTTGTGCCTGACTCTCTGGGAGTTTCAGAGCCGGCTGGTATCCTCAGAGAGGGAGTGATTTTGTCTGCCATTTCCCCAGATTTGCGACGAGTGCTGCAGAAATTTCAGGCGGATAGACCTGACCGTTGCCCACCAGAGAGACTGTTTGTCCCAGATAGATGGACCAGCAAAGTTATTTCCGAGGTTCATTCTTCGGTGTTGGCAGGCCATCCTGGGATTTTTGGTACCAGAGATTTGGTGGCTAGGTCCTTCTGGTGGCCTTCCTTGTCGCGGGATGTGCGTTCCTTTGTGCAGTCCTGTGGGATTTGTGCTCGGGCTAAGCCTTGCTGTTCTCGTGCCAGCGGTTTGCTTTTGCCTTTGCCTGTCCCGAAGAGGCCTTGGACGCACATTTCCATGGATTTTATTTTGGATCTTCCAGTCTCTCAGAGAATGTCTGTCATCTGGATGGTGTGTGATCGTTTTTCCAAAATGGTCCATTTGGTGCCCTTGCCTAAGTTGCCTTCCTCCTCCGATTTGGTTCCTCTATTTTTTCAGAATGTGGTCCGCTTGCACGGCATCCCTGAAAATATTGTGTCTGACAGAGGATCCCAGTTCGTGTCCAGATTTTGGCGGATCTTTTGTGCTAAGATGGGCATTGATTTGTCTTTTTCGTCGGCCTTCCATCCTCAGACGAATGGCCAAACCGAGCGAACTAATCAGACCTTGGAAACTTATTTGAGATGTTTTGTTTCTGCTGATCAGGATGATTGGGTGACTTTTTTGCCATTGGCCGAGTTTGCCCTTAATAATCGGGCTAGTTCTGTTACTTTGGTTTCGCCTTTTTTCTGCAATTCTGGTTTTCATCCTCGTTTTTCTTCGGGTCAGGTTGAGCCTTCTGACTGTCCTGGGGTGGATTCTGTGGTGGATAGGTTGCAGCAGATTTGGAACCATGTGGTGGACAATTTGAAGTTGTCACAGGAGAAGGCTCAGCGCTTTGCCAACCGCCGTCGCGGTGTGGGTCCCCGACTTCATGTTGGGGATTTGGTATGGCTGTCTTCTCGGTATGTTCCTATGAAGGTCTCTTCTCCTAAATTCAAGCCTCGCTTCATCGGTCCTTATAAGATTTTGGAAATCCTTAACCCGGTGTCATTTCGTCTGGACCTCCCAGCGTCGTTTGCCATTCATAACGTGTTCCATAGGTCTTTGTTGCGGAGGTATGTGGTGCCTGTGGTTCCTTCTGTTGAGCCCCCTGCCCCGGTGCTGGTTGAGGGCGAATTGGAGTACGTGGTGGAGAAGATCTTGGATTCTCGTATTTCTAGATGGAGGCTTCAGTATTTGGTTAAGTGGAAGGCCTATGGTCAGGAGGATAATTCCTGGGTTGTCGCCTCTGATGTTCATGCGGCCGATTTGGTTCATGCCTTCCATGTGGCTCATCCTGATCGCCCTGGGGGGTTTGATGAGGGTTCGGTGACCCCTCCTCAAGGGGGGGGTACTGTTGTGAACTCTGTTTTTGGGCTCCCTCCTGTGGTCATGAGTGGTACTGTGTGAGTTCTCTCTTTGGGCTCCCTCTGGTGGCTCTTTGTGTCATTCTGCAGGTCTGAGGCTGGATCAGCTGTCTCGTTATCTGTTAGCTGGTTTCCTATTTAGCTCACCTGGACTATCAGTTGTTGCCTGCTGTCGATGTATTTAGTGCTATTTTGATCTCTCCTGAATTCCTTCGTTATCAGTCTCGCCAAGAGAAGCTAAGTTTCTGTTTGGTTATTTTTTGCTGATCAGTGTTCAATATGTTTCTTGGTTATTTATTTGTCCTTGTCCAGCTTGCTAATATGTGATTTTGCTTGCTGGTAGCTCTAGGGGGCTGAGTTTCTCCCCTCACACCGTTAGTTGGTGTGGGGGTTCTTGAACTCTCAGCGCGGATATTTTGTATAGGGTTTTTTACTGACCGCACAGTTCCCTGTCTGTCTTCTGCTATCTAGTATTAGTGGGCCTCATTTGCTGAATCTGTTTTCATTTCTACGTTTGTATTTTCCCCTTACCTCACCGTTATTATTTGTTGGGGGCTTCCTATATCTTTGGGGTCATTTCTCTGAGGCAAGTGAGGTGTAGGGGTAGCAAGTTTCTCAGGCTGCGTCGAGACATCCAGGAATTTAGGTACGTTCACCGGCTACCTTTAGTGTGTTTGGTTAGGATCAGGTTGCGGTCAGTCCAGTTACCACCTCCCCAGAGCTTGTTCTATGTTCAGTAACTTAGCTAGTCCATTCTGTGATCCTCAGCCACTAAGGATCATAACAGATAGGTGTCATAATTGACGCCTCTCCATTATTAATCTGGCTTAATGTCACCTTACAATAGCAAGGTGACATTAACCCTTCATTACCCCATATCCCACCGATACACGGGAGTGGGAAGAGAGTGGCCAAGTGCCAGAATAGGCGCATCTTCCAGATGTGCCTTTTCAGGGGTGGCTGGGGGCAGATGTTTGTAGCCAGGGGGGGCCAATAACCATGGACCCTCTCTAGGCTATTAATATCTGCCCTCAATCACTGGCTTTACCACTCTGGCGGAGAAAATTGCACGGGAGCCCACGCCAATTTTTTCCGCGATTTAACCCTTTATTTTACAAGCTACAGCGCCCAAATTTTTCACATACACACTACTAACATTAGTAGTGTGAAATATGCAAAAAAAAAGGGATATGAGATGGTTTACTGTATGTAAACCATGTCTCATATCCTGTCGGGTTTGTGAAGGAGAAATGAAAAGCCGGCAATTGAATTACCGGCTTTTCACATATCTTGCGCTGAATTAAATATAAATACAGTATATATATATGTGTGTCTCAATGATATATATATATGTATATATATATACTAGACTGTGGCCCGATTCTAATGTATCGGGTATTTTAGAATATGCATGTCCCCGTAGTATATGGACAATGATGATTCCAGAATTCGCGGCAGACTGTGCCCGTCGCTGATTGGTCGAGGCAACCTTTATGACATCATCGTCGCCATGGCAACCATTATGACATCTATGTCGATACTGTGCCCGTTGCTGATTGGTCGAGGCCTGGCGGCCTCGACCAATCAGAGATGCGTGATTTCCATTATGACATCATCGTCGCCATGCTGTGCCCGTCGCTGATTGGTCGAGGCCTGGTGGCCTCGACCAATCAGAGACGCGGGATTTCCAGGACAGACAGACAGACAGAAAAACCCTTAGACAATTATATATATAGATATATATATATATATATAGATATACTGTATATATGTTTTTACGAACATTTGAGCACATAAATCCATTAGATGTCGGTTTTGCAAGCCTGCCAGAAAATATCGCAGTACGGATGCCATACGGATTACATACGGAGGATGCCATGCGCAAAATATGCTGCAACACTCTGCCTACGGATGATATACGGATCACTATTTTGGGAACATTTCTCCATATTACGGCCGTAAAAAATGGACCGTATTTACATACACTGAGTGTGACGCCGGCCTAAGTCCTACTCTAACATCAAAACCACAAAAAGAGGACATGAGAATCCTCCAAAAATCTATAAAAAACACCAAAAAAAGGCAGAGACGTTTACCTGCCCAGGCCTCAAAACAAATTGTTGGAATAAGTTTAAATGCAACAACTCCATTCCTGTTGTAGTCTGCATTGAATGTCTATGAGTGTTCATTTGTCAGCTATGCTGTGATTGTTAAAGTTTGTATAAAAAAAAAAAAAAAAGGTCACAGGACACTCACTGATTGCATCATTCTGCTGCTGTTTCCTTCACAGAGAGACATGTGTTACATGGACTAGATTATATCGGTAGTTACTGTCAAAGCTTTCTTATTTTGTTCCAGTTCAAGCTGCATATATTAAACACAGTTTGCCTTACGTTGGATTCTGCTGCTTATATGAAGTAACACGCGCTGCTGTGGTAATACTCCGGCTAACAGGTTATGGGCCCAGCCACCGGAAAGTAAATGGTAAAAAGCCCAGTCACCGGAATAAGCAGCGAGCCAAGCGCAGACAGCACAGAGGAACCCCCGGAATACAAGGACACCGGAACGCAAAGGTACCGCAGTGTACAGAGCACCGGACAGCGCAGCTTAAAGGGCCAGTAACAAACAAAAAAAAGAGGTACAAGAGACAAGAATGTCTACAGAAAGGAATGCAGTGAAGTACACAGTGCCAAGTCTCACAAATCACAATTACAGCTCCTGGAAATTCAAGGTAAAGATGTTACTTATAAGAGAGGGTACATGGAAATGTATTGAACAGCCTGTGCCTGACCCAGTACCGGGTGATTGGCTAGAGACTGATCAGAAAGCACAAAGCACTATTTCCCTCAGCATAGATGATAACCAGATTGTACATGTATGGAAATGTGATACTGCAAAGAAAATGTGGGAAGAATTACAGAAAGTGCATGAAAGGTCAAATCTCAGCAATAAGCTATATCTTATGAGAAAGCTGTATCAGTCTAAATTAAGTGATGGCCAGCATATGCAGGACTATATCAGAAACACCCTAGAGATTGTGGAGCGCCTAAGGGGTATTGGTGAAGAAATTAAAGATTTTCATGTTGCTGCATTACTATTAAGTGGTCTTCCAGAAAGTTATGACACGCTTGTGACTGCATTAGATGCCAGACCAGATGATGAACTCACACTAGAATATGTGAAAGGGAAACTTGCAGATGAATACAAGAGAAAGTCAGAGACTATTAGCAATAATATATGCAAAGCAGAAACAGCATTAAAGACACAGTACTTTTCTAAAGCTCAGAGTCATTTAAAGGAAACTCGTGAATGTTTTGTCTGTAAAAAGCCTGGTCACCTTAAAGCAGACTGCAGAGTGTGGAAAGCAAGAATGAATCAGTTTAAAAAGCAGGACAGTCATCAAAAGGTTAAAACAGCTGTAAAGAAGGAAGATGCATGTATTGCGACTGCATTTGGGGTCAGCACAAGCCCATATGCAAACCATGTTTGGTGTATTGACTCTGGAGCGACTGCTCACATGACACGTGATAAGGATTTCTTCATTAATCTAGATGAAAGCAAGTCTGAAAAGGTAATTTTAGCTAATGGTCACTATATGACATCAGAAGGAATAGGAGATGGTTATTTCCATTGTCAAGTTCAATCCTCAGCACAAGTCAGAAAAATCCCAGTTAAAGACGTGCTGTATGTTCCCAAACTTGAAAGTAACCTTTTATCTGTAAAGAAGCTTGCACAACAAGGAAATATAGTTACATTTAAGGATGACAGATGCATCATTTCAAAGAAGGGTCATACCCTTGCCGAAGGAAAAATCAAAGATGAACTTTATCAGCTGAAATGCAATGAAACTGTTTACAGTGCTAGACAAGATTTTCATAAGGACTGTATTCATGTGTGGCACAGACGCCTAGGCCACAGAGATCCAGAAGCAGTAAAGAAACTAGCTCAACTTGCAAATGGTATTGCAATCAACCAGTGTAATCAAACAATGAAGTGCACAAGTTGCCTAAAAGGGAAAATGTCCAGAAAATCGTTTCCTAAAGTAAGCACTACTAAATCTGCACAGATACTGGATTTGATACATACAGATGTGTGTGGTCCAATGAGTGTTCTTACTCCCAGCAAGAAGAGATATTTTCTCACATTCATTGATGATTATTCCAGATATACTGTTACTTACCTACTTCAAAGTAAAGATGAAGTTCCACAGAAACTTGAAGAATATCTTGCTGCAGTTCTTAACAAATTTGGAAGAATACCAAAGGTACTGCGAGCAGATAATGGAACTGAATATACAAGTGGTAAAGTGCAAACCATCCTGAAAAAGAATGGAATCGTGTTCCAGACAACCGTTCCATACAACCCAGAGCAGAATGGCACAGCAGAGAGAAAGAACCGAACTCTTTGTGAAAGTGGAAGAAGTATGCTATTTGATGGAAACCTACCTACAACATATTGGGGAGAAGCCATCATGACTGCTACCTATCTTCAAAATCGACTGCCAAGTAAAGCTACAAGTAAAACTCCATATGAGTTATGGAACTGTGAGAAGCCCAACCTGAAGCATCTCAGGATATTCGGAAGCAAAACTTTTGTGCATGTTCCCAAAGAAAAACGTTCTAAGTGGGAATCTCATGCAAAGGAAGGAGTTCTTGTGGGGTACAGTGAAACTCAGAAAGGATACAGAATCCTGCATCCACAGACCAACACAGTAACAATCAGCAGAGATGTAGTGATTGATGAAAACTCAGTATCGCTCAAATTTCATGAGGTTACGCAAATAATTCAACCTAAGGAACAAGAATTTCAGTCAGTGATTCCAGACATTGAAGAGAATCTCAAAGAAAATACTGAAGTCTGGATATGCTCTGAAAGTACTGAAAAAGAAACAGAAGAACCAAGCCAACCTCAGGAGATCAGAAGATCAGAAAGATCAAATAAAGGAATTCCAGCTAAACGCCTTTCTTATATGGTCAGATCAATTCCAGAAGAAGAGCCACAGTCATGGCAGGAAATGCAAAAACTGCCTATTCATAAGAAGCAAAAATGGATAAAAGCTGCTGATGAAGAAATGGAATCCCTTCATAAGCTCAAAACATGGGAGCTCACAGAGCTACCTCAAGGCAAGAAAGCAATTGGATGTAAGTGGGTCTTTAAGAACAAATATGACTCTGAAGGTAATATTCACCGTTTTAAAGCAAGATTGGTCGCAAAAGGATATTCACAAAAATATGGTGAAGATTATGATGCTACTTTTGCTCCAGTTGCCAAGCAAACTACATTCAGAACTTTATTATCCATAGCTGCTGTTCAGCAGATGAAAGTAAGACATTTTGACATCAAAACAGCCTTTCTACATGGAGACATTGAAGAAGAGCTGTACATGACTCAACCAGAAGGCTATGTTAAAAGGGGTAAAGAGAACCTTGTTTGCAGAATGCAAAAATCTCTCTACGGCCTTAAGCAATCAGCAAGAGCATGGAACACTAAGATGAACAAAGTGTTAATCGACGAAGGATTTAAAAGGTCTCAAGCGGATCCATGTTTGTATACAAAAGGTGTATCACAAGATTGGATGTATGTTATTCTATATGTGGATGATGTAATAATAGCGCATCAAGAAGAGAGAGAAATTTCAAAACTAGGTCAAATTCTGAACAAGCATTTCGAGACCAAGGACCTTGGAGATGTGACATACTATTTGGGAATCCAAATCCAGAGAGAGGAAGATGGAAGTTTTCTTCTTAATCAAAATTCTAAAATCTCCACAGTTCTAAACCAGTTTGGAATGTCAGAAGCCAAAGGCATATCAACTCCAATGGATCCATCTTACCTAAAATTGGAAGGAGAAGAAGATCTGCTACCCACAAATGACAGTTACAGACAAGCAGTGGGGGCACTTCTATACATAGCAACCACAACCCGTCCAGATATCTCAGCCACAGTGGGAATTCTCTGCCGACGTGTAAGCAAGCCACGCCAAAGAGATTGGAATGCAATTAAGAGACTTCTTCAGTATCTTAAAGCAACCCAAGAGTTAAGTCTAAAGATTTCTGCATCAGGAGATCTAATTCTCAGAGGATATGTAGATGCAGATTGGGCTGGAGACTCAAGTGATCGAAGATCAACAAGTGGTTACTTGTTCAAGTTAGGACACACTTCAATCTCATGGTCGAGTAGAAAACAAGTGTCAGTTGCATTGTCTTCTACAGAAGCAGAATATACATCAGCTGCTCATGCAAGTCAAGAGTTAATTTGGTTGAAGCAACTTTTGGAAGAATTCGGCAAACCACTAGCTGAACCAACTGTTATCTATGAGGACAACCAAGGATGTATCAAGCTCGCCAGCAGTGAAAGGATAAGTGCAAGAACAAAGCACATTGATGTTAAACATCATCACTTGCGTGACTTAGTAGAGCGTGAAGTTCTAAAGTTTGTTTACTGTGAATCTGACAAGATGTTAGCAGATGTTTTGACAAAGCCATTGTCAAGAGCCAAGTTTGAAGAATTCAGAACTGCAATGGGACTAACAGGATAAGCAGTTGTTGAGTGGGGGTGTTGGAATAAGTTTAAATGCAACAACTCCATTCCTGTTGTAGTCTGCATTGAATGTCTATGAGTGTTCATTTGTCAGCTATGCTGTGATTGTTAAAGTTTGTATAAAAAAAAAAAAAAAAGGTCACAGGACACTCACTGATTGCATCATTCTGCTGCTGTTTCCTTCACAGAGAGACATGTGTTACATGGACTAGATTATATCGGTAGTTACTGTCAAAGCTTTCTTATTTTGTTCCAGTTCAAGCTGCATATATTAAACACAGTTTGCCTTACGTTGGATTCTGCTGCTTATATGAAGTAACACGCGCTGCTGTGGTAATACTCCGGCTAACACAAATGCACTAACAGGGCGCAGTGGACCCATTTAAAGATGGCAGATACACAGGTGCAGTAATACCGATAAGACAGTCAGCCTACAATCAGGGGATTGGCTGTTTGGAAACCAGTGCACAAAAAATTCAATCTGTATGTGGCAATGTTCACACAGAAAATGCCTATTAATGATGCCCTAAGATAAGGCAGGCTGCCTAGTACCAACTAAAATGCATCCCGTGTGAACAAAGGCCACAGTTTACAGAACTATCTGAGCCCAACTGCACCCTGAAAAGATAAAAAGTTCAAAAAACACATAGCAATATATGTGAGGTTTTAGTTGATATTCTGGCCAAAATACAGAGGCTCACAACCCCTTCCATATTTCAGGGCCCAGATAGCTCTGTAAAATGATCACACGGTATGCAAAAAAAGCTTACCTCTTACCTTATCACCCCTTGCTTGTAGCTTTTTTCTTGAGGCCGCCATCAGGGCATTGCTGCCCTTGCTACTGTATCGGGCCTGGTGAGCAGAAGGAAAGAGGGGGCCCAACTCTTGTGCTTCTACTCACCGGACGCCAGGGTATAGTGCAATGTGTGCCGACATGCTGCCAAGAGCTTGAAAACAAGAAAAGAAAGAAACGTGTATGTAATAGTCAAGATCACCAATGATACAATATATTACATTTTATTAGTGAACACAACCCACAGCAGATTTATAAAACAATTAAAAAAACAATAAGGGCTAAAAATGACCACCAGGTTCCTCCATCTATCACCATGCTGCCAACAGGTTCCAATATAATTGTCTTATTATAGCATGAGGCTGTTTGCCTGATTAACCTTATTTAGTTGTACTATGCCAAATTGTGCATTTGGATTTAGGTAATTTACATACCTATCCTGACCTCACGCGTACTCCATACAAACTTGGTTTGGCTCACCCATTTTGGGTTTGCTGACCTGCATTTCTTAACATCCATTACACACCTTTTTCAAATATTTGTATCATACACACAGGTGTATGATTATTTGGTCAGTATTCATTGAGGGGTGGTGATCAGAGATGAGCGGTACAGTTCACCTAACATCTCCGCCGAACTGTTCGATGAATGTACCCCAACCACATTAAAGTCAATGGGAGGCCAATCCAAACGTATGCACAACACCTTAAGTGCTGACAAAAACCTTCCCAAATAGCTCAAATGAGGGGCAGACACCATGAAAAGTGGCATCAAGTGACCCACAATAGATATTTACAAACGGGACAGCAACAGTCAGCCATGGGCCATGCATGATGTATTAGGGTCTGGGCCAGCAGTTACAGCTTTGAATTGAAGTTTCAATGAAGACCTGGTGGGTAAGGGAGTGGTATAAGCCTTCTCTGCTGGGAGACCTGATATCTCATGCAACACCTAAAAAAAAATTCCAGCCACCCTCAGATGGCACAAACATCAGTTTCATATAGTGTATTGGTATAAAAATTAAAGAAAAGTAACACAGGTGTTTGACTGATCAATTGACCCAAAGTAGAACCTTTTCTAATGGCACAGAAGTAGTGAGCCATAAGCCATGCAAGAGGTATGAGGGTCTGGCACAGCATTTACAGCTTTGAATTTAAGCTTCAATTAGGACCTAGTGGTTAAGGGAGCGGTGTAAGACTTCTTAGCCGGGAGCCATGATACCTCATGCAACACCTCCAATTTTTTTCCAGCCACACTCAGATAGCATAAACATCAGAAGTTGACTGAAAATAAGTGCATGCCTACCTGTCTGGGAGCCCTACTTACACAGGCAACCCACTAGATGGAGACCCAACTTGGAGTCTATACATTTAAAAAAATGTTGTCACAAACCACAGAGGTGGCATCAATTTCCACACAGTAGAAACATTATAATAGGCCTCTGACACACCTTCCACTAGAGGCAACCCACTAGATGGAGACCCAACTTTGTGTCTCCACAGTTCAAAAAATTATTGTCACATACCACTAAAGTGACATTTATTTACGCAGAGTACAAATATTATGATAAGACTCTGACACACCTTCTACCATAGGCAGCACACAAGATGGAGACACAACTTGGAGTCTCCATATGTCAAATAGTTATTGTCACACATCACTAAATTGGCATCAATTTCCACAGAGTAGAAATAGTATAATAGGCCTCTACCACACCTTCTACTACAGGCAACCTACCAAATGGAAAATCAACTTCGAGTCTCCACATTTAAAGAAATTGCTTGCTGCATCATAGCCACAGCAGGTACATAAGCCATGACCAAGGTATCACAGACTGCAGTAACACGAAATCAATGCATGACATTAAAAATGACACCATCGCCTGATCTGCCTAGTCTGCAACTGGGGTGAAAAAGTCATTGGTGATCCATGACTTGTTCATTTTAATGAAAGTTCGGCAGTCTACTCTTTCAGGGTACAGCCGGAAGCGCTTATCCATCAGGACACCAACAGTAGTGCTGAACACAAGTTTGAGAGAACGCTGGCTACCAGGCATGACAGAACCTCCAAGTAGTGACAGGCGAGCTCAGGCCACTCTTCCGTTATTGAAGACCAAAATGCAAATGGTCCATATTCCCCCTTATGTCATAGATACTGAGCTCAAGATACTCTGCATTATCCTCTCCAGTCATTCACAAAGTGTCAGACTTCTACTTTGTTCTGCTGGTGCATGGGCTGGTCTAAAAAATATGTTGAACGACTCACAGAAATTGCTTATGCCACTTACACTGCTGCTGCAAATGTTTTTGCAATGAAGCCTTGTTGTTCCTGGGGTTGGATGTCTGGAACTGAGATGCACATTGTGTGCCTCACTGCTGTTTGGGGAAAATCACTTTTAAGATCCATCCCCTCCCGCCAACCACGGGCAACAGAGAGGGGATCATTATGCTCCTCATCTCCTGACTGTTGCTCGTCCATCACCTCATCCTTCTGACTGTTGATCCTTGGCTCCTGCACCTTCACTAACAGTTTGTCTGGTACCATGAGCTCCCCTCGATTGCTGTAAGGCACTGTTGGAATGCATGCCTGATTAAGGGAGAGGTTGAGAGCACAAGTGGAGGCCCTCAAGCAGGTGTAGGAGCCAGATGCAGTGAAGGAAGTGTTAGAAACAGAAGTTTGACCACAAGCCTTAGGGATTCCAAGACTTGTGGAGCAGCCCATTGACCTCCTGCTCCCACAGCCACCAGAGTCACCCAGTGCCCAGCTAGTGAGATGTAACTACCCTGCCCATGTTTGTTCGTCCAGGTGTCAGTGATGAAATGCACCTTGGCAGACATAGATTTTCTCAGGGAATGGGTGATGTTGTCTGTGACATGCTGGTGTAGCGCAGGCACAGCTTTCTAAGAAAAAAATGCAACTGTGCAACTGGTACTGGGGGCCTGCCTCGGCCATTAACTTTCTGAAACCGTCTATATCCACAAGACAGAAAGGTAGCATATTCGTTGCCAACAGATTGGAGACAGTGGAGTTCAAGATTTTAGCTTTGTCATGTATAGGAAGAAACATTCTTTTACATGACCACAATTATGGGACCAAGGGCTGGCTGCTGTCTAAGAGAACAGAACAAACTACTGGACTGTGAATGATTTGTAGGTGGAGATGTAATAGTGGATTTAGAAAGATTTGCTGTGCTAGGTGACACAAAAACAGGAGTCATGTCCACTTCTGTAACAGCTGATGCGCTCTAACTCACATCAACTGTAGGAGGTAAACAATTGGAGTTTCTGTGCCCAGAGACCTGTGTGAGAAGACTTGGCATGGTGACAAAGGAGGGAGAAGTAGCAGTTATGGTTGATGGGATGGATGGTGGTTTTTGAGGCCCACTAGTCTGCATTTTAGTGCAGTGAGATTCCCAACCTAAGGCATGTTGATCGTGAATGTGTCGGTTCATGCATGTAGTTGTCAAATTATTGCAATTTTTACCTCTACTGCGGCTTTGTTTTGCAAATTTGGCAGATAATGTGAGTTGGGTCATCCTTTGCGGTCTTGTATAAAGCCTAGACTAGTCAACCTTTGCTGCCCCTGCGAACTGCACACCTGCGACCAGTGCTGGCCTCATCCAAAGTTGGGGCTGAGGATGCAGTGCTTGTCGTATTTGCATCACTTTGTGTCTGTGCAGGTAGCCGCAGCGTAACCACCTTGTCTTCCTCCTCCATCACCAACTCCTCTGCTGAGATACTCAGCTGCTTATATCTGGGCTCAAACCAAGTGGGATCTACAACCTCACTGTCATCCTCTCTGTTCTCACACTCCTCACCCTGAGGGTCACCCTCGTCCTCTTCCTGCCCTGACACCACAGTACAGTTCGTGTGCACCTCTGGTATCTGAATCTCATCAGGATCACCACCTCTCCCAGTGGGTAACATGTGGTCACAAGGGTCTGGATTCTGCTTGGACCCTACTTCGTTTGGCCCCAGATCCAACATAAAAAAATCATTGGATCATCGGTACAGATGCTTTCCTCCTGTGGATTCTGTGAATCTTTGGAGCAGAACTATGATGTCAATGTGTGAACAGATTTGCAGAATGGCCCATCTGTGGTTCTCCACAATAAGTTGGGAGTTTGGAATTTGTGACGCGGGGGTGAACAAGGGTGATTGGGGTGCCACCTCCGAGGATTGTACTGGGCATGATTTTAAGGTGGAGTAAGAGGAGGAGAGTCCACTTGATGCAGTTCTTGCCATTCTCTGGAACACATGCTTTTTCTGGCCCTTATCTACAAGGTGTACCACTGTGTGGCTGCCAAAGAAAGGGAATGGAGTAGCCCATCCAGTAACAGATGTTTTTAGCTGTCTTTGGATAGGACTAGACAATATTTGTTTAGTTTAGCTTTCAGTAACATTAACCCCTAACCCATGTAAACATTGAACACCAAGCCTATACCCCCTTCCACCACGACCTCGCTGTTTCCCACTCATGGTGTATGCACCTTTTCCCTCTTGTAACCTGCTGTTTCACAACCTTTGGTCCACACCTGTCAATCATCTGTCACTAAATGAACAATCACCATTTATTTTCTAATATAGTGTGCCTGATCAACTCTCTTATAGTATACCTAAATATTTTTAGAGGAAATGTTGCCATTTGATTCCTCACTATAATATAGTTCTATCGCAAATTATTTATAATAGCAAATATGTGTGTCAAACAGAAATCAGTCCCAGGAGCACTGAAGGAAACTCAGACAAATATGTAGTTTACCACAACGCGTTTCGATGGTAAACACCATCTTCTTCAGGTGGGAAACTCCTGCTTTCCTCTTTTCCTCTAGCTCTTTCGCCTCCTCTTCAGAAAGTTCCAAATATAAAAGCAGCAAGTCGTCAGTGGATGCTCCCAGTCAGGAACAAGACGTTTCCTTGTGTCCTTCATCCAAAACCAAAAGTGAAGGATGCGTCAGGCGACACTACAGGTTACTCCATGGAACTCTTTACACATACCGTGCCTGGGTTAGAAAGGGAAATTGTTAACTGCCCATTACAAGATGAATCGGACATGGAGTGCACTGATGCACAGCCACAGCTAGATTATTATGCTGTTCCATTGACTCAGATCACTACATTGCCCTCACAGTGTACTGAGCCAGAATCTGACCCTGATGAGACTATGGTGCCCCGTCCCGAATGCTATAGCACCTTACATGGTGACACAGAGGAAGGTGCACATGGCATTGAAGAGGAGGTGATAGATGACCCAGTTGTTGACCCAGATTGGCAGTGATTGGGGGAAGAGGGTGCCGCTGCCAGTAGCTCAGAAGCGGAGGAGGATGATCCGCAGCAGCCATCTACATCGCAACAGCTGTCATCTGGCAGGCCCGTATCTGGCCAAAAACGTTTGTCAAAAACAAAAACAGTTTTAGGACAGCGTGGCAATCCGGTGAAAGTAGCACAGCGTGCAATGCCTGAAAAGGTATTCCATAGTAGGAAGAGTGTAGTGTGGCAATTTTTTAACCAAGATCCGAATGATCAGTCAAAAGTTATCTGTAAGAAATGCTCAAAGACCTTTAGCAGAGGGAAGAATCTTCAAAATTTAAATACAACGTGCATGCTTAGACATTTAAACAG
The DNA here is from genome assembly GCF_051348905.1 of Ranitomeya variabilis. NCBI lineage: Eukaryota > Metazoa > Chordata > Amphibia > Anura > Dendrobatidae > Ranitomeya > Ranitomeya variabilis. Next base: position 153,208,165 of record NC_135239.1, read on the forward strand.
CATTCACTGGCAAGCCTGAACTAACTACCAAACGTCCCGTACCGTTGGTGCACCTGCTCAGAATGAAGGTATTCAGCAACGCTACATTGCTTCCCTCACTGTAAGCCCACCGGATAGGACACCACCAGCAGCAAATGTGGAGGTATCGTCGCAAGGCCAAAGCAGTCAGGGAATCACAAGGTTATTGGTAGTAAACACTGTATGTAGGCCAACATCAAGAATACCATCACCAACCCTCTCTCAATCCACCATGTCCACCACCACCACCGCTAGTTCCACCATATGCAGCTCTCCAGTCCAGCTCACCCTACAAGAGACTCTCGTTAGGAAAAGAAAGTACTCATCCTCTCATCCGCGTACACAGGGTTTGAACACACACATTGCTATACTAATCTCGTTAGAGATGATGCCCTACCGGTTGGTTGAAAGCAAAGCTTTCAAAGACCTGATGGCCTACGCAGAACCACGCTATGACCTACCCAGTCAGCACTTCTTTGCGAGAAAAGCCATCCCAGCCCTCCACCAGCATGTCAAAGACCGCATCGTCCATGCACTAAGGCAATCAGTCAGTGGAAAGGTGCACCTCACAACAGATGCATAGACCAGTAGGCTTGGCCAGGGACATTACGTGTCCATCACGGCACACTGGGTTAATGTGGTGGATGCAGGGTCCACAGGGGACAACCATAGTGAGACAGTTCTGCCTAGCCCACGGTCTTGGAAACAGTTGGCTGTAGGCGTTCGCCACCCCTCCTCCTCCTCCAGAAGCGAAAGCTCATCCACAGAGCGCAGTCGCACGACCACTCCATCCGCAGCTGCCAGTGTTGCACACAAGGTGTCCCATTACCAGCTAGTGGTAAACGTCAACAGGCTGTGTTACACATGAAGTGTTTGGGCGACAACAGACACACTGCTGAAGTACTGGCCGAGTACTTGCAGCAACAAACTCAGTCATGGCTGGGCAGTGTATATCTTGAGTCAGGCAAGGTAGTCAGTGATAAAGGAAGGAATTTTATGGCTGCCATAGCCCTTTCAGAACTGAAACACATACCTTGCCTGGCTCACACCTTGAACCTGGTGGTGCAGTGCTTCCTCAAAAATTATCCGGAGTTACCAGCCCTGCTCCTGAAGGTGCGAAGACTTTACTCGCACATCTGCCGGTTACTCGTACACTCCAGCTGTATACTGAACCATCAACGATCGCTGAATCTTCCCCAGCACCGCCTAATAATTGACGTTGCAACAAGGTGGAACTCCAGACTGCACATGGTTCAGAGGCTGTGCGAACATAGGCATGCTGTAATTAATTTGTGGGAGGATACACATACACAGGCAAGCCCTTGGATGGCAGACATGGAGTTGTCTGGTGTGCAGTGGTCGAAACTACAAGACCTCTGTCAAGTCCTTCAGTGTTTTGAGGAATGCACATGGCTGGTAAGTGCAGACGACACCATCATAAACATGAGCATCCCACTAATGTGTCTGCTGATGCAAAGTTTGATGCACATTAAGGAGTAGGCGTCTGCAGCCGAGGAGGAGGGAAGCCTTGATGACAGTCAGCCATTGTCTGCTCAGGGAACTCTCCTGGATGAGGTGGCTGATGAAGAGGAGGAGTAGGAGGATGATGATGGGGATGAATATTTATGGGAGTAGGATGCTTCTCAGGGGGCAATAGAAACTGGTGGCGTTGCAAGGTCAGGTACAGGTTTTTTGCGGGACATAAGTGATGTTGATTTGCAAGAAAGTGCTCCTCAACCCAGCACAAGCAGTGAATTGGCACCTGGAACATTGGCCCACATGGCTGAGTATGCCTTGCGTATCCTTAAAAGGGACCCCCGCATTATCAAAATGATGACTGATGACAATTACTGGTTGGCCTGCCTTGTTATGATCTGGTGACCTTGGAGCCGCATGAAACTTTCTCTGGAGACGGTGGAACCTGTACTGACCGCAATCCTGAACTAACACCGCAACTAGAAGTAGCCGTGGGGTGTGCCTAACACTCCCTAGACACCTCGACACAGCCGGAGGACTAAATACCCCTATAGATGGAAATGGGAATGCTATCTTGCCTCAGAGCAGACCCCCAAAGGATAGGCAGCCCCCCACAAATAATGACTGTGAGTAGGAGAAGAATAGACAGGTAGAAAACAGGATTTAGCAGAAGAGGCCACTCTAGCTAAATAGGAAAGGATAGGACAGATAACTAGGCGGTCAGTATTAAAACCCTTCCAAAAATATCCACAGCAGATAATACAAAAAGTTCCACAATCTAACTAAAGACATGGAATGTATATCTGCCACTCCAGAGAATCCAGCAAGACTGAGAAAATACTGACACAATCTAAGCTGGACAAGAAAACACAAAGAATAGCACTGAATTGTGAAGCACACAACATGTGTGCCACAGGGAAAAAGAACCAGACACTTATCTTTGCTGATTTGGCAGAAAGGCAGGAGGAACCAGGCAGAGGTCCTACACCTCCCAACAATTGACAACTGGAAAGGACTAATGAATCCTGCATGCCTAAATACCCCAGTCAGATCTGCAATCAGCAGATACACCTGACCAGGGCTGCAACTCAGGGGCAACTGCATTACCACCTACAACCACCGGAGGGAGCCCAAAAGCACAACACAACACTGCCTCCTGGATCCACGATATAAAGGAAAATTACAAAATATCATGCCACATGAGAACCTTGAGCAAATATTGGCTACCAAACAATTGTAGAACGTTTGGTTCAGGCATTCCCACCACACAGTGGCGGTGATGTTTCTCACACGAGCCGTAGGGGGCAACATGGCAGAGGTGTTAGAGGTGCACAAATCCGAAGTGGCATTGGACAGAGGGTTTTATGACCAGGTTATGGAGTGATTTCGCAATGACCGCTGACACAACAGGTACTGCTGCATCGATTCAAAGTGACAGGAGACAGCATTTGTCCAGTATGGTTACAAACTACTTTTCCTCCCTTATCGATGTTCTCCCTCACAGGTCATTCCCCTTTGATTACTGGGCATCTAAAATAGACACCTGGCCTGAATTGGCAGAATATGCATTACAGGAGCCCACTTGCCCTGCTGCTAGTGTGCTATCAGAAAGAGCCTTCAGTGCTGCTGGTTCAATACTGACCGAAAAAAGGACACGTCTGGCTACCCAAAAATGTTCATGATCTAACCTTCATTAAAATGAACCAATCATGGATTTCAAATTATTTTGCCCCACCTTCCCCTGCTGACACGTAGCTTGCCTGAAAAATGTCTTGCTTTTGGCCTCCTCTTACTGACTTCTCCAATTCCTCCATTTGCAGCTGCTGAATGTCCACCATAGGCCATTTTTATACCTCCCTAAATGGGCTGACTCCCCCATAGGGCCGTGGTCACCACCTGGTGCAAGCACCCGTGCGAGTGCCGTTTGCCTGCACAGGTGGGTGGGCCCACTCTTGGGCGACGGCACTGGCACAGGGTCCCTCATAGTACAATGAAGTGTCTCTGACGGTGGTGGTGCACAACCAACGTCAGACACACCGTCGTAATATGAGGGGCCCTGTGCCAGTACTGCCGCCCACGAGAGAGTGTTCCCCCCCAGCTCGAACAGTGCTCTACCACTTCCAATACTTACCTCTCCCTGCTCCACCACTGTGTAGTCTGTGCTGTTAAATCCTTCAATGGCACTGCCAATACAATTTTTTTTAAATGATAGATGATAGTTAAAATATACAGGGGCCCTGGCCTCCATTTAGACCAGTTAATACTTTGCGCCTACTACCACTGTCTGCTACTCAGCAGAGGAGCCCACCCCTGTACCTAACTATGCCACATGTTTATTTATGAACAATTTTTTTGGCAGACATTTAGCCCACTTTATTATTTGGGCCTACTAACTTAGTCTGCTACTCATTACAATTTTCCTACACTGAGCAAAGCAATGTCACCTGTTTATTTATGAACAATTTTTTGGCAGACACTTAGCCCACTTTATTATTTGGACCTACTAACTGCGTCTGCCACTCATTACAGTTTTCCTCCACTGAACAAAGCAATGCCGCCTGTTTAGTCCTGTTACCACATTTGAACTGCATTTAGCCCACTTTATTATTTGGGCCTACTAACTGTCTCTGCCACTCATTACAGTTTTCCTCCACTGAACAAAGCAATGCCGCCTGTTTAGTCCTGTTACCAATTTTGAACTGCATTTAGCCTACTTTATTATTTGGGCTTACTAACTGTGTTTCCTCCTCATCCTGCTCATTGCCCAGCCACTGCTAGATGAGTCTGCTGGTACATTGATTCAGACCACTACATTCCCCTTGCACTCTACACAGCCAGAATCTGACCCTGCTGAAAGTCAGGTTCCCCTTCCCGCATATTATACCACCTTACACGGGGATAAAGAGGAAAGTGCAGATGAAAGTGCAGGTTTCTTCATCAGGTGGGGGGGGGCATACTCTTTGGCGACATCACTGGTACATGGCCCCTCATAGTACGCAAAAGTGTCTCTGCCAGTGGGAGGCGCCACCCGCCGTCAAACACACCGCCATACTATGAGTGGCCTTGTGCCAGTGCCAACGAGTGGGCCCCCCCTGCTTGCTCAGGATCACAGCACTTGCAAAGTTGAAATACTGACCTCTCCCTGCTCCACCGCGGTGACGTATTCCGCATTTCCTGGGCCCACGAAAATCTTGAGCCAGCCCTACCCCCCCACAACTTTAGCCAAATGACCCCCAGCTTTCAATGCCTAACTATTATTATAAAGTAAATTAAGATTGACAAGCTTAAGTAATAAGAATTGATGTTTTGGGCATTAAAATGGGCACTGTAGGTGTTTTCCTGTCCTCCACTCACTGCTGACTTTGATTCCCTATTGACTTGCATTGGGTTTCGTGTTTCAGTCGGCCCCTGACTTTTCGCAATAATCGGCCGATTTCACCTGACCCGACTTTTGACAAAGTCGGGTTTCGCGAAACCCAACTCGATCCGAAAAAAGTAAGTCGCTCAACTCTACTGTTTACTATTAGCCACTCCAATCTTCTATATAATCTGGGCCCTGGCAAGCACTCATAGTCATAGCAGGCACATGCTGCACGGTTAATAGATAGTGGTTGCTGTTTGAGAAGGTGTTTGATGGATTTATCTGAGACTGTTGCTAGGTTTTGGATGTATGTTATTTCCATTCCTTCTCCAACTTTGGTTTAACCCCATACTCCACTCCAGCTCTGTTGTTTGTGTGAGTATATTTGCATAATTGCTATTTTCCTTTATCCCTCCCTATTCGTATTACCTTGTTAGTCTGGTTGGATTATTATGGTATACGTCAATTCCCCTCTTCCCTGAGTGGGGGAGAGATACAAACTGAGGGAGGATTCAGAAGCTAAGGCAAGGTACATGGCCCTGGCGTCTTCATCATCAGAAGTATTCCGGGGAACAGAGCAAGCGTGGGCGCCCCTTGCATTAGGGAAGGGAAGGAGCCCCTGGTCTCGCTGTAACAGGCCAGATTAACCCCCCCACCCAGAATATACCCGGGGTTAAAGTGGCCCACATATACCCAGCTGCTGTAGATCAGATTTTTCATGCTTTTGAGAACCATTGAGTGATATACTTAATAACGGGGCCCCAGTCAGTGCACAGGGGCCCCAGCCAGCACACAGGGGCCCAAGCCAGCACGCAGGGGGGCAGAGACAGCACATGGGGCCCCAGACATCGCACAGGGGTCCCAGACATCACACAGGATTGAGTGACATACTCAAGAACAGGGCCCTAGGCAGTTCACAGGGAGGCAGAGACAGCGAACAGGGTCCCAGAAAGCACACAGGGCCCCAAGCAGCACACAGGGCCCCAGGCCATGTGCGGGGCCCCAGACAGTGCACAGGCATACCAAGCAGTGCACCCAGGGCCCAGACATCAAACAGGGGCCCCAGACATCACACATCGCACAGGGGCCCCAGACATAGCACAGGATTGAGTGATATACTCAGGAACAAGGTCCCAGACATCGCACAGGGGGTCCCAGACAGTGCACAGGGGGTCCCAGACAGTGCATGGGGGCAGAGACAGCATGCAGGGGCCCTGTGAGCTGTCTCTTCCCCCCTTGTGAGGTGTCTCTGCCCCCCTGTGCGCTGTCTGGGGTCCCATGCTCTATCTCTGCCCCTCTGTGCACTGCTTGGGGCCCTTGTATGCTGCCTGGGGCCCCTGTGTGCTGCCTGGGGCCCCTGTGCACTAAAAACAAACCAAAAACAGGCAGAGATGCCTACCTGTCTAAATGGGCCGCAATACAATTGCACTGACAGGGTGCAGCGTACCCAAGTAAAATGGCAACTGCACAGGTGAAATACCAAATGAAACAGCCAGCCTTCAATCAGGGATTGGCCGTGTGGTACACCAATGCAAAATAATATACTCTGTATGTGGCGTGTTCACAGAAGGAATGCAGAGCATCTGGTTCTCAGCCTATTAATGACGCCCTATGGCGGGCTGCCCAGTGCTAACTATAATGCATCCTGTGTGAACAGAGGCCACAGTGTACAGAACCATTTGGGCCCAACTGCACACCGAAAAAAATACAATGTGCACTGCCTGGGACCCCTGTATGCTGCCTGGGGCCCAATGTGCTGCCAGGGGCAGCACATAGCCAAGCGAACATGGGCTGACTATTCAGTCAATAGTTTTAATGGATGCATTTTTGTTTAGGAAATAGCTTTGATTATTCCGAGTCTCGTCCAGAGGCTATTTTAATTTTTCCACAATCCATAATTAATAAACGTTTGTCTTATTAAGCTTTATCAAAGTCATTAGCTAGGATTTTTTCTTTTTAAAATTGGAAGGTAAAAACCCTTTAAATGAATAATTTCCTGTAAAACAACTTCTTAAAGGGTAAAAGACTTCTCAACAAAGCTGATAATAGATGTCCAATATCTTTTGCTTAATTAAAGGACCTTTGCCTAACTTTGAGTTCAGTTTGCAGCTATTAAAGCAAAACGTGCTTGTTTAGTTCAGACTTCACTTTAGCATTCTTTGCTGCATTGACAGTAGGGGAACTTGTTTCATCAAACAAATCAAATCCTTCTGGCTTATTGATCAATGGTCAGTGGCGTATCCACGGGGGGCAGGGGAGAGGGAGCAGGGGCAGTCTAATTATACTCACCTACTCCTGGCGTGGTCCCTGCATGTCTCTGGTTCCCCGGCGCCGCAGCTTCTTCCTGTACTGAGTGGTCACATGGTACCGCTCATTACCTCCCATAGGGGTGGAGCTGCATATTCATTACTGTAATGAGCGGCAACGGTGACCACTCAGTACAGGAAGAAGCTGCCGGCACCGGGGAAGCAGGGACTGAACAGCACCAGGAGCAGGTGAGTATAACGGAGAGGGGAGCGCTGCACTGCGTGATAATCACCTGCTCTTGGTTCCAGCCGCAGCTCCGTCTTCAGCGTCTTCTGCAGTGACGCTCAGGTCAGAGGGCGTGGTGACGTGGTTAGTGCGCGCCCTCTGCCTGAACGTCAGTGCAGAAGACGCAGAAGATGGAGCGGCGGCTGGAACGAGGAGCAGGTGAATATTGAAAGTGTTGGGGGCTTGAGCGACGAGAGGTGAGTATGTGATTTTTTTTTTTATCCCAGCAACAGCAAATGGGGCAAGTGTCTGTATGGAGCATCTATGGGGCCATAATCAACATTTCTGCAGCATTATATGGCGCAAATATCTTTATGGAGCCATAATCAACGTTTCTGCAGCATTATATGGGGCAAGTGTCTGTATGGAGCATCTTATGGGGCCACAATCAACGTTTGTGCTGCACTATATGGGGCAAGTGTCTATATGGAGCATCTTATGGGGCCATAATTAACGTTTCTGCAGCACTATACGGGGCAAATGTCTCTATGGAGCATCTGATGGGGCCATAATCAATGTTTCTGCAGCACTATATGGCGCAAATATCTTTATGGAGCATCTTATGGGGCCATAATCACCGTTTCTGCAGCACTATACAGGGCAAATGTCTCTATGGAGCATCTTATGGGGCCATAATCAACGTTTCTGCAGCACTATATGGCGCAAATATCTTTATGGAGCATCTTATGGGGCCATAATCCACGTTTCTGCAGCAATATATTGGGCAAATGTGTCTATGGAGCATCTTATGGGGCCATTATTAACCTTTATGCAGGATTATATGGGGCTCCTAATTCAATATGGATATTCAAAAACACGTAACCTACTGATGTCTCAATTAATTTTACTTTTATTGGTATATATTTTAACACTATGGGGATTCAGGAATGTACCTTGGCTTGGTGATACAGTTTCAATAGAGTTAAGGTTCAAATGGGGGAGGTTTGGGGGGGTAGGGGGTGCCAAACTGATCCTTTGCCCCGGGTGCAGGAAGGGCTAGATACACCTCTGTCAATGGTATTTTGTTTAACAAATCTCATATACTTTTATTCATAAGGAAATCTAAAACAGACCAGCTAGGGATTTAGTGATATGTTCAATTGCCAATGCAAAAAGATAGCTCGATTTGAGACCTTAGGTTCACGGTTCTTTCTTCACTCACTATAATAAAGGACAAGCCACAAAATTCCAATTAAATTCTGTCTTAAAGAAGTGCTTAGTTAGGCTGGGTAAGGATAACTTAAATAGTTCATCACATTCCTTTAGAATAGGAGCTGCAATGGAAGCTTCTCACTTAGGTTTAAATTATGAAAGAATTATGAGAATAGATAGATGGGAGTCTAGAAGATTTAAATTGTGCATATGACCAGAATTGTTTGTTTATTATTTATTTTAAAATTAGGTTTTTCAGGTCTTCTCATAGTTTGGATTATTGGACACTCATTTATACATTGGCCTGAGAGGAGAGCAAGCCGAAAGTCTTATACTGAAAATGTTTTTTTTTTAACTATTCTGTACAGGTTTGGTGGCATAGCATGAGAAGAATGAAGTTGAAGAATTTGCGAAAGTTAGCTGTAAAATGGCCCACTCCCGACCTAGTTATCTTTCATGTAGGTGGGAACGATCTGGGAAAAAATAGCACGTTGGGTCTATGGGCATTGATGATCTTTCGTTGCTGCAGATGGATGTTCCTCAAACTTGTGTGTTCTTTCTGAGATCATTCCCAGATTGTTATGGTCTAGACCAAATGTATTTTCTGTAGACAAAATCCATAGGAGGATTAATAAAGGAATGGAGAGGTTTATGGGTTTGTTAAATGGTTTCTCACCAAGGCATTTAGATTTGGTGGGTTTTACTCCAGGTATTTATAGAAATTATCTTCTTCATCTTTCACAGATTGGCCTGAATATCTTCCATTTAGTCTTGCAAAGTATAATTGAGAAATTGCTCTATGAGTCATGGCATTTGGGAAAATCGCCAAATTTTTTCTGGGCGGATCAGTTTGTTCATGAGTGATTTACTGGCTATGTGAGTGTTATGTTCAAATGTTATAAAGGATTAATCAGTTGCTCTTTATAAACCCCTCGGCCATTATTTGCCTACTTTTCGTGTATTGTGAATGTAATTATAATAGGTTTTGTTTTACCATACTTCTTGGATCCCCATTAACTTGAAAGATTGAGTCTGATCTGCAGACATGGATCAGAATAGGACCTGCTCTGAATTAGATGGATCTTACACTAGGAGCCATGATGTTCACGGACGTGTGAACAGGTCAATGAAACTTTGTGGGTTCATGTGCTTTCCAATAAAAAAGAAAGGACAGTGCAAGGACATTTCACACAGATTGCTGTTGCACATGCCAGTCTTAAAGGGAATCTGTCAGCCTGAGAACAGCATGATATAGTGGCTGAGAGCCTGATTCCAGTGATGTGTTACTTACTAGGCTGTGTGTTGCTATTTCAATAAAATCAGTGTTTTATCAGCTGGAAATTACCACTACAGAATTTGGTGTCTCCTACCTCCTAGTTAAGGCTAGGTTCACATTGTGTTAACAGCAGCCTGTTCAACACATGCGTTAACGGGCTGCTGTTAACGCAAGTGCTGAATTTCGCTAGCGCAGATAGAGCTAGCAGATGCTCTATCTGCGCTAGCAGTGACGGACCTGGAAATGCTGCAGCCCGCGTCCCAGGGTCCGTCACTCAATGACGGCACATCGCTAGCGCACGCCCATTGTGGGCGTGCGCTAGTGATGTGTCCGACATAGGGGATAATGGCAGCGTTAGTGCACTGCGTTACACCGCGTTATGCCGCGGTTTAACGCAGTCCATCTAACGGACTGCCACAACGTAATGTGAACCTGGCCTAACTGTTCTGTGTAACCCTGCTCCCACCACTGATTAGCTGCTTTCTGTCAGGGTACAGAGAAAGCTGCCGGTGATGTGGGCAGGGTTACACAAGGCTCAGTATTTGAGCACTGCTAGATTTGCAGCAGAGAAAACAGTGATTGTATCAATAGGACAGCATGCAGACTAGGAAGGAATCTGGGTCTCTGCCCCTATATCATGCCGCTGTCAGACTGCATAGCAAAACCTGGTGATATACTTTTTTTAATGAAGGGTTCACTGGAGTACCATGAGCCAAATTGATTAAGAGGCGCACACCGTTTATTAAGTTTGGCACATCTTATCAGTAGCATGTGCCTTTGTGGGTCTCCCCAATATTGCTACTCCAGTCAGTGATGATGTAAGCACATCCCGTACTGCGTCGGCTCCTCCTCCGCTCTACCAATTTTGGTGCTGCTCCTTCACACCGGTGGGTAGACAGAAGAGTCGCAATATTTTTGCACAACTCCATGTTGTGTAAAATTTTGTGACTTTTCAAAGTGTATTATGCTAGTTTTGTGTCGTACAAGATTTCATGAATCAGGGCCACAGTGTTGTAATTGCAGCTCTGTTCTGCATAAAGTGAAGTAAAATTGAACATGCTAATTAAGCTGCTCCATGCACCATTGATGTGGCGGAGGCTTAGTCACTGTTCTGTAATGGTGTGACAGTAGATGTCATACACCTCTCCTCCTAAAGACAACGTCTGTAAGGAATGCATTTACATATGTGTTGTGACGTGGTTTTTTAAAATTTCATGAGTAATGTTATTTATGAATCTGCATAGAGGTTTATAGGCACTAAGTGATAAGGTTACTGTAATGCAATGTGATTATTGTGTAATGTGAACTATCTGTAGCATACAGGGAAAGTATAGGATAGTTTAGAGTTTAGGACATAGAGCAAGTTAGACAGTGAAGAGCATACTGTAGTTAAGTAGGTAATAGATTAAGTTTGCCCAGCAACAAAGAGACAGTTGAAAATTGGTCCAGCCCAAAGTGGGAGGGGTTAGGGCTAGTAAAAGGCAACCACTTCCAGGTTTAGTTAGTTAGTGAGAGAGTTCATTGGTGACAGTTGCTAGTGCAAGATCAAGGTGCAGTGGACAGCTAGCAGAAGAAAGTACAAGTTGTGCTGGGTGGTATGAGGCATTACCAAATCGCCCTGTGGATATTCCTGCTATGTCCAGAGTTCAGGGCTCGATTCGGTGGCTATGGAGAGCACCGACACCCCTTCCGTACAGAGGAAGTTGGACGTAGAACCATGTGAGGGAAAGGTCATGAATCTTGGTAATACTGTGAGGTCTGATGGAAAATATATGGAGCTGACAGGAATTGTTACAGCAGTGATTGTTCAGATGGAAGCAAAAGTAAAGCGTGAAATGCAGTGTGTTACTGAAACAAGAAAGGGAGGGTGCTGTACCCAATACTGCCTGATATCATCTGATTGAAAGCAAAAGGTGGTGAACAATGCTGAAAAAATGCAGGTATTTGGTTTTGCTGCGCTTTTTGTGCCAAAACCTTAGGAAGTAGAATATATATATATTTTTGTACTAAACTTTATCAGCATGCACAAGAGACAAATGTAGCATGACAGAAACGCAAGAAAAAACAAGAAATCGGCTTTTATCTACAGCTTCTTTACTGCCAAGAAAGCAGGTTTTGCAGCAGAAACAAAACACAGCAAAAACACCACGTGTGAACATAGCCGAAAACTGTTTTTCTGTGAGATAAGCTACTCTGAAATAACATGTATTCTTGTCAGAAATTTGCTTTATTAGTCTCCATTTTTAGAATACTGGAGATATTTCAGTTTGTGAAGGTTACATGATGTTCCATACTCAGGATTCTTCTTTTCAATGTGTGTTTTTTTTAACAGAAACAGTAATGTTTTTACACCCACCTCAAGGTTATTTAGATAAGATATAGCTTGCAAAGAACATTTGTACATGTGCGATGAACTCTAATGCTTTCAAAAAATTGTTTATTGGTTATACAAAAAAATTCAGTGACATTACAGATTATAGAAATTACATAGACCATACATAGAGCCCAACAATTTGGTTACAGAGCCCATACAGAACCTAGAGGAAGCTTCCATGCATGGATGAAGCAGAATGCTACATAATACAGTTATTATTACAATATTATATAATCAAGTTCATTTAGTAATGATGATTCCGATGATGAAAATTTGGAAATACTTAGGATTCCTGGAATAATACTCTTTGCCGAGATTAAAACATAAAAAACTCGTGTTTGCTAGAGACCGCAGTAAGGCCACATTCACACTTTCAGTATTTGGTCAGTATTTTACCTTAGTATTTCTGAAGTCAAAGTGATGTAAAATACTGACCAAATACTGAACGTGTGAACATGGCCTAACGGTACATTTGTACAACCATGTTATCTCTGCAATCTGCAGGTGTCCTGACCTAAACTTACAGCCTCTTAAGTACATATAGCTGTTAGTGGAGATCAATAGACCCCTTGTCGGGCCAGCCATGGTGGCTGTTACATAGGCTATATATAATATGGTTGTTAAAACATGAGAACATCTTTAACTAAGTGCTCCACTCTGCCCTACAAGGTTCAAATGGATATGCACTCCCAATAATAGCTATTACTGAAGGTATGAGGATTTAAGGAATGTACCTTGGTGTAGAGTGATAGGCTACCAATATTTATTTTAGTTATATTTACCGGAGTTAGATTTTATTAATGTAGAATTTATAGCCAGTAAGAGGACGGACAAAAGAGGGCCCCTGTGCAAGAACAATGTATGGGCCCTTTGTAGTGCAATAGCTCATCATAATGCATAGTTGCATTGCCTTGGAGGTAGTAGTGGCCCCTTACCTGTTGGGTCCCTGTGCGGCTGCAAAGGTTGCACCAATGGCATGTCCGCACCTGTTTACGAAAAAATATAAAGCAATAAAAGGAAGGTGGATAGGGTGGATAGGGGAAGGAAAGAAGGGGTTGAAGGGAAAAGAATAAGGGTCCATATAAATGCTGATGACTCTTCTTGTGTGCAAAAAGCTTAACAATTTTAATCAGTGTGGTTGACCAGAGTTTTATCTCGTATGAAAAAGAAATTGATGGATATTTCTCAAGGTTCTATTCTCAAACAGTCCATAGAACACGGACACCACATGGCGTGTATCCAAGGGCTGCCTCATATTTTTATGGACCAATAAACTTGCAATGACAAGATTGATACAATACTCGGCTGAAAATTGGACATGTCTCTGTGATTTTGGGAGGAACACACGGTACACAAAAACACGGACACGTGAACAAAAACATAGACTATAATAAGTACAAGTTCAAGCTATTAAAAACACTGAAAACTTTTATGCGAAAAACTGACAACTGAATGATCCCTAAAGAAAAGAAAAAAATTGTCTGAGAAGCTCATAAGAAGCCCAAACAGATTGAGTCAGTGTGTCAATGCGGGCCCAGCAGATGAGGCTACCACTTTCTAGGGTGAGTTACTGTTGTATTTGGTTTCTTTAGTATACTGAGTATGGGAATGTTATTTGGGAATATTTTATGGTCATTATGTTCCCAGCCTACCTCCAAGCTTGAGCAAAACAATGCAGTATAGATTAATCATATCAATGGGGCATCTAAGCAAATTCCATGAAACATTTTCACACATACCACTACAAGAAATGCAAAAGAAAATTCCAACTTGCAAGATCTGCTTCTGATTTTCAAATAAGTGGGGCTACTTCCGCATTACAGATCTTAAAGACGTACTCCTCCAATCAAAGTATTTATCCTCTTAATACATTGCAATCATTATATTATATAGCACTGTATACTTGCAATTACTAATTTTGCCTTTTTACCCAGCTAATTTCCCTCTTTTCTATGCTCTATGTAGAAACAGGAAGTTTTTTTGTCCCTGAGGAAACTATTCCTCTCTTCAACTTCTTCAACTTCTCTTCAACTTCTGACCCAGCTGCTCCTCTCCTCCTCCCTGCCATTAACTTTTGCAGTGAGTGATGACTCATGCAGGAAAATTCACCTCCTGTTTCTACATAGAACTTAGAAGGATTCAGCTAGACAGTTTTTAATCACGTGATGTCATAGACCTAATGGAAAACAAAAAAATTAACTTGGTAGAAAGGCAAAATGAGCAATTGAAAGTACACAATGCCGTATAATTTGATTATTGCATTATATTAAGAGGATAAAAAGTTTAATGGGAGGAGTGTTTTTTTAAGCAACAGTTGCTTTAGATAAGACGTACATCTCAGAAGAAGTTGTCAAACACTGATGAAGACAAGGAGCTAAATGAGCCAGAAAATAAGATGCAGATAAAGAAATGTAAGTGTTCATACTCAACCATTGTCAGGGTGGCTTTAGGACTCAGAGTCTGTAAGTTGTTCAGCAGAGGGTAATTTACATCAATTATCATCATATCAAGACATGGGTTGTTTTTTTCTCACATGAGAAGAGAACAGGCAAAAGGGTTTGGTCGAAATGTGGAGCCTTGAATAATATAGAACATGGTGTGGGGCTAAGCAGAAATACTGTGTTTCAGTTCAAATTATTTCTTGAGGTTAACATAGGAGGAACCAGAAATGGCCATGGATGATTTCATGTGCTCTGTATCAACCAGTAATTTACCAGATTACTGTGAGACCAGTCCAGCAGGGCCGGGCAAAGAATGAGCGCAATCTTATGGTATACTTTTTAATGTCAGGTAACCTGCCTTCACCTACTTTAATCTGGCCCTGCTCATATGGAAAGTGCTGTCTACCTCATACTTAGCTGCAGTAAATTTTCTATAGCCATATAAACACAGGGTAATTTACAAATTTTCAATAATTATCTGATTTAATGGTTATTCTGAGGAACCATAATATTATTCTACTCTTAAAAGCATAATTAGCAGGTTTATTACTCTAGTCATATAGTACTCACTTAGTGCTAATAAACCTTACATTTATTTAAAAAAAGATTAGCAAGTCATTTTCTGCAAATAACTATTGAAAATTATCAACAATTTCTAGCCTTTAGAGATGAGCGAATCTTTCGAAATCTTTTGCCATCTTAGGTGAACTTTACCTAATAATTTGATTTGCAACTAATTGATTTGCCATAAATTGCAAGTACAACAAAGCCTCTAATAATGTTCAAGTGATTTCAATATATGGCTACGAGCAGTGGTGTAACTTGAAGCTCATGGGCCTCAAAGCAAAATCTCTAAGGTCCCCATCTATCTGATAGCTCTCTAATAGTATTGGTCTTCACATATGGAACAAAGATACATTTAGGGCCCCCTTAGGCTGCAGGGCTCAGGTGCAACCCCTGCTCCTATTCCTATGCTCCTGGCAATGGGTAGATAGGTGGTAGCTATATTTCCCTTCTGTCATGCAAGTTGTCTCTTCAGAGAGGAAGAGGACTAGAACTCTAGTGCCACCTATTGGAAGTAGCAATCCTAACAGTCAATGTCGACCCTTTAATGAGCCTTGTCACATGACTTAGGATAAAAGCCAAACCAGAATCTCAATTTGCAGACACTGTGTTTTGGGGTACCGCCCCTCGTCACTGCAAAGTGGAGATCTGGTTTGTCTGATTGAGAGGTGTCTGACTGGGATCCAAGAAGTATAACTTCTCTTTGCGGAGAGTGACATGTTAAGCATGTCGAGGTGAGGAGACTTAAAGCCAAAGCCAAATTGAGATTCTGGTTTGGCTATTATCCTAAGTCATGTGACAAGGCTTGTTAAAGGGGTGATATTGACTGTTAGGATTGCTACTTCCAATAGGTGGCACTAGAGTTCTAGTCCTCTTCCTCTCTGAAGAGACAATTTGCATATTTCCCAAAAGAGCATTGCGGCTTTAAGTCTCCTCGCTTCGACATGCTTAACATGTCACTCTCCCCAAGGAGAAACGATACTTCTTGGATCCTTTCTGTCATGTCACACAAAATATAATGTTTACTTAGTAAACTTTTACATTTTTCTCTATTGCTAAGCTATTAGCTGTGATGTCCTTGGACTATCCAAATTCCTCATAAAATGGCTGCTGCATTCCCTGCTTTTGCTTTTATACAGATTGGGTCTTCGATTGATTGTACTGTACCATGTGATGAGATAGCTGCAAGCTATTATGGGGAAGCCTATGAGAGTGCACCTGGGGTCATGTGAAGCATCTCTGGCACATACAATCTTTTTCTTTGTGTAAAATGCCAGTAGACTTTTCTTGAGCCATTTCTCGCAAATTGAATTGTAATTTTTTCAAATTCGCTGGTAAATTTCCTAAAGTTCGATTCACATCAAATCAATTAGTTCATCTCTACTAAAATTATATTTATAAAATTCCATTCTACATTTACATGGAATTAAAGAAGCAGGTGCAGTGATGTAAAATATTTAAGATCTCGTGATTTGAAAGTTACACCCTAGCTACAACACGAATATTGTAGGGAAGTGGACATTGCGTAAGCGCAAAGTAAGGATCTTCTCTTGGGCGAGGTTGGTCATTTGGAATCTCAAAAGTAAGTTGCTGTAAAAATGTGGTAAAAAATAGGAAGAGTTCCATCCTGGCAAGTTGTTCTCCCAAGCAAGCCCTCCGACCTACAAGACAAAAAGATTTTTTGAAAAATAGCACAAATTGCAGCTTAATCAAATTGAATGGACAGAAAAGGAAACACAGTTTATGTATCTAGGTATAATTAACTTTCATTAACTAAATTTAAAAATAAACTAGTACAGTCAAGGCTTATGGGAAACATCAGTTGTATCGCTAGCATCAAGGATCAAGAGCTCTGGCACCGACCTTCTTGCCCAGTGCCCCGGATCTCCAGCATCCACCAATCAATCCTCTGGCCTCCAGCATACAAGAAGAAAAAGTCATCCCTGTGTGAGGGACTGTGGTGGTAGCATGCTGTGTGGAAGAAGTAGTGAGGGGATCATACTGTGTGTGGGAGATCATATTGTAGGGAGCTGTGGGGCCATCATGCTGTGTGTTAAAGGGTGTGGGGACTTTGTACTATTTTATGGGCACTACAGGGACATCATACTGTATGGGGGAAGATGTAGGGGCATCATACTGTGTGGACTGGGCTGTGAGTTACATCATACTATGTGGGGGTATCATATTGCGGGGTGCGATTGTGAAAATCATACTGTGGAGATGGGTCACTGTGGCAGTAGCATACTGTGTTGGGGGCACTGTTTGGGCATCATATTGTACATTTGGGCCAGTAGTGTGGGGGCTTCATACTGTTTGTGGGTCTCTTTTCTGGGGGGGCATCATACTATATAGATGCCCTGAAGTGGTATAATAGTTGGGACTTCAGTAGGAGCACTATACTGTTTAGGTGCCAAAATTCATGTCTCTCTCCCTGCCCTTAAAAATTAGGAGGCCTGTTTATTCTGTGACTACACCTACATGATGTGGACCTGCCTACTTTGCCAATATTATTATTTTTCTTTCAAGGGAATTATCGGTTCTGGAGGGAGCACTCAAGGGACTTCATTTGATTTAAATTGAGACATTTATTTATTTATTTTACTCACTTATATAGCGCCATTAATTCCACAGCACTTTACAGTTATTATCATTATCAGCTTAGGGATATTCGAGCATTATTACTTTATTTGAGGGCATTGTTCCTTTAACCCCTTCCCGACATTTGATTTATTGATATGTCCTATTTTAAAGGGCATTCCCACAAATGGATATACTGATACATCCAGGTGATTATGTAGGCACAGGAGCTGCTCCTGCAGAATCAATTCCAGGAGCTTGGCTTAACGGATAGCCTAGCTCCTGCTGTGCCAGCACCATTTCTGGCTATTTAGCCCTCTATATGCTATGTACAATAGCAATCGGGGTATTTAATAGGTTGTGAGATGGAGTGGACTTACTCTCTCACCCCATTAGCACTCCAGCAAAGAGTTCACATGTAGCTAATTGCTATTATGGCACCCATATGTCAAATAAAGAACGCCGGGTTTGCCAAGCACAGTGGCCTTTTAAACCCAGCAAAAAGCAGGGTCCAGCAGGCGTTCTGACAGTGTAAGGCTGATCGCTCTAATGCATATAACATACAGTTGTGGCCAAAACTATTGACACCCCTGCAATTCTGTCAGATAATACTCAGTTTGATCTTGAAAACATAGCAACATAGTTATTAAGGTTGAAGGAAGACTTTAAGTCCATCTAGTTCAACCCATAGCCTAACCTAACATGCCCTAACATGTTGATCCAGAGGAAGGCAAAAAAAAACCATGTGGCAAAGAGTAAGCTCCACATTGGCGAAAACAATTTCTTCCCGACTCCACATACGGCAATCAGACTAGTTCCCTGGATCAACACGATATCAAGGAATCTAGTATATATAACCCGCAACATCATACTTTTAAAGAAAGGCATCCAGTCCCCTCTTTGCACTGCAAAGCATCAAAGGAACAACTACAGAAGAGGATATTTATGAAAAGGTTTGCCAAACTGTGAATGGTTTGGAGCTGGACTGAGCTAAACTAGCCAGAGTGACAACTGATGGTGCTCCTAGCATGGTGGGGTCTAAGAAAGGAGTAATTGCTCGCATTAACCAAGAGATTGATAAACAACCATTCTCATCCAATAGCCATACACTGTCTCATCCACCAACAGACGCTGTGTAGTAAATCACTGAAGTGAGGCTCTGTTATGAAAATTGTGGTATCTTGTGTTAACTTCATTAGAGCTAATGCAATAAACCACAGACAATTTCAGGAATTTCTGTCTGAGCTAAATGTTGCCTATGAAGATGTTCTGTACCACACAGAAGTCCGTTGGCTGAGTCAAGGGGGAGTTTTGAAACGTTTGTATGAGTTACTTCCACAGATTACAGCTTTTCTGCTTTAAAAAAAACAAAGAAGTACCAGAGCTCAATAATGCCGAATGGAAATGGCAACTTGCCTTTCTGACAGATGTAACAGAGTTACTTAACAGTTCCAATGTGCAACTTTGAGGAAAGGGGAAGCTCATCTGTGATATGCAATCACATGTGAAAGCATTTCAAGTAAAATTAGGCCTCCTCATCAAACAAGAGAAGGAGGAAAATTTCTGCCATCTCCCCACAACTCAAAATCTGTTAGCGGAAAAATTATTGGTTGTGCTCACAAACAAAACATGTGTGGATTCACTGGAAAACTTACAAAAGCAGTTCCAATTTAGAATTAAAGAGCTTCATCTCCATGAACAGGACATACAGCTTTTCCATAACCCATTTTCTATTGACATTGAAAATGTGGATACAATTTACAAAATGGAACTGGCTGAACTGCAGAATTGTGACTCTCTGAAAGACGCATTCAAGTCAAGCAGCCTTCCTAATTTCTATGCATCTCTCACCTCTGAGACATATCTTAATCTCAGGAACCATGCACTCAAAATGGCAACCATCTTTGGCAGCACTTATGTCTGTGAACAGACTTTTTCCAGAATGAAACATCTGAAATCTCCAACCAGATCTAGACTAACTGATGCACACTTGCGTCACTTGTTACGACTAGTATGGACAAATATGGAACTGGACATTGACCATCTTATTAGCCAAAAGCAGGCCCATAGTTCCCATTGAAGTACTAGTAAGTTTGTTGATTTAACTTTAATGCTCTTCATTTCAAATATTGTACTTGTTCCTGTTTTGTGTTTTTGCTTCTAAATAATCAGCAACTTTCTCTGTCAGTGCAGCGCTGACAATTTATATAGCATGGGGATGCTGCTGCATCACCAAGCTGTACAAGCAACCAGCCTGCAAAAAATGATAATCCCATAGTGGGACAAAATAAGAGTAAAACTTTTATTTAAATAATTGTGCAAATATTTTTTTTTAAATCAAATATAATAACAAAAATCAAAAGATATTGTATCTATAAATAAATATTTGTATAAAAAATATACTGTATGTATAAACAATAAAAGTACACATATTTGGTATCTCCGCGTCCGCAACTACTCAATCTATAAAACTGTCCCACTAGTTAACCCCTTCAGTGAATAGCATAAAAAATAAATAAAAAACAAGTAAAAAAACAATGCTTTATCATCATACAGCTGAACAAAAAGTGGAAAAAAAATTCCTTTAAACTTTTCGATTAAAAAGACGGATATAAATAAACATTGTACCGCTGAAAACGACATCTTGTCCTGCAAAAAACAAGCCACCATAGCTCCATCAGAAGAAAAATAAAAAAACTTATAGCTCTCAGAATAAAGCGATGCAAAAATAATAATTTTTTCTATAAAATAGTTTTTATTGTGTAAAAGTACCAAAGCATAAAAAAACTATATAAATTAGATATTGCTGTAATTGTACTGGCCAAAGATTAAAACTGCCTTATCAATTTTATCACACACAGAATGTCATAACCCTCCCCTCCAAACGATCAAAAAATGTTGGGTGCCTGAAAATGATACAAAAAAACCCATCAACTCGTGATGCAAAATACAAGCCCTCATGTGACTCTGTGAGAAAAAATATGGAAAAATAGCTATCAAACTGTGGCGATGCAAAAACTATTTTTTGCAATAAAACGCGTATTTAGTGTGTGACAGCAGCCAAACCCGATATAAATTTGGTAGTGCTTTAATCACAGCAACTCAAACAATAAAGTCACCTAATCACTTACACCTCAAGAGGAACAGCGTAAAAAATAAATAAAACTAATTTTTCATTAGCTGTTGATTTTTTCATTCTGCCTCCAAAAGATCGCAGTAAGGCTCAGCGCACATTTATCCTGCACTCTGCACTGAGCGCTTGCACTGGGGTTTCATTGTAAATCTCTGAAACATGTGATTCAGACAGAACCTCTGGCAGAAGATTCCCTATAATGAGGCAGATGGAGGCACTGTGGACGTTGTCTGACTTGTGATGTAGTGGTGTCCGTCTTTTTAGGATTGTATAAAAGTGTCATTGGCCAAAGTGTTGTGCACTCCTGAAAAGGACATCACTGAACAGAGGCCAGGTGAAGTCCATAGTAACTCTTCTACCTCATTAGATCCATGGGGGTTTCATCTGAATCACATCACTCAGAGATTTAGATGTAAGCCCTAAAGTAAGTGCGCAACGTAGAGCGCCTGATGAATATGATCCCAAACGTTATGAAAAATGTTCCCAATAAAAGTTTCAACTCAATCCACCATAAAAAAAAGCATTCCGTCACTCAGTTCTGTCATCTGTTAATGAAAATATAGTTCATTTTTTTTCCACATTTAAAAATGTTAGGTGTCGAGTTCCCACCGCTGCACAGGGGGAATCTCGCACCACCTCTGCTGCAGTCTCTCATTCTCCTCCAGCTGCAGTGGAGCCTGCTCAGCAGAGACATCAGTCCCAGCGCCTGGCTCAGGCAGATACTGATCATTTGGTTACTACTGCCTTTCCAGATTCAGCCATTATAACCAGTACTGATCAGCGGCAAGCAGGCGCTCCTGGGACCAAGTTCTGCTTTTCTTCTTCTGAGCATGCCCAAGGGAAGATCTCTCATTGGAGGTCGGGGGTCACATGGTCAGGTCCTGTAGCTGCTCCTATTGGACCACTAGGAAGGTCCTGGAGAGCTACAGCTAGTATAAACCTGTTATCGTGTGTGTGTGGTTGTATGCCTGTTCTGGTGATTGCTCCTTAATCATTCCCATTCCTTGTGATGTTGAATGCTCGTGAATGTTGGAGCTACCTAGTGCCTGACAGTGCTAACCTATACACAAGAGCACGATCCTTACTGCATCTAACCAGCAGTAACCGCCAGGGCGGCGCTGTGTTATGACCCCAGTGGACAGGGTCTCAGAGGAACGTGTAAGTCTGCGAGATTCAAAAATCCAGCTCATAGGGCTGTGGTAACTGGGTTGACCAAATAGCTACTCCTAACGCCAACACTAGAAGTAGCCGGGGATCATGCCTACGGTGATCGCTAGATGACTCGCGCCAGCCGGAGAATCTAACTACCCCTAGGAGAAGAAAACAAAGACCTCTCTTGCCTCCAGAGAAAGGGACCCCAAAGCAAGATACAAGCCCCCCACAAATAATAACGGTGAGGTAAGAGGAAATGACAAACACAGAAATGAACCAGGTTCAGCAAAGAGAGGCCAGCTTACTAATAGCAGAATATAGCAAGATAACTTATCTGGTCAACAAAAACCCTATAAAAATCCACGCTGGAGATTCAAGAACCCCCGAACCGTCTAACGGTCCGGGGGGAGAACACCAGCCCCCTAGAGCTTCCAGCAAAGGTCAGGATACAGATTGGAACAAGCTGGACAAAAATACCAAACAAAACAAAAGCAAAAAGCAAGGAAGTAGACTTAGCTTGAAATACAGGAACCAGGATCATAGGACAAGAGCACAACAGATTAGCTCTGATTTCAACGATGCCAGGCATTGAACTGAAGGTCCAGGGAGCTTATATAGCAACGCCCCTGAACTAACGGCCCAGGTGAGGATATAGGAAAAGACAGAAGCTCCAGAGTCAAATCACTAATGACCACTAGAGGAAGCAAAAAGCAAAATCACAACAGCGCTGTATGCACTCTCTGAGGCAATCTTTAATTAGTCCAGACAACCGGTCAGTGTATGGTGGGAACTCCTGCTTGATCTCAGCATCTGACTAAGGGCATCCTCAGGCGTGGGCTCAAAAGCCACCGAGGGTCAGAGCGAGATCAATCACAAGCATAGTGGGGGTGAATTGCCAGGATCCCACTAGCATTCATCTGCTGCACCCTGTGACTGCTAACAGGGCACAGCGTTTCTTTGCTTCCCTGCGACTCTGTGAAGCAACAGAGTTCGCATCTGTACATACCGGGTGATGAAACCCATGTTTATTCTGGCGTAGTACCGCCATATAGTGCCACCATTACCTAGCAGCAGGTTCCATTCCTGCACGGTGGTCCCCGGGCTGTGAACGCACCTTTTACTATCTTTATATTTATTCGGCGTATTCCACCAGCCCTAACAGTATACTAGAGCCAGGGTCTGGCTAGTAATGGCGGATGATCAGCATCTACAACGGTACATCCAGCAGCTGGAGGGTAGGTTGGCGGCTCTTGAGTGCACAACCTCGGCCGTGTATGTTACCTGTTGTGAATTAGACTTTTTGGCTCCCTCTTGTGGTTACTAGTGATATGACTCTGGGATTTTCTTCCCTCAGTATGCACCTAGCTGGGTCGTTAGTTCAGGGGTGTTGCTATATAAACCTCCTGGATCCTTAGTCCAGTGCCTGGCATCGTTGTAATCAGACACATTCTGTTTGCTCCTATCTGCTGGTCCTGTTTCGTGCAAAATTAAGCTAAGTCCTGCTTCTTTGTTTTTTGGGTTATTTGCTTGCTCTCATTTTTGTCCAGCTTGTACTAAATGTGATTCCTGACCTTGCTGGAAGCTCTAAGGGGCTGGTGTTCTCCCCCCAGGCCGTTAGACGGTTCGGGGGTTCTTGAATTTCCAGTGTGGATATTTTTGATAGGGTTTTTGCTGACCATATAAGTTATCTTTCTATATTCTGCTATTAGCTAGTGGGCCTCTCTTTGCTAAATACCTAGCTCATTCTTATGTTTGTCTTTTCCTCTTACCTCACCGTTATTATTTGTTGGGGGCTTGTATCCAACTTTTGGGGTCTATTCTCTGGAGGCAAGAAAGGTCTTTCTTTTCCCTTCTAGGGTTAGTTAGTTCTCCGGCTGGCACGAGACGTCTAGAATCAACGTAGGCACGTTCCCCGGCTGCTGGTATTTGTGGTGCTAGGATTAGATATATGGTCAGCCCAGTTACCACTGCCCTATGAGCTGGTTTTCTGTGTTTGCAGACTTAGCAATTATTCCTGAGACCCTCTGCCATTGGGGTCATAACAGTATGCCAGGCCAACATTGAATGTTTAATGCATTGCAGAAGTGGGATAATAAGAAAGGAAATTCTGAGTTTTTTTTTTTTTCTTTCCTCTCTTCCTCCCCTTTACCTTTGAGTGGCTTGTGCTTGCTGCAGACATGAATGTCCAGACCTTGATTACAAGTGTAAACCAGCTGGCAGCTCGTGTGCAGGGCATACAAGATTTTGTTACCAGTAGTCCTATGTCTGAACCTAAAATACCTATTCCGGAATTATTTTCTGGAGACCGATTTAGGTTTAGGAATTTCATGAATAATTGTAAATTGTTTCTTTCTCTGAGACCCCGTTCATCTGGAGATTCAGCTCAGCAAGTTAAAATTGTTATTTCTTTTTTACGGGGCGACGCGTGTTGCAGAGATTTCAGGCTGGTAGACCTGACTCTTGTCCACCTGACAGACTGTTTGTTCCTGATAAGTGGACCAGCAGAGTCATTTCCGAGGTTCATTCCTCGGTGTTGGCAGGTCATCCGGGAATTTTTGGCACCAGAGATCTGGTGGCTAGGTCCTTTTTGTGGCTTTCCTTGTCACGGGATGTGCGGTCATTTGTGCAGTCCTGTGGGACTTGTGATCGAGCTAAGCCTTGCTGTTCTCGTGCCAGCGGGTTGCTCTTGCCCTTGCCTGTCCCGAAGAGGCCTTGGACACACATTTCCATGGATTTCATTTCTGATCTCCCGGTGTCTCAGGGTATGTCTGTCATCTGGGTGGTATGTGATCGCTTCTCGAAAATGGTCCATTTGGTGCCTTTGCCTAAGCTGCCTTCCTCTTCCGATCTGGTTCCTGTGTTCCTTCAGAATGTGGTTCGTTTACACGGCATTCCTGAGAATATTGTGTCTGACAGAGGATCCCAGTTTGTTTCCAGGTTCTGGCGATCCTTTTGTGCTAGGATGGTCATTGATTTGTCGTTCTCGTCTGCCTTTCATCCTCAGACTAATGGACAAACGGAGCGAACTAATCAGACTCTGGAGGCTTATTTGAGGTGTTTTGTTTCGGCAGATCAGGATGATTGGGTGACCTTCTTGCCGTTGGCTGAGTTTGCCCTTAATAATCGGGCTAGTTCCGCTACTTTGGTTTCGCCATTTTTCTGCAACTCTGGTTTCCATCCTCGTTTTTCCTCGGGACATGTGGAGCCTTCTGACTGTCCTGGGGTAGATTCTGTGGTGGATAGGTTGCAGCAGATCTGGAATCATGTGGTGGACAACTTAAAATTGTCACAGGAGAAGGCTCAGCGTTTTGCCAACCGCCGCCGCGGTGTGGGTCCCCGACTTCGTGTTGGGGATTTGGTGTGGCTGTCTTCTCGATTTGTTCCTATGAAGGTCTCCTCTCCTAAATTTAAGCCTCGCTTCATCGGTCCTTACAAGATATTGGAAATCCTTAATCCAGTGTCCCTTCGCTTGGATCTTCCGGTTTCGTTTGCCATTCACAACGTGTTCCATAGGTCTTTATTGCGACGCTACGTTGTGCCTGTGGTTCCTTCTGCTGAGCCTCCTGCTCCGGTGTTGGTTGAGGGCGAGTTGGAGTACGTGGTTGAGAAGATCTTGGATTCTTGTCTCTCCAGACGGAGGCTTCAGTATTTGGTCAAGTGGAAGGGCTATGGTCAGGAGGATAATTCCTGGGTGGTTGCCTCTGATGTGCATGCGGCCGATTTAGTTCGTGCCTTTCACGCTGCTCATCCTGATCGCCCTGGTGGTCTTGGTGAGGGTTCGGTGACCCCTCCTTAAGGGGGGGGTACTGTTGTGAATTAGACTTTTTGGCTCCCTCTTGTGGTTACTAGAGATATGACTCTGGGATTTTCTTCCCTCAGTTTGCACCCAGCTGGGTCGTTAGTTCAGGGGTGTTGCTATATAAACCTCCTGGATCCTTAGTCCAGTGCCTGGCATCGTTGTAATCAGACACATTCTGTTTGCTCCTATCTGCTGGTCCTGTTTCGTGCAAAATTAAGCTAAGTCCTGCTTCTTTGTTTTTTGGGTTATTTGCTTGCTCTCATTTTTGTCCAGCTTGTACTAAATGTGATTCCTGACCTTGCTGGAAGCTCTAGGGGGCTGGTGTTCTCCCCCCGGGCCGTTAGACAGTTCGGGGGTTCTTGAATTTCCAGTGTGGATATTTTTGATAGGGTTTTTGCTGACCATATAAGTTATCTTTCTATATTCTGCTATTAGCTAGTGGGCCTCTCTTTGCTAAATACCTAGCTCATTCTTATGTTTGTCTTTTCCTCTTACCTCACCGTTATTATTTGTTGGGGGCTTGTATCCAACTTTTGGGGTCTATTCTCTGGAGGCAAGAAAGGTCTTTCTTTTCCCTTCTAGGGTTAGTTAGTTCTCCGGCTGGCGAGAGACGTCTAGAATCAACGTAGGCACGTTCCCCGGCTGCTGGTATTTGTGGTGCTAGGATTAGATATATGGTCAGCCCAGTTACCACTGCCCTATGAGCTGGTTTTCTGTGTTTGCAGACTTAGCAATTATTCCTGAGACCCTCTGCCATTGGGGTCATAACAGTTACCACAGTCGCTGTTCAGGCTGCTAGCGTAGCTGCAGCCAGTTTGTCCACTGTTACCCCTGCTCCGACATTATCCCGTCTCCCATTACCAGACAACTTTGCTGGAACAGTAAGCTGTGTCGGGGATTCGTGAGCCAGTGTGCCATACATATAGAGCTCCTGGCTGCATGTTGTCCCACAGAACGGGCTAAAGTGGGATTTATTATATCCCTTCTGTCGGGCAGGGCGTTAGAGTGGGCAACGCCGCTGTGGGAGAGTGATGATCATATGGTGCAGAGTGCTCCTCACTTCCTGGACTCTCTGAAACAGGTCTTTATGGGACCTCATGTCAGCCATGATATGGTGCTCCAACTGCTGGCATTGACACAGGGCTCGTCCATGGTCAGTCATTTCACCGTCCACTTCCAGACTTTGGCATCTGAGCTAGAGTGGCCAGATAAAGTCCTTATCCCTGTGTTCTGGAAAAGACTGGCTGACCATGAGAAGGACACCTTGACCACTAGGGAGATTCCCGCCACACTAGAAGAGCTTATAAGTATATCCACCTACATCGACCTTCATTTTAACGAACAAAGGTTGGCGCGAACCCAGTGTAGGCAGAGGTTTCAATTGGCTCCTACCTTCGTCAGGCCTCTGGAATCTCTGGTTCAGGCGTCCGAGTCCCATGAGGCCATGGAGGTTTCTCGAGCGGGACCTAAGTCCCGGGCCACTCAAATATCCATGGTCTGTAATGTCTGCCAGCAGTCAGAACATTATGCCAAGAAATGCACCCAGCGGTCGGGAAATGACCGTGTCTAGTAACTGTAGGAGGAGGTTCACTAGACACAACGGCGTTTTCCTCCAAGCTGTCCTTCAAAGGGACAATCACCTTAGGCTCATCCACCCTTACAGTCGAGCTTTTTGTGGATTCTGGGGTGGAGGGGAATTTTTTGTCCTCTGCCTTCTCCCAACGCCACGCAATACCCCTGGTGACGCTCGCCAAGCCTGTAACTGTAAGAGTGGTGAATGGGTCGACACTGCCCTCACAAATAACACACCAGACCAATCCATTTATGTTATCTATGTTTCCATCCCATCAGGAGATTTTATCCCTTCTTGTCATTCGTGAGGTAATAGACGAGATCCTGCTATGGATACCCTGGCTACGTTACCACTCCCCTCATACAGAGTGGTCCTCAGGGAGAATTTTGGGATGGAGTGAGTCTTGTGAGGTCAGATGTCTGAGGGAGTGCATTCAGGTTGCCACTACAGAGGTACCCGCAGATCTTTCTTCTCTACCCAAACACTATTGGCCCTATGCAGACAAGTTCTCCAAGAGGGCTGCGGAGACCCTTCCGCTTCAACGCCCCTATGACTGTCCTATTGATATCTTGCCTGGGGCAGAGCCTCCTCGGGGCCGGGTCTAACCCTGTCTTTCCCGGAGATGGAGGCAATGACTCAATACATCCAGGAGAATTTGGCAAGAGGGTTCATTAGGAAGTCAGTGTCGCCTGCAGGGGCGGGGTTCTTCTTTGTGCAGAAGAAGAACAGAGAACTACTTCCATAGACTACAGGGGTTTTAACGCCATCACCGTTAAGAATATAGATAGGCTACGGGGAGCAAGGGTGTTTACAAAACTAGATCTGTGGGGTGCTTACAACCTGATTGGCATCCGTGAGGGAGACAAACGGATGATGACTTTTAACACCAGGGATGGGCACTATGAATACCTGGTGATGCCCTTCGGGCTCTGTAATGCCCCAGCTATTTTCCAAGACTTTGTGAAGGATATCTTCCGGGATATGCTCTCCACCTCGGTGGTAGTCTATCTGGATGATATTCTCATCTACTCTCCAGATATGGATTCCCACCAGAGACATGTTTGCAAAGTCTTCAACCTCCTACGGGCAAACTCCCTCTATGCCAAGTTGCAGAAGTGTGTGTTTGAGCAGGAGTTCTTGCCTTTCCTTGGCTACATCATCTCTGCCCAGGGATTGGCTATGGATCCTGCCAAGCTACAGGCTGTGATGGACTGGTAGGAACCCCATTCTCTCAAAGCGGTGCAGCGCTTTATGGGGTTCATTAACTATTATCGCCAGTTCATTCCTCACTTCTCAACTCTGGTAGCTCCCTTGGTTGCCCTCCCCAAGAAGGGTGAAAATCTCAAATTGTGGTTGGAGGAGGTCTCAAAGGCCTTCCTCTCTATTAAGTCTCATTTTGCTAGAGCTCCCATACTACATCGCCCCATGTAGATAAACAATTTATAATGGAGGTGGATGCCTCATCCGTCAGTGCTGGAGCACTCCTCTTCCAAAAGGATGCTCAAGGTCAGAAGCATCCTTGCTTCTTTTTCTCCAAGACCTTCACACCCGCGGAGAAGAATTACTTCATTGGGGACAGGGAGTTGCTAGCTATGAAGTTGGCCTACTCGGAGTGGAGATACCACCTGGAGGGGGCTCGTTTTCCCTCCCAAGTGTATACCGACCACAAAAATTTGGTTTATTTGCAGACTGACCAGCGGCTAAACTCTCGCCAGGCTAAATGCTCCTTGTTCTTCTCCCGTTTCCACTTCACTATCCATTATCTTTCTGGGAAGAAGAACATCCATTCCAACGCTCTCTCCCGCTCCGTAGTGTCATCAGTAGAGGAGGAGACTCTGCTAATTGTCCCTTCGGAGAACCTGAAGACCGTGGTCCCAGATTCGCTAGAGTCTGTGCCCCCCGGGCAAGACTTTTGTGCCATCTAAAAATTTGCAACTGGAAGTTCTCTCTTGGGCTCACTCATCCAGGGTGGGTGGACATTTTGGGACCAAGAGGACATCTGAGCTGCTGGCGAGGACTTACTGGTGGCCGCACATGGCCCGTGATGTCGGAGACTATATTTGGGCATGTTTCCTGTGCAAAGAATAAGTCTCCTTGACAATGGCCAGCTGGGTTACTTTACCCCCTGCTGGTGGTAGATAGACCCTGGGAGATGGTTGGGATGGACTTTGTGGTGGGCTTACCCAAGTCCCATAGCTGAACCATTATTTGGGTAATCACCAACCATTTTTCCAAAATGGTGCACTTGGTGCCTCTTCCACAGCTACCTTCTGCACGGGCCTTGACAGCGTTGTATATTAAGCACATTTTCCGCCTACATGGTATGCCAGACAAAATTGTTAGTGACCGGGGTCCCCAGTTTGTGTCTAGGTTCTGGAGAGAGCTTTGTCGTCTACTCAGCATCGAGCTGAATCTCTCTTCAGCATACCATACCGAGATGAATGTGTTGGTAGGGAAGGCCAACCAGACCTTGGTCACATATCTGCAACATTTTAGTTCAGCCAAGCAGGATGACTGGGCATCCTTGCTACCGTGGGTGGAGTTTGCACTGAACAACGCCTTAACCAACTTCACCGGGCAGAACCCATTCCTCCTTAACTACGGCCAGCATCTGCAGGTTCTTGTGCCCATGCCCGTATTTTTGCCGACTCCAGGGTGGCAGACTGGGCTGTGAAGGCACGTGACATTTGGGACCACACACAGGATGCCATTCTGGTCTCCAAGGAGAGAATGGGGGTCTCCGCCAATGCACATCGGCGCCCCGCTCCGACCTTTGCTCCTGGCAACTTAGTGTGGCTCTCCGCCCGTAATATCAGGCTGCGAGTTGAGTCCACTAGATTGCACCTCGCTACGTGGGACCTTTCAAGGTTCTGGAACAGGTTAACCCTGTGGTCTACCGTCTGGCCTTTCCTCCACACCTAGGTATCACCGACAACTTTCATGTGTCCCTTCTAAAGCCCGTTCACATGTCCCAGTTTTCCGAGTCATCTGCCAGGACATCAGGTTCGTCCACGGCGATTATGAGTTGAACGCTGTCGTGAGGTGTCAGGTAGTATGTGGCAACAAATTCTATTTGGTGGATTGGAAGGGTTATGGCCCAGAGGACAGGTCCTGGGAGCCTGCTGAGCACATTCGGGCTCCGCTGTTCAATGCTGCCTTCGAGCGTAGCGAGGTCCAAGGAGGGGGGCCCTAGGAGGGGGGGTAATGTTAGGTGTCGAGTTCCCGCCGCTGCTCCTGCTTTTCTTTCTCTGAGCATGCCTAAGGGAAGATCTCTCATTGGAAGTCAGGGGTCACACGCTCAGGTCCTGTAGCAGCCTCTATTGGACCACTAGGAAGGTCCTGGAGAGCTACAGCTATAAAAGGTTCGCATGGCCGCACATCCATGCACTAGTATAAACCTGTTATCGTGTGTGTGTGGTTCTATGCCTGTTCTGGTGATTGGTTCTTAATCATTCCCTTTCCTTGTGATGTTGAATGCCCACAAATGTTGGAGCTACCTAGCGCCTGACAGTGCTAACCTATACACAAGAGCACGATCCCTACTGCGTCTAACAAGCAGTGACCGCCAGTGCAGTGCAGTACGCACTCTGTGCGGCAATCTTTAATTACTCCTGACAACCGGTCAGTGTAGGGTGGGAACTCCCGCTTGATCTCAGCATTTGACTCAGGGTGTCCTCAGGAGCTAGCTCAAAAGCCGCTGAGGGTCAGAGCGAGATCAATCACAAGCATAGTGGGCGTGAATTGCAAGGATCCCACTAGCATTCATCTGCTGCACCTTGTGACTGCTAACAGGGCACAGCGTTTCCTTGATTCCCTGCGACTCTGTGAAGCAACAGAGTTTGCATCTGTACATACCGGGTGACGGAACCCATGTTTATTATGGCTTAGTACCGCCATATAGTGCTGCCATTACCTAGCAGCAGGTTCCATTCCTACACGGTGGACCCTGGGCTGTGAACGCACCTTTTACTATATTTTTATTTATTCGGTGCGTTCCGCCAGCCCTAACACCTAAATTCCTGTGAATTACCTGAAGGCTTAAAATACTTCTTGAATGTGATTTTGAGCACCTTGAGGGGTGTCACTTTTTAGATTGGTCCACAAGAAGAAAAGAGGGGCTGACAGCACTAACTTCAATGGGGCGCCCGTCCCATGTCCAGGGAACCTTCCTGGATACTACAAACAGTCCAACATCCAATGAACTGCGCTCCACTCGAGTGTAAACATCTTCAAATAATATTTTATTCAGCCATGGTACAGCAACGTTTCGACCATAAAGTGGTCTTTTTCAAGCTTGAAAAAGACCACTTTATGGTCGAAACGTTGCTGTACCATGGCTGAATAAAATATTCTTTGAAGATGTTTATACCTGAGTGGAGTGCTGTTCATTGGATGTTGGACTTTTTAGACTGGTGTCACAATTGGTATCTTCTATCATATAGACCCCTCAAAGGGACTTCAAATGTGATGTGGTCCCTAAAAAAATGGTTTTGTAAATTTTGTTGTAAAAATGAGAGATTGCTGGTCAACTTTTAACCCTTATAACATCCTAACAATAAAAAATTTGGTAACAATATTGTGCTGATGTAAAATAGACATGTGGAAAATGTTACTTATTAAGTATTTTTTGTGTGACATATGTCTGTGATTTAAGGGCATGAAAATTCAAAGACGGAAAATTGTGAAGTTTTCACCAAATTTCCATTTTTTTCACAAGTAAACGCAAACCATTTCAAAGAAATGTTACCACTATCATGAAGTACAATATGTCATGAAAAACAACCTCAGAATGACCGGGATCCATGGAAGCATCCCTGAGTTATTAGCTCAAAGTGGCAGTTGTCAGAATTGTAAAAACTGTCCTGTTCATTGCAAACCACCTTTGGGGGTAAAGGGGTTAAGGTAGTAAAAGGTGGGAGAAGCTTATAAAATGGATCCCCAGCTGGGGAATGACAGACTGTCCCAAAACCTGAAGGAGTCACCATTGTAAGTAATAATATGGACTATGATTAGTTCTGAGTTGCTTGCCAGTAAGCCATTCAGCCTCTGGTAGCAACGCTATGTGATTAGTGGTCAGACAACCAAGGATTTCCTTGCACGGTGAAGTGCATGCTTTAAGCCGGCGTCACACTTAACGTATTAAAAATCAGTCCGATTCTCTGGGCCGAGAGTTGCACGAGTATCCTCCATATAATCATACGGGTGTAATCTGTGCAATGCGTTGATGTGATTTCCTCTCATTTATGTATCCGTATGGTGATCCATATGCAATGCGATTTTAATATGAGCTTTTACATACAGCAGTTCTCTGTCATATACACATCGTTTTAAAACAAAATATTCTTCAAAACACATACATATATGTATATATATATATATATATATATATATATATATATATATATATATATATATATATATATATATATATATATATATACATATATTAGATAGATAGCTAGATATACACTCACCGGCCACTTTATTAGGTACACCATGCTAGTAACGGGTTGGACCCCTTTTGCCTTCAGAACTGCCTCAATTCTTCGTGGCATAGATTCAACAAGGTGCTGGAAGCATTCCTCAGAGATTTTGGTCCATATTGACATGATGGCATCACACAGTTGCCGCAGATTTGTCGGCTGCACATCCCAAAGATGCTCCATACAAGGCAGGATGGATCCATGCTTTCATGTTGTTTACGCCAAATTCTGACCCTACCATCCGAATGTCGCAGCAGAAATCGAGACTCATCAGACCAAGCAACGTTTTTCCAATCTTCTACTGTCCAATTTCAATGAGCTTGTACAAATTGTAGCCTCAGTTTCCTGTTCTTAGCTGAAAGGAGTGGTACCCGGTGTGGTCTTCTGCGGCTGTAGCCCATCTGCCTCAAAGTTCGACGCACTGTGCGTTCAGAGATGCTCTTAGGCCTACCTTGGTTGTAACGGGTGGCGATTTGAGTCACTGTTGCCTTTCTATCAGCTCGAACCAGTCTGCCCATTCTCCTCTGACCTCTGGCATCAACAAGGCATTTCCGCCCACAGAACTGCCGCTCACTGGATTTTTTTTCTTTTTCGGACCATTCTCTGTAAACCCTAGAGATGGTTGTGCATGAAATTCCCAGTAGATCAGCAGTTTCTGAAATACTCAGACCAGCCCTTCTGGCACCAACAACCATGCCACGTTCAAAGGCACTCAAATCACCTTTCTTCCCCATACTGATGCTCGGTTTGAACTGCAGGAGATTGTCTTGACCATGTCTACATGCCTAAATGCACTGAGTTGCCGCCATGTGATTGGCTGATTAGAAATTAAGTGTTAACAAGAAGTTGGACAGGTGTACCTAATAAAGTGGCCAGTGAGTGTAGATAGATAGATAGATAGATAGATAGATAGATAGATAGATAGATAGATAAGATTAAAACCAGGCCAATGATCTGCTGCGTACAGAATAATCACAGAGTGACAGGTTTGAATAGAATAGATAGAATAGAAATATACACACAGAATACATACATGTATAAACATGCCAGTAACACACACATATACAGTATATATATATATATATTTATATTTATATATATATATATATATATATATATATATATATATATATATGCGCATAGAAAGATAGAAGATGTTAGGGCTAGCGGAAAGCACCAAATAATTAGAAAGATAGAGTAAGGTGCGTTCGCAGCCCGGGGTCCACCGTGCAGAGATGGAACCTGCTGCTAAGTAATGACAGACTATATGGCGGTGCAATAAGGATTCACACACAGGTTAACTTCACCCAGTATGAAGAAAGAGAACCCTATTGCGTCACAGGGCCACGGTACCGCACAAAGAGTGTAAGCAAGGAGTCACAGAACTCTACCCCTAGTCTCGGGATTAGAGTACAACTAGACCTCTTGCGCTCGACACCGCAACTGGGGTGTCAGCGTAACCGAAATAATAATTTAAAAAATAAATCCGAATGAAGCGGCACTCACCAGGTTGACACAGTGCTTTCCTTTTAATGTGTCTTGAATCCAATTACAGGCTTTTCATAAAACACGACAGAGAGCTGTAAGCTGTGAGGGTGCGGGGAGGGTGAGTTGGACGACGGCCGTTTCGCGCAATCAGCGCTTCCACGGGTCCATGTGAGATAAAACTAGGTCACTTCCTTTATACAGGGGGTGAACTTACAAAATGTTACTGACATCAAAGTTACATTTCATGAAAAATACAAATTTCCAAGCAAGTCAGCAACTTGTAACATATCAATTAACTGCACAAATAAGAACACTATAAAAATATAGCCATATCTAATTTCTCATTTAGACCTATAGGTCCTAGCGCACCGGTTTTAATTATCCATCTTGCTTCTTCCCGCAAGAGGAGCTTATCATGATTCCCTCCCTGTGGAGGGTATTTAACCATTCCGTACCGATAGTATCATCATAAATACCCCTTTCTGAATTTTCATTCAGACTCAATAGTAATAACATATCTTCAATGTCATTTTGTCATTTGTATCGGCAGGAGCATACGCCACGAATCCCAGATTGCCAATGAATGCAGGGCTATCTGTTGTTACTGCAGAATTTTTTATGCTTTTATTATATACACTCACCGGCCACTTTATTAGGTACACCATGCTAGTAACGGGTGGGACCCTCTTTTGCCTTCAGAACTGCCTCAATTCTTCGTGGCATAGATTCAACAAGGTGCTGGAAGCATTCCTCAGAGATTTTGGTCCATATTGACATGATGGCATCACACAGTTGCCTCAGATTTGTCGGCTGCACATCCCAAAGATGCTCCATACAAGGCAGGATGGATCCATGCTTTCATGTTGTTTACGCCAAATTCTGACCCTACCATCCGAATGTCGCAGCAGAAATCGAGACTCATCAGACCAAGCAACGTTTTTCCAATCTTCTACTGTCCAATTTCGATGAGCTTGTACAAATTGTAGCCTCAGTTTCCTGTTCTTAGCTGAAAGGAGTGGTACCCGGTGTGGTCTTCTGCTGCTGTAGCCCATCTGCCTCAAAGTTCGACGCACTGTGCGTTCAGAGATGCTCTTAGGCCTACCTTGGTTGTAACGGGTGGCGATTTGAGTCACTGTTGCCTTTCTATCAGCTCGAACCAGTCTGCCCATTCTCCTCTGACCTCTGGCATCAACAAGGCATTTCCGCCCACAGAACTGCCGCTCACTGGATTTTTTTTCTTTTTCGGACCATTCTCTGTAAACCCTAGAGATGGTTGTGCGTGAAAATCCCAGTAGATCAGCAGTTTCTGAAATACTCAGACCAGCCCTTCTGGCACCAACAACCATGCCACGTTCAAAGGCACTCAAATCACCTTTCTTCCCCATACTGATGCTCGGTTTGAACTGCAGGAGATTGTCTTGACCATGTCTACATGCCTAAATGCACTGAGTTGCCGCCATGTGATTGGCTGATTAGAAATTAAGTGTTAACAAGAAGTTGGACAGGTGTACCTAATAAAGTGGCCAGTGAGTGTGTATATATATATATATATATATATATATATATATATATATATATATATATATATTATTTTTATCTGGGATTCAAGGCGTATGCTCCTGCCGATACAAATGACATTGAAGATATGTTATTACTATTGAGTCTGAATGAAAATTTAGAAAGGGGTATTTATGATGATACTATCGGTACGGAATGTGAACCTTTTAAAGGGGGATTCAATCAAGTATTAATGCCGCCCACATCTTTTGGGAACGTCATTGATGCTTTCCATAATGCGGTAATAAAAGATATAGAAGCGTTAATATACCCCAAATTCGATAATAATTTATCGGCAGGTGAACAAAGGGCATTACGAGAAATGCGGTCATGGGGTGACATCATAATAAGAAAAACCGATAAAGGAGGGAATTTAGTGATTTTGGACAGAGGGTATTAAATCAGTGAGGCTTTGTCACAATTGAATGATCAGGAAACTTATTTACCCCTTGAATCTAATCCAACTGAGAAATATAAGGAAAAACTTAGAATTCTACTAAGAAAATTTGTAGAAAGGGGTATTTTGAGAAAAAGCAGGGCGGAAAAGCTCTTACCAGGGCATCCTAACATCCCTCATTGGTATAGTATCCCTAAGGTCCATAAGTGCGTGGATCGACCTCCGGGTCGCCCGATTATATCGGGAAAATACTCCCTCACCCAACCCTTATCCCAATTCCTTGATTGGCTACTAAAACCACTTTTGAAAAAAATACCATCATTTGTTAAAGATAGTGGAGATTTTTTATTGCCATTAAAAGGAATAGATTGGCAAGAGAGTTTTTCCCTAGCATCAATTGATATTGTTAATTTGTATACAAGAATCCCGCAGAAACAAGGGATAGAAGCAATAGAGAAAATTCTGCATAACACAGGCAAGGATTCGGGTTTCATTTATTTTGTTCTTGAAAGTCTTGAATTTCTGTTATCCCATAACGCATTCAAATTCATAGATAAGTGGTACCTGCAAAAAACTGGTACCGCAATGGGTACACCAGTGGCATGCGTTTTCGCTAATCTTTTTTTGGCTGCGTTCGAAGAAAAATATATTACGACCA
The DNA here is from genome assembly GCF_051348905.1 of Ranitomeya variabilis. Taxonomy (NCBI): domain Eukaryota; kingdom Metazoa; phylum Chordata; class Amphibia; order Anura; family Dendrobatidae; genus Ranitomeya; species Ranitomeya variabilis. Next base: position 153,245,176 of record NC_135239.1, read on the forward strand.
TAGACAATCCGTTTTCATACGGACTTATTTACATTTTGCTGATGATATTTTCATCATTTGGGATGGCACAAAGCAAGACTTTGAGAACTTTGTAACTAACTTGAATGCAATAAATAATGAGAACATGCGGTTTACCTCCTGCTTTGGAAAAAACGCTTTGGAGTTCCTAGATGTAAAAATTGAGATCCTAGAGGGGCAAATCAACAGAAAGGTTTTTAGGAAGCCTACGGCAGTAAATAACGTGCTGCATTACGATAGCGCACATCCAGCTCACACAAAGAAAAGTATCCCATATAGCCAAATGGTTAGGCTTAGAAAAATTAATAACAACCATGATACTTATAGGGAACAAATTGAGGATTTAAAAAATCGTTTTATAAGTAGAGGATATCCACCTAAAATTGTAGATGAGGCTGAAAAACGTGCGGAAAAATTGTCACAAAATGATATGCTGATGAAGAGTAAACGAAAGTATTGCAAAAGTAATTATCAGAAATTTACTTTTAGTTTCACACATAGTCCAGTAGATAAGCAAATCCATGCCGCTATCAGAAAAAATTGGCACATCCTCCAAAGTGATAAGGATTTATCAAGTGTCACCTCGTTAAATCCACAATTTGCATATAAACGTACAAAAAATTTGGGGGACCTGTTGGTCCACAATCGTCTACTTCCAGTTCAGAACAACTGGTTAAAAGAAACTTACCAAACGGGAATTTTAAATGTGGGAGCTGTAGGTTCTGTCATTTGCACATATCAGATAACCCTATGAGAATAGGTGCTATTACCCACAGAATTAGCAATTTCATTTCATGCAATAGCAAATTTGTTGTTTACGTTATTTTTCGTCCATGTAATTATTTTTACATTGGCAAAACCATTCGTCCTCTTGTCACAAGATTTTGTGAACACTACAATTCTCTATCATCAGGAAAGGGTTCCATGTGACTTATTGAGCATATACACTCACCGGCCACTTTATTAGGTACACCATGCTAGTAACGGGTTGGACCCCCTTTTGCCTTCAGAACTGCCTCAATTCTTCGTGGCATAGATTCAACAAGGTGCTGGAAGCATTCCTCAGAGATTTTGGTCCATATTGACATGATGGCATCACACAGTTGCCGCAGATTTGTCGGCTGCACATCCCAAAGATGCTCCATACAAGGCAGGATGGATCCATGCTTTCATGTTGTTTACGCCAAATTCTGACCCTACCATCCGAATGTCGCAGCAGAAATCGAGACTCATCAGACCAAGCAACGTTTTTCCAATCTTCTACTGTCCAATTTCGATGAGCTTGTACAAATTGTAGCCTCAGTTTCCTGTTCTTAGCTGAAAGAAGTGGTACCCGGTGTGGTCTTCTGCTGCTGTAGCCCATCTGCCTCAAAGTTCGACGCACTGTGCGTTCAGAGATGCTCTTAGGCCTACCTTGGTTGTAATGGGTGGCGATTTGAGTCACTGTTGCCTTTCTATCAGCTCGAACCAGTCTGCCCATTCTCCTCTGACCTCTGGCATCAACAAGGCATTTCCGCCCACAGAACTGCCGCTCACTGGATTTTTTTTCTTTTTCAGACCATTCTCTGTAAACCCTAGAGATGGTTGTGCGTGAAAATCCCAGTAGATCAGCAGTTTCTGAAATACTCAGACCAGCCCTTCTGGCACCAACAACCATGCCACGTTCAAAGGCGCTCAAATCACCTTTCTTCCCCATACTGATGCTCGGTTTGAACTGCAGGAGATTGTCTTGACCATGTCTACATGCCTAAATGCACTGAGTTGCCGCCATGTGATTGGCTGATTAGAAATTAAGTGTTAACAAGAAGTTGGACAGGTGTACCTAATAAAGTGGCCAGTGAGTGTACATGAGAAACATAGTGGAAATCCTGAATTGATGCGATTTGCCGGGCTTCAAATGGTTAAATACCCTCCACAGGGAGGGAATTATGATAAGCTCCTCTTGCGGGAAGAAGCAAGATGGATAATAAAAACCGGTGCGCTAGGACCTATAGGTCTAATTGAGAAATTAGATATGGCTATTTTTTTATAGTGTTCTTATTTGTGCAGTTAATTGATATGTTACAAGTTGCTGACTTGCTTGGAAATTTGTATATTTCATGAAATGTAACTTTGATGTCAGTAACATTTTGTAAGTTCACCCCCTGTATAAAGGAAGTGACCTAGTTTTGTCTCACATGGACCCGTGGAAGCGCTGATTGCGCGAAACGGTCATCGTCCAACTCACCCTCCCCGCACCCTCACAGCTTACAGCTCTCTGTTTTATGAAATGCCTGTAATTGGATTCAAGACACATTAAAAGGAAAGCACTGCGTCAACCTGGTGAGTGCCGCTTCATTCAGATTTATTTTTAAAGTGACTATTGTGCCGTTATGGTTTTTCGAGGCTGAGCACCACAGTGCATTCCAGTACGGTAACTGCAGGCTGTGGGTCTAAAGGGGCATCATCCATCCAAGTGCTCTGTTATAGCATATAACGTCCTAGTGCCATTCATCTCTATATATTTTGCAAAGAAATAATAATTTAGATGCACCGGAGTGCGTGCGGTGCCGCTCTGGCGGACGCCACTAACCACCCAGGCTTGAGTAAGGAAAGCACTGTGAAAGCGCATGGCGCCACACTGGCGGTCACAGCAATTTGATGCTGTTTTGTGTGTCACGTGCTGATAACTAAGTCTGGCACTAGATAGCAATCATCCACCTTACGCGAGCAGTCATTCACAAGGGAGGGGATAATTAATGAGCGATTTTCACACGTCAATACAAACACATGTACACGAGCACATGGCCGAGCGGCTATGCAAACCTTTTATAGCGGCAGTGGTACAAGACCTTCCAGATGGACCAATAGGAGCCACAACAGGACCTGAGCATGTGACCCCCGACCTCCAATGGGAGGTCGTCCCGTGGGCATGCTCATTAAGGGAAAAGCAAGACTTAGTCCCAGAAAGACCTGCTCGCTGCTGAACATTGCTGGCTACAAGGAGAGAGCCTGAAAGAGCAGAAGTAACCAGTCGTCCAGTATCAGCCTGAGCCAGACGCTTGGACCGACATCTCCGCTGAGCAGACTCCACTGCGGCTGGAGAAGAATGGGAGACCGCAGCGGAGATGGTTCGAGATTCCCCCTGTACAGAGGCGGGAACTTGACACCTAACATGCCCCCCTCCTTGGTCCTCACTATTCTCGAAGGCAGCAATGTGCTGTGGAGCATGAATGTGCTTAGCAGGCTCCCAGCACCTGTCCTCTGGGCCATAACCCTTCCAATCCACCAAATAGAATTTTTTGCCACGTACTACCTTGAACCCCAAAATAGCGTTCACCTCGTAATAGTCCGTAGACGAACCCGATGTCCCAGCAGATGACTCGAAAAACCGGGACATGTATATGGGTTTCAAGAGTGATACATGAAAGGTGTCGGTGATACCTAGGTGTGGAGGAAGGGCCAGACGGTAGACTACAGGGTTAACCTGTTCGAGGACCTTGAAGGGACCCAAGTAGCGAGGTGCAAACTAATTGGACTGAACTCGCAGCCTCATGTTATGGGCGGAGAGCCACACCAAGTCGCCAGGAGCAAAGGTCGGAGCGGGGCGCCGATGTGCATCGGCGGAGGTCCTCATTCTCTCCTTGGAGGCCCAAATGGAATCCTGACTGCGGTTCCAAATGTTCCGTGCCTCCACTGCCCATTCTGCCACCCTGGAGTCGGCGGAAGAAAGGGGCATCTGCACAGGGACACGCGGATGCTGGATGTAATTTAAGAGGAATGGAGTCTGACCGGTAGAGTCAGCTACGGCGTTGTTAAGCACAAACTTTGCCCACGGTAGCAAGGATGCCCAGTCATCCTGCCTGGCCGAAACAAAATGTCGTAAATATGTGACCAGGGTCTGGTTGGCCCTCTCAACCAACCCATTCATCTTGGGATGACATGCCGAGGAGAGATTCAACTCAATACTGAGTAGACGACAAAGCTCTCTCCAGAATCGAGACGCAAACTGGGGACCCCTGTCACTGACAATTTTGTCCGGCATACCGTGTAGTCGAAAGATATGCTTGATGAACAACGCTGTCAGAGCACTTGCAGAAGATAGCCATGGAAGAGGCACCAAGTGCACCATTTGGGAAAAAAGGTCTATGATGACCCAGATAGTGGTGCAGCTACGAGACTTGGGTAAGCCCATCACAAAATCCAACCCAACCATCTCCCAGGGACTGTCCGCCACCGGCAGAGGGTAAAGCAACCCAGCTGGCTGTTGCCGATGAGACTTATTTTTGCTCCAAGAGACACATGCCCAAACATAGTCTGCAACGTCATGAGCCATATGCGGCCACCAGTATGTCCGCACCAGTAGCTCAGATGTCCTTTTGAACCAAAAATGTCCACCCACGCTGGACGAGTGACCCCAAGAGAGAACCTCCGGACGCAGGCTGGATGGTACAAAAGTCTTGCCCGGAGGCACAGACTCTAGCGAAACCGGGGCCACAGTTCTCAGGCTCTCGGTGGGGACAATAAGCTGAGGCTCCTCTTCCTCCTCCACAGATGACACAGCGGAGCGAGACAGAGCAAAGCACGAATGTTCTTCTCCCCGGAAAGAAAATGGAGGTTGAAATGAATCTGGGAGAAGAACAAGGACCATCTGGCCTGGCAAGAATTTAACCGCTGAGCTGTCTGCAAGTACACCAAATTCTTGTGGCCTGTGAGGACTTGGAAGGGAAAACGAGCCCCCTCCAAGTGATGTCTCCACTCTGAGAAGGCCAACTTCATGGCTAGCAACTCCCTGTCCCCGATGGAATAATTCCTTTCCGCTGGTGAGAAGGTCTTAGAAAAGAAGAAGCAAGGATGCTTCCGACCTTGAGCATCCTTTTCGAAAAGGACTGCTCCAGCACCAACGGAGGAGGCATCCACCTTCATTATAAATGGCTTATCTACATCGGGGCGATGTAGGATGGGAGCGCTAGCGAAGTGTGACTTAATGGAGTGAAAGGCCTTGGGGACCTCCTCAGACCACAATTTGGGATTTGCTCCCTTCTTGGTGGGGGCAACCAAGGGAGCTACCAAAGTTGAGAAGTGTGGAATGAACTGGCGATAGGAATTAATGAACCCCATAAAGCGTTGCACCGCTTTAAGAGAATGGGGTTTCTGCCAGTCCATCACAGCCTGTAGTTTGGCAGGATCCATAGCCAGTCCCTCGGCGGAGATAATATAGCCCAGGAAAGGTAAGGACTCCTGCTCAAACAAACATTTCTCCAACTTTGCGTAGAGGGAATTTGCCCGTAAGAGGTCGAAGACTCTGCAAACATCTCTCAGGTGGGAGTCAACATCTGGAGAGTAGATGAGAATATTATCCAGATAGACTACGACTGAAGTGGAGAGCATATCCCGGAAAATGTCATTAACAAAGTCTTGGAAAATGGCTTGGGCATTACAGAGCCAGAAGGGCATCACTAGATATTCATAGTGCCCATCCCTGGTGTTATAAGTAGTGTTGAGCATTCCGATACCGCAAGTATCGGGTATCGGCCGATATTTGCTGTATCGGAATTCCGATACCGAGATCCGATACTTTTGTGGTATCGGGTATCGGTATCGAAACAACATTAATGTAAAAATGTGTAAAAGAGAGAATTAAAATAAAAAATATTGCTATACTCACCTCTCCGACGCAGCCTGCACCCTACCGAGGGAAGCGGCAGCGTTCTTTGTTTAAAATTCGCGCTTTTCTTTCCTTACGTGAGGTCCCGGCTTGTGATTGGTCGCGTGCCGCCCATGTGACCGCAACGCAACCAATCACAGCAAGCCGTGACGTAATTTCAGGTCATTCAGTATTTTAAAATTACGCTTCGGCTTTGTGATTGGTTGCGTCGCAGTCACATGGGCGACGCAACCAATCACAGCAAGCCGTGACGTAATTTCAGGTCCTTAAGGATTTTAAAATTACGTCCCGGCTTTGTGATTGGTTGCGTCGCAGTCACATGGGCGACGCAACCAATCACAAGCCGTGACGTCACGGGAGGCTGGACACGCGCGCATTTTAAAATGCGCGCGTGTCCAGCCTCCCGTGACGTCCCGGCTTGTGATTGGTTGCGTCGCGGTCAACCAATCACAAGTCGGGAGGCTGGACACGCGCGCATTTTAAAATGGCTTCCCGGCTTGTGATTGGTTGACAGCGACGCAACCAATCACAAGCCGTGACGTCACGGGAGGCTGGACACGCGCGCATTTTAAAATGCGCACGTGTCCAGCCTCCCGTGACGTCACGGCTTGTGATTGGTTGCGTCGCCCATGTGACTGCGACGCAACCAATCACAAAGCCGGGACGTAATTTTAAAATCCTTAAGGACCTGAAATTACGTCACGGCTTGCTGTGATTGGTTGCGTCGCCCATGTGACTGCGACGCAACCAATCACAAAGCCGGAGCGTAATTTTAAAATACTGAATGACCTGAAATTACGTCACGGCTTGCTGTGATTGGTTGCGTTGCGGTCACATGGGCGGCACGCGACCAATCACAAGCCGGGACTTCACGTAAGGAAAGAAAAGCGCGAATTTTAAGCAAACAACGCTGCCGGTTCCCTCGCTGAGGTTCAGGCTGCGTCGGAGAGGTGAGTATAGCAATATTTTTTATTTTAATTCTTTCTTTTACACATTAATATGGTTCCCAGGGCCTGAGGGAGAGTTTCCTCTCCTTCAGACCCTGAGAACCATCAGGAATACCATCCGATACTTGAGTCCCATTGACTTGTATTGGTATCGGGTATCGGTATCGGATTGGATCCGATACTTTGCCGGTATCGGCCGATACTTTCCGATACCGATACTTTCAAGTATCGGACGGTATCGCTCAACACTAGTTATAAGCCGTCTTCCATTCGTCCCCCTCACTGATGCGAATCAGGTTGTAAGCACCTCATAGATCTAATTTTGTAAATACCCTTGCTCCCCAAAGCCTATCAACGAGCTCAGATATCAAGGGAGGAGGATACTTATTCTGAACGGTGATGGCGTTAAGACCCCTGTAATCTATGCATGGACGTAGTTCTCTGTTCTTCTTCTGCATGAAGAAGAACCCAGCCCCTGCAGGTGACACTAACTTCCTAATGAATCCTCTTGCTAGATTTTCCTGGATGTACTGTGACATTACCTCTGTCTCAGGGAGAGATAACGGATAGACTCAACCCAGGGGAGGCTCCGCACCAGGCAAGAGGTCAATAGGACAGTCATAGGGGCGGTGAGGCGGAAGGGTCTCTGCAGCTCTTTTGGAGAACACATCCGCATAGGGCCAATATTGCTTGGGGAGAGAAGATAGATCTGCGGCTACCTCAGTAGTAGCAACCTGAACACATTCCCTCTGACATCTACCCCCACAAGATTCACCCCATCCCAAAATTCTGCCTGTGGACCACTCAATATGAGGAGAGTGGTACCGTAGCCAAGGTATCCCTAACAGGACCTCATCAATTCCCTCAGGAATGATGAGCAGAGATATAATTTCCGAAAAAAAGTATATTACCTATATTGCTGGATTAGTGTAAACAACGTCTCACCAAAAAAACTAATACCATAAAAATAATTTTTATTAAACTGCTTTTTAAAAAAAATATAACCAATGACCTAAAAACAAACCACACCAAGCAATAATTAATCAACTATACTAGACAACACTCGCAGGTTGGCATGGGGGATGGGTATCCCTGTTACACCCTAATCATCCCTATCTGTACCCTACCTGTCTGCGGAGGTTGGCACCCTCTTGGACGCAATGTGGCGCCCCCGCTCCTCGGCGGCTTGCCCTTATCTCTCTAGCAAGTCACTTGTATATACACCAATAAGGGATTCACGAAAAATGCCACTACACAGGGATACAGCACACAATGACTTTTCTTGATTATAACAAAAAAAAAGGGGAGTAGGACAGCAATATACAAAACCAACCAAAAAAAGTGCAGTGAATAAAACCAATCTGATATTCTGGGAGCATAAATATAGATATAAGGATATCTTGCCTACCAGGTCCCTAGAGTAATCCCTGCCTATCAGCGGAGGTTGGCACCCTCTTGGACGCAAAACGGCGCCCCCACTCCTCGACGTCTCTCCCTCGTGTCCCTAAAAGTCTCCTGGGTTATAGATACTAAAACATATACACCAGAATCTGGGCACTCATTAAGCCATCAATCTTCTGCATTCAAAGTTAGAGACAACTCTCAGGGATCTCCAGCTCAAAAGTATGGAAACACAGTGAAAAAGGATATTTAAGGCTGCATAAAAAAAAAAAAAAAAAATCACACTCATCAATACGTCACTGAAGTCCCAATTATATAGTATCCCCTTTGACTTTAACACTGCATTTAAACCATTTGCAGCCCTACCCTGAAACCAATTGAAAATAGCATGCTTATTTCCAGTGTTATCTAAGCATGCTTTTTGTATTCCATTTCAGTATAAGTATGGGGTACTTTAATATATTTAGTAATAATACCATTTATCCTCTATATTCCTTCTCCAAAGGCATCATAACTCATCTGTTATTAGTTTTTGTATACAAAAAGTTTTATTTCGAATGTCATAAAGCGTCTTCAATGCCCCAACAACTACAACATACCTATTACTGTTAGTGGTTCAGGGTTTAATATGTGTATATGCAGTACAAGCACCTATTGCATCGTGCCCTGGACACAAAGTCCGCACCAATTGCACTGTGCCCCAAACAGTTACTCAAAAACCAGCAAGACAATTTATGCCAATCATTGTTGGTCCACCTTATCTATATGCATGTTTCACCTTCAGGTTTTTAACAGATGTATATACAAGAAAAAACACCTATTGCACTGGCCCCAGAAAAATCAGAGATATAATTTCCTGATGAGATGGTGACATGGACAGAGAAAAAGGGATGGTCTGGTGTGTTATCTGTGAGGACAGTGTCAACCCATTTACCACTTGTACAGTCACTGGTTGAGCTAACATTACCAGGGGAATTGCATGACGTTGGGCGAATGCAGAAGACATAAAACTGCCCTCTGCCCCAGAATCCATGCAGAGCTCTACCGAGTGGGTAAATGAGCCTATACTAATTGTCCCCTTAAAGAACAATTTGGAGGCAAACGTCGCCGTATCTAGTGTACCTCCACCTACTACCACTAGACACTGACGTTTCCTTGACCGCTGGGGACATCTGGTGGCAAGATGTCCTGACTGCTGGCTAACATGACTAACCTGGAGTGCACAAGCGGTCTGGGACTTAGATCCCGCTCGTGACACTACCATAGCCTCATGTGACTCAGGGGCCTGGACTGGAGATTCCAAAGGTTTGGCGAAGGTGGGAGCCAGCCGAAACCTCTGCCTACACTGGGCTCGCTCTAATCTCCGCTCATGAAAATGGAGGTCAATACGAGTGGACACAGCTATTAACTCCTCCAGTGTGGTGGGAATCTCCCTAGTGGCCAGAGCGTCCTTCACGTGGTCAGCCAGCTCCCTCCAAAATATCAGAATAAGGGCTTTATCCGACCCCTCCAGCTCAGATGCTAGGGTGCGAAAGCGGACAGTAAAATGGCTGAACAAGGGCGAGCCCTGAGTCAATACCAACAGTTGGAGTGCCGTATCATGGGTGACACGAGGTCCTAAAAAGACCTGTTTCAGAGTCCTCAGGAACAACGGAGCACTCTGCACCACATGATCACCACACTCCCACAGCGGCGTAGCCCACTCCAATGCCCTGTCCGACAGGAGAGACACAATAGATCCCACCTTAGCCCACTCTGTGGGGAAACGTGTGGCCAGAAGCTTGAGATGCATAGAGCACTGGCTCACGAAACCCCTACAAGATTTACTATCACCAGAAAATTTTTCTGGAAGCGGGAGGCGAGATAATGTCGGAACAGGGGTGGCAGTGGACAAGGTTGCTGCAGCCACGCTAGCAGCCTGAACAGCAACTGCGGTTTCATCCACAGCTGAGGTTGTGCGCTCAAGAGCCGCCAACCTACCCTCCAGCTGCTGGATGTACCGCAAGGATTGCTGTTTGTCCATCATCACTAGCTGTGTCTCCAGCGCCAAGAATAAGTCTCCTTGACAATGGCCAGCTGGGTTACTTAACCCCCTGCGGGTGGTGGATAGACCCTGGGAGATGGTTGGGATGGACTTTGTGGTGTGCTTACCCAAGTCCCATAGCTGCAACATTATTTGGGTAATCATCGACCATTTTTCCAAAATGGTGCACTTGGTGCCTCTTCCACGGCTACCTTTTGCACGGGCCTTAGCAGCGTTGTATATTAAACACATTTTCCGCCTACACGGTATGCCAGACAAAATTGTTAGTGACCGGGGTCCCCAGTTTGCATCTAGGTTCTGGAGAGAGCTTTGTCGTCTACTCAGCATCGAGCTGAATCTCTCTTCAGCATACCATCCTGAGACGAATAGGTTGGTAGAGAAGGCAAACCAGACCTTGCTCACATATCTGTGACATTTTAGTTCAGCCAAGCAGGATGACTGGGCATCCTTGCCACCGTGGGCGGAGTTTGCACTGAACAACGCCATAGCCGAATCCACCGGGCAGACCTCATTCCTCCTTAACTATGGCCAGCATCCACAGGTTCCTGTGCCCATGCCCATGTCTTCCGCCAACTCCAGGGTAGCAGACTGGGCTGTGGAGGCACGTGACATTTGGGACCACACACAGGATCCCTTCCTGGTCTCCAAGGAGAGAATGAGGGTCTCCGCCAATGAACATGTCATGCCGCTGCCGCCGACGCTCCCCGCACCCTGTCATACTTACCTGTCCTCGGTGTCCCGGCGCAGCTCCTCTGCTGAAGCATCTTCTCTCCAGAGCTCGCCCCCGGCTTCTGCAGCTCGTCGGGTGCGCGCGCGCGTCGCATTCAGCTCTGCACGTGCGCACATCTAATTCCTCTGCTGGCGCTCCTTCCCGTCCTCTCTGTCATCCTGGAGGACTGTAACCCGGAAGTGTCTCCCACGCTGGTATGTAAGCTGCTTCCTGCTGCTCCTCTGTGCCTGATGTTCATTTGTGCAGACAAGTGCTTCTGGCCGCCTGTGGTCTCTGTGCGTTCCTTGCCCTCTGACCTTGGGTCTCTTCCTCTCTCTGCAGTGCCTTGCCTGTTTCCTGTGTTCTTGCCGTGTTCCTTCAGTTCCTGTTTTTCTGCGGTACCTGCCCTGCTCCTGTGTCCTTACCCTGCTCCCGTCAGCCTCTGTGTCTCCGTATGTTCCCGCCAGTCTCCATGTCACCGTAGCGTACCCATCTGCTCCCTCGTCTCTGTAGTACCTTGCGTCTCTTCCCTGCTCCCTTGGTCCCAGTGTGCCTGCAGTGTACCCGTCAGATCTCTGTCTTCGTTATACCCTCCAGTTCCTAGTCTCTGCAGTTCCCACCTACCCTGAGTTCCTGCCGTCATCGTCAGTCTGTTATTTTTCCCCTTTTTGTCTCGATCCTCCAGCTTCCATGGCGATAGTCCCTCACGGGCCTGCCCCTAACTCTCTCTGTATAGGGGGCGGTCCATCTGGTCAGCTCTGGTCAGGGGTTCGTCGTCACCGTCCAGAGGGTCCACTTTTCGTTTTTTATCTACGAAACATCACAGTAACATCAGGCCATGGACCCCGCTGGTGTCTCCGCCACTCAAAAGGAGTTACTCTTTTTGCATGAAAACCAGACTAGGATCATGTCATTTTTAAAAATATGGAGTCTCGCTTAGCGGCTCTACAGCCTTCTAATCCTGGTAATGCCCCGCAGTTGGTTGCCCTTCAGCAGGAGCTAGGTCAACAATGGGACACTCAGTCCCATATTTTGAATTTTATGGCCTCCGTAAATGATCGGCTTCTCTCCCTCCAGAATGTTGCCTTTGTTTCTACTCCTGCCTCTGCGCCACAAGCCTCGCCCCGACTTGCTAGACTTCCTCAGTATGGTGGGGATCCTAAAGCGTGCCGCGGCTTTCATAATCAGTGCCAGTTGCATTTTGAATTGTCTCCGCTACTTTACCCTACAGACCGAGCTAAGGTTGCCTTCATAGTGTCCCATTTGGAGGGTGAGACTTTGGCGCAGGTTAATCTCCTCTGGGAGCGTTATGATTCTTTGGTCTCCCAACTCAATCCGTTCCTAGATACCTTCCGCAAGGTATTTGATGAACCTGGTCTTCTGGTCTCTACCACTGAGTCCCTCTTTAACCTTTACCAGGGTACTCTCTCTGTAGCCCAGTACGCCATCCGCTTCCGGACTCTGTCCTCAGACCTAGGGTGGAACAATGAGGCTTTGGTTTGAGCGTTTTGGCGTGGTTTGTCTTCACGGATTAAGGATGAGCTGGCGGGACGGGACACTCCCACCTCTTTGGATGATCTTATCTCCTTGGTCATATGCATTGATCTGCGCTTTCAGGAGCGCACTCGTGAGCTTGTCAGAGAGAGGAGACCTCTTCGCCAGACCACTGTTACTCGAGGGACTTCTTTTTCCCAAGCAGCACCGGTAGCCTTTTCATCTTCTCCTGAACCCATGCAGGTCGATCGCCTTAAGTCTTCTGAGCAACACCCCAAGGAAAGACTCGCACAAGGTCTTTGCTTTTATTGCGGCAGTGCCTCTCATCTCTTACGCACCTGTCCTCAGAAGCCGGGAAATGCCTCCGCCTAGGACAGGTAAGAGAGGTCTTCCTAGGTGGTTATGATTCCTCTCCGCCTCTGGTTTTGTCTGTTATTCTACAGTTAGGTTCCCGTCACTTTTCTCTGGAGGCTTATGTAGATTCAGGTGCGGCTGGGAACTTTGTTCAGTTCGAGGTTGTTAACAGGCTTGGGATACCTGTTAGACCCTTGGAGACCCCTAGACAAATAGCTTCTGTCGATGGTCAGCCTTTGCGGGAGACCGTCAACTTGGTTATGGAGGAAGTCAAATTTCAGATTGGAGCTCTACATCGTGAGAAACTGGCCTTTTATGTTTTACCTTCTTTGTCTCATTCTTTCCTTTTGGGTCTTCCTTGGTTGAGAAATCATGAACCCACTCTGGACTGGCGTACTGGAGACATTTTACGGTTCGGACAGTCTTGTCTGAACAGGTGCCTGCTTCCCATCAAGCCTGCGACCTCCTCTCGGCCTGCTACGGAATCTGTGGGAATTCCTCCAGCCTGTTGCGCTTTCTCGGACGTCTTTAACAAGAAGGAGGCGGAGATCTTGCCACCGCACCGCTCTTATGACTGCCCGATAGACCTTGTTCCTGGTTCTACTCCACCTAGAGGTTGTATTTACCCTTTGTCTCCTACCGAGACTCAAGCCATGTCCGAATATGTCCAAGAGAATCTGGCCAGAGGCTTCATTCGAAAGTCTTCCTCACCTGCAGGAGCTGGGTTTTTCTTTGTTAAGAAAAAGGATGGTTCTCTTCGCCCATGTATAGACTACCGGGGCCCCAACACTCTCACGACCAAAAACAAGTACCCACTTCCTCTCATACCGGAAGTCTTTGATCGTCTACGTGGAGCACGAATCTTCACCAAATTGGATCTCAGAGGAGCTTATAATTTGATCTGTATTCGTTGCGGTGACGAGTGGAAGACTGCGTTTAATACCAGAGACGGTCATTATGAATATTTGGTTATGCCATTCGATTTATGCAATGCACTCGCAGTCTTCCAGGAGTTTGTAAATGATGTTTTTCGGGATCTACTTAACACCTGTGTAGTGGTGTACTTGGACGATATCCTTGTGTTCTCTCCAGATCTGTCTACTCACAGAAGAGATGTACGGCAAGTACTTCAGCGTTTGAGAGAGAATCGGCTGTACGCAAAACTGGAAAAATGAGTCTTCGAACAGTCATCTCTACCTTTCTTGGGTTTCATCATTTCCGATGCTGGTTTGTGTATGGATCCGGGAAAAGTTTCAGCCGTGCTCAACTGGCCGCGTCCTCTTGGAGTGAAAGTAATTCAGCGATTTCTTGGATTTGCTAACTACTAACCGCAGTTTATCCCTCACTTTTCCTCTCTTTCAGCTCAAATCTCCTCCATGATTCAGAAGGGTGCCAATCCTCATCAGTGGCCGGCTGAGGCCGAAGAGGCTTTCCGGTCCATCAAGCAAGCCTTTGCCTCCGCTCCTATACTTCACCATCCTGTGGCCAATAAACCCTTCATCCTTGAAGTAGATGCTTCTGCTATTGGAGCTGGAGCTGTGCTCTCGCAAAAATTCTCTTCTGGTCGTCTTGTGCCCTGTGGTTTTTTCTCAAACATCTTCTCCTCCTCAGAAAATAATTATTCCATTGGAGATAAAGAACTTTTGGCAATCAGGTTGGCGTTAGAAGAGTGGCGGTATCTCTTAGAGGGGGCTTTACATCGCTTTGTAATCTACACGGATCACAAGAATCTGGCGTATATTCGTTCTGCGCATAGACTTAATCCTCGGCAGGCCAGGTGGGCCTTGTTTTTCGCCAGGTTTGACTTTGAACTTCGTTTCTTGCCTGGAAATAAAAACTTCAGAGCCAACGCTCTGTCTAGGTCATTCCTGGCGGTGGATATGGAGGAGGAGCCTGCGCACATCATCGATCCTGCCAGAGTCATCACAGTTGCTCCAGTCTCTCTCACCTCTTTGCCTCCGGGTAAGACATTTGTTGCTGAAGGGAACAGGAAACATGTCTTACTTTGGGGTCACCTCCAAACTGGCTGGAAATGTTGGTTTCAAAAAAACCTTTTGTTTGATCTCTCGCTAGTACTGATGGCCAACGTTGTCTAAGGATGTCCAAAGTTTTGTCGCTTCTTGTCCTTCCTGTGCCAAGAATAAGATTCCCAGACAACTACCTTCCGGGCTTTTACATCCTTTACCAGTACCTTCCACTCCATGGCAACATTTATCTATGGATTTCATCACTGATCTGCCTCATTCTTCTGGTTGCACCATCATCTTCGTGGTCATGGACCGTTTCTCCAAGATGGCTCATTTCATCGCTCTACCAGGTTTACCTTCTGCTGAATTGGCAAAGATTTTAGTTCACCATATTTTTTGTCTTCATGGTCTTCCTTTACATATTGTTTCTGACCAAGGTGTTCAATTCACCGCCCGCTTCTGGAGATCCCTCTGTAAATCTATGAACATCTCGCTTGACTTTTCTTCGGCCTACCATCCGCAGTCCAATGGCCAGGTGGAACGTACTAATCAGACGTTGGTAACCTATCTCCGTCATTTTTCCAATACTCATCAGAATGACTGGTCTGACTTACTACCGTGGGCTGAGTTTTCCTACAATAACCATCCCAGCGAAGCTACTAACAAGTCTCCATTTTTTATCGCCTACGATCAACATCCTGGTCTTCCTCTTCTGGTTCCTCCTGTCTCTACTGTACCAGCGGCTGATCTTCTGTCTAGAGAGTTCTCCAGGGTCTGGCAGGAGACCAAGTCCGCCCTTGAGTTGGCTCAAGTTAGAATGAAGAGACATGCGGACAAAAGACGTCTCGATTCTCCTATATTAGATCCTGGGGACAAGGTTTGAGTTTCTTCTAAATTTATCCGTCTCAAAATCCCTTCAGATAAGCTGGGTCCTCGCTATATCGGTCCATTCGAAGTTTTGTCTCGTATTAATGACATTTCTTACAAACTTAAGTTGCCTACCTCTCTGTGTATTTCTAATTCTTTTCATGTGTCTCGCCTTAAACCAGTAGTTTTTAATCAGTTTCATGTTGCTAACCTTTGTTCTCCTTCACCTGTTTCCGAGGATGATGTCTTTGAAGTTAGGGACATTTTAGCCATGAAAAAACTTAGAGGGAGAATTTTGTTTTTGGTTGACTGGAAGGGTTTTGGTCCTGAGGAGAGGTCCTGGGAGCCTCGAGAGAACATGCAAGCTCCTCGTATTTTGTCCCAGTTTCTTTCCAGTCATAAAAGGAGGGGCGTAAAGATGGGGATACTGTCATGCCGCTGCCGCCGCCATCATACATACCTGTCCTCGGCGTCCTGGCGCGGCTCCTCTGCTGAAGCGTCTTCTCTCCAGCACTCGCCCCTGGCTTCTGCAGCTCATCGGGTGCGAGCGCGCGTCGCATTCAGCTCTGCGTGTACGCACATCTAATTCCTCTGCTGGCGCTCCTTCCCGTCCTCTCCGTCGTCCTGGAGGACTGTAACCCGGAAGTGTCTCCCACGCTGGTATGTAAGCTGCTTCCTGCTGCTCCTCTGTGCCTGATGTTCATTTGTGCAAACAAGTGCTTCTGGCCGCCTGTGGTCTCTGAGCGTTCCTTGCCCTCTGACCTTGGGTCTCTTCCTCTCTCTGCAGTGCCTTGCCTGTTTCCTGTGTTCCTGCCTAGTTCCTTCAGTTCCTGTTTCTCTGCGGTACCTGCCCTGCTCCTGTGTCCTTACCCTGCTCCCGTCAGCCTCTGTGTCTCCGTATGTTCCCACCAGTCTCCTTGTCACCGTAGCGTACCCATCTGCTCCCTCGTCTCTGTAGTACCTTGCGTCTCTTCCCTGCTCCCTCGGTCCCAGTGTGCTTGCAGTGTACCCGTCAGATCTCAGTCTCCGTCATACCCTCCAGTTCCTAGTCTCTGCAGTTCCCACCTACCCTGAGTTCCTGCCATCATCGTCAGTCCGTTATTTTTCCCCTTTTTGACTCGATCCTCCAGCTTCCGTGGCGATAGTCCCTCACGGGCCTGCCCCTAACTGTCCCTGTATAGGGGGCGGTCCATCTGGTCAGGTCGTCCATGAGGGGTTCGTCGTCACGGTCCAGAGGGTACACTTTTCATTTTTTATCTACGAAACTTCACAGTACATCAGCGCCCCGCTCCGACCTTTGCTCCTGGTGACATAGTGTAGTAGTTTTGCCCTCCGCCCGTTATATCAGGCTGCGAGTTGAGTCCACTAGTTTGCACCTCGCTACGTGGGACCCTTCAAGGTCCTGGAATAGGTTAACCCTTTGGTCTACCGTCTGGCCCTTCATCCATGCCTAGGTATCACCGACACCTTTCATGTGTCCCTTCTAAAGCCCGTTCACATGTCCCGGTTTTCCGAGTCATCTGCCGGGACATCGGGTTCATCCACGGGCGATACTATCATGGGGTGTCAGGTGGTACGTGGCAAAAAATTCTATTTGGTGGATTGGAAGGGTTATGGCCCAAATGGTTGTAAATTTTGTTGTAAAAATGAGAAATCGCTGGTCAACTTTTAACCCTTATAACATCCTAACAATAAAAAATTTGGTTACAAAATTGTGCTGATGTAAAGTAGACATGTGGGAAATGCTATTTATTAAGTATTTTTTGTGACATATATCTGTGATTTAAGGGCATGAAAATTCAAAGTTGGAAAATTGTGAATTTTTCACCAAATTTCCATTTTTTTCACAAGTAAACGCAAACCATTTCAAAGAAATGTTACAACTAGGGTTGAGCGACTTTGACTTTTTTAGGGTCGAGTCGGGTTTCGCGGAACTCGACTATCTCAAAAGTCGGGTCGAGTGAAATCGGCCGATTATCTCGTAAAGTCGGGATCGGCCGAAACACGAAACCCAATGCAAGTCAATGGGGCAGCATAGTCGGCAGTGAGTGGGGGCCAGGAAAACACCTAGAGTGGCCATTTTAATGCCAAGAACATCCATTCTTGTTAATGAAGCTTGTCAATCTTAATTTCCCTTATAATAATAGTTAGGCATTGGAAATTGGGGGTTATTTGGCTAATGTTGTTGGGGGTAGGGCTGGTTCAAGTATATTGTGGGCCCAGGAAATCTGGACCACGTCACGGCAGTGGCGCAGGGAGAGGTAAGCATTTCAACTTTGCAAGTGCTGAGATCCTGAGCAAGCAGGGGGGCCCACTCTTTGGCATTGGCACTGGCACAGGGCCCCTCAAAGTACTGCGGTGTGTTTGCATGGCGGGGGCGCCTCCCACCGGCAGTGACACTTTTGCGTACTATGAGGGGCCCTGTGCCAGTGACGTCGCCAACGAGTATTCCCCCCCCACCTGATGAAGGAACCAGCACTTTCATCTGCACCTTCCTCTTTGTCCCCGTGTAAGGTGGTATAGTATGTGGGAAGGGGAACCTGACTTTCAGCAGGGACACATTCTGGCTGTGTAGCATGCAAGGGGAATGTAGTGGTGTAGGTCAATGTACCAGCAGACTCATCTAGCAGTGGCTGGGCAATGGGCAGGATGAGGAGGAAACACAGATATAGGGCCAAAGAATAAAGTAGGCTAAATGCAGTTCAAAATTGGTAACATGACTAAACAGGCGGCATTGCTTTGTTCAGTGGAGGAGCAAACCCAGGAGCAGCAGACACCGTTTTAAGGGCCCAACCACACTAGTAGGCCAAATGCAGTTTAATATCTGCTACTATAGGCCGAAAGCCTAAAGACTGAAGCTCAGCTTTATACAGTGGAGGACAACACCAGGGAGCGGCACACACCGTTAGTAGGGCCCAACCAAAGTTGAAGGCCAAATGCAGTTTAATATCTGATACTATAGGCCGAAAGCCTAAAGACTGAAGCTCAGCTTTATACAGTGGAGGACAACACCAGAGAGCGGCACACACCGTTAGTAGGGCCCAACCAAAGTTGAAGGCCAAATGCAGTTTAATATCTGATACTTTAGGCCGAAAGCCTAAAGACTGAAGCTCAGCTTTATATAGTGGAGGGCAACACCAGTGAGCGGCACACACCGTTAGTAGGGCCCATCCAAAGTTGAAGGCCAAATGCAGTTTAATATCTGATACTATAGGCCGAAAGCCTAAAGACTGAAGCTCAGCTTTATATAGTGGAGGACAACACCAGGGAGCGGCACACACCGTTACTAGGCCCCAACCAAAGTAGTAGGGCAACTGCAGTGTTACATTTAAAAATACTTTATGAGAGCCTGAAGGTTGAAGCTCAGACAAGGAAACCTGGAGGAGAACACCAAGGAGGAGGAGAACACCAAGGAGCGGCAAACACCGTTACTTGGCCCCAACCCAGGTAGCAGGGCAACTGCAGTGTTACATTTAAAAATACTTAATGAGAGCCTGAAGGTTGAAGCTCAGACAAGGAAACCAGGAGGAGAACACCAAGGAGGAGGAGAACACCAAAGAGCGACAGACACCGTTACTAGGCCCCAACCCAGGTAGCAGGGCAACTGCAGTGTTACATTTAAAAATACTTTATGAGAGCCTGAAGGTTGAAGCTCAGACAAGGAAACCAGGAGGAGAACACCAAGGAGCGGCAGACACCGTTACTAGGCCCCAACCAAAGTAGTAGGGCAACTGCAGTGTGACATTAAAAAATACTCAATGAGAGCCTGAAGGTTGAAGCTCAGCTTTTTCAGTGGAGGACAACACCAGGGAGCGGCAGACACCGTTAGTAGGCCCCAACCCAGGTAGCAGGGCAACTGCAGTGTTACATTTAAAAATACTTTATGAGAGCCTGAAGGTTGAAGCTCAGACAAGGAAACCAGGAGGAGAACATAAGGAGGAGGAGAACACCCAGGAGGAGGAGAACACCCAGGAGGAGGAGAACACCCAGGAGCGGCAGACATCACTAGTAGGCCCCAACCAAACTAGTAGCCCAAATGCAGTTTCCTATTTTTTAAAAAAGCCCGAAAACCTGAATTGAGGACAATTTGAATTAGGGACTGCAGACAGACTTAGTAGGCTGTCCCCTGTGGACCATGCATCCACCACATTAACCCATTGCACCGTAATGGACACGTAACCTTCCATGGCCATGCCTACAGGTCCATGCGTCTGTTGTCAGGTGCACCTTTGTACTCACAGATTGCCAGAGTGCATGGACAATGCAGTCTTTTACATGCTGGTGGAGGGTTGGGATGGCTGTTCTCGCAAAAGAAGTGTCAACTGGGTATTTCGTAGCATGGTACAGCGTAGTCCATCATGGCTTTATTAATGTTAAATAAAATAAAAAAAATAGGCTCTATGCACTTTAAAATAGGTTCCAGGGGTACACGGGCAGCATTGGTGTTGTCAGCGGAGGACGATTGCAAGGAGGGACCGCAGACAGACTTACTAGGCCTAAAATAAATAAAAATAGGCTCAAGGCACTTAGAGTTATCTCGCAGGGGTACACAGGCAGCATTGGTGTGGTCAGAGGAGGATGATTGCAAGGAGGGACCGCAGACAGACTTACTAAGCCTAAAATAAATAAAAATAGGCTCAAGGCACTTAGAGTTATCTCGCAGGGGTACACAGGCAGCATTGGTGAGGTCAGAGGAGGACGATTGCAAGGAGGGACCGCAGACAGACTTACTAGGCCTAAAATAATAAAATAGTCTCTATGCAGTTTTAAATAGGTTACATAGGTAAACAGGCAGCATTGGTGTGGTCAGCGGAGGACGATTGCAAGGAGGGACCGCAGACAGACTTACTAGGCCTAAAATAAATAAAAATAGGCTCAAGGCACTTAGAGTTATCTCACAGGGGTACACAGGCAGCATTGGTGTGGTCAGAGGAGGACGATTGCAAGGAGGGACCGCAGACAGACTTACTAGGCCTAAAATAAATAAAAATAGGCTCAAGGCACTTAGAGTTATCTCGCAGGGGTACACAGGCAGCATTGGTGTGGTCAGAGGAGGACGATTGCAAGGAGGGACCGCAGACAGACTTACTAGGCCTAAAATAATAAAATAGGCTGTATGCAGTTTTAAATAGGTTACATACAGTAGGTACACAGGCAGCATTGGTGTGGTCAGCGGAGGACGATTGCAAGGAGGGACCGCAGACAGACTTACTAGGCCTAAAATAAATAAAAATAGGCTCAAGACACTTAGAGTTATCTCGCAGGGGTACACAGGCAGCATTGGTGAGGTCAGAGGAGGACGATTGCAAGGAGGGACCGCAGACAGACTTACTAGGCCTAAAATAATAAAATAGGCTCTATGCAGTATTAAATAGGTTACATAGGTACACAGGCAGCATTGGTGTGGTCAGCGGAGGACGATTGCAAGGAGGGACCGCAGACAGACTTACTAGGCCTAAAATAAATAAAAATAGGCTCAAGGCACTTAGAGTTATCTTGCAGGGGTACACAGGCAGCATTGGGGTGGTCAGAGGAGGACGATTGCAAGGAGGGACCGCAGACAGACTTACTAGGCCTAAAATAATAAAATAGGCTCTATGCAGTTTTAATTAGGTTACATAGGTACACAGGCAGCATTGGTGTGGTCAGCGGAGGACGATTGCAAGGAGGGACCGCAGACAGACTTACTAGGCCTAAAATAAATAAAAATAGGCTCAAGGCACTTAGAGTTATCTCGCAGGGGTACACAGGCAGCATTGGTGTGGTCAGAGGAGGACGATTGCAAGGAGGGACCGCAGACAGACTTACTAGGCCTAAAATAAATAAAAATAGGTTCAAGGCACTTAGAGTTATCTCGCAGGGGTACACAGGCAGCATTGGTGTGGTCAGCGGAGGACGATTGCAAGGAGGGACCGCAGACAGACTTACTAGGCCTAAAATAAATAAAAATAGGCTCAAGGCACTTAGAGTTATCTCGCAGGGGTACACAGGCAGCATTGGTGTGGTCAGAGGAGGACGATTGCAAGGAGGGACCGCAGACAGACTTACTAGGCCTAAAATAAATAAAAATAGGCTCAAGGCACTTAGAGTTATCTTGCAGGGGTACCCAGGCAGCATTGGTGTGGTCAGCGGAGGACGATTGCAAGGAGGGACCGCAGACAGACTTAATAGGCCTAAAATAATAAAATAGGCTCTATGCAGTTTTAAATAGGTTACATACAGTAGGTACACAGGCAGCATTGGTGTGGTCAGCGGAGGACGATTGCAAGGAGGGACCGCAGACAGACTTTCTAGGCCTAAAATAAATAAAAATAGGCTCTATGCAGTTTTAAATAGGTTACATACAGTAGGTACAGAGGCAGCATTGGTGTGGTCAGCGGAGGACGATTGCAAGGAGGGACCGCAGACAGACTTACTAGGCCTAAAATAAATAAAAATAGGTTCAAGG
This sequence comes from Ranitomeya variabilis, assembly GCF_051348905.1. Classification (NCBI taxonomy): domain Eukaryota; kingdom Metazoa; phylum Chordata; class Amphibia; order Anura; family Dendrobatidae; genus Ranitomeya; species Ranitomeya variabilis. The sequence goes on from NC_135239.1 coordinate 153,267,072, forward strand.
CACTTAGAGTTATCTCGCAGGGGTACACAGGCAGCATTGATGTGGTCAGAGGAGGACGATTGCAAGGAGGGACCGCAGACAGACTTACTAGGCCTAAAATAAATAAAAATAGGCTCAAGGCACTTAGAGTTATCTCGCAGGGGTACAGAGGCAGCATTGGTGTGGTCAGAGGAGGACGATTGCAAGGAGGGACCGCAGACAGACTTACTAGGCCTAAAATAATAAAATAGGCTCTATGCAGTTTTAAATAGGTTACATAGGTACCCAGGCAGCATTGGTGTGGTCAGCGGAGGACGATTGCAAGGAGGGACCGCAGACAGACTTACTAGGCCTAAAATAAATAAAAATAGGCTCAAAGCACTTACAGCTATCTCGCAGGGGTACACAGGCAGCATTGGTGTGGTCAGAGGAGGACGATTGCAAGGAGGGACCGCAGACAGACTTACTAGGCCTAAAATAATAAAATAGGCTCTATGCAGTTTTAAATAGGTTACATAGGTACACAGGCAGCATTGGTGTGGTCAGCGGAGGACGATTGTAAGGAGGGACCGCAGACAGACTTACTAGGCCTAAAATAATAAAATAGGCTCTATGCAGTTTTAAATAGGTTACATAGGTACACAGGCAGCATTGGTGTGGTCAGCGGAGGACAATTGCAAGGAGGGACCGCAGACAGACTTACTAGGCCTAAAATAAATAAAAATAGGCTCAAGACACTTAGAGTTATCTCGCAGGGGTACACAGGCAGCATTGGTGTGGTCAGAGGAGGACGATTGCAAGGAGGGACCGCAGACAGACTTACTAGGCCTAAAATAATAAAATAGGCTCTATGCAGTTTTAAATAGGTTACATAGGTACCCAGGCAGCATTGGTGTGATCAGCGGAGGACGATTGGAAGGAGTGTCTGACACAGTTAGTACTCCCAAAAAATAAATAGATGTTAATGTCTCGCAAAACAACAAAACAAAAAAACAAAAGTGTGGCATACTTAGGTACAGGGGTGGGCTCCTCTGCTGAGTTTCAGACATAGTAATTTGGCACTAAGTATTTACTGGTGTCAATATAGGACACTGACCCTGACTATTTAAACTAGCATCATACATGTCAACAAATTGGTATTGTCAGTGCCAGGCATTGAAGGATGTCAGCGCATAGACTAAACATTGTTGGAGCTGTGAGAGATAATTTTGCACGTGGTAGAGCCCAGTTTGAGCTGGGGGGGGGAACTCTCTTCTGGCCGGTGGTACAGGCCCAGGGCCCCTCATGTTACAGCGGTGTGTCTGACGTTGGTTGCGCGCCACCACCGCCAGAGACACGTTATTGTACTATGAGGGACCCAGTGGCAGTGCCGTCGACCAAAAGCGGGCACACCCACCTCTTCAGACAAACGGCACTCTAACGGGTGCTTGCGCCAAGTGGCGAGACCACGGCTCCGTGGGGGGAGTTTTCTCATTTAGGGAGGTGTAGACATGTTGTATGCTGGGCAAACAGCTGCTGCAAATTAAGAGTTTGGAACACTCAGTAAGACCAGTCCACAAGCAAGACCTTTTTATAGGAAAGCTAGGTGTCAGCCGGGAAAGGTGGGGCAAAATAATTTGAAATCCAGGAGTTGTTCATTTTAATGAAGGTCATATCATCAACATTTTGGGTAGCCTGATGAGTCTTTTTTTCGGTTAATATTGAACCAGCAGCACTGAATACTCTTTCTGATAGCACACTAGCTGCTGGGCAAGCAAGCTCCTGCAATGCATATTCTGCCAATTCAGGCCAGGTGTCTAATTTGGATGCCCAGTAATCAAATAGGAATGACGGTTGAGGGAGAACATCGATAAGGGATGAAAAATAGTTAGTAACCATACTGGACAAATGTTGTCTCCTGTCACTTTGAATAGATGCTGCAGTACCTGTCCTGTCTGCGGTCATTGCGAAATCACTCCACAACCTGGTCAGAAAACCCCTCTGTCCAACGCCACTTCTGATTTGTGCACCTCTAACACCTCTTCCCTGTAGCCCCCTGCAGCTCGTGTGAGAACCATCACCGGCGCTGTGTGCTGGGAATGCCTGAATCAAACGGTCTACAAGAGTTGCTTGTTTGGTTGCTAATATTTGTTCGAGGTTCTCATGTGGCATAATATTTTGCAATTTGCCTTTCTAGCGAGGATCAAGGAGGCAGGCCAACCAGTAATCATCATCAGTCATCATTTTAAGAATGCGTGGGTCCCTTTTGAGGATACGTAAGGCATAATCCGCCATGTGGGCCAAAGTTCCAGTAGTCAAATCTGCGGTTGTGCTGGTTTGAGTGGCAGTTACAGGCAAATCTATGTCACTTGTCTCCCTCAAAAAACCTGAACCCGGCCTTACCACACCAGCAATTTCCATTGGACCCGGAGAAGCTTCCTTATTTAAAAAATACTCATCCCCATCATCCTCCTCATCCTCCTCCTCTTCGCCCGCTACCTCATCCTGTAGACTGCCCTGACCAGACAATGGCTGACTGTCATCAAGGCTTTCCTCTTCCTCGGCTGCAGACGCCTGCTCCTTTATGTGCGTCAAACTTTGCATCAGCAGACGCATTAGGGGGATGCTCATGCTTATTATGGCGTTGTCTGCACTAACCAGCCGTGTGCATTCCTCAAAACACTGAAGGAGTTGACAGAGGTCTTGGAGCTTTGACCACTGCACAGCAGACAACTCCATGTCTGCCATCCAACTGCCTGCCCGTGTATGTGTATCCTCCCACAAATACATAACAGCACGCCTCTGTTTGCACAGTCTCTGAAGCATGTGCAGTGTTGAGTTCCACTTTGTTGCAACATCGATGATTAAGCGATGCTGGGGAAGGTTCAAAGACCGCTGATAGTTCTGCATACGGCTGGAGTGTACGGGCAAATGGCGGATAAGAGAGCAAAGTCTGCGCACTTTGAGGAGCAGGTCGGGTAACCCCGGATAACTTTTCAGGAAGCACTGCACCACCAGGTTTAAGGTGTGAGCCAGGCAAGGAATGTGTTTCAGTTGGGAAAGGGCTATGGCAGCCATGAAATTCCTTCCGTTATCACTCACTACCTTGCCTGCCTCAAGATGTACAGTGCCCAGCCATGACTGGGTTTCTTTCTGCAAGAACTCGGACAGAACTTCCGCGGTGTGTCTGTTGTCGCCCAAAACACTTCATTGCCAATACAGCCTGCTGACGCTTGCCACTAGCTGTCCCATAATGGCACACCTGGTGTGCAACAGTGGCAGCTGCGGATGGAGTGGATGTGCGACTGCGGTCTGTGGACGAGCTCTCGCTTCTGCAGGAGGACGAGGAGGAGGAGGAGGGGGGGCGAACACCTACAGTCAACTGTTTCCTAGACCGTGGGCTAGGCAGAACTGTCCCAATATTGCTGTCCCCTGTGGACCCTGCATCCACCACATTCACCCAGTGTGCCGTGATGGACACGTAACGTCCCTGGCCATGCCTACTGGTCCATGCATCTGTTGTCAGGTGCACCTTTGTAGTCACAGATTGCCTGAGTGCATGGACGATGCGCTCTTTAACATGGTGGTAGAGGGCTGGGATGGCTTTTCTCGAAAAGAAGTGTCGACTGGGTAGCTCGTAGCGTGGTACAGCGTAGTCCATCAGTGCTTTGAAAGCTTCGCTTTCAACTAACCGGTAGGGCATCATCTCTAATGAGATTAGTCTAGCAATGTGGGCGTTCAAACCCTGTGTACGCAGATGCGAGGATGAGTACTTCCTTTTCCTAACGAGAGTCTCATGAAGAGTGAGCTGGACTGGAGAGCTGCATACGGTGGAACTAGCGGGGGTGCCGGTGGACATGGGTGACTGAGAGAGGGTTGGAGATGGTATTCTTGCTGGTGCCCTACATGCAGTGTTTCCTACTACTAACCTGGTGATTCCCTGACTGCTTTGGCCTGGCGACGAAAGCTGCACAGATACTGCAGGTGGTGCGGGAAATGGTGGGCTTACAGGGAGGGAAGGGATGTAGCGTTGCTGACTAGCTTCATTGGCCGAGGGTGCGGCAACCTTTAGGGACGTTTGGGTAGTTAGTCCAGGCTTGCAAATGCATGGTGGTTAAATGTCTATGCATGCAACTTGTATTTAGACTTTTAAGATTCTGACCTCTGCTTAAGGTAGTTGAACATTTTTGACAGATGACTTTGCGCTGATCATTTGGATGTTGTTTAAAAAAATGCCAGACTGCACTCTTTCTACTATCGGATACCTTTTCAGGCATTGCAGACTGAGCTTCTTTAACCGGATGGCCACGCTGTCCTCCAACTGGTTTTGGTTTTGCCAAGCGTTTTTGGCCAGATACGGGCCCGGCAGATGGAGCCTGTTGTGATGTTGATGCCTGCTACGGCTCCTCCTCCTCCGCTTCAGAACTACTGCCGCCTGCACCCTGTTCCCCCAATGGCTGCCAATCGGGGTCAACAACTGGGTTATCTATGACCTCCTCTTCTATGTCGTGTGCAACTTCGTCTGTGTCACCGTGTAAGCCGGTGGTATAGCGTTTGTGACGGGGCACCATAGTCTCCGCTGGGTTTGATTCTGGCTCAGTACACTGCGAGGGCAATGTTCTGGTCTGAGTCAAAGGGACAGCATAGTAATCTGGCTGTGGCTGTGCATCTGTGCACTCCATGTCCGATTCAACTTCTAATGGGCATGGCCTGTTAACTGTTTCACTGTCTAACCCAGGAACGGTATGTGTAAAGAGCTCCATGGAGTAACCCGTTGTGTCGCCTGACGCATCCTTCTCTCTTGTTCTGGGTGAAGAAGACAAGGAAGCGACTTGTCCCTGACCATGAACATCCACTAACGACGCGCTGCTTTTACATTTAGCACTTTCAGAAGAGGAGGCAAAAGAGCTAGAGGCTGAGTCAGCAAGGAAAGCCAAAACTTGTTCTTGCTGCTCTGGCTTTAAAAGCGGTTTTCCTACTCCCAGAAAAGGGAGCGTTCGAGGCCTTGTGTAGCCAGACGACGAACCTGGCTCAACAACTCGAGACTTAGGTGCTGTACTGCTTTTACCACGACCACCTGATGCTTCACCACCACTACCATCATTACCAGCTGACAATGACCACCCACGGCCACGACCTCTTCCACCAGACTTCCTCATTGTTTGCAAAACATAACCAAAGTAACGGTATTTGTTACTGTAAAACAACTTATAAGGTGAACTCAAACTTCTGTAGGATTTATATATACCATTATAGGTGCCTGACACTGAAAGGAAAATCAGGCCCAATGTTACACACTAGGTTTTCTGTGCCCCAATAATTTGAGACAGATGGCTCACACAGGACCGGCACTCAAGCAGAAATGCCAATCTTAATCTCCCACTATTTTTTTTTTTTTCAGGGAGAATTAAAAAAAAAAATTAAAAAAATTAACAGTATGACACACTAGGTTTTCTGTGCCCCAATAATTTGAGACAGATGGCACACACAGGACCGGCACTCAAGCAGAAATGCCAATCTTAATCTCACACTATTTTTTGTTTTCAGGGAGAATTAAAAAAAAAAATAAAAAAAAATAACAGTATGACACTCTAGGTTTTCTGTGCCCCAATAATTTGAGACAGATGGCACACACAGGACCGGCACTCAAGCAGAAATGCCAATCTTAATCTCCCACTATTTTTTGTTTTCAGGGAGAATTTAAAAAAAAAAAAAAAATTAACAGTATGACACACTAGGTTTTCTGTGCCCCAATAATTTGAGACAGATGGCACACACAGGACCGGCACTCAAGCAGAAATGCCAATCTTAATCTCCCACTATTTTTTTTTTCAGGAAGAATTTAAAAAAAACAAAAAAATTAACAGTATGACACACTAGGTTTTCTGTGCCCCAATAATTTGAGACAAATGGCACACACAGGACCGGCACTCAAGCAGAAATGCCAATCTTAATCTCCCACTATTTTTTTTTTCAGGGAGAATTAAAAAAAAAAAAATGGCTCAGTATTACACACTAGGTTTTCTGTGGCACACAATGAGAGACAGATGCCACACACAGCACTGGCACAGAGGCAGACTTGCCAATCTTTATCTCCCACTATTTATTTTTTTTTTCAGGGAGAATTAAAAAAAAAAAAAAATGGCCCAGTATTACACACTAGGTTTTCACAGCACTGGCACAGAGGCAGACTTGCCAATCTTTATCTCCCACTATTTTTTTTTTTTTTTTCAGGGAGAATTAAAAAAAAATAAAAGAAAAAAATGGCCCAGTATTACACACTAGGTTTTCTGTGGCACACAATGAGAGACAGATGCCACACACAGCACTGGCACAGAGGCAGACTTGCCAATCTTTATCTCCCACTATTTTTTTTTCCAGGGAGAATTAAGAAAAAAAAAATGGCCCAGTATTACACACTAGGTTTTCTGTGGCACACAATGAGAGACAGATGCCACACACAGCACTGGCACAGAGGCAGACTTGCCAATCTTTATCTCCCACTATTTATTTTTTTTTTTCAGGGAGAATTAAAAAAAAAATGGCCCAGTATTACACACTAGGTTTTCTGTGGCACACAATGGGAGACAGATGCCACACACAGCACTGGCACAGAGGCAGACTTGCCAATCTTTATCTCCCACTATTTATTTATTTATTTTCAGGGAGAATAAAAAAAAAATGGCCCAGTATTACACACTAGGTTTTCTGTGGCACACAATGAGAGACAGATGCCACACACAGCACTGGCACAGAGGCAGACTTGCCAATCTTTATCTCCCACTATTTATTTATTTTTTTTCAGGGAGAATTAAAAAAAAAAAATGGCCCAGTATTACACACTAGGTTTTCTGTGGCACACAATGAGAGACAGATGCCACACACAGAACTGGCACAGAGGCAGACTTGCCAATCTTTATCTCCCACTATTTATTTTTTTTTTCAGGGAGAATTAAAAAAAAAAAAATGGCCCAGTATTACACACTAGGTTTTCACAGCACTGGCACAGAGGCAGACTTGCCAATCTTTATCTCCCACTATTTATTTATTTTTTTTCAGGGAGAATTAAAAAAAAATAAAAGAAAAAAATGGCCCAGTATTACACACTAGGTTTTCTGTGGCACACAATGAGAGACAGATGCCACACACAGCACTGGCACAGAGGCAGACTTGCCAATCTTTATCTCCCACTATTTATTTATTTTTTTCAGGGAGAATTAAAAAAAAAAATAATGGCCCAGTATTACACACTAGGTTTTCTGTGGCACACAATGAGAGACAGATGCCACACACAGCACTGGCACAGAGGCAGACTTGCCAATCTTTATCTCCGACTATTTTTTTTTTTCCAGGGAGAATTAAGAAAAAAAAAATGGCCCAGTATTACACACTAGGTTTTCTGTGGCACACAATGAGAGACAGATGCCACACACAGCACTGGCTCAGAGGCAAACTTGCCAATCTTTATCTCCCACTATTTATTTATTTTTTTTCAGGGAGAATTAAAAACAAAAATGGCCCAGTATTACACACTAGGTTTTCTGTGGCACACAATGAGAGACAGATGCCACACACAGAACTGGCACAGAGGCAGACTTGCCAATCTTTATCTCCCACTATTTATTTATTTTTTTTCAGAGAGAATTAAAAAAAAAGGCCCAGTATTACACACTAGGTTTTCTGTGGCACACAATGAGAGACAGATGCCACACACAGAACTGGCACAGAGGCAGACTTGCCAATCTTTATCTCCCACTATTTATTTATTTTTTTTCAGAGAGAATTAAAAAAAAAAGGCCCAGTATTACACACTAGGTTTTCTGTGGCACACAATGAGAGACAGATGCCACACACAGCACTGGCACAGAGGCAGACTTGCCAATCTTTATCTCCCACTATTTATTTTTTTTTTCAGGGAGAATTAAGAAAAAATAAAAAAATGGCCCAGTATTACACACTAGGTTTTCTGTGGCACACAATGAGAGACAGATGACACACACAGCACTGGCACAGAGGCAGACTTGCCAATCTTTATCTCCCACTATTTTTTTTTTTTTTTTCAGGGAGAATTAAAAAAAAAAAATGGCCCAGTATTACACACTAGGTTTTCTGTGGCACACAATGAGAGACAGATGCCACACACAGCACTGGCACAGAGGCAGACTTTTCAATCTTTATCTCCCACTATTTTTTTTTTTTCAGGGAGAATTAAAAAAAAATAAAAAATGGCCCAGTATTACACACTAGGTTTTCTGTGGCACACAATGAGAGACAGATGCCACACACAGCACTGGCACAGAGGCAGACTTTTCAATCTTTATCTCCCACTATTTTTTTTTTTTCAGGGAGAATTAAAAAAAAATAAAAAATGGCCCAGTATTACACACTAGGTTTTCTGTGGCACACAATGAGAGACAGATGTCACACACAGCACTGGCACAGAGGCAGACTTGCCAATCTTTATCTCCCTGCAGTAATCTCAGAAAAGTATGGCAGGCAGCTATAAAAAGGACAGCTGCACACAAAAGTGTGGACAAACAAACAAGATAGCTGTGCAGAAAGGAAGGAACAACAGGATTTGTGCTTTGAAAAAAGCAGTTGGTTTGCACAGCGGCGTAAACACACAGCAACGTAGCTATCAGGGAGCTTTCTAGGGCAGCCCAATGAGCTACAGCACTGAGGAAAAAAAAATGTAGCTTCCACTGTCCCTGCAAACAAAAGGTGGTGTTGGACAGTGGAAATCGTTACAGCACAAGCAGTTTGGGGGTGAATGTACCCTGCCTAACACTATCCCTGCTTCTGATGAAGCGGCAGCAACCTCTCCCTACGCTCAGATCAGCAGCAGTAAGATGGCGGTCGGCGGGAATGCCCCTTTATAGCCCCTGTGACGCCGCAGAAAGCAAGCCAATCACTGCAATGCCCTACTCTAAGATGGTGGGGACTGAGATCTATGTCATCACGCTGCCCACACTCTGCGTCCACCTTCATTGGCTGAGAAATGGCGCTTTTAGCGTCATTGAAACGTGACTTTGGCGCGAAAGTTGCGTACCGCATGGCCGACCCTACACAGGGATCGGGTCGGGTTTCATGAAACCCGACTTTGCCAAAAGTTGGCGACTTATGAAAATGACCGATCCGTTTCGCTCAACCCTAGTCTTCACTGCCGAAACGAATACCGCAGAAGAAAATTAGCAACACGCTGCCAAGAAATACTCGCACCCTCTGACCGCGACACAAGGTCGCAGCCAAAAGGCCGAGAAGCAATCCTATCCACAGACAGCTGACTCGATGTATTTGCCCCTCACTAGACCTGGCTATTCATTGCTTGCGTTCAGAAACACGTGATGGTGTCTCTGCGGCTTTTCTACATGCATTTGCATATTTCCCTTAAGGGATGGGGGCAGTGTTCTGGATCACTGCGTTGAGAAACACGTGATGGTGTCTCCGCAGTGTTGGATGTTTTGATCTCCCCGAGGTCATTCATCCTTATGTTTATAGTCCTTTCACTAGGCACTGCTCCTAATAGCCAGTTTCCTACTCCACACTGATGAGGGGCAAATACCCCGAAACAGCTGTCTGTGGATGGATACCATGTTTTGGCATAGGTGGTTTTCCTTTATTGGATGCTGCCCTTCCCATGGTTGTTCCTTCCCGGTGAAAGACCTGGCTATTCATTGCTTGCATTGAGAAACACGTGATGGTGTCTCCGCGGCTTTTCTACATGCATTTGCATATTTCCCCTAAGGGATGGGGGCAGTGTTCTGGATCACTGCGTTGAGAAACACGTGATGGTGTGTTAGGAGTCGAGTTCCCACTGCTGCACAGGGGGAATCTCGAGCCGTGTCTGCTGCGGTCTGCCATTCTGCATAGGCCACAGTGGAGCCTGCTCAGCGGAGACGTCGGTCCCAGCGTCTCAATGAGTCTGATACTGTGCAGAGGGTTACTGCTGTCTCTCCAGGCTCTGCTATTGTACCCTGCACTGATCTGCGGCGAGCAGGCTTTTCTGGGACTAAGTCCTGCGTTGCATACACTGAGCATGCCCAGGGTAAGATCTCTCAGTGGAGATCAAGGGTCACATGCTCAGGTACTGCAGCAACTTCCATTGGTCCTCCAGGAAGGTCCTGTACCTGATCAAGTTCTGTGGCAGCCTTCCATTGGTCCTTCTTGGAAGGTCCTGTATGTGCTGCAGCTATATAAGGTTCTCATGACCGCACGGCCATGCGCTAGTGTCAAATATGTACGAGCTCAGCGCCAGTGTGGTCATGTGTGTGGTCAGGGACCCAGCTGAAATAAGCCCCTAGAATGCTGGCACCTCCGGCGAGGAGTTTATGTGTGAATTCAGGGCTGGCTAATAGCCGATAGAATTCCGGCTCCACTGGAGAGGAGCTGCGTGTTGGTTGGACTGCATGACCACTGTCGGCTCTACACAATAGCTGTGTCCCCTGTGAGCTAAACAGGGCACAGCGTTCTCTTTACTACAGGCTCTGTGAAGTAACAGAGTTCGTTTATTCTAATTTGCTTCGCCACCTAACTTAGCAGCAGGTTCTTTCCTGCATGGTGGATCCAGGGTTGCGAACGCACCCATCCCATCTAATAAATATATTCGGTGCGTTCCGCCAACCCTAACAGTACACTAGTGCCAGGATCTGGCTAAGTAATGGCGGATGAACAGTGATTGCAGGGGTACATCCACCTGCTAGAGGGCCGGTTGGCGTCTCTTGAGCGTGCAACCTCGGCGGTGGATGTTACCGCAGTAGCTGTTCAGGCTGCTAGCGTGGCTGCAGCAGCTTTACCCACTGCCACCTCTGTTCCGACTTTATCTCACCTCCCATTGCCTGAGAGTTACTCTGGGGACAGTAAGTCCTGTAGGGGTTTCGTGAGCCAGTGTGGTATACACCTCAAGCTCCTGGCTGCACGTTTTTCCACAGAGCGGGCAAAGGTGGGATTCATAATCTCTCTCCTGTCGGACAGAGTGTTGGAGTGGGCTATGCTGCTGTGGGAGCGCAACGATCGTGTGGTGCGGAGTGTTCCTCGGTTTCTGGACACTCTGAAACAGGTCTTTGTAGGACCTCAAGTCACCCATGATACAGCGCTCCAACTGCTGGCTTTGACTCAGGGTTCAACCATGGTCAGCCATTTTGCCGTTCACTTCTGGACATTAGCGTCTGAGTTGGAATGGCCAGATAAAACCCTCATTCCCGTATTTTGGAGGGGGCTGGCTGACCATGTGAAGGACGCTTTGGCCACTAGGGAGATTCCCGCCACACTGAAGGAGCTCATAGCTGTATCAACTCGCATAGACCTTCGTTTTCAAGAGCGAAGGTTGGAGCGAGCCCAGTGTAGGCAGAGGTTTTGGCTGGCTCCCACCTTCACAAGACCTTTGGAATCTCCAGTCCAGGCGTCCGAGTCACATGAGGCCATAGAGGTGACACGAGCGGGATCCAAGTCCCAGTCCGCTCGTGCACTTAAGGTCTGTCATGTTTGCCGGCAGTCAGGACATCTTGCCTCCAAGTGTCCTCAGCGGTCGGGGAAACGTCAGCGTCTAGTGGCAGTTGGAGGAGGTACACTAGAAACGGTGACGTTTGCCTCTAAGTTGTCCTTCAAGAGGACAATTACCATAGGCCCATCCACTCTTATGGTAGAGCTATGCGTGGACTCTGGGGCGGAGGGTAATTTTATGTCATCCGCTTTTGCCCAGCGTCACGCAATACCCCTGGTGATGCTCGCCAAACCAGTAACCGTTCGAGTGGTAAATGGGTCGACAGTACCCTCACAGATTACCCACCAAACCATTCCTTTCACTCTTTATGTGTCTCCATCACATCAGGAGATTACCTCCCTATTAATCATTCCTGAGGGAATTGATGAGGTCCTGTTGGGGATACCATGGCTATGCTATCATTCTCCTCATATAGAGTGGTCCTCAGGGAGAATTTTGCTATGGAGTAAATCCTGTGAAGGTAGATGTCAGAGGGAGTGCATTCAGGTTGCTACTACAGAAGTACCCGCAGATCTTTCCTCTCTCCCCAAGCACTATTGGCCCTATGCGGACGTGTTCTGCAAAAGGGCTGCGGAGACCCTTCCGCCTCACCGCCCCTATGACTGTCCTATTGACCTCTTGCCTGGGGCTGAGCCTCCCCGGGGTCGAGTCTATCCGTTATCTCTCCCGGAGATGGAGGCAATGTCTCCGTACATCCAAGAGAATCTGGCAAGAGGATTCATTAGGAAGTCAGTGTCACCTGCAGGGGCTGGGTTCTTCTTCGTACAGAAGAAGAGTGGAGACTTACGTCCATGCATAGACTACAGGGGTCTTAACGCCATCACCGTTAAGAACAAGTACCCATTAGCCATTACCCCTGATATCTGAGCTTTTTGATAGGCTATGGGGAGCAAGGGTATTTACAAAATTAGATCTGCGGGGTGCTTACAACCTGATTCGCATCCGTGAGGGGGATGAGTGGAAGATGGCTTTTAACACCAGGGATGGGCACTATGAATATCTGGTGATGCCCTTCGGGCTCTGTAATGCCCCAGCTGTTTTCCAAGACTTTGTGAACGATATCTTCCGGGATATGCTCACCACCTTGGTCGTAGTCTATCTGGATGATATTCTCATCTACTCTCCAGATATTGACTCCCATCGGAGAGATGTTCGCAAAGTCTTCGACCTCTTACGGGCAAACTCCCTCTACGCCAAGTTGGAGAAGTGTGTGTTTGAGCAGGAGTCCTTGCCTTTCCTTGGTTATATCATCTCTGCCCAGGGTTTGGCTATGGATCCTGCCAAGCTACAGGCTGTGATGGACTGGCAGGAACCCCATTCACTTAAAGCGGTGCAGCGCTTTATGGGGTTCATTAATTACTATCGTCAGTTCATCCCACATTTCTCAACTTTTTTAGCTCCCTTGGTTGCCCTCACCAAGAAGGGAGCAAATCCCAAGTTGTGGTCAGAGGATGTCTCCAAGGCCTTCCTCTCGGTTAAGTCACACTTCTCTAGCGCTCCCATTCTACATCGCCCCGATATAGATAAGCCATTTGTCATGGAGGTAGATGCCTCATCCGTTGGTGCTGGAGCAGTCCTTTTCCAAAAGGATGCTCAAGGTCGGAAGCATCCATGCTTCTTCTTCTCCAAGACCTTCACGCCAGCGGAGAGGAATTATTCCATCGGGGACAGGGAGTTGCTAGCCATGAAGTTGGCTGTCTCAGAGTGGAGACGCAGCGCCCCAGAGTCCTGGTCGTTGCAGTACTGATGCTCCGCCGCTAAGGGGGGCTATGGTACGTCTGATGGCACTAAAGAAGTTCACCTGACAAGGTATCACAGACACCAATACACTTCACAGTCTGGCCTCCAGGGGGAGCTAAGGGTGCAATGTATTAGGCCACTCCTCACAATCTGGTAAAACTGGGGGTTAGATAGGAAGTTAGCCAGAAGCTGACTGGGTTGGAACTAGGCAACATCCTGTGGCAGAGGGTGTTGCAGGGGAAGATTCAGGGGGGTCCCTGTCAGGGGTGGGATCCTGACAGAGGCCTAGCGAACAGAAAGAACGTTACGGGACCGCGCCTGCACTTCATCGCGGCGGTACCCCAAGAAAGGACAAGAAGCGAGGTTTATTGTGCTGAGTGAGGAACGAGATCAACGCAACAAGGAGAAATACCTGTAGTAGTCGTGCTGTAAGACGAGGCAACATCCTACTGAGGCGCGTAGCCGGTGGCCGGAAACGCCGAGGAAGTATTGAGCTCCAGGCCTTACTTCAAACCTATGGCAGGACAGTCAGTTATAGGCGGGCTGTCTCACTCAAATCACCTAAGAAGACATAGGGGGCAACATTTGGAGAGGGGCGACTCTCGGATCCCGGAAGAGCTCCGAGCCTACCCGTCATATGGGTGCGTCCTAGCCATATCATCTGGGGGGACGAAGAAGAACATCATAATCGAGTTGTGAGGGAACTTCAGAAACAGACACAACAGTTGTGGGGACTCTCCCGTAAGCACAGCAGGGAAGGACCACAACACACAAGCCCTAGAAGGTAGGCACAGATTTCCACCTGCAAAGGGAACTCTGGAAGTGCCATCGGACCGGCCGGACTCAGGTTAACCGTATTCCGGACTGAGGATCCTGAAGCCTTCAGTAAAGAGGTAAAGAGACTGCAACCTGGTGTCCTCGTTATTCACCGCGACCTGCACTTCATCACAACATCATCACTCTCCACCTTCATTGGACGCCCCTCAGCAGGGTCACGGGCCGGGTCTAGCCACCGTGCAACCCCAGAACTGAGACAGAGAGGCCCGGTACCGGGTACCCCTCGGCCCTGCGGCAGTGGGGGCGCTCCAACTTGGCATCACGAACAGGATCTACTTAAGCCTGAAGAATCAGGTCATGTGTGCCTTGGAACTGTGATTTATGATACTTGGACTGTGACTTATTGCAAAGACTGCGCATTGCCACTTGCCGCCAAAAGTTCCCGCCAAAACCGCCACCATTGCGGCACCATGTGGCGTGCCGGAAGAGCGGGGCGTGCCGTCGTGGGAGTAGCTTGGAAGAATGGCGCGAAAGTTGAGCCAGCCCCCCACAAGTACTACTATGTTCGGGAGATATGCCCTTCAACGAGGGAGGTCCGCCTCCTAGTCTGGGACGTCGGCGGGAAGAGGAACCGCCCTCCGGATGGGGGAAGGCCGGAAGCCCTGGACGACGCGGGGCAGAGCCAGATTGGCAAGATGACGAGTGAAGGTCGCCCAGAAGATGGGGAGAAGGCCCGCACCAGTCCCAGCCAATGGGAGCTGAGCAAACTTTCACCAGGCTGCGAGGACCGGGAAATTCTCGGGGCGGAAGTGGAGGAGCTATGCCGTCAGCTTCGGAGTCTGTGTCGGCGAAAAGCCGCTACCAGTGAGGAGCCGCGCCACCCCCAAGCCCTGGCACCACAAGCTGAGGAGAAGAGGGCTAACGCCGGGGATACCGCGGAGGCGGATGGCGCCATTAACCCGGCCTGGGCGGCCGAAGAGCCCCTGCTTGTGGACATAGACTCCCCTCCACCCGGACCACCCGGACGGGTGTGTAGCCGCCTTGAATGCGAGCGGCCGTGGGAAACGCTAAAGACCACCGATGTCCCCTTACGGCCCACTGCACAGCCCGTGAACCTCCAGGGTGAGTGGATGACCTTCAAGTGGACCCGCGCTACCACCAACTTGATCGGGTTCCCTGGAGAGGCTCAGCCCGAGGGGGAGAGCATCGAGGTTATCCACCAACGGGAATATCGCCAGCAGCTACGCCGACAGGAGGAAGAGTGGGCCTGTAAGAAGGAACTCCGCCAACGGGCCGAGCGGGAAAAGGACCTCCAGGCCAAAATCCAGGTTAGGCGGGCGGCTGAGGAGGACTGGGGCCCGCAGTGCTATGGAGTCATCAACACTTTCCGGATGCAGGGAGGATGGGGCTTCATCAAAGAGCCCGGTCTCACCTTGGAGGTATTCGTGAACCGGCGGGATGTGGAGGCGCACCTCATCGAGGGACACCCAGGCCGGGATCTTTACCCGGGGGACCGCGTTCGGTATACCCGCCACTGGGGAGACAAGGGGTGGTATGCTTTGCACATGCGCAAGTACAAGCCAGAAGTGACTGTGCCACCTTCCTATGATTCCCCGGGACCAGCGGTCATTGCTCCAATCTCCTTGTGTGCCAAATGCCTGCGGACCATCACCCCGAGGAGAACCGTGAGTACACAGACCCTCATTAAGGGTGCGGATGCACTCTATGTGGTAGCCGGCAGTGGGCAGTGGTGGGAAGCCACCCCCAGACTTAGAGGGATAAACCTCAATACCACGGAAATGTATATAGTTGATTGTTTATCTTTTTGTTCTGCTGCTACAACCCGACTTGGGTTAACTCTTAAAGGGATCCCTTAGTTTACCCAGGATCCCTATTTTTGCCTTTTTGCTTTTGTTTCTCGTTCATCATTGTTGAACAGAACTGCTGGATCATGAACACTGCATGATTACAAACTTATTGTAAATAGTTTGCACCTTCTTAAAGGTGCCCTCTACTGGTTTTACAAAGAAAAGGACTATTTGCGAAGAAACTGTTCTTGGAAACAGCACCGGAGTCCTTGCTGTATACGAACTTGCAGCTTGAGAAGTTGCACTACCTCCGAGAGACTTGGTCCCTTCTTAAAGGGGACGTTCACCAATAGCACTTAAAGTCGAATAATGCTTACATGTCAAAGTTGTATGTAGAAAGCTAGTTAAATTGTAAGAAATGCTTAATAATGTGTTAAGAGAATGGGGACAGGAAGTGAACCCGTACGGGGTTAGTCGGTGAGTCCTCCTAGGAGCCATACAGAGATGGCTCAGTGATCTTGAACTGAGAGAAGGTTGATAAGTTCTATACTGTGTATAGTAGCAGAAAGGCAGTAGGCCCGGGCGAGAAGGGGTGGTCCTGCAACAGAGCGAGAGGCAGTAGGCCTGGGGCAGATAGACAGGCAGTCCTGCAGATGTAAAGGTGGAAAATGAAGAAAAGTTGATTAGCCTTATAGTGTTTTATAAGAAGGTCTTTAGTGGATTCAGTGTGTACGTCCTTAAAGGCAATGTTAAATTATTGTTCAGAAATTGCACTAAGTAGAATACCCGGTTGGGTAAGAGAAGTTATTTATAGTATGTTATTTAAAATATTTAACCCCTTCACCCCCAAGGGTGGTTTACACGTTATGGACCGGGCCAATTTTTACAATTCTGACCACTGTCCCTTTATGAGGTTATAACTCTGGAACGCTTCAACGAATCCTGGTGATTCTGACATTGTTTTCTCGTGACATATTGTACTTCATGATAGTGGTAAAATTTCTTTGATATCACCTGCGTTTATTTGTGAAAAAAATGGAAATTTGGCGAAAATTTTGAAAATTTCGCAATTTTCCAAATTTGAATTTTTAGGCAATTAAATCACAGTGATATGTCACACAAAATACTTAATAAGTAACATTTCCCACATGTCTACTTTACATCAGCACCATTTTGGAACCAACATTTTTTTTTGTTAGGGAGTTATAAGGGTTAAAAGTTGACTAGCAATTTCTCATTTTTACAACACCATTTTTTTTTAGGGACCACATCTCATTTGAAGTCATTTTGAGGGGTCTATATGATAGAAAATACCAACGTGTGACACCATTCTAAAAACTGCACCCCTCAAGGTGCTCAAAACCACATTCAAAAAGTTTATTAACCCTTCAGGTGTTTCACAGGAATTTTTGGAATGTTTAAATAAAAATGAACATTTAACTTTTTTTCACACAAAATTTACTTCAGCTCCAATTTGTTTTATTTTACCAAGGGTAACAGGAGAAAATGGACCCCAAAAGATGTTATACAATTTGTCCTGAGTACGCCAATACCCCATATGTAGGGGTAAACCACTGTTTGGGCGCATGACAGAGCTCGAAAGCGAAGGAGCGCCATTTGACTTTTCAATGCAAAATTGACTGGAATTGAGATGGGACGCCATGTTGTGTTTGGAGAGCCACTGATGTGCCTAAACATTGAAACCCCCCACAAGTGACATGATTTTGGAAAGTAGACCCCCTAAGGAACTTATCTAGATGTGTTGTGAGCACTTTGACCCACCAAGTGCTTCACAGAAGTTTATAATGCAGAACCGTAAAAATAAAAAATCATATTTTTTCACAAAAATGATCTTTTTGCCCCCAATTTTTTATTTTCCCAAGGATAAGAGAAGAAATTGGACCCCAAAAGTTGTTGCACAATTTGTCCTGAGTACACTGATACCCCATATGTGGGGGTAAACCACTGTTTGGGCGCATGGGAGAGTTCGGAAGGGAAGGAGCGCCGTTTGACTTTTCACTGCAAAATTGACAGAAATTGAGATGGGACGCCATGTTGCGTTTGGAGAGCCACTGATGTGCCTAAACATTGAAACCCCCCCACAAGTGACACCATTTTGGAAAGTAGACCCCCTAAGGAACTTATCTAGAGGTGTGGTGAGCACTTTGACCCACCAAGTGCTTCACATAAGTTTATAATGCAGAGCCGTAAAAATAAAACAAAAATTTTTTCCCACAAAAATTATTTTTTAGCCCCCAGTTTTGTATTTTCCCGAGGGTAACAAGAGAAATTGGACCCCAAAAGTTTTTGTCCAATTTGTCCTGAGTACGCTGATACCCCATATGTGGGGGGGAACCACCGTTTGGGCGCATGGGAGGGCTCGGAAGGGATGGAGCGCCATTTGGAATGCAGACTTAGATGGAATGGTCTGCAGGCGTCACATTGCGCTTGCAGAGCCCCTAATGTACCTAACCAGTAAAACCCCCCACAAGTGACACCATTTTGGAAAGTAGACCCCCTAAGGAACTCATCTAGATGTGTTGTGAGAGCTTTGAACCCCCAAGTGTTTCACTACAGTTTATAACGGAGAGCCGTGCAAATAAAAAATATTTTTTTTCCACAAAAATTATTTTTTAGCCCCAAGTTTTGTATTTTTCCAAGGTTAACAGGAGAAATTGGACCCTATATATTGTTGTCCAATTTGTCCTGAGTACGCTGATACCTGATATCTGGGGGGGAACCACCGTTTGAGCGCATGGCAGAGCTCGGAAGGGAAGGATCATCATTTGCAATGCAGACTTAGATGGATTGGTCTGCAGGCGTCACATTGCATTTGCAGAGCCCCTAATGTACCTAAACAGTAGAAACCCCCCACAAGTGACCCAATATTGGAAACTAGACCCCCCAAGGAACTTATCTAGTTGTGTTGTGAGAACTTTGAACCCCCAAGTGTTTCACTACAGTTTATAACGCAGAGCCGTGAAGATAAAAAAAATAAAAAATTTCCCCCCAAAATTATTTTTTAGCCCCCAGTTTTGTATTTTCCCAATGGTAACAGGAGAAATTGGACCCCAAAAGTTGTTGTGCAATTTGTATTGAGTACGCTGATACCCCATATGTGGGGGGGGAACCACCGTTTGAGCGCATGGCAGAGCTCGGAAGGGAAGGATCATCATTTGCAATGCAGACTTAGATGGATTGGTCTGCAGGCGTCACATTGCATTTGCAGAGCCCCTAATGTACCTAAACAGTAGAAACCCCCCACAAGTGACCCAATATTGGAAACTAGACCCCGATAGGAACTTATCTAGTTGTGTTGTGAGAACTTTGAACCCCCAAGTGTTTCACTACAGTTTATAACGCAGAGCCGTGAAGATAAAAAAAATAAAAAATTTCCCCAAAAAATTATTTTTTAGCCCCCAGTTTTGTATTTTCCCAATGGTAACAGGAGAAATTGGACCCCAAAAGTTGTTGTGCAATTTGTATTGAGTACGCTGATATCCCATATGTGGGGGGGGAACCACCGTTTGAGCGCATGGCAGAGCTCGGAAGGGAAGGATCATCATTTGCAATGCAGACTTAGATGGATTGGTCTGCAGGCGTCACATTGCATTTGCAGAGCCCCTAATGTACCTAAACAGTAGAAACCCCCCCACAAGTGACCCAATATTGGAAACTAGACCCCGATAGGAACTTATCTAGTTGTGTTGTGAGAACTTTGAACCCCCAAGTGTTTCACTACAGTTTATAACGCAGAGCCGTGAAGATAAAAAAAATAAAAAATTTCCCCCAAAAAATTATTTTTTAGCCCCCAGTTTTGTATTTTCCCAATGGTAACAGGAGAAATTGGACCTCAAAAGTTGTTTTCCAATTTGTCTTCAGTACGCTGATACCCCATATGTGGGGGGGAACCACCGTTTGGGCGCATGGGAGGGCTCGGAAGGGAAGGAGCGCCATTTGGAATGCAGACTTAGATGGAATGGTCTGCAGGTGTCACATTGCGTTTGCAGAGCCCCTAATGTACCTAAACAGTAGAAACCCCCCACAAGTGACATCATTTTGGAAAGTAGACCCCCTAAGGAACTCATCTAGATGTGTTGTGAGAGCTTTGAACCCCCAAGTGTTTCACTACAGTTTATAACGCAGAGCCATGGAAATAAAAAAAAAAAAATTTTCCACAAAAATTATTTTTTAGCCCCTAGTTTTGTATTTTCCCAAAGGTAACAGGAGAAATTGGACCCTAAAAGTTGTTCTCCAATGTGTTCCAAGTACGCTGATACCCCATATGTTGGGGTAAACCCCTGTTTGGGCGCACGGGAGAGCTTGGAAGGGAAGAAGCACTGTTTTACTTTTTCAACGCAGAATTGGCTGGAATTGAAATCGGACGCCATGTCACCTTTGGAGAGCCCCTGATGTGCCTAAACAGTGGAAACCACCCAATTATAACTGAAACCCTAATCCAAACACACCCCTAACCCTAATCCCAACGGTAACCCTAACCACATCTCTAACCCAGACACACCCCTAACACTAATCCCAACCATATTCCCAACCGTAAATGTAATCCAAACCCTAACCCTAACTTTAGCCCCAACCCTAGCCCTAACCCTAATGGGAAAATGGAAATAAATACATTTTTTAATTTTTTTTTTATTTTTCCCTAACTAAGGGGGTGATGAAGGGGGGTTTGATTTACTTTTATAGCGGGTTATTTAGCGGATTTTTATGATTGGCAGCCGTCACACACTGAAAGACGTTTTTTATTGCAAAAAATATTTTTTGCGTTACCACATTTTGAGAGCTATAATTTTTCCATATTTGAGTCCACAGAGTCATGTGAGATCTTGTTTTTTGTGGGACGAGTTGACGTTTTTATTGGTAACATGTTCAGGCACAGGAGATTTTTTTGATCGCTTTTTATTCCGATTTTTGTGAGGCAGAATGACCAAAAACCAGCTATTCATGAATTTCTTTTGGGGGAGGCGTTTATACCGTTCTGCGTTTGGTAAAATTGATAAAGCAGTTTTTTTCTTCGGGTCAGTACGATTACAGCGATACCTCATTTATATAATTTTTTTTATGTTTTGGCGCTTTTATACGATAAAAGCTAATTTATAGAAAAAATAATTATTTTGGCATCGCTTTATTCTGAGGACTATAACTTTTTTATTTTTTCGCTGATGATGGTGTATGGTGGCTCGTTTTTTGCGGGACAAGATGACGTTTTCAGCGGTACCATGGTTATTTATATCCTTTTTGATCGCGTGTTATTCCACTTTTTGTTTGGCGGTATGAGAATAAAGCGTTGTTTTTTGCCTCTTTTTTTTTTTTTTTTTTTACGGTGTTCACTGAAGGGGTTAACTAGTGATATAGTTTTATAGGTGGGGTCGTTACGGACGCGGCGATACTAAATATGTGTACTTTTATTGTTTGATTTTTTTTTAATTTAGATAAAGAAATATATTTATGGGAATCATTTTTTTATTTTATTTATTTAGGAATTTTTTTTTTATTTTTTTTTTTACACATGTGGACATTTTTTTTAAACTTTTTTACTTTGTCCCAGGGGGGGACATTACAGATCGGTGATTTGACAGTGTGCACAGCACTCTGTCAAATCAGCGATCTCACTTAGAGTGCAGCAAGCTTACCAGCGCCTGCACTGAGCAGGCACTCGGTAAGCCACCTACCTCCCTGCAGGACCCGGATGCCGCGGCCATCTTGGATCCGGGACCTGCGGCGAGGAGGGAGGTAGGAGACCCTTGGAGCAATGCGATCACATCGTGTTGCTCCGGGGGTCTCAGGGAAGCAGGCAGGGAGCCCCCTCTGTCATGATTACCCCAATGGCAGGGAAATAAAAATAACAAAACGGACTAGCTCTCGGGTGATGGAAACTAAAGTTGACCGTGACCTGAACCTGACACAACACTGGAAGTAGCCGGGGAGTGTTCCTACGATGCCCTAGACACCACGCGCCAGCCGGAGATCTAACTACCCCTATCAGAGGAATATACAGGCCTGCCTTACCTCCAGAGATGAACCCCAAAAGGAGATAGCAGCCCCCCACAGATATTGACGGTGAGTTAAGAGGAAAAGACATACGTAGGATGAACAGCAGATTTAGCACAGTGAGGTCCGCTTTCTAGATAGCAGAAGGATAGGAAAGAGTTACTTCACGGTCAACTTCAAAACACTACTCAAAAACACCATCCTGAAATTACTTTAAAACTCCAGTGACAACTCATGCCACTGGAGTGGCAATTTCAGTCCACAAGAGCTTCCAGCTACAGAGAGTCACATTGCAGCAAGCTGGACAAGAAATAGCATAAACTAGAAACAAAATTCAACTTAGCTGAACAGGAACTTGAGGCAGGAGAATGCAACAGAATGCTACTGATACATTGTTGGCCGGCATAGGACTAACAGCCAAGCAGCCTTAAATAGGAAACTCCCCTAATGGGTGGCAACAGTTGATAAGGGATAGAAGAAGGCAAATAAGTGGCACTACCATAAAACACCACCGGGGGAGCCCACAAACAGAATTCACAACAGTACCCCCCCCTTAAGGAGGGGGCACCGAACCCTCACCAGAACCACCAGGGCGATCTGGATGAGCACTATGAAATGCACGAACCAAATCAGGAGCATGAACATCAGATGCTGTCACCCAAGAATTATCCTCCTGACCATAGCCCTTCCACTTAACCAGATACTGAAGTTTCCGTCTGGAAACACGGGAGTCCAAGATCATTTCCACCACATACTCCAATTCACCCTCAACCAGCACAGGAGCAGGAGGATCAGCAGAAGGAACAACCGGTACCTCATACCTCCGCAATAATGACCGATGAAAAACATTATGAATAGTAAAAGATGCTGGGAGGTCCAAACGAAAGGACACAGGATTGAGAACCTCCAGAATCCTATAAGGGCCGATAAACCGAGGCTTAAACTTAGGAGACGAGACCTTCATAGGAACAAATCGAGAAGACAGCCAAACCAGGTCCCCAACACAAAGACGAGGACCAACACGCCGATGACGATTAGTAAACTGTTGAGTCTTCTCCTGGGACAACTTCAGATTGTCCACAACCTGTCCCCAAATCTGATGCATTCTATCAACCACAGCATCTACTCCAGGACAATCCGAAGACTCCAATTGACCAGACGAAAAGCGAGGGTGAAACCCTGAATTACAAAAAAATGGAGAAACCAAAGTGGCAGAACTGGCCCGATTGTTAAGGGCAAACTCTGCCAATGGCAAAAAATCAAGCCAATCGTCCTGATCAGCGGACACAAAACACCTCAAGTAAGTCTCCAAAGTCTGATTAGTACGCTCAGTCTGGCCATTAGTCTGAGGATGGAATGCAGACGAAAAAGACAAGTCGATGCCCATCCTGGCACAGAACGCCCGCCAAAATCTAGACACAAACTGAGTACCCCTGTCAGACACTATATTCTCAGGAATACCATGCAAACGCACCACATTCTGAAAAAATAGAGGGACCAGCTCAGAGGAGGAGGGCAATTTGGGCAAAGGTACCAAATGAACCATCTTGGAAAAACGGTCACACACCACCCAGATGACAGACATCCTACGAGAAACAGGAAGGTCAGAAATAAAGTCCATAGAGATGTGCGTCCAAGGCCTCTTAGGAATAGGCAAGGGCAACAACAACCCACTGGCCCGAGAACAGCAGGGCTTAGCCCGAGCACAAACATCACAAGACTGCACAAAAATACGCACATCTCGAGACAAGGAAGGCCACCAGAAGGACCTAGACACCAAATCCCTGGTGCCAAAAATTCCAGGATGACCTGCCAACGCGGAAGAGTGAACCTCCGAGATAACTCTACTGGTCCAGTCATCAGGGACAAACAGTCTACCAGGCGGACAGCGATCAGGCCTATCCACCTGAAACTCCTGCAAAGAGCGCCGCAGGTCTGGGGAGACAGCTGACAATATCACCCCATCCTTCAGGATGCCAGTAGGTTCGGAATCACCAGGCGAGTCAGGCTCAAAACTCCTAGAGAGGGCATCCGCCCTCACATTCTTAGACCCAGGCAGATATGAAACCACAAAGTTAAATCGGGAGAAAAACAACGACCAGCGCGCCTGTCTAGGATTCAGACGCCTGGCTGACTCAAGATAAATTAGATTCTTGTGGTCAGTCAAGACCACCACCTGGTGTCTAGCACCCTCAAGCCAATGACGCCACTCCTCAAATGCCCACTTCATGGCCAAGAGCTCCCGATTTCCAACATCATAATTTCGCTCAGCGGGCGAAAACTTTCGAGAGAAAAACGCACATGGTCTCATCACTGAGCAGTCAGGACCTTTCTGCGACAAAACTGCACCTGCTCCGATCTCGGAAGCATCTACTTCAACCTGGAAAGGGAGCGACACATCAGGCTGGCGCAACACAGGAGCAGAAGAAAAGTGGCGCTTAAGCTCCCGAAAGGCCCCCACAGCCGCAGAGGACCAATTAGCAACATCAGCACCCTTTTTGGTCAAATCAGTCAAAGGTTTAGCAATGGCAGAAAAACCCGCTATGAATCGGCGATAGAAATTAGCAAATCCCAAGAATTTCTGAAGACTCTTTAGAGAAGTAGGTTGTATCCAATCACAAATAGCCTGAACCTTAACAGGGTCCATCTCCATAGATGAAGGGGAAAAAATATATCCCAGAAATGAAATTCTCTGAACCCCAAAAATACACTTTGAGCCCTTTACAAAAAGAGAATTAGCTCGCAAAACCTGAAAAACTCTCCTGACCTGTTGAACATGAGATTCCCAGTCCTCCGAAAAAATCAGAATATCATCCAAATACACAATCATAAATTTATCCAGATATTCACGGAAAATATCGTGCATAAAGGACTGAAAAACGGAAGGGGCATTCGCGAGACCGAAAGGCATTACCAAATACTCAAAATGGCCTTCAGGCGTATTAAATGCGGTCTTCCACTCATCCCCCTGCTTAATCCGCACCAAATTATACGCACCACGTAGATCGATCTTAGTGAACCACTTAGCCCCCTTTATGCGAGCAAACAGATCAGTCAGTAAAGGTAACGGGTACTGGTATTTAACTGTAATCTTATTCAGAAGTCGATAGTCGATACAAGGTCTCAATGAACCATCCTTTTTACCCACAAAGAAAAACCCTGCCCCTAGAGGAGACAACGAGGGGCGAATATGACCCTTTTCCAAAGATTCTCTGATATACTCCCGCATAGCAGTATGTTCAGGTACAGACAAATTAAACAAGCGACCCTTAGGAAATTTACTACCGGGAATCAACTCAATAGCGCAGTCACACTCTCTGTGAGGAGGGAGAGAATCAATCTTAGGCTCCTGAAAGACATCATAAAAATCTGACAGAAATGCTGGGATCTCAGAGGGAGTAGATGAAGAAATGGGAACCAAAGGTGCATCCCCATGAATCCCCCGACATCCCCAGCTCAACACAGACATTGATCTCCAGTCCAAGACTGGATTATGAATTTGTAACCATGGTAATCCAAGTACTAAAACGTCATGTAGATTGTATAACACAAGGAAACGAATAATCTCCTGATGGTCTGGGGTAAGATGCATAGTCACTTGTGTCCAATATTGTGGTTTATTGCTAGCCAAAGGTGTAGAATCAATACCCTTTAGGGGAATAGAAACTTCCAGAGGCTCTAAATCAAACCCACAACGCTTGGCAAAGGACCAATCCATGAGACTCAGAGCGGCGCCAGAATCCACATAAGCATCCACGGTAACAGATGACAAAGTACAAATCAATGTCACGGACAAAAGAAATTTAGACTGCAAGGTACCCATAGAAAAAGATTTATCAACCTTTTTTATGCGTTTAGAGCATGCTGATATAACATGAGCTGGATCTCCACAGTAGAAGCACAACCCATTTTTGCGCCTGTAATTCTGTCGTTCGCCTCTAGACAAAACACTATCGCATTGCATATGCTCTGGTACCTTTTCAGAGGACACCACCAAATGGTGCACAGGTCTTTGCTCAGAAGATACCGCCATATGGTGCACAGATTTGCGCTCCCGTAAACGCCGATCAATCTGGATAGCCAATTTCATGGCATCATTCAGACCTGTAGGCACAGGGAACCCCACCATGACATCCTTCACGGCATCAGAGAGACCTTCTCTGAAATTAGCTGCTAGAGCGCACTCATTCCATTTAGTAAGCACCGACCATTTACGAAATTTTTGGCAATATATCTCAGCTTCATCTTGCCCTTGGGAAAGAGCTATCAAGGCTTTCTCAGCCAAAATCTCTAAATTAGGTTCTTCATAAAGCAACCCCAAAGCCAGAAAAAACGCATCTACATTTACTAACGCAGGATCCCCTGGCGACAATGCAAATGCCCAACTTTGTGGGTCACCCCGCAGTAGAGAAATAACAATTTTAACCTGTTGTGCAGGATCACCAGCAGAGTGAGATCTCAGAGACAAAAACAATTTACAATTCTCTCTGAAATTCAAAAAACGGGATCTGTCTCCGGTAAAAAATTCAGGCATAGGGATCTTAGGTTCAGACATTGGAGCACGTATAACAAAATCTTGTAAGTTCTGGACCTTTGTAGCCAGGTTATTCAGACCTGCAACCAAACTCTGTGGATCCATGATTCAAACAGGTGTAACCAAAGCCATTCAGAGATTAAGAGGAGAGGAAAAAAAAAAAAAGGCAGAAGACTGCAGTTTAAGCAAGGAGTACAAATGAGCAAACTAGGGTACACTTTCCAAACACAGAAAAAAAAAACCTTTTCACATCCTTTCCTGCTTTAGTGCATAGTTTTAACACATTGCGGCCGGCCAAACTGTCATGATTACCCCAATGGCAGGGAAATAAAAATAACAAAACGGACTAGCTCTCGGGTGATGGGAACTAAAGTTGACCGTGACCTGAACCTGACACAACACTGGAAGTAGCCGGGGAGTGTTCCTACGATGCCCTAGACACCACCCGCCAGCCGGAGATCTAACTACCCCTATCAGAGGAATATACAGGCCTGCCTTACCTCCAGAGATGAACCCCAAAAGGAGATAGCAGCCCCCCACAGATATTGACGGTGAGTTAAGAGGAAAAGACATACGTAGGATGAACAGCAGATTTAGCACAGTGAGGTCCGCTTTCTAGATAGCAGAAGGATAGGAAAGAGTTACTTCACGGTCAACTTCAAAACACTACTCAAAAACACCATCCTGAAATTACTTTAAAACTCCAGTGACAACTCATGCCACTGGAGTGGCAATTTCAGTCCACAAGAGCTTCCAGCTACAGAGAGTCACATTGCAGCAAGCTGGACAAGAAATAGCATAAACTAGAAACAAAATTCAACTTAGCTGAACAGGAACTTGAGGCAGGAGAATGCAACAGAATGCTACTGATACATTGTTGGCCGGCATAGGACTAACAGCCAAGCAGCCTTAAATAGGAAACTCCCCTAATGGGTGGCAACAGGTGATCAGGGATAGAAGAAGGCAAATAAGTGGCACTACCATAAAACACCACCGGGGGAGCCCACAAACAGAATTCACAACACCCCTCCCTGCGCGATGCTTCCCTATACCGCCGGTACACCGCGATCATGTTTGATCGCGGTGTGCCGGGGGTTAATGTGCCGGGGGCGGTCCGTGACCGCTCCTGGCACATAGTGCCGGATGTCAGCTGCGATAGTCAGCTGACACCCGGCCGCGATCGGCCGCGCTCCCCCCGTGAGCGCGGGCGATCGTGCTGGACGTACTATTCCGTCCTTGGGAAGTAGGGCCCACCCCACATGGACGGAATAGTACGTCTAATGACAGAAAGGGGTTAACCATGTTTGTAACGTTCAAGTGTTCTCACCTCCCATAAAGGGAAGCTCTGTTCACATTTACTTGTTATTGCATTTCAAAAATTGTATGTCTTTTTGCTGACATGTATTGTTGTTTTCTTCCCAGTCCAGGAGTACTGGATTTAACCGGGGGGGAGTGCAGCGCCCCAGAGTCCTGGTCGTTGCAGTACTGATGCTCCGCCGCTAAGGGGGGCTATGGTACGTCTGATGGCACTGAAGGAGTTCACCTGACCAGGTATCACAGACACCAATACACTTCACAGTCTGGCCTCCAGGGGGAGCTAAGGGTGCTATGTATTAGGCCACTCCTCACAATCTGGTAAAACTGGGGGTTAGATAGGAAGTAAGCCAGAAGCTGACTGGGTTGGAACCAGGCAACATCCTGTGGCAGAGGGTGTTGCAGGGGAAGATTCAGGGGGGTCCCTGTCAGGGGTGGGATCCTGACAGAGGCCTAGCGAACAGAAAGAACGTTACAGGACCGCGCCTGCACTTCATCGTGGCGGTACCCCAAGAAAGGACAAGAAGCGAGGTTTATTGTGCTGAGTGAGAAACGAGATCAACGCAACAAGGAGAAATACCAGTAGGAGTCGTGCTGTAAGACGAGGCAACATCCTACTGAGGCGCGTAGCCGGTGGCTGGAAACGCCGAGGAAGTATTGAGCTCCAGGCCTTACTTCAAACCTATGGCAGGACAGTCAGTTATAGGCGGGCTGTCTCACTCAAAATCACCTAAGAAGACATAGGGGGCAACATTTGGAGAGGGGCAACTCTAGGGTCCCGGAAGAGCTCCGAGCCTATTCGTCATACGGGTGCGTCCTAGCCATATCACCT
Organism: Ranitomeya variabilis; assembly: GCF_051348905.1. Lineage (NCBI taxonomy): Eukaryota > Metazoa > Chordata > Amphibia > Anura > Dendrobatidae > Ranitomeya > Ranitomeya variabilis. The sequence continues at coordinate 153,295,544 of NC_135239.1, forward strand.
GGGGGGACGAAGAAGAACATTATAATCGAGTTGTGAGGGAACTTCAGAAACAGACACAACAGTTGTGGGGACTCTCCCGTAAGCACAGCAGGGAAGGACCACAACACACAAGCGCTAGAAGGTAGGCACAGATTTCCACCTGCAAAGGGAACTCTGGAGGTGCCATCGGACCGGCCGGACTCAGGTAGCCCGGTTAACCGTATTCCGGACTGAGGATCCTGAAGCCTTCAGTAAAAAGGTAAAGAGACTGCAACCTGGTGTCCTCGTTATTCACCGCGACCTGCACCACACCACAACATCATCACTCTCCACCTTCATTGGAAGCCCCTCAGCAGGGTCACGGGCCGGGTCTAGCCACCGTGACAACCCCAGAACTGAGACAGAGAGGCCCGGTACCAGGTACGCCTCCGCCCTGCGGCAGTGGGGGCACTCCAGAGACATCTATTGGAGGGAACTCGCTTTCCCTTCCAGGTTTTCACTGACCACAAAAACTTGGTATATCTACAGACGGCCAAGCGGCTGAATTCTCGCCAGGCTAGATGGTCCCTGTTCTTCTCCCGGTTTCATTTTACTCTTCATTTTCTCTCTGGGGAGAAGAACATTCACGCCGATGCTCTCTCCCACTCCGTAGTGTCATCTGAGGAGGAGGAGGAGGAGCCTCGGCTTATTGTCCCTTCTGAGAGCCTGAGAACTGTAGCTCCGGTTTCACTAGAGTCTGTGTCCCCGGGCAAGACTTTCGTGCCAGCAAATTTGCGACCGGAGGTTCTCTCTTGGGCTCACTCGTCCAGAGTGGGTGGGCATTTTGGGACCAAAAGGACATCCGAGCTTTTGGCAAGAACGTACTGGTGGCCTCATATGGCCCGTGATGTCGGGGACTATATTCGGGCATGCGTTTCCTGCGCCCAGAATCGGTCTCCTCGGCAACGGCCTGCTGGGTTGCTTTACCCCCTACCGGTGGCAGACAGGCCTTGGGAAATGGTCGGGATGGACTTCGTGGTGGGCTTACCCAAGTCGCGTAGCTGCACCATTATCTGGGTAGTCACCGATTATTTCTCTAAGATGGTGCACTTGGTGCCGCTACCTTCTGCACGGGCCTTGGCGGCGTTATTCATAAAGCACATTTTCCGTTTACATGGAATGCCTGAAAAAATTGTCAGCGACCGGGGTCCCCAGTTCGCATCTCAGTTTTGGAGAGAGCTCTGCCGTTTACTCAGCATAGAGTTGAATCTCTCCTCTGCATAACATCCCGAGACGAATGGGTTGGGAGAGAGGACCAATCAGACTCTGGTGACATACTTGCGACATTTTGTCTCTGCTAGGCAGGATGATTGGGCATCTTTGCTACCTTGGGCGGAATTTGCCTTGAACAACGCCGTAGCCGATTCTACTGGGCAGACTCCTTTTCTCCTTAATTACGGCCAGCATCCGCGTGTCTCTGTGCCCATACCCGTGTCATCCACCGATTCTAGGGTCGCAGACTGGGCGGTGGAGGCATGTGACATCTGATACCGCACACAGGATACCATCCGGGTCTCCAAGGAGAGAATGAGGGTTTCTGCTGATACACACCGGCGCCCCGCTCCGACCTTTGCTCCTGCGACTTAGTGTGGCTCTCCGCCCGTAACATCAGGCTGTGAGTTGAGTCCACTAAGTTTGCGCCTCGTTACATTGGCCCGTTCAAGGTTCTGGAACAGGTAAACCCTGTGGTCTACCATTTGGCTATTCCTCCACGCCTTGGTATCACCGAAACTTTTCACATTTCCCTCTTAAAGCCTGTTCATTTGTCCCGGTTTTCTGAGTCATCTGCCGGGACATCGGGTAAATCCTTGGATGAGTTTGAGGTGAATGCTATCGTGGGGTACAAGGTGGTAAGTGGCAAGAAATTTTATCTGGTGGACTGGAAGGGTCACGGTCCAGAAGATAGAACCTGGGAACCTGTGGAGCACATTCGGGCTCCGCTGCTCATTGCAGCTTTTGAGCGTAGCGAGGCTCAATGAGGGGGGGCCTAGGAGGGGGGGTAATGTTAGGAGTCGAGTTCCCGCTGCTACACAGGGGGAATCTCGAGCCGTGTCTGCTGCGGTCTCCCATTCTGCATCGGCTGCAGTGGAGCCTGCTCAGCGGAGACATCGGTCCCAGCGTCTCAATGAGTCTGATACTGTGCAAAGGGTTACTGCTGTCTCTCCAGGCTCTGCTATTGTACCCTGCACTGATCTGCAGTGAGCAGGCTTTTCTGGGATTAAGTCCTGCTTTGCACACACTGAGCATGCCCAGGGTAAGATCTCTCAGTGGAGATCAAGGGTCACATGCTCAGGTACTGCAGCAACTTCCATTGGTCTTCCAGGAAGGTCCTGTACCTGATCAAGTTCTGTGGCAGCCTTCCATTGGTCCTTCTTGGAAGGTCCTGTAGGTGCTGCAGCTATATAAGGTTCTCATGACCGCACGGCCATGCGCTAGTGTCAAATATGTGCGAGCTCAGCGCCAGTGTGGTCGTGTGTGTGGTCAGGGACCCGGCTGAAATAAGCCCCTAGAATGCTGGCACCTCTGGCGAGGAGTTTTGTGTATGCAGTCAGGGACCTGGCTGAAATAAGCCCCTGAAGAAAACCGGCTAGAATATTGAAAGGATATATTAAGTTGAAAAACCAGAAAAAACGTACTATCCTTAAAACGATATTTTATTATTAAATTGTCTAAAATCCCAATAGATAAAACTCAAATGTATGCAATCAACATCAGCCAACTGGGTTGGGTAAGCTAGAAAAATAGGGAGAAAATAGCAGATATGCCTGACACAGTCCCTGTAGGTGGCCCTAAAGTGTCTTAAACCTACCTACCAGCGGAGGTTGGCACCCTAGATTTCGATATGGCGCCCCCGCTCACCATCGACTGTCCCTCCTTACCCTAGTAGGGTCCTACTTGCTACCCACACCCAGGTACCCACAGACATACACACACAAATTGACCAATAGGTCACACTAACCAAAAAACGTGAAAAAGTGAAAAAAGAAAAAAGTGAACGAAAAATTCTAAAAACACTGCAGACATTGCTGCATAAATGCACTAAATAGCATGTAACCCACAGTTACCTCAAAAAGATTTTTTTGAAAAAATAGATAGTGCAGAGCTATGGGGTACAGCCGGGCACAGTTGGAGTGTGCTCAGTAAAATATTCGGAGGTCATAAGTAGTGAAACCTCTAATAGATGTAACAATAGGTCACTGTCTTTGTTAGTGGTTGATGACCTAAAAATCTTAGACAGACCAATAAAGCTAATGTACAGAGTGGATCCCTAAGCAAGATAGCACCCCTCCGAAAAGGTTAGCAGATATATGAGTACACTCAATGGATGTAAATATGTTGTTGGGTGATATAGATATTACACCCTAAATTGTCCAAAAATAAACAGAACAAAATATTCAACAAAAACCAAAAAACAAAATAAACCCAAATGAAAAGATTATCTGCCTTATAGGGTATCACATGTAGTATTTCTCATTTAGTTTAAGGGCTAATGCACATCAGTATACAGAAACGACTGAGAACCATCCCTATATTAGATGATCTGGTAAACTTTTATTGTTATGAGTAGCATAATAGTCTGCACTCTAGATGCCATCCGAGTTCCGCATCTTATACCATAGAAAAAATCAGCAAAATATTGAACAAAATCAGAAAAAAAGAAAAAAACACAAAACAAATTGGTATCACATATAGTGTCTCTCAATTGCGTTAGATTAGTGCATCTACAAGCCCAAAAAAATATAAGGCCAATCCCATTATAGGATATCACATATAGTATTTCTCATTTGGTTTAAGGGCTAATGCACGTCAGAGTACAGAAACAGCTGATAGCCATCCCTCATTACCCTCTCTATAATGGATAATCTGATACACTTTTGTTGCTGTCAGTAACACATTAGTCTGCACTCTAGATGCCATACGAGTTCCGCATCTCATACCAAAGAAAAAATTAGCAAAATATTAAACAGAATCAGAAAAAAGAAAGAAACACAAAATAACTTGGTATCACATAAAGTGTCTCTCAATAGCGTTAGATTAGTGCCTTATAGGGTATCACATATAGTATTTCTCATTTAGTTTAAGGGCTAATGCACATCAGTATACAAAAACGACTGAGAACTATCCCTCATTACTCTCTCTATATTAGATGATCTGGTACACTTTTATTGTTATGAGAAGCATATTAGTCTGCACTCTAGATGCCATCCGAGTTCCGCATCTTATACCATAGAAAAAATCAGCAAAATATTAAACAAAATCAGAAAAAAGAAAGAAACACAAAACAAATTGGTATCACATATAGTGTCTCTCAATTGCGTTAGATTAGTGCATCTACAGGCCCAAAAAAATATAAGGCCAATCCCATTATAGGATATCACATATAGTATTTCTCATTTGGTTTAAGGGCTAATGCACATCAGAGTACAGAAACAACTGAGAGCCATCCCTCTTTACCCTCTCTATAATGGATAATCTGGTACACTTTTGTTGGTGTCAGTAACACATTAGTCTGCACTCTAGATGCCATACGAGTTCCGCATCTCATACCAAAGGAAAAATTTTACCAAAATATAACAAAATCAGAAAAAAGAAAGAAACACAAAATAAATTGGTATCACATAAAGTGTCTCTCAGTAGCGTTAGATTAGTGCAACTACAAGCCCAAAATATCTGAGGCCAATCCCTCATTGCTGTCCTATAGGCAAGTGCTGTACTTGGTCTGTCTTGACAAAAAAACTTATCTGAGTAGGTGACATGTTCAGTCCCATGGGATACTCAGATAAGTTTTTTTGTCAAGACAGACCAAGTACAGCACTTGCCTATAGGACAGCAATGAGGGATTGGCCTCAGATATTTTGGGCTTGTAGTTGCACTAATCTAACGCTACTGAGAGACACTTTATGTGATACCAATTTATTTTGTGTTTCTTTCTTTTTTCTGATTTTGTTATATTTTGGTAAAATTTTTCCTTTGGTATGAGATGCGGAACTCGTATGGCATCTAGAGTGCAGACTAATGTGTTACTGACAGCAACAAAAGTGTATCAGATTATCCATTATAGAGAGGGTAATGAGGGATGGCTCTCAGCTGTTTCTGTACTCTGACGTGCATTAGCCCTTAAACCAAATGAGAAATACTATATGTGATATCCTATAATGGGATTGGCCTTATATTTTTTTGGGCCTGTAGATGCACTAATCTAACGCAATTGAGAGACACTATATGTGATACCAATTTGTTTTGTGTTTTTTTCTTCTTTTTTTCTGATTTTGTTCAATATTTTGCTGATTTTTTCTATGGTATAAGATGCGGAACTCGGATGGCATCTAGAGTGCAGACTATTATGCTACTCATAACAATAAAAGTTTACCAGATCATCTAATATAGGGATGGTTCTCAGTCGTTTCTGTATACTGATGTGCATTAGCCCTTAAACTAAATGAGAAATACTACATGTGATACCCTATAAGGCAGATAATCTTTTCATTTGGGTTTATTTTGTTTTTTGGTTTTTGTTGAATATTTTGTTCTGTTTATTTTTGGACAATTTAGGGTGTAATATCTATATCACCCAACAACATATTTACATCCATTGAGTGTACTCATATATCTGCTAACCTTTTCGGAGGGGTGCTATCTTGCTTAGGGATCCACTCTGTACATTAGCTTTATTGGTCTGTCTAAGATTTTTAGGTCATCAACCACTAACAAAGACAGTGACCTATTGTTACATCTATTAGAGGTTTCACTACTTATGACCTCCGAATATTTTACTGAGCACACTCCAACTGTGCCCGGCTGTACCCCATAGCTCTGCACTATCTATTTTTTCAAAAAAATCTTTTTGAGGTAACTGTGGGGTACATGCTATTTAGTGCATTTATGCAGCAATGTCTGCAGTGTTTTTAGAATTTTTCGTTCACTTTTTTCTTTTTTCACGTTTTTTGGTTAGTGTGACCTATTGGTCAATTTGTGTGTGTATGTCTGTGGGTACCTGGGTGTGGGTAGCAAGTAGGACCCTACTAGGGTAAGGAGGGACAGTCGACGGTGAGCGGGGGCGCCATATCGAAATCTAGGGTGCCAACCTCCGCTGGTAGGTAGGTTTAAGACACTTTAGGGCCACCTACAGGGACTGTGTCAGGCATATCTGCTATTTTCTCCCTATTTTTCTAGCTTACCCAACCCAGTTGGCTGATGTTGATTGCATACATTTGAGTTTTATCTATTGGGATTTTAGACAATTTAATAATAAAATATCGTTGAAATAAGCCCCTAGAATGCTGGCACCTCTGGCGAGGAGTTTATGTGTGAATTCAGGGCTGGCTAATAGCCGATAGAATTCCGGCTCCACCGGAAAGGAGCTGCGTGTTGGTTGGACTGCATGACCACTGTCGGCTCTACACAATAGCTGTGTCCCCTGTGAGCTAAACAGGGCACAGCGTTCTCTTTACTACAGGCTCTGTGAAGTAACAGAGTTTGTTTATTCTAATTTGCTTCGCCGCGTTACTTAGCAGCAGGTTCTTTCCTGCACGGTGGATCCCGGGTTGCGAACGCACCTATCCCATCTAATAAATATATTCGGTGCGTTCCGCCAACCGTAACATGGTGTCTCCGCGGTGTTGGATGTTTTGATCTCCCCGAGGTCATTCATCCTTATGTTTATAGTCCTACTGAATAGACTGCTAGAATTTGTATTATGGCAAGAAAAAAGCAGCTAAGTAAAGAAAAACGAGTGGCCATCATTACTTTAAGGAATTAAGGTCAGTTAGTCCGAAAAATTGGGCAGACTTTGAAAGTGTCCCCAAGTGCAGTGGCAAAAACCATCAAGCGCTACAAAGAACTGGCTCACATGAGGACCGCCCCAGGAAAGGAAGACCAAAATTCACCTCTGCTTCTGAGGATAAGTTTATCTGAGTCACCAGCCTCAGAAATTGCAGGTTAACAGCAGCTCAGATTAGAGACCAGGTCAATGCCACACAGAGTTCTAGCAGCAGACACATCTCTACAACAACTGTTAAGAGGAGACTTGGTGCAGCAGGCCTTCATGGTAAAATAGCTGCTAGGAAACCACTGCTAAGGACAGGCAACAAGCAGAAGAGACTTGTTTGGGCTAAAGAACACAAGGAATGGACATTAGGAAAGGTGAATGGATGGACTCTACATGCCTGGTTCCCACTGTGAAGCATGGAGGAGGAGATGTGATAATGTGGGGGTGCTTTGCTGGTGACACTGTTGGGGATTTTTTCAAAACTGAAGGCATACTGAACCAGCATGGTTACCACAGCATCTTGAAGCGGCATGCTATTCCATCCGGTTTGTGTTTAGTTGGACTATCATTTATTTTTCTACAGGACAATGACCCCAAACACACCTCCAGGCTGTGTAAGGGCTATTTGGGCAAGAAGGAGAGCGATGGGGTGGTACGCCAGATGACCTGGCCTCCACAGTCACCAGACCTGAACCCAATCGAGATGGTTTGGGGTGAGCTGGACCGCAGAGTGAAGGCAAAAGGGCCAACAAGTGCTAAGCATCTCTGGGAACTCCTTCAAGATTGTTGGAAGACCATTCCCGGTGACTACCTCTTGAAGCTCATCAAGAGAATGCCAAGAGTGTGCGAAACAGTCATCAAAGCAAACGGTGGCTACTTTGAAGAACCTAGAATATAAGACATAATTTCAGATGTTTCACACTTTTTTGTTAAGTATATAATTCCACATGTGTTAATTCATAGTTTTGATGCCTTCAGTGCGAATGTACAATTTTCATAGTCATGAAAATACAGAAAAATCTTTAAATGAGAAGGTGTGTCCAAACTTTTGGTCTGTACTGTATATATTAATATTATTTACCGAATAACGGCGACCACAAAAAAAAGTCTGGTTTCCCATTTATTTCTCTCTCCTCTAATATGATCTAGCACATCAGAGGAGAGATAAATTGGGTCACTTGAGCCCCCAGGTACCTCCGATGTCCCCTGGTCCTGTCGGCTCTGTCCCTTGGCCCTCGGCATCTTCTTCTGGTAAGAAAATGGTGAGCACATGCGCAGTGCGCCTGCTGAGAAATGCCGGCTGGCTCCGGTAACAATAGAAGGATTTTCCTATTGGTTCATTTTGATCACTGTGATAGAACCTCTCACAGTGATCAAAATAAAAAAATAGTAAATCAAACCCCCTTTATCACTCTCCTTAGTTAGGTGAAAATAATAAAATTAAAAAATATATATTTATTTAAATTTTTACATTTGAGTTAGGTTTGGGGTTAAGGTTGAGCTAGGGTTAGGGTTGGTGCTAGACCTAGGGTTATGGTTGGGCTAGTGTTAGGATTGGGATAAACGTTAAAGCTAGGGTTAGGGTTAGAAGCTAATACAGCTGGTTGTGGCATTTATAGAACCTAACCCCTTGACTTCTTTGAGTGCCAACATCTATTTAGTAGAAAACTATCCCTGGAGCTAATTGATCTCTAAGTTATCACAGTAGCTATACTGCCCCAACAGTGTATAACCTTTGCATATAAGATATGATCAGTAATGCAAAGAGAACTTTCCTTACCTATGGAAAATGGGATAAATGCCTCTCGTTTCAAAAACTTTTCATTCTCATCAAGGAAATGTTTAGGATAAAATTGTAAAGGTTTCTCCCAGACTTTGTGATCTTTGAGCACAGAGGACATGTTGGTGATGATATTGGTGCCCTGTGGAAAAAAAGGATGACAATTTTTGAAGACTGAAATAGAACATGAATATAAGCATCATGTGTGTGTATATATATATATATATATATATATATATATATATATGTATATATATATATATATATATTATTAGAAAAAAGGAACAGCACAACACTAGTACTTATCTTCGGGTGCAGAGCCCCAACCAACCAGTCCAATGATTACTCCAGATCCACAAAGATTCAAAAAAAGTGGCAGCACTCCATTGTAGAGGTGAAAAAATGTGGTAGGTTTAATCGACCCACATAGCCGGGCGACGTTTCAGCTCCATCTGAGCCTTTATCAAGCAGTGAGTAACCATACCTGTTACCTATTTATGTGTGTTTCAACAAGTGTTACATTGGTTACAATCATATTTTGCATCCACTAATTATCCAATCCAATATTTACATTAATCATCTTATACTCATATCCAGTGTTTGTGCATAAAGTGCTACGTGCCTTGTGTAATAAAACTCCAATTTCCACAATCCCTCTTCCTCTCAGAATGGTTTTACTAAGTTGCCAGCAACTTTATAGATAATTGATATCTTATTAGTGGCCATTACATATGTATACCGCTTATTATAGTTTACACTCACCCACCACACATTGTAGGCTCATGGAGGACGCTGCGTACAGAAGTCGGCGTTCCATGCTGCTTACTGCGCATGCCCAGAGCGCATCATACCATTGGAACATCATACAGACCAATGGAGCTCTCTGTGTGGCAATTTCTTGCTGGCGCATGCGCAGTAGCGCTAAATATCGCCATATTGGTAGAGGCTCCCTAAATTCTATACATAACCTGCGCTGTGACCCAGGACCATATTATATGCTCCAAAATGCCAGCGCAAGTGTTATTAAGCGTTCTATATCCTTATAGGATTGTAGTAAAAAGAAGGAATTTATACTTATCCTATTGCAATGCACTGTCAGGCCACAAAGTAATATCATATCCATTTATTTGTACATAGCAGATCTATCACTGAACCACAACAAAAATAATTAAACTACTTTCATATATTAGTTTTCTCACTATTATGAGTGGGTACGTATCTTGACTCCACGGACGGCCACATCTTCAATATAGCCCCCGTGAGCCAATAGAGTCATTCTGCCCCTCAGTTGTCCCACACCGATATATTTTTATATTTTTGTTATGTGTGTATTCAACAATTTTAAGCCATTTTTTGGTAACATGAATGAAAATTCAATGGAACCTGGGGTGTTCAATTACACACCTGAGGATGAGGAACGCATATTAAGTGGCGTCATGGGTGATGCTGCTTTCCTCAAAACACCATTCATCATTGAGATGAAAAAAAGATATGAAAATGAATCTAGACGTCTAATTACTTTACAAATACACCTAACAACATTGGGACAATATTATAAAGAACATAAAATCCCAAGGGGACTGAGATCTAACATTAGACCAAATCTATTTTTGGATAATCCTACTTTCTGCACAAGATTCACCATGATTTCCAATAAGTATGCTATGGATGTAATGCTTTTAAATATTGAGTTCCTCCAAGGTGATATTAAAAAATTACAACAGAGTATAGCGGAATGTGAAATGAAAATACAACAAGGTTTAAAGACTGAGGAATGGACAGTATTTAAAGAAAAAATAGACAAGGACATGTGCAAGTTTCGGGGTGATTTGGAGGAAACAAAAAGAAAAAAGTGGAGTAGAGACAGTGGAGATTATGAAACGGGTCATGTATATGCCTGGCAATTTGACAACTCCAAAATGCCTTGGAAGAAAAGAGGTCAATTGGAAAAAAGGAATGTTGAGAATGTAAATGATTGCACAACTAATAATTTATTTATTTCTGGTAGAAAATATAGGAGGGATGGAAGATGCAAAAGAAGAGGAGGTAAACGTCACCACAGGAAACAAAAGGAAAATGGAGAAAAACAAATCACAACAACCAGTACAGAGACAACCGAATCTCAGGAGACGGGATCACAACTCGTAGTGAACATTTCACATAAGGAATTGACTGAAAACCAGGTATCTGTACTAAGCAAAGGGTTATCGTTCAGTCCATGTTCACACATGGATTGGTTTGAACTACAAGTGGACTTAGCGCGTTTCTTTAGAACGATAAGATTGAAGGAATGGTTTCACAACAAAGATATTCATGTCAAAAATAAGATAAGTGAATTTGATATGAAAGATTTGGAATTAAAAAATAAGAGCAATTTTATTCCAACTAACAATTCAGCGGCTATAGATGCCTTCGAGAAGGTAGTTACAATGGAGGTTGAGAACTTGAGACAGAATAGTATGGAAACATATAGACATCCTAACATTTTAAGAGACAAATTTTTGGCTTTGCAGGAGCTTGTCCATGACGGCGACATCATTATTAAACCCGCGGATAAGGGGGGTGCTGTCATCATCATGGACAGGTGTATGTATATGACAGAAGTTAACAGACAATTGGCGGATGGGGAGGTATATCAAAAGATGGACGGTGATCCTAAATTTAATATCAGCAGGGAAATAGAGATCTGTTTGAAGGAAGCATTGGGAATGCAAATTATAGACCAACAGTTGTATGATTATCTGTGGGTAGAAACCCCTAGGACACCAATGATGTATATAATCCCCAAAATACACAAGAGGTTAGATAATCCGCCGGGACGCCCCATAATCTCAGGGGTGGGATCCATATTTAATAAAATGGGAATTTTCTTAGACAAGATTTTCAACCCAATTGTAAAACAAGGAAAATCATATGTAAAAGATACTACTGATTTTCTCAAGAAGTTGGAAGATACGGAATTAAGTGAAGAGGTGATAATGGCGTCATTTGACGTAGTCTCTCTTTATACTTCCATCGATCACAAGAGAGGTATGAATGCAATAAAAAAGAAATTAGAATTAGCTGGATACACGGAGGAGGGAAATATGTTCTTATTAAAGCTGCTGGAAATAATTTTAACAAGAAACTATTTTCTATTTGGAGATAGTTTCTATACTCAAAAACGAGGTACAGCTATGGGGGCCAATATGGCCCCCTCATATGCAAATCTAACTATGGAGGTCATGGAGGAGGACCTTGTCTATGTGTCCCACCACTTCCAATATGTCAAGGTGTGGTGGAGATACATAGACGACGTCTTCCTCCTATGGACCGGTACCAAAGATATGTTGAATGACTTTCATCAGTATCTTAATACTATAGATGAAACTATAAAATTTACATTGATTTCTTCAACTAAAGAAATGCAATTCCTTGATGTATTAGTTTTACAAGAGAACAAGGAGTTAATTACTAAACTCTATGTTAAGAATACAGATAGGAATAATCTATTGATTTATGATAGTCAGCATCCACGCAAAATGGTTGAGTCAATACCACTTAGTCAGTTGCTAAGAGTACGTCGAATTGTTAAAAGGGAGGAGGATGTTGATGAAGCAATGGAGTTGTTGGTGAAAAAATTTAAAGAGAGGGGCCACTAATAATAATAGTAATGGCCACTAATAAGATATCAATTATCTATAAAGTTGCTGACAACTTAGTAAAACCATTCTGAGAGGAAGAGGGATTGTGGAAATTGGAGTTTTATTACACAAGGCACGTAGCACTTTATGCACAAACACTGGATATGAGTATAAGATGATTAATGTAAATATTGGATTGGATAATTAGTGGATGCAAAATATGATTGTAACCAATGTAACACTTGTTGAAACACACATAAATAGGTAACAGGTATGGTTACTCACTGCTTGATAAAGGCTCAGATGGAGCTGAAACGTCGCCCGGCTATGTGGGTCGATTAAACCTACCACATTTTTTCACCTTTACAATGGAGTGCTGCCTCTTTTTTTTGAATCTTTGTATATATATATATATATATATATATATATATATATATATATATATATATATTTATATATATACCTGCCGTGCTACTAAGTATTGTATAGTATTGTTACAACACCGCAATTGTAAGCAGTACAGCTTTTTCAGCAGAATGTTTTGTGTTCAGCTGTTAGCTGGAATAATGTCATTCTTGTCAGTGTAGACCCTGAATATTCCTCCTGTATTTCTGGCAATAGAAAAATACAAGGCATTACCCATCAATTTTACCTTTGGAATAAAGTAACCTTTTATCTCCATATCTCGGTGGGCCATGTGAGGTAAAGCCAAGGGAACAATATCTCCACATCGTTGTACTTCATGGATCACAGCATTAGTATACGGCATTTGTACTACATCTCCCATTGTTGGTTTCCGTTCTCTTCCAATTATTCGATCAATTTCTTCCTGAACTTTGGCTGAACACAAATGAGCATTACTATAGGAATATTTAGTCATACCTTACTATATGATAAATATATCTTACTATATGATTACTACACCTCACTATGTGTTTATACTCACATTGTACATCTGGGTAGAGGATCATAAACAGCACTGCCCACCTGAGGGTGGTACCTGTTGTTTCTGACCCAGCGAAAAATAAATCACAAGTTGTCATGAGCAGGTTTGTTTCATTAAAACTGCTGGAACCATCTTCTTTCACCTTGAAGAAATCAATTTTAATCATGTGATATTTGGGTTCAGACTCTGGATCATGGGGAAACAGTATTGGGCCTCCTATATGAGCAGTAGTTGGCATAATACACTTAATTCACTATGTACAGCCAGGCAGTATGTCATCATTCATTTAACTCCTTCACGCCGCAGCCCTTTTTCATTTTTGTGTTTTCGTTTTTCGCTCCCCTTCTTCCCAGAGCCATAACCTTTTTATTTTTTTTATTTTTTTTCTGTCAATATGGCCATGTGAGGGCTAGTTTTTTTCGGGACTAGTTGTGCTTTTGTATGTCACCATTGGTTTTACCATGTCGTGTACTAGAAAATGGTAAAAAAAATTGCACAATCCTTGAAAAAGCCTAGAGTAATAGGAAAAACTCCTATGAAGTCATTAGAAGTCCAACAATCATTGGAACTGAACTGAACACCTATCAGGAGGATATCGGTCACACAGATTGGACAAATCAAACACATGCAAAGTATCTGTTAGGCCCCTTTCACATATCAGTTTAAAATGTTATTTTGTGAGACTATGTCTGCAGGGGCTACACTCTGCACGTCTTTATCACAGCAGAAATTTGTATATTAGTTAGAACAGTATCCTAAAAGTATTTCTTTAATCCCGAGGCTATCTTTCTATCAGTAATATAGATTCCCTCGGGTGGTAGGTAGCCCTGAGTCTTCTGTACTATCATCTTTTGTATGTTACATTTTTTCATTTTTTTGTTGCGCACACTGTGTCACCTTCATGTGGTAGATAATTAGGTATTTTATTAAACTTACTAAAAGTTATATTTTAGAGAGGGTTTTTAGCAGTAAGCAGTTGCTTCTTACCCTTTAATACATTAGACATTTGTAAGACCCTCTGGCAGACTACTCAACTTTCCCTCCTGCCAGAATATATATAGGGGAACCACCCACAAACTGGATCAGAGCTCCCCCTTCTGGCCTGGAGTAAGAACATGTTGCATGATTGTGCATACATGATAAAGGGATCCTTCCTCGCTTCCAAGCATGACACCACTCTCAATGCCACTGTAACAACCGGTAACCTGGGGTGTTACATTTGCGATGGTGAGTCTAGTCATACGCGGACACTTGCAGCATGCTGCAATTTTTTTCCTCACACCAAATCCAAATGAGAAAACATGCAGCTATGTACTGCTTCATTGAATAATATTGGTCAAAGTGCAATGCAATTAATTTTTTCTTGCATTGCACTAGTCCGATTTATATGATAATGTGAGAGAGCCCTAACAATGGTAAAAGTGTTCCTACCTTTTCCATCTCCACTAGGTAGGCATCAATAAAATCTCGGGTGTAATTTGGATCCCAAGTTTCCCGATGCTCTGCAATCATTTCCTTTAGAAATGCGATCATCTCATACTCCGGTCCCAGCACTCGGTCAGCAAGCCATGGGATGTGGTTGAGAAAAGGAATTTCATTTAGAATCTAAATCAAGAATTGTACATAGAATCATAATTAATATCTACTGAATATATGACTGACTGTTTAGTGTGTTCATAACAGGATCTTTTGCTAATGGTCCATAAGGAAAGTGATTCTTTGCTATGACATTTGTTACTAAAGTGACAAAATATATGTACAAAAGTGTGAACCACTGTAACTACAGGCAGTGCTGCACTTGTTGTGGAGAAGGCAATGAACCAGGGGATGGATATCATATTACCAAAATCCAGCATATTGCATGATACATATTTTTACCCTATTCATTGGAGGCTGTACCTGAAATCTAAATATAGCCTGAATACCTCTTTACTTAAAGGGGTGTCCACTACCAGAACAACCCTTTAACAAAATGTTCAGCTCCGATAAAATAAAACAAACCTATACTCACCTACCATGTCAACTCCATTCCAGCGGTGTGAGCACTCGTGGTCCCGGGGCTGTGATGTAGTGAATTGATACTTCATGTCTGGGACTCAATCATGGCTGTCATCACTGTCTCCGCCTTCAGACAATTTAAGCATGGAGCGGAAGTCTGGGCTACAGCTGATCTCGGACTTCCTCTCCATATTGATTTCGACAGCAGGTGGAGACAGTGACACCAGTGCTGATTGGGTGCTAGGCGTCAAATGTTATTTTACTGCATCACAGCCCCAGAACCGCGAGTGCAGACACCGCTGGAATGGAGCCAGCACAGAAGGTGAGTATAGGTTTATTTATTTTATCTAGCCAAATATTTAGTTTAAGCCCCTCCTTGCATGGGACCACCCTTTTAATGGTAATAATAATAAAAATGTTTCTGATCATCATGATGATCATAATTAGAGATGAGTAGGGTTGAGCGAAACGGATCTTTCATTTTCATAAGTCGCCGACTTTTGGCAAAGTCGGCGTCTCATGAAACCGAGCCAATCCCTGTGTGGGGTCTGCCATGCGGTACGCGACTTTCGCACCAAAGTCGCGTTTCAATGATGCTAAAAACGCCATTTCTCAGCCAATGAAGGTGGACGCAGAGTGTGGGCAGCGTGATGACATAGATCTCAGTCCCCACCATCTTAGAGAAGGGCATTGCAGTGATTGGCTTGCTTTCTGCGGTGTCACAGGGGCTATAAAGGGGCGTTCCCGCCGACCGCCATCTTACTGCTGCTGATCTGAGCGTAGGGAGAGGTTGCTGCAGCTTTTTCGGAAGCATGGATAGTGATAGGCAGGGTACATAAAGCTACAAACCGCTTGTGCTGTAGCGATTTCCACTGTCCAACACCACCTTTTCATTGCAGGGACAGTGGAATCTACATTTTTTTTCCTCAGCGCTGTAGCTCATTGGGCTGCACTAGAAGGCTCCCTGACCCTGATAGCTGCGTTGCTGTGCCTGTGTGTGTACGACGCTGTGCAAACCAACTGCTTTTTTCAAAGCACAAATCCTGTTTTTCCTTCCTTTCTGCACAGCTATCTTGTGTGTTTATCCACACTTTTGTGTGCAGCAGTCCTTTTTATAGCTGCCTGCCATACTTTTCTGAGATAACTGCAGGGAGATAGATATTGGCAAGTCTGCCTCTGTGCCAGTGCTGTGTGTGGCATCTGTCTCTCATTGTGTGGCACCGAAAACACTGTGTAATACTTGGCCATTTTTTTTTTTTGGGGGGGGTACATTCTCCCTTTTCCAAAAAAAAAATTAGTGGGAGATAAATATTGGCAAGTCTGCCTCCGTGCCATTGCTGTGTGTGGTATCTGTCTCTCATTGTGTGCCACCGAAAACACTGTGTAATACTTGGCCATTTTTTTTTTTTGGGGGGTACATTCTCCCTTTTAAAAAATAAAAATTAGTGGGAGATAAATATTGGCAAGTCTGCCTCCGTGCCATTGCTGTGTGTGGTATCTGTCTCTCATTGTGTGCCACCGAAAACACTGTGTAATACTTGGCCATTTTTATTTTTTTGGGGGGTAAATTCTCCCTTTTAAAAAATAAAAATTAGTGGGAGATAAATATTGGCAAGTCTGCCTCCGTGCCATTGCTGTGTGTGGTATCTGTCTCTCATTGTGTGCCACCGAAAACACTGTGTAATACTTGGCCATTTTTTTTTTTTTGGGTACATTCTCCCTTTTCCAAAAAAAAAAATAGCGGGAGATAAATATTGGCAAGTCTGCCTCCGTGCCATTGCTGTGTGTGGTATCTGTCTCTCATTGTGTGCCACCGAAAACACTGTGTAATACTTGGCCATTTTTTTTTTTTTTGGGGGGTACATTCTCCCTTTTCCCAAAAAAAAATTAGTGGGAGATAAATATTGGCAAGTCTGCCTCCGTGCCATTGCTGTGTGTGGTATCTGTCTCTCATTGTGTGCCACCGAAAACACTGTGTAATACTTGGCCATTTTTTTTTTTTTTTGGGGTACATTCTCCCTTTTAAAAAATAAAAATTAGTGGGAGATAAATATTGGCAAGTCTGCCTCCGTGCCATTGCTGTGTGTGGTATCTGTCTCATTGTGTGCCACCGAAAACACTGTGTAATACTTGGCCATTTTTATTTTTTTGGGGGGTAAATTCTCCCTTTTAAAAAATAAAAATTAGTGGGAGATAAATATTGGCAAGTCTGCCTCCGTGCCATTGCTGTGTGTGGTATCTGTCTCTCATTGTGTGCCACCGAAAACACTGTGTAATACTTGGCCATTTTTTTTTGGGGGGGGGTACATTCTCCCTTTTAAAAAATAAAAATTAGTGGGAGATAAATATTGGCAAGTCTGCCTCCGTGCCATTGCTGTGTGTGGTATCTGTCTCTCATTGTGTGCCACCGAAAACACTGTGTAATACTTGGCCATTTTTATTTTTTTGGGGGGTAAATTCTCCCTTTTAAAAAATAAAAATTAGTGGGAGATAAATATTGGCAAGTCTGCCTCCGTGCCATTGCTGTGTGTGGTATCTGTCTCTCATTGTGTGCCACCGAAAACACTGTGTAATACTTGGCC
Organism: Ranitomeya variabilis; assembly: GCF_051348905.1. Taxonomy (NCBI): domain Eukaryota; kingdom Metazoa; phylum Chordata; class Amphibia; order Anura; family Dendrobatidae; genus Ranitomeya; species Ranitomeya variabilis. Next base: position 153,313,260 of record NC_135239.1, read on the forward strand.
ATTTTTTTTTTTTTTGGGTACATTCTCCCTTTTCAAAAAAAAAAAATAGCGGGAGATAAATATTGGCAAGTCTGCCTCCGTGCCATTGCTGTGTGTGGTATCTGTCTCTCATTGTGTGCCACCGAAAACACTGTGTAATACTTGGCCATTTTTTTTTTTTTTTGGGGGGGTACATTCTCCCTTTTCCCAAAAAAAAATTAGTGGGAGATAAATATTGGCAAGTCTGCCTCCGTGCCATTGCTGTGTGTGGTATCTGTCTCTCATTGTGTGCCACCGAAAACACTGTGTAATACTTGGCCATTTTTTTTTTTTTTTGGGGTACATTCTCCCTTTTAAAAAATAAAAATTAGTGGGAGATAAATATTGGCAAGTCTGCCTCCGTGCCATTGCTGTGTGTGGTATCTGTCTCTCATTGTGTGCCACCGAAAACACTGTGTAATACTTGGCCATTTTTATTTTTTGGGGGGGTAAATTCTCCCTTTTAAAAAATAAAAATTAGTGGGAGATAAATATTGGCAAGTCTGCCTCCGTGCCATTGCTGTGTGTGGTATCTGTCTCTCATTGTGTGCCACCGAAAACACTGTGTAATACTTGGCCATTTTTTTTTTTTGGGTACATTCTCCCTTTTCCAAAAAAAAAAATAGTGGGAGATAAATATTGGCAAGTCTGCCTCCGTGCCATTGCTGTGTGTGGTATCTGTCTCTCATTGTGTGCCACCGAAAACACTGTGTAATACTTGGCCATTTTTTTTTTGCTAAATTCTCCCTTTTCCCAAAAAAAAATTAGTGGGAGATAAATATTGGCAAGTCTGCCTCCGTGCCATTGCTGTGTGTGGCATCTGTCTCTCATTGTGTGGCACCGAAAACACTGTGTAATACTTGGCCTTTTTTGGGGGGGGGGTAAATTCTCCCTTTTAAAAAAAAAAAAATAGTGGGAGATAAATATTGGCAAGTCTGCCTCCGTGCCATTGCTGTGTGTGGCATCTGTCTCTCATTGTGTGGCACCGAAAACACTGTGTAATACTTGGCCATTTTTTTTTTTGGGGTACATTCTCCCTTTTCCACAAAAAAAATTAGTAAGAGATAAATATTGGCAAGTCTGCCTCCGTGCCATTGCTGTGTGTGGTATCTGTCTCTCATTGTGTGCCACCGAAAACCACTGTGTAATACTGGGCCTCTTTTGGGGGGGGGGTAAATTCTCCCTTTTAAAAAAAAAAAAATAGTGGGAGATAAATATTGGCAAGTCTGCCTCCGTGCCATTGCTGTGTGTGGCATCTGTCTCTCATTGTGTGGCACCGAAAACACTGTGTAATACTTGGCCATTTTTTTTTTTTGGGGTACATTCTCCCTTTTCCACAAAAAAAATTAGTAAGAGATAAATATTGGCAAGTCTGCCTCCGTGCCATTGCTGTGTGTGGTATCTGTCTCTCATTGTGTGCCACCGAAAACCACTGTGTAATACTGGGCCTCTTTTTTTTTTTAGGGTAAATTCTCCCAGAAAAAAATAAATAAATAGTGGGAGATTAAGATTGGCATTTCTGCTTGAGTGCTGGTCCTGTGTGTGCCATCTGTCTCAAATTATTGGGGCACAGAAAACCTAGTGTGTAACATTGCGCCTGATTTTCCTTTCAGTGTCAGGCACCTATAAAGGTATATATAAATCCTACAGAAGTTTGAGTTCACCTGATAAGTTGTTTTACAGTAACAAATAGCGTTACTTTGGTTACGTTTTGCAAACAATGAGGAAGTCTAGTGGAAGAGGTCGTGGCCGTGGGCGGTCATTGTCAGCTGGTAATGATGGTAGTGGTGGTGGAGCATCAGGTGGTCGTGGTAAAAGCAGTACAGCACCTAAGTCTCGAGTTGTTGAGCCAGGTTCATTGTCTGGCTACACAAGGCCTCGAACGCTCTCTTTTCTGGGAGTAGGAAAACCACTTTTGAAGCCGGAGCAGGAGGAACAAATATTGGCTTTCATTGCTGCCTCTGCCTCTAACTCTTTCGCCTCCTCCTCGGAAAGTGCCAAATGTCAGAGCAGTGCATCGTCAGTGGATGCTCCCGGTCAGGAACAAGTCGCTTCCTTGTGTCCTTCACTAAAAACAACAGTTAAAGATGCGTCAGTCGACACAACAGGTTACTCCATGGAGCTCTTTACACATACCGTTCCTGGGTTAGACAGTGAAACAGTTAACAGGCCATGCCCATTAGAAGTTGAATCGGACATGGAGTGCACAGATGCACAGCCACAGCCAGATTACTATGCTGTTCCTTTGACTCAGACCAGAACATTTCCCTCGCAGTGTACTGAGGCAAAATCAAACCCAGCGGAGACTATGGTGCCCCGTCACGAAGGCTATACCACCGGCTTACACGGTGACACAGACGAAATTGCACACAACATAGAAGAGGAGGTCATAGATGACCCAGTTGTGGACCCCGATTGGCAGCCATTGGGGGAACAGGGTGCAGGCGGCAGTAGTTCTGAAGCGGAGGAGGAGGAGCCGCAGCAGGCATCAACATCACAACAGGTTCCATCTACCGGGCCCGTATCTGGCCCAAAACGCGTGGCAAAAACAAAACCAATTGGAGGACAGCGTGGCCATCCGGTTAAAGAAGCTCAGTCTGCAATGCCTGAAAAGGTATCCGATAGTAGAAAGAGTGCAGTCTGGCATTTTTTTAAACAACATCCAAATGATCAGCGCAAAGTCATCTGTCAAAAATGTTCAACTACCTTAAGCAGAGGTCAGAATCTTAAAAGTCTAAATACAAGTTGCATGCATAGACATTTATCCACCATGCATTTGCAAGCCTGGACTAACTCCCAAACGTCCCTTAAGGTTGCAGCACCCTCGGCCAATGAACCTAGTCAGCAACGCTACATCCCTTCCCTCCCTGTAAGCCCACCATTTCCCGCGCCACCTGCAGTATCTGTGCAGCTTTCGTCGCCAGGCCAAAGCAGTCAGGGAATCACCAGGTTAGTAGTAGGAAACACTGCATGTAGGGCACCGGCAAGAATACCATCTCCAACCCTCTCTCACTCACCCATGTCCACCGGCACCACCGCTAGTTCCACGATCTCCAGCTCTCCAGTCTAGCTCACCCTACATGAGACTCTTGTTAGGAAAAGGAAGTACTCATCCTCGCATCCCCGTACACAGGGTTTGAACGCCCACATTGCTAGACTAATCTCATTAGAGATGATGCCCTACCGGTTAGTTGAAAGCGAAGCTTTCAAAGCGCTGATGGACTACGCTGTACCACGCTACGAGCTACCCAGTCGGCACTTCTTTTCTAGAAAAGCCATCCCAGCCCTCCAACAGCATGTTAAAGACCGCATCGTCCATGCACTCAGGCAGTCTGTGACTACAAAGGTGCACCTGACAACAGATGCATGGACCAGTAGGCATGGCCAGGGATGTTACGTGTCCATCACGGCACACTGGGTGAATGTGGCAGATGCAGGGTCCACAGGGGACAGCAATATTGGGACAGTTCTGCCTAGCCCACGGTCAAGGAAAGAGTTGGCTGTAGGCGTTCGCCCCCCCTCCTCCTCTTCCTCCTCCTTCTCCTGCAGAAGCGAGAGCTCGTCCACAGACCGCAGTCGCACATCCACTCCATCCGCAGCTGCCACTGTTGCACACCAGGTGTGCCATTATGGGACAGCTAGTGGCAAGCGTCAGCAGGCTGTATTGGCAATGAAGTGTTTGGGCGACAACAGACACACCGCGGAAGTTCTGTCTGAGTTCTTGCAGAAAGAAACTCAGTCATGGCTGGGCACTGTACATCTTGAGGCAGGCAAGGTAGTGAGTGATAGCGGAAGGAATTTCATGGCTGCCATAGCCCTTTCCCAACTGAAACACATTCCTTGCCTGGCTCACACCTTAAACCTGGTGGTGCAGTGCTTCCTGAAAAGTTATCCGGGGTTACCCGACCTGCTCCTCAAAGTGCGCAGACTTTGCTCGCATATCCGCCGTTCGCCTGTACACTCCAGCCGTATGCAGAACTATCAGCGTTCTTTGAACCTTCCTCAGCATCGCCTAATCATCGATGTTGCAACAAGGTGGAACTCCACACTGCACATGCTTCAGAGAGTGTGCGAACAGAGGCGTGCTGTTATGTATTTGTGGGAGGATACACGGGCAGGCAGTTGGATGGCAGACATGGAGTTGTTAGGTGTGCAGTGGTCGAAGCTACAAGACCTGTGTCAAGTCCTTCAGTGTTTTGAGGAATGCACACGGCTGGTTAGTGCAGACAACGCCATAATAAGCATGAGCATCCCCCTAATGTGTCTGCTGATGCAAAGTTTGACGCACATAAAGGAGCAGGCGTCTGCAGCCAAGGAAGAGGAAAGCCTTGATGACAGTCAGCCATTGTCTGGTCAGGGCCCTGTAGAGGACGCGGTAGTGGGCAAAGAGGAGGAGGAGGACGAGGAGGATGATGGGGATGATGAGTACTTTTTTAATGAGGAAGCTTCTCCTGGGCCAATAGAAATTAGTGGCGTTGCAAGGCCGGGTTCTGTTTTTTTAAGGGAGACAAGTGACATAGATTTGCCTGTAACTGCCCCTCAACCCAGCACAACCGCAGATTTGACAACTGGAACTTTGGCCCACATGGCGGATTGTTGTGAATTTACTTTTTGGCTCCCTCTAGTGGCTACTAGTGATTTGACTCTGGGTTTGTCAGTCATTCCTTTTATGCTCACCTGGGTCGTTAGGTCAGGGGTGTTGCTATATAAGCTTCCTGGACCTTCAGTTCAATGCCTGGCAACGTTGATATCAGAGCTAATCTGTAGTGCTCTTGTCTACTGATCCTGGTTCCTGCTTGATTAAGCTAAGTCTGCTTTTTTGCTTTTTGCAATTCGTTATTGTTTGCATTTTTTGTCCAGCTTGTATATTATCTGTATCCTGACCTTGCTGGAAGCTCTAGGGCGGCTGGTGTTCTCCCCCCGGGCCGTTAGACGGTTCGGGGGTTCTTGAATCTCCAGCGTGGATTTTTGATAGGGTTTTTGTTGACCATATAAGTTTTCTTACTATATTCTGCTATTAGTAAGTGGGCCTCTCTGTGCTAAACCTAGTTCATCTCTGTGTTTGTCATTTCCTCTTACCTCACCGTTATTATTTGTGGGGGGCTTGTATCCTACTTTTGGGGTCCTTTCTCTGGAGGCAAGAGAGGTCTTTGTTTTCCTCTTCTAGGGGTAGTTAGCTCTCCGGCTGGCGCGAGACATCTAGCGACCAACGTAGGCATGTTCCCCGGCTACTTCTAGGGTTGGCGTTAGGAGTAGATATATGGTCAACCCAGTTACCACTGCCCTATGAGCTGGATTTTTGTACTTTGCAGACTTGCTGATATCTCTGAGACCCTCGCCATTGGGGTCATAACAGTTTGCCAGGCCAGTACTAAATGTTAAATGCATTGCAGAAGTGGGATTATAAGAAAGAAAGTTCTGAGTTTTTTTTTTCTCTCTCTCATTTTTTTTTTTTCTTTTCCCCTTTACCTTTGAGTGGCTTGTGATTGCTGCAGACATGAATGTCCAGACCTTGATTACAAGTGTGGACCAGCTTGCTGCTTGTGTGCAGGGCATACAAGATTATGTTATCAGAAATCCTATGTCAGAACCTAAGATACCGATTCCTGAACTGTTTTCCGGAGACCGATTTAAGTTTAGAAATTTCAGGAATAATTGTAAATTGTTTTTGTCCCTGAGACCCTGTTCCTCTGGAGACTCCGCTCAGCAAGTGAAAATTGTTATTTCTTTTTTACGGGGCGACCCTCAGGATTGGGCTTTCTCGCTGGCGCCAGGAGATCCGGCATTGGCTGATATTGATGCGTTTTTTCTGGCGCTCGGTTTGCTTTATGTGGAACCCAATCTTGAGATTCAGGCAGAAAAAGCCTTGCTGGCTATGTCTCAGGGCCAGGACGAGGCTGAGGTGTATTGCCAAAAATTTCGGAAATAGTCCGTGCTGACCCAGTGGAACGAGTGTGCATTGGCTGCAAATTTTAGAAATGGCCTTTCTGAAGCCATTAAGAATGTGATGGTGGGTTTTCCCATTCCCACAGGTCTGAATGATTCCATGGCCCTGGCGATTCAAATTGACCGGCGGTTGCGGGAGCGCAAAGCCGCAAATTCCCTCATGGTGTTATCTGAACAGGCACCTGATTTAATGCAATGTGATTGAATCCTGACTAGAAATGAGCGGAAAATTCATAGACGCCAGAATGGCTTGTGTTACTACTGTGGTGATTCTGCACATGTTATCTCAGCATGCTCTAAGCGTCTTACTAAGGTTGTTAGTCCTGTCGCCATTGGTAATTTGCAACCTAAGTTCATTCTATCTGTAACTTTGATTTGCTCACTGTCATCGTATCCTGTCGTGGCGTTTGTAGATTCAGGTGCTGCCCTGAGTCTTATGGATCTGTCATTTGCCAAGCGTTGCGGTTTTTTTCTTGAGCCATTAGAAAATCCTATCCCTCTTAGGGGTATTGACGCTACGCCATTGGCAGAAAATAAGCCGCAGTTTTGGACACAGGTTACCATGTGCATGACTCCTGAACATCGGGAGGTGATACGTTTTCTTGTTCTGCATAAGATGCATGATTTGGTTGTTTTGGGGTTGCCATGGTTACAGACCCATAATCCAGTCTTGGACTGGAAGGCAATGTCAGTGTCAAGTTGGGGCTGTCATGGAATTCATGGAGATTCCCTGCCCGTGTCTATTGCTACTTCTACGCCTTCGGAAGTTCCGGGGTATTTGTCTGATTATCAGGATGTCTTCAGCGAGTCTAGGTCAAGTGCATTGCCTCCTCATAGGGAATGTGACTGTGCAATAGATTTGATTCCAGGCAGTAAGTTTCCTAAGGGAAGACTGTTTAATCTGTCAGTACCTGAACATACCGCGATGCGTTCATATATCAAGGAGTCTCTGGAGAAGGGGCATATCCATCCTTCTTCTTCCCCTCTTGGTGCGGGATTCTTTTTTGTGGCTAAGAACGGATCTTTGAGGCCTTGTATTGACTATCGGCTTTTGAATAAGATCACTGTCAAATTTCAGTATCCTTTGCCGTTGTTGTCAGACTTGTTTGCCCGGATTAAAGGTGCCAAGTGGTTCACCAAGATAGACCTTCGTGGTGCGTACAACCTTGTGCGCATTAAGCAAGGAGATGAATGGAAAACCGCATTCAATACGCCCGAAGGTCATTTTGAGTACTTGGTGATGCCATTTGGGCTCTCTAATGCACCTTCAGTTTTTCAGTCCTTTATGCATGACATTTTCCGGAAGTATCTGGATAAATTTTTGATCGTTTATCTGGATGATATTCTGGTTTTTTCTGATGATTGGGACTCGCATGTGGAACAGGTCAGGATGGTTTTCAAGATTTTGCGTGAAAATTCTTTGTTTGTTAAAGGCTCAAAGTGTCTCTTTGGTGTACAGAAGGTTCCCATTTTAGGGTTCATTTTTTCCCCTTCTGCTGTGGAGATGGACCCAGTCAAGGTTCGAGCTATTCATGATTGGACTCAACCCTCGTCAGTTAAGAGTCTTCAGAAGTTCTTGGGTTTTGCTAACTTCTACCGTCGTTTTATCGCTAATTTTTCTAGCGTTGTTAAACCGTTGACGGATATGACCAAGAAAGGCTCTGATGTGGCTAACTGGGCTCCTGCTGCCGTGGAGGCTTTCCAGGAGTTGAAGCGCCGGTTTACTTCAGCGCCTGTTTTGTGCCAGCCTGATGTCTCACTTCCCTTTCAGGTTGAAGTGGATGCTTCGGAGATTGGGGCAGGGGCCGTTTTGTCGCAGAGAGGCCCTGGTTGCTCTACTATGAGACCTTGTGCCTTTTTCTCTAGGAAGTTTTCGCCGGCAGAGCGAAATTATGATGTGGGCAATCGGGAGTTGTTGGCCATGAAGTGGGCATTTGAGGAGTGGCGTCATTGGCTCGAGGGTGCTAAGCATCGTGTGGTGGTCTTGACTGATCACAAAAATCTGATGTACCTCGAGTCTGCTAAACGCCTGAATCCTAGACAGGCCCGCTGGTCATTGTTTTTCTCCCGTTTTGACTTTGTGGTTTCGTATTTACCGGGTTCTAAGAATGTGAAGGCCAATGCTCTGTCTAGGAGCTTTGTGCCTGATGCTCCTGGAGTCGCTGAACCTGTGGGTATTCTTAAGGAAGGAGTTATCCTGTCAGCTATTTCTCCAGATCTGCGACGTGTGTTGCAGAGATTTCAGGCTGGTAGGCCTGACTCTTGTCCACCTGACAGATTGTTTGTGCCTGCTAAATGGACCAGCAGAGTCATTTCCGAGGTTCATTCCTCAGTGTTGGCAGGGCACCCGGGAATTTTTGGCACCAGAGATCTGGTGGCCAGGTCCTTTTGGTGGCCTTCCTTGTCAAGAGATGTGCGGTCATTTGTGCAGTCCTGTGGTACTTGTGCTCGAGCTAAGCCTTGCTGTTCTCGTGCCAGCGGGTTGCTCTTGCCCTTGCCTGTCCCAAAGAGACCTTGGACACACATCTCTATGGATTTCATTTCGGATCTTCCGGTGTCTCAGGGCATGTCTGTCATCTGGGTGATATGTGATCGTTTCTCCAAGATGGTCCATCTGGTTCCTTTGCCCAAACTGCCTTCCTCTTCTGATCTGGTTCCTGTGTTCTTCCAGAACGTGGTTCGTTTGCACGGCATTCCTGAGAATATTGTGTCGGACAGAGGATCCCAGTTTGTTTCCAGGTTCTGGCGATCCTTTTGTGGTAGGATGGGCATGGATTTGTCGTTTTCGTCCGCTTTTCATCCACAGACTAACGGACAAACGGAACGAACTAATCAGACTCTGGAGGCATATTTGAGGTGTTTTGTCTCTTCTGATCAGGATGATTGGGTGACCTTCTTGCCGTTGGCTGAATTTGCCCTTAATAATCGGGCTAGTTCTGCCACCTTGGTTTCGCCATTTTTCTGCAACTCTGGTTTCCACCCTCGTTTTTCCTCGGGACATGTGGAGCCTTCTGACTGTCCTGGGGTGGATTCTGTGGTGGATAGGTTGCAGCGGATCTGGAATCATGTGGTGGACAACTTGAAGTTGTCACAGGAGAAGGCTCAGCGTTTTGCCAACCGCCGCCGCGGTGTGGGTCCCCGACTTCGTGTTGGGGATTTGGTATGGCTGTCTTCTCGATTTGTTCCTATGAAGGTCTCCTCTCCCAAATTTAAGCCTCGATTCATTGGTCCTTACAAGATATTGGAGATCCTTAATCCTGTATCCTTTCGCCTGGATCTTCCGGTGTCATTTGCCATTCACAACGTATTTCATAGGTCCTTGTTGCGGCGGTACGTTGTGCCTGTGGTTCCTTCTGCTGAGCCTCCTGCTCCGGTGTTGGTTGAGGGCGAGTTGGAGTACGTGGTGGAGAAGATCTTAGATTCTCGTCTCTCCAGGCGGGGGCTTCAGTACCTGGTCAAGTGGAAGGGCTATGGTCAGGAGGATAATTCCTGGGTGGTCGCCTCTGATGTGCATGCGGCCGATTTAGTTTGTGCCTTTCACGCCGCTCATCCTGATCGCCCTGGTGGTCTTGGTGAGGGTTCGGTGACCCCTCACTAAGGGGGGGGTACTGTTGTGAATTTACTTTTTGGCTCCCTCTAGTGGCTACTAGTGATTTGACTCTGGGTTTGTCAGTCATTCCTTTTATGCTCACCTGGGTCGTTAGGTCAGGGGTGTTGCTATATAAGCTCCCTGGACCTTCAGTTCAATGCCTGGCAACGTTGATATCAGAGCTAATCTGTAGTGCTCTTGTCTACTGATCCTGGTTCCTGCTTGATTAAGCTAAGTCTGCTTTTTTGCTTTTTGCAATTCGTTATTGTTTGCATTTTTTGTCCAGCTTGTATATTATCTGTATCCTGACCTTGCTGGAAGCTCTAGGGCGGCTGGTGTTCTCCCCCCGGGCCGTTAGACGGTTCGGGGGTTCTTGAATCTCCAGCGTGGATTTTTGATAGGGTTTTTGTTGACCATATAAGTTTTCTTACTATATTCTGCTATTAGTAAGTGGGCCTCTCTGTGCTAAACCTAGTTCATCTCTGTGTTTGTCATTTCCTCTTACCTCACCGTTATTATTTGTGGGGGGCTTGTATCCTACTTTTGGGGTCCTTTCTCTGGAGGCAAGAGAGGTCTTTGTTTTCCTCTTCTAGGGGTAGTTAGCTCTCCGGCTGGCGTGAGACATCTAGCGACCAACGTAGGCATGTTCCCCGGCTACTTCTAGGGTTGGCGTTAGGAGTAGATATATGGTCAACCCAGTTACCACTGCCCTATGAGCTGGATTTTTGTACTTTGCAGACTTGCTGATATCTCTGAGACCCTCGCCATTGGGGTCATAACAGCGGATTATGCCTTACGTATCCTCAAAAAGGACACACGCATTATTAAAATGATGAGCGATGACGATTACTGGTTGGCCTGCATCCTTGACCCTCGCTATAAAGGCAAATTGCAAAATATTATGCCACATGAGAACCTCGAACAAATATTAGCAACCAAACAAGCAACTCTTGTAGACCGTTTGATTCAGGCATTCCCAGCACACAGCGCCGGTGATGGTTCTCACACAAGCTGCAGGGGGCTACAGGGCAGAGGTGTTAGAGGTGCACAGATCAGAAGTGGCATTGGTCAGAGGGGTTTTCTGACCAGGTTGTGGAGTGATTTCGCAATGACCGCAGACAGGACAGGTACTGCAGCATCAATTCAAAGTGACAGGAGACAACATTTGTCCAGTATGGTTACTAACTACTTTTCCTCCCTTATCGATGTTCTCCCTCAAGCGTCATTCCCATTTGATTACTGGGCATCCAAATTAGACACCTGGCCTGAATTGGCAGAATATGCATTGCAGGAGCTTGCTTGCCCAGCAGCTAGTGTGCTATCAGAAAGAGTATTCAGTGCTGCTGGTTCAATATTAACCGAAAAAAGGACTCGTCTGGCTACCCAAAATGTGGATGATCTCACCTTCATTAAAATGAACCACTCCTGGATTTCAAATTATTTTGCCCCACCTTTCCCGGCTGACACCTAGCTTTCCTATAAAAAGGTCTTGCTTGTGGACTGGTCTTACTGAGTGTTCAAATCTCTTAATTTGCAGCAGCTGTTTGACCAGCATACGACATGTTTACACATCCCCCAATGGGAAAACTCCCCCCACGGGAAAACTCCCCCACGGGGCCGTTGTCTCACTCTCGATACTTGGCGCAAGCACCCGTTAGTTACAGTGCTGTTTGTCAGAAGAGGTGGGTGTGCTCGCTTTCGGTCGACGGCACTGCCACTGGGTCCCTCATAGTACAATGTAGTGTCTCTGGCGGTGGTGGTGCGCACCCAACGTCAGACACACCGTTGTAACATGAGGGGCCCTGGGGCGGTACCGCCGGCCACAAGAGAGTTCCCCCCCCCAGCTCAAACTGTGCTCTACCACGTGCAAAATGATCTCGCACAGCTCCACCAATGTTTAGTCTATGCACTGACATCATTCAATGCCTGGCACTGACAAACAATACCAATTTGTTGACATCTATGATGCTAGTTAAAGTAGTCTGGGTCAGTGTCCTATATTGACACCAGTAAATACTAATTTACTGCCAAATTACTTTGTCATAAACTCTGCAGATGAGCCCACCCCTGTACCTAAGCATGCCACCCTTTTTTTTATTTATAGTTGTTTTGAGAGACATTAACATCTATTTATTTTTTGGGAGTACTAACTGTGTCAGACACTTCTTGCAATACTCCTCCACTGACCACAATGCTGCCTGCCTGTGTATCCATGTAACCGATTTAAAACTGCCATGCCTGCCTATTGTTTGTTATTTTAGGCCTTTGATAGCCTGTCTGCGGCCCCTACTTGCAATACTCCTCCACTGACCACAATGCTGCCTGGAGTGCCTGCCTGTGTATCCATGTAACCGATTTAAAACTGCCATGCTGCCTATTGTTTGATATTTTAGGCCTTTGTTAGCCTGTCTGCGGCCCCTACTTGCAATACTCCTCCACTGACCACAATGCTGCCTGCCTGTGTATCCATGTAACCGATTTAAAACTGCCATGCCTGCCTATTGTTTGTTATTTTAGGCCTTTGATAGCCTGTCTGCGGCCCCTACTTGCAATACTCCTCCACTGACCACAATGCTGCCTGCCTGTGTATCCATGTAACCGATTTAAAACTGCCATGCCTGCCTATTGTTTGTTATATTAGGCCTTTGTTAGCCTGTCTGCAGCCCCTATTTGCAATACTCCTCCACTGACCACAATGCTGCCTGTCTGTGTATCCATGTAACCGATTTAAAACTGCCATGCCTGCCTATTGTTTGTTATTTTAGGCCTTTGATAGCCTGTCTGCGGCCCCTACTTGCAATACTCCTCCACTGACCACAATGCTGCCTGGAGTGCCTGCCTGTGTATCCATGTAACCGATTTAAAACTGCCATGCCTGCCTATTGTTTGTTATTTTAGGCCTTTGTTAGCCTGTCTGTGGCCCCTACTTGCAATACTCCTCCACTGACCACAATGCTGCCTGCCTGTGTATCCATGTAACCGATTTAAAACTGCCATGCCTGCCTATTGTTTGTTATTTTAGGCCTTTGATAGCCTGTCTGCGGCCCCTACTTGCAATACTCATCCACTGACCACAATGCTGCCTGGAGTGCCTGCCTGTGTATCCATGTAACCGATTTAAAACTGCCATGCCTGCCTATTGTTTGTTATTTTAGGCCTTTGTTAGCCTGTCTGCAGCCCCTCCTTGCAATACTCCTCCACTGACCACAATGCTGTCTGCCTGTGTATCCATGTAACCGATTTAAAACTGCCATGCCTGGCTATTGTTTGTTATTTTAGGCCTTTGTTAGCCTGTCTGCGGCCCCTACTTGCAATACTCCTCCACTGACCACAATGCTGCCTGCCTGTGTATCCATGTAACCGATTTAAAACTGCCATGCCTGCCTATTGTTTGTTATTTTAGGCCTTTGATAGCCTGTCTGCGGCCCCTACTTGCAATACTCCTCCACTGACCACAATGCTGCCTGGAGTGCCTGCCTGTGTATCCATGTAACCGATTTAAAACTGCCATGCCTGCCTATTGTTTGTTATTTTAGGCCTTTGTTAGCCTGTCTGTGGCCCCTACTTGCAATACTCCTCCACTGACCACAATGCTGCCTGCCTGTGTATCCATGTAACCGATTTAAAACTGCCATGCCTGCCTATTGTTTGTTATATTAGGCCTTTGTTAGCCTGTCTGCAGCCCCTATTTGCAATACTCCTCCACTGACCACAATGCTGCCTGTCTGTGTATCCATGTAACCGATTTAAAACTGCCATGCCTGCCTATTGTTTGTTATTTTAGGCCTTTGATAGCCTGTCTGCGGCCCCTACTTGCAATACTCCTCCACTGACCACAATGCTGCCTGCCTGTGTATCCATGTAACCGATTTAAAACTGCCATGCCTGCCTATTGTTTGTTATTTTAGGCCTTTGATAGCCTGTCTGCGGCCCCTACTTGCAATACTCATCCACTGACCACAATGCTGCCTGGAGTGCCTGCCTGTGTATCCATGTAACCGATTTAAAACTGCCATGCCTGCCTATTGTTTGTTATTTTAGGCCTTTGTTAGCCTGTCTGTGGCCCCTACTTGCAATACTCCTCCACTGACCACAATGCTGCCTGCCTGTGTATCCATGTAACCGATTTAAAACTGCCATGCCTGCCTATTGTTTGTTATTTTAGGCCTTTGATAGCCTGTCTGCGGCCCCTACTTGCAATACTCCTCCACTGACCACAATGCTGCCTGCCTGTGTATCCATGTAACCGATTTAAAACTGCCATGCCTGCCTATTGTTTGTTATTTTAGGCCTTTGTTAGCCTGTCTGCGGCCCCTACTTGCAATACTCCTCCACTGACCACAATGCTGCCTGCCTGTGTATCCATGTAACCGATTTAAAACTGCCATGCCTGCCTATTGTTTGTTATTTTAGGCCTTTGTTAGCCTGTCTGCGGCCCCTACTTGCAATACTCCTCCACTGACCACACCAATGCTGCCCGTGTACCCCTGGAACCTATTTAAAAGTTCATAGAGCCTAGTTATATATTTTATTTACTATTAATAAGGCCATGATGGACTACGCTGTACCACACTACAAGCTAACCAGTCGACTCTAGGGTTGAGCGAAACGGGTCGTTCATTTTCAAAAGTCGCCGACTTTTGGCAAAGTCGGCGTCTCATGAAACCGAGCCGATCCCAGCGTTGCATCGGCCATGCGGTACGCGACTTTCGCGCCAAAGTCGCGTTTCAATGACGCGAAAAGCGCCATTTCTCAGCCAATGAAGGTGAACGCAGAGTGTGGGCAGCGTTATGACATAGATCTCAGTCCCCACCATCTTAGAGAAGGGCATTGCAGTGATTGGCTTGCTTTCTGCGGCGTCACAGGGGCTATAAAGGGGCGTTCCCGCCGACCGCCATCTTACTGCTGCTGATCTGAGCGTAGGGAGAGGTTGCTGCCGCTTCTTCAGAAGCAGGGATAGTGATAGGCAGGGTACATAAAGCTGCAAACCGCTTGTGCTGTAGCGATTTCCACTGTCCAACACCACCTTTTGTTTGCAGGGACAGTGGAAGCTACATTTTTTTTTCCTCAGCGCTGTCGCTCATTGGGCTGCCCTAGAAGGCTCCCTGACCCTGATAGCTGCGTTGCTGTGCCTGTGTGTGTACGACGCTGTGCAAACCAACTGCTTTTTTCAAAGCACAAATCCTCTTGTTCCTTCCTTTCTGCACAGCTATCTTTTTTGTTTGTCCACACTTTTTATTTAATTTGTGCATCAGTCCACTCCTTATTGCTGCCTGACATACCTGGCTGAGATTACTGCAGGGAGATAGTAATTGTAGGACAGTCCCTGTTTTTTTTTTTTTTTTTTTGGGGGGGGGGGAGATTAAGATTGGCATTTCTGCTAGAGTGCCATCCCTGTGTGTGCCATCTATCACTCAGTGGGCCATAGAAAGCCTTTTTTTATTATTATTTGGTTTCTAAAGTCTCCCTGAAAAAAAAAAAAAATCAAACAGTAGGAGATTAATATTGCCCTTTCTGCTTGTGTGCCACTCCTGACTCCTGTGTGTGCCATCTCTCACTCAGTGGGCCATAGAAAGCCTATTAATTTTTTTGCTTGATTTGGGTTCTAAAATCTACCTGAAAAAAAAACACTACATCAATCGGTGGGAGAAAAATATTGGCCTCAGTCAGGGCTTGTGTGCCACTCCTGACTCCTGTGTGTGCCATCTCTCACTCAGTGGGCCATAGAAAGCCTATTAATTTTTTTTGCTTGATTTGGGTTCTAAAATCTACCTGAAAAAAAAACACTACATCAATCGGTGGGAGAAAAATATTGGCCTCAGTCAGGGCTTGTGTGCCACTCCTGACTCCTGTGTGTGCCATCTCTCACTCAGTGGGCCATAGAAAGCCTATTAATTTTTTTGCTTGATTTGGGTTCTAAAATCTACCTGAAAAAAAAACACTACATCAATCGGTGGGAGAAAAATATTGGCCTCAGTCAGGGCTTGTGTGCCACTCCTGACTCCTGTGTGTGCCATCTCTCACTCAGTGGGCCATAGAAAGCCTATTAATTTTTTTGCTTGATTTGGGTTCTAAAATCTACCTGAAAAAAAAACACTACATCAATCAGTGGGAGAAAAATATTGGCCTCAGTCAGGGCTTGTGTGCCACTCCTGACTCCTGTGTGTGCCATCTCTCACTCAGTGGGCCATAGAAAGCCTATTAATTTTTTATTATTTGGTTTCTAAAGTCTCCCTGAAAAAGAAAAAAAAGATAAAACAGTGGGAGATTAATATTGCCCTTTCTGCTTGTGTGCCACTCCTGACTCCTGTGTGTGCCATCTCTCACTCAGTGGGCCATAGAAAGCCTATTAATTTTTTTGCTTGATTTGGGTTCTAAAATCTACCTGAAAAAAAAACACTACATCAATCGGTGGGAGAAAAATAATGGCCTCAGTCAGGGCTTGTGTGCCACTCCTGACTCCTGTGTTGCCATCTCTCACTCAGTGGGCCATAGAAAGCCTATTAATTTTTTTGCTTGATTTGGGTTCTAAAATCTACCTGAAAAAAAATCACTACATCAATCAGTGGGAGAAAAATATTGGCCTCAGTCAGGGCTTATGTGCCACTCCTGACTCCTGTGTGTGCCATCTCTCACTCAGTGGGCCATAGAAAGCCTATTTTTTTTTGCTTGATTTGGGTTCTAAAATCTACCTGAAAAAAAAAACACTACATCAATCAGTGGGAGATTAATATTGCCCTTTCTGCTTGTGTGCCACTCCTGACTCCTGTGTGTGCCATCTCTCACTCAGTGGGCCATAGAAAGCCTATTAATTTTTTTGCTTGATTTGGGTTCTAAAATCTACCTGAAAAAAAAACACTACATCAATCGGTGGGAGAAAAATATTGGCCTCAGTCAGGGCTTGTGTGCCACTCCTGACTCCTGTGTGTGCCATCTCTCACTCAGTGGGCCATAGAAAGCCTATTAATTTTTTTGCTTGATTTGGGTTCTAAAATCTACCTGAAAAAAAAACACTACATCAATCGGTGGGAGAAAAATATTGGCCTCAGTCAGGGCTTGTGTGCCACTCCTGACTCCTGTGTGTGCCATCTCTCACTCAGTGGGCCATAGAAAGCCTATTAATTTTTTTGCTTGATTTGGGTTCTAAAATCTACCTGAAAAAAAAACACTACATCAATCGGTGGGAGAAAAATATTGGCCTCAGTCAGGGCTTGTGTGCCACTCCTGACTCCTGTGTGTGCCATCTCTCACTCAGTGGGCCATAGAAAGCCTATTAATTTTTTTGCTTGATTTGGGTTCTAAAATCTACCTGAAAAAAAAACACTACATCAATCAGTGGGAGAAAAATATTGGCCTCAGTCAGGGCTTGTGTGCCACTCCTGACTCCTGTGTGTGCCATCTCTCACTCAGTGGGCCATAGAAAGCCTATTAATTTTTTATTATTTGGTTTCTAAAGTCTCCCTGAAAAAGAAAAAAAAGATAAAACAGTGGGAGATTAATATTGCCCTTTCTGCTTGTGTGCCACTCCTGACTCCTGTGTGTGCCATCTCTCACTCAGTGGGCCATAGAAAGCCTATTAATTTTTTTGCTTGATTTGGGTTCTAAAATCTACCTGAAAAAAAAACACTACATCAATCGGTGGGAGAAAAATAATGGCCTCAGTCAGTGCTTGTGTGCCACTCCTGACTCCTGTGTTGCCATCTCTCACTCAGTGGGCCATAGAAAGCCTATTAATTTTTTTGCTTGATTTGGGTTCTAAAATCTACCTGAAAAAAAATCACTACATCAATCAGTGGGAGAAAAATATTGGCCTCAGTCAGGGCTTATGTGCCACTCCTGACTCCTGTGTGTGCCATCTCTCACTCAGTGGGCCAGAGAAAGCCTATTTTTTTTTGCTTGATTTGGGTTCTAAAATCTACCTGAAAAAAAAAACACTACATCAATCAGTGGGAGATTAATATTGCCCTTTCTGCTTGTGTGCCACTCCGGACTCCTGTGTGTGCCATCTCTCACTCAGTGGGCCATAGAAAGCCTATTAATTTTTTTGCTTGATTTGGGTTCTAAAATCTACCTGAAAAAAAATCACTACATCAATCGGTGGGAGAAAAATATTGGCCTCAGTCAGGGCTTATGTGCCACTCCTGACTCCTGTGTGTGCCATCTCTCACTCAGTGGGCCATAGAAAGTCTAATAATTTTTTTGCTTGATTTGGGTTCTAAAATCTACCTGAAAAAAAATCACTACATCAATCAGTGGGAGAAAAATATTGGCCTCAGGGCTTGTGTGCCACTCCTGACTCCTGTGTGTGCCATCTCTCACTCAGTGGGCCATAGAAAGCCTATTAATTTTTTTGCTTGATTTGGGTTCTAAAATCTACCTGAAAAAAAACACTACATCAATCGGTGGGAGAAAAATATTGGCCTCAGTCAGGGCTTGTGTGCCACTCCTGACTCCTGTGTGTGCCATCTCTCACTCAGTGGGCCATAGAAAGCCTATTAATTTTTTTGCTTGATTTGGGTTCTAAAATCTACCTGAAAAAAAAACACTACATCAATCAGTGGGAGAAAAATATTGGCCTCAGTCAGGGCTTATGTGCCACTCCTGACTCCTGTGTGTGCCATCTCTCACTCAGTGGGCCATAGAAAGCCTATTTTTTTTTTGCTTGATTTGGGTTCTAAAATCTACCTGAAAAAAAAAACACTACATCAATCAGTGGGAGATTAATATTGCCCTTTCTGCTTGTGTGCCACTCCTGACTCCTGTGTGTGCCATCTCTCACTCAGTGGGCCATAGAAAGCCTATTATTTTTTTTGCTTGATTTGGGTTCTAAAATCTACCTGAAAAAAAATCACTACATCAATCGGTGGGAGAAAAATATTGGCCTCAGTCAGGGCTTATGTGCCACTCCTGACTCCTGTGTGTGCCATCTCTCACTCAGTGGGCCATAGAAAGTCTAATAATTTTTTTGCTTGATTTGGGTTCTAAAATCTACCTGAAAAAAAATCACTACATCAATCAGTGGGAGAAAAATATTGGCCTCAGGGCTTGTGTGCCACTCCTGACTCCTGTGTGTGCCATCTCTCACTCAGTGGGCCATAGAAAGCCTATTAATTTTTTTGCTTGATTTGGGTTCTAAAATCTACCTGAAAAAAAACACTACATCAATCGGTGGGAGAAAAATATTGGCCTCAGTCAGGGCTTGTGTGCCACTCCTGACTCCTGTGTGTGCCATCTCTCACTCAATGGGCCATAGAAAGCCTATTAATTTTTTATTATTTGGTTTCTAAAGTCTCCCTGAAAAAGAAAAAAAAAGAAAACAGTGGGAGATTAATATTGCCCTTTCTGCTTGTGTGCCACGCCTGACTCCTGTGTGTGCCATCTCTCACTCAGTGGGCCATAGAAAGCCTTTGTTTTTTTTATTATTTGGTTTCTAAAGTCTCCCTGAAAAAAAAAAAAATCAAACAGTAGGAGATTAATATTGCCCTTTCTGCTTGTGTGCCACTTGACTCCTGTGTGTGCCATCTCTCACTCAGTGGGCCATAGAAAGCCTATTAATTTTGTATTATTTGGTTTCTAAAGTCTCCCTGAAAAAGAAAAAAAAAAGAAAACAGTGGGAGATTAATATTGCCCTTTCTGCTTGTGTGCCACTCCTGACTCCTGTGTGTGCCATCTCTCACTCAGTGGGCCATAGAAAGCCTATTTATTTTTTATTATTTTGTTTCTAAAGTCTCCCTGAAAAAGAAAAAAAAAAGAAAACAGTGGGAGATTAATATTGACATTTGTGCTTGAGTGACAGTCCTGCGTGTGTGGCATCTCTGTGATTTGGTGCCACAGAAAACAGAGTGTGTAACATTGTGCCTGATTTTCCTTGTGGTCTCACCAACCTGTTAAGGGATATTGAAATCATACTGAAGTTATAGCTCACCGTGTAAGTTGTTTGACAGCAACAAATAAAGTTACTTTAGTTAAGATTTTAAAACAATGAGGAAGTCTGGTGCAAGAGGTCGTCGTGGGCGTTCATTGTCAGCTGGTAATGACGGTAGTGGTAGTGGAGCATCAGGTGGTCGTGGGGATAAAAATATTCCACCTAAGTCTGGAGCTGTGGAGCCAGTTTCGTCGTCTGGCTACAAAGGCCTCGAACGCTCTCTTTTCTGGGAGTACGAAAACCGCTTTTAAAGGCGGAGCAGCAACAGCAAGTTTTGGCTTACATTGCAGACTCAGCCTCTAGCTCTTTTGCCTCCTCTTCTGAAACTGGTAAATGTAAAAGCAGCGCGTCGCTTGTGGATGTTCACGGTCAGGGACAAGTCGCTTCCTTGTCCTCTTCAGCAAAAACTACAACAAGAGAGAAGGATGCAGCAGGCGACACAACGGGTTACTCCATGGAGCTCTTTACACATACCGTCCCTGGCTTAGAAAGTGAAACACTTAACAGGCCATGCCCATTACAAGTAGATTCTGACATGGAGTGCACTGATGCACAGCCAGAGTACTATGCTGCTCCTTTGACTCAGACCACCACATTGCCCTCTCAGGGTACTGATCCACAATCAGACCCTGATGAGACTATGTTGCCCCGCCACGAACGCTATACCACCGACCGACACAATGACACAGACGAAGTTGCACACGAGCTCAAAGAGGAGGTAATAGATGACCCAGTTGTTGACCCCGATTGGCAGCCATTGGGGGAACAGGGTGCAGGCGGCAGTAGTTCAGAAGCGGAGGTGGAGGAGGGGCCGCAGCAGGCATCAACATCGCAACAGGTTCCATCTGCCGGGCCCGTATCTGGCCCAAAACGCGTGTCAAAGCCAAAACCTGTTGGAGGACAGCGTGGCCATCCGGTTAAAGCTCAGTCTGCAATCCCTGAAAAGGGATCCGATGCTAGGAAGAGTGCAGTCTGGCATTTTTTTAAACAACATCCAATTGATCAGCGCAAAGTCATCTGTCAAAAATGTTCAACTAGCTTAAGCAGAGGTCAGAATCTGAAAAGTCTAAATACTAGTTGCATGCATAGACACTTAACCACCATGCATTTTCAAGCCTGGACTAACTACCAAACGTCCCTTAAGGTTGTAGCACCCTCGGCCAATGAAGCTAGTCAGCAACGCAACATCCCTTCCGTCACTGTAAGGCCACCATTTTCCGCACCACCGGCAGTATCTGTGCAGGTTTCTTTGCCAGCCAAAAGCAGTCAGGGTCAGGGAATCACCAGTTTTGTAGGAGGAAATATTACATCTAGGGCACCGGCGGAAACAATACCGTCTCCAACCGTCTCTCAGTCTGCCATGTACACCGGCACACCCGAAAGTTCCACGATCTCCAGCTCTCCAGTCCAGCTCACCCTACATGAGACTCTGGTTAGAAAAAGGAAGTACTTATCCTCGCATCCGCGTACACAGGGTTTTAACGCCCACATAGCTAGACTAATCTCGTTAGAGATGATGCCCTACCGATTAGTTGAAAGCGAAGCTTTCAAAGCCCTGATGGAGTACGCTGAACCACGATACGAGCTACCCAGTCGACACTTTTTTTCCAGAAAAGCCATCCCAGCCCTGCACCAGCATGTTAAACAGCGCATCGTCCATGCACTCAGGCAATCTGTGAGTACAAAGGTGCACCTGACTACAGATGCATGGACCAGTAGGCATGGCCAGGGACATTATGTGTCCATCACGGCACACTGGGTGAATGTGGTGGATGCAGGGTCCACAGGGGACATCAATTTCGGGACAGTTGTGCCTAGCCCACGGTCTAGGAAACAGTTGGCTGTAGGCGTTCGCACCCCCTCCTCCTCCTCCTCCTCGTCCTCCTGCAGAAGCTACAGCTCTTCCACAGACCGCAGTCGGCCAACCACTCCATCGGCAGATGACACTGTTGCACACCAGTTTTCCCATTATGGGCCAGCTACTGGCAAGCGTCAGCAGGCTGTATTGGCTATGAAGTGTTTGGGCGACAACAGACACACCGCGGAAGTTCTGTCCGAGTTCTTGCAACAAGAAACGCAGTCGTGGCTGGGCACAGTAGATCTTGAGGCAGGCAAGGTAGTGAGTGATAACGGAAGGAATTTCATGGCTGCCATCTCCCTTTCCCAACTGAAACACATTCCTTGCCTGGCTCACACCTTAAACCTGGTGGTGCAGTGCTTATTGAAAACTTATCCTGGTTTCTCCGACCTGCTCCTCAAAGTGCGTGGACTTTGCTCACATATCCGACGTTCGCCTGTACACTCCAGCCGTATGCAGACCTATCAGCGGTCTTTGAACCTTCCCCAGCATCGCCTAATCATAGACATTGCAACAAGGTGGAACTCAACACTGCACATGCTTCAGAGACTGTGCCAACAGAGGCGGGCTGTTATGTTTTTGTGGGAGGATACACATACACGGGCAGGCAGTAGGATGGCAGACATGGAGTTGTCAGGTGTGCAGTGGTCGAAGATACAAGACATGTGTCAAGTCCTTCAGTGTTTTGAGGAATGCACACGGCTGGTTAGTACAGACAACGCCATAATAAGCATGAGCATCCCCCTAATGCGTCTGCTGATGCAAAGTTTGACGCACATAAAGGATCAGGCGTCTGCACCAGAGGAAGAGGAAAGCCTTGATGACAGTCAGCCATTGTCTGGTCAGGGCAGTGTACAGGACGAGGTAGCGGGCGAAGAAGAGGTGGAGGACGAGGAGGATGATGGGGATGAGTATATTTTTAATGCGGAAGCTTTCCCGGGAGCACTGGAAATTGGTTGCATGGCAAGGCCGGGTTCTGGTTTTTTGAGGGACACAAGTGACGTAGATTTGCCTGAAACTGCCCCTCAACCAATCACAACCGGAGATTTGACAACTGGAACTTTGGCCCACATGGCGGATTATGCCTTACGTATCCTAAAAAGGGACACACGCATTACGAAAATGATGAACGATGACGATTACTGGTTGGCCTGCCTCCTTGATCCACGCTATAAAGGCAAATTGCAAAATATTATGCCACATGAGAACTTGGAACTAATATTAGCAACCAAACAATCAACTCTTGTTGACCGTTTGCTTCAGGCATTCCCAGCACACAGCGCACGTGATCGTTCTCACACGAGCTCCAGGGGGCAGCAGACTAGGAGTGTTAGGGGTGCACACATCAGAAGTGGCGTTGGACAGAGGGGTTTTCTGACCAGGTTGTGGAGTGATTTTGCTATGACCGCAGACATGACAGGTACTGCTGCATCAATTGAAAGTGACAGGTGACAACATTTGTCCAGTATGGTTACTAACTATTTTTCATCCCTTATCGATGTTATCCCTCAACCGTCATTCCCATTTGATTACTGGGCATCAAAATTAGACATCTGGCCAGAATTGGCAGAATATGCATTGCAGGAGCTTGCTTGCCCGGCAGCAAGTGTCCTATCAGAAAGAGTATTCAGTGCTGCAGGTTCAATATTAACCGAAAAAAGGACTCGTCTGGCTACCCAAAATGTTGACGATCTAACATTCATTAAAATGAACTACAACTGGATTTCGAAATCTTTTGCCCCACCTTGCCCGGCCGACACCTAGCTTTCCTATGAAAAGCTCTTGCCTGTGGACTACTGTGAATTACTTTTCTAATGTCTAATTTTCTGCAGCTGATTGTCCAGCATATGACATGTTTACACCTCCCTAAATGGCCAAACTCCCCACATGGGGCCGTGGTATCGCGACTTGGCGCAAGCACCCGTGAGACTGCTGTTTGTCTGAAGAGGTGGGTGTGCTCGCTTTTGGTCGACGGCATTGCTACTGGGTCCCTCATAGTACAATAAAGTGTCTCTGGCGGTGGTGGTGCGCACCCAACGTCAGACACACTGTTGTAACATGAGGGGCCCTGGGCCTGTACCGCCGGCCACAAGAGAGTTCACCCACCCCCAGGTCAAACATTGCTCTACCACTTCCACAGTTATCTCTCACACTTCCACCAATGTTTAGTCTATGCGATGACATCCTTCCACACCTGCCACTGACAATACCATTGTGTTGACATGTATGATGGTACTTAACATAGTCAGGGGCAGTGTCCTCTATTTACCACAGTAAATACTTTGCGCTAAATTAGTAGGTCTGAAACACCGCAGAGGATCCCACCCCTGAACCTAATGATTGCACCCTTTAGTGTTTTTGTTTTGTTTTAATGCGAGACATTCACATTTAATTGTTGTTTTTGACTACTAACTGGCAGACACTCATTACAATCGGCCTCCGTTGACCAGACCACTGCTGCCCGTGTACCCCTGGAACCAATTATAAAGTGCCTACAGCCAGCCCATTTTATTGTGTTAGGCCTTCGAAGCCTGTCTGCGGTCCCTCCTTCCACTAGGCCTACACTGACCAGACCACTGCTGCCCGTGTACCCCTGGAACCAATTTTAAAGTGCCTACAGCCAGCCCATTTTATTGTGTTAGGCCTTCGAAGCCTGTCTGCGGTCCCTCCTTCCACTAGGCCTCCACTGACCAGACCACTGCTGCCCGTGTACCCCTGGAACCAATTATAAAGTGCCTACAGCCAGCCCATTTTATTGTGTTAGGCCTTCGAAGCCTGTCTGCGGTACCTCCTTCCACTAGGCCTCCACTGACCAGACCACTGCTGCCCGTGTACCCCTGGAACCAATTATAAAGTGCCTACAGCCAGCCCATTTTATTGTGTTAGGCCTTCGAAGCCTGTCTGTGGTCCCTCCTTCCACTAGGCCTCCACTGTCCAGACCACTGCTGCCCGTGTAAGCCTGGAACCAATTATAAAGTGCCTACAGCCAGCCCATTTTATTGTGTTAGGCCTTCGAAGCCTGTCTGCGGTCCCTCCTTCCACTAGGCCTACACTGACAAAGGTACACCTGACAACAGACACATGGACCTGTAGGCATGGCCACGGAAGGTAACGTGTCCTTTGTGGCTCAATGGGTTAATGTATTGGATGCATGGTCCACACAGGGGACAGCCTGCTAATTCTGTCTGCAGTCCCTAATTCAAGTTGTCCTCAACTGAATAAAGCAGAGCTTCTACCTTCCGGCTCTGATTAACTGCTGTTTTTAAACACATTGGTGGTTCCGGCCTACTAACGGTGTCTGCCCCTGCCTGGTGTTGTCCTCAACTGAATAAAGCTGAGCTTCTACCTTCTGGCTCTGATTAAGCTTTTTTTTTTTTTTTTTCTTTAATTGCTGGATGGGGCCTAATACCTCTGTTTGCTGCTCCCTGGTGTTTGTCCTCAACTGAATAATGCTGAGCTTCTACCTTCTGCCTTTGATTAACTGCTGTTTTTTTTAAAAAATGGTGGTTCTGGCCTACTAACGGTGTCTGCCCCTGCCTTCTGTTGTCCTCAACTGAATAAAGCTGAGCTTCTACCTTCTGGCTCTGATTAACTGCTGTTTTTAAAAAAAATTGGTGGTTCCGGCCTACTAACGGTGTCTGCCCCTGCCTTCTGTTGTCCTCAACTGAATAAAGCTGAGCTTCTACCTTCCGGCTCTGATTAACTGCTGTTTTTAAACACATTGGTGGTTCCGGCCTACTAACGGTGTCTGCCCCTGCCTTCTGTTGTCCTCAACTGAATAAAGCTGAGCTTCTACCTTCTGGCTTTGATTAACTGCTGTTTTTTTAAAAAAAATGGTGGTTCCGGCCTACTAACGGTGTCTGCCCCTCCCTGGTGTTGTCCTCAACTGAATACAGCTGAGCTTCAACCTTCTGCCTCTCATTAACTGCTGTTTTTTTTTTTTTTAAATGGTGTTTAGGGCCTACTAACGGTTTCTGCCCCTCCCTGGTGTTGCCCTCAACTGAATACAGCTGAGCTTCAACCTTCTGCCTCTCATTAACTGCTGTTTTTTTAAAAAAAATGGTGTTTAGGGCCTACTAACGGTTTTTGCCCCTCCCTGGTGTTGCCCTCAACTGAATACAGCTGAGCTTCAACCTTCTGCCTCTCATTAACTGGTGTTTTTTTAAAAAACAAAATGGTGTTTAGGGCCTACTAACAGTTTCTGCCCCTCCCTGGTGTTGTCCTCAACTGAATACAGCTGAGCTTCAACCTTCTGGCTCTCATTAAGTGTTTTTTAAAAAACAAAATGGTGGTTAGGGCCTACTAACGGTTTCTGCCGCTCCCTGGTGTTGTCCTCAACTGTATAAAGCTGAGCTTCAACCTTCTGGCTTTTGGCCTACAGTAGCAGATATTAAACTGCATTTGGCCTATTAGTGTGTTTGGGCCCTTAAAACAGTGTCTGCTGCTCCTGGGTTTGCTACTCCACTGAACAAAGCAATGCCGCCTGTTTAGTCCTGTTACCAATTTTGAACTGCATTTAGCCCACTTTATTCTTTGGGCCCATATCTGTTTCCCCCTCATCCTGCCCATTGCCCAGCCAGTGATAGATGAGTCTGCTGGTACATTGACCCATAATGCAACATTCCCCGTGCACGCTACACTGCAAGATTGTGACCCTGCTGAAAGTCAGGTCCCCCTTCCCGCATAAAATACCACCTTACACGGGGACAAAGAGGAAGGTGCAGATGAAGGTGCAGGTTCCTTCATCAGGTGGGGGGAGGAATACTCGTTGGCGACGTCACTGCCACAGGGCCCCTCATAGTACGCAAAAGTGTTGCTACCGGTGGGAGGCGCCCCCGCCGTGCAAACACACCGCTGTACTTTGATCGGTGACTACCCAGATAACGGTGCAGCTACGACACTTAAGTAAGCCCACCACGAAGTCCATCCCGACCATCTCCCAGGGCCTGTCTGCCACTGGCAGGGGGTAAAGTAGCCCAGCAGGCCGTTGCCGAGTAGACCGATTCTTGGCGCAGGAGACACATGCCCGAATATTATCCCCGACGTCACGAGCCATATGCGGCCACCAGTATGTTCTCGCCAGAAGCTCAAATGTCCTCTTGATCCCGAAATGTGTACCCTCCTTGGACAAAGGAGCCCAACAGAGAAACTCCGGTTGCAAATTTGATGGTACAAAAGTCTTGCCCGGGGGAACAGACTCTAGTGAATCCGGAGCCACGGTTCTCAGGCTCTCAGAAGGGACAATAAGCCAAGGCTCCTCCTCCTCTGATGACACTACGGAGCGGGAGAGAGCGTCGGCACGAATGTTCTTCAACCTGGAGAAAAAAGTTAGGGTAAAATGGAACCGGGAGAAGAACAGGGACCATCTGGCCTGGCGAGAATTTTGCCGCTGGGCTGTCTGTTAGTACACAAAATTTTTTTGGTCTGTAAAAACTTTAGGAGGTGTCTCCACTCTGAGAAAGCCAACTTCATGGCTAGCAACTCCCTGTCCACGATGGAATAATTCCTCTCCGCTGGTGAGAAGGTCTTGGAGAAGAAGCAAGGATGCTTCCGACCTTGAGCATCCTTTTGGAAGAGGACTGCTCCAGCACCAACGGATGAGGCATCCACCTCTATTATAAATGGCTTATCTACATCGGGGCGATGTAGTATGGGAGCGCTAGCGAAGTGTGACTTAATAGTGAGTAGGGCCTTGGAGACCTCCTCCGACCACAACTTGGGATTTGCTCCCTTCTTGGTGAGGGCAACCAAGGGAGCTACCAAAGATGAGAAGTGTGGGATGAACTGGCGATAGTAATTAATGAACCCCCATAAAGCGCTGCACTGCTTTAAGAGAATGGGGTTCTTGCCAGTCCATTACAGCCTGTAGCTTGGCAGGATCCATAGCCAATCCCTGGTCAGAGATGATATAGCCAAGGAAAGGCATAGACTCCTGCTCAAACACACACTTCAGTTTGCCCGTAAGAGGTCAAAAACTTTGCAAACATCTCTCTGATTGGAGTCAATATCTGTAGAGTAGATGAGAATATCATCCAGATAGACTACGACCGAGGTGGTGAGCATCACCCGGAAGATGTCGTTCACAAAGTCTTGGAAAACAGCTGGGGCATTACAGAGTCTATCAAAGAGCTCAGATATCAAGGGCAAAGGATACTTATTCTTAAGTGATGGCGTTAAGACCCCAGTAGTCTATGCATGGACGTAGTTCTCCCCATATTGACAGCAGCATCAGAGGGGCTAAACGCCCACGATCAATGCTAGCAGGGCGTCACCTCTCATATTGAGTTGACACCCACATTTGATCGTGACAGTGCTTTGTGTGAGCTCATATGATCCCACAGCACTGTACATATATGGCGCATGTTGGGAAGGGGTTAAGAAAGAAGTGTGTACAGACAGAAGACACAACCTTCAAAGAAATCATGCATTTTGGAAATTAAGAAAAGTAAACACTGAATAAGAAGGCAAACATTTTAATAAAATTCACAATACTAATAACAATACCACACACAATACAATACAACCACTCACCGATTCATCAAACCTACATACTAAAGATGACCTGCTAATAGTTGTTATCACATTTTACTGTCTTTATAAGTATAACAGCAGCTCTAGAATGTTGTCTTTATGTTGTTTTTTATCTATTTTGAAACACTACTGCTTTTGACAGAACAAACTTGACATTTCAGTCTGTCTTAAAATATTGTGCACAGGGCAACAAGCTCAGAGTACAAAACCAGCACTAAAACTACATATAAATTATGCAAAAGGAATCAATGAAGAAAGTAATGCAATAAAAGGAACAAATAATGTCATGTCAAATGCATACAGGTTGCTGGGGAGAGGATGTATGCCTACAAAAAAGTGCTGAATGATTGCCCACTGTCCTTAAAAGGTGATGATACCTATGGTGATAATTACAATCAGTTCCTTCTATAAAATCTTGCAATGGCTTTAAAATATAACACATTAAGTAGCAATGAAGAAAGTGTTTAAGTAGGAAAGATGGATATGCTTCTTAGACCAGCTAATTTTCCTTACTGCTCAGTTCACAGATCTGGGGGTATGACCTAGAATAATGGCCCAACAGACGGAACTTGATAACATTTCACCTGAGAAGAGCTGACAAGTGTCCATTCAGTTTTTATTATATATAACACTAAAGGCATAACAATCATTTCCAAACCATGAAATCTTTGAGATCTCTTAGAGCCACAATTACAAAAAATATATAATGTGACTCATTAGAAACACATATATAAGACACTTTATAAGCGTGTCCCGAGGAACACTCCGGTATAAAACATCAGAAAATATAAAAATAAGTATTTTGCTTATAAAAAAGAAAATACTGGAGAGATATCAAATGCAGACATTTTAACATTAAAAACAAAAACACATACAACAAAAAACTGGTACAGTACAAAAATTGGCCACCAGCTACAAAAACTTTCTCCTGCAAGTAGTTAACTGAAAGGTTTTTTTCAGTTGAAAACACAGATATGGCATCCACCGAGCGTTGTCCTGCCGCATCTTCTTTATATTATTGCCAAGAAGCTGCAACTGAATAAAGCTGTGCTTCAACCTTATGGCTTTCGGCCTATAGTATCAGATATTAAACTGCATTTGGCCTTCAACTTTGGTTACGGCCTACTAACGGTGTCTGCCCCTCCCTGGTGTTGTCCTCAACTGAATAAAGCTGTGCTTCAACCTTCTGTTCCAAATTAAGATTTTTTTAAAAAAAATTGGGTGTTTAGGGCCTACTAACGGTGTCTGCCCCTGCCTGGTGTTGTCCTCCACTGAACAAAGCTGAGTTTCCACCTTCTGTTTTTTTTTTTTTTTTTTTTAATTGCTGAATGGGGCCTAATAGCTCTGTTTGCTCCTCCCTGGTGTCCTCAACTAAAAAAAGCTGAGCTTCAACCTTCTGGCTTTCGGCCTATAGTATCAGATATTAAACTGCATTTGGCCTTCAACTTTGGTTCCGGCCTACTAACGGTGTCTGCCCCTGCGTGGTGTTTGTCCTCAACTGAATAAAGCTGAGCTTCAACCTTCTGGCTTTTGGCCTACAGTAGCAGATATTAAACTGCATTTGGCCTATTAGTGTGTTTGGGCCCTTAAAACAGTGTCTGCTGCTCCTGGGTTTGCTACTCCACTCAACAAAGCAATGCCGCCTGTTTAGTCCTGTTACCAATTTTGAACTGCATTTAGCCTACTTTATTCTTTGGCCCTATATCTGTTTCCTCCTCATCCTGCCCACTGCCCAGCCACTGCTACATGAGTCTGCTGGTACATTGACCTAGACCACTACATTCCCCTTGCACTCTACACAGCCAGAATCTGACCCTGCTGAAAGTCAGGTTCCCCTTCCCGCATGTTATACCACCTTACACAGGGACAAAGAGGAAGGTGCAGATGAAAGTGCAGGTTCCTTCATCAGGTGGGGGGGGGCATACTCGTTGGCGACGTCACTGGCACAGGGCCCCTCAGAGTACGCAAAAGTGTCGCTGCTGGTGGGAGGCGCCCCCGCCATGCAAACACACATTGCTGTACTTTGAGGGGCCCTGTGCCAGTGCCAATGCAAACGAGTGGCCCCCTCCTGCTTGCTCAGGATCACAGCACTTGCAACGTTGAAATACTTGAACCAGCCCTACCCCCCACAACTTTTGCCAAATGACCCCCAATTTCCTGTGCCCAACTATTATTATAAAGTTAATTAAGATTGACAAGCTTCAGAAAACAAGAATGGATGTTTTTGGCATTAAAATGGGCACTGTAGGTGTTTTCCTGGCCTCCACTCACTGCCGACTATGCTTCCCCATTGACTTGCATTGGGTTTCGTGTTTCGGTCGATCCCCGACTTTTAGCGATAATCGGCCGACTGCACTCGACTCGACTCTGGACTAAGTCGGGTTTCACAAAACCCGACTCGATCTTAAAAAAATGAAAGTCGCTCAACCCTAGTCGACACTTCTTTTGCGAGAAAAGCCATCCCAACCCTCCACCAGCATGTAAAAGACCGCATTGTCCATGCACTCTGGCAATCTGTGAGTACAAAGGTGCACCTGACAACAGACGCATGGACCTGTAGGCATGGCCACGGAAGATTACGTGTCCATTACGGTGCAATGGGTTAATGTGGTGGATGCATGGTCCACAGGGGACAGCCTACTAAGTCTGTCTGCAGTCCCTAATTCAAATTGTCCTCCACTGTCTAAATTGGAGCTTCCACCTTCTGGCTTTCGGCCTATAGTATCAGAAATTAAACTGCATTTGGCCTTCAACTTTGGTTACGGCCTACTAACGGTGTCTGCCCCTGCCTGGTGTTTTTCCTCAACTGAATAAAGCTGAGCTTCAACCTTCTGGCTCTCATTAAGTGCTGTGTTTAGCGATAATCGGCCGACTGCACTCGACTCGACTCTGGACAAAGTCGGGTTTCACAAAACCCGACTCGATCTTTAAAAAATGAAAGTCGCTCAACCCTAGAGATGAGCAATGATTTGTGCCACCATGAGCATCCAATGCAGTCAATGCAGAGGCATCCAGTATTCTGGGCTGGGGATGCTGATCACAGGAGTGAAGACTGGCTACCATGGACTGTCGCGTAGTTATCGCAATTAAAAAAAAGACACTTGTCCAACTAGTTCACTCGAGGGAGGGTAACTGATAGAGAGGATGGCTTGTAAGTGCAAACATAATGCAAGACAGTTTGTTCCAAAAGAGATAATCTTTGCCGTCTCATCCCAATTATTGATGTACCGAAACAAATTTTTAACATTCATATAATTGTTTATGGATTTTTTTGTAAAATAAAAAGCATCCAAGCATTTTTACAAACCATCAAAGATTCCCACAGTGACCAGCTCTCGGAGTAGACTATGCTACAGATTAATAATTCTTCTGGCAAAGGAGACTTATCTTTTCGGGAGATTGAACCATTTTTTCAACAGATGGATGGAGTGCTCTTTTGAGGGAGTTTTACATGACACTGCCTTTGCGCATATTTTGTGTGTTGGTCATGACTAAACAACTTTTTTTTTCGGTGCTAGAGTAGTATTACTAATTTATGTTCCTTGACTCTTGTAATATACTTACCAGCCACCATTTTCTGCTTTTCTTGGCGCACTCAGGTCCTGATCCAATATGCTGTGACTGCAACTTCTGACTCACTAAAAGTCTGAGGTATCATTCACAAGCTCTCAATGTAAGTCTGTGCAAGCCTCATTATGGCTTTTTTTCTGGCTCTCAGACTTACACTGAAAAATATCCTCCGGCTCACCCCGCAAATACTTGAGTGATCCAGCAGGTCATAAACTGCAGAAGATGACCATAGCAGTTCCTTGTACAGAAGAAGACTGGTAAGTATAATTGTTGAAGTTATGAACATTAATTATTATATATTGCAACAACTACTATTTACAATTATTTAATAGTGAGTTTCTATCTCCAGCAATAATGTTATATTTCCTTTAAAGCATTGTTAAAAAAAACAGGAAGTTCCTGTTCACTGTGTTTGTCACTGAAGCACATTTTACTTTCACTTTGCAAACTGACAGACAAGATGTTAAGATCCTAAGCTATAAGAAATACCAGTTGTAAGCTGTATTGTCTTTGTTCCTGAATAATCATTTATTCATGGCTGGACAGTACAGAGATTAATCCGCTCCCAACAGGTTATCGGCACAGAAATCCAATGACTCAAAGAACAGCCCAGAAGAGAGATAACAACACTGTGCTAAGAAGAAGAAGAAAACATGGCCAACAGCAGCAACTCTGTAAAGTTCACCGTGAGAATTTCACTGCAATTAATTTGAATTGCGGTGAACTCGCCTCTGCACTGTGAGACTTTCCCACAGTGCTAGCGGGGATCTCACCAAGGTCACCGCAGTTCAGCATGGCTGGGAACGCAGTCTCAGTGACCATCAGTAGTAACCTTGATGACGTCTTCGCTAGTTACTGATGCTGTGCAAGCAGCTCATTCACAAGTGCTTCTCAACCTGGACGGGCGCATCATGGCACCCTCCAGGTAGAAAATGATTTATCCTTAAGACATGGATTATGGCATCGGACAGAACGACTGACAGGTGAGGGATATTATTGTTTTTTATTTTTGTTTTATTACAGGAAACATGGGATTCAGTGGAAATAGGCATTATGTGTCTATAACTGTGTTTGTTATTTTTAAATAAAAGGTAATCCCACCTGCCACTGCTACAGGGCAACTGGAAAAAGCCAGGAAAAGCACTAGAATTGGCGCATCTAATAGATGTTCCTTTTCTGGGTGGCTGCAGGATGCAATTTTTAGGCTGGGGGAAATATTCATGGCCCCTACCAGCCTCAGAATACCAGCTCCTAGCTGTCTGCTTTAGCTTGACTGGTTGTTAAAAATGGCGGGACCCCACGCTGTTTTTTTAAATGATTTATTTAAATAATTAAAAAATAAGGTGTGGTGACCTCTCTATTCTTGATAACCAGCCTTGCTGAAACTGACAACTGAAGATTGCACCCCCAGGTGTGAGTTTTGCCTGGCTGGTTATCAAAAACACAGGGAAACCCATTCCATTAAAAATATATATATATTTACATCGCAGGTGCCTGCTGATGAATACTCCTATCAGCTGTTCCTGTTCTCACTGTTATTAGGAGCAGCAGGCATCAGCTGATGGGAGCAGTAGTCCCATCAGCTGACACCAATGACCAAAGGTAAACTTTATACCTACTATCACAGCTGCGGGCTCACGCTGTCAAATGACAGCGTGGGAACTGTGGCTGTCTGACCAGCGGTGATGATTTTACAAACAATCGGTGTTCGGGCTCCAAACACGAACAGTAACATGGACTTACCGGACTTATCGAACTTTACTTTTCAGGTTCGTCCATCTCTAATCATTACCAATTGTTTTCTTCAAAACAGACTACCAGCTAAAGCTACTGAGAAAACTGCATTTGAGCAATGGAACAGCAAGAAGCCTGAACTAAAGGATGGGCCACTTATATGGATACACCTAAAAAAAATGGGAATGGTTGGTGATATCAACTTCCTGTTTGTGGCACATTAGTATATGGGAGGGGGAAACTTTTCAAGATGGGTGTTGACCATGTCAGCCATTTTGAAGTCTGCCATTTTGGATCCAACTTTATTTTTTTCAATGGGAAGAGGGTCATGGGACATATCAAACTTATTGAGAATTTCACAAGAAAAACAATTGTGTGCTTGGTTATAATGTTACTTCATTCTTTCATGAGTTATTTACAAGTTTCTCTTTGTTTACAGCCATTGACATGTCACAGAGGTTAACACTTGAGGAGTGGATAGAAATTGTGTTGATGTCTGGTGAATGCAGTCCCCGGGTCATTGCATCAGATTTCAGTGCAAGACACCCTACGAGACCACCCATCTCCCATGCTACAGTTAGAAAACTGCTTGCCAAATTTCATGAAACAGGTTCCGTGTTGGATTTGCCAAAATGTGGATGCAAGAAAACTGTCATTAATGAAGAAATATCAGTGGCTGTCCTAGCTTCAATCAGCAAGAGCCCACAGCATAGCACTTGCCGCATATCGCTGTAGAGTGGCATCAGTCGAACATCCCTTTGGCGGATATTAGCTACTCACAAATGGCACCCTTATAAAATCCAGCTGCTGCACCATCTCAACGAGGATGATTCAGATCGGCGCTCTGAATTTGAAGAATGGGCAAAACAAAAATTGGAAGAGGACCCTTAGTTTACAGAGAACATTATGTTCAGTGATGAGGCAAACTTTTTTGTGAATGGTGAAGTTAACAAACAAAACCACAACTATTGGTCTGACACTAACCCACAGTGGATAGATCCCTCCAAGACTGTTGGAACATAAAAATTGATGGTATGGTGTGGTAAATAGGGTAGAACAAAGTCCAGCTCACCATAGTCAACATCCTGAGAAACTCGGAGCACAGAACCGCTGTGTCAGGGCATGTGGCAATCGAAAGAAATGGAGAATCCAGCTCAACGAGGTAGTGAAAAAACCTTTTCTTTATTCACTAGAAAATGTGCTCAATAGAGGATAAAAACATCAGCATAAGCATTGAATAAAATACCATATCAACACATTTCTGGTGAACAAGCACCCTTAGTCAAGGATTAAGGATGCTTGGTCACCAGAAACGCGTTGATATTGCATTTTATTCACTGCTTACGCTGATTTTTTTATCCTTTAATGAGCACATTTTCTAGTGAATAAAGAAAAGGTTTTTTCACTACCTTGTTGAGCCGGATCCTCCATTTCTTGTGGCATATGGGGTACAAAGATATTGGGGCCATTCTTCATCAATGGAAACTTCAATGCCACTGGATATCTGAAATAGCTACATGATGATGTGTTGCCCTCTTTATGCACTGAAGATGGCACGTTCCCTGAGTTTTTCCAGCAAGATGGTGCACCACCACATTATGGGTGTCAGGTCCGAGCATTCCTACATGAACAGTTTCCTGGAAAGTGGATTGGTCGTCGTGGGCCAGTTGAATGGCCACCAAGGTGTCTCGATCTGAACCCATTAGACCCCATTATTTTTGGGGTCATCTGAAAGCAATTGACTATGCTGTGAAGATACGAGATGTGCAGCATCTGAAACAACAGATACTGTAAGCCTGTGCTAGCATTTCTTCTGCTGTGTTACTATCAGTGTGTCAAGAGTGGGAGAAGAGGGTTGCATTGACAATCCAACACAATGGGCAGCACTTTGAGTACATTTTATAAGTGGTCAAAAACTTGTAAATAACTCATGAAAGAATTATTTCCCATTGGAAAAAATAAAGTTTATCCAAAATGGCCAACTTCACAATGGCCGCCATGGTCAACACCCATCTTGAAAAGTTTTCCCCCTTCCATATACATATATGTGCCACAAATAGGAAGTTGATATCACCAACCATTCCCATTTTATTTAGGTGTATCGATATAAATGGCCCACCCTGTACAACAGCAAAAAATACTCAGGAAAGTAGAGTATTTTTACATATTCCAAAAAAAAGGTATCAAGTGGGAATCTCATGCAAAAGAGGGTATCCTGATAGGCTACAGCAAACCCAGAAAGGATATAGAATCCTGCACCCAGAAATGAACAAGGTCACAATATGCACAGGTGTAATGATTAATGAGAACTTTGTGTTGCTCAGGTTTCATAATATAAAACCAGTAGTCCAGCGGAACCAACAACAATCTCGATCACAATTTCAAAATAACAAGGTGGCAGCAGCATTTACATGCATCTATTTGAGCTGTGCGCTGTCAAACCTACCAGCTGAGCGCATCTTTAACCCCTTCCCGACCTATGATTCGGTGCCAATCTGACCTGTGACACCTATGTGGCGTCATGGCAAGATCGCGTTCCTGCAGATCGGGCGAAAGGGTTAACTAAAATTTCACCCGACCTGCAGGGACAAGGGGAGTGGTACTTCAGCCCAGGGGGGGTGGCTTTGCCCCCACGTGGCTGCGATCACTCTGATTGGCTGTTGAAAGTGAAACAGCCAATCAGAGCAATTTGTAATATTTCACCTATGAAACTTGGTGAAATATTACAATCCAGCCATGGCAGACGCTGCAATATTATTGGCCATGGCTGGAGACCGCGATCTGCCCTCGCCACCGACTGACAGCGGTGATCTGCCGCCACTGTCAGTCTTTCCTCCCCTCCGTTCTGTCCTCTGCTGCCCTCCTCTCCCCTCCACCTGCCCCCGACCTCCGCTCCGCCTCCCCGCTGTCCGATCCCACACCCCATACTTACCGAGTCCCGGTGTCCATCCGCCTTCAGCAATGGGCGCCGCCATGTTCCAAAATGGCTGGCGCATGCACTGTGCACCCGCCGAATCTTCCGGTCGGCAGATTCATTCCAGGCACATTTTGATCATTGTGATAGAACCTATCACAGTGATCAAAATAAAAAAAATAGTACATAAAGCCCCCCTTATCACTCCCATAGGTAGGGAAAATAATGAAATAAAGAAAAAGAAAATATATTTACTTTTATTTTTCCATTAGGGTTAGGGTTTGAATTAGGGTTAGGATTAGGGTTGCAATTAGGGTTAGGGTTAGAATTAGGGTTAGGGTTGCAATTAGGGTTAGGGTTAGAATTAGGGTTAGGGTTAGGTTTGCAATTAGAGTTAGGGTTAGAATTAGGGTTAGGATTAGAATTAGGGTTAGGGTTAGATTTAGGCTATGTGCACATGGTCCGGATTGGCCACTGCGGATTTGTGGCAGTTTTCCATCAGGTTTACAGTACCATGCAAACCTATGGAAAACCAAATCCGCTGTGCCCATTGTGCGGAAAATACAGTGCGGAAACGCTGCATTGCATTTTCCGCAGCATGTCAATTCTTTGTGTGGATTCTGCAGCGTTTTACACCTGTTCCTCAATAGGAATCTGCACAAAAAACACTGGAAATCCACAGTAAATCCGCAAGTAAAACGCAGTGCGTTTTACTTGCAGATTTTTCAAAACCAGTGCGGAAAAATCCGCACACGAATCCGCAACGTGGGCACATAGCCTTAGGGTTAGGTGTTGTGATTTTGCTTTTTGCTCCCTCTAGTGGTCATTAGTGATTTGACTCTGGAGCTTCTGTCTTTTCCTATATCCTCACCTGGGCCGTTAGTTCAGGGGCGTTGCTATATAAGCTCCCTGGACCTTCAGTTCAATGCCTGGCATCGTTGAAATCAGAGCTAATCTGTTGTGCTCTTGTCCTATGATCCGGGTTCCTGTATTTCAAGCTAAGTCTGCTTTCTTGCTTTTTGCTTT
Organism: Ranitomeya variabilis; assembly: GCF_051348905.1. Classification (NCBI taxonomy): domain Eukaryota; kingdom Metazoa; phylum Chordata; class Amphibia; order Anura; family Dendrobatidae; genus Ranitomeya; species Ranitomeya variabilis. The sequence continues at coordinate 153,350,371 of NC_135239.1, forward strand.
TGTTTTGTTTGGTATTTTTGTCCAGTTTGTTCCAATCTGTATCCTGACCTTTGCTGGAAGCTCTAGGGGGCTGGTGTTCTCCCCCCGGACCGTTAGACGGTTCGGGGGTTCTTGAATCTCCAGCGTGGATTTTTATAGGGTTTTTGTTGACCAGATAAGTTATCTTGCTATATTCTGCTATTAGTAAGCTGGCCTCTCTTTGCTGAACCTGGTTCATTTCTGTGTTTGTCATTTCCTCTTACCTCACCGTTATTATTTGTGGGGGGCTTGTATCTTGCTTTGGGGTCCCTTTCTCTGGAGGCAAGAGAGGTCTTTGTTTTCTTCTCCTAGGGGTAGTTAGATTCTCCGGCTGGCGCGAGTCATCTAGCGATCACCGTAGGCATGATCCCCGGCTACTTCTAGTGTTGGCGTTAGGAGTAGCTATTTGGTCAACCCAGTTACCACAGCCCTATGAGCTGGATTTTTGAATCTCGCAGACTTACACGTTCCTCTGAGACCCTGTCCACTGGGGTCATAACAGTATGCCAGGCCAGTATTAAATGTTTAATGCATTGCAGAAGTGGGATTATAAGAAAGAAAATTTTGAGTTTTTTTTTTCCCTCTCTCATTTTTTTTTTTTTTTCTTTTCCCCTTTACCTCAGAGTGGCTTAAGCTTGCTGCAGACATGAATGTCCAGACCTTGATTACAAGTGTGGACCAGCTTGCCGCTCGTGTGCAGGGTATACAAGATTATGTTACCAGAAATCCTAGGTCTGAACCCAAGATTCCGATTCCTGAACTGTTTTCAGGAGACCGATTTAAGTTTAGGAATTTCAGGAATAATTGTAAATTGTTTTTGTCCCTGAAACCTTGTTCGTCTGGAGACTCTGCTCAACAAGTAAAAATTGTTATTTCATTCTTACGGGGTGACCCTCAAGATTGGGCTTTTTCGTTGGCGCCAGGAGATCCGGCATTGGCTGATATTGATGCGTTTTTTCTGGCGCTCGGTTTACTTTATGAGGAACCCAATCTTGAGATTCAGGCAGAGAAAGCCTTGCTGGCTATGTCTCAGGGCCAGGACGAGGCTGAGGTGTATTGCCAAAAATTTCGGAAATGGTCCGTGCTGACACATTGGAACGAGTGTGCACTGGCCGCTAATTTTAGAAATGGCCTTTCTGAGGCCATTAAGAATGTTATGGTGGGTTTTCCCATTCCCACAGGTCTGAATGATACCATGTCCCTGGCTATTCAAATTGACCGGCGGTTGCGGGAGCGCAAAACCGCAAATTCCCTCATGTTGTTGTCTGAACAGACACCTGATGTGATGCAATGTAATAGAAAAACCGCAAATTCCCTCATGGTGTTGTCTGAACGGACACCTGATTTGATGCAATGTGATAGAATCCTGACTAGAAATGAGAGGAAAATTCATAGACGCCGGAATGGCTTGTGCTACTACTGTGGTGATTCTACACATGTTATCTCAGCATGCTCTAAACGTATATCTAAGGTTGTTAGTCCTGTCACCGTTGGTAATTTGCATCCTAAGTTTATTCTGTCTGTAACTTTGATTTGCTCACTGTCACCTTATCCTGTCATGGCGTTTGTAGATTCAGGTGCTGCCCTGAGTCTTATGGATCTCTCATTTGCTAAGCGCTGTGGTTTTATTCTTGAACCATTAGAAAATCCTATCCCTCTTAGGGGTATTGATGCTACGCCATTAGCAGAAAATAAACCGCAGTATTGGACACAGGTTACCATGTGCATGACTCCTGAACACCGCGAGGTGATACGTTTTCTCGTTCTACATAAAATGCATGATTTGGTTGTTTTGGGGCTGCCATGGTTACAGACCCATAATCCAGTCCTTGACTGGAAGGCTATGTCAGTGTCTAGTTGGGGCTGTCGTGGTATTCATGAGGATTCCCTGCCTGTGTCTATTGCTTCTTCTACGCCTTCGGAAGTTCCTGAGTATTTGTCTGATTATCAGGATGTCTTTAGCGAGTCCAGGTCCAGTGCATTGCCTCCTCATAGGGAATGTGACTGTGCAATAGATTTGATTCCAGGCAGTAAATTTCCTAAGGGAAGACTGTTTAATCTGTCGATACCTGAACATACCGCTATGCGTTCATATATCAAGGAGTCTCTGGAGAAAGGACACATCCGTCCGTCTTCTTCCCCTCTTGGTGCGGGATTCTTTTTTGTGGCTAAAAAGGACGGATCTTTGAGGCCTTGTATTGACTATCGGCTTTTAAATAAGATCACTGTCAAATTTCAGTATCCTTTGCCGCTGTTGTCTGACTTGTTTGCCCGGATTAAAGGTGCCAAGTGGTTTACCAAGATAGACCTTCGTGGTGCGTACAACCTTGTGCGCATTAAGCAAGGGGATGAATGGAAAACCGCATTCAATACGCCCGAAGGTCATTTTGAGTACTTGGTGATGCCTTTTGGGCTCTCTAATGCCCCTTCAGTTTTTCAGTCCTTTATGCATGACATTTTCCGGAACTATCTGGATAAATTTTTGATCGTTTATCTGGATGATATTCTGGTTTTTTCTGATAATTGGGACTCGCATGTGGAGCAGGTCAGGATGGTCTTTAAAATTTTGCGTGAAAATTCTTTGTTTGTCAAGGGCTCAAAGTGTCTTTTTGGTGTACAGAAGGTTCCCTTTTTGGGGTTCATTTTTTCCCCTTCTGCTGTGGAGATGGACCCAGTCAAGGTCCGAGCTATTCTTGATTGGACTCAGCCCTCGTCAGTTAAGAGTCTTCAGAAGTTCTTGGGTTTCGCTAACTTCTACCGTCGTTTTATCGCTAACTTTTCTAGCATTGTGAAACCTTTGACGGATATGACCAAGAAGGGCTCCGATGTGGTTAATTGGGCTCCTGCTGCCGTGGAGGCTTTCCAGGAGTTGAAACGTCGGTTTACTTCGACGCCTGTTTTGTGCCAGCCTGATGTCTCGCTTCCCTTTCAGGTTGAGGTGGATGCTTCAGAGATTGGAGCAGGGGCCGTTTTGTCGCAGAGAGGCCCTGGTTGCTCTGTTATGAGACCTTGCGCCTTTTTCTCTAGGAAGTTTTCGCCTGCGGAGCGAAATTACGATGTGGGCAATCGGGAGTTGTTGGCCATGAAATGGGCATTTGAGGAGTGGCGTCATTGGCTCGAGGGTGCTAAGCATCGTGTGGTGGTCTTGACTGATCACAAAAATCTGATGTATCTCGAGTCTGCTAAACGCCTGAATCCTAGACAGGCCCGCTGGTCATTGTTTTTCTCCCGTTTTGACTTTGTTGTCTCGTATTTACCAGGTTCAAAAAATGTGAAGGCCGATGCTCTTTCCAGGAGCTTTGTTCCAGGAGTCGCTGAACCTGTTGGTATTCTTAAGGATGGTATTATCTTGTCAGCTATTTCTCCAGATCTGCGACGTGTGTTGCAGAGATTTCAGGCTGATAGGCCTGATTCTTGTCCACCTGACAGACTGTTTGTGCCTGATAAGTGGACCAGCAGAGTCATTTCCGAGGTTCATTCCTCGGTGTTGGCAGGTCACCCAGGAATTTTTGGCACCAGAGATCTGGTGGCCAGATCCTTTTGGTGGCCTTCCTTGTCTAGGGATGTGCGGTCATTTGTACAGTCCTGTGGGACTTGTGCTCGAGCTAAGCCTTGCTGTTCTCGTGCCAGCGGGTTGCTCTTGCCCTTGCCTGTCCCTAAGAGACCTTGGACACATATCTCCATGGATTTCATTTCTGATCTTCCGGTGTCTCAAGGCATGTCTGTTATCTGGGTGATATGTGATCGCTTCTCCAAGATGGTCCATTTGGTTCCTTTGCCTAAGCTGCCTTCCTCTTCCGATCTGGTTCCTGTGTTTTTCCAGAACGTGGTTCGTTTGCACGGCATTCCTGAGAATATTGTGTCAGACAGAGGATCCCAGTTCGTTTCCAGATTCTGGCGATCCTTTTGTAGTAGGATGGGCATTGACTTGTCATTTTCGTCTGCTTTCCATCCTCAGACTAATGGACAGACGGAGCGAACTAATCAGACTTTGGAGGCTTATTTGAGGTGTTTTGTCTCTGCTGATCAGGACGATTGGGTGACCTTCTTGCCGTTGGCTGAGTTTGCCCTTAATAATCGGGCTAGTTCCGCCACCTTGGTTTCGCCATTTTTCTGCAACTCTGGTTTCCACCCTCGTTTTTCTTCGGGTCATGTGGAACCTTCTGACTGCCCTGGAGTGGATTCTGTGGTGGATAGGTTGCAGCGGATCTGGAATCTTGTGGTGGACAACTTGAAGTTGTCACAGGAGAGGGCTCAGCGCTTTGCCAACCGCCGCCGCGGTGTGGGTCCCCGACTACGTGTTGGGGATTTGGTGTGGCTTTCTTCCCGCTTTGTTCCTATGAAGGTTTACTCTCCCAAATTTAAACCTCGTTTTATTGGTCCTTACAAGATATTGGAAATCCTTAATCCTGTATCCTTTCGCCTGGATCTTCCTGTGTCGTTTGCTATCCACAACGTGTTTCATAGGTCCTTGTTGCGGCGGTACGTTGTGCCTGTGGTTCCTTCTGTTGAGCCTCCTGCTCCGGTGTTGGTTGAGGGCGAGTTCGAGTACGTGGTGGAGAAGATCTTGGATTCTCGTCTCTCCAGGCGGAGGCTTCAGTACCTGGTCAAGTGGAAGGGCTATGGTCAGGAAGATAATTCCTGGGTGGTCGCCTCTGATGTTCATGCGGCCGATTTAGTTCGTGCCTTTCACGCCGCTCGTCCTGATCGCCCTGGTGGTCGTGGGGAGGGTTCGGTGACCCCTCACTAAGGGGGGGGTACTGTTGTGATTTTGCTTTTTGCTCCCTCTAGTGGTCATTAGTGATTTGACTCTGGAGCTTCTGTCTTTTCCTATATCCTCACCTGGGCCGTTAGTTCAGGGGCGTTGCTATATAAGCTCCCTGGACCTTCAGTTCAATGCCTGGCATCGTTGAAATCAGAGCTAATCTGTTGTGCTCTTGTCCTATGATCCGGGTTCCTGTATTTCAAGCTAAGTCTGCTTTCTTGCTTTTTGCTTTTGTTTTGTTTGGTATTTTTGTCCAGCTTGTTCCAATCTGTATCCTGACCTTTGCTGGAAGCTCTAGGGGGCTGGTGTTCTCCCCCCGGACCGTTAGACGGTTCGGGGGTTCTTGAATCTCCAGCGTGGATTTTTATAGGGTTTTTGTTGACCAGATAAGTTATCTTGCTATATTCTGCTATTAGTAAGCTGGCCTCTCTTTGCTGAACCTGGTTCATTTCTGTGTTTGTCATTTCCTCTTACCTCACCGTTATTATTTGTGGGGGGCTTGTATCTTGCTTTGGGGTCCCTTTCTCTGGAGGCAAGAGAGGTCTTTGTTTTCTTCTCCTAGGGGTAGTTAGATTCTCCGGCTGGCGCGAGTCATCTAGCGATCACCGTAGGCATGATCTCCGGCTACTTCTAGTGTTGGCGTTAGGAGTAGCTATTTGGTCAACCCAGTTACCACAGCCCTATGAGCTGGATTTTTGAATCTCGCAGACTTACACGTTCCTCTGAGACCCTGTCCACTGGGGTCATAACAGTTAGGGTTGGAACTAGACTTAGGAATGGAATTAGGGTTAGGGTTGGAATTAGGGTTAAGATTAGGGTTAGGCATGTGTTGGGGTTCTGGTTATTCTTGTGGTTAGGGTTATGGTTAGGGTTGGGATTAGTGTTGGGGGTGTGTTGGGGTTAGGGTTGTGGTTAGGGGTGTGTTAGGGTTAGGGTTGTGATTACGGTTATGGTTAGAGTTGGGATTAGGTTTAGGGGTGTGTTGGGGTTAGTGTTGGAGTTAGAATTGAGGGGTTTCCACTGTTTAGGCACATCAGGGGGTCTCCAATGGTGACATTGTGACACCATTGATTCCAGCCAATCTTGCGCATTCAAAAAGTCAAATGGTGCTCCCTCCCTTCCGAGCCCCGATGTGTGTACCCAAACAGTGGTTTACCCAAACATATGGGGCATAAGCATACTCAGGAAAAATTGTACAACGTTGGGAATCTAATTTCTCCTGTTACCTTTGTGAAAATAAAAAATGGCGGGCTAAAAAATCATTTTTGAGAAAAAAAACTGATTTTTTACTTTCACGGCTCTGCGTTATAAACTTCTGTGAAGCACTTGGAGATTAAAAGTGCTCAACACACATCTCGATAAGTTCCTTGGGTCTAGTTTCCAAAATAAGGTCGCTTGTGGGCGGTTTCTACTGTTTAGGCACATCAGGGGCTCTGCAATCGTAACATGACGCCCGCAGACCATTCCATCAAATTCTGCATTCCAAAACATCACTACTTCCCTTCCAAGCCCCGACATGCGCCCAAACAGTGGTTTACCCCCACATGTGGGGTATCAACGTACTGAGGACAAACTGGGCAACAACTTTTGGGGTCCAATTTCTCCTGTTACCCTTGTAAAAATAAAAAGTTGCGGGCTAAAAAATAATTTTTGAGGAAAGAAAAATATTTTTTTATTTTCATGGCTCAGCGTTATAAACTTCTGTGAAGCACTTGGGGGTTCAAAGTGCTCACCACACATCTATATAAGTTCCTTGGGGGCTCTAATTTCCAAAATCGGGTCAATTGTGGTGAGTTTCTACTGTTTAGGCACATCAGGAACTCTGCAAATGTAACATGACTCCTGCAGACCATTCCATCAAAGTCTGCATTCCATAACATCACTACTTCCCTTCCGAGCTCTGCCATGCGCCCAAACAGTGGTTTACCCCCACATATGGGGTATCAGCGTACTCAGGACAAACTGGACAACAACTTTTCGGATCCAGTGTCTCCTGTTACCCTTGTGAAAATAAAAAATTGCGGGCTAAAAAATAATTTTTGAGGAAAGAAAAATTATTTTTTATTTTCATGTCTCTGTGTTACAAACGTCTGTGAAGCACTTGGGGGTTCAAAGTGCTCACCACACATCTAGATAAGTTCCTTGGGGGTCTATTTTCCAAAATGGTGTCGCTTGTGGGGGAGCTCCAATGTATAGGCACACAGGGGCTCTTCAAATGCGACATGGTGTCCGCTAATGATTGGAGCTAATTTTTCATTAAAAAAGTCAAATGGCGCTCCTTCCCTCCCGAGCCTTGCCGTGTGCTCAAACAGTGGTTTACCTCACATGTGAGGAATCGGTGTACTCAGGAAAAATTGCACAACAAATTTTAAGATCCATTTTATCCTGTTACCCATGTGAAAATGAAAAAATTGAGGCTAAAAGACATTTTTTGTGAAAAAAAAATACTTTTTCATTTTTACGGATCAATTTGTGAAGCACCTGGGGGTTTAAAGTGCAAACTATGCATCTAGATAAGTTCCTTGGGGATCTGGTTTCCAAATTGGGGTCACTTGTGGGGGAGCTCCAATGTTTAGGCACACAGGGGCTCTCCAAACAGGACATGGAGTCCGCTAATGATTGGAGCCAATTTTTCATTCAAAAAGTCAAATGGCGCTCCTTCCCTTCTGAGCTCTGTTGTGCGCCCAAACAGTGATTCCCCCCCCACATATGGGGTATCGGTGTACTCAGGACAAATTGTACAACAGTTTCTCCTTTTAACCTTGGGAAAATAAAAAAATAGTTGCTAAAAGTCCATTTTTGTGGATAAAAAGTTAAATGTTCATTTTTTCCTTCCATGTTGCTTCTGCTGCTGTGAAACACCTACAGTAAAGGGTTAATAAACTTTTTGAATGTAGTTTTGAGCACCTTGAAGGGTGCAGTTTTTAGAATGGTGTAACTTTTGGGTATTTTCAGCCATATAGACCCCTCAAACTGACTTCAAATGTGATGTGGTACCTAAAAAAATGTTTTTTCAAATTTTGTTGTAAAAATAAGAAATCGCTGGTCAAATTTTAACCCTCATAACTTCCTAGCAAAAAAAAAAATTTGGTTCCAAAATTATGCTGATGTAAAGTAGACATGTGGGTAATGTTATTTATTAACTATTTTGTGTCACATAACTCTCTGGTTTAACAGAATAAAAATTCAAAATTTGAAAATTGCTACATTTTCAAAATTTCTGCCAAATTTCCATTTTTTTCACAAATAAACGCAAAAATTATCGACCTAAATTTACCACGAACATGAAGCTCTATATGCAACGAAAAAACAGTCTCAGAATCGCTACGATCCGTTGAAGCATTCTTGTTACCTCATAAAGGGACACTGGTCAGAATTGCAAAAAAATGGCCAGGTCATTAAGGTCAAAATAGGCTGGGTCATGAAGGGGTTAATGTTCTATACCGCTTGGTTACTGAATAAGACCCTATTTGCACTTTTTTGTCTCTCCAGTTATTCTATTTGATAGAAAATTCTGAATCAGCATTTTTAAACTAACATTGGAAATGTAACATATTATCTAGGAATCCAGGTCCAAAGAGAAGAAGATGGAGGTTTTCTTCTAAACCAAGTGCAAAAAATCTACTCAATTCTGAGTCGGTTTGGAATGTCAGAAGACAAAGGTATATCAACCCCAATGGAACCATCCTACTTAAAGTTGGAAGGAGAAGATGAACTGTTACCTAACAATGAGAAATACAGACAGGCAGTGGGGAAAACATCTACACATAGAAACCTACCATATAGCAACATACTAACTGACCGGGTATCGCAGCAACAATTGAAATTGAGGAACCACGCCAAAAAGACTGGAATGTCGTTAAGAGAGTTCTTCGATATTTGAAAGAGACTCAAAGCATAAATTTAAGGATATTTTCAACAGATCTAAAACTCACAGGCTATGTGGATGCAGGCAAGGATGATAATTTATGTGTTTGTAAATTGACAAGCGGCTCTTTGTTCAAGCTTGGAGAAAGTTGTAAGTGCTGCAGGAGTAAGGGTATTACTTGATTGTGACATGTCAGCTGATTTATCTGCTGGATTCCTGCATAGCCTCATTAGAAAGTCTAGGCCCTGAGGCATGTTCCCCTGGATTATTGGGACAATACTTGAAGGTCCAGGGGTGGCATAAGTCCTTGTTATTGAGTGGGGCTGCAGACCACTGCATTTCTCTATCACTAGTCTGAGGGCATAATTGGATTGTGGCATGCCGGCTGCTTTGTTTAATGGACTCTTGCATAGCTTCACCTGAATTTTTAAGTTAATTCAGTGTGATTTAGGGGTGACTTCAGTGCCCGAGGATTACTCACCGCCCCCGCAGTCATCTTCCTGGCCGCGATGTCCCCGCCTTTCTTTTTATCCTCGTCAGCTGCAGAGGAGACTGTAGTTTCGTAGAGGGTCTTCCCTCCTGGATTCCGGCAATCTGGCAAAGCCCCATGTGGCTTCCCAGACACAGAATGCTGTAGATAAGCTCGTGATGCTGGTGGGCTTAGCTCACCTTCGATTTTGGGGGTGACAGGTTCCCTTTAAGCGGGCATGCATGGTTTGAATGAGGCGTCCCACGTACTGGAGACCGCAAGTGCATTCTATTAAATAGATCACAAAAGTGGATTGACAACTCACATGGCAGTTAATGTTATACTGTAACTGGTGCCTGTAGTATTTGATGTAAATTGTTTTGCTCTATGCACAATTGTTGCACAACAAAGGCATGTAGGAATTTTACAGGCAAAATAGCCAGGACTTGAAACGGTATTGGTTGTCAAGGGACGAGGACTAAGGGTGGTGTTGCTTGGGGCAACCAAATTATGAAGGGTACGATTGCTTCTATAGACCGTTCTCGGATTAGCAAGGAGGTGTTTTGAAAGGATCCGGACACCCATCAGAATGAACCAGTGTTTTTTAAGTAGATCCTGAATTAATCTGTGGGAGTAATTATTGGTGGTAACAAACCTCCACTTGCCAAATTCTGAGGTGGTAGTTCCCTTGCCTGCCCTGGTTTTGATTTTAATAATGCAATACTCCTGAGAGAACAATTTGGCTCCATACAAAAAAATATGCCCTATATAATGCTGCACAAAGGTTAAAGGGGTTGTCCACTACTTTCAATTAACCCCCCAATGTATCCCTCCGGGGCCCCTAATGAATTGTGCAAATACCTTCCGTTGCCGTTTTCGCCTGTGAGCGGCGCTATTCCGGCAGCTGAATCCGGGTCACGTGACCCCCAGGCTGCAGCCGCCGCTTATTTCCGCCGATGTCACGTCAATTTCCAGACTCTGGAAATTGACGTGACTGTTGTGAATTCCGCTCTTGGGCTCCCTCCGGTGGTTGTAAGTAGCACTTTTGTGAATTCTGCTCTTGGGCTCCCTCCTGTGGTTTTGAGTGGTATAGCTGCTTCTTGGATTTAGCATCAGCAGCTGCTTCCACTGATCGTCTTTCTGGCTCGGCTATTTTAGTCTGGCCTTATCCCTCAATCAATGCCAGTTGTCAATTGTTCCTGCTTGGAGCCACTGCTCTTTTGGATTTTCCTGACACTCTGTCCAGTTCAGCAAAGATAAGTCCTTGCTTGTCCTTTTGCAGTCCACTTATTGTGGACTTTATTGTTCAGCACATTCTATGTTTTGCTCATTTGTCCAGCTTATCAGTATGGATCTATTTAGCTAAGCTGGAAGCTCTGGGCTGCTGATTTTGCCCTCCACACCTTTAGTCAGGTGTGGAGATTTTTGCATATCTCTGCGGTGGACTTTTTCTAGTTTTTATTACTGACCGCACAGTGTTCTTTCCTTACTATCTATCTAGCTAGTAGTGGCCTCCTTTGCTGAATCTTGTTTCATTCTATGTATGTCATTTCCTTCTCCTCTCACAGTCAATATTTGTGGGGGGCTGTCCTATCCTTTAGGGATCTTCTCTGAGGCAAGATAGCTTTCCTATTCCTACCTTTAGGGGTAGCTAGTTCTCCGGCTGTGACGAGGTGTCCAGGGAGTGACAGGAACATCCCACGGCTACTGCTAGTGTTGTGTTAAGATCAGGAACTGCGGTCTGTATAGTTACCAACTGCTCAAAGCTAGTCGCATGTCGCTCCTAAATTACCAGTCCATAACAGTACAACTGGCCAAAAATGAGTTGAATGCATCTCAAAAGAAGGAAAAGAAAAAGAGTTCTGAGCCATTTTTTTTTCTTTAGTCTGTTTTGTCTTTTTCCTTCCTCTTAATCTCTGGGTGGATTTGGGCGCGGACATGGATGTTCAGGGTTTGTTTTCTCGTGTGGATCAGCTTGCTGCAAGAGTTCAGAGTATCCAAGATTATGTTGTTCAGACTCCAGCCTTAGAGCCTAGAATTCCTAATCCAGATTTGTTTTACGGGGATAGATCTAAGTTTTTGAACTTTAAAAATAACTGCAAATTGTTTTTTGCTCTGAAACCCCGTTCCTCTGGTGATCCAATTCAGCAAGTAAAAATAGTTATTTCTCTGCTGCGTGGTGACCCTCAGGACTGGGCATTCTCCCTTGAGTCAGGGGATCTGGCATTGCTTAATGTAGATGCATTTTTTCAATCGCTCGGATTATTGTATGATGAACCTAACTCTGTGGATCATGCGGAAAAAACCTTGTTGGCCCTGTGCCAGGGTCAGGAAGCAGCAGAATTATACTGCCAGAAATTTAGAAAATGGTCTGTGCTCACTAAATGGAATGAGGACGCTCTGGCAGCAATTTTCAGAAAGGGTCATTCTGAAGCCCTTAAAGATGTTATGGTGGGGTTCCCCACCCCTGTTGGTCTGAGCGAATCTATGTCTCTAGCCATTCAGATTGATCGGCGCATGCGCGAGCGCAAAGTGGTGCACCATATGGCAGCATCCTCTGAACAGAGTCCTGAGCCTATGCAATGTGATAGGATTCTGACCAGAGCGGAACAGAGGGGATACAGACGTCAGAATGGGCTGTGTTTTTACTGTGGTGATTCAGCTCATACTATCTCTGATTGCCCTAAGCGTATTAAGAGGGTCGCTAGATCTGTTACCATTAGTACTGTGCAGCCTAAGTTTCTCCTGTCTGTGACCCTGATTTGCTCATTGTCATCTTTCTCTGTCATGGCATTTGTGGATTCAGGCGCTGCCCTGAACTTAATGGACTTAGAATTCACCAGGCGCTGTGGTTTTTCTTTGCAGCCTTTGCAGAGCCCTATTCCTTTGAGGGGTATTGATGCTACACCGTTGGCCAAGAATAAACCTCAGTATTGGACTCAGCTGACTATGTGCATGGCTCCAGCACATCAGGAAGATTGTCGTTTTCTGGTGTTGCATAATTTACATGATGTTGTTGTACTGGGTTTTCCATGGTTACATGTACACAATCCAGTGTTGGATTGGAAATCGATGTCTGTGACTAGTTGGGGTTGTCAAGGGGTACATAGTGACGTTCCTTTAATGTCAATTTCCTCTTCCCCCTCTTCTGATGTTCCTGAATTTTTGTCAGATTTCCAGGATGTATTCGATGAGCCCAAGTCCAGTTCCCTTCCTCCACATAGGGACGGTGATTGTGCTATTGACTTGATTCCAGGCTCTAAGTTCCCTAAGGGCCGACTTTTCAACCTGTCTGTGCCAGAACATACCGCTATGCAGAGCTATGTTAAGGAGTCCTTGGAGAAGGGGCATATTCGGCCGTCTTCGTCACCATTGGGAGCGGGATTCTTTTTTGTTGCCAAGAAGGATGGCTCCTTGAGACCCTGTATTGATTATCGCCTTCTTAATAAGATCACAGTCTAATTCCAATACCCTTTACCTTTGCTCTCTGATTTGTTTGCTCGGATTAAGGGGGCTAGTTGGTTTACCAAGATTGACCTTCGAGGGGCATATAATCTTGTTCGTATTAAACAGGGTGACGAATGGAAAACTGCATTTAATACGACTGAAGGCCATTTTGAATACCTGGTGATGCCTTTCGGGCTTTCTAATGCTCCTTCGGTATTTCAGTCCTTCATGCATGACATTTTTCGCAATTATCTTGATAAATTCTTGATTGTGTATTTGGATGATATTTTGATTTTTTCCAATGATTGGGAGTCTCATGTGAAGCAGGTCAGGATGGTATTCCAGATCCTTCGTGATAATGCTCTATTTGTGAAGGGGTCTAAGTGCCTATTTGGAGTTCAGAAGGTCTCTTTTTTGGGGTTTACTTTTTCTCCATCGTCTATAGAAATGGATCCTGTTAAGGTCCAAGCCATTCATGACTGGATTCAACCCACATCTGTGAAGAGCCTTAAGAAATTTTTGGGCTTTGCTAATTTTTATCGCCGTTTCATTGCCAACTTCTCTAGTGTGGTTAAGCCCCTGACCGATTTGACGAAGAAAGGAGCTGATGTGACAAATTAGTCCTCTGAGGCTGTTGAGGCCTTTCAGGAGCTTAAGCGCCGATTTACTTCTGCCCCTGTCTTGCGTCAGCCGGATGTGTCTCTTCCTTTTCAGGTTGAGGTTGACGCTTCTGAGATTGGGGCAGGGGCCGTTTTGTCACAGAGGAATTCTGATGGTTCCTTGATGAAACCATGTGCCTTCTTTTCCCGAAAGTTTTCGCCTGCGGAACGCAATTATGATGTCGGCAATCGGGAGTTGTTGGCTATGAAGTGGGCATTTGAGGAGTGGCGACATTGGCTTGAGGGAGCCAAGCACCGCGTTGTGGTCTTGACCGATCATAAGAATTTGATTTACCTCGAGTCGGCCAAGCGGCTGAACCCTAGACAGGCTCGATGGTCCCTGTTTTTCTCCCGTTTCGATTTTGTGGTTTCATATCTTCCGGGATCTAAGAATGTTAAAGCGGATGCCCTCTCTAGGAGTTTTTTGCCTGATTCTCCTGGAGTTCTTGAGCCGGTTGGCATTCTTAGGGAAGGGGTGATTCTTTCTGCCATCTCCCCTGATTTACAGCGGGTGCTTCAGGAATTTCAGGCTGATAAACCTGACCGCTGTCCTATGGGGAAGCTGTTTGTTCCTGATAGATGGACAAGTAAGGTAATTTCTGAGGTCAATTGTTCGGTGTTGGCCGGTCATCCTGGGATTTTTGGTACCAGAGATTTGGTTGCTAGGTCCTTTTGGTGGCCTTCCTTGTCGCGGGATGTGCGTTCTTTTGTGCAGTCCTGTGGGACTTGTGCCCGGGCTAAGCCTTGCTGTTCCCGCGCTAGTGGGTTGCTTTCGCCTTTGCCTGTCCCTGAGAGGCCCTGGATGCATATTTCCATGGATTTTATTTCGGATCTTCCTGTATCCCAGAGGATGTCTGTTATCTGGGTGGTTTGTGACCGGTTCTCTAAAATGGTCCATTTGGTAACTTTGCCTAAATTGCCTTCCCCCTCTGATTTGGTTCCATTGTTTTTTCAGCATGTGGTTCGTTTGCATGGCATTCCGGAAAATATTGTGTCTGACAGAGGTTCCCAGTTTGTTTCCAGGTTTTGGCGGGCCTTTTGTGCTAGGATGGGCATTAATTTGTTTTTTTTCTTCGGCGTTCCATCCTCAGACAAATGGCCAAACTGAGCGAACTAATCAAACCTTGGAAACCTATATTTGAGATGCTTTGTGTCTGCTGATCAGGATGATTTGGGTGGCTTTCTTGCCGTTGGCCGAGTTTGCCCTTAATAATTGGGCCAGTTCGGCTACTTTGGTTTCGCCTTTTTTTTGTAATTTTGGTTTCCATCCTCGTTTTTCTTCAGGGCAGGTTGAGCCTTCTGATTGTCCTGGTGTAGATTCTGTGATGGACAAGTTACAGCAGATTTGGACTCATGTGGTAGACAATTTGACGTTGTCTCAGGAAAAGGCTCAGCGTTTTGCTAACCGCCATCGGTGTGTTGGTCCTCGGCTTCGTGTGGGGGATTTAGTCTGGTTATCTTCTCGTCATGTTCCTATGAAGGTTTCTTCCCCTAAGTTCAAGCCTCGGTTTATTGGTCCCTATAACATTTCAGAGATTATCAATCCAGTGTCTTTTCGTTTGGCCCTTCCAGCCTCTTTTGCCATCCACAATGTTTTCCATAGATCTTTGTTGCGGAGATATGTGGTACCCATTGTTCCCTCTGTTGATCCTCCTGCCCCGGCGTTGGTTGAGGGGGAGTTGGAATATGTGGTTGAGAAAATTTTGGATTCTTGTTTTTCGAGGCGGAGGCTTCAGTATCTTGTTAAGTGGAAGGGTTATGGCCAGGAGGATAATTCTTGGGTGGTTGCCTCCGATGTCCATGCTGCCGATTTGGTTTGTGCTTTTCACTTGGCTCGTCCTGATCGGCCTGGGGGCTCTGGTGAGGGTTCGTTGACCCCTCCTCAAGGGGGGGTTACTGTTGTGAATTCCACTCTTGGGCTCCCTCCGGTGGTTGTAAGTAGCACTTTTGTGAATTCTTCTCTTGGGCTCCCTCCTGTGGTTTTGAGTGGTATAGCTGCTTCTTGGATTTAGCATCAGCAGCTGCTTCCATTGATCGTCTTTCTGGCTCGGCTATTTTAGTCTGGCCTTATCCCTCAATCAATGCCAGTTGTCAATTGTTCCTGCTTGGAGCCACTGCTCTTTTGGATTTCCCTGACACTCTGTCCAGTTCAGCAAAGATAAGTCCTTGCTTGTCCTTTTGTAGTCCACTTGTTGTGGACTTTATTGTTCAGCACATTCTATGTTTTGCTCATTTGTCCAGCTTATCAGTATGGATCTATTCAGCTAAGCTGGAAGCTCTGGGCTGCTGATTTTGCCCTCCACACCTTTAGTCAGGTGTGGAGATTTTTGCATATCTCTGCGGTGGACTTTTTCTAGTTTTTATTACTGACCGCACAGTGTTCTTTCCTTACTATCTATCTAGCTAGTAGTGGCCTCCTTTGCTGAATCTTGTTTCATTCTATGTATGTCATTTCCTTCTCCTCTCACAGTCAATATTTGTGGGGGGCTGTCCTATCCTTTGGGGATCTTCTCTGAGGCAAGATAGCTTTCCTATTCCTACCTTTAGGGGTAGCTAGTTCTCCGGCTGTGACGAGGTGTCCAGGGAGTGACAGGAACATCCCACGGCTACTGCTAGTGTTGTGTTAAGATCAGGAACTGCAGTCTGTATAGTTACCACCTGCTCAGAGCTAGTCGCATGTCGCTCCTAAATTACCAGTCCATAACACGTGACGTCAGCAGCAGGCATGACCCAGCCTCACAGTCAGCAGTCACTCATCAAGAGTCGCCAAAACACGACTGATCTGTTGCACGACGGACGCAACGTTTTTCCCAAAAAGACGGATTGCGACGGATTGCTAAAAACGCAAGTGTGAAAGTAGCCTTAGAAACATCGGCCTTTCTTTTATATATATATATATGGATATATCTATCTATAGATATACCTATAGATAGATATATCTATAGATACATAGATGTATCTATCCATATATCTGGCTGCTTTCACACATCAGGTTTTTGCCGTTTGATAAAAACGGATCCTTTTTTCTCATAGAGTTGTATTAGCGCCGGATTGCTCCTGATGGCCACATGTTTCATCCGTTTTTTGCCGGATCTGTCAAAAAAGCTGTTTCCTCCAGATGGAAAACACATACATACGTTTTTTCTGTGCGGTTTTGATGCAGTTTTTGGTGCAGTTTTGATGCGTTTTTGATGCAGTTTTTTGTGCGGTTTTGATGCAGCTATTGGTGCGGTTTTTGTGCATTTTTCATGCAGTTTTTGGTGCAGTTTCGATGCGTTTTTCATGCAGTTTTTGGTGCGGTTTTGATGCAGTTTTTGGTGTGGTTTTGGTGCAGTGCTGATGCAATTTTGGTGTGGTTTTGATGCAGTTTTTGGTGCGGTTTTGATGCAGTTATTGGTGCAGTTTTGATGCAGTTTTGGTGCAGTTTTGATGCAGTTATTGGTGCGGTTTTTGTGCATTTTTCATGCAGTTTTTGGTGCAGTTTTGATGCAGTATTTGGGGCGGTTTTTGCATGGTTTTGATGCAGTTTTTGGTGCAGTTTTGATGCAGTTTTTTGAGCAGTTTTGATGCGCTTTTGGTGCAGTTTTTGGTGCGTTTTCTACGCGGTTTTGATGCATTTTTTAATTCGCTTTTGGTGCGGTTTTTGCACGGTTTTTATGCATTTTGGTGCGTTTTTGAAAGCTAAATGAAAACATATTATTGAACAAAAAAAAAAGAGTTGTGATGTCATTATTGTCCAACCTCCTCTTTTACATTTGCCCGACCCCTCCATTACACACACAGATAGACAGATAGATGATAGATGAAATGGATAGACAGATCTACATATAGATAGATCTATAGATGCATACATCTATCTATTCATATATCTATCTATAGATATATCTGGATAGATATATCTATTGATAGATGTATGGATAGCGTAGGGTGTGTGTCCACTGTCCGGACTACATCCGAATGAGCTGCAGATTGGATGCTGCGTACTTGTAGTCCCATCGGATGATGCCTGCACACACACCCAAAAAGACCCCCCGCACAGCCGCGCACACACCCGAACAGTCCCGCACACACCTGAACAGTCCCGCACACATCCGAACAGCCCGCAGACCCAGCACACATCCGAACAGCCCACAGACCCAGCACACACATACATGCACACATTCACCGCCCACACACTTCCCTCCTCCCGAACTGCAGCGTTTCTCGGACCCACATCCGCATATAAACTGCAGATCTTTTTTACAACTGCAGTTTTGCTGCGGATGTGCCCGACTCAATGAAAGTCTAAGGGTGCAGAAATGCTGCAGTTCTGCAGAAAAGAAGTGACATGCTGCGGGAAAAAAAAGCTGTGTTTCGGTGCGGGTTTTTCCGCAGCATGTGCACAACAAGTCTGCGCCTCCCATAGACTTACATTGGTTGTGCACTACACTTCGGATTTGATGCAATTCTGTGCGGCAAAAAACCCTGCGGATCTGCAATCAAATCCGCAACGTGTGCACACAGCCTTAGCATTTAGTGAACCTAGCAAAAAAGCCAAGCAAAAAACAAGTGTGGGATTTCACTTTTTTTGCAATTTCATCGCACTTTGAATTTTTTTCACATTTTCTGTTACACGACATGGTAAAACCAATGGTGTTGTTCAAAAGTAGAACTTGTCCCGCAAAAAATAAGCCCCCACATGGCCATATTGACGGAATAATTATGGCTCTGGAAAGAAGGGGAGCGATAAACGAAAACAAAAAAGCTCCAGGGGTGAAGGGGTTTAGAAACATGGATATGGATATATCTATGGAAATAGACATAGATAGATAGATAGATAACAAATAGATAGATAGATGAATACATACAGATATATCTATCTATCTATCTATCTATCTATATGTGTGTAATGGAGTGTGGGTTGGACAAATGTAAAAAGAGGAGGTTGGACAGAAATTACATCACAAATCTTTTTGAAGATGGGGGGGAGAGGAGGGAGGGGTTGGGGTGTGTTTTGGAGTGGGTGTGCTAGATGAAGAGTTACAGGCGAGTGCAATGCATCATGGAACTTGTAGTATTAGAGCACAATAAGTCAGGAGAAAGGAAGTTGTCGATTAACCCCATGAGAGCTGGATCCAGCACTAAAGATGTGTTGCTACAGCATGATAAAAGGTAATATTGCTAAAATAAACATAGTAGATGTTTTCAGTGGCACATAATAGCAAGATTTATGAAAAAAAAAAAAGTTATACTAGTGGACAACTTCTTTAACCCCTTCACCCCCAAGGGTGGTTTGCACGTTATGGACCGGGCCAATTTTTACAATTCTGACCACTGTCCCTTTATGAGGTTATAACTCTGGAACGCTTCAACAGATCTTGGCGATTCTGACACTGTTTTCTCGAGACATATTGTTCTTCATGATAGTGGTAAAATTTCTTCGATATATCTTGCGTTTATTTGTGAAAAAAATGGAAATTTGGCGAAAATTTAGAAAATTTTGCAATTTTCCAACTTTCAATTTTTATGCCCTTAAATCACAGAGATATGTCACACAAAATACTTAATAGGTAACATTTCCAACATGTCTACTTTACATCAGCACAATTTAGGAACCAAATTTTTTTTTTGTTAGGGAGTTATAAGGGTTAAAATTTGACCAGCAACTTGTCATTTTTACAACACCATTTTTTTTAGGGACCACATCTCATTTGAAGTCATTTTGAGGGGTCTATATGACATAAAATATCCAAGTGTGACACCATTCTAAAAACTGCACCCCTCAAGGTGCTCAAAACCACATTCAAGAAGTTTATTAACCCTTCAGGTGTTTCACAGGAATTTTTGGAATGTTTAAATAAAAATGAACATTTAACTTTTTTTTACACAAAATTTATTCAGCTCCAATTTGTTTTATTTTACCAAGGGTAACAGGAGAAAATGGACCCCAAAAGTTGTTGTACAATTTGTGCTGAGTACGCTAATACCCCATATGTGGGGGTAATCCACTGTTTGGGCGCACCGCAGAGCTCGGAAGGGAAGGAGCGCCATTTGACTTTTCAATGCAAAATTGACTGGAATTGAGATGGAACGCCATGTTGCGTTTGGAGAGCCCCTGATGTGCCTAAACATTGAAACCCCCCACAAGTGACACCATTTTGGAAAGTAGACCCCTTAAGGAACTTATCTAGATGTGTGGTGAGCACTTTGACCCAACAAGTGCTTCACAGAAGTTTATAATGCAGAGCCGTAAAAATAAAAAAATCATATTTTTTTCACAAAAATTATCTTTTTGCCCCCAATTTTTTATTTTCCCAAGGGTAAGAGAAGAAATTAGACCACAAAAGTTGTTGTGCAATTTGTCCTGAGTACGCCGATACCCCATATGTGGGGGTAAACGACTGTTTGGGCGCATGGCAGAGCTCGGAAGGGAAGGAGCGCCATTTGACTTTTCAATGCAAAATTGACTGGAATTAAGATGGGACGCCATGTCGCGTTTGGAGAGCCCCTGATGTGCCTAAACATTAAACCCCCCACAAGTGACACCATTTTGGAAAGTAGACCCCCTAAGGAACTTACCTTGATGTGTTTTGAGAGCTTTGATCCCCCAAGTGTTTCACTACAGTTTATAAAGCAGAGCAGTGAAAATAAAAATTCATTTTTTTTTTCGCAAAAATGATTTTTTAGCCCCCAGTTTTGTATTTTCACAAGGGTAACAGGATAAATTGGACACCAAAAGTTGTTGTCCAAATTGTCCTGAGTACGATGATACCCCATATGTGGGGGGGAACCACTGTTTGGGCACATGGCAGAGCTCGGAAGGGAAGGAGCGCCATTTGGAATGCAGACTTAGATGGATTGGTCTGCAGGCATCACGTTGCATTTGCAGAGCCCCTGATGTACCTAAACAGTAGAAACCCCCCACAAGTGACCCCATATTGGAAACTAGACCTCCCAAGGAACTTATCTAGATGTGTTGTGAGAACTTTGAACCCCCAAGTCTTTCACTACAGTTTATAACGCAGAGCCGTGAAAATAAAAAACATTTTTTTCCACAAAAATGATTTTTTTAGCCCCCAGTTTTGTATTTTCCCAAGGGTAACAGGAGAACTTGGACCCCAAAAGTTGTTGTCCAATTTGTCCTGAGTATGCTGATACCCCATATGTGGGAGGGAACCACTGTTTGGGCACATGGCAGAGCTCGGAAGGGAAGGAGCGCCATTTGGAATGCAGACTTAGATGGATTGGTCTGCAGGCATCACGTTGCATTTGCAGAGCCCCTGATGTACCTAAACAGTAGAAACCCCCCACAAGTGACCCCATATTGGAAACTAGACCTCCCAAGGAACTTATCTAGATGTGTTGTGAGAACTTTGAACCCCCAAGTGTTTCACTACAGTTTACAACGCAGAGCCGTGAAAATAAAAAATCTTTTTTTTCCCACAAAAAGGATTTTTAGCCCCCCCAAATTTATATTTTCCCAAGGGTAACAAGAGAACTTGGACCCCAAAAGTTGTTGTCCAATTTGTCCCGAGTACGCTGATGCCCCATATGTTGGGGTAAACCCTTGTTTGGGCGCACAGGAAAGCTCGGAAATAATGGAGCACTGTTTTACTTTTTCAATCCAGAATTGGCTGGAATTGAGATCGGACGCCATGTCGCGTTTGGAGCTCCCCTGATGTGCCTAAACAGTGGAAACTCCCCAATTCTAACTGAAACCCTAATCCAAACACACCCCTAGCCCTAATCCCAACGGTAACCCTAACCACACCCCTAACCCTGACACACCCCTAACTCTAATCCCAACCCTAATCCCAACCGTAAATGTAATCCAAACCCTAACCCTAACTTTAGCCCCAACCCTATGTCATGTCGGACGCTGTTCAGACCAGGTCGTTCGACAGACAGTGGTAATTCCGCTTTTGACCACTATTTGCTCATTGGCGTCGGCTAGATTTTATCTAGCGGTTCCGGGGTTAATCTACCTGATCCTCGGATTGGAAGCTTGGCCATGCCCATTGCCTTTAAATAGTTCTCCTGATCATTGGGCGTCGCCGATTATAGCTTCTGTCTTGTGCGTTGTTATCTCGGTCTGGAGTGGAGAGCTGATTGTTGGAGATTCGTTGCTGGTGGTGTATTTTCCTTGGTCTTCTTTACTCCTTCCTATATTTGTATTTATTTTGCCCTGCACATTTATAGTGTATTCCTGAGTGACTGCGGCGTGGTGTATATTTTCCTTTATCCTTGTCTGTGCTAACTGTGGGTGTTGGTGTATTATCTTTTCACTGGGTGGTGGGCGGTTGGTTTCAGCCTAGGGTTGAAACAGGAGACAGGGAGAGGTTCAAGGCCTGGACATGCACACCATCAGTGTAAACTCCAGGTAGAGGGTCAGTCAGGATTTCCCTAGTCTGAGGGAAATTGCAGGGGCCCAGGTTATTAGCTCTCGCTCATCTTGTCTCCCCTTGACATTATAATCGGCCCCCCCCAAAAAAAAAGGGGGTTCTTTTTTTTTTGTGTTTTGTCATGGATCCCATGACTTCCATAACCCACCAGTTGGAGGCGCTCTCCCTACAGGTCACGGAGTTGAGGGGGGCAGTACAGCAACAGGGACTAGCAGTATCTAATGTGCAAGCTGGAGCGACAGGAAGAGTTGCTGAGCCTAAATTCCCTTTGCCTGAAAAATTTGCTGGGGAACGCAGTAAATTTGTTTCTTTTCGTGAAGCTTGCAAACTATATTTCCGCATGCGCCCGATCTCCTCGGGTAATGAGGCTCAGCATGTGGGCCTGGTGTTGTCATTGTTAAGCGGGGATCCACAAGCATGGGCGTTTTCTTTGCCATCTGATTCTGCTGCATTTGACTCTGTGGAGAGTTTTTTTTCCTCTTCCTCTCTTGGAAAAATCTACGATGAACCTGACAGAATGGCTCTAGCAGAATCTAAGATACGCACTATTCGCCAGGGGGAGCGAGTTGCAGAGGATTACTGTTCTGAATTCGTCGCTGGGCGATCGATATACAATGGAATGATCCAGCATTGCGGAGTCAGTTTATACATGGGATTTCTGGAAGGGTTAAAAAAGGCCTTCTGATGTAAGAGACTCCTACTTCTCTAGATTCCGCTATGAGTCTGGTTGTCCGCATTGATCGCCGTTTGCATCAGGGGGAGCATGAGACACCGCCTATGGGAGAGGGTTTAGGTTCACGTGAGGTTGCTGCAGGTGAGCCCACGGAGCCTATGCAAATCGCAGGGGTGTCACATGTGAAGCGTCGAGCCCGAGCTCAGGAAGCAGGGAGCCTGTTTTTACTGTGGTAAAACTGGTCATTTTATTAACATCTGTCCTCTGTTGTCTAAGAAAAACGCAACGGCGGAAAACTTCTAAGCTCAGAGGGTGTGGAGGAGACCAATCTGAGCTTATGTATATCCTCCATGGTGGTTTCTCAATGCATGCTCCCTGCTAAGGTTTTTATCGCTGGCAGTGAGCTGCCAATTACTGTTTTTGTTGATAGTGGTTCAGCCACAAATCTCATTGATGAGGAGTTTGCGCACACAGCAGGTTTTAGGATTGAAAAACTGTCGCATCCTATCCGCGTGGTCACCATAAATGCTGCTCCTCTCTCTCAGGGGGAGATTACTGAATTTGTGGCTGAGGTTAAACTCCACATTGGAGTTCTACATTCCGAGCGGGTTACATGTAAGGTGCTCAGGAATCTTCCTGCTCAGGTGGTTTTGGGTTTTCCTTGGTTGTCTATGCACAACCCGGTAATTGACTGGAAAACTCAGTACATAATTCAGTGGAGCGAGTTCTGCCAGGAGAATTGCCTGGCCATATGTGTGGCTGCGGTGACTTTAAGCATTCCGGAGTCACTTCCGGATTTTGTGGATGTGTTCTCTGAGAAGGGTTCTTCAGAGTTGCCGCCATATCGTCCCTATGACTGTTCTATCAGGTTTAAACCAGGGGCCAAATTGCCTAAAGCAAGGATGTTTAACATCTCCGGTCCAGAGAGACAAGCGTTAAAAGATTACATTGCTGAAAGCTTGAGCAAAGGGCACATCAGGCCGTCATCCTTGCCGGTGGCAGCAGGGTTCTTCTTCGTGAAGAAGAAAGATGGCGGATCACGCCCGTGTTTGGATTTCAGGGAGTTGAACTCAGGGCCGGACTGGGACTAAAATTCAGCCCTGGCATTTGAAGTCACACAGGCCCACTTGTCGCATGGTGACTGTATAATATCTTTGTACACTTGTAGGCTACAAGAAGTGAGGGGAGTGTAACACAACTATATAACATATAATTACAGCTGTATCCAACATTACAGCTCAGCCCCCATAGACTATAATACAGCTCAGCCCCCATAGAATGTAATGCAGCACAGCCCCCATAGACTATAATACAGCACAGTCCCCATAGAATGTAATGCAGCCCAGCCCCCATAGAATGTAATGCTGCACAGCCCCATAGAATGTAATGCAGCACAGCCCCCATAGAATGTAATGCAGCACAGCCCCCCATAGAATGTAATGCAGCACAGCCCCCATAGAATGTAATGCAGCACAGTCCCCATAGAATGTAATGCAGCACAGTCCCCATAGAATGTAATGCAGCACAGTCCCTATAGAATGTAATACAGCACAACCCCCATAGAATGTAATACAGCACAGCCCCATAGAATGTAATACAGCTCAGCCCCCATAGACTATAATACAGCACAGCCCCATAGAATGTAATACAGCACAGCACCCATAGAATGCAATGCAGCCCAGTCCCATAGAATGTAATACAGCACAGCCCCCATAGAATGTAATGCAGCACAGCCCCCATAGAATGTAATACAGCACAGCCCCCATAGAATGTAATGCAGCCAGCCCCATAGAATTTAATGCAGCACAGCCCCCATAGAATGTAATGCAGCACAGCCCCCATAGACTATAATACAGCACAGCCCCAATAGAATGTAATACAGCACAGCCCCCATAGAATGTAATACAGCACAGCCCCCATAGAATGTAATGCAGCACAGCCCCCATAGAATGTAATACAGCACAGCCCCCATAGAATGTAATGCAGCCAGCCCCATATAATTTAATGCAGCACAGTCCCCATAGAATGCAATGCAGCACAGCCCCATAGAATATAATGCAGCACAACCCCATAGAATATAATGCAGCACAGCTCCCATAGAATGGAATGTGTCATGATTCTCAATGGCGAGAGAACATAGCCCAGCATATATGAGAACTAGCTCTTGGAAGATGGAAACTATACTGACCATGAACTAAACCTGCCGCACAACTAGAAGTGGCCGGGTAGCATGCCTACGTTTTTTTAACCCTAGATGCCCAGCGCCAGCCGGAGAACTACCTAATCCTAGCAGAGGAAAAGACAGTCCTGGCTCACCTCTAGAGAAATTTTCCCAAAAGGCAGACAGAGGCCCCCACATATATTGGCGGTGATTTTAGATGAAATGACAAACGTAGTATGAAAATAGGTTTAGCAAAAACGAGGTCCGCTTTCTAGATAGCAGGAAGACAGAAAGGACACTTTCATGGTCAGCAGAAAACCCTATCAAAACACCATCCAGAAATTCCTTTAAGACTCTAGCATTAACTCATAACACCAGAGTGGCAATTTCCGATCACAAGAGCTTTCCAGACACAGTAACGAAACAGCAGCTGTGAACAGGAACAAAATGCAAAAACACACAAGGACAAAAGTCCAACTTAGCTGGGAGTTGTCTAGTAGCAGGAACAAGCACAGAAGGCTTCTGATTACATTGTTGACCGGCAAGAAACTGACAGCGGAGCAAGGTTATATAGCGACTCCCACATCCTGATAGGAGCAGGTGAACAGAGGGGATGATGCACACAAGTTCAATTCCACAAGTGGCCACCGGGGGAGCCCAGAATCCAATTTCACAACAGTACCCCCCCCTCAAGGAGGGGGCACTGAACCCTCACCAGAACCACCAGGGCGATCAGGATGAGCCCTATGAAAGGCACGGACAAGATCGGAGGCATGAACATCAGAGGCAGTGACCCAAGAATTATCCTCCTGACCGTATCCCTTCCATTTGACCAGATACTGGAGTCTCCGTCTGGAAACACGAGAGTCCAAGATCTTTTCCACAACGTACTCCAACTCACCCTCAACCAACACCGGAGCAGGAGGCTCAACGGAAGGCACAACCGGTACCTCATACCTGCGCAACAATGACCGATGAAAAACATTATGAATCGAAAAGGATGCAGGGAGGTCCAAACGGAAGGACACAGGGTTAAGAATCTCCAATATCTTGTACGGGCCGATGAACCGAGGCTTAAACTTAGGAGAAGAAACCCTCATAGGGACAAAACGAGAAGACAACCACACCAAGTCCCCAACACAAAGCCGAGGACCAACACGACGACGGCGGTTGGCAAAAAGCTGAGTCTTCTCCTGGGACAACTTCAAATTGTCCACCACCTGCCCCCAAATCTGATGCAACCTCTCCACCACAGCATCCACTCCAGGACAATCCGAAGATTCCACTTGACCGGAGGAAAATCGAGGATGAAACCCCAAATTACAGAAAAACGGGGACACCAAGGTGGCAGAGCTGGCCCGATTATTGAGGGCGAACTCCGCCAAAGGCAAAAAAGCAACCCAATCATCCTGATCCGCAGACACAAAACACCTCAAATATGTCTCCAAGGTCTGATTAGTCCGCTCGGTCTGGCCATTAGTCTGAGGATGGAAAGCAGACGAAAAAGACAAATCTATGCCCATCCTAGCACAGAATGCCCGCCAAAATCTAGACACGAATTGGGTCCCTCTGTCAGAAACGATATTCTCAGGAATACCATGCAAACGAACAACATTTTGAAAAAACAGAGGAACCAACTCGGAAGAAGAAGGCAACTTAGGCAAGGGAACCAGATGGACCATCTTAGAGAAACGGTCACACACCACCCAGATGACAGACATCTTCTGAGAAACAGGCAGATCCGAAATAAAATCCATCGAGATGTGCGTCCAAGGCCTCTTCGGGATAGGCAAGGGCAACAACAATCCACTAGCCCGAGAACAACAAGGCTTGGCCCGAGCACAAACGTCACAAGACTGCACAAAGCCTCGCACATCTCGTGACAGGGAAGGCCACCAGAAGGACCTTGCCACCAAATCCCTGGTACCAAAGATTCCAGGATGACCTGCCAACGCAGAAGAATGAACCTCAGAGATGACTCTACTGGTCCAATCATCAGGAACAAACAGTCTACCAGGTGGGCAACGATCAGGTCTATCCGCCTGAAACTCCTGCAAGGCCCGCCGCAGGTCTGGAGAAACGGCAGACAATATCACTCCATCTTTAAGGATACCTGTGGGCTCAGAATTACCAGGGGAGTCAGGCTCAAAACTCCTAGAAAGGGCATCCGCCTTAACATTCTTAGAACCCGGTAGGTACGACACCACAAAATTAAACCGAGAGAAAAACAACGACCAGCGCGCCTGTCTAGGATTCAGGCGCCTGGCAGACTCAAGGTAAATTAAATTTTTGTGGTCAGTCAATACCACCACCTGATGTCTGGCCCCCTCAAGCCAGTGACGCCACTCCTCAAAAGCCCACTTCATGGCCAAAAGCTCCCGATTCCCAATATCATAATTCCGCTCGGCGGGCGAAAATTTACGGGAAAAAAAAGCACAAGGTCTCATCACGGAGCAGTCGGAACTTCTCTGCGACAACACCGCCCCAGCTCCGATTTCAGAAGCGTCGACCTCAACCTGAAAAGGAAGAGCAACATCAGGCTGACGCAACACTGGGGCGGAAGAAAAGCGGCGCTTGAGCTCCCGAAAGGCCTCCACCGCATCAGGGGACCAATCAGCAACATCAGCACCCTTCTTAGTCAAATCAGTCAATGGTTTTACAACATCAGAAAAACCAGCAATAAATCGACGATAAAAGTTAGCAAAGCCCAAAAATTTCTGAAGACTCTTAAGAGAAGAGGGTTGCGTCCAATCACCAATAGCCTGAACCTTGACAGGATCCATCTCGATGGAAGAGGGGGAAAAAATGTATCCCAAGAAAGAAATCTTTTGAACCCCAAAAACACACTTAGAACCCTTCACACACAAGGAATTAGACCGCAAAACCTGAAAAACCCTCCTGACCTGCTGGACATGAGAGTCCCAGTCATCCGAAAAAATCAGAATATCATCCAGATACACAATCATAAATTTATCCAAATAATCGCGGAAAATGTCATGCATAAAGGACTGGAAGACTGAAGGGGCATTTGAAAGACCAAAAGGCATCACCAAATACTCAAAATGGCCCTCGGGCGTATTAAATGCGGTTTTCCACTCATCCCCCTGCTTGATTCGCACCAAATTATACGCCCCACGGAGATCAATCTTAGAGAACCACTTGGCCCCCTTTATACGAGCAAACAAATCAGTAAGCAGTGGTAACGGATATTGATATTTAACCGTGATTTTATTCAAAAGTCGATAATCAATACACGGCCTCAAAGAGCCGTCTTTCTTAGACACAAAGAAAAAAACGGCTCCTAAGGGAGATGACGAAGGACGAATA
This sequence comes from Ranitomeya variabilis, assembly GCF_051348905.1. Classification (NCBI taxonomy): domain Eukaryota; kingdom Metazoa; phylum Chordata; class Amphibia; order Anura; family Dendrobatidae; genus Ranitomeya; species Ranitomeya variabilis. The sequence goes on from NC_135239.1 coordinate 153,378,139, forward strand.
TGTCCCTTTTCCAAGGACTCCTTTATATATTCTCGCATAGCAGCGTGTTCAGGCACAGACAGATTAAATAAACGACCCTTAGGGTATTTACTACCCGGAATCAAGTCTATGGCACAATCGCACTCCCGGTGCGGAGGTAGTGAACCAACCTTGGGTTCTTCAAAAACGTCACGAAAGTCAGACAAGAATTCAGGAATCTCAGAGGGAATAGATGATGAAATGGAAACCAAAGGTACGTCCCCATGAGTTCCTTTACATCCCCAGCTTAACACAGACATAGCTCTCCAGTCGAGGACTGGGTTATGAGATTGCAGCCATGGCAATCCCAGCACCAAAACATCATGTAGATTATACAGCACCAGAAAGCGAATAACCTCCTGGTGATCCGGATTAACACGCATAGTCACTTGTGTCCAGTATTGTGGTTTATTACTAGCCAATGGGGTGGAGTCAATCCCTTTCAGAGGTATCGGAGCCTCCAGTGGCTCCAAATCATACCCACAGCGTTTGGCAAAGGACCAATCCATAAGACTCAAAGCAGCGCCAGAGTCGACATAGGCGTCCGCGGTAATAGATGACAAAGAACAAATCAGGGTCACAGATAGAATAAACTTAGACTGTAAAGTGCTAATTGAAACAGACTTGTCAGGCTTCTTAGTACGCTTAAAGCATGCTGATATAACATGAGTTGAATCACCACAATAGAAGCACAACCCATTTTTTCGTCTAAAATTCTGCCGCTCGCTTCTGGACAGAATTCTATCACATTGCATATTTTCTGGCGTTTTCTCAGTAGACACCGCCAAATGGTGCACAGGTTTGCGCTCCCGCAGACGCCTATCGATCTGAATAGCCATCGTCATGGACTCATTCAGACTCGCAGGCACAGGGAACCCCACCATAACATCCTTAATGGCATCAGAGAGACCTTCTCTGAAAATCGCCGCCAGGGCGCACTCATTCCACTGAGTAAGCACAGACCATTTGCGGAATTTTTGGCAGTATATTTCAGCTTCATCTTGCCCCTGAGACAAGGACATCAAGGCCTTTTCCGCCTGAAGCTCTAAATGAGGTTCCTCATAAAGCAACCCCAAGGCCAGAAAAAACGCATCCACATTGAGCAACGCAGGATCCCCTGGTGCCAATGCAAAAGCCCAGTCTTGAGGGTCGCCCCGGAGCAAGGAAATTACAATCCTGACCTGCTGTGCAGGGTCTCCGGCAGAGCGAGACTTCAGAGACAAAAACAATTTGCAATTATTTTTAAAATTTTGAAAGTGAGATCTATTCCCCGAGAAGAATTCAGGCAAAGGAATTCTAGGCTCAGACATAGGTGCATGAACAACAAAATCTTGCAAATTTTGTACCTTTGTGGCGAGATTATTCAAACCTGTAGCTACACTCTGAAGATCCATTTGAAACAGGTGAACACAGAGCCATTCAAGGATTAGAAGGAGAGAAAGAGAGGAAGACTGCAGTATAGGCAGACTAGCAAGTGATTCAATTAAGAGCACACTCAGAACTAGAGGGAAAAAAAAAAAAAAAAAATTGTAGCAGACTTCTTTTTTCTCTCCTTTCTCAGCCAGTAATTTAACCCTTTTTTGGGCCGGTCAAACTGTCATGATTCTCAATGGCGAGAGAACATAGCCCAGCATATATGAGAACTAGCTCTTGGAAGATGGAAACTATACTGACCATGAACTAAACCTGCCGCACAACTAGAAGTGGCCGGGTAGCATGCCTACGTTTTTTTAACCCTAGATGCCCAGCGCCAGCCGGAGAACTACCTAATCCTAGCAGAGGAAAAGACAGTCCTGGCTCACCTCTAGAGAAATTTTCCCAAAAGGCAGACAGAGGCCCCCACATATATTGGCGGTGATTTTAGATGAAATGACAAACGTAGTATGAAAATAGGTTTAGCAAAAACGAGGTCCGCTTTCTAGATAGCAGGAAGACAGAAAGGACACTTTCATGGTCAGCAGAAAACCCTATCAAAACACCATCCAGAAATTCCTTTAAGACTCTAGCATTAACTCATAACACCAGAGTGGCAATTTCCGATCACAAGAGCTTTCCAGACACAGTAACGAAACAGCAGCTGTGAACAGGAACAAAATGCAAAAACACACAAGGACAAAAGTCCAACTTAGCTGGGAGTTGTCTAGTAGCAGGAACAAGCACAGAAGGCTTCTGATTACATTGTTGACCGGCAAGAAACTGACAGAGGAGCAAGGTTATATAGCGACTCCCACATCCTGATAGGAGCAGGTGAACAGAGGGGATGATGCACACAAGTTCAATTCCACAAGTGGCCACCGGGGGAGCCCAGAATCCAATTTCACAACAGGAATGCAGCCAGCCCCATAGAATATAATGCAGCACAGGCCCATAGAATGGAATGCAGCCAGCCCCATAGAATGTAATGCAGCACAGGCCCATGGAATGCAGCCAGCCCCATAGAATATAATGCAGCACAGGCCCATGGAATGGAATGCAGCCAGCCCCATAGAATATAATGCAGCACAGCCCCATAGAATTTAATGCAGCACAGCCCCCATAGAATATAATGCAGCACAGCCCCATAGAATATAATGCAGCACAGCTCCCATAGAATGGAATGCAGCCAGCCCCCTAGAATATAATGCAGCACATGCCCATGGAATGGAATGCAGCCAGCCCCATAGAATATAATGCAAGCAGCTACCATACAATATAATGCAGCACAGCCCCATAGAATGTAATGCAGCACAGCCCCATAGAATGCAATGCAGCACAGCCCCATAGAATATAATGCAGCACAGCCCCATAGAATATAATGCAGCACAGCTCCAATAGAATGGAATGCAGCCAACCCCATAGAATATAATGCAGCACAGGCCCATAGAATGGAATGCAGCCAGCCCCATAGAATATAATGCAGCACAGGCCCATAGAATGCAGCCAGCCCCATAGAATATAATGCAGCACAGGCCCATGGAATGGAATGCAGCCAGCCCCATAGAATATAATGCAGCACATGCCCATGGAATGGAATGCAGCCAGCCCCATAGAATATAATGCAGCCAGCCCCATAGAATGTAATGCAGGCAGCCACCATACAATATAAAGCAGCACAGCCCCCATAGAATGTAATGCAGGCAGCCCCCACAGAATGTACTGCAGGCAGGCAGCCCCCATAGAATGTACTGCAGGCAGGCAGCCCCCATAGAATGTACTGCAGGCAGGCAGCCCCCATAGAATGTAATGCAGGCAGGCAGCCCCCATAGAATGGAATGCAGGCAGGCAGCCCCCATAGAATGGAATGCAGGCAGGCAGCCCCCATAGAATGGAATGCAGGCAGGCAGCCCCCATAGAATGGAATGCAGGCAGGCAGCCCCCATAGAATGGAATGCAGGCAGGCAGCCCCCATAGAATGGAATGCAGGCAGGCAGCCCCCATAGAATGGAATGCAGGCAGGCAGCCCCCATAGAATGTACTGCAGGCAGGCAGCCACCATAGAATGGAATGCAGGCAGGCAGCCCCTATAGAATGTAATGCAGGCAGCCCCCACAAAATGTACTGCAGGCAGCCCCCATAGAATGTACTGCAGACAGGCAGCCCCCATAGAATGTACTGCAGGCAGGCAGCCCCCATAGAATGTAATGCAGGCAGGCAGCCCCCATAGAATGTAATGCAGGCAGGCAGCCCCCATAGAATGGAATGCAGGCAGGCAGCCCCCATAGAATGTACTGCAGGCAGGCAGCCCCCATAGAATGTACTGCAGGCAGCCAGCCCCCATAGAATGGAATGCAGGCAGGCAGCCCCCATAGAATGGAATGCAGGCAGGCAGCCCCCATAGAATGGAATGCAGGCAGGCAGCCCCCATAGAAAGGAATGCAGGCAGGCAGACCCCATAGAATGGAATGCAGGCAGGCAGCCCCCATAGAATGGAATGCAGGCAGGCAGCCCCCATAGAATGGAATGCAGGCAGGCAGCCCCCATAGAATGGAATGCAGGCAGGCAGCCCCCATAGAATGGAATGCAGGCAGGCAGGCAGTCCCCCCCCCCAATAGCTCCACAATCCACTCATCACTCTTTGTTAAAAAAAAAACAAACACTCTACTCACCTCTCTCCTCGTGCCCCGCGCTGCTCTCCTCTGGCTCCGGTCTCAGCAGCTGCAGTCTGCCCGGCGCCCGGTCACACTGCAGGTGTGCGATGATATGACATCATCGCGCACCCGCAGTGTCAGCGGCAGGCAGAGCGGGGAATGATGGGAGAGGGGGCGTCAGCAGACGCACTCTCCTCCATCATTGCATTCAACTGTACCGGCGTCTATGACGCCGGTATAGTTGAATGCGGGGCCGGGAGTGTGCCGCAACAGCGGGGGGAAGAGTGCCGACAGCGGCACACTCAAGCGGCCCACTACTGCCATCGGCCCTTCTGGCATTTGCCAGAACTGCCCTATGGCCAGTCCGGCCCTGGTTGAACCAGATTACGGTTCGTGATCCATACCCTATGCCACTGATACCAGATTTGTTCAACCAGGTGGCAGGTGCTAAGTGGTTTACCAAGCTTGACCTCAGGGGGGTGTACAACCTCATAAGAGTCCGTCAAGGTGATGAGTGGAAGACGGCTTTTAATACCCCTGAGGCTCATTTTGAAAATTTGGTGATGCCATTTGGGTTGACTAACGCACCTGCAGTGTTCCAACATTTCATCAATGATGTGTTCTCGCATGTTTTTGGGGAAATTCGTTATCGTGTACCTAGATGACATCCTCATATATTCTTGCGACCATGATGCTCATTTAGATCATGTCAGGCAGGTGTTACAGCTTCTCAGGCTGGTTTCACACTTGCGTTTTGATCTGCAGCGTTTTTGCTGAAAAAAATGCATGCGTTTTTCCCCTATACTTGACATTAAAAATGCATGCGTTTTTTTGCAAGCGTTTTGACGCGTTTTTGGCAACGCATGCGTAACCCTAGGGATCCTAACCCTAACCCTAACCCTAGGGATCCTAACCCTAACCCTTAGGTTAGGTTAGGGTTAGGGGTAGGGTTAGGGTTTGGATCCCTTTGGGTTAGGGGTAGGGTTAGGGGTAGGGTTAGGGGTAGGGTTAGGGTTAGAGGTAGGGTTAGGGTTTGGATCCCTTTGGGTTAGGGGTAGGGTTAGGGGTAGGGTTAGGGTTAGGGGTAGGGTTAGGGTTTGGATCCCTTTATCACCTTGATGGTGGGGGGTGGCTTATCAGTGACCTGGTGACCAGGACATTCTTCTAATAAAAAGCTACCCCTAACCCTAACCCTAGGGATCCTAACCCTAACCCTAACCCTAACCCTAACCCTAGCTAATTCTATTAATAGTGGGTTTTCTAGTTGATTTTGATGATTGGCAGCTGTCACACACTTCTCAGCATGCGTTTCAAAAACGCAAAAGCATTAAAAAACGCATGTAAACACGTCAAAATACCGCGTTTTTGTTTTTTCATGCAAAAACGCATGCGTCTAAAAAACGCAGCGTTTGCATGCGTTTTTTCACCACATGCGTTTTTTTTAAAACGCTGCAGATCAAAACGCAAGTGTGAAACCAGCCTCAGAGAGAATAAGCTGTATGCTAAACTTGAGAAATGTGTATTTTCTGTTCAAGAGTTGCCTTTCTTGGGTTATATTGTGTCTGCTTCTGGTTTTAAAATGGATGCCGCTAAGGTGCAAGCGGTGCTGCATTGGGAACGTCCTGATAACCTGAAAGCACTTCAGCGGTTCCTTGGGTTTTCTAACTACTATAGGAAATTTATCAAGGATTTTTCCATCATTGCTAAACCGCTAACTGACATGACTAAAAAGGGTACCAATTTCTCAGTTTGGCCTGAGGCTGCTGTGCGCGCATTTGAATTTCTTAAGAGAAGTTTTGTTTCAGCCCCCATTCTGGTGCAGCCAGAAGTATCAAAACCCTTTGTTGTGGAAGTTGATGCGTCTGAGGTTGGTGTGGGGGCGGTAATATCTCAAGGCTCATCTTTGAGTGGTTTGCGTCCGTGCGCCTATTTCTCCAAGAAACTGTCATCCGCCGAACGTAACTACGATATCGGCAACAGGGAGTTGTTGGCTATTAAGTTGGCCTTTGAGGAATGGTGACACTTCTTGGAGGGGTCGGTACATCAGGTAACTGTTATTACTGATCATAAGAATCTGCTGTACTTGGAGTCAGCCTAGCGTCTGTCCCCCAGGCAGGCTCGATGGGCATTGTTTTTCACGCTGTTCAATTTTGTTGTCACTTACAGACCGGGGTCTAAAAACACTAAGGCGGATGCTCTGTCCAGGTGTTTTCCGGGGGGAGAACCTCGGCAAGATCCAGTACCCATCCTCCAAAAGGGTGTTGTGGTTTCGGCTCTCACTACCGAGGTTGAGGCTGAGATTGCCAAGGCTCAGGAGGAGGTACCATCTGAGCTTCCCATCAACAAATCTTTTGTTCCGCTTCATCTCCGCTTAAAGGTTTTGGTGGAGCATCATGATGCTGTCCTGGCTGGCCACCCAGGGTTTAGGGGTACCTTGGAGTTGGTGTCACGTCGGTTTTGGTGGCCCAAGATCCGACAGGATGTGGTCTCATACGTGTCAGCTTGTACCACGTGCGCTAGTGCTAAGACGCCCCGCTCCCGTCCTGTTGGCACACTACTTCCTCTTGAAGTACCTAGTAAGCCATGGACGGAAATCTCCATGGACTTCATCACTGATTTGCCCTCATCAGCTGGGAACACGGTCATCTTGGTGATTGTTGATCGGTTTTCTAAAATGTCGCACTTTGTGTCTTTGCCTTCGTTGCCTAATGCTAAGACTCTGGCTCAGGTATTTGTGCAGGAGGTGGTCAGACTACATGGGGTTCCGTCTGACATCGTGTCTGATAGGGGGTCTCAGTTTGTGGCAAAATTTTGGAAAGCATTTTGTTCACGGCTGGGGATCAAGTTGTCTCATTCTTCGGCATTTCATCCTCAGTCAAATGGTCAGACTGAGCGTATGAACCAAAATTTGGAACAGTACCTACGCTGCTTTGTCTCTGATAACCAGGAGGAGGGGTCTACCTTTCTTCCTTTGGCTGAGTTTGCCATCAATAATCACCGCCAGTAGTCGTCTGGGGAGTCTCCGTTTTTTTGTGTTTACGGGCTACATCCTCAATTTTGTACCTTGAGTCAGAGGAGCTCTTCCGGCGTTCCGGAGGAGGATCAGTTAGGAGCACTATTGTCATCAGTCTGGAGGAGAGTTAAACAGCGCCTGTTGAGTGTGGGTGCTAGGTACAAACGTGTGGCTGACAGTAGGCGTGTGCCAGGTCCGGACCTGAGTGTGGATGACTGGGTGTGGTTATCCACAAAAAACATAAGACTCAAAATACCATCTCTTAAATTGGGTCCACGGTTTATTGGTCCATTTAGGGTCACCGCCGTCATTAACCCAGTAGCGTACCGATTGGAGCTCCCTACGGTGTATAAAATACACAACGTGTTCCACAGGTCTCTTCTAAAGAAGGTGGTGGGTTCTGTGGACACGGCGCCTATGCCACCTCCAGTCTTGGTGGATGGTAATTTGGAGTTTGAAGTCTCCAAGGTGGTTGACTCTCGTGTAGTGCGTCGCACTTTACAGTACTTGGTTCACTGGCGTGGTTATGGGCCTGAGGAGAGGTCCTGGGTACCAGCCTCGTACATTCATGCGGACTGGCTGGTCAGGTTTTTTCATCGTCGCCATCCAGACAAGCCGGGTCCTATAAGCCGTGAGGGCCCTGAGGTCCCTCGTAGAAGGCGGGGTACTGTCATGTCGGACGCTGTTCAGACCAGGTCATTCGACAGACAGCGGTAATTCCGCTTTTGACCACTATTTGCTCATTGGCGTCGGCTAGATTTTATCTAGCCGTTCCGGGGTTAATCTACCTGATCCTCGGATTGGAAGCTTGGCCATGCCCATTGCCTTTAAATAGTTCTCCTGATCATTGGGCGTCGCTGATTATAGCTTCTGTCTTGTGCGTTGTTATCTCGGTCTGGAGTGGAGAGCTGGTTGTTGGAGATTCGTTGCTGGTGGTGTATTTTCCTTGGTCTTCTTTGCTCCTTCCTATATTTGTATTTATTTTGCCCTGCACATTTATAGTGTATTCCTGAGTGACTGTGGCATGGTGCATATTTTCCTTTATCCTTGTCTGTGCTAACTGTGGGTATTGGTGTATTATCTTTTCACTGGGTGGTGGGCGGTTGGTTTCAGCCTAGGGTTGAAACAGGAGACAGGGAGAGGTTCGAGGCCTGGACATGCACACCATCAGTGTAAACTCCAGGTAGAGGGTCAGTCAGGATTTCCCTAGTCTGAGGGAAATTGCAGGGGCCCAGTTTATTAGCTCTCGCTCACCTAGTCTCCCCTTGACACCCTAACCCTATCTGTAGCCCCAACCCTAACCCTAACTTTAGCTCCAACCCTAGCCCCAACCCTAACCCTAGCCCTAACCCTAGCCCTAGCCCTAGCCCTAGCCCTAATCCTAGCCCTAACCCTAGCCCTAACCCTAACCCTAACGGGAAAATGGAAATAAATACATTTTTTTAATTTTATTCTTTTTCCCTAACTAAGGGGGTGATGAAGGGGTGTTTGATTTACTTTTATAGCATTTTTTATAGCAGATTTTTATGATTGGCAGCCGTCACACACTAAAAGATGCTTTTTATAGCAAAAAAGTTTTTGCGTCTCCACATTTTGAGACCTATAATTTTTCCATATTTTGGTCCACAGAGTAATGTTTTTTGCGGGACGAGTTGAAGTTTTTAATGGTAACATTTTCGGACACGTGACAGTTTTTGATCGCTTTTTATTCCGATTTTTGTGAGGCAGAATGACAAAAAAACAGCTATTCATGAATTTCTTTTGGGGGAAGCGTTTATACCGTTCCACGTTTGGTAAAATTGATAAAGCAGTTTTATTCTTCGGGTCAGTGTGATTACAGTGATACCTCATTTATATCATTTTTTATGTTTTGGCGCTTTTATACGCTAAAAACTATTTTATAGAATAAATAATTATTTTGGCATCGCTTTATTCTGAGGACTATAACTTTTTTATGTTTTCTTTGATGATGCTGTCTTGTGGCTCGTTTTTTGCGGGACAAGATGATGTTTTCAGCGGTACCATGGTTTTTTATATCCGTCTTTTTGATCGCATGTTATTCCACTTTTTGTTCGGCTGTATGATAATAAAGCGTTGTTTTTTGCCTCGTTTTTTTCTTTTTTCCCCTACGGTGTTCACTGAAGGGGTTAACTAGTGATATAGTTTTATACGTGGGGTCGTTTCGGACGCGGCGATACTAAATATGTGTACTTTTATTGTTATTTTATTTTATTTAGATAAAGAAATGTATTTATGGGAATAATATATATTTTTTTTCTTTATTTAGGAATTTTTTTTTTTATTTTTATTTTACACATGTGGAAATTTTTTTTTAAACTTTTTTACTTTGTCCCAGGGGGAAACATCACAGATCGGTGATCTGACAGGTTGCACAGCACTCTGTCAGATCACCGATCTGCCTCACAGCATTGCAGTCTTACCAAGCGCCTGCTCTGAGCAGGCACTCGGTAAGCCACCTCCCTCCCTGCAGGACCCGGATGCCGTGGCCATCTTGGATCCGGGCACCTGCAGCGAGGAGGAGGTAAGAGACCCTCTCAGCAACGCGATCACATCGCGTTGCTCCGGGGGTCTCAGGGAAGCCCGCAGGGAGCCCCCTCCCTGCACGATGCTTCCCTGTACCGCCGGCACACCGCGATCATGTTTGATCGCGGTGTGCCGGGGGTTAATGTGCCGGGGGGCGGTCCGAGACTGCTCCTGGCACATAGTGCCGGATGTCAGCTGCGATAGTCAGCTGACACCCGGCCACGATCGGCCGCGCTCCCCCCGTGAGCGCCACCAATCGCGCTGGACGTACTATTCCATCGGTGGTCATACGGGCCCACCCCACCTCGACGGGATAGTACGTCCAATGTCAGAAAGGGGTTAATAATGGCCCCATAAGATGCTCCATAGAATATGCCCCATTTAATGCTCCATAAAAGTTGATGACCCCATAAGATGCACCATAGAATAATATGCCCCATATGCTGCTCCATAAAGGTTGATGGCCCCATAATACCGTTTCAAGTCCTGGTTGTTTTGCCTGCATAATTCCTAAATGTCTATGTTGCGCATCAATTGTGCATAGAGCAAAACAATTTGCATCAAATACTACAGGCACCAGTTTTAACATTAACTGACATGTGAGTTGTCAATCCATTTTTGTGATCTATTTAATACAATGCACTTGCGGTCTCCAAACCATGCATGCCCGCTTAAATAAACATAGCCACAATATCTATAATGGTTTCTTATTACACAGTTATCTAAGCATTTTTCTATAGCGCAGCAGAAAGATCCTAGATTTCTGAGTCTCATTATTATCGATCATATACCAGACAATGTTCCTGACCACTATAGGAGTCTAATCAATAGAGAAAACTATTGGATATTTAAATTGAGCACATTGGCTCCAGAGGGATAAAACCTCACCATAGAAAATGTAGCTAATTAATCTGCATATTGTATTTGGTTGTCCTTTCTCTTATTTATGTGTATTTTTATGCATTTTTTACATACATTTTCTTATATTTTTATTTTTTATTCACATTTTCTTATTTACACACATTAGTATTACCACATCCAATAAAGAAAAAAAGAAAATGACCGACACTGAAAAAGCTGTATACTGATTGAACCGCTACAAGTGTGATCTATTCGGGCTGGACGACCTTAGTTTCCGAAGAGACTAGGGTGGTGCTTTGCATATAGAGTCCGTAATCCAAATGCATGAAAAGAAGAAAAAATGCAGCACTCACTCAAGGTCTTCAACCATATGTGTCCTTTATTTAGCACAATAAGTCATTATGGACGTGACGCGGCATCGGCAGGAGTGTGCAGGGGAGCGGGAGAGTGCAGAGACGAGACGACGGCCGTTTCGCGCACAAGCGCTTCTACGCACTACATGCATTAATTATGTTTAAACAGGAAGCTGAATCAGATGTGGAGCTATCAGAAGGGGACGAGACGGGTGGAGAGATGCAAGTAGCGGAGGGACCGAGTGTAAGTTGTGGCGAAACAGTTGCTTCACACATCACACTGCACCAAACACAAAACAGATATTCATACATAACTGAACACATAAAACATATGCCTACATTAAAGACAATTATTATCCTTTTTTTTCAGTCTCCTGCTGCTGCACATTCTCAACACCGTGAAGGTTCTCCCAGCCGCTCCCAGAGTCGGCGTAATCGTCGCCGCGGTATTTTCACAGTCTTCACAGCGTGCTCCCAACTCAGATATGGATGACAGCATTGATGTGGACCGCCTCATTGAGGAGGTTCACGAGCGGGAGCCGCTGTGGAACATGGCTGACCGCAGGCATGCTGATACCCATGTGACCAGTCGGCTCTGGGAGGAAGTATGCCAGAACGTATTGCCGAGGTGGGAGGACCTTCATCCAAAGCAGCAGAGTAAAGAATGTAAGTATCCACTTTTCAGTGATGTTTTGAGCTGAATGTAATGTATTGTAATTAACAATTTTTTTTTCTTTTCATTCTTGTCTTCACAGGTGTAAAGGTTAGGAAGCGGTGGCGGTCACTGAGGGATCGCTTCAAGAGGGAGTTTAACCTGGAGATGCAGGCCCCGAGTGGCTCAGCAGGAAGGAGAAGGACCAAATACAAATATGGCATGGCCCTGTCCTTCCTTAGGGAAACTATGCTGAGTAGAACGTAAGTATTCAACAACCCATTGATCACCATGTTTACCTGTCTAACTTTTTTGGTTTCAGTCAGGGCTTTTTCCTATCAATATATTAATTGTTTTTTTTTCCTATTTCACAGCACCGTCTGAAGCCATCGGGCGCCTGCATCCACCTCGGCGCTCTCTCAGGAGTCCGCCACCGAGGGCCACGTCGGTAGGACCCACACCTCTTACCCCTTGTCTGACCCCTCTGTCCCATCCACTTCCGCCGCCCCAAGCACTGGAGCATCATTGCAGCCTTCCTTACTTGAATCTGATGCTCAACAGTTAGCGTTCCCTTTATCCCACCCCTCTGATCCTGCCACCTCTAGACCACCATTAGGTTCATGGCGGCAGCGACAGAGGGGTCAGGAAAGGAGCTATGCTCCTGAGTTCTTACATCTGAATGCATCCTTCCAAAGCTCTTTCAAAATTTTGGGAGAGCAAGTGACTGCTGGTTTCAGCATGGTGCAAGCACGCATCAGTGAAACCAGCCGTGAAACCAGCAGTCGCTTGGATAGGCTGAATTCAGATGTAAGTCAATCTCCAGCCAACCTTTTTTTTAATCCATGCTCAGGAGGATGGAAAAGCTTTCTTTTGAGCAGCATATGCGGGTAGTGAATAGCTGCCATGATGCTCTACTTAAGGTCCTGTCAGAAGCCCAAACTACCCCCACACCTCCCCACACAGCCACTACAACATTTCCACCCCAGGCCCCATTTCCACACCAGGCCCCATCCCAGTCCCCATTTCCACACCAGGCCCCCCATTACCCATGCCAGTCCTAATACCCACGCCAGTCCCAATACCCAAGCCAGTCCCAATACCCAAGCCAGTCCCAATTCCCAACCCAGTCCCAATACCCAACCCAGTCCAAATTCCCATCCCGGCCCCCAAGCCAAATGTCTTCCCCACTGTTTTCTTCCTTGCCCAGCTTTCCTTCCCCATTAAGTATGCCACCTACCCCAACACCACCCCCCTCTGGTCAGCTTCCTGCTTTTACCCCCCCTTCCACTGCACCCCAACACAGTAGGCTTTCCCCACCTATCGACGTGGTCCAACCTTCCAGCCCCTCCGCTAGTATCTCCACCCCACACTTTGAAGACCTCTAACAATCTGTTGTTTTGTTCAAATGTTAATGTATCAAACAAGTTTAAAAAAAAAAAAAGTTGGAAAGAAATGATTATTTGAAAAAAAAAAGTATATTTTTTACAAAAAGGATAATGATTTGAAAAAAAAAAGAGAATTCAAATAAAATTCATTTTGATTTAAACTCTACTCTTTGTGTCTGTGCCTTCATTTAGGTAATATGGTAACTAAAAAAAAGGTAAAAAAATATAAACACCACACGTTTAAAGGTATAACATATTGGGTTTATTACCAAGAAAACCACACTTTTGGAAACTGTTTTTTTTGGGGGGGAAACACAATTTGTACATAAACATAAATCCATGAAACATGAAATAAAGATGTCACACAATGTTCTCTTGCCATGGAACCCGCCCAACAGGTGACACAAAATACTCCGCAAAGTGGTCCCTCATTCTGGTAACAGAACCTGCCGCGCGAACAGAGCTGCTGCAGTAATCCCACAAGGTTGTCTCCGATTCTTCATCATCAACGGAAACAGGCTCCTTGCAAAGTAAAAAGTTATGGAGCACCACACAGGCCTTAACAACCTCGTCTACTGTTTGAGTGTGCAGTCTTATGGCAGTCAGCAGAACTCTCCACTTTGCCGTCAATATTCCAAAAGCACACTCGACTACTCTTCTGGCTCGAGTAAGGTGGTAATTAAATACCCGTTTTGTTCTGTTTAAGTCTCGGCTACCATATGGTTTAAGTAGGTGTGGCGATAACTGGAAAGCCTCATCACCAACACATACATATGGCATGGGTGGTCCACTTGTTCCGGGGAGTGGTCTGGCTGGCGGGAAATCATATGTATCTCCATACAAGCAACGGCCCATCGGAGAGTTTTTAAATACTTGGGAGTCGTTGGACCGGCCATAGGCTCCTATGTCCACAGCCAGGAATTTGCAGTTGGTGTCTGCTATAGCCATGAGTACAATGGAAAAGTATTTCTAATAGTTGTAGTTCTCAGAGCCTGTTCCTGCCGGTTTCGCAATCCTGATGTGTTTCCCATCGACGGCACCAACACAATTTGGGAAATGGCACAGTTCCTCAAACAGTTCTGCACTTGTCAGCCAGATGTTCATTGTCGGTTGCGGTATGTACTCCTGCTGCAAAGTATCAAATGGCACTGTGGAAATATATGTTCTGACGTGACGCACAATAAAAACTGCATGAAACAAGTGTAATGGCCACAAACAATAAAAAAAATAACATGCTGCAGAAAATGCAACGCAATGTTTCAGCGCAGTTTTTTCTGCAGTATGTTATATGACATTAAATATGAGCAATGGCATAAGAAAAAAAGGCAGTGGAATGGCCACAAACAATCAAACAATAAAAAAATAACATGCTGCAGAAAATGCTACGCAATGTTTCAGCGCAGTATTTTCTGCAGTATGTTATATGACATTAAATATGAGCAATTACATAAAAAAAGAGGCAGTGGAATGGCCACAAACAATAAAAAAAATAACATACTGCAGAAAATGCAACGCAATGTTTCAGCGCAGTATTTTCTGCAGCATGTTACATGACATTAAATATGAGCAATGACATAAAAAAAAGAGGCTTACCGCAGTGTAACCATTAGCCGCTCCGCCGGTGTGATGGCAAGCCTCATCCGTGTGTCCTGCCTTTGGATGACATCCCCATGTTTTTCCAGCAAATAATCAAAATGCTCCTGCCTCATCCGTACATAATTGAAAAATTTGTCTGGGTTGTGCCGCAACTCCAGGTAGAGAGTGGACTGGACACCCCTGGTCATCCGCAGTTCATTTATAGGATGTATCCATAGTCGTCTCTGTCGACGTTGCTGCAGAAGAATCCTCCGTCTTTCTGCTGCCGCCTCCTTCTCCCGCACTATAATATACAGCCGATTTGTCTCAAATATCACACCAGTTACCACACTCGCAATCCTACCAAGTACTCCTTCCATCTCTGCCACTAATCTAAACCCTTTCAAAGATGGGCTGTAAAAACAGTCAGTATATAGTTTTCCCTATTTTCCAGTAGCCAATCAAATTTGGGAGACTCCCATTTTAGAAATGGATCCGTCGTAAAAACGGATGCAATGGATAGTAAAAACGGATGCAACGGATGCAACGTATACAGTATTTCGATGGAACTGTTTAGCGGATTTGCAACGGATCCGTCGAAATGCTGTATGCGTTGCATACGTTTTTCACTATTTTTGACGCATTCGTTTTTTCCTCAAAACGACGCATTAAGACATCTGCAGAAAA
The DNA here is from genome assembly GCF_051348905.1 of Ranitomeya variabilis. NCBI lineage: Eukaryota > Metazoa > Chordata > Amphibia > Anura > Dendrobatidae > Ranitomeya > Ranitomeya variabilis. Next base: position 153,393,294 of record NC_135239.1, read on the forward strand.
ACGCTAGTGTGAAAGTAGCCTTAGGCTTCTTTCACACTAGCGTCGGGCTCGGCCCGTCGCAGTGCGTCGGGCCGAGGTTACCGACGCTAGCGTTGTCTCCGCCGCACAACGGGGGCAGCGGATGCATTTTTCCAGCGCATCCGCTGCCCCATTGTGAGGTGCGGGGAGGTGGGGGCGGAGTTCCGGCCGCGCATGCGCGGTTGGAAAAAGCGGACCGTCGGCCGCAAAAAACGTTACATGTAACATTTTTTGCGGCTGACGGTCCGCCACAACACGGCGCAACCGTCGCGCGACGGTTGCGACGTGTGGCAATCCGTCGCAATGCGTCGCTAATGTTAGTCAATGGAGAAAAAACCCATCCTGCAAGCACTTTTGCAGGATGCGTTTTTTCTGCAAAACGACGCATTGTGACGGATTGCAGTTAACGCTAGTGTGAAAGTAGCCTTAAAGGTTTTTATTATCTTCACCACTGGCCCCCTGCGACTTTCATCTGAGCGCTCTGCAGACTTTGTTGCAATTTTTTTTTTCTTCACACTCCATCCCTCCCTCGGGGGAACACAGCTGGAGCTGCTACAGATGGACCGCATGTATCTCCCCTACCTGCCGACAGGACTACTCCTCAGCGCTCCCCCAGACCGCGCTTCATTTCCTCTCACCATCTTTGGATTGGCAGCTCAGTGTGCTGTGTTCTAATGAGACATGCCCCCAGATTACAGGATGGTTGCTAAGCAGCGCCTGAGGCTACAGAGTAAAGCACAGCATGTATTGCCCATATCAGCTTACTCTCTGGTAACCTGTAAACAGTTTACATGAGACTGGTCATTTATAAAAGTTCACACTTTCAGTAAGAGACAGAAAGTGTATACTGTATAAATGATATGTTATATACAACCTTCTGGCTAACACAGTCCAAGTGTTTATATATATATATACATATATATATATATATATATATATATATATACAGTTGAAACCGGAAGTTTACATACACTATATAAAAAGACACATATGCATGTTTTTCTCAATATCTGACATAAAATCAGAAAATCAGAATAAATCTCCGTTTTAGGTCACTTAGGATTACCACAATTATCAATGTTTGCCAAATGCCAGAATAATGAGAGAGATAATGTTAGAGGGCATTTTTATTACTTACAGCAAAGTTGGAAAGTTTACCTATACTAAGATTACTATGCCTTTAATCAATTCTGGACTGCCCATATGATGATATTATGTGTTTGGAAGCTTCTGATGCACACCTGAAACACACTGCTTTTGTGTAGCATCATGGGAAAGTATCAAGAAATCAGCCAAGATATCAGGAAGAGAATTGTAGACTTGCACAAGTCAGGCTCATCCTTGGGTACAATTTCAGGATACCTGAAGATGCCTCATTCATCTGTACAAACAATTATATGCATGTACAAACAAGATGGGAATGTCCAACCATCATACTGCTCAGGAAGGAGATGGGTTCTGTGTCCCAGAGAAGAACGTGCTTTGGTCCGACTTGTGCATATCAACCCAAGGAAAAAAGCAAAAAACTTTGTGAAGATGATGGCGAAAGCTTGTAAAATTGTGTCAATATCCACAGTGAAACGAGTACTGTATCAACATGGGCTGAAATGCCACTTTGCCAGGAAGAAGCCATTACTCTAAAGGAAACTTAAAAAAGCCAGATTAATGTTTGCAAATGCACACAGGAACACAGCCCTTAATTTTTGGAGACATGTCCGGTGGACTGATGAAACTAAAATTGAACTTTTTGGGCATTATAACCATCGTTCCATTTGGAGGAAAGAGGGAGAAGTTAGGAAGCCTAAGAATGCCATCCCAACTGTGAAACACGGGTGTGGCAGCATCATGTTGTGTGGTTGTTTTGCTGCAGAAGGGACTGGTGCACTTCACAAAATAGATGGCATCATGTGAAAAGAAGATTATGTGTCAATACTGAAGCAACATCTCAAGACATCAGCCAGGAAGATAAAGTGTCAGGACTCTGAACATTTTTTACCTTTTGTGCATTACTGCCCTTTTTCAAGATGGCGTCTTTGGTCTCATGTGCACTGTGTCTCCTGCTATAAAACTCCACCCCAGCCTTCAGTCTGTGCTAGAGTATTCTGCCTTGCATCCAGCTCCTGACCTCTGATTACTCCCTGGCTATACACCTGCTCCTGTGAACCTGTGTGGTGATCCTGCTACTCTGCTCTGAGTCCCTGCTGCATGCACAAGTTTCCAGTAATTCTCTTTCATCTGCTGTTCGTGTTTACTTCCATCTGCATTTGCTGTGTTGGTCATGTAAGCTGTTGCTGCTTTGCAATAACCTGAGACTATTAACCAGGCCTCCCTGGTTGAGCTAAGATATAATTTGAACTGCCTAAAAGATATAATTTGAACTGCCTAATAAGCATATCTATTTGTGCCTGGACTAAGACAAGGATTTATTCATGTCAAGTATCCTCAAGAATAACTGTGCTTCATAGACTTTCTGCTTGATTGCATTTTCCTCTGAAGTTTCCAATAGACTGCTAAGCTGCGTTTATTATTTGCACCAAGTGTTGTGGACTTGAGTTTCTCTCTGCACCTGTTTGAATCACCGTGTGATAATATAGACTTTACCACTTATAAAACTGTGCCCTGTAGTTGTCTTGTTCCACGCAAAGAGTCTCCTGAGTTATCCCCTATAATTATTACAGGATACTCTAGCCTAAAAAAAAAGGAGACTGCTGGAACAATGACTGCAGAAAGCAAATTAGAGCAGGTGTTTTCCATAATTAGATCACTGCAGAAAGATGTGGAAGGTCTGCAAAAGAAGTTTGGAAGCTTTGAACACAATCAACAAGTGTTTGGACAAACTTTGCAGGACTTAAGCAACCACATGGCAGCCCAGGAAAACAAACTTGCTGGCATAGAGTCCCAGTATGGATGGGCTTTTCAGGACATAAGCACGCAAATAGCTGCACAAGTGACTTTACCCTCTGGGCAACCGCCACCAGCTGGCCCACCTAAGTAGCCCCCATTCAGATTTAATGGTGATCGCAACAAATTTTGTGGCTTTGTGAATCAAGGTATGCTATATTTTGATGTGCATGCTGACCATTTTCCTACTGATAGATCCAAAGTATTGTGTGTAATAATACTTCTGACCTCACGAGCGCTCGCCTGGGCAAATCCGATGATTAAGTCTCGTGATCCACGGTTAAATGACTTGGATGATTTCTTGGCTGCTATGAAATTAATGTTTGATGACCCTAATCGCCGTGCAACCGCTGAATCTGCTTTGTTGTCTTTACGCCAGGCTAAACGTTCTGTTATTGAGTATGCCACTGAATTCAGGAGATTGGCGGTAGATACCAATTGGGACAGTTATGCACAATTGCCTATTTTTAAAAGGGGTCTGTCTAGTATTGTAAAAGATGAACTAGCACGCTCTGAGTCACCACAAGAGCTAGAGACATTTATACAGCATTGTGTGCGCATAGACATTCACCTTACTGAGAGTAGGCAGGAGAAATTTGCTGCATATAACCGTGTTTCTAACTTTTCCCTTCCTTCCAAAAAGCCTGCAGGTAAAACCTCTCGGGAGGTGGAGGAGGTGCCCATGCAAATTGATTCCGTTCAGAGGCGCGAGATCAATGAGCGCCGGGAGCATCGCCTGCGTGAAAGTCTATGTTTCTGCTGCGGCCAGTCTGACCACTTCTTGATCAATTGTCCTAAGTGTCCTAGATGGCCTAACAAGGGGCTAGCAGCAATAGGGGAGTATGACAACTGTGATGATGAATCTGAAATCTCTGAATGTAGCCTGTCTTTAAATGCTGTATTCCATTCACTTTCTATGATTTCACCCCCCAAGGAGCTGAAGGAAAAGAACTCTCACTGTTCTCTCCCTATTAAGATCCTGTGTTCAGGACAGTGGATTTCCATTCCAGTTCAGCTATGATTGACTCTGGTGCAGGTGGCAATTTCATGGATATCGCATTTACCAAGGAACATGTTATTAAAATTCAGCAAAGAGCCTCTCCAATTACCATGGTCACCTTTAATCTCTGGGCCTGTGGATCAGGAGACCGTACCCCTTGAAATTTTGTTGGCGCCTAAGCATCAGGAGCAACTTTCTTTCTTGCTAATTTCTTCTCCTCATTTTCCTGTGATTTTAGGCATTCCTTGGTTGCGTTCTCAGAACCCAATTATCAACTGGGAGACCAAGGAGATTATCTTCCCAACAAGGAGCAACTCAGCGTTAACAGAAGCTGTCCCTGAGTCCACAGCTATGGAACCACATGTACAGGTATTTTCTTTACCTCCCGCTTATAAAGTGTTCTCTGACATCTGTGACAAGAAGAATGCAGATCAGCTTCCTCCACACAGGCATTATGACTGTCCCATTGAGCTACTTCCCGGCGCAGCCATTCCTTTTGCTAACGTATACCCTTTGGCGGCACCTGAGCTTCAAGCCTTAAAAGAGTATATTGATGAAAATCTGGCCAAAGGCTTCATACGTCCTTCTTCCTCACCAGCAGGGGCACCTATCTTTTTTGTAAAGAAGAAGGATGGGACCCTGGGACCCTGTGTTGACTATCGAGAACTCAATAAGGTAACTGTACGAAACTGTTACCCTTTGCCTCTGATTCCTGAATTACTGGAAAGAGTCCGCCATGCTAAGGTGTTCTCTAAACTGGATCTTCATGGGGCTTATAATTTGGTGCGTATTCGTCCAGGGGATGAGTGGAAGACAGCATTCAGATGCCGGTATGGACACTTTGAATCTCCTGTGATGCCCTTTGGGCTTTGTAACACCCCTGCAACATTTCAACACCTTGCTAATGACATTTTCAGTGATTTGTTGGACCAGTTTGTAGTGATCTATTTGGACGATATACTAATCTTTTCTGACTCTCTACAGGAACATGAAGAACATGTCTGTTATGATAGAACTGGTGGTTAGGAGCACTAGAAATGACCAGATGAGCAAACTAGTAATACAGGACGAGCTCTTGGAAGTGGGAGCTCTGCTGACCGCAACCCCTAATCCTATCACAACAACTAGAAATAGCCGTGGAGCGTTCCTGACTCTGCCTAGACGCCTCTTCACAGCCTAAGAGCTAACTACCCCTAAAGATAGAAAATAAAGCCTCCCTTGCCTCAGAGAAATTCCCCAAAGAAATATGCAGCCCCCACATATATTGACTGTGAGTTAAGATGGAAGTCACAAAAACAGGAATGAAATAGGTTTCAGCAAACGAGGCCAGACTTAACTAAATAGACTGAGGATAGAAAAGGTATCTTTGCGGTCAGCATAAAAAACTAACAAAAAACCACGCAGAGTGTGCAAAAGAGAGCACTGCACCGACTCACGGCGCGGTGGTGCCACTCTGCATCCCAGAGCTTCCAGCTAACAAGACAAAATCATAATAGCAAGCTGGACAAAAAACACAATGGTAACAAATAAGCTAGCAGGGACTTAGCTTTTGCTGAAGTAGACAGGTCATCTGAAAGATCCAAGAAAACTGAACCAGTACTAGGACATTGACAGCTGGCATCAGGTAATGATCTGACTGGAGTTAAATAGAGCAGCCAGCCAAGGCCTAAACGAGATCAGCTGGAGAAGGAACCTCAGAACCAGCAGCTCCACTCACAGCCACCAGAGGGAGTCCATGGACAGAACTCGCCGAAGTACCATTCATAACCACAGGAGGGAGCTCGAGAACAGAATTCACAACAGTACCCCCCCCTTGAGGAGGGGTCACCGAACCCTCACTAGAGCCTCCAGGCCGATCCGGACGAGCCAAATGAAAGGCACGAACAAGATCGGCAGCATGAACATCAGAGGCAACCACCCAGGAATTATCCTCCTGACCATAACCTTTCCACTTGACTAGGTACTGAAGTTTCCGTCTCGAAACACGAGAATCCAAAATCTTCTCCACCACATACTCCAACTCCCCCTCAACCAACACCGGGGCAGGAGGATCAACGGAGGGAACCATAGGAGCCACATATCTCCGCAATAACGACCTATGGAACACATTATGGATGGCGAAAGAAGCTGGAAGGTCCAAACGAAATGACACAGGATTAAGAATTTCAGAAATCTTATAAGGACCAATGAAACGAGGCTTAAACTTAGGAGACAAAACCTTCATAGGAACATAACGAGACGACAACCAAACCAAATCCCGAACACGAAGTCGGGGACCAACACAGCGACGGCGGTTAGCGAAACGTTGAGCCTTCTCCTGGGACAATGTCAAATTGTCCACTACGTGAGTCCAAATTTGCTGCAACCTGTCCACCACAGAATCCACACCAGGACAGTCCGAAGGCTCAACCTGCCCTGAAGAAAAACGAGGGTGGAAACCAGAATTACAGAAAAAAGGCGAAACCAAAGTGGCCGAGCTGGCCCGATTATTAAGGGCGAACTCAGCCAAAGGCAAGAAGGACACCCAATCATCCTGATCATCAGAAACCAAGCATCTCAGATATGTTTCCAAAGTCTGATTGGTTCGTTCGGTTTGGCCATTTGTCTGAGGATGGAAAGCTGAAGAAACAGACAAATCAATGCCCATCTTAGCACAAAAGGACCGCCAAAATCTTGAAACAAACTGGGAACCTCTGTCCGACACGATGTTCTCCGGAATGCCATGTAAACGAACCACATGCTGGAAAAACAATGGAACCAAATCAGAAGAGGAAGGCAATTTAGGCAAAGGTACCAAATGGACCATCTTAGAGAAGCGATCACAAACCACCCAGATAACTGACATCCTCTGAGAGACAGGGAGATCTGAAATAAAATCCATGGAAATATGCGTCCAAGGCCTCTTCGGGACAGGCAAGGGCAAAAGCAACCCACTGGCACGAGAACAGCAGGGCTTAGCCCGAGCACAAGTCCAACAGGACTGAACAAAAGAACGCACATCTCGTGACAAGGAAGGCCACCAAAAGGATCTAGCCACCAAATCTCTGGTACCAAAGATTCCAGGATGACCAGCCAACACCGAACAATGAACCTCAGAGATAACTCTACTAGTCCATCTATCAGGGACAAACAGCTTCTCCGCTGGACAACGGTCAGGTCTATCAGCCTGAAACTCCTGCAGCACCCGCCGCAAATCAGGGGAGATGGCAGACAAAATTACCCCCACTTTGAGAATACCAGCCAGCTCAGGAACTCCCGGAGAATCAGGCACAAAACTCCTTGAAATTGCATCAGCCTTCACATTCTTAGAACCCGGAAGGTACGAAACCACAAAATTGAAGCGGGAGAAAAACAGCGACCATCGAGCCTGTCTAGGATTCAACCGCTTGGCAGACTTGAGATAAGTCAGATTCTTGTGATCTGTCAAGACCACCACGCGATGCTTGGCTCCTTCAAGCCAATGTCGCCACTCCTCAAACGCCCACTTCATAGCCAACAACTCTCGATTGCCCACATCATAATTGCGCTCAGCAGGCGAAAACTTTCTAGAAAAGAAAGCACATGGTTTCATCACAGAGCCATCAGAACCTCTTTGAGACAAAACAGCCCCAGCTCCAATCTCAGAAGCATCCACCTCGACCTGAAACGGGAGTGAAACATCTGGCTGACACAACACAGGGGCAGAAGAAAAACGACGCTTCAGCTCCTGAAAAGCCTCAACGGCCTCAGAGGACCAATTGACCACATCCGCACCTTTCTTGGTTAAATCAGTCAATGGTTTAACAACACTAGAAAAATTAGCGATGAAGCAACGGTAAAAATTAGCAAAGCCCAGGAATTTCTGAAGGCTCTTCACAGAAGTAGGCTGAGTCCAATCATAAATGGCCTGAACTTTAACAGGGTCCATCTCGATAGTAGAAGGGGAAAAAATGAAGCCCAAAAATGAAACCTTCTGAACTCCAAAGAGACATTTAGACCCCTTCACAAACAAGGAATTAGCACGAAGGACTTGGAACACCATTCTAACCTGCTTCACATGAGACTCCCAATCGTCTGAAAAGACCAAAATATCATCCAAATATACAATCATGAATCTATCCAGGTACTTTCGGAAGATGTCATGCATAAAGGACTGAAACACAGATGGAGCATTAGAAAGCCCGAATGGCATCACCAAGTACTCAAAATGGCCCTCGGGCGTATTAAATGCTGTTTTCCATTCGTCGCCCCGTTTAATACGCACAAGATTATACGCCCCTCGAAGATCTATCTTGGTGAACCAGCTAGCCCCCTTAATCCGAGCAAACAAATCAGACAGTAGCGGCAAAGGGTACTGAAATTTGATGGTGATTTTATTGAGAAGGCGGTAATCTATACAAGGTCTCAGAGAACCATCCTTCTTGGCCACAAAAAAGAACCCTGCTCCCAACGGTGACGACGATGGGCGAATATGCCCTTTTTCCAAGGACTCCTTTATATAACTCCGCATTGCAGCGTGTTCTGGCACAGATAAATTGAACAGTCGGCCCTTCGGAAACTTACTACCAGGAATCAAATTAATAGCACAATCGCAATCCCTATGAGGAGGTAGGGCACTGGATTTGGGCTCATCAAATACATCCCGGTAATCTGACAAGAACTCAGGGACTTCAGAAGGATGGGAAGACGAAATGTAGGAGCCATGCACATGGTCAATTGAGTCCAGTACTGAGGCTTATTCTTGGCCAAAGGTGTAGCATCAATTCCTCTCAATGGAATAGGATACTGTAAGGGCTCCAAGGAAAAACCACAGTGCCTGGCAAACTCCAAGTCCATCAAATTCAGGGCAGCGCCTGAATCCACAAATGCCATAACAGAATAGGATGACAAAGTGCAAATCAGAGTAACGGACAAAAGACATTTTGGCTGTACCGTACCAATGGTGGCAGACCTGGCAAACCGCCTAGTGCGCTTAGGACAATCAGAGATAGCATGAGTGGAGTCACCGCAGTAGAAACACAGCCCATTCTGACGTCTGTACTCTTGCCGTTCAGCTCTGGTCAAGGTCCTGTCACATTGCATAGGCTCAGGCCTCTGCTCAGAAAACACCGCCAAATGGTGCACATTTTTGCGCTCACGTAAGCATCGATCGATCTGAATGGCCAAGGACATAGACTCATTCAGACCAGCAGGCGTGGGGAATCCCACCATAACATCCTTAAGGGCTTCAGAAAGACCCTTTCTGAAAATTGCCGCCAGGGCACATTCATTCCACTGAGTAAGCACAGACCACTTTCTAAACTTCTGACAATATACCTCCGCTTCATCGTGACCCTGACACAAAGCCAGCAAAATTTTCTCTGCCTGATCAACTGAATCTGGTTCATCATAAAGCAATCCAAGCGCCAGAAAAAACGCATCTACATTACGCAATGCAGGATCTCCTGGCGCAAGGGAAAATGCCCAGTCTTGAGGGTCGCCACGCAGCAAAGAAATAATGATTTTTACTTGCTGAATGGGGTCACCAGAGGAGCGGGGTCTCAAAGCAAAAAACAGTCTACAATTATTTTTGAAATTCAGGAACTTAGATCTATCCCCAGAAAACAAATCAGGAATTGGAATTCTAGGTTCTAACATCGGGTTCTGAACTACATAATCTTGAATGCCTTGTACCCTTACAGTGAGTTGATCCACACAAGAGGACAGACCTTGAATGTCCATATCTACACCTGTGTCCTGAACCACCCAGAGATTTAGGGGAAAAGAGAAACAAAACACGCTGCAGAGGAAAAAACAAAATGGTCTCAGAACTTCTCTTATCCCTCTATTGAGATGCATTAACACTTTACGGGCCAGCTGTACTGTTATGATAGAACTGGTGGTTAGGAGCACTAGAAATGACCAGATGAGCAAACTAGTAATACAGGATGAGCTCTGGGAAGTGGGAGCTCTGCTGACCGCAACCCCTAATCCTATCACAACAACTAGAAATAGCCGTGGAGCGTTCCTGACTCTGCCAAGACGCCTCTTCACAGCCTAAGAGCTAACTACCCCTAAAGATAGAAAATACAGCCTACCTTGCTTCAGAGAAATTCCCCAAAGAAATAGGCAGCCCCCACATATATTGACTGTGAGTTAAGATGGAAGTCACAAACACAGGAATGAAATAGGTTTCAGCAAACGAGGCCAGACTTAACTAAATAGACTGAGGATAGAAAAGGTATCTTTGCGGTCAGCATAAAAAACTAACAAAAAACCACGCAGAGTGTGCAAAAGAGAGCACCGTACCGACTCACGGCGCGGTGGTGCCACTCTGCATCCCAGAGCTTCCAGCTAACAAGACAAAATCATAATAGCAAGCTGGACAAAAAACACAATGGTAACAAATAAGCTAGCAGGGACTTAGCTTTTGCTGAAGTAGACAGGTCATCTGAAAGATCCAAGAATACTGAACCAGTACTAGGACATTGACAGCTGGCATCAGGTAACGATCTGACTGGAGTTAAATAGAGCAGCCAGCCAAGGCCTAAACGAGATCAGCTGGAGAAGGAACCTCAGAACCAGCAGCTCCACTCACAGCCACCAGAGGGAGTCCATGGACAGAACTCGCCGAAGTACCATTCATAACCACAGGAGGGAGCTCGAGAACAGAATTCACAACACATGGCAAAACTGTTTTAAGACGTCTGAAAGAGAACCATCTGTATATTAAGCCGGAGAAATGCGAGTTCCATCGTTCTGAGATACAGTTCTTAGGTTATATCATCTCTCCCCAGGGGCTGAACAAGAAATCTGGTAAGATTCAGGCTATCCTTGACTGGCCGGTACCCAAGAACGTTAAGGAGGTCCAAAGTTTTATTGGTTTTGCAAATTTCTACAGACGCTTCATTCAAAATTTTTCTGATATTGTCCGTCCCATTACTTTTTTGACAAAGAAGGAAAAGCCCTTTAAGTGGTCATCACAGGCTCAAGAAGTTTGTGATCGGCTTAATGTCTGTTTCACATCAGCACCGCTGTTGTAACACCCAGATCCAACACTTCCTTTCATTGTGGAGGTGGATGCTTCTGATAATGCTTTGGGGGCTATTCTCTTCCAAAGAACTGGAGAGAAGGGTCTGCTACATCCTTGTGCTTTCTTTTCCCGTAGACTAACCTCAGCAGAGAAGAATTATGATGTGGGAGACAAGGAATTGCTGGCTATTATTGCGGCTTTCAAAGAATGGAGGCATCATCTGCAAGGAGCTGCACAACAGATCATAGTGCTAACTGATCATCGCAATCTAGAGTTCCTTAGATCCGCTAGATGTCTTTCTCCTCGTCAGGCTCATTGGTAGTGTTGAGCATTCCGATACCGCAAGTATCGGGTATCGGCCGATATTTGCTGTATCGGAATTCCGATACCGAGATCCGATACTTTTGTGGTATCGGGAATCGGAATAGGAAGTTCCCAGTGTATGGTTCCCAGGGTCTGAAGGAGAGGAAACCCTCCTTCAGGCCCTGGGATCCATATCCATGTAAAAAATAAAGAATTAAAATAAAAAATAGGGATATACTCACCCTCTGACGCGCCCTGGTAGTAACCGGCAGCCTTCTTTGCTTAAAATGCGCGCGTTTACTGCCTTCCGTGACGTCACGGCTTCTGATTGGTTGCGTGCAGCACCATGTGACCGCGACGCGACCAATCACAACGAGCCGTGACGTAATTTTCAGGTCCTGAATGCCGAATTCTAGGCATTCAGGACCTGAAAATTACGTCACGGCTTCTGATTGGTCGCGTGCTGCCCATGTGACCGCGACGCGACCAATCACAACAAGCCGTGACGTCATTTTCAGGTCCTGAATGCCTAATTCTAGAATGACGTCACGGAAGGCAGTAAACGCGCGCATTTTAAGCAAAGAAGGCTGCCGGTTCCCTCGATAAGGTGCAGGCTGCGTCGGAGAGGTGAGTATATCAATATTTTTTATTTTAATTCTTTATTTTACACATTAATATGGATCCCAGGGCCTGAAGGAGAGTTTCCTCTCCTTCAGACCCTGGGAACCATCGGGGATACCGTCGGATACTTGAGTCCCATTGACTTGTATTGGTATCGGGTATCGGTATAAGATTAGATCCGATACTTTGCCGGTATCGGCCGATACTTTCCGATACCGATACTTTCAAGTATCGGACGGTATCGCTCGACACTGCTCATTGGAACTAATTTTTAAATCAATTTAACTTTGTTATCTCTTACCTAGGGTTGAGCGAAACGGATCGGTCATTTTCATAAGTCGCCGACTTTTGGCAAAGTCGGGTTTCATGAAACCCGACCCGATCCCAGCGTGGGATCGGCCATGTGGTACACGATCTTCGCGCCAAAGTCGCGTTTCCTATGACGCTTAAAGCGCCATTTCTCAGCCAATGAAGGTGCACGCAGAGTGTGGGCAGCGTGATGGCATAGGTCCTGGTCCCCACCATCTTAGAGAAGGGCATGGCAGTGATTGGCTTGCTTTCTGCGGCGTCACAGGGGCTATAAAGGGGCGTTCCCGCCGACCGCCATGTTACTGCTGCTGATCTGAGCATAGGGAGAGGTTGCTGCCACTTCGTCAGAAGCAGGGATAGCGTTAGGCAGGGTACATTAACCCCCAAACCGCTTGTGCTGTAGCGATTTCCACTGTCCAACACCACCTTTTCTTTTTGGGACAGTGGAGGCTCGATTTCTGTGCAACAGCTCTGTAGGTTATAAGGCTCCCTGATAGCTGTGTGTACGCTGCTGTGCAAACCAACTGCTTTTTTCAAAGCAGAAATCCTGTTGCTCCTTCCTTTCTGCACAGCTATCTTGTTTGTTTGTCCACACTTTTGACTTTTGTGTGCAGCAGTCCTTTTTATTGCTGCCTGACATACTTTTCTGAGCTAACTGTAGGGAGATAGTAATTGTAGTACAGTCCCTTTTTTTTTTTTTTTTTTTTGTTATATCTCTTCAAGCCACTTTTTGCCACAGAAAATATACTCTAATACAGTGGCCCAGATATATTCACAATTCTCCCAGAAAAAAAAATAAAAGTGGGAGATTAAGATTGTCAAATCTGCATCAGTGCCAGTCCTGTGTGTGGCATCTGTCTTTGTTTTTCTGCCACAGAAAACCTACTGTATAACAGTGGGCCTGATTTCTTCACAATTCTCCCAGAAAAAAAAATAAAAGTGGGAGATTAAGATTGTCAAATCTGCATCAGTGCCAGTCCTGTGTGTGGCATCTGTCTTTGTTTTTCTGCCACAGAAAACCTACTGTATAACAGTGGGCCTGATTTCTTCACAATTCTCCCAGAAAAAAAAACAAAAAGTGGGAGATTTCGATTGGCAAATCTGCATTAGTGTCAGCCCTGTGTGTGGCATCTGTCTTTGTTTTTCTGCCACAGAAAACCTACTGTATAACAGTGGGCCTGATTTCTTCACAATTCTCCCAGAAAAAAAAATAAAAGTGGAAGATTAAGATTGGCAAATCTGCATTAGTGCCAGTCCTGTGTGTGGCATCTTTTTTTTTTTCTGCCACAGAAAACCTACTGTATAACAGTGGGCCTGATTTCTTCACAATTCTCCCAGAAAAAAAATAAAAGTGGGAGATTAAGATTGGCAAATCTGCATTAGTGCCAGTCCTGTGTGTGGCATCTGTCTTTGTTTTTCTGCCACAGAAAACCTACTGTATAACAGTGGGCCTGATTTCTTCACAATTCTCCCAGAAAAAAAAATAAAAGTGGAAGATTAAGATTGGCAAATCTGCATTAGTGCCAGTCCTGTGTGTGGCATCTTTTTTTTTTTTTCTGCCACAGAAAACCTACTGTATAACAGTGGGCCTGATTTCTTCACAATTCTCCCAGAAAAAAAATAAAAGTGGGAGATTAAGATTGGCAAATCTGCATTAGTGCCAGTCCTGTGTGTGGCATCTGTCTTTGTTTTTCTGCCACAGAAAACCTACTGTATAACAGTGGGCCTGATTTCTTCACAATTCTCCCAGAAAAAAAAATAAAAGTGGGAGATTAAGATTGTCAAATCTGCATCAGTGCCAGTCCTGTGTGTGGCATCTGTCTTTGTTTTTCTGCCACAGAAAACCTACTGTATAACAGTGGGCCTGATTTCTTCACAATTCTCCCAGAAAAAAAAAAAAAAGTGGGAGATTTCGATTGGCAAATCTGCATTAGTGTCAGCCCTGTGTGTGGCATCTGTCTTTGTTTTTCTGCCACAGAAAACCTACTGTATAACAGTGGGCCTGATTTCTTCACAATTCTCCCAGAAAAAAAAATAAAAGTGGAAGATTAAGATTGGCAAATCTGCATTAGTGCCAGTCCTGTGTGTGGCATCTTTTTTTTTTTTTCTGCCACAGAAAACCTACTGTATAACAGTGGGCCTGATTTCTTCACAATTCTCCCAGAAAAAAAAATAAAAGTGGGAGATTAAGATTGGCAAATCTGCATTAGTGCCAGTCCTGTGTGTGGCATCTGTTTTTTTTTCTGCCACAGAAAACCTACTGTATAACAGTGGGCCTGATTTCTTCACAATTCTCCCAGAAAAAAAATAAAAGTGGGAGATTAAGATTGGCAAATCTGCATTAGTGCCAGTCCTGTGTGTGGCATCTTTTTTTTTTCTGCCACAGAAAACCTACTGTATAACAGTGGGCCTGATTTCTTCACAATTCTCCCAGAAAAAAAATAAAAGTGGGAGATTAAGATTGGCAAATCTGCATTAGTGCCAGTCCTGTGTGTGGCATCTTTTTTTTTTTTTTCTGCCACAGAAAACCTACTGTATAACAGTGGGCCTGATTTCTTCACAATTCTCCCAGAAAAAAAATAAAAGTGGGAGATTAAGATTGGCAAATCTGCATTAGTGCCAGTCCTGTGTGTGGCATCTTTTTTTTTTCTGCCACAGAAAACCTACTGTATAACAGTGGGCCTGATTTCTTCACAATTCTCCCAGAAAAAAAAATAAAAGTGGGAGATTAAGATTGGCAAATCTGCATTAGTGCCAGTCCTGTGTGTGGCATTTTTTTTTTTTTCTGCCACAGAAAACCTACTGTATAACAGTGGGCCTGATTTCTTCACAATTCTCCCAGAAAAAAAAATAAAAGTGGGAGATTAAGATTGGCAAATCTGCATTAGTGCCAGTCCTGTTTGTGGCATCTGTCTTTGTTTTTCTGCCACAGAAAACCTACTGTGCGCTAGACTAAATCACTTGTCTCACATATCCCCCCAAAAAATTTAAATAAAGGGAGAATAATCAAGTGCTGTCTGTGGTATCTGTCAGTCATTTTGAGCCGCAGGAACTATACCGTGATATAGTGGGCCTGATTCAATCCCTTGTCTCCCATATAAAAAAAGAGGGACATTTCTATTGCCAGTGTGTGCATCTGCGTCAGTCCGGCTAGTGCCATATCTGCCAGCCTCTTTCTGCTAATCAAACTGTGTAGTGTAATACAGTGGGCTAGGGTTGAGCGAAACGGATCGGTCATTTTCATAAGTCTCCGACTTTTGGCAAAGTCGGCGTCTCATGAAACCCGACCCGATCCCTGTGTGGGGTCGGCCATGCGGTACGCGACTTTCGCGCCAAAGTCGCGTTTCAATGACGCTAAAAGCGCCATTTCTCAGCCAATGAAGGTGGACGCAGAGTGTGGGCAGCGTGATGACATAGATCTCAGTCCCCACCATCTTAGAGAAGGGCAATGCAGTGATTTCTGCGGCGTCACAGGGGCTATAAAGGGGCGTTCCCGCCGACCGCCATCTTACTGCTGCTGATCTGAGCGTACTGAGAGGTTGCTGGCCGCTTCGTCAGAAGCAGGGATAGTGTTTTGCAGGGTACATTCACCCCCAAACCGCTTGTGCTGTAGCGATTTCCACTGTCCAACACCACCTTTTGTTTGCAGGGGCAGTGGAAGCTATATTTTTTTTTCCTCAGCGCTGTAGCTCATTGGGCTGCCCTAGAAGGCTCCCTGATAGCTGCGTTGCTGTGTGTGTACGCCGCTGTGCAAACCAACTGCTTTTTTCAAAGCACAAATCCTGTTGTTCCTTCCTTTCTGCACAGCTATCTTGTTTGTTTGTCCACACTTTTGTGTGCAGCAGTCCTTTTTATAGCTGCCTGCCATACTTTTCTGAGATTACTGCAGGGAGATAAAGATTGGCAAGCCTGCCTCTGTGCCAGTGCTGTGTGTGGCATCTGTCTCTCATTGTGTGCCACAGAAAACCTAGTGTGTAATACTGGGCCATTTTTTATTTTTTTTTTATTCTCCCTGAAAAAAATAAATAAATAGTGGGAGATAAAGATTGGCAAGTCTGCCTCTGTGCCATTGCTCTGTGTGGCATCTGTCTCTCATTGTGTGCCACAGAAAACCAGTGTGTGTGATACTGGACCTTTTTTTTTTTGTAAATTCTCCCTAAAAAAAAAAAAATAAATAGTGGGAGATAAAGATTGGCAAGTCTGCCTCTGTGTCATTGTTGTGTGTGGCATCTGTCTCTCATTGTGTGCCACAGAAAACCAGTGTGTAATACTGGGCCATTTTTTTGTGTGTAAATTCTCCCTGAAAAAAAAAATTAAATAGTGGGAGATAAAGATTGGCAAGTCTGCCTCTGTGCCATTGCTGTGTGTGGCATCTGTCTCTCATTGTGTGCCTCAGAAAACCAGTGTGTAATACTGGGCCCCTTTTTTTTTTTTCTTTTTTAATACTCCCTGTAAAAAAATAAACAAATAGTGGGAGATAAAGATTGGCAAGTCTGCCTCTGTGCCAGTGCTGTGTGTGGCATCTGTCTCTCATTGTGTGCCACAGAAAACCTAGTGTGTAATACTGGGCCATTTTTTTTTTTATTCTCCCTGAAAAAAAATAAATAGTGGGGGATAAAGATTGGCAAGTCTGCCTCTGTGACATTGCTGTGTGTGGCATCTGTCTCTCATTGTGTGCCACAGAAAACCAGTGTGTAATACTGGGCCATTTTTTTTTGTTTTTGTAAATTCTCCCTGAAAAAAAATAAATACTGGGAGATAAAGATTGGCAAGTCTGCCTCTGTGCCATTGCTGTATGTGGCATTTGTCTCTCATTGTGTGCCACAGAAAACCTAGTGTGTAATACTGGGCCTTTTTTTTTTTTTTGTATTCTCCCTGAAAAAAAAATAGTGGGGGATAAAGATTGGCAAGTCTGCCTCTGTGCCAGTGCTGTGTGTGGCATCTGTCTCTCATTGTGTGCCACAGAAAACCAGTGTGTAATACTGGACCATTTTTTTTTTTTTTTTAAATTCTCCCTGAAAAAAAAAAAAAATAGTGGGAGATTAAGATTGGCATTTCTGCTTGAGTGCCGGTCGTGTGTGTGCCATCTGTCTCAAATTATTGGGGCACAGAAAACCTAGTGTGTAACATTGGGCCTGGTTTTCCTTTCAGTGTCAGCCACCTATAAAGGTGTATATAAATCCTACAGAAGTTAGAGTTCACCTTATAAGTTGTTTTACAGTAACAAATAACGTTACTTTGGTTACGTTTTGCAAACAATGAGGAAGTCTGGTGGAAGAGGTCGTGGCCGTGGGCGGTCATTGTCAGCTGGTAATGATGGTAGTGGTGGTGGAGCATCAGGTGGTCATGGTAAAAGCAGTACAGCACCTAAGTCTCGAGTTGTTGAGCCAGGTTCGTCGTCTGGCTACACAAGGCCTCGAACGCTCCCTTTTCTGGGAGTAGGAAAACCGCTTTTAAAGCCGGAGCAGCAAGAACAATTTTTGGCTTTCCTTGCTGACTCAGCCTCTAGCTCTTTTGCCTCCTCTTCTGAAAGTGCAAAATGTAAAAGCAGCGCGTCGTTAGTGGATGTTCACAGTCAGGGACAAGTCGCTTCCTTGTCTTCTTCACCCAGAACAAGAGAGAAGGATGCGTCAGGAGACACAACGGGTTACTCCATGGAGCTCTTTACACATACCGTTCCTGGGTTAGACAGTGAAACAGTTAACAGGCCATGCCCATTAGAAGTTGAATCGGACATGGAGTGCACTGATGCACAGCCACAGCCAGATTACTATGCTGTTCCTTTGACTCAGACCAGAACATTGCCCTCGCAGTGTACTGAGCCAGAATCAAACCCAGCGGAGACTATGGTTCCCTGTCACGAACGCTATACCACCGGCTTACACGGTGACACAGACGAAGTTGCACACGAGATAGAAGAGGAGGTCATAGATGACCCAGTTGTTGACCCCGATTGGCAGCCATTGGGGGAACAGGGTGCAGGCGGCAGTAGTTCTGAAGTGGAGGAGGAGGAGGAGCCGCAGCAGGCATCAACATCACAACAGGTTCCATCTGCCGGGCCCGTATCTGGCCAAAAACGCTTGGCAAAACCAAAACCAGTTGGAGGACAGCGTGGCCATCCGGTTAAAGAAGCTCAGTCTGCAATGCCTGAAAAGGTATCCGATAGTAGAAAGAGTGCAGTCTGGCATTTTTTTAATCAACATCTAAATGATCAGCGCAAAGTCATCTGTCAAAAATGTTCAACTACCTTAAGCAGAGGTCAGAATCTTAAAAGTCTAAATACAAGTTGCATGCATAGACATTTATCCACCATGCATTTGCAAGCCTGGACTAACTACCAAACGTGCCTAAAGGTTGCAGCACCCTCGGCCAATGAAGCTAGTCAGCAACGCTACATCCCTTCCGTCACTGTAAGCCCACCATTTCCCGCAACACCTGCAGTATCTGTGCAGTTTTTGTCTCCAGGCCAAAGCAGTCAGGGAATCACCAGGTTCGTAGTAGGAAACACTGCATGTAGGGCACCGGCAAGAATACCATCTCCAACCCTCTCTCAGTCTGCCATGTCCACCAGCACCAACGCTAGTTCTACGATCTCCAGCTCTCCGGTCCAGCTCACCCTACATGAGACTCTTGTTAGGAAAAGGAAGTACTCATCCTCGCATCCGCGTACACAGGGTTTGAACGCCCACATTGCTAGACTAATCTCATTAGAGATGATGCCCTACCGGATAGTTGAAAGCGAAGCTTTCAAAGTGCTGATGGACTACGCTGTACCACGCTACGAGCTACCCAGTCGACACTTCTTTTCTAGAAAAGCCATCCCAGCCCTCCAACAGCATGTTAAAGACCTCATTGTCCATGCACTCAGGCAGTCTGTGACTACAAAGGTGCACCTGACAACAGATGCATGGACCAGTAGGCATGGCCAGGGACGTTACGTGTCCATCACGGCACACTGGGTGAATGTGGTGCATGCAGGGTCCACAGGGGCCAGCAATATTGGGACAGTTCTGCCTAGCCCACGGTCAAGGAAAGAGTTGGCTGTAGGCGTTAGCCCCCCTCCTCCTCTTCCTCGTCCTCCTGCAGAAGCAAGAGCTCGTCCACAGACCGCAGTCGCACATCCACTCCATCCGCAGCTGCCACTGTTGCACACCAGGTGTGCCATTATGGGACAGCTAGTGGCAAGCGTCAGCAGGCTGTATTGGCAATGAAGTGTTTGGGCGACAACAGACACACCGCGGAAGTTCTGTCCGAGTTCTTGCAGAAAGAAACTCAGTCATGGCTGGGCACTGTACATCTTGAGGCAGGCAAGGTAGTGAGTGATAACGGAAGGAATTTCATGGCTGCCATAGCCCTTTCCCAACTGAAACACATTCCTTGCCTGGCTCACACCTTAAACCTGGTGGTGCAGTGCTTCCTGAAAAGTTATCCGGGGTTACCCGACCTGCTCCTCAAAGTGCGCAGACTTTGCTCGCATATCCGCCGTTCGCCCGTACACTCCAGCCGTATGCAGAACTATCAGCGGTCTTTGAACCTTCCCCAGCATCACCTAATCATCGACGTTGCAACAAGGTGGAACTCCACACTGGACATGCTACAGAGACTGTGCGAACAGAGGCGTGCTGTTATGTATTTGTGGGAGGATACACGGGCAGGCAGTTGGATGGCAGACATGGAGTTGTCAGGTGTGCAGTGGTCAAAGCTACAAGACCTGTGTCAAGTCCTTCAGTGTTTTGAGGAATGCACACGGCTGGTTAGTGCAGACAACGCCATAATAAGCATGAGCATCCCCCTAATGCGTCTGCTGATGCAAAGTTTGACGCACATAAAGGAGCAGGCGTCTGCAGCCGAGGAAGAGGAAAGCCTTGATGACAGTCAGCCATTGTCTGGTCAGGGCCGTGTAGAGGACGCGGTAGCGGGCGAAGAGGATGAGGAGGACGAGGAGGATGATGGGGATGAGTACTTTTTTAATGAGGAAGCTTCTCCTGGGCCAACAGAAATTAGTGGCGTTGCAAGGCCGGGTTCTGGTTTTTTAAGGGAGACAAGTGACGTAGATTTGCCTGTAACTGCCCCTCAAACCAGCACAACCGCAGATTTGACAACTGGAACTTTGGCCCACATGGCGGATTATGCCGTACGTATCCTCAAAAGGGACCCACGCATTATTAAAATGATGAGCGATGACGATTACTGGTTGGCCTGCATCCTTGACCCTCGCTACAAAGGCAAATTGCAAAATATTATGCCACAGGTTGTGGAGTGATTTCGCAATGACCGCAGACAGGACAGGTACTGCAGCATCTATTCAAAGTGACAGGAGACAACATTTGTCCAGTATGGTTACTAACTATTTTTCATCCCTTATCAATGTTCTCCCTCAACCGTCATTCCCATTTGATTACTGGGCATCCAAATTAGACACCTGGCCTGAATTGGCAGAATATGCATTGCAGGAGCTTGCTTGCCCAGCAGCTAGTGTGCTATCAGAAAGAGTATTCAGTGCTGCTGGTTCAATATTAACCGAAAAAAGGACTCGTCTGGCTACCCAAAATGTGGATGATCTAACCTTCATTAAAATGAACCACTCCTGGATTTCAAATTATTTTGCCCCACCTTTCCCGGCTGACATCTAGCTTTCCTATAAAAAGGTCTTGCTTGTGGACTGGTCTTACTGAGTGTTCCAATCTCTTAATTTGCAGCAGCTGTTTGTCCAGCATACGACATGTTTACACCTCCCTCAATGGGAAAACTCCCCCCACGGGGCCGTGGTCTCGCCACTTGGTGCAAGCACCCGTTAGAGTGCCGTTTGTCTGAAGAGGTGGGTGTGCCCGCTTTTGGTCGACGGCACTGCCACTGGGTCCCTCATAGTACAATAAAGTGTCTCTGGCGGTGGTGGCACGCAACCAACATCAGACACACCGTTGTAACATGAGGGGCCCTGGGCCTGTACTGCCGACCACAAGAGAGTTCCCCCCCCCCCAGCTCAAACTGTGCTCTACCACGTGCAAAATTATCTCTCACAGCCCCAACAATGTTTAGTCTATGCGCTGACATCCTTCAATGCCTGGCACTGACAATACCAATTTGTTGACATGTATGATGCTAGTTAAAATAGTCAGGGTCAGTGTCCTATATTGACACCAGTAAATACTTATTGCCAAATTACTATGTCTGAAACTCAGTAGAGGCGCCCACCCCTGTACCTAAGTATGCCACACCTTTTTTTGTTGTTTTGTTGTTTTGCGAGACATTAACATCTATTTATTTTTTGGGAGTACTAACTGTGTCAGACACTCCTTGCAATCGTCCTCTGCTGACCACAACAATGCTGCCTGTGTACCCCTGCGAGATAACTCTACGTGCCTTGAGCCTATTTTTAGTTATTTTAGGCCTAGTAAGCCTGTCTGCGGTCCCTCCTTGCAATCCTCCTCCACTGACCACAACAATGCTGCCTGTGTACCCCTGCGAGATAACTCTAACTGCCTTGAGCCTATTTTTATTTATTTTAGGCCTAGTAAGCCTGTCTGCGGTCCCTCCTTGCAATCCTCCTCCACTGACCACAACAATGCTGCCTGTGTACCCATGTAACCTATTTAAAACTGCATAGAGCCTATTTTTATTTATTTTAGGCCTAGTAAGCCTGTCTGCGGTCCCTCCTTGCAATCCTCCTCCACTGACCACAACAATGCTGCCTGTGTACGCCTGCGAGATAACTCTAAGTGCCTTGAGCCTATTTTTATTTATTTTAGGCCCAGTAAGCCTGTCTGCGGTCCCTCCTTGCAATCCTCCTCCACTGACCACAACAATGCTGCCTGTGTACCCATGTAACCTATTTAAAACTGCATATAGCCTATTTTTATTTATTTTAGGCCTAGTAAGCCTGTCTGCAGTCCCTCCTTGCAATCCTCCTCCAATGACCACAACAATGCTGCCTGTGTACCCCTGCGAGATAACTCTAAGTGCCTTGAGCCTATTTTTATTTATTTTAGGCCTAGTAAGCCTGTCTGTGGTCCCTCCTTGCAATCCTCCTCCACTGACCACAACAATGCTGCCTGTGTACCCATGTAACCTATTTAAAACTGCATAGAGCCTATTTTTATTTATTTTAGGCCTAGTAAGCCTGTCTGCGGTCCCTCCTTGCAATCCTCCTCCACTGACCACAACAATGCTGCCTGTGTACCCCTGCGAGATAACTCTAAGTGCCTTGAGCCTATTTTTATTTATTTTAGGCCTAGTAAGCCTGTCTGCGGTCCCTCCTTGCAATCCTCCTCCACTGACCACAACAATGCTGCCTGTGTACCCATGTAACCTATTTAAAACTGCATAGAGCCTATTTTTATTTATTTTAGGCCTAGTAAGCCTGTCTGCGGTCCCTCCTTGCAATCCTCCTCCACTGACCACAACAATTCTGCCTGTGTACCCCTGCGAGATAACTCTAAGTGCCTTGAGCCTATTTTTATTTATTTTAGGCCTAGTAACCCTGTCTGCGGTCCCTCCTTGCAATCCTCCTCCACTGACCACAACAATGCTGCCTGTGTACCCCTGCGAGATAACTCTATGTGCCTTGAGCCTATTTTTATTTATTTTAGGCCTAGTAAGCCTGTCTGCGGTCCCTCCTTGCAATCCTCCTCCATTGACCACAACAATGCTGCCTGTTTACCCCTGCGAGATAACTCTAAGTGCCTTGAGCCTATTTTTATTTATTTTAGGCCTAGTAAGCCTGTCTGCGGTCCCTCTTTGCAATCGTCCTCCGCTGACCACACCAATGCTGCCCGTGTACCCCTGGAACCTATTTAAAAGTTCATAGAGCCTATTTATATATTTTATTTAATATTAATAAAGCCATTATGGACTACGCTGTACCACGCTACAAGCTAACAGGTCGACACTTCTTTTGCGAGAAAAGCCATCTCAACCATCCAAAAGCATGTAAAAGACCGCATTGTCCACGCACTCTGGCAATCTGTGAGTACAAAGGTGCACCTGACAACAGACGCATGGACCTGTAGGCATGGCCACGGAAGGTTACGTGTCCATTACGGCGCAATGGGTTAATGTGGTGGATGCATGGTCCACAGGGGACAGCCTACTAAGTCTGTCTGCAGTCCCTAATTCAAATTGTCCTCCACTGTATAATCTGAGCTTCAACCTTCTGGCTCTCATTAAGTGCTTTTTAAAAAAAAATTGGTGGTTAGGGCCTACTAACGGTGTCTGCCGCTCCCTGGTGTTGTCCTCCACTGTATAAATCTGAGCTTCAACCTTCTGGCTCTCATTAAGTGCTGTTTTTTAAAAATTTGGTGGTTGGGGCCTACTAACGGTGTCTGCCGCTCCCTGGTGTTGTCCTCCACTGTATAAATCTGAGCTTCAACCTTCTGGCTCTCATTAAGTGCTTTTTAAAAAAAAATTGGTGGTTAGGGCCTACTAACGGTGTCTGCCGCTCCCTGGTGTTGTCCTCCACTGTATAAGTCTGAGCTTCAACCTTCTGGCTCTCATTAAGTGCTGTTTTTTAAAACTTTGGTGGTTGGGGCCTACTAACGGTGTCTGCCGCTCCCTGGTGTTGTCCTCCACTGTATAAATCTGAGCTTCAACCTTCTGGCTCTCATTAAGTGCTGTTTTTTAAAAATTTGGTGGTTGGGGCCTACTAACGGTGTCTGCCGCTCCCTGGTGTTGTCCTCCACTGTATAAATCTGAGCTTCAACCTTCTGGCTCTCATTAAGTGCTGTTTTTTAAAAATTTGGTGGTTGGGGCCTACTAACGGTGTCTGCCGCTCCCTGGTGTTGTCCTTTACTGTATAAATCTGAGCTTCAACCTTCTGGCTCTCATTAAGTGCTTTTTAAAAAAAAATTGTTGGTTAGGGCCTACTAACGGTGTCTGCCGCTCCCTGGTGTTGTCCTCCACTGTATAAATCTGAGCTTCAACCTTCTGGCTCTCATTAAGTGCTGTTTTTTAAAAATTTGGTGGTTGGGGCCTACTAATGGTGTCTGCCGCTCTCTGGTGTTGTCCTCCACTGTATAAATCTGAGCTTCAACCTTCTGGCTCTCATTAAGTGCTTTTTTAAAAAAAATTGGTAGTTAGGGCCTACTAACGGTGTTTGACGCTCCCTGGTGTTGTCCTCCACTGTATAAATCTGAGCTTCAACCTTCTGGCTCTCATTAAGTGCTGTTTTTGAAAAATTTGGTGGTTGGGGCCTACTAACGGTGTCTGCCGCTCCCTGGTGTTGTCCTCCACTGTATAAATCTGAGCTTCAACCTTCTGGCTCTCATTAAGTGCTGTTTTTTAAAAATTTGGTGGTTGGGGCCTACTAACGGTGTCTGCCGCTCCCTGGTGTTGTCCTCCACTGTATAAATCTGAGCTTCAACCTTCTGGCTCTCATTAAGTGCTGTTTTTTAAAAATTTGGTGGTTGGGGCCTACTAACGGTGTCTGCCGCTCCCTGGTGTTGTCCTCCACTGTATAAATCTGAGCTTCAACCTTCTGGCTCTCATTAAGTGCTTTTTAAAAAAAAATTGTTGGTTAGGGCCTACTAACGGTGTCTGCCGCTCCCTGGTGTTGTCCTCCACTGTATAAATCTGAGCTTCAACCTTCTGGCTCTCATTAAGTGCTGTTTTTTAAAAATTTGGTGGTTGGGGCCTACTAACGGTGTCTGCCGCTCTCTGGTGTTGTCCTCCACTGTATAAATCTGAGCTTCAACCTTCTGGCTCTCATTAAGTGCTTTTTAAAAAAAAATTGGTAGTTAGGGCCTACTAACGGTGTTTGACGCTCCCTGGTGTTGTCCTCCACTGTATAAATCTCAGCTTCAACCTTCTGGCTCTCATTAAGTGCTGTTTTTTAAAAATTTGGTGGTTGGGGCCTACTAACGGTGTCTGCCGCTCCCTGGTGTTGTCCTCCACTGTATAAATCTGAGCTTCAACCTTCTGGCTCTCATTAAGTGCAGTTTTTTAAAAATTTGGTGGTTGGGGCCTACTAACGGTGTCTGCCGCTCCCTGGTGTTGTCCTCCACTGTATAAATCTGAGCTTCAACTTTCTGGCTCTCATTAAGTGCTGTTTTTTAAAAATTTGGTGGTTGGGGCCTACTAACGGTGTCTGCCGCTCCCTGGTGTTGTCCTCCACTGTATAAATCTGAGCTTCAACCTTCTGGCTCTCATTAAGTGCTGTTTTTTAAAAATTTGGTGGTTGGGGCCTACTAACGGTGTCTGCCGCTCCCTGGTGTTGTCCTCCACTGTATAAATCTGAGCTTCAACCTTCTGGCTCTCATTAAGTGCTGTTTTTTAAAAATTTGGTGGTTGGGGCCTACTAACGGTGTCTGCCGCTCCCTGGTGTTGTCCTCCACTGTATAAATCTGAGCTTCAACCTTCTGGCTCTCATTAAGTGCTGTTTTTTAAAAATTTGGTGGTTGGGGCCTACTAACGGTGTCTGCCACTCCCTGGTGTTGTCCTCCACTGTATAAATCTGAGCTTCAACCTTCTGGCTCTCATTAAGTGCTTTTTAAAAAAAATTGGTGGTTAGGGCCTACTAACGGTGTCTGCCGCTCCCTGGTGTTGTCCTCCACTGTATAAATCTGAGCTTCAACCTTCTGGCTCTCATTAAGTGCTGTTTTTTAAAAATTTGGTGGTTGGGGCCTACTAACGGTGTCTGCCGCACCTTGGAGTTGTCCTGTGTTATTTTCCTGACCTTTAATCTTCAGGCTTTCGGCCTTCATTTGCAATATTAAACGGCATAGGGCCTACTAGATGGGTTGGGCCTACTAACGGTGTCTGCCGCTCAAAGGTGTTCTCCTCCACTGAACAAAGCAGTGCCGCCTGTTTACTCCTGTTACCAATTTTGAACTTTATTTTGCCCACTTTATTATTTGGGCCTACTAACTGTGTCTGCCTCTCATTACAGTTGTCCTATACTGAACTAAGCAATGCTGCCTGGTTAGTCCTGTTACCAATTTTGAATTGCATTTAGCCCACTTTATTATTTGGCCCTATATCAGTGTTTCCTCCTCATCCTGCCCATTGCCCAGCCAGTGCTACATGAGTCTTGTGGTACTTTGACCCAGACCACTACATTCCCCTTGCACGCTACACAGCCCCTGCTGAAAGTCAGGTTCCCCTTCCCACATACTATACAACCTTACACAGGGACAAAGAGGAAGGTGCAGATGAAAGTGCAGGTTTCTTTAACAGGTAGGGGGCATACTCGTTAGTGATGTCACAGGCACAGGGCCCCTCAGAGTACGCAAAAGTGTCGCTGCCGGTGGGAGGCGCCCCCACCGTGCAAACCCACCACTGTACTTTGAGGGGCCCTGTGCCAGTGCCAATGCGAACGAGTGGGCCCCCCTGCTTGCTCAGGATCACAGCACTTGCAACGTTGAAATACTTACCTCTCCCTGCTCCACCGCCGTGACGTAGTCCACGTTTCATGGGCCCACTAAAACCTTGAACCAGCCCTACCCCCCACAACTTTTGCCAAATGACCCCCAATTTCCAATGCCCAACTATTATTATAAAGTTAATTAAGATTTACAAGCTTCAGAAACAAGAATGGATGTTTTTGGCATTAAAATGGGCACTGTAGGTGTTTTCCTGGCCTCCACTCACTGCCGACTATGCTTCCCCATTGACTTGCATTGGGTTTCATGTTTCGGTCGATCCCCAACTTTTCGCGATAATCGGCCGACTGCACTCGACTCGGCTTTGGACAAAGTCGGGTTTCGCAAAACCTGACTCGATCTTAAAAAAATGAAAGTCGCTCAACCCTACAGTGGGCCTGATTTTTCCCTGCATTCTCCCACACATAAAGAGGGACATTTCTATTGCCAGTGTTTTTATCTGCGTCACTCCTGTTAGTGCCATATCTGCCAGCCTCTTTCTGCCAATCAAACAGTGTAGTGTAATACAGTGGGCCTGATTTTTCACTGCATTCTCCCACACAAAAAACGGACATTTCTATTGCCAGTGTGTGCATCTGCGTCAGTCCTGTCAGTGTCATATCAGCCAGCCTCTTTCTGCCAATCAAACTGTCTAGTGTAATACAGTGGGCCTGATTTTTCCCTGGATTCTCCCACACATAAAGAGGGACATTTCTATTGCCAGTGTGTGCATCTGTGTCAGTCCTGTCAGTGTCACATCTGCCAGCCTCTTTCTGCCAATCAAACTGTGTAGTGTAATACAGTGGGCCTAATTTTTCACTGCATTCTCCCACACAAAAAACGGACATTTCTATTGCCAGTGTGTGCATCTGCGTCAGTCCTGTCAGTGTCATATCAGAGAGCCTCTTTCTGCCAATCAAACTGTCTAGTGTAATACAGTGGGCCTGATTTTTCCCTGGATTCTCCCACACATAAAGAGGGACATTTCTACTGCCAGTGTGTGCATCTGCATCCGTCCGGTTAGTGCCATATCTGCCAGCCTCTTTCTGCTATTCAAACTGTGTTGTGTAATACAGTGGGCCTGATTTTTCCCTGGATTCTCCCACACATAAAGAGGGATATTTCTATTACCAGTATGTGCATCTGCGTCACTCCTGTTAGTGCCATATCTGCCAGCCTCTTTCTGCCAATCAAACAGTGTAGTGTAATACAGTGGGCCTGATTTTTCACTGCATTCTCCCACACAAAAAAAGTTACATTTCTATTGCCAGTGTGTACATCTGCGTCAGTCCTGTCAGTGTCATATCTGCCAGCCTCTTTCTGCCAATCAAACTGTGTAGTGTAATACAGTGGGCCTGATTTTTCCCTGGATTCTCCCACACATAAAGAGGGACATTTCTATTGCCAGTGTGTGCATCTGCGTCAGTCCGGTTAGTGCCATATCTGCCAGCCTCTTTCTGCCAATCAAACTGTGTAGTGTAATACAGTGGGCCTGATTTTTTCCTGCATTCTCCCACACATAAAGAGGGACATTTCTATTGCCAGTGTTTTTATCTGCGTCACTCCTGTTAGTGCCATATCTGCCAGCCTCTTTCTGCCAATCAAACAGTGTAGTGTAATACAGTGAGCCTGATTTTTCCCTACATTCTCCCACACAAAAAAAGTTACATTTCTATTGCCAGTGTGTGCATCTGCGTCAGTCCTGTCAGTGTCATATCAGCCAGCCTCTTTCTGCCAATCAAACTGTCTAGTGTAATACAGTGGGCCTGATTTTTCCCTGGATTCTCCCACACATAAAGAGGGACATTTCTACTGCCAGTGTATGCATCTGCGTCTGTCTGGCTGTCCGGTTAGTGCCATATCTGCCAGCCTTTTTCTGCTATTCAAACTGTGTAGTGTAATACACTGGGCCTGATTTTTCCCTGGATTCTCCCACACATAAAGAGCGACATGTCTACTGCCAGTGTGTGCATCTGCGTCCGTCCGGTGAGTGCCATATCTGCCAGCCTCTTCCTGCTATTCAAACTGTGTTGTGTAATATAGTGGGCTTGATTTTTCCCTGGATTCTCCCACACATAAAGAGGGACATTTCTATTGCCAGTGTGTGCATCTGCGTCAGTCCGGTTAGTGCCATATCTGCCAGCCTCTTTCTGCCAATCAAACTGTGTAGTGTAATACAGTGGGCCTGATTTTTCACTGCATTCTCCCACATAAAAAAGGGACATTTCTATTGCCAGTGTGTGCATCTGCGTCAGTCCTGTCAGTGTCATATCAGCCAGCCTCTTTCTGCCAATCAAACTGTCTAGTGTAATACAGTGGGCCTGATTTTTCCCTGGATTCTCCCACACATAAAGAGGGACATTTCTACTGCCAGTGTGTGCATCTGCGTCTGTCTGGCTGTCCGGTTAGTGCCATATCTGCCAGCCTCTTTCTGCTATTCAAACTGTGTAGTGTAATACACTGGGCCTGATTTTTCCCTGGATTTTCCCACACATAAAGAGCGACATGTCTACTGCCAGTGTGTGCATCTGCGTCCGTCCGGTGAGTGCCATATCTGCCAGCCTCTTCCTGCTATTCAAACTGTGTTGTGTAATATAGTGGGCCTGATTTTTCCCTGGATTCTCCCACACATAAAGAGGGATCATTTCTATTACCAGTGTATGCATCTGTGTCACTCATGTTAGTGCCATATCTGCCAGCCTCTTTCTGCTAATCAAACTGTGTTGTGTCATACAGTGGGCCTGATTTTTCCCTGGATTCTCCCACACATAAAGAGGGACATTTCTATTGCCAGTGTGTGCATCTGCGTCACTCCTGTTAGTGCCATATCTGCCAGCCTCTTTCTGCCAATCAAACTGTGTAGTGTAATACAGTGGGCCTGATTTTTTCCTGCATTCTCCCACACATAAAAAAGGGAGATTTACATTCACAACAAGTTCACGTACACCTTATACCTGGTTTTACAGGACCACATAACGGTTGTTAGTTTGGTAACATTTTTCCAAGAATGAGGAAGTCTGGTGGAAGAGGTCGTGGCCGTGGGCGTTCATTGCCAGCTGGTAATGATGGTAGTGGTGGTGGTCGTGGAGCATCAGATGGTCGTGGGAAAAGCAATATAACCCCTAAGTCTCGAGTTGTTGAGCCAGCGTCATCGTCTGGCTAGTGCTACACAAGGCCTCGAAGGCTCCCTTTTCTGGGAGTAGGAAAACCGCTTTTGAAGCCGGAGCAGCAGGAACAAGTTTTGGCTTTCATTGCTGACTCTGCCTCTAGCTCTTTCGCCTCCTCCTCAGAAAGTGCCAAATGTCAGAGCAGTGCGTCGTCAGTGGATGCTCTGGGTCAGGAACAAGTCGCTTCCTTGTGTCCTTCACC
This sequence comes from Ranitomeya variabilis, assembly GCF_051348905.1. Classification (NCBI taxonomy): domain Eukaryota; kingdom Metazoa; phylum Chordata; class Amphibia; order Anura; family Dendrobatidae; genus Ranitomeya; species Ranitomeya variabilis. The sequence continues at coordinate 153,423,160 of NC_135239.1, forward strand.
CAGAACAACAGTGAAGGATGCGTCAGGCGACACAACAGGTTACTCCATGGAGCTCTTTACACATACCGTGCCTGGGTTAGAAAGGGAAATTGTTAACAGGCCATGCCCATTACAAGATGAATCGGACATGGAGTGCACAGATGCACAGCCACAGCCAGATTATTATGCTGTTCCTTTGACTCAGATCAGAACATTGCCCTCGCAGTGTACTGATCCAGAATCTGACCCGATGAGACTATTGAGCCCCATCACGAACATTATAGCACCGGCTTACTCGGTGACCCAGAGGAAGGTGCACAGGACATAGAAGAGGAGGTCATAGATGACCCAGTTGTTGACCCCGATTGGCAGCCATTGGGGGAACAGGGTGCAGGCGGCAGTAGCTCTGAAGCGGAGGAGGAGGAGCCGCAGCAGGCATCAACATCGCAACAGGTTCCATCTGGCAGGCCCGTATCTGTTCAAAAACGTGTGGCAAAACCAAAACCAGTTGTAGGACAGCATGGCCATCCGGTTAAAGTAGCTCAGTGTGCAATGCCTGAAAAGGTATCCGATAGAAGGAAGAGTGCAGTCTGGCATTTTTTTAACCAAGATCCCAATGATCAGTGCAAAGTCATCTGTAAGAAATGCTCAAGGACCTTCAGCAGAGGTCAGAATGTTAAAAATCTAAATACAAGTTGCATGCGTAGACATTTAACCACCATTCACTTGCAAACCTGGACAACCTACCAAATGTCCCTTAACGTTGTAGCACCCTCTCACAATGAAGCTAGTCAGCAACGCGACATCCCTTCCCTCACTGTAAGCCCACCGTTTACCACACCACCTGCAGGTAATGTGGCGGTTTCGTCGCAAGGCCAAAGCAGTCATGGAATCACCAGGTTCGTGGTAGGAAAAATTGTATGTAGGGCAACAGCAAGAATACCATCACCAACCCTCTCTCAGTCACCCATGTCCACCGGCACCCCCGCTAGTTCCACCCTATGCAGCTCTCCAGTCCAGCTCACCCTACATGAGACTCTCATTGGGAAAAGGAAGTACTCATCCTCGCATCCGCGTACACAGGGTTTGAATGCCCACATTGCTAGACTAATCTCGTTAGAGATGATGCCCTACCGGTTAGTTGAAAGCGAAGCTTTCAAAGCCCTGATGGACTACGCTGTACCACGCTACGAGCTACCCAGTCGACACTTTTTTTCCAGAAAAGCCATCCCAGCCCTCCACCAGCATGTAAAAGACCGCATTGTCCATGCGCTCAGGCAATCTGTCAGTAGAAAGGTGCACCTGACAACAGATGCATGGACCAGTAGGCATGGCCAGGGGTCGTTAAGTCTCCATTACGGCACACTGGGTTAATGTGGTGGATGCAGGGTCCACAGGGGACAGTAATATTGGGACAGTTCTGTTTAGCCCACGGTCTTGGAAACAGTTGGCTGTAGGCGTTCGTCACCCCTCCTCCTCCTCATCCTCCAGCAGAAGCGAGAGCTCGTCCACAGACTGCAGTTGCACGACCACTCCATCCGCAGCTGCCACTGTAGCACACGAGGTGTCCAATTATGGAACAGCTAGTGGCAAGCGTCAGCAGGCTGTATTGGCAATTTTATTATTATTATTATTATTATTATTATTATTATTCTTTTTTATAGCGCCATTTATTCCATGGCGCTTTACATGTGAAATACGGGGCAAATATAGACAAATACATTAAACATGAGCAAAAACAAGGCACACGGGTACATAAGGAGAGAGGACCCTGCCCGCGAGGGCTCACAGTCTGCAGGGGATGGGTGATGATACACTAGGAGAGGGCAGAGCTGGTTGTGCGGCGGTTCAGTAGGTTCAGGATCACTGCAGGCTGTAGGCTTGTCGGAAGAGGTGAGTCTTCAGGTTCTTTTTGAAAGTTTCTATGGTAGGCGAGAGTCTGATGTGCTAGGGTAGAGCGTTCCAGAGTGTGGGGGAAGCACGGGAGATGTCTTGGATGCGGTTGTGGGAAGAAGAGATGAGAGGGGAGTAGAGAAGGAGGTCTTGAGAGGATCGGAGGTTGCGTGTTGGTAGGTACCGGGAGATCATGTCACAGATGTATGGAGGAGATAGGTTGTGGATGGCTTTGTAGGTCATTGTGAGGGTTTTGAACTGGAGTCTCTGGGCGATAGGAAGCCAGTGAAGGGTTTGGCATAAGGGAGAGGCTGGGGAATAGCGGGGAGACAGGTAGATTAGTCGAGCAGCAGAGTGTAGGATGGATTGGAGTGGTACCAGAGTGCTAGAGGGGAGTCCAGAGAGTAGGAGGTTGCAGTAGTCGAGGCAGGAGATGATAAGGGCATGCACTAGTGTTTTTGTGGTGTCACGGTCAAGGAATGCGCGGATCCGGGAAATGTTTTTGAGTTTGAGGCGGCAAGAGGAGGCAAGGGCTTGGATATGTGGCTTGAAAGAGAGGGCAGAGTCGAGGATCACCCCGAGGCACCTGGCGTGTGGGACTGGGGAAAGTGAGCAGCCATTGACATTGATGGATAGGTCTGGTGGAGGGGTAGAGTGAGATGGGGGAAAGATGATAAATTCTGTTTTGTCCATGTTCAGTTGTAGAAAGGGAGCAGAAAAGAAGGCTGAAATAGCAGACAGACAGTGCGGGATTTTGGTAAGTAAGGAGGTGAGGTCAGGTCCGGATAGGTAGATCTGCATGTCATCAGCATAGAGATGGTACTGCATACCGTGGGATTCTATGAGCTGTCCCAGACCAAAGGTGTAGATGGAGAAGAGTAGGGGTCCTAGAACAGAGCCTTGAGGAACACCAACTGACAAGGGGCGAGGTCAGGAGGTGGTGTGGCGGAGGGAGACACTGAATGTCCGATCTGTCAGATATGATGAGATCCAGGAAAGGGCCAAGTCTGTGATGCCAAGAGATGAGAGGATTTGTAGCAGAAGGGAGTGGTCCACAGTGTCAAAGGCAGAAGACAGGTCCAGGAGAAGGAGGACAGAGTAGTGTCGCTTGTTCCTGGCAGTTAGTAGGTCATTGGTGACTTTAGTTAGGGCAGTTTCAGTTGAGTGATGGGAACGGAAGCCAGATTGTAATCGATCAAAGAGGGAGCAGGAGGAGAGGTGAGAGGACAGTTCAAGATGGATGTGTTGCTCCAGCAATTTGGAGGCATAAGGAAGAAGAGATATCGGGCGATAGCTAGACACAGAGGATGGGTCGAGGGAGGGCTTTTTGAGGATGGGTGTGATCTTTGCATGTTTGAAGGATGAGGGGAAGACACCTGTTGTGAGTGAGAGGTTGAAGAGGTGCGTTAGGGTTGAGATGAAGACCGTGGAAAGGTTAGGGATGAGGTGGGATGGGAGTGGGTCGAGCGTGCAGGTGGTAAGGTGTGATCTTGACAGGAGGGTGGAGAGCTGATCTTCTGTCATGGTGGAGAAGCTGGTTTTGGAGGAGCAGGGGTGAGCAGCTAAGAGGGGCAGTGGGCGCTGTGGGCCAAAGCTTTCTCTGATCGTATCGATCTTCTGTTTAAAGAAAGAGGCAAAGTCTTCAGCAGAAATGAGAGGGAAGGGAGGGGGTGCAGGGGGACCGGGTAGAGAATTGAAAGTGTTGAAAAGCTGTTTAGGGTTGTGAGACAGGGAGGATATGAGAGATGAGAAGTAAGTTTGTTTTGCGGCAGTGAGCGCGGACTTGAAGCTGGCGAGGGACTGCTTGTATGCGGTGAAGTGGTCAGCAGAGCGGGATCGCTTCCATCTTCACTCAGCGATCCTGGAAGCCCGTCTCAGTTCTTTAGTCAGGCTGGTCAGCCAGGGCTGCCTGTTGACTGTACGAGTTTTGCTATGCATGAGCGGCGCGGCCGAATTGAGTGTTGCTGTTATTGTGGCATTATAAAAAGCAGCAGCATCTGTGTCATGAAGGGAGGCTATGTCGGTAAGAGGGAGAAGGGACTCAGAGAGTGATTGTAAGTTGAGATGTTTGAGATTTCTGCGAGGGAGTTCGTGGAGTGGGGGTTGCACACTAGGAGAGGAGAGGGAAGAAAATGTCAGTAGGTTGTAGTCAGACAGGGGGAGGGGTGAGTTAGTGAGATTAGTAAGGGAGCAGAGGCGGGTGAAGACGAGGTCCAGCGTGTGGCCATCTTTGTGAGTGGCCTCAGAGGACCATTGAGTGACGCCAAAGGAGACAGTCAGTGATAAAAGTTTAGAGGCAGCTGAGGTGGAAGTGTCAATCGGGATGTTGAAGTCACCCATGATGATAGTGGGGATGTCAACAGAGAGGAAATGAAGTAGCCATGTGGTGAAGTGGTCGAGAAAGGTGGAGATGGCTAGTTCTGGGGGGCGGTAGATGACAGCCAGCTGGAGGTTGGAGGGGGAATAGATGCGGATGGAGTGCACCTCAAATGAGGGAAGAGTAGCGGAGGGTGGTAGCGGGATTGGAGTGAAGGAGCAGGTGTCGGACAGGAGCAAGCCAACTCCTCCACCACGTTTGTTGGTGGAGCGAGAGGTGTGAGAGAGGTGGAGACCGCCGTAGGAAAGCGCAGCTGGAGAGGCTGAGTCAGAGGGGGTGAGCCAGGTTTCCGTGATGCCAAGGAAGGAGAGTTTGTTGGTGATGAAGAGGTCATGGATAAATGGCAGTTTGTTGCAGACGGAGCGTGCGTTCCATAGTGCTCCAGGTAAGGGGACCGGGGGAGTGGGGGCTGGATGAATGGGTATGAGGTTGTCATGGTTGGGAAAACGTGCGGAGGATCGAGGTAGGGGGTTAGAAATGAGCGTGGGGATGTGTTGAGTTGGGCCGGGATTTGGGGATACATCACCGGCAATGAGGAGTAGCAGACAGAGCGTTAGAAGGTGGGAGCAGGATAGGACATGATGTGGCCGTGTGTGTCTGGAGAAAAAGGATTGTATGTGGAGGAACAGTTCTGAGGAGAAGGTGCGATGGCTGGGGAGGATGGAGGAAGAAATGACTAGTTCCTTACAAGGTGGAGGGATTGCAGGAGATTGTAAGAAGGAAAGTAGTATGGGGGTGAATGAGAAAAGAAGCCGAAACATTGTAGTGGTTTGGTGTTCTGTTACCTTCCAGTCCAATTCAGTCTAATTCAAATTCATAATTAAAAAGATGTAATTTAAAAGATGGAAGTTAAAAGATGAAATGCAGCAGACTGCGTCTGTAGCAGACCCCTGCATGTGGGGAAAGGTCAATGCATACCACGGAAATTCAATGCAATAAACAGAAACATTCAGGAGCCAGGGAGAGCTGGGGAAAGGTCAATGCATACCATGGAAATTCAATGCAATAAACAGAAACATTCAGGAGCCAGGGAGAGCTGGGGAAAGGTCAATGCATACCATGGAAATTCAATGCAATAAACAGAAACATTCAGGAGCCAGGGAGAGCTGGGGAAAGGTCAATGCATACCATGGAAATTCAATGCAATAAACAGAAACATTCAGGAGCCAGGGAGAGCTGGGGAAAGGTCAATGCATACCATGGAAATTCAATGCAATAAACAGAAACATTCAGGAGCCAGGGAGAGCTGGGGAAAGGTCAATGCATACCATGGAAATTCAATGCAATAAACAGAAACATTCAGGAGCCAGGGAGAGCTGGGGAAAGGTCAATGCATACCATGGAAATTCAATGCAATAAACAGAAACATTCAGGAGCCAGGGAGAGCTGGGGAAAGGTCAATGCATACCATGGAAATTCAATGCAATAAACAGAAACATTCAGGTGCTTGGGTGTGCTTGAAGTGCTTGGGCGACAACAGACACACCGCGGAAGTTCTGTCCGAGTTCTTGCAGCAAGAAACTCAGTCATGGCTGGGCACTGTACATCTTGAGGCAGGCAAGGTAGTGAGTGATAACGGAAGGAATTTTATGGCTGCCATAGCCCTTTCACAACTGAAACACATTCCTTGCCTGGCTCACACCTTAAACCTGGTGGTGCAGTGCTTCCTGAAAAGTTATCCGGGGTTACCCGACCTGCTGCTGAAAGTGCGCAGACTTTGCTCTCACATCCGCCGTTCGCCCGTACACTCCAGCCGTATGCAGAACCATCAGCGGTCTTTGAACCTTCCCCAGCATCGCCTAATCATCGACGTTGCAACAAGGTGGAACTCCACACTGCACATGCTTCATAGACTGTGCGAACAGAGGCATGCTGTTATGTATTTGTGGGAGGATACACATACACGGGCAGGCAGTTGGATGGCAGACATGGAGTTGTCAGCTGTGCAGTGGTCGAAGCTCCAAGACCTGTGTCAAGTCCTTCAGTGTTTTGAGGAATGCACACGGCTGGTTAGTGCAGACAACGCCGTAATAAGCATGAGCATCCCCCTAATGCGTCTGCTGATGCAAAGTTTGACACACATAAAGGAACAGGCGTCTGCACCCGAGGACGAGGGAAGCCTTGATGACAGTCAGCCATTGTCTGCTCAGGGAAGTCTACATGATGAGGTGGCGGGCGAAGAGGAGGAGGACGAGGAGGATGATGGGGATGAGTATTTTTTGGGATGAGGAAGCTTCTCAGGGGGCAATAGAAACTGCTGGCGGTGCAAGGCCGGGTTCAGGGTTTTTGAGGGAGACAAGTGACGTTGATTTGCCAGAAAGTGCTCCTCAACCCAGCATATGCACTGACTTGACAACTGGAACATTGGCCCACATGGCGGATTATGCCTTGCGTATCCTCAAAAGGGACCCACGCATTATAAAAATGATGACCGATGACGATTACTGGTTGGCCTGCCTCCTTGATCCTCGCTATAAAGGCAAATTGCAAAATATCATGCCACATGAGAACCTCGAACAGATATTGGCAACCAAACAAGCTACTCTTGTAGACCATTTGATTCTGGCATTCCCAGCACACAGCACCGGTGATGGTTCTCACACGAGCTGCAGGGGGCAACAGGGCAGAGGTGTTAGAGGTGCACAAATCAGAAGTGGCGTAGGACAGAGGGCTTTTCTGACGAGGTTTTGGAGTGATTTCACAATGACCGCAGACACGACAGGTACAGCAGCATCCATTCACAGTGACAGGAGACAACAATTGTCCAGTATGGTTACTAACTATTTTTCCTCCATTACCGATGTTCTCCCTCAACCTTTGATTACTGAGCATCCAAAATAGACACCTGGCCTGAATTGGCAGAATATGCATTGCAGGAGCTTGCTTGCCAAGCAGCTAGTGTGCTATCAGAAAGAGTATTCAGTGCTGCTGGTTCAATACTGACCGAAAAAAGGACTCGTCTGGCTACCCAAAATGTTGATGATCTAACCTTCATTAAAATGAACCACTCATGGATTTCAAATTATTTTGCCCCACCTTTCCCGGCTCACACCTATTTTCCTGTGAAAAGGTCTTGCTTTGGGACTGGTGTTACTGACTGTTCCAATCTCTTAATTTGCAGCTGCTGTTTGTCCAGCATACGACATGTTTACACCTCCCTAAATGGCCTAACTCCCCCCACGGGGCCGTGGTCTCGCCACTTGTCGCAAGCACCCGTCAGAGTGCCGTTTGTCTGAAGAGGTGGGTGTGCCCACTTTTGGTCGACGGCACTGGCACTGGGTCCCTCATAGTAAAATGAAGTGTCTCTGGCGGTGGTGGCGCTCACCCAACGTCAGACACACCGTTGTAACATGAGGGGCCCTGGGCTTGTACCGCCGGCCAGGAGAGAGTGTCCCCCCCAAGGTCAAACAGTGCTCTACCACTGGCAAAATTATCTGTCGCTGCTCCACCACTGTGTAGTCTATGCTCTGAAATCCTTCCATGCCTGGCACAGACAATAACAATTAGTTGACATGTACAGTATGATGCTAGTTAAAATAGTCAGGGGCCCTATCCTACATTTACACCAGTAAATACTTTGAGCCAAATTACAATGTCTGAAAGTCAGCATAGAAGCACACCCCTGTACCTAAGTATGCCACCCTGTTTTTTTTGGGGGGGGATACATTAACATCAATTTAGGTTTTGGGACTCGGAGTACTTACTGTGTCAGACACTCCTTCCAATTGTCCTCCACTGACCACACTAATGCTGCCTGTGTACCTCTGTAGCCAAATTTAAGCTGCATAGAGCCTATTTTAGTATTTTGGGCCTAGGAAGTCTGTCTGCGGTCCCTCCTTCCAATTGTCCTCCACTGACCACAACAATGCTGCCTGTGTACCCCTGTAGCCAAATTTAAGCTGCATAGAGCCTATTTTAGTATTTTGGGCCTAGGAAGTCTGTCTGCGGTCCCTCCTTCCAATTGTCCTCCGCTGACCACACCAATGCTGCCTGTGTACCCCTGCCACCTATTGGAAGCTGCATAGAGCCTCTTTTATTATTTTAGGCCTAGGAAGTCTGTCTGTGGTCCCTCCTTCCAATTGTCCTCCGCTGACCACACCAATGCTGCCTGTGTACCCCTGCCACCTAATGGATGCTGCATAGAGCCTATTTTATTATTTTAGGCCTAGGAAGTCTGTCTGCGGTCCCTCCTTCCAATTGTCCTCCAATGACCACACCAATGCTGCCTGTGTACCCCTGCCACCTAATGGAAGCTGCATAGAGCCTATTTTATTACTTTAGGCTTAGGAAGTCTGTCTGTGGTCCCACCTTCCAATTGTCCTCCAGTGACCACACCAATGCTGCCTGTGTACCCCTGCCACCTAATGGAAGCTGCATAGAGCCTATTTTATTATTTTAGGCCTAGGAAGTCTGTCTGTGGTCCCTCCTTCCAATTGTCCTCCATTGACCACACCAATGCTGCCTGTGTACCCCTGCCACCTAATGGAAGCTGCATAGAGCCTATTTTATTATTTTAGGCCTAGGAAGTCTGTCTGCGGTCCCACCTTCCAATTGTCCTCCACTGACCACACCAATGCTGCCTGTGTACCCCTGCCACCTAATGGAAGCTGCATAGAGCCTATTTTATTATTTTAGGCCTAGGAAGTCTGTCTGCGGTCCCTCCTTCCAATTGTCCTCCACTGACCACACCAATGCTGCCTGTGTACCCCTGCCACCTAATGGAAGCTGCATAGATCCTATTTTATTATTTTAGGCCTAGGAAGTCTGTCTGCGGTCCCTCCTTCCAATTGTCCTCCACTCACCACACCAATGCTGCCTGTGTACCCCTGCCACCTAATGGAAGCTGCATAGAGCCTATTTTATTATTTTAGGCATAGGAAGTCTGTCTGCGGTCTCTCCTTCCAATTGTCCTCCGCTGACCACACCAATGCTGCCTGTGTACCCCTATAGCCAAATGTAAGCTGCATAGAACCTATTTTAGTATTTTGGGCCTAGGAAGTCTGTCTGCGGTCCCTCTTGCCAATTGTCCTCCGCTGACCACACCAATGCTGCCTGAGTACCCCTGCCACCTAATGGAAGCTGCATAGAGCCTATTTTATTATTTTAGACCTAGGAAGTCTGTCTGTGGTCCCTCCTTCCAATTGTCCTCCGCTGACCACACCAATTCTGGCTGACTACCCCTGCCACCTAATGGAAGCTGCATAGAGCCTATTTTATTATTTTAGGCCTAGGAAGTCTGTTTGCGGTCCCTTCTTCCAATTGTCCTCCACTGACCACACCAATGCTGCCTGTGTACCCCTGCCACCTAATGGAAGCTGCATAGAGCCTATTTTATTATTTTAGGCCTAGGAAGTCTGTCTGCGGTCCCTCCTTCCAATTGTCCTCCACTGACCACACCAATGCTGCCTGTGTACCCCTGCCACCTAATGGAAGCTGCATAGAGCCTATTTTATTATTTTAGGCCTAGGAAGTCTGTCTGTGGTCCCTCCTTCCAATTGTCCTCCACTGACCACACCAATGCTGCCTGTGTACCCCTGCCACCTAATGGAAGCTGCATAGAGCCTATTTTATTATTTTAGGCCTAGGAAGTCTGTCTGCGGTCCCACCTTCCAATTGTCCTCCACTGACCACACCAATGCTGCCTGTGTACCCCTGCCACCTAATGGAAGCTGCATAGAGCCTATTTTATTATTTTAGGCCTAGAAAGTCAGTCTGCGGTCCCTCCTTCCAATTGTCCTCCGCTGACCACACGAATGCTGCCTGTGTACCCCTGCCACCTAATGCAAGCTGCATAGAGCCTATTTTATTATTTTAGGCCTAGGAAGTCTGTCTGCGGTCCCACCTTCCAATTGTCCTCCACTGACCACACCAATGCTGCCTGTGTACCCCTGTAACTAATTTAAAAATGCATAGAGCCAACTTTTTTAGTTAACACGTACTACCTTTGTCTGTCTGCGGCGCCACTCAATCACGCTGTCCTCCAGTGAAAAAGCTGAACTTCAACCTTCAGGCTCTCATTAAGTAGTTGTTTATATAACACAGCAGTTGCCCTACTACTTTGGTTGGGGTCTAGCAACGGTGTCTGCCGCTCCTTGGTGTTCTCCTACTCCTTTTTGTTCTCCTCCAGGTTTCCTTGTCTGAGCTTCAACCTTCAGGCTCTCATTAAGTATTTTTAAATGTCACACTGCAGTTGCCCTACTACTTTGGTTGGGGCCTAGTAACGGTGTCTGCCGCTCCTTGGTGTTCTCCTCCTCCTTGGTGATCTCCTCCAGGTTTCCTTGTCTGAGCTTCAACCTTCAGGCTCTCATTAAGTATTTTTAAATGTCACACTGCAGTTGCCCTACTACTTTGGTTGGGGCCTAGTAACGGTGTCTGCCGCTCCGTGGTGTTCTCCTCCTCCTTGGTGATCTCTGTTGTGAATTCCATTCTCGGGCTCCCTCCTGTGGTCATGAGTGGTACTTTGTGAGTTCTGTTCATGGGCTCCCTCTGGTGGCTTTGAGTGCTACGGCTGGTCTGTAGCTGGACTCCAGCTGCCTCGTTTCCTGCTAGGCTTGCTACCTATTTAACTCCATCTGGACCTTTACTTGTTGCCTGCTGTCGTTGTATTCAGTACTGGTTCAGATCTCTCTGGGACTTCCCTTGTGACCTGTCTCCTCGTGGAGAAGCTAAGTTCATACTAGTCCATTTTTTGCTCATTGTTTTTGAAAATGTTTCTCAGTATATGATGAGTTCAGTCCAGCTTGCTTATATGCTATTTTATTGCTAGCTGGAAAGCTCTGGGGTGCAGAGTTGCGCCCCTCACATCGTGAGTCGGTGTGGGGGTCTTTTTGTATTCTCTGCGTGGATAATTTTGGTAGTATTTTATACTGACCGCACAGATTCCTTGCTATCTTCTGACTATTTAGTTATTAGCGGGCCTCATTTGCTAAAACCTGTTTTCATTTCTATGTTTGTGTTTTCCCCTTAACTCACCGTTATTATCTGTGGGGGGCTGCCTACACTTTGGGGAAAATTTCTCTGAGGCAAGTGAGGCTTTGTTTCTCTCTAGGGGTAGCTAGTTTCTCAGGCTGTGTAGAGGCGTCTAGGCCGAGTCAGGAACGCTCCACGGCTGCCTATAGTGTGTGTTGATAGGATCAGGATTGCGATCAGTAAAGTTCCCACATTCTCAGAGCTTGTTCTTATTTTTGGTTTACCCATCAGGTCAGTTCATGTGTTCCTTACCACCAGGATCATAACAGATCTCCTCCAGGTTTCCTTGAATGAGCTTCAACCTTCAGGCTCTCATTAAGTATTTTTAAATGTCACACTGCAGTTGCCCTACAACTTTGGTTGGGGCCTAGTAACGGTGTCTGCTTCTCCTTGGTGTTCTCCTCCTACTTGGTGATCTCCTCCAGGTTTCCTTGTCTGAGCTTCAACCTTCAGGCTCTCATTAAGTATTTTTAAATGTCCCACTGCAGTTGCCCTACTACATTGGTTGGGGCCTAGTAACGGTGTCTGCCACTCCTTGGTGTTATCCTCCTCCTTGGTGTTCTCCTCCAGGCTTCCTTGTCTGAGCTTCCACCTTCAGGCTCTCATTAAGTATTTTTAAATGTCACACTGCAGTTGCCCTACTACTTTGGTTGGGGTCTAGCAACGGTGTCTGCCGCTCCTTGGTGTTCTCCTACTCCTTTTTGTTCTCCTCCAGGTTTCCTTGTCTGAGCTTCAACCTTCAGGCTCTCATTAAGTATTTTTAAATGTCACACTGCAGTTGCCCTACTACTTTGGTTGGGGCCTAGTAACGGTGTCTGCCGCTCCTTGGTGTTCTCCTCCTCCTTGGTGATCTCCTCCAGGTTTCCTTGTCTGAGCTTCAACCTTCAGGCTCTCATTAAGTATTTTTAAATGTCACACTGCAGTTGCCCTACTACTTTGGTTGGGGCCTAGTAACGGTGTCTGCCGCTCCGTGGTGTTCTCCTCCTCCTTGGTGATCTCTGTTGTGAATTCCATTCTCGGGCTCCCTCCTGTGGTCATGAGTGGTACTTTGTGAGTTCTGTTCATGGGCTCCCTCTGGTGGCTTTGAGTGCTACGGCTGGTCTGTAGCTGGACTCCAGCTGCCTCGTTTCCTGCTAGGCTTGCTACCTATTTAAGTCCATCTGGACCTTTACTTGTTGCCTGCTGTCGTTGTATTCAGTACTGGTTCAGATCTCTCTGGGACTTCCCTTGTGACCTGTCTCCTCGTGGAGAAGCTAAGTTCATACTAGTCCATTTTTTGCTCATTGTTTTTGAAAATGTTTCTCAGTATATGATGAGTTCAGTCCAGCTTGCTTATATGCTATTTTATTGCTAGCTGGAAAGCTCTGGGGTGCAGAGTTGCGCCCCTCACATCGTGAGTCGGTGTGGGGGTCTTTTTATATTCTCTGCGTGGATAATTTTGGTAGTATTTTATACTGACCGCACAGATTCCTTGCTATCTTCTGACTATTTAGTTATTAGCGGGCCTCATTTGCTAAAACCTGTTTTCATTTCTATGTTTGTGTTTTCCCCTTAACTCACCGTTATTATCTGTGGGGGGCTGCCTACACTTTGGGGAAAATTTCTCTGAGGCAAGTGAGGCTTTGTTTCTCTCTAGGGGTAGCTAGTTTCTCAGGCTGTGTAGAGGCGTCTAGGCCGAGTCAGGAACGCTCCACGGCTGCCTATAGTGTGTGTTGATAGGATCAGGATTGCGATCAGTAAAGTTCCCACATTCTCAGAGCTTGTTCTTATTTTTGGTTTACCCATCAGGTCAGTTCATGTGTTCCTTACCACCAGGATCATAACAGATCTCCTCCAGGTTTCCTTGAATGAGCTTCAACCTTCAGGCTCTCATTAAGTATTTTTAAATGTCACACTGCAGTTGCCCTACAACTTTGGTTGGGGCCTAGTAACGGTGTCTGCTTCTCCTTGGTGTTCTCCTCCTACTTGGTGATCTCCTCCAGGTTTCCTTGTCTGAGCTTCAACCTTCAGGCTCTCATTAAGTATTTTTAAATGTCCCACTGCAGTTGCCCTACTACATTGGTTGGGGCCTAGTAACGGTGTCTGCCACTCCTTGGTGTTATCCTCCTCCTTGGTGTTCTCCTCCAGGTTTCCTTGTCTGAGCTTCCACCTTCAGGCTCTCATTAAGTATTTTTAAATGTCACACTGCAGTTGCTCTACTACTTTGGTTGGGGCCTAGTAACGGTGTCTGCCGCTCCTTGGTGTTGTCCTCCTCCTTGGTGATCTCCTCCAGGTTTCCTTGTCTGAGCTTCAACCTTCAGGCTCTCATTAAGTATTTTTAAATGTCACACTGCAGTTGCCCTACTACTTTGGTTGGGGCCTAGTAACGGTGTCTGCCGCTCCTTGGTGTTCTCCTCCTCCTTGTTGTTCTCCTCCAGGTTTCCTTGTCTGAGCTTCAACCTTCAGGCTCTCATTAAGTATTTTTAAATGTCACACTGCAGTTGCCCACTCCTTTGGTTGGGGCCTAGTAACAGTGTCTGCCGCTCCTTGGTGTTCTCCTCCTCCTTGGTGATCTCCTCCAGGTTTCCTTGTCTGAGCTTCAACCTTCAGGCTCTCATTAAGTATTTTTAAATGTCACACTGCAGTTGCCCTACTACTTTGGTTGGGGCGTAGTAACGGTGTCTGCCGCTCCTTGGTGTTCTCCTCCTCCTTGTTGATCTCCTCTAGGTTTCCTTGTCTGAGCTTCAACCTTCAGACTCTCATTAAGTATTTTTAAATGTCACACTGCAGTTGCCCTACTACTTTGGTTGGGGCCTAGTAACGGTGTCTGCCGCTCCTTGGTGTTCTCCTCCTCCTTGGTGTTCACCTCCAGGTTTCCTTGTCTGAGCTTCAACCTTCAGGCTCTCATTAAGTATTTTTAAATGTCACACTGCAGTTGCCCTACTACTTTGGTTGGGGCCTAGTAACGGTGTCTGCCGCTCCTTGGTGTTCTCCTCCTCCTTGGTGATCTCCTCCAGGTTTCCTTGTCTGAGCTTCAACCTTCAGGCTCTCATTAAGTATTTTTAAATGTCACACTGCAGTTGCCCTACTACATTGGTTGGGGCCTAGTAACGGTGTCTGCCGCTCCTTGGTGTTCTCCTCCTCCTTGGTGTTCTCCTCCAGGTTTCCTTGTCTGAGCTTCAACCTTCAGGCTCTCATTAAGTATTTTTAAATGTCACACTGCAGTTGCCCTACTACTTTGGTTGGGGCCTAGTAACGGTGTCTGCCGCTCCTTGGTGTTCTCCTCCTCCTTGGTGATCTCCTCCAGGTTTCCTTGTCTGAGCTTCAACCTTCAGGCTCTCATTAAGTATTTTTAAATGTCACACTGCAGTTGCCCTACTACTTTGGTTGGGGCCTAGTAACGGTGTCTGCCGCTCCTTGGTGTTCTCCTCCTACTTGTTGATCTCCTCCAGGTTTCCTTGTCTGAGCTTCAACCTTCAGACTCTCATTAAGTATTTTTAAATGTCACACTGCAGTTGCCCACTCCTTTGGTTGGGGCCTAGTAACAGTGTCTGCCGCTCCTTGGTGTTCTCCTCCTCCTTGGTGATCTCCTCCAGGTTTCCTTGTCTGAGCTTCAACCTTCAGGCTCTCATTAAGTATTTTTAAATGTCACACTGCAGTTGCCCTACTACTTTGGTTGGGGCGTAGTAACGGTGTCTGCCGCTCCTTGGTGTTCTCCTCCTCCTTGGTGATCTCCTCCAGGTTTCCTTGTCTGAGCTTCAACCTTCAGACTCTCATTAAGTATTTTTAAATGTCACACTGCAGTTGCCCTACTACTTTGGTTGGGGCCTAGTAACGGTGTCTGCCGCTCCTTGGTGTTCTCCTCCTCCTTGGTGTTCTCCTCCAGGTTTCCTTGTCTGAGCTTCAACCTTCAGGCTCTCATTAAGTATTTTTAAATGTCACACTGCAGTTGCCCTACTACTTTGGTTGGGGCCTAGTAACGGTGTCTGCCGCTCCTTGGTGTTCTCCTCCTCCTTGGTGATCTCCTCCAGGTTTCCTTGTCTGAGCTTCAACCTTCAGGCTCTCATTAAGTATTTTTAAATGTCACACTGCAGTTGCCCTACTACATTGGTTGTGGCCTAGTAACGGTGTCTGCCACTCCTTGGTGTTCTCCTCCTCCTTGGTGTTCTCCTCCAGGTTTCCTTGTCTGAGCTTCAACCTTCAGGCTCTCATTAAGTATTTTTAAATGTCACACTGCAGTTGCCCTACTACTTTGGTTGGGGCCTAGTAACGGTGTCTGCCGCTCCTTGGTGTTCTCCTCCTCCTTGGTGTTCTCCTCCAGGTTTCCTTGTCTGAGCTTCAACCTTCAGGCTCTCATTAAGTATTTTTAAATGTCACACTGCAGTTGCCCTACTACTTTGGTTGGGGCCTAGTAACGGTGTCTGCCGCTCCTTGGTGTTCTCCTCCTACTTGTTGATCTCCTCCAGGTTTCCTTGTCTGAGCTTCAACCTTCAGACTCTCATTAAGTATTTTTAAATGTCACACTGCAGTTGCCCTACTACTTTGGTTGGGGCCTAGTAACGGTGTCTGCCGCTCCTTGGTGTTCTCCTCCTCCTTGGTGTTCTCCTCCAGGTTTCCTTGTCTGAGCTTCAACCTTCAGGCTCTCATTAAGTATTTTTAAATGTCACACTGCAGTTGCCCTACTACTTTGGTTGGGGCCTAGTAACGGTGTCTGCCGCTCCTTGGTGTTCTCCTCCTCCTTGGTGATCTCCTCCAGGTTTCCTTGTCTGAGCTTCAACCTTCAGACTCTCATTAAGTATTTTTAAATGTCACACTGCAGTTGCCCTACTACTTTGGTTGGGGCCTAGTAACGGTGTCTGCCGCTCCTTGGTGTTCTCCTCCTCCTTGGTGTTCTCCTCCAGGTTTCCTTGTCTGAGCTTCAACCTTCAGGCTCTCATTAAGTATTTTTAAATGTCACACTGCAGTTGCCCTACTACTTTGGTTGGGGCCTAGTAACGGTGTCTGCCGCTCCTTGGTGTTCTCCTCCTCCTTGGTGATCTCCTCCAGGTTTCCTTGTCTGAGCTTCAACCTTCAGGCTCTCATTAAGTATTTTTAAATGTCACACTGCAGTTGCCCTACTACATTGGTTGGGGCCTAGTAACGGTGTCTGCCGCTCCTTGGTGTTCTCCTCCTCCTTGGTGTTCTCCTCCAGGTTTCCTTGTCTGAGCTTCAACCTTCAGGCTCTCATTAAGTATTTTTAAATGTCACACTGCAGTTGCCCTACTACTTTGGTTGGGGCCTAGTAACGGTGTCTGCCGCTCCTTGGTGTTCTCCTCCTCCTTGGTGATCTCCTCCAGGTTTCCTTGTCTGAGCTTCAACCTTTAGGCTCTCATTAAGTATTTTTAAATGTCACACTGCTGTTGCCCTACTACTTTGGTTGGGGCCTAGTAACGGTGTCTGCCGCTCCTTGGTGTTCTCCTCCTACTTGTTGATCTCCTCCAGGTTTCCTTGTCTGAGCTTCAACCTTCAGACTCTCATTAAGTATTTTTAAATGTCACACTGCAGTTGCCCTACTACTTTGGTTGGGGCCTAGTAACGGTGTCTGACGCTCCTTGGTGTTCTCCTCCTCCTTGGTGTTCTCCTCCAGGTTTCCTTGTCTGAGCTTCAACCTTCAGGCTCTCATTAAGTATTTTTAAATGTCACACTGCAGTTGCCCTACTACTTTGGTTGGGGCCTAGTAACGGTGTCTGCCGCTCCTTGGTGTTCTCCTCCTCCTTGGTGATCTCCTCCAGGTTTCCTTGTCTGAGCTTCAACCTTCAGACTCTCATTAAGTATTTTTAAATGTCACACTGCAGTTGCCCTACTACTTTGGTTGGGGCCTAGTAACGGTGTCTGCGGCTCCTTGGTGTTCTCCTCCTCCTTGATGATATCCTCCAGGTTTCCTTGTCTGAGCTTCAACCTTCAGGCTCTCATTAAGTATTTTTAAATGTCACACTGCAGTTGCCCTACTACTTTGGTTGGGGCCTGGTAACGGTGTCTGCCGCTCCTTGGTGTTCTCCTCCTCCTTGGTGATCTCCTCCAGGTTTCCTTGTCTGAGCTTCAACCTTCAGGCACTCATTAAGTATTTTTAAATGTCACACTGCAGTTGCCCTACTACATTGGTTGGGGATTAGTAACGGTGTCTACCGCTCCTTGGTGTTCTCCTCCTCCTTGGTGATCTCCTCCAGGTTTCCTTGTCTGAGCTTCAACCTTCAGGCTCTCATTAAGTATTTTTAAATGTCACACTGCAGTTGCCCTACTACTTTGGTTGGGGCATAGAAACGGTGTCTGTCGCTCCTTGGTGATCTCCTCCAGGTTTCCTTGTCTGAGCTTCAACTTTCAGGCTCTCATTAAGTATTTTTAAATGTCACACTGCAGTTGCCCTACTACTTTGGTTGGGGCCTAGTAACGGTGTCTGCCGCTCCTTCGTGTTCTCCTCCTCCTTGATGTTCTCCTCCAGGTTTCCTTGTCTGAGCTTCAACCTTCAGGCTCTCATTAAGTATTTTTAAATGTCACACTGCAGTTGAGCTACTACTTTGGTTGGGGCCTAGTAACGGTATCTGCCGCTCCTTGGTGTTCTCCTCCTCCTTGGTGTTCTCCTCCAGGTTTCCTTGTCTGAGCTTCAACCTTCAGGCTCTCATTAAGTATTTTTAAATGTCACACTGCAGTTGCCCTACTACTTTGGTTGGGGCCTAGTAACGGTGTCTGCCGCTCCTTGGTGTTCTCCTCCTTGGTGATCTTCTCCAGGTTTCCTTGTCTGAGCTTCAACCTTCAGGCTCTCATTAAGTATTTTTAAATGTCACACTGCAGTTGCCCTACTACTTTGGTTGGGGCCTAGTAACGGTGTCTGCCGCTCCTTGGTGATCTCCTCCAGGTTTCCTTGTCTGAGCTTCAACCTTCAGGCTCTCATTAAGTATTTTTAAATGTCACACTGCAGTTGCCCTACTACTTTGGTTGGGGCCTAGTAACAATGTCTGCCGCTCCTTGGTGTTCTCCTCCTCCTTGATGATCTCCTCCAGGTTTCCTTGTCTGAGCTTCAACCTTCAGGCTCTCATTAAGTATTTTTAAATGTCACACTGCAGTTGCCATACTGCTTTGGTTGGGGCCTAGTAACGGTGTCTGCCGCTCCTTGGTGTTCTCCTCCTCCTTGGTGTTCTCCTCCAGGTTTCCTTGTCTGAGCTTCAACCTTCAGGCTCTCATTAAGTATTTTTAAATGTCACACTGCAGTTGAGCTACTACTTTGGTTGGGGCCTAGAAACGGTATCTGCCGCTCCTTGGTGTTCTCCTCCTCCTTGGTGATCTCCTCCAGGTTTCCTTGTCTGAGCTTCAACCTTCAGGCTCTCATTAAGTATTTTTAAATGTCACACTGCAGTTGCCCTACTACTTTGGTTGGGGCCTAGTAACGGTGTCTGCGGCTCCTTGGTGTTCTCCTCCTCCTTGATGATCTCCTCCAGGTTTCCTTGTCTGAGCTTCAACCTTCAGGCTCTCATTAAGTATTTTTAAATGTCACACTGCAGTTGCCCTACTACTTTGGTTGGGGCCTAGTAACGGTGTCTGCCGCTCCTTGGTGTTCTCCTCCTCCTTGATGTTCTCCTCCAGGTTTCCTTGTCTGAGCTTCAACCTTCAGGCTCTCATTAAGTATTTTTAAATGTCACACTGCAGTTGAGCTACTACTTTGGTTGGGGCCTAGTAACGGTATCTGCCGCTCCTTGGTGTTCTCCTCCTCCTTGGTGATCTCCTCCAGGTTTCCTTGTCTGAGCTTCAACCTTCAGGCTCTCATTAAGTATTTTTAAATGTCACACTGCAGTTGCCCTACTACTTTGGTTGGGGCCTAGTAACGGTGTCTGCCGCTCTTTGGTGATCTCCTCCAGGTTTCCTTGTCTGAGCTTCAACCTTCAGGCTCTCATTAAGTATTTTTAAATGTCAAACTGCAGTTGCCCTACTACTTTGGTTGGGGCCTAGTAACGGTGTCTGCGGCTCCTTGGTGTTCTCCTCCTCCTTGATGATCTCCTCCAGGTTTCCTTGTCTGAGCTTCAACCTTCAGGCTCTCATTAAGTAATTTTAAATGTCACACTGCAGTTGCCCTACTACTTTGGTTGGGGCCTAGTAACGGTGTCTGCCGCTCCTTGGTGTTCTCCTCCTCCTTGATCTCCTCCAGGTTTCCTTGTCTGAGCTTCAACCTTCAAACTCTCATTAAGTATTTTTAAATGTCACACTGCAGTTGCCCTACTACTTTGGTTGGGGCCTAGTAACGGTATCTGCCGCTCCTTGGTGTTCTCCTCCTCCTTGGTAATCTCCTCCTGGTTTCCTTGTCTGAGCTTCAACCTTCAGGCTCTCATTAAGTATTTTTAAATGTCACACTGCAGTTGCCCTACTACTTTGGTTGGGGCCTAGTAACGGTGTCTGCGGCTCCTTGGTGTTCTCCTCCTCCTTGATGATCTCCTCCAGGTTTCCTTGTCTGAGCTTCAACCTTCAGGCTCTCATTAAGTATTTTTAAATGTCACACTGCAGTTGCCCTACTACTTTGGTTGGGGCCTAGTAACGGTGTCTGCCGCTCCTTGGTGTTCAGCTCCTCCTTGATGTTCTCCTCCAGGTTTCCTTGTCTGAGCTTCAACCTTCAGGCTCTCATTAAGTATTTTTAAATGTCACTCTGCAGTTGAGCTACTACTTTGGTTGGGGCCTAGTAACGGTATCTGCCGCTCCTTGGTGTTCTCCTCCTCTTTGGTGATCTCCTCCAGGTTTCCTTGTCTGAGCTTCAACCTTCAGGCTCTCATTAAGTATTTTTAAATGTCACACTGCAGTTGCCCTACTACTTTGGTTGGGGCCTAGTAACGGTGTCTGCCTCTCCTTGGTGTTCTCCTCCACTGAACAAAGCAGTGCCGCCTGTTTCCTACTGTTACCAATTTAGAACTGCATTTAGCCTAGTTACTTATATGGCCCTACTCACTGTGTCAGCCTCTCATTACAGTTGTCCTCCACTGAACAAAGCAATGCCGCCTGATTAGTCCTGTTACCAATTTTGAACTGCATTTAGCCTACTTTATTCTTTGGCCCTATATCTGTGTTTCCTCCTAATCCTGCCCATTGCCCAGCCACTGCTAGATGAGTCTGCTGGTACATTGACCCAGACCACTACATTCCCCTTGCACTCTACACAGCCAGAATCTGACCCTGCTGAAAGTAAGGTTCCCCTTCCCGCATGCTATACCACCTTACACGGGGACAAAGAGGAAGGTGCAGATGAAAGTGCAGGTTCCTTCATCAGGTGGGGGGGCATACTCGTTGGCGACGTCACAGGCACAGGGCCCCTCAGAGTATGCAAAAGTGTCGCTGCCGGTGGGAGGCACCCCCGCCGTGCAAACACACCATTGTACTTTGAGGGGCCCTGTGCCAGTGCCATTGCCAATGAGTGGCCCCCCCCTGCTTGCTCAGGATCACAGCACTTGCAAACTTGACATACTTACCTCTCACTGCTCCACCACCGTGACATAGTCCATGTTTCCTGGGCCCACTAAAAACTTGAACCAGCCCTACCCCCCACAACTTTAGCCAAATGAACCCCAATTTCCAATGCCTATCTATTATTATAAAGTAAATTAATATTGACAAGCTTCAGTAACAAGAATGGATGTTTTTGCCATTAAAATGGGCACTGTAGGTGTTTTCCTGGCCTCCACTCACTGCCGACTATGCTTCCCCATTGACTTGCATTAGGTTTCATGTTTCGGTCGATTCCCGACTTTTCGCGATAATTGGCTGACTTCACTCTACTTGACTTTTGACAAAGTCGGGTTTCGCAAAACCCGACTCGACCCAAAAAAAGTAAAAGTCGCTCAACCCTACTCGTACCGTCCAGGTTCTCGTAATGGGAAGGCTGATGTTTTATCCCAAATCCATGCTGTGGATTCCGTACCTGGAGCCCCATCCAAAACCATTCTATCTGATGCCAATTTCATCGGAGTTATCCACGATCAGGACTTGTGGAAGGAGTGCAGGGAGGCCTATAAAGGTGATGTATTTCTAGCCAACCCACCTGTGGATATTAATCTTGTCTTTAAGGGTGGCATGTGGTTCAGAGATCGACGTATCTACGTCCCGGAGGTCGTCCGTCTGCAGATCCTCAAGTTGGTACATGACTCCAAGTTGGCTGGTCACAGGGGGGTACAGAAGACACAAGAGTTCCTGAGCCGATTCTTCTGGTTGCCAACATGCCAGAAGGATACCAAGGACTATGTTCTCTCTTGCAAGGTATGTGCCCGTTACAAGACTCCTCATGTGGCATCTATGGGTCTTCTACAACCATTACCTGTTCCGTCCCGCCCTTGGGGGTCTGTATCAATGGACTTTATTCTGAAGCTGCCTACATCGGGATGCATGAATACAATCATGGTGGTAGTTGATCGCCTGACTAAAGCTGCTCATTTTGTTCCGTGCACCGGCCTCCCCTCAGCTAAAGATATAGTGAATTTGGTTATACAGAATGTCTTTCGGTTGCACGGGGTTCCGGATGAGATCATCTCTGACCGTGGAGTACAGTTCACTTCAAGATTCTGGAAGGGGTTTTACTCTGCACTGAATATTAATGTCTGTCTCTCTTCTGCTTACCATCCCCAGACAAATGGTCAGACTGAGCATACCAACCAGACGCTGGAACAATATCTAAGATGTTATGTCAGCTGTTGTGAAATTGGATTTTGGGCTCCCCCGGTGGCCACTGGTGGAATTGAACTGGTGTGCATCATCCTCTCTGTTCACCTGTTTCCATCAGGATGTGGGAGTCGCTATTTAGCCTTGCTCCTCTGTCACTTCCATGCCGGTCAACATTGTAATCAGAAGCCTTTCTGTGCATGTTCCTGCTGCTAGACAACTCCCAGCTAAGTTGGACTTAGTCCTTGTTTGTTTTTGCATTTTGTTCCAGTTCACAGCTGTAGTTTCGTTTCTGTGTCTGGAAAGCTCTTGTGATCTGAAATTGCCACTCTGATGTTATGAGTTAATACTAGAGTCTTAAAGTAATTTCAGGATGGTATTTTGATAGGGTTTTCAGCTGACCATGAGAGTGCCCTTTCTGTCTTCCTGCTATCTAGTGAGCAGACCTCAATTTTGCTAAACCTATTTTCATACTACGTTTGTCATTTCATCTAAAATCACCGCCAATATTTGTGGGGGCCTCTGTCTGCCTTTCGGGGAAATTTCTCTGGAGGTGAGCCGGGACTGTGTTTTCCTCTGCCGGGATTGGTTGGTCCTCCGGCCGGCGCTGGGCGTCTAGGGATAAAACGCGGGCTACGCTACCCGGCTACTGTTAGTTGTGCGGCAGGTTTAGTTCATGGTCAGTTTAGTTTCCATCCTTCCAAGAGCTAGTTCGTATGTTTGCTGGGCTATGTTCTCTTGCCATTGAGAACCATAACAGTTTGACCGGCCTAAAAGGGTTAAATTAATTGACAGTGAAAGGAGAGAAAAGAGAAGTCTGCTGAAGATTTTTTTTTTTTTCTCAGTTCTGAGTGCGCTTGTAATTGAATCTCTTGCAAGTCTGCCTATATTGCAGCCTTTCTCTCTCTCTCTCCTTCTAATCCTGGAATGGCTCTGTGTTCACCTGTTTAAAATGGATATTCAGAGTTTAGCTGCAGGTTTGAATAATCTCACCACGAAAGTTCAAAACTTACAAGATTTTGTTGTTCATGTTCCTATATCTGAACCTAGAATTCCTTTGCCTGAATTTTTCTCGGGGAATAGATCTTGCTTTCAAAATTTCAAAAATAATTGCAAGTTGTTTTTGTCCCTGAAATCTCGCTCTGCTGGAGATCCTGCTCAGCAGGTCAGGATTGTGATTTCTTTGCTCCGGGGCGACCCTCAGGATTGGGCTTTTGCATTGGCTCCAGGGGATCCTGCGTTGCTCAATGTGGATGCGTTTTTTCTGGCCTTGGGGTTGCTTTATGAGGAACCTCAGTTAGAACTTCAGGCGGAAAAGGCCTTGATGTCCCTATCTCAGGGGCAAGACGAAGCTGAAATATACTGCCAGAAATTCCGTAAATGGGCTGTGCTTACTCAGTGGAATGAGTGTGCCCTGGCGGCGAATTTCAGAGAGGGTCTCTCTGATGCCATTAAGGATGTTATGGTGGGGTTCCCTGTGCCTGCGGGTCTGAATGAGTCCATGACAATGGCTATCCAGATCGATAGGCGTCTGCGGGAGCGCAAACCTGTGCACCCTTTGGCGGTGTCTACTGAGAAGACGCCAGAGAATATGCAATGTGATAGAATTCTGTCCAGAAGTGAACGGCAGAATTTTAGACGAAAAAATGGGTTGTGCTTCTATTGCGGTGATTCAACTCATGTTATATCAGCATGCTCTAAGCGTACTAAGAAGCTTGATAAGTCTGTTTCAATTGGCACTTTACAGTCTAAGTTTATTCTATCTGTGACCCTGATTTGTTCTTTATCATCTATTACCGCGGATGCCTATGTCGACTCTGGCGCCGCTTTGAGTCTTATGGATTGGTCCTTTGCCAAACGCTGTGGGTATGATTTGGAGCCTCTTGAAACTCCTATACCCCTGAAGGGGATTGACTCCACCCCATTGGCTAGCAATAAACCACAATACTGGACACAAGTAACTATGCGGATTAATCCAGATCACCAGGAGATTATTCGCTTTCTTGTGCTGTATAACCTACATGATGTGTTGGTGCTTGGATTGCCATGGCTGCAATCTCATAACCCAGTCCTTGACTGGAAAGCTATGTCTGTGTTAAGCTGGGGATGTAAGGGGACGCATGGGGACGTACCTGTGGTTTCCATTTCATCATCTATTCCCTCTGAGATTCCTGAATTCTTGACTGAATATCGTGACGTTTTTGAAGAACCTAAGCTTGGTTCATTACCTCCGCACCGGGAGTGCGATTGTGCCATAGATTTGATTCCGGGTAGTAAATACCCTAAGGGTCGTTTATTTAATCTGTCTGTGCCTGAACATGCTGCTATGCGAGAATATATAAAGGAGTCCTTGGAAAAGGGACATATTCGTCCTTCGTCATCTCCCTTAGGAGCCGGTTTTTTCTTTGTGGCTAAGAAAGATGGCTCTTTGAGGCCGTGCATTGATTATCGGCTTTTGAATAAAATCACGGTTAAATATCAATATCCGTTGCCACTGCTGACTGATTTGTTTGCTCGCATAAAGGGGGCCAAGTGGTTCTCTAAGATAGATCTTCGTGGGGCGTATAATTTGGTGCGAATTAAGCAGGGGGATGAGTGGAAAACCGCATTTAATACGCCCGAGGGCCACTTTGAGTATTTGGTGATGCCTTTTGGTCTTTCAAATGCCCCTTCAGTCTTTCAGTCCTTTATGCATGACATTTTCCGTGATTGTTTGGATAAATTTATGATTGTGTATCTGGATGATATTTTGATTTTTTCGGATGACTGGGACTCTCATGTCCAGCAGGTCAGGAGGGTTTTTCAGGTTTTGCGGTCTAATTCCTTGTGTGTGAAGGGTTCTAAGTGCGTTTTTGGGGTTCAAAAGATTTCCTTTTTGGGATATATTTTTTCCCCCTCTTCCATCGAGATGGATTCTGTCAAGGTTCAGGCTATTTGTGATTGGACGCAACCCTCTTCTCTTAAGAGTCTTCAGAAATTTTTGGGCTTTGCTAACTTTTATCGTCGATTTATTGCTGGTTTTTCTGATGTTGTTAAACCATTGACTGATTTGACTAAGAAGGGTGCTGATGTTGCTGATTGGTCCCCTGCTGCTGTGGAGGCCTTTCGGGAGCTTAAGCGCTGCTTTTCTTCTGCCCCTGTGTTGCGTCAGCCTGATGTTGCTCTTCCTTTTCAGGTTGAGGTCGACGCTTCTGAAATCGGAGCTGGGGCGGTTTTGTCGCAGAGAAGTTCCGATTGCTCCGTGATGAGACCTTGTGCTTTTTTCTCGCGTAAATTTTCGCCCGCCGAGCGGAATTATGATGTTGGGAATCGGGAGCTTTTGGCCATGAAGTGGGCTTTTGAGGAGTGGCGTCATTGGCTTGAGGGGGCTAGACATCAGGTGGTGGTATTGACTGACCACAAAAATCTAATTTATCTTGAGTCCGCCAGACGCCTGAATCCTAGACAGGCGCGCTGGTCGTTGTTTTTCTCTCGGTTTAATTTTGTGGTGTCCTACCTGCCGGGTTCTAAGAATGTTAAGGCGGATGCCCTTTCTAGGAGTTTTGAGCCTGACTCCCCTGGTAATTCTGAACCTACAGGTATCCTTAAGGATGGAGTGATATTGTCTGCCGTTTCTCCAGACCTGCGGCGGGCCTTGCAGGAGTTTCAGGCGGATAGACCTGATCGTTGCCCACCTGGTAGACTGTTTGTTCCTGATGATTGGACCAGTAAAGTCATTTCTGAGGTTCATTCTTCTGCGTTGGCAGGTCATCCTGGAATCTTTGGTACCAGGGATTTGGTGGCAAGGTCCTTCTGGTGGCCTTCCCTGTCTCGAGATGTGCGAGGCTTCGTGCAGTCTTGTGACGTTTGTGCTCGGGCCAAGCCTTGTTGTTCTCGGGCTAGTGGATTGTTGTTGCCCTTGCCTATCCCGAAGAGGCCCTGGACGCACATCTCGATGGATTTTATTTCGGATCTTCCTGTTTCTCAGAAGATGTCTGTCATCTGGGTGGTGTGTGATCGTTTCTCTAAGATGGTCCATTTGGTTCCCCTGCCTAAGTTGCCCTCTTCTTCCGAGTTGGTTCCTCTGTTTTTTCAAAATGTGGTCCGTTTGCATGGTATTCCGGAGAATATCGTTTCTGACAGAGGTACCCAATTCGTGTCTAGATTTTGGCGAGCATTCTGTGCTAGGATGGGCATAGATTTGTCTTTCTCGTCTGCTTTCCATCCTCAGACTAATGGCCAGACCGAGCGGACGAATCAGACCTTGGAGACATATTTGAGGTGTTTTGTGTCTGCAGATCAGGATGATTGGGTTGCTTTTTTGCCTTTAGCGGAGTTTGCCCTCAATAATCGGGCCAGTTCTGCCACCTTGGTGTCTCCCTTTTTCTGTAATTCGGGGTTTCATCCTCGATTTTCTTCTGGTCAGGTGGAATCTTCGGATTGTCCTGGAGTGGATGCTGTGGTGGAGAGGTTGCATCAGATTTGGGGGCAGGTAGTGGACAATTTGAATTTGTCCCAGGAGAAGACTCAGCTTTTTGCCAACCGCCGGCGTCGGGTTGGTCCTCGGCTTTGTGTTGGGGACTTGGTGTGGTTGTCTTCTCGTTTTGTCCCTATGAGGGTTTCTTCTCCCAAGTTTAAGCCTCGGTTCATCGGCCCGTACAAGATATTGGAGATTCTTAACCCTGTGTCCTTCCGTTTGGACCTCCCTGCATCTTTTTCTATTCATAATGTTTTTCATCGGTCATTATTGCGCAGGTATGAGGTACCGGTTGTGCCTTCCGTTGAGCCTCCTGCTCCGGTGTTGGTTGAGGGCGAGTTGGAGTACGTTGTGGAAAAAATCTTGGACTCCCGTGTTTCCAGACGGAAACTCCAGTATCTGGTCAAATGGAAGGGATACGGTCAGGAGGATATTTCTTGGGTGACTGCCTCTGATGTTCATGCCTCCGATTTGGTCCGTGCCTTTCATAGGGCTCATCCTGATCGCCCTGGTGGTTCTGGTGAGGGTTCGGTGCCCCCTCCTTGAGGGGGGGGTACTGTTGTGAAATTGGATTTTGGGCTCCCCCGGTGGCCACTGGTGGAATTGAACTGGTGTGCATCATCCTCTCTGTTCACCTGTTTCCATCAGGATGTGGGAGTCGCTATTTAGCCTTGCTCCTCTGTCACTTCCATGCCGGTCAACATTGTAATCAGAAGCCTTTCTGTGCATGTTCCTGCTGCTAGACAACTCCCAGCTAAGTTGGACTTAGTCCTTGTTTGTTTTTGCATTTTGTTCCAGTTCACAGCTGTAGTTTCGTTTCTGTGTCTGGAAAGCTCTTGTGATCTGAAATTGCCACTCTGATGTTATGAGTTAATACTAGAGTCTTAAAGTAATTTCAGGATGGTATTTTGATAGGGTTTTCAGCTGACCATGAGAGTGCCCTTTCTGTCTTCCTGCTATCTAGTGAGCGGACCTCAATTTTGCTAAACCTATTTTCATACTACGTTTGTCATTTCATCTAAAATCACTGCCAATATTTGTGGGGGCCTCTGTCTGCCTTTCGGGGAAATTTCTCTGGAGGTGAGCCGGGACTGTGTTTTCCTCTGCCGGGATTGGTTGGTCCTCCGGCCGGCGCTGGGCGTCTAGGGATAAAACGCGGGCTACGCTACCCGGCTACTGTTAGTTGTGCGGCAGGTTTAGTTCATGGTCAGTTTAGTTTCCATCCTTCCAAGAGCTAGTTCGTATGTTTGCTGGGCTATGTTCTCTTGCCATTGAGAACCATAACAGTCAGCCATCTCCAGGATGATTTCTTGGAGTTGTGTTATGATCTGGTGACCTTGGAGCCGCATGAAACTTTCTCTGGAGTCGATGGAACCTGTACTGACCGCAAATCCTGAACTAACACCGCAACTAGAAGTAGCCGTGGGGTGTGCCTAACATACCGTAGACACCTCGACACAGCCGGAGGACTAAATACCCCTATAGATGGAAATAGGAATGCTACCTTGCCTCAGAGCAGACCCCCAAAGGATAGGCAGCCCCCCACGAATAATGACTGTGAGTAGGAGAAGAATAGACACACGCAGGTAGAAAACAGGTTTTAGCAAAAGAGGCCACTCTAGCTAAATAGGAAAGGATAGGACAGATTACTAGGCGGTCAGTATTAAAACCCTTCCAAAAATATCCACAGCAGATAATACAAAAAGTTCCACAATCTAACTAAAGACATGGAATGTATATCTGCCACTCCAGAGAATCCAACAAGACTGAGAAAATACTGACACAATCTAAGCTGGACAAGAAAACACAAAGAATAGCACTGAATTGTGAAGCACATAGCATGTGTGCCACAGGAAAAAAAAACAGACACTTATCTTTGCTGATTTGGCAGAAAGGCAGGAGGAACCAAGTAGAGGTCCAACACCTCCCAACAACAATTGACAACTGGCAAGGACTAATGAATCCTGCACGCCTAAATACCCCAGTCAGAACTGCAATCAGCAGATACACCTGACCAGGACTGCAACTCAGGGGCAACTGCATTACCACCTACAACCACCGGAGGGAGCCCAAAAGCAGAATTCACAACAGAGTTGTTGCCGTTAGACGAATTTTCATATAATAATTCTCAGAGCGCCTCCACTAAATTTACACCTTTCTTTGCCAATCTGGGTTATCATCCGTGTATTTTACCTAGGTCTCCAATTAATTCAACGGTTCCGGCAGTGGAGGAAAGGCTGACTGCCATGAGAAAGAATCTGGAGGTTCAGAAGGAATCCCTGACCACAGCTCAAGAACATTATAAGAGATCGGCTGATAGATTCCGTAAACCTGCACCCATGTTCAAGGTAGGAGATTCCGTGTGGTTAGCAACTAAGAATCTGAAGTTAAACGTTCCTTCACAAAAACTTGGACAGAAATTCATTGGCCCTTTCAAGATCAACGGTATTGTGAGCTCTGTGGCCTGCTGGCTGAAGCTGCCTAGGACAATGAAGGTACACCCAGTTTTTCATGTATCTTTACTAAAGCCTGTATCTCCTAATACCTTCCAGGGACGTGTTGTGCCACCTCCACAGCCTGCAGTGATTGATGGGCAAGAACAATTCGTGGTGGAGGAAATTATTGATTCCAGGATTTGCAGGAATCGGCTCCAATATCTGATAAGAGGGCAGGGATATCCCCCTGAGGAAGACTCTTGGGAACCGGTGGAAAACATCAATGCCCAACAGAAGATTTCTCATTTTCATCAGAGATTCCCTGAGAAACCAGGTCCAGGATCGTCCTGAGGCGGGAGTAATGTCAGGACTCTGAACATTTTTTACCTTTTGTGCATTACTGCCCTTTTTCAAGATGGCGTCTTTGGTCTCATGTGCACTGTGTCTCCTGCTATAAAACTCCACCCCAGCCTTCAGTCTGTGCTAGAGTATTCTGCCTTGCATCCAGCTCCTGACCTCTGATTACTCCCTGGCTATACACCTGCTCCTATGAACCTGTGTGGTGATCCTGCTACTCTGCTCTGAGTTCCTGCTGCATAAACAAGTTTCCAGTAATCCTCCTTCATCTGCTGTTCGTGTTTACTTCCATCTGCATTTGCTGGTCATGTAAGCTGTTGCTGCTTTGCAATAACCTGAGTCTATTAACCAGGCCTCCCTGGTTGAGC
Organism: Ranitomeya variabilis; assembly: GCF_051348905.1. NCBI lineage: Eukaryota > Metazoa > Chordata > Amphibia > Anura > Dendrobatidae > Ranitomeya > Ranitomeya variabilis. Next base: position 153,452,638 of record NC_135239.1, read on the forward strand.
TAAGATATAATTTGAACTGCCTAATAAGCATATCTATCTGTGCCTGGACTAAGACAAGGATTTATTCGTGTCAAGTATCCTCAAGAATAACTGTGCTTCATAGACTTTCTGCTTGATTGCATTTTTCCTCTGAAGTTTCCTATAGACTGCTAAGCTGCGTTTATTATTTGCACCAAGTGTTGTGGACTTGAGTTTCTCTCTGCACCTGTTTGAATCACCGTGTGATAATATAGACTTTACCACTTATAAAACTGTGTCCTGTAGTTGTCTTGTTCCATGCAAAGAGTCTCCTGAGTTATCCCCTATAATTATTAGAGGGGGTTCCTCAAGGATCAGTCCTAGGCCCCCTCCTCATCTCTTTTTATACTGCCCCTATTGGACAAACAATCAGTAGATTTGGTTTCCAGTACCATCTCTATGCTGATGACACCCATTAATACACTTCTTCTCCTGAAATCACACCCGCCTTTTCAGAAAACACTGGTGATTGTCTTACTGCTGTCTCTAACATCATGTCCTCCCTCTATCTGAAACTGAACCTGTCAAAAACTGAACTCCTCGTGTTTTCTCCCTCTACTAACCTACCTTTGCCTGACATTTCCATCTACGTGTGTGGTTCCACCATTACTCCCCAGCAACATGCCTGCTGCCTTGGGGTCATACTTGATTCCGAGCTTTCATTCACCCCCCACATCCGATCACTGGTTTGCTCTTCTTATCTGCATCTCAAAAAAATTTCTAGAATTCACCCTTTTCTTACTTTCGATGCAGAATAAACTCTTAATGTTTCTCTTATTCATTCTCATCTGGACTATTGTAACTCTCTACTAATAGGCCTACCTCTTTCCAAACTCTCCCCTCTCCAATCTATTCTGAATGCTGCAGCCAGGATCATATTCTTCACCGATCGTTATACCGATGCCTCTACCTTGCGCCAGTCATTACACTGGTTACCCATCCACTCCAGAATCCAGTACAAACTTATTACCCTCATCCACAAAGCACTCCATGGCTCAGCACCACCCTACATCTCCTCCCTGGTCTCAGCCTACCTCCCTACTTATGCTCTTTGTTCTGCTAATGGCCTGAGGTTAACATCCTCAATAATGAGAACCTCCCACTCCCATCTCCAAGACTTTTCACGTGTTGCGCCAACTCTTTGGAATGCACTACCCAGGTTAATATGATTAATCCCCATCACCACAGTTTTAAGTGTGCCCTAAAAACGCATTTGTTCAGACTGGCCTACTGCCTCAAAGCATTAACCTAACTATCCCTGTGTGACCCATTCAAAAAACTTAAACCAAAATCAGGTTCCTCGCATCATGTTCTCATACACTTTATGCATTTAATTAGCCCTCTGTGTCCGTACTGTTACATACTTAGGCTGTTAACTGGTTCATGCAGCTTTACATGAGCACCCAATTCTTACACTATGGCTGATCTGAACAACGAGAGGAATTGTTACCATCCACCTCTCATGTATCCCCTTTTTCCTCAAAGTTTGTAAGCTTGCGAGCAGGGCCCTCCTCAT